>NC_057862.1:352990227-354307227 GCF_019393635.1 Dromiciops gliroides | reverse complement strand
ACTCCTAAATTGTGAACCTAAGGAACTGGGAGGATGGTATTATTCCTTACAGTAATAGGGAATGTAGGAGAGAGAGGTTATGGGGAAAAGATGAGTTTTCTTTTAGACATATTGAGTTTAAGAGGTCTACTAGGTACCCAGTAGTATGAGTACTGACAGGGATTATATCAAGTGGGTTGTTTCATAAGCCCAAAGACTTGTGTTAGTCAGATGAGAACAAGACTATGTAAGAGAGGATATGCTTATCACTAAAGGATTTACCTCTAGTAGGTGAATTTTTTCAGACAAAGCAACTGATTAAATCATCTAAGATATGAAGTGCCATCACAGATAAAAACACAATGCTTCTGATGTATTATACTATAGTGTTAGAAACAAGAGCACAAAGGTTCCTAACCCGTCGTCGCCTCTCTTCTGCCATTTTCTGTTGCTGTACTTCTTCCTCCTTTCGTCGCTTTCGCTCACGCTCCTCTTGCTTTTTCCGTTCTTTCTCCTGGTCAGCCCGAAGGGAAGCCAGGTATGCTTCATCCTGCTGCTGCCTCAGCACTTGAGTCTGGTTTCTCTCTTCCCTGAAGTTAAGTCAAAAGGCATTAGTCAATGAATGTACAAGTACTCCATCAGTGCCTACTATGGGCTAAGTGCTAGGGGTACGAGCACAGACAATCTATTAATTTCAACTCCCAAGAAGCTTGCATTTTAACAGGGAGCTGACAAGTGTGCATGTGTGTGTGCGTGTGCATGCGCATGTGCATGTGCATGTGCACACACATATACATGCATATACAGCATAAACGTCAAGTGAGTTAATATAAAATAGTTGAAGAGGTGGCTTAAGAAGCAGGGCAGTACTGGATGGTGAATGGACAAGAACAAGGTGCTCAAGGAGATGCCTGAGTCTCATCTAAGGAAGTGAGGGGTTCTAGGAGGTGGAAGGTGAGAAGAAATCTACATTTTAAACAGAGGGGACACTGAGAGCAAAAGAAAAGTAATCTTAATAGGAATACTTTTTCAAAATAGTTTGAAAATAATATTTCATGCCACCATGTGAATCATGAAAACTGAATATGGCCAAATACCAATCAACATTTTTTTAAGCATGCCTTCCTATGGCAAGTAGCATGCAAGTCAAGGGGAATATAAAGACAAAAATGAAATAGTCCCTGCCCTAAAGGAGCATAAGTTATATAGGGGAAAATAGAATATACAGCATGTATATATGTAAATATGCACCAAAGAGACAAAACATGAACTGCTCAATATTAATCTATGTAGAGAAAGCAGCCACGGTCTTTAATAGTATTCAAATACTTCAACAGTAAGCAAGTAGCCAACATTTACCATACACTTATGTGGCTCAAAATGATCTGTACAATAGCTGGCCCATATGGGGTTATAACTAGTACCTCTCCAAGCGTTCAGAAACCAGGTATGTCTGGTTTGCATCCATGATGAATGTCAGTTGGTTAATGAGATCATCAGGTTGAATGAGACCTTCTAACCGACCGACCACAGTCATTCTCCGATCTTTCAACATGATCATAGCTAGGAATGGATATGTATTCTCTCGCAAAGCTTGGGACACTGGAGGAGACCAAAGAGAAAAGGATACAACTTTCAAAATACTGCCACAAGTAATATCATTTATAATCCTCACAACACTGTGAGAGAGGTAGGGTAGAGTTTATTTTATAGATGAGGAAACTGAGGCTCAGTGAACTTCAGTCACTTGCCCTCAAAGTCACATGGCTATTGGAGCAGAAGCTAGAACCTGGGTCTAAGCAGCACCATTCTGAAATATACAAGCCAGCAAATAATGAACTCTGAGGTACACAGCATTCCATCCAAGCTCTTAAATGAACTCTGCTCCCATACAGTACAACTAAAAGCAGAATCTTGGTGAAACCTCTTTGCTTAGTTCTCCTCAGAGAAGTGATGGCACCACTGTTTAGTTAATGAAGCTTATTTCTGCTATTTAAAAAAGGAGTCTAAGAGATCACAAAGCAATGGTTTCTCTGTTCATGTAGATCCTGATAAGCCAGTATCCCAGGCAGGGATCTAGATGCATGTAAATATTTACCTCAGAACCAAGCAAACTAATCGGCTAGAAGAACTGTACTCCTCCCCTAGGTTCTGTTTAATGACTAAAAGAGCTTTAGTTAAGATAAAAATAAAAAACAAAACAAAACACTATAAAATACCTTTCCTCCAAAGATCATCTTTGTAAATATTTCATTTAAGAAATGGACTCTGGATAATAAAATGATTTCCACATCATGAATGATGGCCCTGTGATAATACTATAGTAACTCAATTGCAACAAGTCTTATATAACAAAGGATCTTTCTCATTACTCACTACAAACACTATTAATATTCTCACACCTCTAATTTTTGGACATATTCCTATCTATGATCTCATTTTATTCTCACAAAAATCATGGGAGCTAAGTGGGAAAGTACCATGCCCTATTTGATAGGAGAGAAACCTAAGGCACAAGAAGTCTGAGTGAACTGCTTAAAGTCATCAGAACCAGGACTAGAGCCCAGGTCTCCAGACTTCTACACCTATATTGCTTTCTACATGAAAACACTGACTGATCATTTGCTCTGACTTGGCAGCACCATTCACATTGATTGCTGCATCACTAACAATGGACCAAAGGTCATTAGTCAAAGGTCCTTGTCAGCTCGCACCCACTCTTCTATCTCCATTTGCACTAAATTTATTCGTAGTGTATGAAGAACATAAGTACTCCTCAATGTTTGGTGTTGAACGGAATTCCAGGTACAGGCAACATCACAAACTGCATCTTTGATTCAACCTATGGGACAAATTGGTCAGTATTTGAAATGTTATTTACATTTTCTGGAACAGTGATTTCTTCAATGCTGAGAACTCTAGATGAGGAAACTAACTACTAATGCAGAGCAGCGCCTTCCTTGCAACTTAAAGTCTTAGAGAACTGCCTAGACCACTTAGAGGTTAACTAACTTGCCCAAGATTACTCAGCCAGTACAAGTGAGAGGTAGAAATTTGAACACAGGTTTTCCTGACACAAAAATTAGCTCTTTATCCACTACGCTACTCTGCCTTTTTGAAACGTAATTGCAGAAGAGATTTCATGAGAAAGCTGATTCATTATGCTAGCACACTCTACATAGTATCAGCAGAATGGTTCATTGTTCTTATGAAATCTCTTCTGTAATAATATCTTATACTGAGCCCTTGGCCCAGAGGTTGAATCAGTGTAACGACAATGCAGGAAAAAATACCATTAAAAATTCTATTAAGAAACTAATCTTGCTTACTCAGAGTGATCACCACCTCTGTTTAGCAATGCAGCAGTTTTGCTTTCACTGGACTACTATAATTCCAAAACAATCTCTCAGTGACAGTAAGCACAGTACCTTACATATAGCAGGTGCTTAATAAATGGCTGTTGGATAAAACAAATAAAAAAAATTATTCCATCCATCCATTCATTTTGGCTTGTATTATTAACAACATATAAAAGTGTGACACCTCTGAAATCTATAGGGCAATGACATTTTCCAACTGCCAAATGTTTTATTTTATGGGAACCTGTAGTATCAGCACCTGTAAGAACAGTCAACTTATCACTCTCTTTAAACAAAGAGGAAGCAATTTCTTTGCCACCAGCCTGAGCAGAAATTAGGAAACATTATCAAAACTAACCTGTCTCACTAGTGGAAAAACCATACTGAATATCAAATACAATGAAAAAGCCATATAATTACTCTATAGCACCATGATTTGATGCCTGCATAACAACGAACATCCTAATACTGTCCTAGTTTGAAATGCCAAAAGCACCACTTCTGAAAATATATCCAGTGCAGTCAACTCTATTTACTTATACAAAACATGTATTTTTAATGAGTATCATGGCAGAGATAAGAGCACTCACAGAACTATTTACTGAGAACCACTCATATAGAACATGGCCTGGGTCTTCTAATTTAGACAGGTGAATCACATGGCATTTTAGGAGAGCTAGAAAGAATCTCAACAGTCGTCTTTTCTTAAGTCCCTGGATATCAGAGGGTAGATGGACCAATACTGTACTGATCCACCAACATTATCAGTACTTCTTCCCCTTGTCAAATCATACAGTGGTCCACATTTCTCTTTTAAGATTATTTAATCTTCATACATTTTTACTAAAAAAAAGAAAAAAAGAAAAAAAAGAAAAAAAAGGCGGCAGCTAGGTGGCACAATGGATAGAGCACTGGCCCTGGAGTCAGGAGGACCTGAGTTCAAATCCGACCTCAGACACTTGACACTTATTAGCTGTGTGACCCTGGGCAAGTCACTTAACCCCAATTGCCTCACAACCCCCCCCCCAAAAGACTGGAATTTATATTGAAGAAAGGCTTGATGCCTCTAACCCTATAGTTGCTGCTTGTGTCAGTCAGTGTAAGGTGTATGGTGCTATGTAGTATAATAGTTATTTGTCACTGCAGAGATCTCTTATGCCTTCAAATACTGCACTGAAGAACAGGTAGTTGGTCCTTCCTTCCAGAGAAACAATAGGGCTGTTTTCAAGGATTACAGTGATAAAGAACAGGTTATTATTCCTATTATTCCAGAAAAAAGTTATTCTTTCTGTCTCTCCACAGCTAACTCTTTTCTTTGCTACTGTGAGAGCAGCTGCTTTTTTTCACTATCCGTTTTGTTCTCCTTTCGGCTTTATAAATTTGCTTTTCTATATTCTGTTAATTTCCCCATTCTTCTCAAGTTTTCTACAAACATCAAAAGCTAATCATAGTACTCTTCTATCTACTTCACTGACAAAGTAACCATTCAACTATAGAATATTGGATACAATCTTTGGGTCTTCTCCGTTGTAATTTTTGTTGTTGGATGCTCAGGGGCTGTTTGCCCCTGAAGAAGGGTAACAGTCTTTGAACAGCAAGGATTTTATTGTAATAAGAATTTTATCTGCATTTGTTCATTTGGTTTAAAAGGGGGGAAAAATGACAGATCCAGGCCTTATGAAGCCACAACAGAGCCAATGTACATTGAATTTGTTAAGTAGTTAAGAAATCAGTACTAAGGGATCAGAAGATAAGAAAACAAGATTATAAATATATTAAATGGGGGCAGCTAGGTGGTGCAGTGGATAGAGCACCGGCCCTGGAGTCAGGAGTACCTGAGTTCAAATCCGGCCTCAGACACTTAACACTTACTAGCTGTGTGACCCTGGGCAAGTCACTTAACCCCAACTGCCCCACTAAAATAAATAAATAAACAAACAAATAAATATATTAAACGCACAGTTGTAGAGCATGTTCATAGGAAGTGCCTGAAAGTAACATTTTTTCTTCAACCCATTAAATGCTGAGTTCTAAGAAGACCTCCAACTAAGAGTCCCTGTTCTAAGTATCCCTAATGAATATGACCCCTCAAGGTATTCGGCGTACTTAGTTCACTAAGACTATAGCTAGCTGATAGCTATAATTTTATGCTGGGAAAACAAAACCAAAAAAGGCTCCACCAATAACAAAGAGGGATTTGTGGTATTATTTCCTCTTCACTATCTATTCATGACAATGCCAAAGGAAGAAATTTGGTAAGTTCAACGAAAGAAATGAGAAAAAGCAAGAGGCTCAACTTACCCCTGTATCCCTCAGGCTTGTTTGTGGAACATGCCCAAAAGAGCATCCTATTGTTTATAAGCGAAACAACATCAGGTGAACAAAGAGTATTGCTGTTGGGAGGAAAGACACAAATATAAAGATGTTGACTGAAAACATAAACTAAGGGAACAGAAAATAGGTAAAAAAGAAATATTTTTACTTACCGACAAAAATCATCAGAATCTTGATGATCATCACCATGAAGATAGACCAACAGAAAGCGAAGTTCACGCTTGGCATCATTTAGTGCCTTTGTGAAACAGAAATGAACAACTAATTACACATGACACTGTACCAATGCATCCTTCACAAAATTCAGGGCAAATATGAATAAGGGAATAAAAATAAGGAATTTTAAAAAACACCTAGAATGGGTGATCTACCTTCATGACCCTTAAAAAAATTCCTACTAAACACACACCTCTATTTCTCATGTTTTGCTGCTTCCTGAATTAATTTTTAACATTTCTTAATGAGAAAAGCCACTAAACGGTTTTAAATTGCACCAAGAACACAAAAGCAAAAAAAGCTAATAAAAATTCTCAAGAATTTTTCAATTTGTCAACAAGCACCTATTATGTGCCAGGACAGAGAAAGGCAAAAACAGTCCCCCTGCCCTCCTGAAGTTCACATTCTAATTCAAGAAAGGGTGGTGAGGGGGATGGGTATGGAAAGACAACAAATAACTGTGTACAAACAAGATTTATATATATAAAAGATTTTTTTAAAAAGCCATGTTAGCTACTCCTGAACACTTACTCCAATCTATTAAGCGCATGAGGCATTAGTAACATCATTGGCTATCAAGAAGAAAAAATTATTCTCTGGCCACATGAAAAAGTGGTAAGTACTGTGCTGTAGTCTACCTGTCCCATTCTTGCAATCAAAACAAAGCTATTAAATGCATAACCCAAGCAGCTCCCCTGGCAAGGGCATATTCTGGGATACACTGAAGGTATTAAACAGCAAAGACTGCCAGATGCTTGAGGTAAGAGACCATGTTACACTTTTTTGTAGCTCCTACAGTTCCCAATAAAGTGCCAGGCAAATTAAGGGTGGCTGCTGAAATACTTGTTAAATGCTACACAGAGAAGAAAAAAGTACCATCAAGAAGGATAATGGTATCAAGTGAAAGTGTAAGAGAAATGTGGAACATGAGAAAAAAAGAGAAAAAGAAGGTATTTTTCCTTTCCAGATATTTGGACTATAGGAAATCATGAAGTACACATGATGTACATAGTATTGAGTAACCTTTCTTCCTCCAATGCACAGAATAGTAGTTCTCTACTGTTCCAGATGTACCAGGAATATGACCACACTTAGCTTGATTTAAAGCTGGAAGGAACACTAAAGAACATCTAGTTCAGCTTCTTCATTTTACAGATGAGGGAACTGAGGCCCAACAATTAGGTAAAGTGACTTTAATATGGCCACAAAGCTATGAAGTAGAAGCACTGGGATTTGAACTCATCTTTTAAAGTTCTATCATAGAAATAAATTGATAAGCATTTGTTAAGTGAGCAATATGAGCCAAGAACTGGAAGTACAAAGACAAAACCAAGAAAAACCAAAAGAAACCATCCCTGCTCAAATTACTCAAGGAAATGAGGGGGATTCTCTAAGAGGTGAGAAAAGAGTGCCTTCCAGACAAGTGATGAAATACCACATGTGAAGAACAGAGAGAAGATCAATTTGGCTGGACTGAAAAGGGGGAAAGCTGAAAAGAGATTGGGACCAGGGTGTAAATGGCTTTAAAAACCAAAGAGTTGGGGTCAGCTAGGTGGCGCAGTGGATAAAGCACTGGACCTGGATTCAGGAGGACCTGAGTTCAAATCCTACCTCAGACCTTTGACATTTACTAGCTATGTGACCCTGGGCAAGTCACTTAACCCTCATTGCCTCACCAAAAAATAAAAAAATAAATAACAAAGAATTTGTGTTTTATCCTAGAGGCAGTAGGGAGTCATTGGAGTTTACTTAGTAGGAGAGTGATAAGGTCAAATCTATGCTTAAGGAAAATCACTTTGGCAACTATACTGGAAGATGAATTATGGATTAGAGTGAAAAGAGACTAGAGACAGGGAGATCAATTAGGAGTATTTTGCAATAGTCCAGGTGGGAGGTAATGAAGATCTGAACTAAAGGTAGTAGCTGTTTGAGTTGGAGAGAGTTAGATGGTAGATATGTTATGCAAGTAGAAAATGCAAGATTCGACAACTGACTGGATATGTGTGACAAGGGACAGTGAGGTACAGTATTGGGGAAAGTAGTTTGGGGAAGAATAATTGACCTTGTATCAGTGCCCCCATGCTCACCCCACTCTGACTTGTATTAACATTAAATTCTTGAGAATATCTTGAGATATTCCTTACCCTGTACCAGGTGTAAAAGAATATGGAGGGGGCAGCTAGATGGCGCAGTGGATAGAGCACCAGCCCTGGAGTCAGGAGGACCTGAGTTCGGATCTAGCCTCAGACACTTAACACTTACTAGCTGTGTGACCCTAGACAAGTCACTTAACCCCAATTGCCTCACCAAAAAAAAAAAAAAGATGCCAAGGTATCTACATATACAGAATTCTGTAACATATCTACAATGTAATGATGGTGACCAGTTTTTTGACTGGGGAACTTAAAAGGGATGCCTGGAGCATGAGATCTAAACCATGCTCAAACTGAACTGTAAACTTTGCACTGAAAAAGCACTTTAAAAAAAAAAAAAAAGGAAAGCTCTTCAGTTTTCTCCAAGGAAGGATTCACATCAAAGTAACTTCTGTACTGTTTCTGCCACTGACCTGGCTGTATGTTCCCTGGTAGAAGACAGGATGTGTCCTCCCATATTTCTCTTCAAATATGCGCATAAATGAAACGATGTCCCCAACAGGGTCAGTTACCCTACTTCGAGGGTCTGGACGTATAAAACGAAGCGCAAACCTAAGGAGGAAGGACATTTGTCACATGAATCCCATTTACTTAACCTTTGTATGATATAGTCAGTTTAAGCAAAAGACATTATCAACCAGTCTTACAGAGCCATTCAATAGGACCTAGAACCATAATATCTGCTTTCAAGTATAAATTTCCCTGTCCCTTCAAAGAAGCAAATTAGCATCACAAATTCTAACACTATACCCTATGTATTTTTGCACTGAAAAATCTGTATCCAAGGGTGAATACAGTAGTGGTACTGGTAGGAATAAGACAGTTTACAAGAACTAGTAAGGAAAAGGAAGACGAGACAATGAGATAAAGCAGTGCTGGGCCAGGAGAACAAAAAAAGTGCTTATTTCTGTTTATTCCACTCTTTCCCCCATGCTTTTCTTCTGTTCTGTAAAAGTTTTAGTGTATACATATGCACAATATGTGCAGAAGGTTTATATATGTATTATCCAATCCAGTCAAAAACTGATTTGAATTTCTTATTAGCAGCATCAACTTCCAATTGTGCTTTTCAATTACTCCTTCATTTATTCCATAAAGGAGAAGAAAAATTGTCTTTGACAGCACACAGAGGAAGAGGAAATAATGAAAAGGATTCATAATGTAAACAACCACTGACATTTAAGTAGCACTTTTAAAGTTTTTTATTGAAACACACTGTTTTGGTGGCAGTTCCTTTTTAAAAGACCAGATTCTTGGGCCAGCCAGGTGGCACAGTGGATAAAGCACTGGCCCTGGATTCAGGAAGACCTGAGTTCAAATCCGACCTCATACACCTAACACTTACTAGCTGTGTGACCCTGGGCAAGTCACTTAACCCTCAGTGCCACGCCAAAAATAAAATACAATAAAAGACCAGATTCTAAAAGGCCTGTGTGTCTACAACCTTTTTCTAATCTTTAATAGACCCTCTCTATGCAAAAGCTGAGACATCAATGAGTCAGGGATAAAGAAATCAGTATGTCACATAAAATCCAAAATTGTTTGGATAAGCAATAATATTAAAATTGGTAACATTCATCATGCAAATTTCTGCAAAGCAGAATATTTAAGAATGATAAAACTTTCCTAAAAATGAAAATAATTAATTCACATCTTCTTGACTACTTGTCAAAGAGGCTGTAAAAGCAATTCCTTCTTAGTGATGGGTTAGACCAGAACCCCTTCCACCTCAGAGTCTATGATAAAAATAGGTAAACACACTAGTTTTCAATCAAATAAGAAGTGACAGGTTCTGCTGACTTTGGGCTGAGAAAAAAATTACTTAAAACAAGGATGGCAGCAAGCAAGTTTGAAAACATCACTGCCAAAGGAAATAGCATGAAGCCAAAAAGCATACAAATGAGGAGTCAAGAAGGCAAGGCTTTAGCCTTGGCACAGCCCCTCAACTGGCTTGTGTGATCCTGAACAAGGAAATTCCTCTCTTGTGGCATCAGGTTCCTCACCTATAAAATAGGAGCTCAATGAGCTGATATTTCCTGGTCTAAGGTGCCATCTTAGACAATCTGTGCACTGTGACTTACTGACTGATGGGGTGTGCTACTTTCAACCTCGGGCAGTCATTCCCAGCTTCCTTTAAGAAAGCTTATTTGCTCTGCACTCAGTTCAGATATCACCACTACTTCTAGTTTTCCTTAAAGCTGTGTCTTTATGAAATGACTGAGGGTAAGGATGAGAGACAAAAGAAATAGCTCAGGGAGTATGGTGGTCTAGGAGGAGCGCAACAGAACATCATCTGAGCTAGGTGAATATAATCAAGATGAGCTACTGGAGTGATTTGGGAATAACAGGAGAACTAGGTAAAAGTAGAAAAACTGGGGGTCAGAGAAACTAAAGAATATTTAAAATGGTTAGGTGGAATAGATAGTGATTTAGATAATAGAGGGCAATGGGGAGATGCAGATGAAGCTAATGGTTCTCTAAAAGCTATATGTAAAATAAATTTAAAGAATTTCTCTAATAATATATAATTACATACATGTACCATAAAATATTTTTGTATACTGTTAAGAAGACTGCCCAAATAAAGTACTGAACTATAAGATACTCAAAATGCAAAAACTCTATAGCCAACATTTACTATGTACAACCAGTACACATATTAATTATAACCTATTTATATAAATCTGAAATTTTACCACAGTAAAGTACTCACCTAAATATATCAAGTATTGTATAATAGGTAAATCGGAATGGAAGCATAATCAAGTAATAACCCCATCCTAGTAATCCCTGAAATGAAAAAAAATTTAAAGAATATAAGCTGAATTTTTTTTAAAAATCAACTTTACAAGTACAAGATAGAAAAGGTATTGGTTAGACATTAGATTATTTGAAAAAAATTTAGGGTTTCAGTGGACTAAATATGAATCACCAAGATACATATCTTGTATTTGTACCGTATTTGTGAAAGATGTAGTAGAGGGTTGGCCTTGGAGTTAGGAAGATAGGTTCAAGTGCTTGACCCATCCCAGGCATGTGATCCTAGCTAGGCAAGTCGACTGACCTTTCAATGCCACAGCACCTCCCTCTCCCCCAGGGCAATGAGAATTAAGTGACTTGCCCAGGGTCACACAGCTAGTAATGCAGCAAACTCTTAAGACTAAATTGTGTAACACTTGCAGATCGCCACTGATAGAGAGTTTCCTTACCAAGAGTTCCCTACACCAATGAAATCATCCATCTGGGCTAAAACCCCTTATATTCATACATAAGTTTTAAGTTCCTTAAGGATTGGGGCTCTTTTGTTTCTGCTTTTGCACAAGCAGATCAGAAGTGAATGCAAGATCAGGATACGCTAAAAGCAGCAGTGTCCAGAGTGAAAGTATAACCTGCTGAGAACACATCTGGAAGAATGTGCTCAATTCTGGATGCCACATTTTAGAAAGGACTTTAATAGGCTGCTTTCAGACACACTGCCCTCTCCTTTGCTAAAGGGCTGCAAGGAAAGGCTAGATGACCACCTGTTTAATAAGCTGTAGAAAGGTTTGCTACTTAGGTATGAATTGGACTAGATCACCAGATGAAGAGTCTTCTAATTCTATGATTCTGAGGGACTGTCCCCTAACCTTCAGAACAAAAGTGTTGACTCAACACAATATGTATACTCCTTGTTCTTTTCCATTATTTCTAACTGATCCCTGTATTCTCCCTGCTCAATAAAAGTCCATTTCCATCTCCTGGAATGTGATTTCCTGTTCGTGCCTATCTGTTCCTTTATCTATATGCTCTAATTCAAAAGCTTTGGGACAGCTCTAATTGTAAGGTAAGTTTTTGTTACATTAACCAAGTATCTGCCTGTTTTCTGGGACCAAGCAGAATAAATCTAATTCCTCTCTCACATGGCCCTGAAATATTTCCTTTCTTTTATTTATGACCTATGTCATACATATAAAATTATTAAATGAGTAACAGACATCATTATAGTTAGCACACAGATAAAATGATAAAAGTAATGCTGACATGAAGATGTTATGATTTTCTTTTGTCTTCAACAGGTTAACAGCTCATGGCTAATGGGGTAATCTAGATCCATTTTTTTGTTTGTTATTGAAGGCCCACCATTTCAATGAAAATGATAGCCTTGTCCCTATATTGCTGTGCTACTACACAGAGGCTCTAGGAGTTCTGACTTCACCAATCCCAAATATCAAAAGTTACTATAAAAAAACCTCAGTTTTCACAATTTCACATTGCAAAATTGCAAAGCACTGACAGACACATCACACTAGGAAGAGGAAAACTGGAATTGTAAATTCCATATTCCCTACAAACTCTTAAACACCCTAATTTGAATCAAGGGCTTAAAGTCCTGTCATTGCTTTCCAATTTTCCCCCTACAACAACTGCAGACAGGCCAAAGACACAGAAGTCTTATGCTTATACTTTTAGCAAGCAGTAACTTCATCTTTTTTTTTTTTTTTTTGCAGGGCAATGGGGGTTAGGTGACTTGCCCAGGGTCACACAGCTAGGAAGTGTCAAGTGTCTGAGGCCAAATTTGAACTCAGGTACTCCTGAATCCAGGACTGGTGCTTTATCCACTGTGCCACCTAGCTGCCCCATGTAACTTCATCTTAAAGAGACATTGGGAGTGGGGGGGGAGAGGGGGGGGGAGAGAAACCTGAAGCAACAGGGCTCAGATAAGGAATTAAATCTTAACAGTAATTTATAAGATCATAGATTCAGAGATGGAAGGGACTTTTTAGGTTATTTAGATCAACTTCCTCATTTCAAAGTTGAAGAATATTTTAAAAGCATTTTCGTCACAACAAATCTCAGAGCTTTCTTATTTTTTGGTCCAGCCCTATGATTTCACTGTATGGGAGCTCTCAGTGTAGAAACTATCTCTACCAAGGAAGATCAGCATCTCTCAGGGGGCAGCTAGGTGGCGCAGTGGATAAAGCACTGGCCCTGGATTCAGGAGTTCAAATCAGGCCTCAGACACTTGACACTAGCTGTGTGACCCTGGGCGAGTCACTTAACCCCCTTGACCCACCAAAAAAAAAAAAAAAGATCAGCATCTCTCAATAACTCACAGTCTCAAAGAGTTGGAGCATTGGTAGTATAAGTATAGCAGAGATAGGACCTAAACCCAGTTTCTCCTAACTCCAAGACTGCCCCTCTATTTTGCAAGTATTATTATCTCCATTTTAGAGATAAAGAAACTAATGTTCAAAGAAGTAAATCACATATGCAGGAAGAATGAAAAGATGGGATTCAAACCTAGGTCTTCTGATTTCAAGTTCACAGCTCTCTTCCCATTATACTTCTGAAGATTTGTTAAACAAAAGAAACATTTTTATCATGGCTAAACTACAAGGCACATAAAAATAAGCCAGTTGTATATTCCTAAAGGATAAGAAAATATCTCAAAATAACAGACATATCAAAGTTGAAGAAAAATTTAAACTAGACAGCTACACTGTTTTCCTATCAATTCATGATGCAAACAAGAAAAAATATACTGAGGAAATCAACAAAAGTCCATTATTATACACTTTGGCTGTTTTTCCCCAAGGTTGTCACACAGCAAACAAATGCTGTTACATGAATGACCTTGTGAAATGGAGGAGAAAGAATATCCCCAGCTGCAAAATAACTTGCCCTTGGTTGTGGTCTTGAAACAACATAGCTGTAGATCCTGTGGTCAGCTGTATTAACCTGCAGGGGTCGGGACGGAGGTGGGTTGAAGACACTTGGTACACCTTCTTGCTCATTCAGTCTGTCCTGTACAGCTGCCTGAAGAGGAAAACACAAAGCAAAGGAAAAGTCTCAATAATTTAGTCAACCCAGAAGGGTGAAGCCATCATGGATTCAGGTTTCAAAATAGGATGCAAATTACAATAGCTAACAACGATACCTAAGTTTTTCTTTTATGAAACACAACTTGTTTCACATTCAAAGATAAAGTATACAACACAGAAGTTAAGTAGTTCAATTAAAACGCATTTTTTGGCCTTGTCTTTTGACTTTTTTAAAACAAAATTAAGTGGGATACACATTTATAAATAATTTACCCTTCAATACTTCAGTGAATCTCTAATACTATCAGTGTGAGTATTCCCTCTAAAGATATATATTACAACCTATCCACAACTTGTCTCTAGTTTAATCAACCATCCTCATATGACATGATTTCAAGTGCCACTCTGCTATGCCTGCTGACATCCTCCAGTTTATTTGTCAATGTTCTTCATAAAATGTAGTACCTAAAACTGAACCCAATATTCCAAATTTGTTTTAACCAGAATAGAAAAAAGGGGAGGATTATTACATCCCTTTCCTGGGACACTTTCTCTTAATGTATTTTACATTTTTTTTTAAACTTATAGCATAATTTTTTTTTAGGAACCATCAATATTGCACTACTGACTCTTGATGACTTTTCAATAAAGTAAAATGTTTAAATTTCTTACATGTAAAGCGCTATCAAACTAATTTTGTTCCAGGCTGTTGAGATATTGTTAAATCCTAATTGTCACACTCTTCCTAGTTCTTATCTCATTCAAAAATTGAATAAGCAGTACTACTTTAAGTTTTCACTTAAGACAATGACAAATCTTAGAGACAAGGCCAAGTACCCTTTCCCCTTCCATCTATTCAAATAGTATCTGTCTGAGACTGATATAGAGCCATGAAACCCTCCAATCAATATCTATCTTTCTAACACGAACTATTAATATTCTTCTAGTATGATTAGACATTCCTCTAGCTTCAAATCAAATTAAATGAAAGAGTGTGCAACCTGATGAAAAATGTTATCCATCTCCAGAGAAAAAAAATGATGAGTCTGAATGCAGATCATAGTATATTATTTTTAAAACTTTCTTCATTTTTCTTGGTTTGTGTTTTGGGTCTGTATTTTTTTCACAACATGACTAATATAGAAATATGTTTTGAACAACTGTGTATATATAACCTATATAAAATTATCTTTTTAATATGTAATTAGAATACTTAAAAAAAAGATCACACAATCCATCTCTCCATCCTTTTCTAAAGAATGCCACAAAAGACTTTGTCAAATGTATTGATAAAATACAGATATGACTGGTATGGAAGTATTTCCCTAACAGGCAATAATAACCCTCTGAGAAAAGGAAAAGAGATTTTTTTGGACATAACTTCTTGTTGGTAAAAATTAATGTTGAGGGGCAGCTAGGTGGCGCAGTGGATAGAGCACTGGCCCTGGAGTCAGGAAGACCTGAGTTCAAATCCAGCCTCAGACACTTGACACGTACTAGCTGTGTGACCCTGGGCAAGTCACTTAACCCCAATTGCCTCACCCCAAAAAAACAACAACAAAAAAAATTAATGTTGACATCTTCACAATCCATCTAATGTCTTCTAGAACTTTGTTGGGAACTGATGTCAAACCTATCTGATAATTTCTGGAATTAGGAAATCAAGACACTGCCCATCTCTGGTCTTCTAGCACCTTCCCCATTTTCCAGTCGTCAAAATATTACCAACAAAAATTTAGTAATCACATTGACAAATTCTTTCAATACAATAGGATGCAATTTGTCTGGACCAGGAGACATGAACTGATTTAAAGCAGTCAGGTGCTCTCTTCCTACCACCTTACCTAAATTTGGGCTTCAATTCCCCCTTAACCATGTTTGTTTCACCCTTTCCAGTGTGAAGATCATTCTCCTTGACAGAGAAAACAGAAGCAAAATAAGACTTGAGCCGCTCTGCTTTCACTTTGTTAACATTATACAGTCTGCCCCCTAGCAGTGGGACTTTACCTTCTTTGTAGTTCTTGTGCAAATAATCTATACACTTTTCCCCTTCCCAGTCCTACTGGCCTCAATATTTTTCTTTTTAATGCTAAAAATAAAAAATTCCTCTAAATGAGTCTTTCAATTTAGTTTTTTGATCGAGTTCATGTTTGCTTCTTTAAACCTTTTGAAGTCAGATTTCCTAAAGTCTAAGACACATGATGTTCAGTTTCCTGGCTCTAAAGTAAAAATTCTAAGATAACATGGTCACCTTATCCCAAGGTTCCCCATTGCTTCTACTTCATGGAATACTTTCCTTGTTGGTTAGAAATGAGCACAGAATTGCTGTTCCCTTTGTCAATTCCTCTGTCTTCTGAGATGAAAATGTTTGCTTGGTAAGTGAGTACATATTAGATACTATACTTTTAAAAGAACAGAACTTCAACAGCTAATCAGCCCCACTCCCCCGCCAGTCACTACTATATCAATGCCTTTGTGCCAGTTTTGTGATGTGTATCAAGTAAACAGTCTTGTGCCTTAGCTGTGGCTAAGCAGTCTATATAGTCCAGGCTCTACTACGGTATCATGTCATCTCTCTCTCTCTTTGGATGCTCCCCCAAATTACACGCCAGTATAAATGTGTGTAAATTCTGCTGCCACTACTATGAAAACTGTCTTTTGAACACTGGCATAGTCGTCATGAAGGTTTCATATCACCAGGTCCTGAAGAAATTATTATAAAGTTATATTTATCTCCTTGAGTTAAAATTTCATGTTCTTTTTATCTATTACTCATATTTTACGTACAGAGATTACGTGAGACTATATTTTTTTCTTCCCTCTTCTCAGATATTTTCTACTATGAATGGTTAGCTCCTTCACCATTACTCTTCCTTTTAGGTCAAATTACTTGCCCTCCACATAATTTATACACTCTTTAAAGCTTTATCTGGGCATGAATTTGTCTTTATATATATCCAGTTTCCTCTATTTCATATTCCTCTCTGAATTAATCAGTAAGTTTCTAGACAAAGAATTCTCTCAGTACTCATGAGACATTCTACCCCTAGCCAAATGTGTACTCTACTTTCTTGAGTTATTAGTTTATGCAATTTTTCACTTCCCACAGGTTCTTTTACCTTCCTAGGTTCCACACTTTAATTGGAAGAGCTGAAAACACTGTGTCTCCAAGTCCTTGATTAAAGTCAGTTTAGGTTTCTTCTGGTAATAGTATTTCCCCCATGCATCAGGGGATAGAAATCAACAGGTTCTATAAATCTTGGTAGGTTCTCTTGTTTTTAGGTATTTTATCTATTGATTTTTTTTTAAACTGAATCACTTCCTAATAATGTCCCTTCATCATAATAAAAAGAAACAGTAAGACAAAACCAACAGACATAACAGAAAAGATGGAATACATACATCTAAATCAGAAGATTTAGAACTAAAAAGTACCATAGAGATCATCTTATCCAGCTTTTTTTTTGGGGGGGGGGGCGTGAGGTAGAGCAATGAGGGTTAAGTGACTTGCCCAGGGTCACACAGCTAGTAAGTATCAAGTGTTTGAAGCTGGATTTGAACTCAGGTTCTCCTGAATCCAGTGCTGGTGCTTTATCCACTGCGCCACTTAGCTGCCCCCATCCAGTCTTTTTATTTTACAACTGAGGCCTAAGGAAATTAAGTCACTTGCCCAAGGTCATACAGGTGTAAGTAGCAAACATAAGGATAAAACTCAGCTTTTCTACTTCTAAATATTTTCCCTTTTTACTAAAGTGCTGTTTGTTGGCATTAACTCTTGAAATTAAATCTTCCACAATTTCAGTTCCCTCTGAACAAAGATTTTCCTACAAGGGCTTTCAAGGACTCTTAGTCTTCATAAAAGATTTAAGCCATCTAGCACATGTTTATCTACACCCACACTTTCACAGTGCTACTTCAACATAGCTAATACCAGACCTTCCTGATTATTCTGAACTTGGTTCACAATTAAACCCCTTCCATCTCTAGCCTCTTCAATTGCTCCCTCTTCACAGCTGTTTTCCCTTCTACCTTCACACACACCTTATCTTACATTTTTTTTTTTTTTAGTGAGGCAATTGGGGTTAAGTGACTTGCCTACGGTCACACAGCTAGTAAGTGTTAAGTGTCTGAGGCCGGATTTGAACTCAGGTACTCCTGACTCCAGGGCCGGTGCTCTATCCACTGAGCCATCTAGCTGCCCCCCTTATCTTACATTTTAAGCCTAGTTTTCACACTATGCATCCCATCCCACACTCTAGCCAAACTAGACTCCTGGACACTCCCTAAATGTCATTCTGCACTTTTCTACCTCTATGAACTGATCTTCCTAAAGTACTGGTCTGACCTTGTCACACACGCCGCCCCCCCCCCCCATTCCAATCAAATTGAATGGTTCTTTATGTTCCTGGCCCACCTTAGTCTATTTTTCTTAAAATCAAGTGGTTTTTATTCAAGCTTCATCCTTTCTGACTATAACTAGTCAAACCAAAGTTCCTTTCTGCAATTCTCCTGTCATTTGGTTTATATGACACCGGATATGTTATATATCCCCCCACCTCAGTAATTCCTCTCTCACGTCCACCTTATACTTCTTTTTAGGTTTCCTTAGAAGTTTTATCCTTATGCCAATGCCTTCTCTTCTCTTTACATACTAAGGGTTGGGAACGTAAAGGTCCATGGCCCAGATAAATCTGTCATCCACTGCAATACGTATTTATTAAGCACCCATGTGCAGGGTAATATACTAGGCACTGGGTAGATGATAGCAGAATAATGGGAAAACAATGACAAAACAATGACACACTGGCATGATTTATACCGGTAACTGTGGGATGGTGATATTGGAAGCAACACCCAGCCTGCAGGTAATAGCTCCAATAGCACCTTGGATGAGACAGTGAAAAGGACAGCAGCACCCTAGTTTACAGACTATAGCCACATTGGGGACAGGAGTGCAGGTCCCAGCTTATGTGGGAAGGCAGCCAAGAAGTGTGTGGGTCAAGCAGGCTAGAAGTACCCTGAGTGAGCCTCTAGCCAGCCAGGTGGACCAAGAGCAGAAAAAGTATTTTAGTCAGCTAACTAGGCACAGGGATTAACTCATGCAGGTTCTTTTTGCTCTTTGATAGGGCCCACTTCAGCTTTGTTACAAGGATGATGGAGTGGGTTGTTATATGCTATAAAGCTGACATCTATGTTACTGATGGTGAGACATTAAGTGTTATGGGCCAGAATATGGCAGAACTGGAGGAAGCTAGATGGAAGTAGATAAAGCACCAGCCCTGGATTCAGGGGACCCAAGTTCAAATCCGGCCTCAGACACTAGTTGTATGACCCTGGACAAGTCACTTAACCCTCACTAACCCTCAAAATTAAAAAAAGAATATGGTAGAACTGAGGAAGTGTGAGTTAACTCCCCACAATGACCATTAAAAATTTTCCAATTAACAAGAATTTATTTTCTCTTTCCATCTCCCCTCCTACTGAAAAACAAAAAAAAGCACAGTCAAGCAAAATAAATTCCTGTATTGTCCATGTCCAAAACTGTGTGTCTCATTTTACCTATTTAGTCCTTCACCTCTCTGTCAGGAGGTGGGGATCTCTGATATCATAGTTTGTAATTTTAAGCAAGGGAGTTGTGGGCAGTCTAGGTTAACTTTGCTGTCAGGTGGCTAGCTATGAAATTCATCTTTAGGCCTTTTGAGCAAGAGGAATTTTAAAGAAAATTTAGATCTTTGGTGAGGAGCTCCTGAGACCCCAGGGAACCTCCTTTTAACCTTCTTGAGAACCAGTTATCTGTTTTGATTTTTATGAATTGCTTTAACTCTCTAGGATATTGGAATATACATAGTAAAAGGCTGTTTGAACTTTCAGGGCTCTGAGTGATCCACTGCACTGCATGTAGAAATACAAGTGGGGCAGTGTATATACAAAGACAAAAAAAGTCCCTTTACACTTGGGGAGCTTACAATGTACTTCAGGGAAACGACATATAAAAAGAAATCTATTGAGGGGCAGGTGGGTGGCATAGTACATAAAGTACCGGCCCTGGATTCAGGAAGACTTGAGTTCAAAGCTGGCCTCACACACTTGACACTTACTAGCTGTGTGATCCTGGGCAAGTCATTAACCCTGATTGCCCTGCAAAAAAACCAAAAAAACCAAAACCCCAAAACAAAAAACCTATGCATGATAATTTGAGGAAGAGAGAGAGAACAACTCAAAAGAACAACAAAGGCTTTCTGGAAGGAGAGGCCTGGGGCATTAAGCCTTGAAGGGAGGAATTCTAAGAGGTAAAAGGGAGTAGGATGTGTTTTATAGGTATTGCACAGAGCCTGGGCAAAGACAGAGAAAAGATGTAATTTCATGTACAAAGAATGGCAATTGGGCAAATATGATTGGAATATAAGACTATGTGGTATGGAATAGAGGACAATGAACTTGGAGCAAGATTGTGAAGGACTTGAAAATGTCAAGCTGATCCATTTAAACTAACTGTAGACAATATAAAGTACTTGGGAGTCTACCTGCCAAGACAAACCCAGCAACTCTATGAACACAATTACAAAACACTTTCTACACAAATAAAATCAGATTTAAATAATTGGAAAACTATCAAGTGCTCATGGATAGGCCAAGCTAATATAATAAAAATGACAATTCTACCTAAATTTACTTATTCAGTGCTATACCACCGATCAGACTACCTAAAAATTATTTTATAGAGCTAAAAAAAAATAACAAAAAACCTATACGTACACAACTATTTATAATAGCTCTTTTAGTGGTGTCGAAAACTGGAAATTGGGGGGGGATGTCCATTAACTGGGGAATGTCTGAACAAGTTGTGGTATGATTGTGATGGAATACTATTGTGCTATAAAAAATGATGAGCAGGATGCTCTCAGAAAAGCAAAGACTTACATGAACTGACGCAGAATGAAATGAGCAAAATCAGAAGAATACTGTATACAGTAACAACAATACTATATGGTGCTCAACTGTGAATGACTTAGTTATCTTCAGCAATACAATGACTCAAGACAATTCTGAAGGACTTATGATGGAAAATGCTATCTATCCATTACCAGAGAAAGAACTAATGGTGTCTGAAAACAGAATGAAGCATATTTTTTCTTTACTTTTTTTCCACAATATGGCTAATATAGAAATATATTTTGCATAACTGCACATGTATAACCTATATCAAATTACTTGCTTTCTCAATGGGGGGGGGAAGAGGATTTAGAGCTCAAAAAATTTTTTTTAAATAAATGTTAAAAATTGTTTTTACAAGTAACTGGGAGGGGGCAGCTAGGTGGTGCAGTGGATAAATCACCTGCCCTGAATTCAGGAGGACCTGAGTTCAAATCCGACCTCAGACACTTGACACTAGCTGTGTGACCCTGGACAAGTCAATTAACCCTCACTGCCCCCCCCCAATCTAACTAGGTATTCAATTCAACACACATTTATTGAGCCTTTATTATATGCAAAACACTGTGGTAAGCATAAAATATAGATAAAACAGGTGTCCTCCCTTCACAGAGATTACAGTATTCCTAGGATCTCCAAGTCTACTTTCCAGCCATCAAGGCAATAAAAAACCAAGCCAGTACTGGAGGGAGTTCTTCTACCCAACTCTTTTCCCCATTCCTACCTCCCCCGGCCCCCCTCCACTATGGATGATGCACCTTCACATTCTCATCCCTGCTTGAGGATCTCCCACCAACTCACTCTTCCACCTTGATCCTCAAAACCCCACACTTTCCCCCTTCCCAAAAGGGGCAGATCAGGACCTTCTAGATCCAACCTTTGTCAGGCAGACATGTCTGCTCACAACGCTTGGATAAGCAGGTAATCAACAACTACAATACTTCCACACTAAGATGGAAAACTATTGGGCTTTTCCACATGCCCTATAGTCTCCAGACTTCTGGGCATTGATATTGATCCCCTTTTATGTCACCAGAGCCCTCTTAATGATCTTTTCCTAGCTTCATTCTCCTTGATTTTTCTGCAGCAAATAATGCTGTCAACCAACATATCCCCTTTCATCCCTCAGTTTCCATGGAACTGCACTCTCCTGATTTTCCTTCAACCTGTCTACTAGTCCTCGGGCTACTTTACTGGTTTATCTTCCCTCTCTTTTCATTCCTAAAGTACAGTTGTTCCCCAAGGTTTTGGACTCAACTCATTTGTTTTACACTGTCTCCCTTAGAAATCTCATCTCCTGGGCAGCTAGGTGGCGCAGTGGATAGAGCATCGGCCCTGGATTCAGGAGGACCTGAGTTCAAATCTGACCTCAGACCCTTGACACTCACTAGCTGTGTGACCCTGGGCAAGTCACAAAAAACAAGAAAAAGAAAAAGAAAGAAATCTTCAGTGATTCCCTAATGGCACTAAAATAAAATAAAGATTCCTTTGCTGGAAATTTAAGACCCTCCCTTGTACAATCTGGTACCAAACTACTTTTTCATTCTTATATTGGCCTATTCCCCTTTGATGTTCTCTTCAATTTAGCCAAACTGGACTATTAGGCATTCCCCAATTTTAATCTTATTCTCATTCATGGAATGTTATTTTTTCACAACTGTACCTGCTGAAATCCTTCTGTTTCTTCAATACTACACCGATGCTATCTTCTCAATAAAATCATCCTCAAATACCCCTAGCTAGAAACTCCTTCCCTCACATTTCTTATAGTTTTTTTCTGCTATACTTTTATATTATTATTATTATGTCGTATACATTTATGTATGTTTAATTCCCTGTATTATAAGTAACTGTAAACCCTCTGAGAGGAAAAGTGATTTTAAAATTAATAAACATTTTTATTTAAAGTTTTGAATCCCAAATTCTCTCCTTCCCTCCCAATCAGATATAGGTTGTATGAGTGCAATTATGTAAAACACATTAAAAGCACATTAGTCATTCTGCATAAGAAAACTTAAATAAAAGAAAACAATGAAAGTGAAAATAGCTTGCTTCAGTTTGTGTTCAGTCAATATCAGTTCTTTCTTTGAAGGTGGATAGTATGCTTTATCATTAGTCCTTAGGGATTGTCTTAGATCCTTGTACTGCTGAGAATAGTTAAGTCATTCACAGTTCTTCATCAAACAATATTGCTGTCTCTGTGCACAATGTTATCCTAGTTCTGCTCACTTCACTATATATCAATTCATCTAAGTCTTTCCAGGCCTTTCTGAAATCATCCTGCTATCCTGCTTTGTCATTTTTGTGGGGGGAAGGGGGGCAGCAATGAGGGTGAAGTGACTTGCCCAGGGTCACACAGCTAGTAAGCATCAAGTGTCTATGGTCACATTTGAACTCAGGTACTCCTGAATCCAGGGCCAGTGCTTTATTCGCTGCGCCACCTAGCTGCCTGTCTTTTCTTATAGTACAATAATATTCCATCACAATTATATACCCCAGCTTGTTTAGCCATTTCCCAATTGATTAGCATTCTTTTGATTTCCAATTCTTAGCCACCACAAAAAGAGCTGTTATAAATATTTTTGTATAAATAGGTCTTTTCCTCTTTTTGGGGATGTCTTTGGTATATAAACCTAGCAGTGGTATTGATCAAAAGCTATGCACAGGGGAAGCTAGATGATGCAGTGGATAAAGCACCGGCCCTGGATTCAGGAGGACCTGAGTTCAAATCCGACCTCAGACACTTGACACTTAACTTATTAGCTGCGTGACCCTGGGCAAAGTCACTTAATCCCAACTGCCTCACAAAACAAACAAACAAACAAACAAAAAAAACAACTTTTTGTTATATTTGCCACTCTGATAGGTGTGAAGTGATACCTCAGGGTTGTTTTAATTTGCATTTCTCTAATCAATAGTGATGTATATCACTTTGTCATATGACTATTGATAGCTTTGATTTCTTTGCCTGAAAACTACCTGTTCATATTCTTTGACCATTTATCAATTGAGGAATGACTTGTATTTTTATAAATTTGACTCAGTTCTCTATATATTTGAGAAATGAGGCCTTTATTAGAAATACTTGTTTCAAAAGCTTTCCCAGTTTTCTACTTTCCTTATAATCTTGGTTAAATTATTTTTATTTGTGCAAAACCTTTTAATTTTATATAATCAAAATTATCTATTTTACATTTTGTATTGTTCTCTGTATCTTCTTTGGTCCTAAATCCTCCCTCTATCCATAAATCTGACAGAAAAACTATTCCATGCTTTCTTAATTTGCTTGTTATCATCCTTTATGTGTAAATCATGTACTCATTTTGACCTTATTTTAGTATATAGTGTGAGATGTTGGTCTATACCTTGTTTCTGTCATACTGTTCTCCAGTTTTCCCAAAAGTTTTTGTTCCCAAAGCTTGGATCTTTGGGTTTATCATACATTAGATCACTACAGTCATTTACTATAGTGTAATTTGTACATCTTCTGATCCACCTCTCTATTTCTTAGCCAGTACCAGATTGTTTTGATAATTAATATTTTATAATACAGTCTGAGATCCGGTACTGCTAGACCACCTTCTTTTGCATTTTTCATTGATTCCCTTGATAAAAGTGATTAAATTTTAATTAATTTAATTATTGTTTTAATATATATCCATCACCAAGTAGAGTGCCTTGGAAAAATACTTTTAAAATGTTTGTTGAATTAAAGTTATGGAATAGATGTTACCAAGTGTGAGAAAGGAAACAAGGCATTGAGGAAGGCATTATAGAGAAATGTTAACTGTTTTTGATTCTTCATAAGACTAGAGAAGAAGAAACCTGCCCAAGAGTCTCCAGTCAGTGTACCTCTATGTTCCAGTTGTGTTGTTCCAGGGTATGACGACATTGATCCATTGACTCGATACCAGTCAAATCCTAAAGGACAAAGTAAAAAGTCAAGTTACTACATTGAAAAAAATATTGAGTAATTACCCACCTGGAGATGATTAGAAAGATATCAAAGTAATTCACATTTATATAGTGCTTTATAGTTTAAAAATCACAACCCTATGAGGTACACTGTACTAAAAAAGTTGATCAGGATAAAGCACCAGCCCTGGATTGAGGAGGACCTGAGTTCAAATCTGAACTCAGACACTTGACACTTACTAACTGTGTGACCCTGGGCAAGTCACTTAACCCTCATTGCCCTGCAAAAAAATAAAAATAAAGATATGATAAATTATAATAAAGCAAGTCACCACTTTCAATATTTCAAATATCTATGATTTCAATGTATGAGTATTCCTTGATCACTAGGGCAAATTTCAGTTTCCTTCAAACTTTAGTTTAATGGCCTTTATGAGTTCACAGGATCACAGATTTAGAGGTGAATGGGGTTCAGAGGTCATCTAGTCCAGCCCCTTGTTTTACAAATAAGGAAACTTGAGGCCCAAAGAAGTAAAATGATTTGCCCAACATAACACTGGTAAAATGGGGTTGTTAAAAAAAATCTATAAGATAATCAATCCTTTATATTTAGATTAGCTTTAAGTCAAGTGAGCAAAACCCATTGCTGGATCTATTCAATACTTTACAGGTCTTATTTAACAGATGGGAAAACAGAGGTCCACAAAAGGCAAGTGATGTAAGGAACCTCAAAGATCATTTACTCCCATTCCCTCAATTTTATATATGAAGAAACTGAGGTCCAGAGACACCAAGTGATACAGAGGAAAGGGTCCTAAACTTAAGAGTCAAGAGTACAGGTTCTGATAGTTTACTATCTGAATAATCCTTGACAAATTACTTAAACCCTTTTGAGCTTTAGTAGCTTCATCTACAAAACAAGGGTAATACTGTTAAATAAGTCCTATTGTTTAAAATCTATTTTAGTTTTACAAAAAATAAATATCGGGGCAGCTAGGTGGTGCAGTAGATAAAGCACCGGCCCTGGATTCAGAAGGTCCTGAGTTCAAATCCGACCTAAGACACTTGACACTTACTAGCTGTGTGGCCCTGGGCAAGTCACTTAACACTCATTGCCCCGCAAAAATGAATAAATAAATAAATAAAAATAAGTAAACAAATAAATAAATGTCATGAGCAAAATAAAGGAGAACTTAAGGCAACCTTGATGAAATTAAGTACTCATTAATGCTATGGGAAGATTATGGGCCCCGGTTACCCCGAAAGTTGTCTGGGGAGGTCAAGGAACCTTTTCCTTGAAACCTCAGGAGTTTTCCCTTGAAATCAAGGAGGCCTCTCCTTGAGTTCAATCAAGGACATACGTACTCCAGGACACCTCCTTCCCCCATTCCAGCCCTCTTAACCATTTGGATGAGGTAATCCTGTCGGGAATGACTACACCAGGAGAAGACCACCTGGAACCACCCACCAGCAGACTGCTCGGACCCACCAGGATGGAGTTAACGTTAACGCCCATCCCAAGATTGCTCCAGACCCATCATCACCTACCTCAGCCCACCACCAGAGCACCCCTATCCCATCACCCAATAAGGGACATTCTTACCCATGCCATCTGAACCCTATAAAAGGGTGCTCCCCAAGTTAGTCAGGGAGGAAAGTGTTTTGTTTCTCCAAAACCTTCCTCCTGGCCAGTTTCTCTTGGACCCCAATAAACCTGTTCTTTTATTCCTAAATAGGACTTGTGCGAGAGTAATTCTTTACAGAGGCATCCTAAGGACCCACGTGCTTTCTCCCCATATCATTTTGGCACCCCTTACCCCATTTTTTCCCCATGACATTACTGTCTAACCTGAGAACAAAATATCTTTTGAAGTCAATATAAGTGGAGAATGCTCAAAGGATCAAGGCCCATTGCTAATTATCACTGACCAATCAGAAAACAATTGCAGTAGAGGCGTAGGGGAAGAAAATAGTTGACATTTGGCTGAAGAGTCATATATCAGGAGAGACATTGGGGGGGGGTGTATTAGTAGATCATATAGTCATAAAATCCTATGATCCCAGGCCCAGGAATACAACATCTCTGTAGAAAAAATTAATTTCAAGTACAAAGAGGTATTTAAAAATAAATGAGGTTGGAAGGACTTGCATGAACAGATGATGAGTGAGATGAGCAGAACCAGGAGAACATTGTACACAGTATCATCAACATCATGTGTTGATCAACTGTGATAGACTTGATTCTTCTCAGCAATACAATGGTACAAGATAGTTCCAAAGGACTCATGATGGAAAAGGCTCTCCAAATCCAGAAAAAAAAAAGAACTGTGGAATATGGATGCAGATAGAATCATACTATTTCTTTGGGTTTTGATGCTGCTGTTTTTCTTTTTTGAGGTTTTTCCTTTTTGTTCTGATTCTTCTCTTATAACATGACTAATGCAGAAATATGTTTAATGTTATTGTACATATATAACCTATATTGGATTACTTGCTGTCTTGGGGGGGGAGGGGGGGAGGGAGAAAAATTTGAAACTAGAATTCTTATAAAAACAAGTGTTGAAAACTGTCAATACATGTGACTGGAAAATAAAATACTTTTATAATTAAAAAAGAAAGTGAGGTCCTGGCCAAAAAGAAAGGCAAGTCACTACTCAACACATAATATGGGAAAAGATTTACCATAGTACACAGCCTTAATGCAGATCAGAATACTTTCCAGTAGCCAATCCTAAAACAGGCAACAAGCAAATATGCTGAAAATACTCAGCACAAGCCAATATAAAATATTTGCATTTTGAGTAAAAAAAAAATTTTAACCAATATTTGTACTGATTACTACATTCAAAGCTACAGGTTTCTGGAAGCTAGTATTTATTTTTCTGCTATAATTTCAGCAAAGGGATGTACAAGTAAAAACTATGCCCAGGAAATGTACTGTTACTGGCTAGCAGCTTCTCCTTCCTTCTCATACTCTCCCCAGCAATAAGAGCTACACATCCATCTTTATCATGTCATTTCTCTCTTCAAAAATCAGTGATCTCTACTACCTATTGAGTAAAGTTAAAATACCTTTCCTTGGCATGTAAGACCCTCCACAATCTGAATAATCTTACCTTTTCCTCCTTATTTCATAACTCCCTATCATTATTTTCTGGTTCTCCAAACATACTCTGTGTTATTGTTCTGTTTCCACGCATTTGTTCATACTACACTGTTCTGGGTAACTAACATGTCTTCCAGCCCCTCCTTGCCCTGATGAATTTAAACTCATCCTACTCAACTGAAATGCTGCATCCTCCAGAAAGCTTTCTGTGATGACATAGTGATGACTTTCCGCCTTACGAAGCATGTTTACAGCTCAGTCCTCTATCATGAAAACTTGTCCACATCTTATTCCACTACTACATCACAAGACCCATTAAGGCAAGGGTCCCTGTGTCATCAAAACATCTATCCTTCAATACCTATACTCTAAGTAGAGAAACAGCAAACAACTTTACTTCAGACACTGGCTTTAAATTCTTCCCTACATTTGTCTTCTAAAGAATCATAAATAAGAAAAATCAACAAATAAGTTTTCATTGTTCTCATGAATGTTTCTCATGAATGCTATAGTTAAGTATCCAGAATGGGGCCACTCTTTCTCTACATCCCTATAGATTTTCAGTCACTCCCATACTCAATAACACCTCAACCAAATGATAAAACAACAAAGTCAAAAAGCAGACAATTCTGTTACCCACAATCAGCTTTAGTGAGACCTAAACCTAAAGACCTGAGAATAGATTATTCAATTTAGTATAAAATTTGTTTTGTTCTGGGGTGTGAGGTTTTTTTATTTAGGGGGAAGTGAGAAGAGAGGTAAATTTCATGAAAAAGACCTGAGGCAAGAATAGGGCCAAGGTAGCTGGGTTTCTCTCCTCTCTTTACTCCAACTATTTCTGTTTGTTTTTGTTTTTGGCTGGGCAATGAGGGTTAAGTGACTTGCCCAGGGTCACACAGCTAGTAAGTGTCAAATGTCTGAGGCCAGATTTGAACTCTGAATCCAGGGCCAGTGCTTTATTCACTGTGCCACCTAGCTGCCCCCTACTCCAACTATTTCTGAATTGCAGAGCTATTGGGATGTTGGTCCCTTCTGTCTTTATAGAATTGCTACAAAGCCCAATGGCTGGCCTGGGCATATATCTTCCCTTTCTTTCCTCATATTCTCCAAAAGGACACTAGATTTTTTAAAAAGAATCTTAGCAAACTCGGGGGAATAAGATTTTTTTTAAAAAAATTTTTAAACACAAAATTGATCTAATCAAAATTGGACTGCATAATAGGTTTCTAAGTTAACTTGCTTTTGACCTGTCTCTTCCATGTGGCCAACCATCATGCTGTATCTTAGAAGACAGATTCGTGCTTCTTCCTAGCTCTGACACAAGTATCTTTCCCATTTCCTGTACATTTCCAAGTTTTCTCTTTTGGGGTCAGTGCTTAGAGCCACCATTAGGCAAGATTCAACTCACTGACCCAGGTTCAGCCTGATGAGTCCCAGGACAGAAATATTCACCCCAAAATCCACGGCAAGTTTATAGGGCATGTAAGTACTTCGATATTTCACACTTCAAGAGTGTGATTTCATTACTGTGCTAAAGAGGATACAAATACAAAGAATCAAACAATTACTGATCACAATGAGCTCACATTCTAATTGGGATCTCCCCATTAGACAAAAATACATTAAAATGCGTCTCGTAAGTATAGTTAATACAAAGTAGTTAAATACAAGATAGTTTGGAAAGGAGGGCACTATCAGTTTCAAGACTCAGGATTCGTATAGAAGATGGTAATTCCACTGCTTCTTAAAGGAAGAGAGAAACTCTGAGCTGGAGGTAAGGAGGAATGGAATAGACATTCCAGGAATGGGAGACAACTAACCCAAAGGGCAAGTGAGATGAAGTGAAGTGAATGAGGAACAGGGAGAAGGATAGTTTGGCTGGATCTCCAAGTGTGGAAGAGGGAGTAATGTCCACTGAGGCTAGAAGGTAAGTTGGGAACAAGTTGTATAGGGCTTTAAAAACTAAACAGGAATTTGCATTTTATCTTAGAGGCAAAAGAAAGCCACTCTAGCTGCTTGAATTATGGAGTCACCTCGAAAATCTGCAGGTAAGGAAATTAAATTACTTTAGCAGCAGTATGTAGAATACTCAAAAGTAGTGAGAGACTTCAGGCATGGAGAACAATTAAGAGGCCATTTTCATCATCTAAGTGACAGGTAATGATTACCTGAATTACCCTTATAGCTGAATGGGTCAGAAGTGAAATATGTTAAAGTCAAAATTTGACATAGGATTGGATACGGAAGGGAAAGTAAGGAGTACAGAATGTCAACACTGATCATTGTAGTACTCCTGACAGAAATAAGGAAATTTGAAAGAGTAAAGGGTTTCAAATGGAAAGATAATGAGTTCACTTTCAGTCATATTAAATTTCAGATGTCTCAGACACATCTCAGTTTGAAATGTCCAATTTGGCAACTGGCGATGTAAGATTAAAGCTCAGGGGAAAGACCTGGGCCTGGATATATAAATCCGTAAAATATCTACACATAGATGAGTTAAACCCATGGGAACTAATGATATCACTGAGATTATGAAGGGAGAATAAATAAAGAAGGTGTAGGGACAGAACCCTCTTTCATCAATTCTGATTATAACAAACACCCTAAGAATTGTGAAAGTTAATCCAGGGGCAGCCAAGTGGCACAGTGGATAAGAGCACTGGCCCTGTATTCAGGAGGACCTGAGTTCAAATCCAGCCTGTGTGACCTTGGGCAAGTCACTTTGGGGGGGGGGGGTAAGGCAACTGGGGTCAAGTGACTTGCCCAGGGTCACACAGCTAGTAAGTATCAAGTGTCTGAGGTCGGATTTGAACTCAGGTCCTTCTGAATCCAGGGCTAGTGCTCTATCCACTGTGCCACCTAGCTGCCCCCTGGGCAAGTCACTTAACCCCAAATGCCTTGTGAAAAAAAAAAAAAGAAAAAAGTCACACCTAAGAATTGTGAGAGTTTCTGTGGCAGAAACAAGGATTACCTTGAATCCAACATGGTGATAAGCATTCCTGAACCAGCCAAGCTAGACCTTAGATGACAGGCCAGTTTGTTACTGGGCACAATTCCAAAGCCTTTACAGCTTGGAAAGGTCTGTCAGAAAATTGTGTTCCATGGTGAAGCCTAAGAGAATTCTTTACATTAAATATCTGTGATGCTTAAGACATATAGACAATTAACATATTAGATAAGACCAAACACCATTTCCTAATAGAGAAGTAAATAAAGGATATAAACAGTTCTCAAAAGAATTACAAACTATGAAAGATTTACAAATCACTAGTAAATAAAAATGAGAAAACTAAGGTTTCATTTCACTTCCAACAATTTGGTAAAGATAACTAGAGATGGGAATAGTCAATATTGGAAGGACAAAGGAAACACAGGCACACATTAACATACTATTAGCAAAGCATTAAATTGGTCTAACCATTTTGGAAATTTGGAATTATAATTTTTAAAAGTGACTAAAATGTCCCTTATAATCCCACTCTTAGGTATGTACTCCAAAGAAAGAAGTCAATGGTTAAAAATAAATGTCCCATATACACCAAAATATTTATAGCAATACTTTTTGCAGTAGGAAAAAAAAACTGGAAACAAAGTAGATGCCCACTGATTTTAGGAATGACTAAACTTATGGAACGGAATAAAGTACTAGTGCACTAAAGAAAACAATGTCTGTGAAGAACACAAAGACACATGAAAAGAGACACATGAATGGATGTAAAGTGAAGTTAAAAAGTCATTAAAGCAACTTAAAAGAAAATGCACAGGAGAGAGCAGAAAGAAATTCAGAAGGAAAGAAATAGGACAGCTTTAAAATTAACATGGTAAATTTATTGAACACTCTTTTTTAAAAAGCGAGCTATAGGGGCAGCTAGGTGTCGCAGTGGATAGATAGAGCACTGACCCTGGATTCAGGAGGACCTGAGTTCAAATCCGACCTCAGACACTTAACACATACTAGCTGTGTGACCTTGGGCAAGTCACTTAACCCCAACTGCCTCCAAAAAAAAAAAAAAGCAAGCTATACATAACAGATTCCTGGATTCACATAAAACAATTTTTTTTTCCTGTTCTACCATTTGGAAATGCCATTTTTGTTCTTTTGGTGCCTAAGTACTGAACAACAAAAAAAATTTAAGTAAAGCAGAACCAGGACAATAACATATATAATGATTACAACAATGTAAACTGAAACAACATAATTGAAACCAAATGCTGTGAAATTATAATGACAAAAATTAGTTCCAAAGAGCTTAAAAGAAGGCACAACCCTGATGATTCTTTGAAAAGGTGAAGGATTATGAATGTGGAATACTGGATATAATGTTGAACCTAGTTGATGTGTTTGGTTATTTTTGCTTAACTCTTTTCTTTCCTTTATTCTGTTATAAGGGATAGCTCTCTGGGATGATTAAGAAGAAAAGATACAATTGAAAATTAAATGGTTTTGTTTTGGATTGGAGGTGAGGCAATTGGGGTTAAGTGACTTGCCCAGGATCACACAGCTAGTAAGTGTCTCAGGCCAGATTTGAACTCAGGTCCTCCTGACTCCAGGGCGGGTGCTCTATCCACTGTACCACCTAACTGCCCCTAAATGGTACTTTAAAAAAAAAAAAAAGATGGGCCTTTTTTTGGGAAATAAGCTTGAGGTCATTAAAAACATTGAGCATTTTCCCAAAGGCAATCCAACCCACTAGGCTCCCATACAACTCTGGGCCTATGGCACTGGGCTATTTACAATGTCTATCCTAGACATATATGTAGTAATGAAAAAGTTCTATGTATACCTAATTGCATATCATAGCATGAACAAAATGTCATTCTTCAATCATTTTTTTTCCTGTGTAGATATTTAGACCAAATTCTTTTGAGTGATTATGAATAATCTTCAGGAAAATACAATGTTCTAGAGCTGATGTAAACAGCACAATGTCATCTTTAAACTGGAGAAAATGGAGCTTGTCATTAAACTATAAGGAACTGTCTTCAACTTGGACTTTGCACAGAACCTTCTCCATAATACTGAGAAATACCTTTGGTGAGCACGTGTCCCTTAAAGGCAGTCAGGTGGTACAATGGGTAGAGTGCTGGACTTGGAGTTAGGACAACAAGTTCAAATTCAACCTCAGAGATACTTACCTACTGTGTGACTCTAGACACTTTACCTCTCAGTCTCAGTTCCCTCGTCTGCAAAATGGGGAAAATAGTAGTATTTACCACACAGGGCTGTTGTGAGGATCAAATGAAATAACATGTGAAGCAAGCAATTAATAAGTGTAATTGTTATGGTAATATCAAAAAAGTTCTAATGAGGTTGATTATAGTTATGTGATGAAATATCTTTTAAGGTATCCTTAAATGATATTGGCATGTATATGGAAAACACTTCATTGGAAAGGAACCTTTAAGGCAGTATTTATTTGCTCTACTGAATCAACTGTTTTTTATAATCAACAAGCCATATGTATGCTGCTGTCTAGTATTCTCTACACTCTTCAATCAGCTGTGTTATTGTGAGGATTTGGTCTGTGAAATATTACCTGAAAACCTTGCCTGTCCCTTTCTAATGCCCTAATCAGGAAAGAATTAATATATGCCTCATAAAATTTTATATGAATGATAAAGGGAAGGAGGAGGGAACTGTGCCTTAAGCTCTTTACAAATGTTTTCATTTGATTCTCACAACCACCCTAAGAGTGAGGCTACTATTATGATCCTGATTTTTACAGCTGAGAAAACTGAGGCAAGTGAAAGGTAAGTGCCTTGCCAAGGGTTATACTGCTAGTATGTCTGAGATTGAATTTGAACTCATGTCTGTTTCACGTCAGCATTCTTTCCACGGTACCACCCAGCTGCCTCTTCAGAAGACATATGGATCAGCATCTGGTGATACTGTCACTTTTTTTGGGTGGCTTATAGTTCAAAAATTTTTTCCTCACCTCTGACATGCTCTCTTCTTTCATATGCATCAAAATGATCCCTCAGTGATCTCAAAATGACCCAGAATGAACTCATGTGTGCCTAGAGCCACTTATTCCATCTTTGTTTTCTTCAGTGTCATTTCTACTTCCTCAGATGGCAGACACAGACTGGGATATTAACTTTGCAGAGTTGAATATATCACCAAAATTTCTTTAAACTTATTTTTCCTTCTACTGATTCTTGCTTATTATTGTGAGATGACATTGCTCATAATTTTCTACCTTACTGTTGTGTAACATTTTACCAACAAGTTTATATCCTAAATTAATGTTATTCTTGCAACTGATGTTGTCAAATCAGTCTGTTTGGCAAATTCAAGTGTTTGTTGGCTGAAATGCTATGTCTTTGTTCTCCTTGATGTGGCAATGGATCTGTTTAAAACGTAAGAAAAATTGCTATAATTGATGTTGATCACCTTTTCTTCATTTCCCATTTTGGGGGCAGCTAGGTGGGGCAGTGGATAGAGCACTGGCCCTGGATTCAGAAGGACCTGACTTCAAATCCAGCCTCAGACACTTAACACTTGCTAGGTGTGTGACCCTGGGCAAGTCACTTAACTCCAATTGCCTCACCAAAAAAAAAAATTTTTTGTTTCCCATTTTTAAGTGTCAATATACTTAAAGAGGTTGTTAGAATTGCTTTCAATCAACACCATTATCTTCTCTTCTTTAATTCTAATTTTGTATTAATTTTGTCCTCTGTTCTAACAAGTTGATGGGTCTGACTGTATAGAAAGCTGATTCAGGAATAACTCCCACAACAGCAATAAACTGCTTCCTGTCTGTCAAAATCTAACCAATTTCAAGCTTTGTGGAAATATTTGGTCTTATTCTGGTAAAGTGCCTTCTGATTCTTTTCTCAAAGAAAGTACCATAAGCATAATGCTTTTTTGTATTCTACTGCTACTTTCAATTCTTTACTCATAAGTCATCACTCATAAAAGTTGATAACTCATAATGATATTTTCCAACTTTTTTTACCATCTTCCTAATGTCCTCCTTTGCACTTAAGACACCAAATATCAAACTATACACTGATCTTTTTTTTATCTGAACAGTTTTTATCAAGTTCTTCATAGAATTTCTTCATCTCCTCATTCTTGGAAAATGATGTCATATATAAGCTGCAATTATTTTAATAGTGGTCTTTTTGAAAATGTTATCATGAGCACTGTAAAGAAATCAATACGAGGGCTCTTGTTGAATTGAAATCTGAAAAGGATTTTAGAAATCCTTCAAAACAGCAATTGACCAAAAACGGTTCAAAAGGGAACATATTTTTGTTACTATTTTAAAAATTAAATGTACAATTTTAAATTAACAAGTTCACAGGTCATTTTTCAATGAACTTAGAAATCAAACACGTTCAATATGTAAAGAACAAAAAAGGAACTGTTTATATGAGCCTGTGCCTCCCCCATCCTGTACTTATGAAAGTGATTTTTTTTTTACTCAAAGTACAAAATTGAAGAGGTACCATTGGAGACAGTTATATTCTGAAAGATGGGGATTAAAGGGGTAATGTTGTGGACTCTAAGCTCAATATTAGTTAGCAGTCTGATGCCAAAAAAGCTAATGCATTCTTTAAGCTGCTTTAAGAGGAGCTGTTTTCAGGAATAGGGAGATGATAGTCCCAAAATACAATGCCCTCATCATCCCATCCAGAGGACTGTGTTTTAACTCTAGAAACTATAGTTTAAGAATATTGATAAGCTAGAGTATACAAAGAAAAGATGATGGATCTAGAGCATATCACATGAGAACTGACTGAAGGAACTGCATATCATATTGAGTCCACAAAAGAGAAGACTCAAGAGGGACAGGATTGGCTTCAAGTACTTCAAAGTTGTCATGTGAAGAGGGATTAGAACTGTTGTGTTCATTATCTAATGCACTGTTTGTGGAGCTGTGAACTGATCCAACCATTCTGGAGACAAATTTGGAATTATGCCCAAAGGGCTATGGGACTGTACATACCCTTTGACCCAGAAATACCACTATTAGGTCTTTTCCCCAAAAAGATCATAAAAAAGGGAAAAGGACCCACACATACAAAAATATTTATAGCTGCTCTTTTTGTGGTGGCAAGGAATTGGAAATTATGGGGATGCCCATTAATTGGGGAATGGCTGAACAAGTTGTGGTATATTAATGTAATGGAATTCTATTGTGCTGTAAGAAATGATGAGCAGGCAGATTTCAGAGAAAGCAGCATGGACTTACTGATGCCCAGTGAGATGAGCAGAACCAGAAGAACATTGTACACAGTATCAACAGCATTGTGTGATGATCACCTGTGATAAACTTGATTCTTCTCAAGCAATACAATAGTCCAAGATAGTTCCAAGACTCATGATGGAAAATGCTCTCCAAATCCAGAAAAAAAAAACACACAAAACTATGGAATCTAGATGCAGATTAAACCATACTATTCCTACTTTTTTGAGGTTTTTCCCTTTTGTTCTGATTCTTCTTTCACAGCATGACTAATGCAGAAATATGTTTAATGTGATTGTACATATATAACCTCTTTTCCCCCTTTTTTGGGTGAGGCAATTGGGGTTAAGTGCTCAGGGTCACACAACTAATGTCAAATGTCTGAGACTGGATTTGAACCCAGGTCCTCCTGAATCCAGGGTTGGTGCTTTTTCCACTGCGCCACCTAGCTACCCCTGTACATATATAACCTATATCAGATTGCTTGATGTCTTGGGGAGGGAGGGAGAAAAATTTGAAACTAGAAATCTTATAAAAACAAATGTTGAAAACTATCTCTACATGTAACTAGAAAATAATAAAATACTTTTATGACAAAGAAAAAGAATTGTTGTTATATCCTTAACAATAAAGCCACAATGGGTCTCTTTCAGAGCCAGCCCAAAGGTATAACAGTTAAGACTTTTTGTGACTAGCTCAGTGAGTAAGGAGATTAAAACCACACCTTTTTCAATGCACCCCTGCTCCTCAGGGTTTGTCTTCCACTAGACCCTGATGTCATCGTTCTAGAGCTCATTTTAATATGGACCACCCTCAAGTTACACCAATCAATGGAATTGAATGACACTGACCAATTGACTTTGATCAGTGGGTAAAGAGCTGCCTCTATCAGAAGGAGGAAGAGGACTGGACCACAGGAGGCTTCCTCTCCTTCCTGGGACTCTCTTGAACTCTCCACAGGCCCTCTCCTTTCTCTCACTTGACCAAATACACTGAGTATGTAATTGTTTAGGCTGTGACTAGTGAAGTTAGGGAAATGCTACACGATCAACTGTTTACTAATATTTCATATACTTTAAAATACTTAATACCTAAACTGATGTAATAGCTATTCATTTATAATTTAGCTAAACCCAGCCTAGTTCCCTAATATTTTAAATAACACATAGAGGACCCTGACTACAACACTAAAGGATATAGATACAGAAAACCCCCAAAGAATTTGTAAGAGTTTAGAAGGGGGGAAAAGCAAAGAGAATGGTGTTATTGTTTAAGGTTACACATATCACTAAATAATAATTCATCAATTTCACACATGATCATTCTTTTATTTGAATTTGGTTCTGCCGATAGCTATAAAATTTGGAATAAAATTTTAAAATAATAAAGGTTTAGACAATGAATTCTAAGGTCCTGTCTATTTTTAAAATCCTATACATGAAAAAAGCTTTTATTAAGCAACTACTATATGCCAAGCCACTGCACTAAGCACTGGAGACAGTACCTGCTTTCAAGAAGCTCACACTCTTCTTTCAGGACACATTTGCACATAACAAACTAGTGAGCAATACTGGCCTATTTTTCTGTTTCTAACTTAGCAGCTTTTAAAATTTCCTTTCTGCAATCAATAGAAGGAGTCCCCAAGACTGTTTCCCCAAAATCTTTTCCAATTACCAATTTAGGAGAAAATTCACAATATTTTTTGAGAACTTTGTCTGGTTCCAGAGCTTTTAGAAATTAGTCTACTTCATGACTGGAGTGGGAAGTAGGGAAGAAAGTCTGATCCTTCCTCAACTTTTCCATTTCTTGCCTGCTATCAATAGTAGGTTCCTAAAACTGCATTCCCAGACCTTATCCAACTATTTAGGAGAGAATTTAAAATATTTTTTCTCCATAAAATAATATTCTGTAAATATTTTGTAAATTATTCTGTAATAAAATCTATAAAAGTTATCCATCCTTTGTTTCTCACTTATTTTTGTTTGTTTGTTTTCTTTTTGTGGGGCAATGAGGGTTAAGTGACTTGCCCAGGATCACCACAGCTAGTAAGTGTCAAGTGTCTGAGGCCAAATTTGAATTCCGGTCCTCCCGAATCCAAGGCCAGTGCTTTACCCACTGCGCCACCTAGCTGCCCCTCCACTTTGTTTCAAACAGAATCAATTGATATCACAGGGTGATGTTTTGATTTTCAGATGAATTAGATTTAAGTGAGGCAGAGTTGCATAAAGTGATCAGCCTCACTCTCTTCCAGAAACATCTAAGTCCAGTGGCAAGACAAAAGTCAGGATGACTGGAGATGGCTTTGGATGCAGTGGATAACCTTGGTTTCTTTCTGACCAAGCTCTAATTGTACTATAGTGCCTGCTTTAGCTATCTCTGTGGCCACTGAAAAACAATTGTTCTCAACTACTCATTCCTCCAGAGGGAGTCACATGGCTGGAGTAGATACCCCCCTCCCCCAACTTACTAACAGATTTGAGGCCTTAAATATCCTCAACCTGGTTTAACTCAACTGCAGAGACAGTTTTACTGGGGTGTGGCCATGGTGCACGCTACAGCTTCTTGGAGCCCCAGATGAATGGATGAGCACTGGATGAAAAGGGCTCAAGCAAGCCATCACATCAGAGCTGCTAATCTTCCCTGACCCACACATCCCTCTCAAAAAGATAATTTGATATCCATTCATAAAAGGAAGTCAAATGGAGTAGAAGTGGGGAAAATAAAGAATCTAAGCACTGACATCAGAATCTGTCTATGAGGTAGTTTTAAAAGTAGAACACATACATTTAGACCTAGTAATTTTCAACGGCCCTCAACAAAATTTTCTTTGATCCTTCTGTCTCCTACCTCCTGGCCCCACATCCCCTATACACCATGCCTGTGTTCTTTTGCTGTCATATAACTGTCCTAAGTGTTCATCCTCCAAACACCCAGGTTTGTATTTCCCCAAATTCACAATGCTCCAAAATTACCTTTCTTCTAATTCCTGTTCACACAATGGTATGGATCTCTGCTAGGTGTTAGATTATGAGGACATGGCATTATAGAATGAATACTAGATTTGAAATCAAACCCGAGACACAGGTCCTGGGTTCAAAACACATAATCTCTCGGTTTCCTTATAATGAAGGGTCACTAAATCCTAGTTTGTAAATAAACTAATTCACACTAAAATATGGGCAAATGAAAGGTCTAACCCTCTATTAGGGCTATGTGTATTTCAAAAGAACACAACCAAATAAATCCCTAGTTGGGAGAATATGCAGGGTGTCTTCTTGTGTCCCAACCATTTCTACTGATACCCCTTTTCTCACTTTCAATAGCACGGATCATTGTTGACACCTGGTCTATTATTCAGATGCACAGTACATATACTACAGGTAACAAGATATCATGTATACAACTCACAGCATTTTTAGTATTAGGTAATTCAGAAGAGCTATGTAGTACCACCCAAATATACCTAGTTCATCCTTTTGATTAAAGACTTAAGGGACAGGTCTCAAATCTCAACTGAGGAAGAAGCACTCTAAATTTCATCTAGGACACTGGATTTACTTTGCTGACTGAAAATGCTCATGTTTCTCATTTTCTGACAAGAAACCTGACAAGGGCAAAATAACATTGTTCTCTGTGGCTTTGCTTTTCACAATGGGAAAATACAGTCTTTCTAGTTGAGGGCTATAGTAGCAGAACTGGTATTACTTTCAAGGTCCCTTGGAAATGAATGAGTGAAAAAAATTGAGCACTTAATACGTGCCAAGCACCATTAAAACGTGCTGAAGAGACAGATACAAAACTGAAACAGCCCCTGCCATCAAAACCCTTACATTCTAATGGGGGAAGTAACACATATAAAGGAGTGATACCCAGGGTAGGGTGTCTTGGCCTAAGAAGCCACAGAGAAGGTAAGTAGAAACATAGGATAGTCTGATGATACTCTTTTTTTCTAGAAGCAATGGTAGTACCTTAGTAGTATTTCCATAATAAGGATTGGAGGAGGGGATAACGCCTAGATACAAGGGAGAAGGAATGGCTAACTGAACCCCAGAAAGGGAGTTCAAGAACTGAGTGGGACTAAGTGCTTCAGGGCATGGTCTCTGGAGGGCCAGTGGTACAATGGCTCAAAAATTCCAAGATGGCGAGAGAGAACTGTTGGAAACATAGCCCAGTAGGTCTTGGGCTAGTTATAGTAAGCTATATGAGTTTATGCCCACTGGGTTCACCAATCAGGACAGCTGGGTCTACGAACAGATACTGACCTGCATTCTGGCCCTTACACTAAGATTCACTCTCATTAGTTCCATTTAATTATGTGTTCCCAAAATCACTTGGGTCATTTACAACAGACTTTAGAAGCTTTCAACAAGATATTGCTCAATTAAAAACGAATTCTCTGGAAACTGATCTTCCATCACCAGATTTTTTTAATTGGAAAGAGATATTAATTTACTTTCTACTGAAGAAGAAAAACATACATTATGGAATCACACAAGGTTAAAGCTAGAGTAACCTCAGAAATTATCTAGTCCAAAATTTTCATTTCAAAGACTAAATTCTATAGTAATTGAGTACTTTATTGAAGCTTACGCAGTTAGTGGCAAAGCCTAAAACATTCCTCCAAACAAAATTCCAGTCCAATATTCTTTCTACTATGCTATCTTTTTTTTTTTTTAAGTGAGGCAATTGGGATTAAGTGACTTGCCCAGGGTCACACAGCTAGTAAGTGTTAAGTGTCTGAGGCCGGATTTGAACCCAGGTACTCCTGACTCCAGGGCCGGTGCTCTATCCACTGCGCTACCTAGCTGCCCCCTACTATGCTATCTTTAACCTCATTATTCCAGAATTCAGAGGCAATGGATGACAAAATATGGCCCTCTAACTACTGGTAATCTGTAAAAGATCATGAGGTAGTCCCTACGCTGCTTTAGACACATCACAGTAGGTTCTCCAATAATTTATCAACTGGTCTCAAGTACAAATCTCACAATCTATGATACACCATTATAGGTATCATACCATCTCACGGTAGCTTACCAAGACTGTTTTAGCTTAACTTCATAAGTGTGTTTTGTATTTTTCCAATGGCAAGTACAGTTAAGTGAAGCAGGTGGGTGGCCTTTTGTTTTGCCATGACATGAACCTTCTGAAAAACAGTGCATGACAGCAGCAGCAGAAACCCATCTATCCCATTCTATCCCCTTCTGTGTATGACCTTAAACCTCAGTTTAAAATGGACATTAAGAGCTGATCTCTTAAGAATTATCTGAACTTTCTTCAGGGGGCCTTTTAAGAAATTATAGAGTATCTCCAATCATAACATGACTGAAACAGTAAATATGGGGAAATTAAAATAGTTTCACAATATTAGTAACATGGGGGGGGGCATGGCAGTGGGAATAAAAGGGAAGTGCTAGAAGATATCAAGGTCCATAAAAAAGTGCTAGGAGATATTAAGGTCCATAAAGATCCTAATGAAAGAGAAAAGGTAGCCTGTTTTCCTCAAGAATTATAATACATCTTCCATTAAGTTGCTAGCTCAACAACTAACCTTTAATTTGTAATGCTTAACCACATTAGAAATAATGTTTTACGGCTTTATCCATCCTTCCCAAATACAACTCCATTACACCTGGGTCACTGTACTGTTTGTAGATAAGGAAGGCTTAGGGACTAGGGTATGCTTAGAAATGTTTAACAATCAGCTCTCCTAGAAAAAAGATTAATCTGTATTACTAATATTTTCTCCATCACTTTTTTTTTTTGCGGGGCAACAGGGGTTAAGTGACTTGCCCAAGGTCACACAACTAGTGTTAAGTGCCTGAGGCCAGATTTGAACTCAGGTCCTCCTGAATCCAGGGCCGGTGCTCTATCCACTGCGCCACCTAGCTGCCCTGATAATAATCTTTTTAAAAAAAACAAGCTATGTCCATTTTAAGTTCATATCCTTTGACCATTTTTGTCTACTGGGGTACGGCTCTTCATCATATATTTGGATCAATTCTCTATGTATCTTTAGTATTAGCCTTCTTTTTTCAATTCCACACTAGTTCTGCAGGCACTAATTCTAACATTTAGGATAGCAAAAAAGCCAAAACCTTAGAATTAAAGGATTTAGTAATATAAATAGACCCCAGATTTCATCCAGTCTATCCATATCACTTTACACATGTGGAAAGTGAAGCCAGTAGATAAGTGAAGTGACTTTTCCAGAGTCACATGTAATAAGAAACAAAGCTGAGACTAGAACACAGATAATCTGACACCAAATTCGTCACACTTTTCTACTACACCATACTGTTTTTGATTGCTAAGACCTGTGTTTGCTACAGATTAAGTTTTCAGTTTTCTTTTCCCATTGCATATACACACATTTATATAAATAATTTCATAAGATGGCTTTTAATTCCTGTTCCCTCTACCCCAATGATTGCCAAAGGTGTCAGTCAAAAAACCTCCCTTAATGCTCATTCTGTCCACAATTCTAAAACACTACCTTTTCTCTAGGATACCAGTCAATCATGACATAGTTTTTTATATATGTATCTGATGTAAAATTAATCACAGTTCCTCATACCTAACAAATACTTAACAAAAAATCTGTGAAATGGGGTGTAAAGGAGAAGAATGTTGGAATTTTCTCCAAAGCATTGTGACTCTGAGGAAGATGTGCTTTACCTTCTGATCTGCTGTAGTAAAAATAAGACAGGAATCACAAAGAAGCACAAAAACGTAGAATATAATTGTATAGTATACAAGGCAGGCTTTCAACAGATATTTGCTACATGCCTAATATACGTGGTAGAAAACTCAGCTGAATAAATTAAATGAAATGAATATAAGATGTTTTATATGTCATTAAGGGAAATACAAAAATGAATAAAAGTTACTACCTACAAGAGGCTTACAATCTGGTAGGAAGTACACATCTCTCCCCCAAAATATACTGAGAACTTATGTACATAAGGAACACAACCAGATGCTATAAGGTAATGTTTCCCAAAGGAGGAAAGTTGGAGAGTTGGAGGGGAAAGAGTGTTGTGCCAAGAGCACTGAATTTGGAATCAGAAGACCTGGAATCAAATCACCACTTGAATTTATAAAAACCTTAGGACAAGGTATTTAAACTCTACAAGCCTCAGATTCCTCATTAGTTAAATTAGTTAAAAAGCATTATATAAGGGCAGCTAGGTGGTACAGTGGATAAAGTATCGGCACTGGATTCAGGAGGACCTGAGTTCAAATCCTACCTCAGACACTTGACACTTAACTAGCTGTGAGACAAAAACAACAACAACCAAAAAAAAACAGCATTATATTAAGCACCTGTGTGCTGGGCACTGTGCTAGGAGCTGGGGATGGAAATACAAAAAAGAAACAGTTCCTGACCTCTACCAGAGAAGGCACCATGTACACTTAAGTAAATACAAACTATGTGCACAGTTTACAAACAGAAATTTTGGGAAAAGGGGCAATAGCTGCTAGGAGTATCACAAAAGGTTTCATGTACGAAATGACACTTTGAAGGGAAATAAGGATTCTAAGGGGTACAGAAGAAAGTGTATTCCAAAACATGGGGAACAGCCTATGCAAAGGCATGATGATAGGAGATGGAATGCTATGCATGAGGAAGATTAGCAAGCAGCTCTATTTGTGGGAGTAATGTGTCGTAAGACTGGAAAGATAGACTGAAGCCAGATTTTAAAGAGCTTTAAAAAAACAAGGAATTTGCATATGATCCTAGAAGCAAGGGGACACTAAGGCTTTTTGTGAAGGAGAATGACAACTGGAATTTCATAGACATCACTTTGGTAACTTTGTGGAGAATGGACTGAAGAGGAGGAAGGCAGTGAGACCAATTAAGAGACTACTATAATAGTCCAGGCAAGTGGAAAAGGTTGTATGATTAGAAAGAATGGGACAGGTATAAGAAATGTTGCAGAAGAAGAATCACTAAAACTTGGGAATTGATCAAGAGAATTAGTTTTAAGAAGATGATTCATGGGGCAGGGATAGAGCACCAGCCCTGGAGTCAGGAGTACCTGGGTTCAAATCCGGCCTCAGACACTTAACACTTACTAGCTGTGTGACCCTGGGCAAGTCACTTAACCCCAATTGCCTCACTAAAAAAAACCCAAACAAACAAAAAAAGAAGATGATTCATAAAATAAGGGGATTGGACTAGAGGAGTTAGAGGTTCCTATCAGCTATGGATATTAAGATCCTAAACATAATGACTGATTCCTAGAATACATTCAAATATTTAATGAACACTATCATATTCAATAAAAATTTGTGATTAATTTCCTTGTTTGATGTAAATGTGTTTATTTATACTTTAGAAAGTGTGTACTATAAGAAAATATAGGTATATCACGTATGATTAAATAACTGACTATAATGTTGGAAGTTATTTCTATAAAAACTGGCCAAAAAGCTATTGGTCAGAAAGCCAAAACCTTTCATAACATTACTTATGTTGGAAAATTTATTTATAATACAATTTCAAGGAACATAGCTTTCCCTAAATGCAATGATATGCATTAATTATACCATTCAAAGAAATACAAATTATATACAAAACACTCAAAGGAAATAGGCAAATTCTCATTTGGTAAATGCTTGCACAAGATACCATAAATTTTCTAGTAATATAGCAATACAATTGATTTAATTTTCATCAAACAGCAAACCATATGCTGAAATGGCATCTTAAATGGCACAAATCCCAGCAATTCGGTGCTCAACAAATACATCTCACTTCAAACCTACAAAGTTCATAATTGGTACAATTTAATTCCCAAATCACAGGCTTTTGTCAGACTGATGAAGACTTCTAAGTAAACAAACTATAATCTTTTTTTCAAAAGGTTTCTTTTTCTCATGCATGTTTTGGAGTAGTCTAAAAAAAAAAAGAAAGAGACGATGGTGCTAATAGCCAAGATATCAATATCTAAAAATTATCATTTTCTCCCTTCACATTAAAAAGATGTCACGGGAGAAAAAGGAGGATTTTTGCAATGTGTTTCAAATATGATACTATACATTAGACCTCAAAATTAGTTTCCTATACCTACAGAAAAAGTATGAGAAAATAGCACTTGATGGAGATATTTCAAGATGTCTTAAAGATAAAAAACTACTGTAAATTTTAAGTAGGAGGGAAGAAATCTAACATATCTAAAATATTTTGCTTTCTCAAAATATCGAAATCATACTAAACAATAAAAACCAGAAACTGATGCCTATTATGTGAGAAATGAAGTTCTCTTATGACCTAAACCTTGCTTTAGACTTTCAAGCACATTATAGCTTCGGGGAAAAAAAATCAATGCTTAATGTTACAATACAGAAAGATAAGACAAACCAGAAAGTGGTGAATCTGATCATGAACAAATAACAATGAAGTACAGTGCTTCCAACCAAGTTCATCCTACACTAAAGTCCCTATCTGACTCGGCTTTTACTAATCTAGACACTCTCAGACAGCAGATAAGACTCCAGCAAACTAAATAGGTTTACTATCTTCCTCAGTCACTTCAATACACAAGCTTTCACAGTACCACATTAAGATTCACAGATAAAAATAATTTAAAAGAACTTACAGCATCTTAAAGCGCTTAGTGCCTCAGGTATGTTACCTCCAAAGAGGTTTGATGGTTTACCAAAGTTAAAGAAACAGCACACTGAAAAGTTAGTGACTTCAGACCAGTTCAGAACTGAGACTAGGTGACCATTGTTTGCTAATCTTTTTCTTGTTTGCTGTGTCATCAATTTTCCTCACTCAGGCTTACATACAATGCTTACTAAGTTTTAGGCAAATTATATTCAGATTTCTATGCTCATATTTCTGTTCAGTATAAATAATTTTTAATTTCACAACTAAAAACTATTTATTTACCAAGTCTAAAAATTCAAGTGAACTATACAGAGAACTCCAAGTTATACAATTCTTACCCATCACCCCATTAAAAATTATTTTGAAAATTACGACATTTATTGATGGAAATCACTTAGAAGTATTATTTTGGATGGTTAATCCTTTAGGCAAATGTCACCCGGTTTTTATTCCTCTAACCTGGCACTAATCTATTCATTAAGATTTAGGAAGGAAAAGTGTTATTAGCTTTAGAAAACCATTCTAAAATTAATGGACACCATTCATTACTCCCACCCTCCACCTCTTAGATTTTCAGCTCAGAGTTAAACAGCCTCTTTACCATAATCCCCCCCAAAGAAAACCACCCTGATCCTTCTGTGTCAGGACATTGGAAATAAAGTAGGTATGCCTTTAGCTGCTACTAGCTGGATGATCACTTTAAGAACAAATCCTCCTACACTACAGGCCCACGGAGGAGGGATAACTAGCAGGTAGAGAGATTCAGGATGTAAACTAGAGTAGGCTCCACCAAGAAGTTAGGGTTGACAACACTGGGTCAAATATTTGCGGGGGGTGGGGGTGGGATGTTGCTAAGTGTGAGGGGTGGGGTGAAGGGGGAAAGCGACAAATTGGGGGAAGGAGCAAAATGAGGAAAGGTGGGGAAGGAAGACAAGGAAAGACGAGAGGAAGAGAGGAAAAGATAAGGGGGTAGAAAGGGAGGGAAAGAAGGGGAGAGGGAGAAATGGGGGAGACGGGGAGGAAGGAGAAGCTAGAGAGAGCAAGACGGGGGAGCACCGGGATCCCCGGCCAAGGGACGACGAAAGACCAGGCTGCTGCCAAGCCAGGGGGCGCGGCAGGGTCCGTGGAAGGGCCCGGGAAACCCGAGGGCAGTTGGCTGCAGGGAGGGGGGAGTCCCCGTGGGCCGTGACTGACAGGTGCTGCCGTCTCCCCGCAAAACGAGGGAGGACACGGGGCTCCGCTCCCGACCCGCAGCAGCGTTGGTGGTCTCGAGCTCTAAATACCTGGAACTGCAGCAGCTTTTCCGTCTGCTCCTGGGTTAAGTCCCGCTCCTCAGGCGCCGCCATTTTGCCGCCGCCTCTACGCCTCTGACCCGTCCGCACCGTCACCCGCCGGAAATTACCTCAGCCGTACCCGCTTCCGGTCCCGGGCCGCCACCACGGGTCGTCTAGTCCCGGGCTCGCGATTCCGCGGCGGCAACCTAAAAGCTGGTGGGGCGGCTGCAGAAGGCCGCCTCTCAAAGGCACGCCCCTTACGCTTCCGGAAATTCCCGAAGGCCCTCGGGTAGCCCACGTGACTGTTTTACTAAAACGAGGCTCAACGCATTACCCACCCACCCCCGCCCCCAATCACCCGAATAGATCGCGGGTGATTCCGGAAGTTCCCGAGTCCTTCTGGGCTAATCCTGGATGCCGTCTAAGAACCGGAAGCGCATTAAAGCTGGAGGCGCCTTTTTTTTTTTTTCTTCGAGGGCTATCCCACGTGTGTGGGAAGGCCGAGAAGTGTCCCTCGCACTGCAGCCTCGCTGGCTTATCCAACCTCTCCAGACCCCTCCTCCCCAGCTGTGTCTCTTGGCTTTAGCCAGTATGTGGGAATAAGAAGATATGTTTTAGATTTGCAGCCTCAACCCTTGAAAGTGTGACGCATGCATCTCACTTGGGGTGGGAGGGAAGCCTTCCGTTGTCTTATCTGTAAAATGGGCATAGTGATCCTTGCACTCCCCACATTTCATATATGGTTGTGGAGTAGGGTCTTTTTGCAAATTTTAAATTGCTCTAAAAGTGGGTGTACTATGCCCCAAAGCAGCTGTAGTCAACCTCCACAGCTCCTCCATTGTGTTGGCTGGGCATTTGTCTCTCCTTCCCCAGTTTGCCTTTCTCTAGTTCTTCAGCCTCTTGATAATACAAATTTATCTGCAGAAGTCTCATGAGATTCCTTGGGGCTTACCTGCAAATTGTCTCTTTGGGGGGGGGGGAAATGAGGGTTAAGTGACTTGCCCGGGGTCACACAGCTAGTAAGTGTCAAGTGCCTGAGGCCAGATTTGAACTCAGGTACTCCTGAATACAGGGCCCATGCTTTATCCACTGCCCCACCTAGCTGCCCCCTGCAAGTTGTCATCTAAGGACCACTCCCTAAACCTAAATAACTGTCCGTCATTGATCCACCAACAATATAGCTCTCAGCCCTCCCCTTGTTTTGCCATTGTTTGGCCTCTTCTTGGCTCAGAGTAGGCCTAAGTAGCAATTGTATCTCTTTAGGTCAGAAAACCTGAGGGTCTTTTTTTTAACTAGTAAAAGAGGGCTTCCTTTGCCTATCTAACCTATCCTCAATCATTGAATGGGCGTTCCATCAAGCAAAGTGAACTCTTTTTGCCGTGTCTGGCTCTTCTGCTCTTCATAACCCCATTTAGGGTTTTCTAGGCATAGATACTAGAGTGGTTTGCTGTTTCCTTCTCTAGGAGTCTGGATAAGCCCCAGTGTATTCTTCCCTTCCTTCTAACATCAGCCTTCAGCCCCACTTCTGTGCCCCCTTCCCCCAACCCTCCCAATTTATCTAGCTCCTAAGGAAAACAGTCTCACAACTGAAAAAAACTTAATGGTTCATCTAATCCAACCTACACTTTTTTTTTTGGGGGGGGGGGAGGCGGGGCAATGAGTTAAGTGACTTGCCCAGGGTCACATGGCTAGTGTCAAGTGTTTGAACTCAGATCCTCCTGAATCCAGGGCCTGTGCTTTATCCACTGTGCCACCTAACTGCCCCTCTTTCCAGTTCTAAAGCTGTGACCTGTGATCCTATGAATATTTAGAAGGCAAGAGTACTGAATTATATGAAGTGTTACAAAGAAGTCACCATTGGATTTAACAGTTAAAAACGATGTCCATAGAATGGTAAAGTCAGAAGTCAGATTGCAGAAGTGAGTGGGTTATGAGAAAGTGAAGACATTAAGTATAAATCCCTCTTAAGAATTTGGCAATGAATTTGTATAACCCATATCTGATTGCTTACTGAATCAAGGAGGGGTGAGGGGAGGGAGAGAAGGAGGGATGAAATTAGAACTCAAAACTATGACTAAAAATGTTTGTTATTAAAATAATAATAATAATTTGGCAATGAAAGGTATACGGTTATACCTTGAAGAGTTGCCAGGGTTAAATGAAGATTTTCTAAGGACTGGAAAATGGGGAGAAAGAGTTGGGGCTATTTATAGACTCCAGGGAAGGAGCCAGTGAAAAAGAAAAGTTTGAAGAAGAGAGGAAATGATTAAAGAACAAAGATACTGAAAGATAATCAGGGGCACAAGTAAAAGGGGTTAGTCTTGTTAGGAAGAAAGGCTACTTCTTCCTCAGAGACTAAAGAAAGAGAAGAGAAGGTGGGTAAAGATGAAAAAAGATTTTGAGATATGGAATAGGGGACATGAGAGAACTCACAACTGCTACTGTCATTTTTTTCAGTAAAGAAGGAGGCAAGGGGTAGCTTAGGTGGTGCAGTGGATAAAGCACCGGCCTTGGATTCAGGACTACCTGAGATCAAATCCAGCCTCAGATCCTTGACACTTACTAGCTGTGTTAACCCTCATTGTCCCACCAAAAAAAAAGGAGGCAAAGATATCTGTCAAGAGGAGTTGAGGGTAGAAACGATATTGGGACTTAAAGAGAGTACAAGAGAGGAGAGAGTTTAAAAGAATAACTTCTGAGAGCATGAAGGCCAAGTTGAGGTTCAGCAGTTCAGTTGTTTTTCGGTCGTGTTCAACTCTTCATGAGTACATTTTGGGTTTTCTTGGTAAAGATACTGGAGTGGTTTGCCATTTCCTTCTCCAGCTCATTTTATAGTTGAGGAAACAGAGGCAAACAGGGTTAAGTGACTTGCCCGGAATCGCATAGCTAGTCAGTCTCAGATCTAAGGTATTATTCCTGTGGGTGACATGTAGAGTGATGGTATAGGTCATAGAAGTTGAGGAGGTTAATTAACTGAGAGGCCAGGATACTCAAAGCAATACCAATTTTTATAATGAAGTCCTCAAGTATGAGGGCTGGAATTGGGATAAAGAGTAAAACTGTGGGCTGATTAATGAATTTGAGAAAGAAGGATGGTGACATGCAGGCTAGTAGATTAAAATAGGGTAGTAGAGAAACACAAAAAGAGTTACTAAATGACAGTGGAAGAGAAAGGTCTAGAAGTGGAAGTAGGACATAAGGAATATGCCACCTCCTGGTCCACTGTATTGAGGAGTATGAGAGATGAAGTAATTAGCCCTGGAAAGGATAGCTCAGGGTAAGTGTCTCCTAGAGAAAGCCATGTTTCTGTGAATGAAAGAAGATGGAAAGTTGGGGGGTGGGGGGGATTCCAGGATAAAGGGGAGTTTGTTAACAGTAAAATAGGAGTTCCCAAGGGGAGTGAAAGCATAGGAGCTGGCAAGGAATAGGGCTGCTTTGGATAGGGATTAGAGGATAGGAAGAGAAAGCATGGGAAAGTTTTCCCTTAACAGGCAATGACCACAGAGCCCCACATTCAGTAGCTACTTAATAAATAATTATTGATTAACAAAGTAAAAAAGACATGGAATAGTGGATAAAGCACTGGCCCTGGATTTAGGAGTACCTGAGTTCAAATCTGGCCTCAGACACTTAACACTTACTAGCTGTGTGACCCTGGGCAAGTCACTTAACCCCAATTGCCTCACAAAAAAAAAAAAGAAAAGACATGGAATGCTACATTTGTAAAGGAACTGAGAGGACAGTTAGTCCTATCTCCTTGTTTTTCTCCTCCTTATACAGGGCAATCCTGTACAGATTCCTCTTCCTGTAGAGAAATTCCCTCTGCAAAATCCATGTCTGTGGCTCATCCAAATTCTTATTCTTCTTTTTCTTTTTTTTCAGGGCAATGAGGATTAAGTGACTTGTCCAGAGTCACACACCTAGTAAGTGTCAAGTGTCTGAGGCTGGATTTGAACTCGGGTCCTCCTGAATCTGGGGCCAGTGCTCTATCCACTGTGCCACCTAGCTGCCCCTTCATCCAAGTTCTTCTTAAAAGCCTCTAGTGGGGGCGGCTAGGTGGCGCAGTGAATAAAACACTGGCCCTGGATTCAGGAGTACCTGAGTTCAAATCCGGCCTCAGACACTTAACACTTACTAGCTGTGTGACCCTGGGCAAGTCACTTAACCCCCATTGCCCCGCAAAAAAAAAAAGCCTCTAGTAAGAGGGAATCCACTATTTACTAAAGAGGCCTGTTCCACTTTGGGGTAGCTCTAATTGTTAGGAATATTTTCCACAAGCTGAGCTGAAATTTGTCTTTCTGAAGTTTCCTTCAATTGCTCCTAGTCCTCTTCTCCTTTCCCCTTTTGCCTCCTAGTTTTACCCTCCCTTCTATCAGCACCCCACCTTTTTCTTTCCTCTTTCCCCTATAGGGTAAGATAAAATTCAATACCCAATTGAGTATGTACTTGTTCCCTTTTTGAGCCCGATCAGATGAGAGTAAGGTCAAAACAATGCTCAACCCTCCCTTCTTTGCCTCATTATAAAAGGTCTTTTGTGCCTTTTCATGTGATATGATTTATCCCATTCTGTCTTCCCTTTACTTTTCTCCCAGTATAATCCTTTTTGTTTCCCCTTAAGTTTCTTTCTAATATCATCACATCAGAATCCATTTATACCCACCCCTGTGTACTCCTATCTGCTTTAATTAAGACACAGTTCTCAAGAGTTACAAGTATCTTCTTCTCCTGTAGGAATGCATACATTTTAACCTTACTGAATAACATGTTTTTCCCCCTTTTTACCTTTTCATGTGTCTCAAGTCTTGTATTTGTAGATTGAATTTTCTTTTTAGTTCTGGACTTTTCATTAGGAAAGTTTTGAAGTCTCCTATTTCATTAAATGTCCATTTCTTCCCCTGAAAGATTCTGATTAATTTTGCTTGGTAGTACATTCTTGGTTGTAATTCCAGTTCCTTTGTCTTCTGGAATATCCTATTCCAGGCCCTCTGATCCTTTAATGTTTAAGCTCCCAGGTCCCATGTAATTCTTATTGTTGTTCCTTGATGTTTAAATTGTTCCTTTCTGGCTGCTTGGGGTATTTTCTCCTTTACTTGATAGTTCTGGAATATTCCTTGACTTTTTCTTTTTTTGAGGCTCATTTAGGAGGTGATATGGGGATTCTTTCAATGACTAATTTTTCTCTGGTTGTAAGACAGTGGGGCAATTCTCCTTGATAATGTCCTAGAATATACTGTCTAGGCTCTTTTTTTGATCATGGTCCTCAGGTAATCCAATTATATGTAGGTTGTCCCTCCTGGATCTATTTTCCAGGTCTGTTGTTTTTCAGAAGAAGTATTTTACATTTTCTTCTACTTTTATATTCTTTTGATTCTGCTTTACTTCTTCCTGTTATCTCATTGAGTTATTAGCTTCCATTTGTCCAATCCTGATTCTTAAGGAATCATTTTCCCATCAGTTTTTGCGCCTCCTTTTCCATTTGGCTGATTGCATTTTTTAATGAATTGTTTTCCTCAGTCGATTTTTGTCCTTTTTCCAAGCTATTGACTCTCTCTTGCATAACTCTCATTTCTTTTCCCAATTTTTCTTCTACCTCTCTTAATTGGTTTATAAAATCTTACTTGAGCTCTTCCAGGAGGGCTTTTTGGTCTCTAGACCAATTCTTCTTACCCTTTAAGGCTTCACATGTAGGAGTTTTATCATTGTTGTCTTCCTCTGAGTTTATGTTTTGATCCTCTCCGTCACCATAATGACTGTCAATGGTGAGGGTTCTTTTTTGTTTCTTATTCATATTTTTATTTTTACTTAAGCTTCTTTCACACCTTTTAATGTTGAGTTCTGCTCTTACGGTACAGTGTGCACTGTCTGGGGCTTCTTTTGCTGGGGGTTGGGAGCCAAGTCACCAGCTTTCTGCTCTGAGATGTCAGCAGCTTGTGGCTTCTCACTGCATTAGAGTGGCGCAGCTTGTTTGGGCTTGTTGGGTAGCTGATACCCCAGCTTGCAGATTGCCTTATGTGTTGGGGTTGCAGGCCTCACAACTGACCTGCTGTGCCACTAGCTTGCTGTGCCAGGACAGTGGATCCTCAGATGCTCGTATGTGCTGCAAGTAAGAGCCTTTTGCTGGCTCATCCAGACACCTTCTGCACTGAGCTGCACTCCTCTTTTACCCAGATAAAACAGACCTTTCCTGAAGATCTTCTAGGTTATCTTAAATCAGAAGATTATTTATTTCACTCTAGGTTTTTTTGTTTGTTTTTTGCAGATTTTACAGCTCCAGAATCTGTTGAGAAGCTTAATTTAATATTGTTTGAGGGAAATGTAGGAGCACTCAGGCAGCTTCCTGGTTTCACTCTTCCATCTTCCTAGTCCTCTTCTCAAGGGCTAAAAAAAAATCTAATCCCTCTTCTACATGGGAGTCTTTCAGATACTTGAAAACAGTTATCACATGCTTTGTAAGTCTTTTGTTCTTTAGGGCAGTGGTGTCAAACTGAACTAGAAATGACTACTAATCTCAACATGAAAATCCCTGCCCTATATTGACTTAGTTTTTAAATGTAATGTCATAAATCTTTAAAATAGGGTTGAGGTGTAGAAGGAATAGACTGGGGGAGGGGGAAGGGGAGAGATGGTCTGGGGAGAGGTAGTTCACATGAAGGAAACTAGAAAAAAGCTTATGGAGGGGAGGGGAAGAGGGGGAAGGAGTTGGGGAGTGAGTGAACCTTAATATCATCAGAATTGGCTCAAAGAGGGATTAACATACATACTCAAGTAGGTATAGTAATATATTTTTGCCCTTAGAGAGGGGAGGGAGATAAGGGGGTGGGGGAAGAAGAGGGGAAAGAATGAAGGGCAGATTGGGGGAGAGAGCAGTAAAAAGCAAAACACTTTTGAGGAAGGTGAAGATGTTCTGCATTACTGCCCAAGTATGACATGTTGAATTGCTTGATTTCATAGGGAGGGTTGAGGAGGGAGGAAGAAAAATTTAGAACACAGAATTAGCTCAAAGAACTTAATCTCATCAGAGTGGGCTTTAGGAGTGAATAACATTCACACCCAATTGGGAGGAGTAATCTATGTAATCCTACAGGAAAGTAGGAGGTGAAGAGGATAAGGAGGGAAGGGTAAAAAAAGGCAATACAGAGATGGGGAGGGGACAGTCAGAAGTAAAACACTTTTGAGGAGGAATAGGTTAAAAGAAGATAGAAAATAGAGTAAATAACATGGGAAGGGAATAGGATGGAGGGAAATAGTTATGATGATTGATTATAATGGCAAAATGTATGGTACCTACTTTGCTGGGCTATTATGAAGAAAATTCTTTGTTAAGTTTAAGATACTGTGTTTAAAATCTAAATGTGGGTTCTAATCTGTCCCCCTAGTTTTTGGGGAAAACTGGCTAAAATCACTGATAAATTCAGCAATAGTTTAGGCTTTTAAGGGTTTATTAAAATATATATTATAAGATAGCAAAGAGAGAGAAAGATTGAGAACAGATTCCTTATAGCATGGAAAATCCTAGCTTTCCTAACAGCCCACATTAAGTTCCACCACTAAGCCGATGTCTAGAACCAAAAGAGAAAGATCCATCTGCCAGCCTTAGCTTCCTACTTCCTGTCCTCCCCCCAGAAAGGGAAGGTTCTTCAAGTTGATTGGCTGAGAGAGGTCTCCTGTTGATGTCGCAGTCCATAGCCTCTGAGAACACACTTTCCTCAGGGTTGGCTAAATTTAAACTAGGTGGCTAACAAGGCAGGCCAGGTGTGACTAAAATCTAATCACCTTTAACTGGGTATTTAGTAGTTCTTCATTCACACTCAATTCAAACACTACTAAGTCAATCAAGTAGGACCCCTGGGTGTCTGCCAAATTCCATTCTGAGAACACACCATCTTCAGAGTCAGGCAGGTGTGGTTTCAATTGAATTAACTTTAAGTGAATTAACTTTAAGTACATTAGTCAATCTCAGTAAATCCAATCAATCCAATTAATCTGGGGCCTTTGAGTGTTGGCAAAGCCCATTATTTCCTTACATTAAAGAAACTTCAGTGGGTCCCTATCAACTCCAATATCAAAACAAAATATTCTCTGGTATCCAAAGCCCTTCATAACTGTATGGGACAATTTCTGCAGCTTACCTAAATAATTCAAGGAGACCACCAAGTCATGCAGAGACAGATTTATTTCATTCTCATGAGAATGGGCAACCCCATGCAAGGAATGAGGAGCACCCCAATGAGCTCAGGAGTTGGGTTTTTATAGAAGTTTGAGAATCCCCTCATGCATCAAGTGGGCACACAATCTAACATCAAGTCCTGTCCGGACCTGGTACTCATGCTGAGCTCCTGATGAGGGTATGGAGACATACTCAGCTAGGTAGGAGAGCTGGGGGAAGGGTGCAGGTGGTTGTGAAAACTCTACCCATGTAAGGAAGGGGAAAGGGGGAAGAAGGAGAGGTGGTACCAGTGTAGAGTTATACTAACAGGAGAAAGCAAGGAGGAGGAGGGTTGGGGTACACGATGTTCAGTAAGGCAAAATACGTGTCTCTCAGGGAAATTGTTACAATATCCAGTCTGGCCACAGGACAAGGCGGGGTTGTGCTTTAGCAACAGGATGGAGTAAGACCCCTGAGTTTTACTTTTGCCTCCCCTCTGCCCAGACCTAAAGCCCAGGAACCACATGAGTACGTTGGAGAAACACAGAAAGACAGAGAGGACTTAGCAGAGGGGGTAATCCTGCAGGAGGGGCTGGGCTGGGGGCAACCAAAGAGCTCCTTCCCATCCTCTTGCCTTAAAATGGTTCTTTCCGGGGCGGCTAGGTGGCGCAGTGGATAAAGCACTGGCCCTGGATTCAGGAGTACCTGAGTTCAAATCTGGCCTCAGACACTTGACACTTACCAGCTGTGTGACCCTGGGCAAGTCACTTAACCCCCATTGCCCCACAAAAAAAAACAACAACAACAACAACAAAATGGTTCTTTCCTCCAGCAGTGACACTTTAAGGACAGAGTAGTCTAGCAATAACAGGGACTGTGGGCTGGGTACTTTCCAGACCACTCAGTAAGTTAGCTCCTACCTCACTCTACCTTTTTAGGTTTCTTACTCCTTTCTTCCTGCTCATCCAGTGACCTTCTTGCTAGTTCTCAAACAAACTCCCATTTCTCAGCTCCTGACATTTTCTCTGGCCATTCCCCAAGACTGGAATGCTCTCTCTCTTCATCTCTACCTCCTGCTTTCCCTGGCCTCCTTCAAGTCCCAATTAAAATACTACCTTCTACAGGAAGCCTTTCCCAATGCCCTTAATTCTAGTGCCTTCCCTCTCTTATTTCCTATTTATCCTATACGTATCTTGTTTGTACATATTTACTTACTTGTCTCTTCCATTAGATTGTGAGCTCCTTGAGGGCAGGGACTGTCTTTTGCCTCTTTTTATATTCCCAAAACTTAGCTGAGTGCATGCCAAATAGTTGGCACTTAATAAATGTTTATTAACTGACTGACATTATGGTACATAACTGTAATAGAATATTTACTGTGCCATAAGAAATAATGAATATTAAGCATTCAGAGAGGATGGGAAGATTTATATGAACTGATGCAGAGTGAAGTTAGTAGAACCAGGAAAAAAGATACACAATGTCTACAATGATATAAATGGAAAGAACAACAAAAAAAGGAACTACATAGTTGTAGTGATCATACTTGGCCCTGGAAAACAGTAAAGAAAATACACTTCCTCCAATTCATTGCTGAAGTAGAGAGCTATAGATGTGTAATATTGCATGTACTGCTACATATGGTTAATTTTGTTGGAAACCTTTAAAAAAAATTTTGTTCCAAGGAATGACTCATTGAATAGCAGAAGGGGAGGGATATATTTAGAAATAAATGTGATACAAAAACAAAAGGTATGAATCAAAATAAGAAAAAATTCTAAAGTTAATAAAATGGGGCACCCAGACTTGTAAGCAGGACTTATAAAGTCAGATGTATAAATGGTTATTAATGAGACAAACCAAAAGATATTGAATAGGTTGTGGATCAAATCAATTAGAAAGCATTTCATTAAACATCTACTGTGGGCTTTGTTAGTACTTTTTTAGGTACCAGGGAAACAACAAATATAAAATAATCCCTACCCTTAAGAAGGTTATGTTCTATGAAATTATGCCCTATCTATTCTGGAGTTGGTGAGGGGGGAGGAACAATATGAATATATATGTATATGTGTGTATGTATGTATGTTTATATTTGGTGTTGTTATTGTCCTTCATTCTCAAAGAGGATCAAAATGATATCACTAAGTTGTGGTGAAAGTACAGTGTGTGACTGGCTGATCAGACCAATATGAGCTTAGAAGGCTCTACTATAGGTTGGACACAAATAGTCCATATGAACATTTGAAGTAGAGATGCCTCTTCTTTTGACCTCTGTGTGAGCACTTGTCTTGTGTGAGTTCTCCATCGAGTAATCTTTTAGGCAAATATACATATGGCATTTGAACAAGGTGACTAGCCAATTGGAGTTGCTCTCTCTGCAATAGAGTTTGAATGTTTGGCCATTCAGTTTGAGAAAGGATCTCAGTATCCACTACCTTATCTTGCCAGGTGATCTTCAGAATCTTCCTAAAACAATTTAAATGAAATGATTCATTTTCTTGTCATGGCAATGCTATACTGTCCAAGTTTCACAGGCATATGATGTAAGCATAATAGCTCTGTAGACCTTCAGTTCAACAGGCATTCTAATACCTCTTTTCTCCCACACCTTCCTCTGTAGCTTCCCAAACTCTGGGCAACTCTGGCAATTCATGTGTCAACCTCATCATCAATGTGGACACCTCTGGAAAAGAATACTGCCAAGATAAGTGAACTTATCCATAGCATTCAAAATTTCTCCATTTTCTGTAACCTATGATTCCATGTATGGCTGGTGTGGTGCTGACTGGTGGAGAATCTCTCTTTTCTTGGTGTTAATTGTTGGGCTAAAATTAGTACAAGCAGCAGAGAATTGACCCATACTTTGCTGCATACCAGCCTTACCACAGAGGCTACATTGAGTGCACAGTCATCTGCAAACAAAAAGTCATGTACCAATTCTTCCTCCACCTTAATCTTGGCTTATAGCCTTTTCAAAATGAGTAATTTACCATCAGTGTGGTAGCTGATCTTTATATGGTTTTCATCCTTGTTGAAGGCATCCAACAACATCACTGAAAACATCATGCTAAATAAAAAGCGTGGGAGCAAGCACATAGCCCTGCTTCACTCCATTGGTGACTGGGAGAGGTCAAGAGCATTGTCTATTATCCAGAACCTGAGCGAGCATGTTGTCATGAAACTGGTATAAAATATTGGTGAACTTCTCCAAGCAACCAAGTTTTGCCATAATTTTCCACAAGCCCTCACAACCGATGGTTTCAAAGGCTTTGGTCAGATCAATGAACATTGTGTACAGACATTTGTTCTGCTCCTGGCATTTCTCTTGGAGTTGTCAGGCAGCAAACACCATAACAACCATTCCTTGGCCCTTTCTGAAGTCACACAGGCTCTTGGGTAAATGACTATCTTCCAGGTGAAAGACCATCCTATTAAGGACTCTGGCAAGAAAATTCCAGTAGTGACTAAGAAAGAAACCCCACTGTGATTGATATGGGACAACCTATTTCCTTTTCCTTTACAGAGGTGGACAATGGAAGGCATCCTTGAACTCTGGGGGGACAATCTGCTCTTGCTGTATAACCCAGAAAATTTCAGTCAGCTTTTGTATGAGCAGTGGACTTCTTACCTTGTAAATCTCAGCTGGAATGGAATCTGCACCAGGTGTTTTTACACACAAGAGGAACCTAATGATATTCAAAACCTCTTCAGTTGGAAGTTTGGCTAGAGATTGACTTCAACCCGAAGTATACAGTCAGTGGCTTTAGTATTGATTGATGATGGTTTATTGAGAACAGTTCCCATCTCTCCAGGATCGTGTCCTTATCACTAATCAATGTGGCTCCATCAGCAATGAGTAGTTGAGATGTTCCATAGGTCTTTGGACCATAAATAGCCTTTGGAGCATCATAAAAGTGCTTTGGATAGTTTCATATGCCTTTTTACTCAGTCAAGAATCCTGCATCTCTCTAAGCTTCACTTGTACTTTACTTTAGATACAGTTAAATGCTTCTTTCTTAGAGATGGATAAGTCATCCTGTCAGCAAACCCTATGGAGTTCTTGTTTTTTCATTTAGCAGCTTCTGAATTTCCTCATCATTTTCATCAGACCAATCTTGATGTTTTCAAGTGTTATGGCCCAGATGAGTAAGTGCAGTGGTGTACATCAAATCTCTGAAAGCTGCCCATTCCTTTTCTGCTCCATTGTTGCCAACTGTGTGCTGTTTCAGTTTTCCCTCCAAGTCAGCAATGAACTGTTCAAACTAGGAAAAGCACTCTCATCTGTTGACATTGTCTTCTAGTAGTCAAATTGTCTTGTTGTTGCTACTTTTGTTGAATGCAAATGTTTAACTTAGGGAGTATATCTATGATCAGTCAAGCATTTTGCCCCACATATCACCTTACTCACTGTCACATTCTGTCCATCTCTTTTCCTTGTAATGACATAGTCCATTAAATGCCAACATTTGCTGCAAGGGTGCTTTTTAGCATATATATGTACATGCAAAATAAATAAAAAGTAGCTTTGTGAGAAAGGGTACTAATAGTTGGAGAGATGAAGAAATTAGTCATATAGAAGGTCTTGCCTGAGTTGAGTCTTTGAAGAAATAAGAGATATGAGAAAGAGGTGCATTCCAAGTTCAGATGGGAAAGGAGGTAACAAGTGCAAAGACAAAGACATGGGAAATTTACTGCAGCAAAAAGGCCAGTTTGGATGAAGGGAAAGGAAGGGAATAAGCATTTATATAATGCCTACTATGTGCACACATTGTGCTAAGAGCTTTCAAATATCTCATTTGATCTTTATGACAATCCTGTAAAGTACTGTTATTAACTCCATTTTCAGTTGAAGAAACTGAGAAAAACAGATATTATATGACTTGCCCAGGGTTACACAGCTAGTAAGTATCTGAGACTCCATATGAACTCAGGTCTTCCTGACTTCAGGCCCAGGGTTCTATTCAATGTGCCACCTATCTGCCTCCCTAAGAAGGGAGGTAATATATAATGAGGGAAAGGGAGTTTGGAGCCAGGTATGAAGGGTTTTATGTACCAAGCAGAGGAGTTTATATCTTATCCTATAAGAGAAGAAATGAGAAGCTCCTCCAGTTTATTGAGCAAGAGAATTTGATTTGTGCAAGTTAAGGGAAATCACTTTAACAACTTGGGGAGTAGGGAGAGATTTGAGGCAGGGAAATCAATTAGGAGGCTATTATAATAGTCTAGTTGAGAAGCGATGAGGGTCTAAACTAGTGTAGCAGTTTGGCCATGTAAGTGGTAAGAAGGTGTTGGAAAAGGTGGAGGTGGAAATAATATTTGCATACTGATTTGATATGTAGGATAAGGCAGAGTGAGGAGTTGAGGATGATATTGGGGGAGAAAGAAAAGACATTCTGTTTTAAACTGGTTGATGATGGAAATGTCTGTGGGGAATCCAGTATGAAATGTCTACTAGGCAGCTCAGTTTGTGTAACTGGAGTTCAGGAGAAACCAGCTGGACATATAAATCAGGGAATCATCTGTACAGATAAGATAAATAAGCCAGGGGCGGCTGATGAGGACACCAAGTGAGAGAATGTAGAGGGAGAAAAGGACCCAGGACAGAGCGTTGGGGGAGAGGAGATAGAACGGATGATGAATCAACAAAGGAGACTGAGAAGAAGTGGTCAGACTGGTAGAAGGAAAATCAGGAAAGAGAAAAGAGAATATCCAGGAGAAGAGGGTAGTTAACCATATCAAATGCTACAGACAGTTCAAGAAGGATTGAGACAAGTGTAGGGACTGTCAGGTGTTCTCCCCAGACGCAGATACAAGGGACTTGTGGTCCAGCCTTCTTATTTTACAGATGGAGTAGCTGAGGAACAGCAACACTGGACCTTGGATAAATGTAAAGTGCTATGTTTGGCTACAAAAAAAAAATCAGCTGCACTGATAGAAGATGAGGGAAGCTTTCTTTACTAGACAATAGTTTGAGTGAAATAAAACTGAATGTTTTCCTGGACTGCAAGTTCAGGATGAGCCAGTAATGCTACATGACAATTAGATTGTCTAACATCTTAGGATCCATTAAAAGCAACATAGTGTCCAGAAGGAGAGTACTTATAGTCCCATTGTAATCAAACTTGTTAAGAACAGATCTGGAATGTAATGTTCAGTTCTGTTCCATATTTTGTGAAGAGCAAGATATAGAATATGAAGAAAGGTGACTAGGATATGTAGGGGACTAGAGACATGCCATGGAAATAGTTGAAGAAAATGGTTGAAGTTAATAGTGATATTTAGGCTGAAGAACAGACAACTTTATGGGGATATGATAGCTGTCTTTAAATGATTAAAGAAAAATCATCAGACACTTGCTACTTACTAGCTGTGTGACCCTGGGTAAGTCACTTAATCCCCATTGCCCTGAAAAAAAAAAGAATCAGACTTGTTCTGTTTGTTCTGGGAGAGCAGAGTTAGGAACAGTAGGAACAGTAGGGGAAAGAATGACTAGTAGCTGGAATATTGACAGAGGAGGCAGCCAGGACTGTGAGAAACTTCAAGACCATGCCAGAACTCAGGATATTTAGCTTAGAAATAAGATTAAAGGGTATAGCATAGCAGCAGAGCTAGGACTCAAATCTAGGTCCTCTGACCCTAAATCCAGTACCCTTTCCTCAACACCAGGCCACATTTTTTTTGTTTTGTTTTGTAAAACCTAAAGACAAAATGCCATTTAAAAAACTCTAATTTGGGGCAGCTAGGTGGCGCAGTGGATAGAGCACCGGCCCTGGAGTCAGGAGGACCTGAGTTCAAATGTGGCCTCAGACACTTAACACTTACTAGCTGTATGACCCTGTGCAAGTCACTTAACCCCAATTGCCTCACTAAAAACAAAAAAACAAAAAAAACAAAAACTCTAATTCAACAATATATTTCTCATGCACATGTCATAATCATACAAGAGTATTTTAGGGGGCAGCTAGGTGGTGCAGTGAATAAAGCACCAGCCCTGGATTCAGGAGGACCTGCGTTCAAATCCAGCCTCAGACACTTACTAGCTGTGTGACCCTGGGCAAATCATTTAACCCTCATTGCCCCCCCCCAAAGAGTATTTTAGAGATTTAACAGTGATAACTTTGTTCAACTGATTATTGATACCACATGATAGCATTAAAAAAGATATACTCTCACCAAAAAGAGTTTGCCACCATCATGGAAGATATAAAATCTGAAATCTAAGTAGAATAGAGATTCCTATAGCTGGCAATCTTCATATGCTCTTATTTGTGTATTACATTTTGCCTGTTGCATAATCCCTGGAACAATGAAAAGTCTTAAATAAGATCCATAATCACTCAAAGGAGTTTGGCCTAGCCATCCAAGGAAAAAACAAATGGATAAAGGTATTGTTTGCTGTTGTATGAATAATGCATAGTGCTAGTGGGTGAGCCTGATTTCAATTCCCAGATAAAGGTTGTGTATACAATATATGTATATTACCAATTGTGAGAAAATAATTATTTTTTGGTTTGTTTTTTTTTTTTGGCGGGGCAATGGGGGGTTAAGTGACTTGCCCAGGGTCACACAGCTAGTAAGTGTCAAGTGTCTGAGGTCAGATTTGAACTCAGGTCCTCCTGAATCCAGGGCCGGTGCTTTTATCCACTGTGCCATCTAGCCGCCCCCGAGAAAATAATTATTGATAATGGATTTTTGGGGGGACCCTTTCTTCCCCCCTCTACTTTAGTTCAGCTTATCTATTTTTGGGACCAACCTAAGGGTACAATAGAGGTGGAGAATAGACTCTTTGTGTTTAGTTCAGTGAACTGAGATTAAAGTACACCTATGTGAATTCACCTTTGCTCCTCAGGGGGTCTTCCATTAGATCCTGATGTCATCATGGTAGAGCTCATTTTAATATGGACCACCCTCAAGTCATGTCAAGAATGGAATTGAATGATCCCAGCCACTTAGCTTTGATCACTGTGTAAGGAGCCACCTCTGTCAAAAAGAGGAAAAAGACTGGACCATGAGGGACTTGCTCTCTTTTTCCCTGGACTCTTTTTTTACTCTCCATGCACCCTCTCCTCTTGGCTCAGTACTCCGGGTATATAATTGTTTAGGCCTGTAAGCCTGTGACTAAGTGGGGAAGTTAGGGAGACATGCGGCTAATATGTGATAGTAATTAATAATAAATGCTTACTGCCAGAACTTGTTCAATAGCCATTAATATATAATTTAGTAATATTTTAGAAAACCTAGCCTAGCCCCACTATAATTTAAATAAAACACAGTATACCAGGCAAAAAAAAAAAAAAGAAATGGAGTTAGTCTGCCATGATCTATTCTTTTTTATTTATTTTTTTTTTCTAGGCAATGAGGGTTAAGTGACTTGCCCAGGGTCACACAGCTAGTAAATGTCAAGTGTCTGAGGCTGGATTTGAACTCAGGTCTTCCTGAATCCAGGGCCAGTGCTTTATCCACTGTACCACCTACCTGCCTCCATGATCTATTCTTTTTTTTTAGTGAGGCAATTGGGGTTCAGTGACTTGCCCAGGGTCACACAGCTAGTAAGTGTTAAGTGTCTGAGGCCGAATTTGAACTCAGGTACTCCTGACTCCAGGGCCGGTGCTCTATCCACTGCGCCACCTAGCTGCCCCCCATGATCTATTCTTGATGAAGCCAAATTGAGTATTTGATATAACTGGTTTCCTAAGTGCTCATAAACTATCCCTTTAAAAGTGTGTTCTTGGGGGCAGCTAGGTGGCGCAGTGGATAAAGCAAAGGCCCTGGATTCAGCAGGACCTGAGTTCATATCTGGCCTCAGACACTTGATACTTACTAGCTGTGTGACCCTGGGCAAGTCACTTAACCCTCATGGCCCCCCCCCCCAAAAAAAAAGTGTCTGCCTTTAACTGGAAACTGAAGTCAAGCTCACCCACCAGCACTATGGGTTATTCATACAACAGCAAAAAATACCAATACACACACACATGTATACGACGGATACAGTATATGGTCATGAGCTAGACCCAAAATAAAAAGGGAATAGGAAAGTGAGCTGACTAACATCTGGGGAATTTTGTAGTACTTTTAGTGACCCTAAGCTTCTCCCTGAAACAAAGGTTCATCTCTTTAACTGTAGTATTTTTTTCAGGGGTGCTATATGTTTGTGAAATTTGGAATACCATTGTCTCTAAAGAATTAAAGTTGATGGTTACCTAAAAAGCAACAGAGAGTTACATGGTGAGTATGAATCAACTGCAACACCTTACCAGTGAGGAATTGTGCAAGAGAAGCTATGTAAACAATATTAAAAAGTTGTAGACCCTCACTATTTGCAGATGATATAATAGTAGACTTAGATAATCCTAGATAATCAACTAAAAAACTAGTGGAAATAATTAACAACTTTAGCAAAGTTGCAGGATCCGAAATAAACTCACATAAATCATCACAGTTTTTATATATTACCAACAAAGCACAACAACAAGAGATAGAGAAATTCCATTTAAAATAATGATAGACAACATAAACTATTCGGGTATCTACCAGCCAAGATAAATCCAGGAGCTATATGACCACAATTACAAAACGCTTTTTCATACAAATAAAGTCAGATCTGAACAACTAGAAATAATTGCTCATGGGTAGGGTGAGCCAATCTAATAAGAATGATAATTCTAACTAAATTGATTTACATATTCAGTGCCATACCAATCAAACTATTAAAAATTATTTTATAGAGCCAGACAAAATAATAACAAATTTCATCTGGAAGAACAAAAGGTCAAGAATATCAAGGGAATTAATGGGAAAAAATGTGAAAGTGACCTACCCATACTTCAAAGCTGTACTTCAAACTTCAAACTGTATTATAAAGTGGTAATCACCAAAACTATCTGATACTGGCTATGAAATAGAGTGGTCAATCAGTGGAATAGATAGATACACAATATACAGTAGTAAATAACCATAATAATTTTAAATTTGATTAACCCAAAGACCCAAGCTTTTGAGACTAGAACTCAATAGTTGACAAAAACTGCTAGGAAAATTGGAAAACAATGTGGCAGAAGTAAGGTATAGATCAACATCTCACACCATATACCAACATATGTTCAAATGGATACATGATTTAAACTTAAAGGGTGATACTATAAGCAAATTAGGAGAGCATGGAATACTTTGCCTGTCAGATCTATGGAGAAGGGAAGAAGTTATGACCAAACAAGAGATAGAGAGCATAATGAGATGTAAAATGGATTATTTTGATCGTATTAAAAAGCTTTTGCACAAACAAAACTAATGCCCCAAGATTATAAGAAAAGTAGAAAGCTGGAGAAAAAATTTTTACAGCAAGTATCTCTGATACAGCCTCATTATAGAGTACTAAGTCAAATTCATAAGAATACAACTCATTCTCCAACTGACAAATAGTCAAAGGATACGAACAAGCAGTTTTCAGAAGAAGAAATCAAAGCTATGTATAGTCATATGAAAAAATTCTCTAAATCACCACTGATTAGAGAAATGCAAATTAAAACAACTCTAAGGTACCACCTCACACCTATCTGATTGGCTAATATGACAGAAAAGGAAAATGATAAACATTGGGAGGAGATGTAGAAAAATTAGGACACTGATGCATTATTGGTGCAATTGTGAACAGATCCAGTCATTCTGGAGAACAATTTGGGACTATGCCCAAAGGGCTATAAAACTGTACATGCCCTTTGACCCAGCAAAACCACCACTAGGTCTATATTCAAAAGAAATCAAAGAAAAAGAACCTGTATGCACAAAAATATTTATAGTATTTATAGCAGCTCTATTTGTGGTAGCAAAGAACTGGAAATTGAAGGAATGCTCATCAATTGGGGGATGGCTATACAAGTTGTGTTAAATGATTGTGATAGAACACTATTGTACTATAAGAAATGACAAACAGAATGATTGCAGAAATACCTGGAAAGACACATGAACTGATGAAGAGTGATGTGAGTGGGATCTAATTTGTCAGAGTCAGTCAATACACATTTATTAAGTGCCTACTATGTTCTGGACACTGTACAAAATTCTAAGGATACAAAAAGACAAACTTTGCCCTGAAAGAGCTTACAATCTAATGGAGGAGACAAAAAGTAAACAAATATGTACAAACAAGCTATTTACAGAATAAACGGGAAATAATTAAGAGAAGGAAAGTACTAGAATTAAGAGGAATTGGGAAAGCCTTTCTGTAGAAGGTAGAATTTTGTCACTTGAAGAAAGCTAGGGAAGTAGGGGAGGGGAAGGGGGAGTGGAGGAGGGAGAGCATTCCAGGCATAGGAGGACAGCCAGAAAAAATACCCAGACCAGAGAGATAGGGAGTGTCTTGTTCAAGGAAGAACAAGAAGGCCACTGAATTGAAGGGAACATGGAGGAGGTAGTATAAAGTATAAGAAGACTAGAAGGGAGTTGGGGGGTGGGGGAGGACTAAACTATAAAGGGCTTTGAACACTAGAGGATTTTGTATTTGATCCTAGAATTTTTGTATGTCTTTCCTAAAATGTGACACCCAGAACTCAACACAGTGCTGCAGATGTAGTCTGACAAGGGGAAAATATAGGAGAGCTATTATTGCCCTTGGTTCTGGGGACCATACCTCTCTTTAAAAGCAACCAAAGAGAGCATTAGCTTTTTTGGCTGTGGAGGGCACACTAATATTGAATTCAGAGTCTAATACAAATCCCAAGATCTTTTTCATAAGAACTACTATCTATTTGTGCCCCTTACCCTCTTGCCATCCTAGGCTTTTGAATTTTTTTTAATTCAAGTGTATAATTTTATATTTTTAAGTATTAAATTTCATTTTATTTAATGTGGCTCATTATTCTAACCTGTAAAACTCTTTTTGGATCTTCATTTCGTCACTCAGTTATTCCTTGCAGTTATTCCTTGTAGTTATTCCTTGAAATTCCATCTTGTCTACAGATTTGATAATAATTAACTTTCTAAGACTTACCCACATCACTTTTATCCATAGGACATTGAATAGGTTAGGTTTGAGGACAGATTCTTTCACTAGAAACCTTCTTCCAAGGTGACAATGACAATGACCAATCCAGTCACTTAACCAGTTCTGAGTGTTCCAAACCATACTGTCATCTCACCCATAATTCTCTATCTGATCTACAAGCAGAGTACAACTGACTTGGTCAAATATTTTGCTGAAATTTTAGTATACACTACCTACAGAATTCTCCTAATCTACCACATTCTACTCCCATTCTACCACAAAGGAAATAAAGTTAATCCACTATGATCTGTTTTTTAGTGAGGTGATACTGCCTTTTCATGATCAATGGTCCATTTTTTTTAGGTGCTCATAAACGATCCCTTTAATAATATAGCTTTACATTTTTTTCAGGAACTAAAGTCAAATTCAATGACCCATAATTTGCAAACTTACCTCTTCTTCCTTTTCTGAAAATGAGATCAATGCTGGTCCTTCTTAAATTCGGTGGCACCTCTCCCAATCTTCAATGCCTTTCAAAGATCACTGACAGTGGCTGTAGTTCATCCAGGCCCAGTGACTTGAACTCATTAAGGCCAAATAGACACTTTCTTAACCTTCCCCTCACTTATCCTGGGTTTCAATTTTACTTTTGTTCTCCAGAGATCATCCTACTTAGATGAGAAGATAAAAGCTAAATGAGAGTTTCATACTTCAGGCTTCTCACTGCCATTAATCAATATTATTCCAGGGGGCAGCTAGGTGGCAGTGCAGTGGATAAAGCACCGACCCTGGATTCAGGAGTACCTGAGTTCAAATCCAGCCTCAGACCCTTGACGCTTACTAGCTGTGTGACCCTGGGCAAGTCACTTAACCCCCAATGCCCCACCAAAAAAAAAAAAATTAGTATTATTCCATCTACCTGAGTATTTATCCTCTCCTTTCTTTGTTATTCCTCTTATTACCAATGTAACTTGCTTTTGAAAAGTTCCAGCATTTGTGGGGGTTTTTTCCAAATAACAAACATTTTTAAAAAAATTAATTTGTTGGGGAAGGTGGGTTAGCGGTGCCAAACCTGGAGCTTTACTATAAAGCGGCAGTCATCAAAACTATCTGGTACTGGCTAAAAAATAGAGTGGTAGATCAATGGAATAGGCTAGGTTCAGGAAATGCAGTAGTAAATGACACTAGTAATGTAGTGTTTGATAAACCCAAAGACTTCAGCTTCTGGGATAGGAACTCAGTTTTTGACAAAAACTGCTGAGAAAACTGGAAGATAGTATGGCAGAAATTAGGCATAGACCAACATCTTACACCTTATACTAAAATAAGGTCAAAGTGGATACATGATTTAGACATAAGAGGTGATACCATAGGTAAATTAGGAGAGAAAGGAATAGTGTACCTATCAGATCTTTGGAAAGGAAAACAGTTTTTGACCAAACAAGAGATAGAGTATATTATAAAATGCAAAATGGATGATTTTGATTATATTAAATTTAAAAATTTTTGTACAAACAGAAGCAATGCATCCAAAATTAGAAGGGAGGCAGAAAGCTGGGAAACAATTTTTGAGGCCAGTACTTCTGATAAAGGCCTCATCTCTAAAATGTATAGGGAATTAAATCAAATTTATAAGAATCCAAGTCATTCCCCAATTGAGAAATGGTCAAAGGATATGAACAGGCAGTTTTCTGATGAAGAAACCAAAGCTATCTATTCCCATATGAAAAAATGCTCTAAATCTCTAATGATTAGAGAGATGCAAATTAAAACAACTCTGAGGTACCACCTGACACCTATCAGATTGGCTAAAATGACAAAAAAGGAAGATAATAAATGTTGGAGAAGCTGTGGGAAAATTGGAACACTAATGCATTGTTGGTGGAGCTGTGAACTGATCCAACCATTCTGGAGAGCAATTTGGAATTATGCCCAAAGGGCGATAAAGCTGTGCATACCCTTTGACCCAGCAATTCCACTTTTAGGTCTTTTTCCCAAAGAAATCATGGAAGGGAGAAAGGGACCCACATGTAGAAAAGTATTTATAGCTGGTCTTTACGTGGTAGCAAGGAATTGGAAGTTGAGGGGGTGCCCATCAATTGGGGAATGGCTGGACAAGTTGTGGTATATGAATACAATGGAATACTATTGTGCTGTAAGAAATGATGAGCAGGAGGAGTTCAGAGAAACCTGGAGGGTCTTAAGTGAGCTGATGATGAGTGAGATGAGCAGAACCAGAAGAACATTGTACACAGTAACATCAACATTGAGTGTTGACCTACTGTGATGGACTATATTCTTCTCACCAATGCAATGGAAGAGAAGAGTTCCAGGGAACTCATGATAGAAGAGGATCTCCAAATCCAAGAAAAAAAAAAAAAAAAGAACTGTGGAGTATAGATGCTGATTGAACCATACTATTTCTTTTGTTTTGGGTGCTGTTGTGTTTTTTTCTATTTTGAGGTTTTGCATCACTGCTCTGATTTTTTCTCTTGTAACAGGATTAATGCAGAAATAGGATTAATGTTATGTGTATCTATCTATCTATCTATATGTATGTGTATATAGATATATAGATATAATCTATATCAGATTACCTGCTGTCTAGGGGAGGGGGGAGGGACGGGAGGGAGAGAGAAAAATCTGAAATTGTAAAGCTTGTATAAACAAAAGTTGAGAACTATCATTACATGTAACGGAAAAAATAAAATACCTTATATGTAAAAAAAAATAATAATAATTTGTCGGGGCAGCTAGGTGGTACAGTGGATAGAGCACCGGCCCTGGATTCAGGTGGACCTGAGTTCAAATCCGGCCTCAGACCCTTGACATTTACTAGCTGTGTGACCCTGGCAAGTCACTTAACCCCCATTACCCCACCAAAAAAAAAAATTAGCATTATTCCATCTACCTGAGTATCCTCTCCTTTCTTTGTTATTCCTCTTATCACCAATGTAACTTGCTTTTGAAAAGTTCCAGCATTTGTGGGGTTTTTTTCCAAATAACAAACATTTTTTTAAAAATTAATTTGTTGGGGGCAGCTAGGTGGTACAGTGGATAGAGCACTGGCCCTGGATTCAGGAGGACCTGAGTTCAAATTCTGCCTCAGATCCTTGACACTTACTAGCTGTGTGACCTTGGGCAAGTCACTTAACCCCAATTGCCTCACAAAAAAAAAATTGTCCATTCTCTTCAAAATGTCCCTCAAGTTGAACAAAATAACCAAAAAACAACCCCTTACCACATATCTGGGTAGCTAGGTGGCACAATGGATAGAGTATTGGGCCTGGAGTCAGGAAGACTTCTTGAGTTCAAATCTGTCCTCAGATACCTACTAACGGTGTGACCCTGGGCAGGTCACAACCCTATTTGTCTCAGTTCCCCATCTGTAAAATGAGTTGGAGAAGGAAATGGCAAACCACTTTAGTATCTGCCAGTAAAACCCCAAATGGGGTAACAGTTGTGACTGAACAACAACAAAAGGAGCTCAACAAATGCTAATTTTACATTTAAAAGGGCAGTCATCTGGGAAGCTAGATGCCATAGAGCTCTGAGCCTGGCGTCAGGAAAACATGAGTTCAAATCTAGCCTCAAACACTTACTAGCTATGTGACCTTAGGCAAGTCACTTAACCCTATTTGCCTCAGTTTCTTTATAAAATGAGCTGGAGAAGGAAACAGTAAACCATTCCTGTATCTTTCCCAAGAAGTCCCCAAAAGAGGTCACCAGGAGTTGGACGTGACTGAAAATGACTAAGCAAGAAAACACTACATATCTGCATAGTCTGGTAAAACAAATTCTCACATTAACCATGTCCAAAAACATATATCTTTTTCTGCATCTTAAATTCATAACCTGTCTGTCAAGAGGTAAATGGTGTGCTTAATCTTCATTCATATGATTTGTGGCTTTTCATTCTGTTGGCCAGAGCTCTAAAGTCTTCCAAAGTTGTTTTCCTCTAAAAATGTTATCATTATATACACTGTATTATTTGGTATTCACTTTGCTTTGCATCATTTCATAAATGTCTTCCTAGTTTCCTCTGAAATTATTTATTTTGTCATTTTATATGGTACAATAACATTCCATTGCATTAATATACCACAATTTGTTCATTTTCCAGAAGAAGGACATATCTTTAGATACCATAGAAATAGTGGCTAAAAATATTTTTGTCCATATAGATCCTTTTTCTGTTTCTTCAGTTTCTTTGGAGGTTAAAGGCTTTGTAGTGGTCTGTTATCTCTGGAACACATGCTGCCTTTCAAGAAAGTCTGGTCTGTTATCTCTGTGATACTAAGTAGCTATACAGGTGGCTACCACCAATAAGCTTTCCATAGCTACAAGATGAGAGGAGGGGTTCTTGCTGGTCTTACATTCCAAATTTCCAATTAATCATATTGTTCCCCATATCTATGATGCTTCTGACTTTGTAACTAATTATATTATTTTCCCCATCTATGATGTTGCCTTCTAGATATTGGATGCTCTTCCTTTTGTCCATAAAAATAATGTCAGCCCTCATTCAAGGTCTTCTGGATAAAGGAGCAAAAGACCATTTTATTGGTCACTGCTAGATTTACCAATAAATTGAATGTACTCAGAACTTTGTTGCCTCATTTTACCTTAATTTCAATCCTGACACTGGGTTTATTATAGTGCCTAGAACATAGTAGATGCTTAGTAAATGTTTATTGATTGGTTGATCAATTTTATTTTTGTTGTTTTCCCTTAAAATAAGCTCATAGTTATATTGATCAATTTTATCTTGTGGTTTTTGCTTTAAATTTTATTAATTTCTTCTTTAATTTTGAGAATTTCTATTTTGGATTTTAGAGTTTTTAATTTTGTTGGTTTTCTAATTTAGTTTTATGCTCAATTAATTGATCTGCTCTTTTTTCTCTTTTGTGGATGAAAGTATTTAGAAATAAAAATTTCCCCTATGAACTCCTTTGTCTAATTCCACATATTATGGTATATTGTGTCAGTGTTGTCATTTTCTTTGATTGAATTGTCTATTGTTTCTATGATTTGTTCTTTGGCCCACCAATTCCTTAGGATTAAATTTTAATCCTTTCTTCAATGTCCATTACTGAAAATAATTTTATAGTCTTGTAGTTAATAAAGGATATATTTAAAATTTCATTTCTATATTTGTTTATGATATTTTAATACCCTTATACATAGCCCTCTATTTTATTTTATTTTTTGCAGGGCAATGAGGGTTAAGTGACTTGCCCAGGGTCACAAAGCTAGTAAGTGTCAAGTGTCTGAGGCCACATTTGAACTCAGGTCCTCCTGAATCCAGGGCTGGCACCACCTAGCTGCCCCCTCCTCTATTTTAGAAATAAGGGAGTTTTAAAAAATATATTTTTATTAATTCCATGCAATATTTCCCAATTACATGTAAACATTTTTTTTAACAATCATTAATTTTTTTTTTGAGTTTCAAATTCTCCCCTCTCCTATCCATCTCTCCTTCTTGAGAAGGCAAGCAATTAGATTTTGATTATGTATATGAAGTCATGCAAACCATATTTCCATATTAGCCATGTTGCAAAACACAACAAAATAAAACAAACATAAAGAGAGTTTTAAAAAAAGTATACTTCAATCTGCATTCAGAGTTCATCAGTTCTCTCTCTGGAGGTGGACAGCATTTTTCATCTTGAGACTTTTGGAATTGTCCTGGATCATTGTCTTGATCAGAGTAGCTAAGTCTTTTGCAGTTGATAATCATTATAGTATTGTGTTACTGGATACAATGTTCTCCTTGTTATGCTCATATCATTTTGCATGAGTTTATATGAGTCTTCCCAAGTTTTTCTGAAACCATCCTGCTCATCATTTCTTTCTTTCTTTCTTTTTTTTTTCTTTTTGTGGGGCAATGAGAGTTAAGTGACTTGCCCAGAGTCACACAGCTAGTGTCAAGTGTCTGAGACTGGATTTGAACTCAGGTCTTCATGAATCCAGGGCCAGTGCTTTATCCACTGCGCCACCTAGCTGCCCATTCTCCTCATCATTTCTTATAGCACAATAGTTTTCCATCACAATCATAAAGCACAACTTATTCAGCCATTCCCCAACTGATGAGTATCCCCTTGATTTCCAACTCTTTGCCACCACAAAAAGAGCTGCTATAAATATTTTTATGCAGATAGATCCTTTTCCCTTTTTCTTTGATCTTTTTGGGATACAGGCCTAGTAGAGAGGTATTGTGGGGTCCAAGGGTATGAACAGTTTTATAGGCTTTGTTCCAAATTGTTCTCCACAATGGTTGGATCAGTTCACAACTCCACCTACAATAATCAGTGCCCCTACTTTCCACATCCCCTCCAGCATTTGTCATTTTACTTTTGTGTCATATTTGCAAATCTGATAGGTATAAGGTTGTGTCTCAAAGTTGTTTAATTTTAATTTCTCTAATCAACAGTGGTTTAGGGCATTTTTTATGACTATAGAAAGCTTTGATTTCTCCTTCTGAAAACTGCATATTCTTATCTTTGACCATTTATCAACTGGGGAGTAACTTGTATTCTTATAAATTTCACTCATTTCTCTAAATACTTGAGAAATGAAACCTTTATCAGAGAAACTTGATGCAAAATATTTCTCCCAGTTTCCTGTTTTCCTTCTAATTATTGGTGAATTAATTTTGTACAAAAGTTTTTTAATTTCATGTAATCAAAATTATCTATTTTACTTCCCATAATCCCTTCTTTCTCTTGTTTAGACATTGACTTTTCCCTTAAAGATAAGGATATTGAAGCCCCAAGAAATTCAGTGAATCGTCCATGGTCACACAAGTAGCAGTGTCATAGCTGCAATTTACATCTAGTTCTTTTCACTGCACCAAACTATCTGCTTCCATTTTCTATATATGTATTTTTCAAATCTGTTGGTCTGTGAGTTTCCTATATAGCAAGACAGGTCCTGTTAGACAGTGTTCTTTTTTCCCTTATTGCAATAATCTCTACTTGGATCTTTCAGATTTTACTCCAGAGCTTCTCTTCTCTTAGATAGAACTTCCTTGCAAAATAAGAGGCCATTGGATCTTACTTATCCTTTTTCTGAATGCCTTGAAATTTCCTTCCCTGATCCACTTTAATATGGTTCCTTTTTTCTCTTGATTATCTCATTTTGAGCTGTATATACCTCGTTTGTACATAACTTGTTTTCACATTGTCATCTGCATTGGACTGTGAGCTCTTTTAGAGCAAGGATGGTTGTTGTTGTTTTGCCTTTATTTCTATTCTCTGCACTTAGCACAATGCCTGGCACATAGTAGGTGCTTAATAAATGCTTATGGACTGACTGCTCTCCACAAATCTAAAGTGTCCATCAGATTATACCTTGCTTTCTTCTCTTTCTCCATCCACCAGTCTCAACAACTGCAGAAAAAGGACCTAGAGTCAGAAACCTGGGTTCAGATCCTAGCTCTGCCATTTACTAATTGTATGTTCCGAAGCAAGTCATTTAATATCTCTGAGCCTCAGATTCCTCATATGTAAAATGAGTACTATAATATTTGTATTGGGGCTTCTAGGTGGCACACTGGATAAAGTCACAAAGATTCATCTTCCTGAGTTCAAATCTGGCCACGAACACTACTAGTTGGGTGACCCTGGGCAAGTCACTTAACCCTGTTTGTCTCAGTTACCCATTTATAAAATGAGCTGGGGAGGCAACTAGGTGGTTCAATGGTTAGAGCAACTGACTCAAGAATCAGGGAGACCTGAGTTCAATCTGGACTCAGACACTTGACACTCACTAACTGTGTGACCCTAGGCAAGTCACTTAACCCTGATTGCTTTGCAAAAAATAAAAGAAAATGATTTGAAGGGACCTATTTGTTTAACCTACTCTTTTTTTAACCTACTCTTATTACTATTACTGGTAAAAGTAATAAATGTGTCTCACAATCCAATAATACTCTTTAGTTGACAATGCATTTTATACGTATTATCTCATTTTTATTCTCACCACAGCCCTACATATTTCTATCCTCATCTTATAGATGAAGAAACTGAAGCTCAGAAAGGACAGAACCATAGAAACTCAAAACTGGAAGAGATCAGTTAGCCCATCTCCAAAGTGAGCAGGAATCTTCTCAAAAACACCCCCAACTTATGGTAATCAAAATTCCATTTAAGGATATCCAAAAATGGAGAGATCGTTCCCTTATGAGACAATGGATTCTACTTTGGGATAATTCTAATTGTTAAAACTGTTTTTTCTATATTGAGCTGAAATCTGTCTCTCCATATCTTTTCCTCACTGCTCTTCATTCTTCCCCCTCAGAAAAAGCAAAAGCCTAATCCCCCTCACACATTGAAGCATTTTAAATACATAAAGATGGAGATCAGGTGTCTTCCCCTAACTCCTATCCCAAATGTTCACAAGGCTTAATATCCTACAGAATCACTGAACTGCAAATGAAAACTCTGAGGCCCAATCTAATCTAAATCTGTATTTTATAAATAATCTCCTCTACACCATCTCAAACAAGGTACCATCAAGCCTTTATTTGAAAACTCCTAATAGGAATCAAGATGGCAGAGTGAGAGGTCCACAAGTTCTGCTTCCTCAAAATATCTTCCACGATGACCATGGAAAATGTGCCAAACTGAATTTTGAGTAGGAAAGCCAAGAAAATTCAAAGTGAGTTATTTTTTTTTCAGCCCTGAGCAAATTAGGAAGATAGATATTAAGGTTTGCAGACACTGGGGTGGGAACTGATCAGCACAGTGCAATAGAAGTGGCACCCAGCTGTGACAGTGGCAGAAATAGAGCTGGGAGAAGTTCAGTGTCCAGGGATGGTAAGGGGACTGAACACCAGGGTAGAAAGATCCCAGGGCACCCCAATACTAGCACTAGTAGTAGGTACAAGTGCCATCTTAAAGCTCTGTCATCCAGTTCCAGGTCACAGTTCCTATATGGACAGAAACTGTTGTGGTCACAAGGGAGCAAGGGCCCTACTTGTATAAGAAGTTGAGGGCAGATCAGGAGGGCAGTGAACAGACTTTTTTTTCCACATTACACCACTTTGGAAGCACCAAAAACTTACAGACCCCCAGACTGAACTGTGAAAGCATCAGAAGGACATAAATGACTGAAACTCAGACCAGTCATCCTCCTTATCCTCAGAGGTGAGCAGAGCCCAACACAACATAAAGTCCAAAGTCAAGAAGTAAGCTAGAAAAACATACAAACAATAAAAGGAAAACCTGACCATAAAAACTACTATGAAGACAACAGAGCTCAAGACACAAACTCAGAAGAAGACAATGATTCAAAAATATCTAGGAAAAAAAGAAGGAAAAAATATCTAGAACCAAAGCCTCAAAGAAAAATGCAGATTTCACACAAGCCCAACAGGAATTCTTAGAAGACCCAAAGAAAAAGGAAGAAAACTTTTTTTTAAATCAAATAAGAGTAGTAGAGGAAAGATTTGGAAAAGAAATGATAGCTACACAAGAAAATTATGAAAAAAGGATTAATAGCTTGGTAAAAGGCACAAAAAATACTGAAGAAAATAACTCCTTAAAAAATCAGAATTGGCCAAATGGTAAAAGAAGTATAAAATTTCACTGAAGAAAATAATTCCTTAAAAATCAGAAGTAATCAAGTAGAAACTATTGATTCTATAAGACACCAAGCAACAATAAAACAAAGTCAGAAAACTGAAAAAATAGAAGAAAATGTGGAATACTTTATTAGAAAAACAATTGACATGGAAAATAGATTGAAAAGAGATAATTTGAGAATTATTGGACTGCCTGAAAGCCATGGACAAAAAAAGAGCTTAGGTATTATATTTCAAGAAATTATAAAGGAAAACTGGGAAAATATCTTGGAATGAGAGGGTAAAGTAAATATTTAAAGAATACCTTCCTGAAAAAGATCCCAAAATGAAAACTCCCAGGAGTATTATAACAAAAATCCAAAGCTCTCAAATCAAGAAGAAAATATTGTAGGCAGCCAGAAAGAAATAATTCAGTAGGGCTACGGTGAGGATCACACAAGATTTAGTAGCTACCACCACAGAGAAACATAAAGCTTAGACTATGATAATCCTGAAGGCAAGGGAGCTATAAATTACAACCAAGAATAACCTACCAAGCAAAACAGAATATACTCTTACGGCGGGGGGGGGGGGGGGGAATAGACATTTAATGAAATAGAAGTCATTCGAGCATTCTTGATGAAAAGACCAGAGCTGAATAGAAAATCTGACATTCAAACACAAGACACAAGAGAAGCATAAAAAAGTAAACATAAATGAGAAATCATAATGGACTAAAAAAAAGTTAAACTGATTACATTCCCATAGGGGATGATGATATATACAGTTCCTAAGAACTTTATCATCATTAGGACATTTAAAAGGAATCTACTTAGACAGAAGGTATGGGTATGAGTCTATTATATCTTTTTTTTTAAGTGAGGCAATTGGGGTTAAGTGACTTGCCTAGGGTCACACAGTTAGTAAGTGTTAAGTGTCTGAGGCTAGATTTGAATTCAGGTCCTCCTGACTCCAGGGCCAGTGCTCTATCTACTGCCCCACCTAGCTGCCCCAAGTCTATTATATCCTAATGATCTCAAAAGAATAACTGAAAAGTGAGAAAGAAGGATGCACTTGAAGAAGGGGAAAGAGGAAAAGAAGAATAGGGAAAATTATCTCACATAAATGAAGTATGCAAGGAAGACTTTATACAGTGAAGGGCGAAAGGGGAAATGCTTAAATCTCACTCTTATCTGAACTGGTTCCAAGAGGAAAGACTAGATATACACACACAGCTGGGTATGGAAATTCATCTTACTCGACAGGGAAATAGGAAGAAAAGGGGTTAAGATAAAGGGAGGGGGAATAAGAGGGATAGATTAGTGAAGACTGTGGTCAGAAGCAAAGTAAACTCTTGAAGAAGGACAGGGTAAAAAAAGAGAAGGATAAATATAAAAGAATATGATGGAGGAAAATATACAACTAGCAATCATAAGCATGAATGTAAATAGGATAAACTTACCCATGAAATGGAAGAGAATAACAAAATAGATTTGAAACCAGAATCCAACAATATATTGGATACATGAGACAAACTTGAAACAGAAAGACACTCACAGAATTAAAATAAGGGGCTGGAGCAGAATCTATTATGCTTCAGCTGAAGTTTAAAAAAAAAAAGGTGGGGGTAGCAATCATAACCTCAGACAAAACAAAATTAAAAATAGACTTAATTAAAAGAGATAATATTTTAAAACTATATTTTATCAAAAGATATCATAGCTAATGAATTAATATCAATACATTCAATATATGTACGAGTTAGCATAGCATCCACATTCCTGAAGTTAAGTTAAATGAGTGATTGAAGGAAGTACACAGTAAAACTATACTAGAAAGGCACCTCAATTTACCCCTTTCACACTAGATAAAAATAACCATAAAATAAATAAGAAAGAAGTTAAGGAGATAAATAGAATTTCATATATAATATATATGACATATATAATGTAATGTATAATAGATATAATAAACCTCTAGAGAATATCAAATGAGAATAGAAAGGCATAAATCAATTTTGAGCTATATATGGAACCTTCACTCATTCATTCAATAAATATTTATTAAGTGCCAGGCACTGTGCTAAACAAAAGTGGAAGTGATAGAGCAAAAATTGACCATGTATTAGAGCATTAAAAACCTTGCACACAAATGCAGAAAAGCAGAAATGTTAAATGCAACTCTTCCTGACCATAATGGAATAAAAATTATATTCAATAAAGAACATTTGTAGCATGGATTAAAAATTAGTTGAAAATGAAATAACCTAATCCTAACAAATAAATATATCAAAGAATCATAGAAACAATTAATAATTTCATTCAAGATAATAGCAACAATGAAACAACACACCAAAATTTGTAAGATGTAACCAAAGCAGTACTTAGGGGAAAATGTATACCTCTAAATGTCATCAATAAAAGAGAGAAAGAGCAGATCAATGAATTGTTCAACCAACTTAAAAAAAAAACACACACATAGAAAAATGACAAAGTAAAAGCCTTCAATTAAATACCAAATTAGAAATCCTGAAAGTCAAAGGGGAAATTAGTAAAATAAAAGTTTTTAAAATTGAACAAATAAATAAAACTAGAAACTAGTTCTATGAAAAAGGCAATAAAAGAGATAATTCATTGGCAAATTTGATTTAAGAAGAAAGAAGACAAATTACCAGTATCAAAAACGAATGTACAACCAATGAAGATGAAATAAAAGCATGCCAATAGAACTAACAATCCAAATAAAATGAATGAATATTTACAAAAATAAAAATTCCTCAGGTTAACAGAAGATGGAATAAAATACTTAAATAACCTAATACTTAAATATCTTAGAAGAAGAAATTGGACATGGCATAAATTATTTCCCTAAGAAAAAGTCCCCAGGGCCGGATGGATTTACAAGTGAATTTTACCAAACATTTAAAGGGCAATTAATTTCAATATTGTATAAACTTTGAAAAAATGATAAATACCTATCTACCAAATTCCTTCTAAGACACAAATATAGTTTTGATATGTAAATCAGGGAGAACAAAAAACAGAAAGAAAAGTATAGACTGATTTTGCTAATGGTATTGATGCAAAAATTTTAAATAAAATATAAGCAAGGAAATTACAACAAAATTTCACAAAGATCATACACTAGGACGAGGCTGGATTTATACCAAGATTGCAGGGCTGGTTCAATATCAAGAAAACTATGAGCATAATTGACCCTATCAATAAAAAATCATATGATTATTTCATTAGATACAGAAAAATCTTTTGACAAAATATAACATGCATTCTCATTAAAAACACTAGAAAGCATAGGAATATATGGAACTTTTCTTAAATTTGTATGTAGTTTTTAATCTAAAACCAGGAGCAACCTATAATGGGTATAAACTAGAAACCCTTTCCAAGAATATTAGGGGTAAAAGTGAAGATGTCCATTATCATCATCACTATTTAATAATGTACTAGAAATGCTAGCTATAGCAACAAGACAAGAAAAAAAATTGAAGGAATAATCATAGACTATGACAAAATAAAACTATCACTTTTTTTTTGGTGAGGCAGTTGGGGTTAAGTGACTTGCCCAGGGTCACACAGCTAGTAAGTGTTAAGTATCTGAGGCCGAATTTGAACTCAGGTACTCCTGACTCCAGGGCCAGTGCTCTATCCACTGTGCCACCTAGCTACCCCAAAACTATCACATTTGGCAGATGATATGATAGAATTCTTACAGAACCTTAGAGAACAAACTAAAAAACTTGTGTCGAAATGATGAACAACTTCATTACCATTTCTATATATTACTGGCAGAACCCAGCAGGAAGAGATATTCCATTTAAAAAAATTGCAGGCATTATAAAATACTTGGGAGTCTACCTGTCAAGATACCCAGGAATTATATTACACAATTACAAAACACTTCACACAAGTAAAAACAGATCTAAATAAATGGAGAAATATTAATTGTTCATGGGAAGGCTAAACCAACCTAATAAAGATTACAATACTACCTAAATTAATTTACTTCTTCAGTACCACATCAAACTATCAACAAATTACAGAGTTTGAAAAATAATAACAAAATTCATCTGGAAGAACAAAAGGTCAAGAAAAACAAGGGAATCAATGAAAAAATGTGAAGGAAGGGAGCCTAGCAGTACCAGGGCTTGAACTACACCAAAAAGCTGTAATCAACAAAACAATTTGGTAGTAGATGAGAAAAAGAGTGGATTAAGGGGATCGATTGGGTACACAATATCCAGAAGCAAATGAGCACAATAACCTAGTGTTTGATACAACTGAAGATGCCAACTATTTGATCAAGAACTCATTATTTGACAAAAACCTCTGGGAAACCTGGAGTGTGGTCTGACAGATACTGGGCATAGACCAATATGTCACACTTTATACCAAGCTCAAAATGGGTACATGGTTTAGACACAAAAAATATCAGAAGCAAATTGTGGGGGGCAGCAGCTAGGTGGCACAGTGGATAGAGCACCGGCCCTGGAGTCAGGAGGATCTGAGTTCAAATCCGACCTCAGACACTTAATACTAGCTGTGTGACCCTGGGCAAGTCACTTAATCCCAATTGCCTCACACACATACACAAAACAAAAAACAAAAGCAAATGGGGGGGGGGGCGTGGAAGAAATTACCTGTCAGATTTATGAATAAACAAAGGATTCATGACCAAACAAGAAATAGAGTGGTTCACAGGACATAAAATGGATAATTTTGAGTTCAAAAAAATCAAAAAGTTTTTACACAAACAAAACCAATGCAGACAAAATGAGAAGGAAAGCAGGAAACTAGGGGCAACATTTTATAGCAAGCTTCTCTAATGAAGGTCTCATTTCTCAAATATATAGAAATTTATAAAAATAATAGCTATTACCCAATGGTAAATGATCAAGGGATGTGAAAACAAGCAGTTTTCAGAGGAAGAAATCAAAGCTATAAATAGTGATATGAAAAAATGCCCTAAATCACTATTGATTAGAGAAATGTAAATTAGAACAACTCTGAGATACCACCTTACACTTATTAGATTGGTTAAAAAGACAGAAAAGGAAAGGACAAATGCTGGAGGAGATATGAGAAACCAGGTACACTAATCCATTTTTGGTGGAGCTGTGAACCAGTCCAATCATTCTGTTTTGCTTTGTTGGGGGGCAATGAGTATTAAGTAATTTGTCCAGAGTCACACAGCTAGGAAGTGTCAAGTGTCTGAGGTCGGATTTGAACTCAGGTCCTCCTGAATCCAGGGCCAGTGCTTTATCCACTGTACCACCTAGCTGACCCCCAATCCAATCATTCTGGAGAGCAATTTAGAACTATGCCCCCAAAGCTATAAAACTTTGACCCTGCAATACTACTAGTAGGTTCATACCTTAAAAAGATCAAAGGAAAAGAAAAAAGACCTATTATGTACTTTACAAAACTATTTAGATCAGATCTTTTTGTGGTGGCAAAGAAATCCTTAATGTAAAATCACTTCTTCCTAAAATAAACAGAGGAGAGACAGAGACAGAGAAAGAGAAACAGAAAAAGACAAAGAGACAGAGAAACAGAGAGAGAGACAGGGAGAGGAAGAGGGAGAGGGGGAGAGAGAAAGAGGGAGAGAGAGAGAGAGAGAGAGAGAGAGAGAGAGAGAGAGAGAGAGAGAGAGAGAGAGAGAGAGAGAGAGAATTCTCCCCTCCCCCCCAAAAAACCCTTGCTTAAAGACACATAAATATTTCATACTGAAGAATAGAGATATCTCTGTCATTCATTTTATCCAGATCATGCTATTACCCCAGTTCTAGTTATCAATTACTGTATGTCTTCATGCTGTGGGGAGTTTTTATTTTTTGTTCAGACCTTTGATTTCATAAGTTCTTCAGAACTCTTGATGTTGGAAAGTCCCTGCAGCAATATAAATCATCAACTTTTCTATTACTTTTAGCCTTAGATCAAAGAAAAAACTTTGTAACCCCTAAGCTGTATCCCAACCAGTGGTTGGGAATGTGAAATGACTTGTCCAAGGTCACACGGCTAGTAAATGGCCAAGGTACAAATCAAACCTAGTTCTCCTAGGCTCTCAGCTCTCTTTCCACTACATCACACTACCAGCCAGAACTATACTCACTCCTCCGAGTGGTAGGCGACCTGAGGACAACTGAACTATTGCCTCCCGTTTTCTGGACAACTCTGTCTCCGCGATTTACACCGAGCTCGTAAGCCCATTTATCTTGGGCTACCATCTAGCTCCTGAGCTCTTATCCTGCATTTTTGCGGTGGATTTTTTGAACCCAGCTTCTCTAGGATCCTCCCACTCTTGCTCCGTCCGCCGGTAACTGTTGACATCACCAAATTCCCTGCTTTTGGACAGGCTCCTCCCCCCCGGCGCTTCCTTCAGCCGCAGTGACAGCTGAGCCCCGATAGGAAACGATCTCTTCGCGGTGCTGGGCCCAGCTCTGGCCTTCTTCTGCCCTCCCCTTCCCTCCCAGGCCGGCTCCGCTCCACTGGCAGTATCGGGTTACAGGAGTCACTGCTGTGTCCTGTGCGCTAGGGGGTGGGGTGGAGGGGTGGGCAGAGGAGTAGGCACTAGGGTTGGGCACATATTCGGCAAGGCAGTGGTGGACGGTGTGGATACACAGTCTGATAAACCATGGCTGATGACTTCGGCTTATTCTCCGGCAGTGGGGGCCCAGGGCCAGCGGAGGAGGACCCGGCAGCTGCCTTCCTGGCCCAGCAGGAGAGTGAGATCGCAGGCATTGAAAACGATGATGAGGGTTTTGGAGGCGCTGAGGGAGCCCTGCAGCAACCGGCAGCTGAAAATGGAAGTAAGTAGCCTGATGATGGAGGAGCTGGGGGCAATAGCCAGGGGTGATGCCTAGTCTGAAGTGGGCTCAGACATCGGGGAAGGAGGGGGAAGGAGACCGAGGGCAGTGAGAGAGCTTGAAACTCTGCCGGACACCTGAGCCTCCTGCTAAGGCCAGGTCTGTAATTCCAGAGGCCACGATCTCCGCCACATGACAGGCCAGTCTGGTGGGGGGGGGGGGGGGAGGAGTCAAGAAGACCATCAGTGGCTAGGTCTAGGTCTAGGTGAAGGGCAGGCACAAAGGGAGGAGGTGCATCTGACAGTCAGCCCTCCGTAGTTCCTAGACAAGGGAACTTGAAGGCACAACATAGAGAGGGAATGATCTGATCCTGCCAACTCAAGGATTCCAGAGGAAGGGGCATTACCATTCCAGGCTACTAAAATCAAATGTCAGCTCAGCATAGAGAATGAGCCAAGGTCCATTCTGTCTTCCTCCCACTCCAAATGAGTCTGAACAGGGCAACTAGTATAAATTGAGGTTGGGAGCTTGGGTGACCCTGGTGCAGGAGTAAATACAACCTGCCTCAGATGCCGTGCTCTCAGAAAGTGTGTTGGGGTGGGGCAAGGGGTGGGTGGGTGTGTGTGTGTGTGGGTGGATCACCTGTCCCTAACTTGCTGTGTGACCTTGGACAATTCATTTCCCCTCTATGGGCCTCTATCTCATGTGTAAAACTAGGGGTTTGTCCTGAAGATGTTCTAGGATGTCCTTTTCAGCTCATTGTTTCTATGGACAGATCAAAACAAGCATTTACAGAGCAATGGAGAATAATGATTAACATTTACATAGTTTCTTGAGTTTTACTAAGTGCGTTCCTTACAATACCCCTATGAATTAGGCAGAACCAAGATTATTAATCCAGTTTTACAGATGAGGAAACTGAGACTCAGAGCCCATCCATGGTAAGCATCAGAGCTAGGTTTTGAGTCCAGTTCTCAACTCCAAATTCAGTGCTCTCTCCATTACACATAAATAACCCTGCACTCAGACATTATATCAGGTATACAAAGTAGCACTAGATAGGCTATCTTGCCTGCCATAAGCTTATGATATCCTAGTGGTTCCCTAAGAGTGGTGTGAAGGGCCCTTGGTAGTCTCGGGGGTAGGGAGTGTCCCAGGATTATTTACACTGTCACTAAATTGCTAGAACCTTTCACGACTTGCTTTCAAAGTAACTAGCCAAAATTGTGCCAGGGCAAATTCAGCTGGGGGAAAGATAGCATAGCAGAGAATCCTGGTCCTTGCTTCCATAGAGGTCAGCAGGAAGTGGACCCTGATCCTTGGGAGAGTGTTGTCCTGGTGATGGGAACCTGGGTATGGTGGCCAGGGACAACAGGACCCCTTACCTCCAGAGGACTGGAAAGCAAAGTAGCAGTAGCTTTTTACTACTTCCTCCACCCACCCACTCCCAACCCCATTTTGGCATCCTAGAGTCCCATCTTCCTTATGCTGATTATGGCTCTGACTGCTTCCCCTCTTTGGCCTAACTGTAAAATACAAGGTTGAAATATATGGTCTCTAAGGTTCCTTCCAGTTCTAAGATTCTGGGTATGCTGTTCCAAGGTATTTTCATCTCAAACATTCTGTTATAAGTTCCTTTCTAGTTTTGACACTCTATGTTCCTGTGAAGTAGATAGCAAAAGTATTATTATAGATAGGGGAACTGAGGCTCAGAGGATAAAGTATATTTTGCTCATAGTCACCAGCTCTCTTGACTCCCAGCTGAATACTCTTGAGGCACAGAGATGGAAAGCAAATTGCCTAAGGTCAAATAACTAGTTCAGGATCTGAACCCAGATTTTAAAATTCCAAATCTGGAGCTCTTCTCCTCTATAGCACAACTGCTTCCCAACAAACTCCCTTCCAGTTCTGACACAGCAGGTTCTAGGGTCCCTTCCAGCTCTCCCATTCCAGGTCCCTTCTAGCTCTCGTGTTCTATGTTCTGAGATCCCTTCCAGTCCTGTTAATGTGTGAATTGAAAATCTCCATAGTATGAATATTTATAAGACAATGAGGTCTCTGCTTTTATTTTTGGCATGAAGGAAAAGTGTGCTTATAATGCTTAATCAAAACCAGACACTACCTTATAGATATTGTATCTCAAGTGGTGCTTCCTTCCTTTTTAAATTCTGATGGGGTTTTGTGGTGGCAGCCTGTGGTTAAGGTAGAGGGTGCAGGAAAAGGTTTCTCAGCACCCAAATTGTCTGAGAAGTGAAGAAGTTTGAGACCAAGTGCTCTTTATCATCTCTGCACTACTGCTCACTTCTATTAGGGAGACAATTCAGTTTAACAAACACTTACCAATATCTATGTTCAAGGCTGAGTGCTGGGCATAAATGTATGTATGTATGCATGCATATATATATATATATATACACACATATATATGCACACACACATATATGATAAAAGCCTTTGTCCTTATGGAGTTTACAATCTATGAGGGGAGGATGAGTACACTGACAACTGTGAAACAAGAGAGAATCAAATAGGTACAAGAGAGGCCTAGAAAAAGTACCAGGAGAAATTGGAGGTAGGAGAGATCACTTTTTGTTAAGGGGGCGGAAACGGTTTCTTGGAGGAGGTGGCCCTCCTCTCCATGGCAGGGAGAAACTTCTTTCATCAGAGATAAGAGGTGGGAGGGTAAGTCCATTCCAGTGAGGAGTTTGGAAACATGGGAAATGTATGAGAGTGAATAGGAGTTAATAATAACCCATGGACTTTGACTTCTTAAACAAAAACAGAGGAAGAAGCTTTGGTCCCACCCTTTCTATTCTTCAGTCCCCCCTTTTCCTGCTCCCCCTCCTTCTCATGACAGTCCCTTTTCACAGTTCCTCTGGGATGGGAAGGGCATTGCTAAAGGGACATTCAGTTCTCAGGGAAGAGGTGGTCCTATGAGTGTCTGTAAATTAGGCAGAAGTCAACCATTTGGCTGGCACGTTTCCTCTCTGATAGGAATTCACATTTTAACACAGTCCAGGAGATTGGTAAAGCTGTGAGGGACAAGGAATAAGTGTTCCAAGGAGTACAATCAGGATGGTGATGAAATTTGCATTGATATTATATCAGCTTGGAGGAGCTAGAGATGTTTAGCCTGGAGAAGACACATGATAGCTGTCTACAAGCATTTGAAGGATAGTCATGTGGAACTGGAACTGGACTTGTCCTGCTTGGCCCCAGAGGGGTAGAATGAGGAGGGTGACATTGTAAAGAGGCAGATTTTGACTCCATATAAGGAAAACTCATTAACAACCAGAGAGCTACCCCAAAGCGGAATGGGCCACCTTGGGATAAAGTGAATTCCCCATCAGTGAAGATTTGCAAGCTGTGCATGTATGACCACTTGTCAGAGATATTTGAGAGGGATTCCCTTGTCAGGATTATATCCCTTCTGGACTTCCTTCCCACTTTTATATTCTTCGATTCCAAGATGAATACAAGTTGGGAGACTAGATACGAGACTGTCAGAAAAGTCCAGGCATGGTAAGGAATTTGAGAGCTTTTCCTCTGAGATTCCACAATTCTGAGCATCTTTGCTCTCCCCTTCCAAAGGGCTAAGGGAAGAAAATTGGGGGTGAGGGGAGGGGTGGGGAAAAGGCTTCCAAACATATACACAACACACACATCACACAACACACACAACACACAAACACACATCACACATGACACACATACACCACACAAACACACATCACACATGACACACATACACCACACACAAACACACATCACACATGACACACACACACACACACCTGTAGTTGGTTCAGCTATTTTAAGTGGGGCAGGAGAATGGCAGCAGGCAGAGAGGTGTTGCGGGAGGGGCAGCAAATGTTGTCAGACCCGCCCAACAGAGGAGTCAGCAGGCTGGGTGTGGGAAGGAGGGTGTGGATCAAGTATAAATTACTGCAGGCCAATTACCGAGGCGGGGCCAAAGATTCTGGGGGCTGGGAAGGGAAGATGTGGATTCTGTAGGAAAACTGAAAGTTGAACAGAGTTTGAAAGTCACTGGAGATTGAGAGCTGTGTAGAGGTTGGTCCTGGACCTCCCTCAGACACTCTTTGTACAGATAACCTTTTTACAGCATAGACAACAATCCTTTATCTCTGAAATGAGTTTTTCTTAGGTTGAGGAGCCTCTAGTCTTGATGGCTGGTATCATAAAATGTTAAAGCTGGAATGGGTTCTAGAAGATGGAATATAGTATGTGAGAAACCATCGAGTATAGAACAGGGAAGATAGAGCTGTAAAGGAATTTGTTGAGAGGCAGCTGAGATACATGGAAAAATCACTTAACTTGAAGTCAAGAATTTCTTTTCTGTAGACAGAAGAAAATACTTTTACTAACTAACTACCTCACTGGAAGTTTTCAGTAGGGGGTTACTATTTGATTGAGAATCCTTACTCCAACTAGCTCTGGGATCCTCAATAACTCAGTTCACCCCTTCTGACCCTGTTTCCTCATCTCTTCTTTAGTACTTCAGGGATCCATGATTTAATGGATGTGTGTTATTCCCTGTATTGCCAGACTTTGCACCCCTCCCTTTTCCCTGTGTTTGATTGTTATTATGGCTGAAAAAATCCTCACCCTTTGGGCAACCTGATAAAGAAGCATCTTGACTCCTTTCCAATTTGGTAGGATCTGCTAGAACTTGTATTCAAACCCTTTGAGAGCCAAGGATCGCCTACTAGGTGGTGAAGTAAATAGAGCACTGGCCCTGAAGTTGGGAGGACCTGAGTTCAAATCTCACCTCAGACACTTTACTGTGTGACTGCGGGCAAGTCACTTAACACCAATTTCCTTAAACATCCAGGGTCATTTCCAATCATCCTGATGTATATCTTTCCACTGGACCGAGATGACTCTGGAGAAGTGTAGCTGGTGACCTTGCGCAGTCCTCCCTCACTTAAATCCAATTCAGTGCAAGTCATGATATCACACCGATGTCATGGTCCTCTTCGAGAATGAAGAACAAACAACAATAACAACAATCACGTACCATGAGGAAGCCCCCTTGTAAAATGGGAATGATATTATTTGCACCAACCACCTTACAAGAGACCTCACTCTCAGGTATTTTCAGTAACAGGAACTGGAAAAAGTGAAGAAGTTAACACAATTCAGACAAGCAATATCATGCTGAGTCAGATCACTCAGTCAACATACATTTATTAAGTACCTACTATATATTGATTTTGCTAGGGATGCAAAGTCAAAAAATGAAGCATTTCTTCATCTCAAGGAGTTTATATTCTGTCCAGGAAGATAATGTATATTTTATATATTTGTATAGGAAGTAAACAAAATTATAAATATCTAGTACATATGTATATGTTTGTATATGTATTACATATTAATTTATATGTGTATTATATATAATGCATGTATATATGTGTGATATATTTTTGCTTCTGTTGACTTCCTAAACAAACACATAATATATGTTGTATGTGTATGTGGGTATATGTGTGTGTATACTTATGCTTTTGTTTACTTCCTACACAAACCATTTCCTGGTTACCCCAACTGTTCATGGTCTTCCTTAAAAACAAAAACCAGGAAACTTGGAGTTAAGAAACCTAGTTCAGGAACCTCACTCTCACTCATACTAACAGTATGACCCCAAACCAGTCACATGCCCTCTCTGAATATCCACTGCCTCATCTATAAGTTGAGGAGAAAGCTTCTTTTTATTCTTTGCCTCACAGAGCCATTGTGAAAGAAGGTCCTTTGCCAACCTTGAAGTGCCACACAAATGTAAGCTCACATACTCTTTGTGTCATAAGCCCAGGAAATCAGAGCCCTTGATCCTACTGTCCCCAGCCCACTGTGGCTGGAAAGGTGGGATTAGGGGTATCTGGTTTGATCCTCAGTCTAACAAACACCAAATTGATGTCATGTTTTGGAATTTAGGCTGGCGGTTGGTGAGGCCATCACTGGTATTCTATTTCCCATCTTCCAGTTTCGTATCAGCTTTGGGCCAGGCTCCACTGACTAACCTTGACTCAATTAGAATCTAGACTCCTAGATACTTTTGTTCGCCCCTCATTGGATGTCAGTTTGTGGCTAATTGGTTTATCTGGCTGGACCATGATGACCCCTGATAATGTCCTTTCCCTTTTTCTTTCTCTGCCATGGGAGAAAAATGCCAGGCTCTGAATGGGGGCACATTTACTGACATGAACAGGAAGATGTTATCTGCTCTATGGCCTCATGATGGACTAATGAGAATGTAAGTTTAAGGAGGGCAGGGACCGTGTCTCATAATGTAGACTTTGTGTCTCCCTTGCTTCCAGCATAGAATTGAACATATAAGTAATAATTTTTTTTTTTTTGGTGAGGCAATTGGGTAATAAATGACTTGCCCAGGGTCACACAGCTAGTAAATGTTAAGTGTCTGAGGTTGGATTTGAACTCAGGTCCTCCTGACTTCAGGGCCGGTGCTCTATCCACTGCACCACTTAGCTGCCCCTAATAATCAATGTTTGTTGAATTGGATCAAATTAAATAGAATTGAAGTGAATTTTAACTGAACTGAACTAAATTACTAAAACTCGAAGGTATCTAAGACATCCTCTGATCAACAGGATCATTTTATAGATGAGGAAACTAAAGCATTAACCATGAAGTGATTCATGTAGTGTTAAGTAACAAAGTCAAGGTTTGAACTCAGGACCTCCTACTTGAAATCCATCTCTGTCTCTTTTCACCACATCATGATGAATTGAATTAAATCAGACTCATAGGATCATATGTTTAGAACTGGAAGGAACCTTATGAAGTCATCTAGTTCAACCCCTTCTTTTTACAGAGGAGGAAACAGAGGCCAGAGAGATTAAATAACTTGCCCATGTTCCTATAGGTGACAGAGATAACATCAAACCCTGGTCCTCTGACTTTAAATGCAGCCCTCTTTGCCCTATACCCCAAGTCTCTGTGCTTTCTTCCCTACTAGACCCAAATCTCCTTGAATTGAACTGCATATAACTGAATTGAATTGAATAAAGACAAATTTGAAATGAGTTAAACTAAATGGAATAGAATTGATAAAGAGCATGTCTTTGGAATAAGAGAAACGAGGTTCAAATCTTGCTTCTGCTATGTGAGTGACTTTGGCAAGTCTCTCTAGGACTTTGTTTCTTCCTCTATCAAATGAAGGATTTGGATTAGATAATATCTAAAATCAGGTGGCATTCTAGGGCAAGTAGGTGGTGCAGTGGATAGAGTGTCAGGCCTGGTGTTAAGACCTGAGTTCAAATTTGACTTCAGACATTTACTAGCTGTGTGACCCCGGAAAAGTCACTTAACCCTCCTTGCCTCAGTTTCTTCATCTGTAAAATGAGCCGGAGAAGGAAATGGTAAACCACTCCAGTATCTCTGCCAAAAAAAAACCCCAAATAGGGTCACAAAGAATTAGACATGACTGAACAACAACAACAAAATCTCTAAAGCCCCTTCTAGCTCTCAGTCCTAAAAGCTAAATTAAATACCAGTCTCTCTGGGTACCAAGAGGAGCCTTCCCAGCAAGGAAAGAAACCCAGTCTCACATATAGTCCCTTTCCACTCCTTGGCCAAAGTTGGAAGATTGGAGTCCAAATCCTGACTCTACCACTTGCTGAGTCACAGTTTTCTTTTCTGTAAGGCGAGGATAATAACTTGACACTACCTACATCCTAGAGCTAATTAAGGGTGCTGGTGGGCATCACATCTACACTATGGAGTGGTGTTTTGCAAGTGTGCCATGCTCTCTCTCTCTCTTTTTTTTTTTTTTGGTGAGGCAATTGGGGTTAAGTGACTTGCCCAGGGTCACACAGCTAGTGATTGTCAAGTGTCTGAGGCCGGATTTGAACTCAGGTCCTCCTGAATCCAGGGTTGGTGCTTTATCCACTGCACCACCTAGCTGCCCCGAAAATTCATCTTCTCTTTTTGTGTGTGTGTGTGGGGGGGGCAATGGGGGTTAAGTGACTTGCCCAAGGTCACACAGCTAGTAAGTGTCAAATGTCCGAGGCCGGATTTGAACTCAGGAACTCCTGAATCCAGGGCCGGTGCTTTATCCACTGCGCCACCTAGCCACCCTTTGCCATGCTCTCTTAATAGCAGCCCTGGCAGGTCATCATTTAGCAGATTTTTGAACAATACAAGTGGTGAGGGGCCCATTCTCATGAGGAAGCTGATTTCATGTTTGACCAATTCTGATTGTTAACAAGTTATTCTTTATATTGACCTCTTCCCTGCAACTTCCACAGAGCATTCCTAATTTTGCCATCTGGAGGCGCAAAGAAGTTTCTTCTATCTACCATGTAATAGCTAATATATAAATATTAACTCTTTGATATTTTCAAAGCAATATTATATATTATTTTATGTCTGGTGTGAGACTCACAACAACCCTAGGAGGTAGGTGCTAGTATTATCATTCCCATTTTACAGATGAGGAAACTGAGGCAAGCAGAGGTTAAATGACTTGCCTAATGCTATGCAGCTAGTAGATGTCTCAGGCAATATTCAAAATTGGATCTCTCTGACTCCATTTTCACTGTCAGCTCTTCAAATATTTGAAGACAGGGACCATGAATACCTCCCAGGCATGGTCTTCCCTTTTCTGGGCTAGCTATCCACAGTTCCTTCAACTTATCTTGGATTAGTTGGATAAGGATGTGTAGAGTAGCCTCCCTCCAGCATGATATTGATCCATTAATCACTGCTTTTCAGATGAATTCATTCAGTGCATTCTAAATCTATCTCCTTGTGCTCACATTTCTCTGTATTGTCCACAAGGAGATCCCAAGAGACTTCACCAAATGCCATAGCTTGGGCTCCAGACCTTTGACCCATTTTGATCACCCATCTCTGGATGCATTCCAACTTGCTATTGTTTCTCTTAAAATGGGGCACCCAGAACTGAACACAGCCCCTCCAGCAATAGCAAGCACCTGATTCCCTTGTTCTAGACACTATGCTTCTATTTATGCAACCTAAGATCACATTAGATTTGTTGGGGGCTGTGTCACACTGTTGATTCATTCTGAGCTTGCAGTCTACTAAAATCCCTAGATATCTTTCACATGAACTGTGGTCTAGCCACGCCTCCTCCATCCAGTACTTAATATAGATGATTTAAAAAATCTTAGCATACAATTTTTTATTGAGACATTTTGGTTTCAGGTCACATTCATTTCTCAAGCAAGCATTTCCTTGTAACAAAGATTTTTTTTTTAAATAGAAAAGAAAAAAACCCATTCAGCAAAGTCACCTTTTAGTGTAAAAATTTACATGGATTTTCTTTTTACTAACATCCAGCTCTGATGCCTCCCCATAGTGGATGACTCTGGCCTCTTGCAGGCTATGCAGGTGGGACACAAAGGCTGATAAGCCCTATCACATTGGAAAGGTTTTGTATAAAGGAACAGCAAGACTAGTCTTAAGAACCAGCCTAGCCAAGTTCAGAGAAGCATGTCACTGAATTGACTGATGTGTAATTTAAAATTCTAAATGTGGGTTCTAATCTGTCCCCCCAGTTTTGGGGGGAAACTGACTAAAATCACTGATAAATGAGTTTAGGATTTTTAAGGGTTTATTGAAAAAATAGTAAAAGATTGTAAAAAAATAGTAAAAGAAAGATTGAGAACAGATTTCCTATAATCTGAAATCCTAGCTAGAATTTTAGCCCCTTACACTGAAGTGATGACAATAACAACTCTCAAAGATGAGCTACCAAGTCATAGAGGGCTTTCAATCTGCACCAGTGAAAAATACCCACACAAATGGAATCATGGATCTCATCATCTCTACTCAAATGTAGAATTTTACATTAATAGCTATTAATTTTCATCTTGTGAGACTTATGCCTTTATATTAGATTGTCAAAAAGCTTTTATGTCTGTTATCCAAATTGTTAGTTATCTTTCCCAACTTTGTATATTCCCCAAATTGGATAAACATGCCACTTAGGTTTTATCCAAGTCATCGATAGAAATGTTCAACACCTCCCTCTGCAGGTGACATTAATTCATCAATCACTGCTTTGGGGGTCTAGTCATTCAACCAGTTCAGAATCTCCCTATTTGTGTTTTCATTCTGTAACTCTTCACCTTGTCTACAAGGATGACCCGAGAAACTTTGTCAAATGCCTTGCTAAAATCAAGATACTCTGTGTATTTGTACTTGTCCCTCCCAGTACAGTCACTCTTCTCAAACTAGAATGCTTTAGAGACAGGAGTCATTTTAAATATCATTAAACCTGTGACCCCATTGATGTGCAGTGGTACAGATGGTCACCCATCCCTGCTCTCACTCTGTGTGATTCTTGTCCATAATCTCTCCTAAATCCCTCATAAATGATCTGCTCAAGTCCTTAAGAATGTTCTCTAATCGTTTCGGTTTTTTAGGAGAACAAAGTGGTTTTTTTAATTAATAAAGTATTTTATTTTTTTCCCGTTACATGTAAAGATAGTTCTCAACTTTTGTTTATACAAGCTTTACAATTTCAGATTTTTCTCCCTCCCTCCCCCCTCCCCTAGACAGCATGTAATCTGATATAGGTTATATATATATATATATATATATATACATATATATATATATACACATAATAACATTAATCCTATTTCTGCATTAGTCATGTTATAAGAGAAAAAATCAGAGCAATGATGAAAAACTTCAAAATAGAAAAAAACAACAGCATCAAAAACAAAAGAAATAGTATGGTTCATTCAGCATCTATACTCCACAGTACTTTTATTTTCTTTCCTGGATTTGGAGATCCTCTTCTATCATGAGTTCCCTGGAACTCTTCTGTACCATTGCATTGGTGGGAAGAATATAGTCCATCACAGTAGATCAACACTCAATGTTGATGATACTGTGTACAATGTTCTTCTGGTTCTTCTCATCTCACTTATCATCAGCCCACGCAAGACCCTCCAGGTTTCTCTGAACTCCTCCTGCTCATTGTTTCTTACGGCACAATAGTATTCCATTGTATTCATATACCACAACTACAACAAAGTGTTTTATGCACATTACCTCATTTGAGCTTCATCATATCTTGGAAGTCTGTACTCCTCTAGGTCTTTTAATATTTTTGTCGGCACCATTTGAAATGTCCATTATCCCCTGCTAAATAAGCAGCCTACCTCCTTTCCTGATCATGCAATTCCTGAATAATACCTTTTTGAGCCACTTACTGCATATTAATTTTAAAAAGAAAATGAGTCTGGCATGACTTGTTCTTTCTTAGTGAACCCATGTTGACTCCTAGGGATTTCTCCCACGTGATAAATCCTTAAATACAATCTTCTTGATAATGTGTTCCACAATTTTGCTTAGGATCAACATCAAATTCATCAATCTATAATTTCTGGAATATATCTCCTACTCCCCTCCCCCACCAGTCTTTGAAAATCAGGCTCTTTCCCATTCTTTATGATTTCTCCATAATCACCAACAGCATTTCTGTGTTCACATCTGCAAGTTCTTTCAGCACCCTGGGATTTCATTTGTCTGGGCTTGCTAATGTGAACTCATCTAGAATATATCTGTATTCTCTTTTTCTCACCTAACTTGAATTTCAATTCCCTCTGGTTTTGAATGTCAGCTCCACCTCTCTGAGATTTATAACCATAAGCAAATCTCTTAGTATGATAATTATAATAATAAATAGCTAACATGTATAAAGTGCTTACTGTGTACCAGACACCATGCTAAGAGTTCTACAATTATCTCATTTGGACCTCCCAACGACCTTGGGAGGTAGGTATTATTATTCCCATTACAGTTGAGGAAACTGAGGCAGAGAGAAGTTAAGTGACTTGCCCAGTGTCACCTAGCTAGGAAGTGTCTGGATATGAACTACTTCAGGCCCAGTGCTCTATCTACTACATCACCTAGCTAGCCTGTCTTCAGTGGGTTGTTGTAGGGATCAAATGAGATAGATAAGGGATGTAAAATATTTTATATATCTTGTGAAATAAATGTCAGACTATGAAGAATTCAGGGTAACGTGGGAAGACTCATATGAATTAATACAGACTAGAGTAGTTCATTGTGGATTTTCACCTCCCTGACACTGTTCCATAGTATTATTCCATTCCTTTATATATGATTATTTTAAATCTGAGGATTCTTGATGCTTGTTTTACCTCGTCAAGATAATTCCTATATTATCAGAATTTAGTTTTTGAAAGTTCCCCTTAATTCTTGACCTACCTTATCATTTAGAATCTCTGTGCATGGGCTATTACCCATCATTTCTCTGAACCTTTTGAAGTCTGCTTTACTGAAAGGTTTATGTCTGACTCTTCCCAGTCACCTGCCTTCTTACCATTGATAATAATCAAAAGCTCATGTGCAGAAATTCTAAATGAGATGGACCATGTATGGATGTGGATGTGAATGCACACATACAGTGATGGAGTAACTCAAAGGGCTGTCCATCCAATCACATAACTTAAGCTGGGCAGCATGCATTTTTCATTCACTTTGTTTTTTCCATGTGTGTGGCATCCCCAGGAGACAAGACTGATAAACAAGAAAGAACTCCTAAATGAAATGGTAGTGATAGAGTCCTGAGGAGGCAGTAACCTTTTCTGTCAAGAAGAACGATTTTTAAATTAGAAAATGTTTGTGAATTTCTGTCATACCTTGGAAAACACTCTGGAAAAAGAGTAAATTTCCCAAGTGGTCATGTGAGGATTCCATCTGGATGCCTTTATATTTCTCAGCAGGGAGTCAGTGACCAGCACTTGTGTCTTTTGCGCCTGGAACTGACTGCAAGTTTAGCTCTACTTAGAAAATCTATGAAGCAGGAAGTACTGATTCTTCAGAAAACTAGAGAAATCCTCATACTTGTTGCATTACTCTGACAGCTCAGAGTTTCTCACACATTTTCAGATTGTATAGAAACACACTTGCATATATATTTAATGACTGAACAATACAAAATATGCATATACATAGATCTATCTATACATGTATATTTGTTTAGTAATTTTCCATTGTGTCTCACCCTTTGTTTGGGGTTTTCTTGGCAGAGACAGTGGAATGGTTTGCCATTTCCTTCTCCAGCTCATTTTACAGATGAGGAAACTGAGGCAAACAGGGTGAAGTGACTTGGCCAGGGTCACATAGCTAGTAAGTGTCTAAAGTCAGATTTGAACTCAAGAGGATGAGTCTTCCTGACTCCAGGCCCAGTGCTCTATCCACTGTGCCCCTAGTTGTTCATACATGTATGTATATGAATATGTATGTATGTTTGTATACATATACACACATCTTTGGCTTGTTGGCTTCTTGGTCCTGGTTTTCATAAATTCTTCCATACAGCCTGAGAACTATTTATTTTCTTTAATTAAAGTAGAACATTGAAGTCATTCCTTAGCCTCCTGAAAGAGGGACTTGAGTTTATTAACTCAGTGGGTGGGTGCCTCCCGCAGGAAGACAAGCATAGTTCAGCTCGTCCCTGAAAGAGTTCCATTGATCTCCCTTCTGCCCACGTCCATATTTCTCGATGTCCCCCTTTGCTAATTGCCTGTTTGCTGCTGCCAGGATTGTAGGAATGCTGCTCCTCCTGTGTCACTCCCTGAGACCCATATGCTCAGGTGTAACAATCAGTACCAGTTTGCTCAGTCATGAGTCAGCCTAGACTTCTGGAGTAATGAACAAACAATCAGTAAACATACAAGGATCCTGGACTAGAATTTTTTTTTTTTTTAGTGAGGCAATTGGAGTTAAGTGACTTGCCCAGGGTCACACAGCTGGTGTCAAATGTCTGAGGCTGGATTTGAACTCAGGTCCTTCTGAATCCAGGGCTGGTGCTTTATCCACTGTGCCACCTAGCTGCCCCCTGGACTAGAATATTTTGAAATTATTCACTCACCTCTTCCCACACCCTTTTTTTTTTTTCAGTGAGGCAATTGGGGTTAAGTGACTTGCCCAGGGTCACACAGCTAGTAAGTGTTAAGTATCTAAGGCCGAATTTGAACTCAGGTACTCCTGACTCCAGGGCCGGTGCTCTATCCACTGTGCCACCTAGCTGCCCCCACTTCCCACCCCTTTTGACTGATTACTCAATGCAACTAGAGCAGAATTGTTCCCCATACTGACCATCATGCACAGTGTCTGAATGCCAGCACATACAGCCCACATTCTTGAGTATGCCTGTGTGCATATTCAGCAGGGAGAATCTAAATTCTTCCTCCTGACTTGTTTGGTTGTTTTAGTCATGTCATTCTCTTCATGACCCCATTTGGGGTTTTCTTGCAAAGATACTGGAGTGGTTTCCCATTTCCTTCTCCAGCTCATTTTGCATATGAGGCAACTGAGGCAGTATTAAGCAACTTGCCCAGGATCATACAGCTACTAAGTGTCAACATTGGTGATTAAATTTGCTGCTTGGGAACAAAGCTGACCACTTGGTCCTCTGTTATCATTAATCATCACCATCAGAATAACAACTACTTATTACTATTACTATAGGACCTCATAATGGTGGTGGGTCAGGGGCCTCCACCCCACCCTCCACCTTTCCTGACAGACAAGCCATTCACATTAGTTGATGGGGTAGGAAGTTACCAACTAAAATCTTTCCTATAAGTTGGAGGGCCATAGAGTCTTACTATTTGCTCTGATGCTACAGCATCCAGACAACCAGGCATTGCCATCTGATCTACTGAGTCACCCTACACACCCCTAGCCTAGCCATCCACCCTATAGTTGGACTCTTAGGATGGCTAGGCCTTTACCATTGTATCTTCCAATTAGAATGTGAGCTCCTTGAAAGAAGGAATTGTCTCTCTTTTTTTGTTTTGTTTTGTTTATATTTGTGTTTTCCCCCCTGTTTGTAAGTGCTTAGCCCATAGTAAGCTCTTAATAAATCATTTTAATTCATTCATTTGTTAATTAATTTATTCAATATTATGTACCTCTATTGAAGTCTTATCTCCCTGTTAGATTATAATAAGCTCCTTCAGTTTCAAACATTGATTGAGTGTATGGTCAGGAATTGTACTAGGTGCTGGCGGTTTTGGGGGTGGTGGAAGAGAGGGTCAAAACCTGTGATTTCATTGGTGTATGGAATTCCTAGTATTAAAACAACCTCTACAAACACAATTCTGCAACTTTTCTGTAACTCAGTCTCAGAGATGTGCCTGGGGCATTTAGAGATTAAATGTCTTGTTTAGGAACACAAAGCTAGCCTGTATCCAAGGCAGGATTTGAATTAAGTCTTCCCAACAAGGTGAGGCATCTACCATGACACACTACCTCAGGCACTAGGGATACAATCAGGGATATGCTGGTAAATGTTTAACAACCAGCTCCCTGAAAAAAAATGTATATATGAAAGATACACTTTTAAATTTAATCTTCATCATTAACATTTTTCCATCACTTTTTTTCGGGGCAATGCAGGTTAAGTGACCTGCCCAGGGTCACACAGCTAGTAAGTGTCAAGTGTCTTGAGACTGGATTTGAACTCAGGTCCTTCTGAATTCAGGACTGGTGCTTTATCCACTGCATCACCTAGCTGCCCTCATACAACTATTATTGTCCCCCATCTATAAAATGGGGAAACATTCTCAGAGACTTTGAGACTTGCCCATAGTCACACAGCTATTAAATGTCAGACTGTTGAATCTAACCTGGTGTTTATTGTCTACAATTCAAAATGACATTTGGTCATTTTGATATGAATTCATGGATCTCTTGCAGCAACTCCAGCTCTCAATGGTCCTTGGCTCAGTTTGGCAACCACTACATTACAAAATGCTAGAATGGGCTGAGTTTATCATTCTGCATCAGTATTCATTAGGGGAAATGGTCCATAGTTTTCTTTCTCTGTTTTTGCTCTTCCTGGTTTAGGTATCAGAATCATATTTGTGTCATAAAAGGAATTTGGTAGGACTCCTTCTTTGCCTGTTTTTTCCGAATTGTTTATATAGTATTGTAATTAATTGTTCTTTAAATGTTTGGTGGAATTCACTTGTGAATCCATCTGGCCCTGGGAATTTTTTCTTAGGGAGTTCATTGATGGCTTATTCAATTTCTTTTCTTAAGATAGTGTTATTTAAGCATTTTATTTTCTCTTCTGTTAATATGGGCAATTTATGTTTTTGTAAATATTCATCCACTTCACTTAGATTGTCAAATTTATTGGCATATAATTGGGAAAAATGTGAGCTTACCATTCTGAACAGTGAGAAGTGGTCAATTAGATAATTATGTCTTTTCTTTCCCTTTTTTAGCTGGTATTGAAGACATGGGGACTACAGTCAATGGAGACATGTTTCAGGTAAGTAAACTGTCATCCTAAGGGTGAGGTATGGTTGCTGGTGTTGTGGATTCAAGCAGCTCTTTCAGGTCTATTCATTGATCCCTATAAGACCTTGCTTTAAAGAATGGAAGGAGCTCCTTCTTCAGTAGTTTTCACTCACTAATAATGATCAAAAGGTTGGGAGAGTTATGTTAAAGAACCACATGATTAGAAATAAGTCTAGTCATCCTAGTCTGTGGCCAATTCTCATCAATGGCTACTACTCCCATAATCTGATTTGCTTCAACAATCTTTTGACCTCCATAGACACTTATGAACCAGTGGAGACCCCACCAATCAACAGGCTTTTATTAAATACCAGTGTCATGGGGAGTGTCCCATGAAAAGTCCAAATCAAAGGAGTTCATATAGATTATAATATCCACCAGACATCCCTATTTGCAGATGACATTGAGCTGATGGCATTAAATTCTGTAATAATATGGGATATACATAATGATGATGATAATAATGAAAACTGCTATTGATATAACATTTTGAATTTTGAAAAACACTATACATTATCTCATTTGGGTCTCAAACAATCCTGTGAATTAAGTGCTACAAATACTATAATCTCCATTTTACAGATGGAGAAATTGAGGCTGAGACAAGCTAAGTGACTCACCCAGGTCCACATAGGTATTAAGTGTATGAAGCATGAACTGAACTCGTCTCCTAGACTTTAAGTCCAGCCCTTTATCCATAACACCATGTTGTCTCTCAATGAGACCTATGGTCACTTAGGTGCTCTCTGGGCTCATTTGCCAGCCAGAGAGGGAGAAAAAGAAAGAGAAAGAGAAATAATTAACATAAAATCACCCCTTTTAAAGTAAGAAGCAAGGGGGAGAGAGAGAGAGAGAGCCACAGAGACAGAGACAGAGACAGAGAAAGAAAAACAGAGACACAAGAGACTGAGAGACAAACATGAGAGATGGAGAGAGAAAATCCTTCCCCCAAAAAAACCCCTGCTTAAACACGTAAATATTTCATACTGCAAAATACAGAGATATCTCTGTCATTCATTTTATCCACATCATGCTATTCCCCCAGTTCTAGAATTATCCATTTCTGTATGTCTTCATGCTGAGGGGTATTTTATTTTTTGTCCAGACCTTTGATTTCATAAGTGTGAGAAACTCTTGAACTTGGAAAGTAGCAATATAGATCATCAACTTTTCTATTATTTTTAGCCTTAGATCAGGGATTCTAAACTTTTTTGTAATGGACTCCTTTGGCAGTCTGGTGAAACCTATGAACATTTTCTTAGAGTAATATTTGTTCCTGTACTAAATTTAAGTTAAAAGTTAGTGAAAATAAAGATGTCATTTTTTCTTTGGTGAGGCAATTGGGGTTAAGTGACTTGCCCAGGAGTCACACAGCTAGTAAGTGTGTAAAGTGTCTGAGGCCATATTTGAACTCAGGTCCTCCTGAATCCAGGGTCGGTGCTCTATCCACTGCGCCACCTAGCTGCCCCCTCGTTTTTTCCATCCAAGTTGACAGACTTTGATTCTCCTTGAAATCCAGGTATCTTAGGTTAAGAACCCCTCTCTTAGAGAATAGATTAGGGGCACTGACAGGCCTTAGATCAGGGATTCTAAACTTTTTTGTAATGGACTCCTTTGGCAGTCTGGTGAAACCTATGAACATTTTCTTAGAGTAATATTTGTTCCTGTACTAAATTTAAGTTAAAAGTTAGTGAAAATAAAGATGTCATTTTTTCTTTGGTGAGGCAATTGGGGTTAAGTGACTTGCCCAGGAGTCACACAGCTAGTAAGTGTGTAAAGTGTCTGAGGCCATATTTGAACTCAGGTCCTCCTGAATCCAGGGTCGGTGCTCTATCCACTGCGCCACCTAGCTGCCCCCTCGTTTTTTCCATCCAAGTTGACAGACTTTGATTCTCCTTGAAATCCAGGTATCTTAGGTTAAGAACCCCTCTCTTAGAGAATAGATTAGGGGCACTGACAGGCCTTAGATCAGGGATTCTAAACTTTTTTGTAATGGACTCCTTTGGCAGTCTGGTGAAACCTATGAACATTTTCTTAGAGTAATATTTGTTCCTGTACTAAATTTAAGTTAAAAGTTAGTGAAAATAAAGATGTCATTTTTTCTTTTTTAGAATTAAATTTTATTTTTTCAAGCAAGAAAAACAAAACCTTTGTTACAAGCATAGAGTCAATCAAAATCAAATTTCTGCATTGATTACCTCCAAAAAATGTCTCCATCTGCACTTTGTATCCATCATGTGTCAGGAAGTGGGTGTCCTCTAGAATAATGTTCATGATTAGAATTGTTAAGTCTTTCAAAGTTTGTCTTTGCCTTTTTTTTTATTGGATAAATTTTTTTCCTGGTTCTGCTCACTTTGCTCTGCAAGTATTTATACAAGTCTCCCTCTGAAAACAATCCCTTCATGTGATGAAGACACACCCAGAGTTACAGCACTGAATAAGACAGACACAAATACACAAATGGAAATAGGGTATTTCAATATGATTACTGCATAATTGCCTTCACATACCATAATTTGTTTGGCCATTGCCCAATTGATGGTCACCCTCACTAATTTCCAATTCTTTATCACCGCAGAAAGAGCTGCTATAAATATTTTACGTACATCCTTAGAATTTGTTTTCTTTGGGACTAATCTTCCTTAATCTACCCCCTTTTTTTTTTTTTTTTAGTGAGGCAATTGGGGTTAAGTGACTTGCCCAGGGTCACACAGCTAGTAAGTGTTAAGTGTCTGAGGCCGGATTTGAACTCAGGTACTCCTGACTCCAGGGCTGGTGCTCTATCCACTGCGCCACCTAGCTGCCCCCAATCTACCCTTTTTCTTATTCCTCACCTCTCCTTGGGAAACAGAGAGTTTCCCAACTGTCTGAGGCCGGATTTGAACTCAGGTACTCCTGACTCCAGGGCTGGTGCTCTATCCACTGCGCCACCTAGCTGCCCCCAATCTACCCTTTTTCTTATTCCTCACCTCTCCTTGGGAAACAGAGAGTTTCCCAACTGTATGAAACACAGCTGTGTGTGTGTATGTGTGTGTGTGTGTGTGTGTGTTCCCTCTTTTGATTCATTCAGATAAGAGTGAAGTTTGTGTGTCCCCCCCCCACATTCCTTATTTCTTGTTTGTATAGACTTCTACTTAAGCATTTTGATTGTATGAGAATGTTTCCTCTTTCTTTTCCCTTCCCTTTAGGGTACTGCTCTTCCTTTCCCTTTTCATTCTTCTTTTTGGTCATCAAAACATAACAGAATCACTCCCAGGCTATCTGACTAATTAGATTCCCTCTATCCATGATGATGATGATAATGATGATGAGATTCAGAGGGGATATATGTATCATCTCCCCATATTAGAATATAAATTTATTGTTGGTGTTTAGTCATTTTTCAATAATGTCTGACTTCATAACTCCTTTTGGGGTTTTCTTGGCAAAGATAGAATGTTTTACCATGTCCTACAGTTCATTGTACAGATGAGGAAATCAAGGCAAACAGAGTTAAGTGAGTTGGCCAGGGTCACACAACTAGTAAGTGCCTGAGTCCAGATTTGAACTCAGGTCTTCCTGACTCCAGGCCTGGCACTCTATCCACTGTGCCATGTAGCAGCCCTTAGAATATAAATATAAATACAAATATAAATATAAATAGTTTGTCCTTATTTAGTCCCTTGTTTGCTCATGTTTACCTTTTTATATCTTTCAACTTTTGAAGTTCACACTTCAAAATTTCTATGGAATCCCTTGTCTTCTCATTAGGAATGCTGAGAAGTCCTCTAATTCATTAAAAATCATTTATTTATGTGTGTGTGTGTGTGTGTGTGTGTGTGTAATTCATTTTTCTGGGTAAGTTAATTCTTGTCTATAAGCTTATATCCTTTGCCTTCATTGTATTCTGAGTTCTCTGTTCCTTTATAGTGGTGACTGCTAAATCCATGTGATTGTGTCTATATGGTACTTGAATTCTTCCTTTCTGGATACTTGCAGTATCTTTCTTTGACCTGGAAACTCTCGATTTTGGTTATGATGTTATTGGGAGTTTTCATTTTGTGTTCTGTTTTTTTCTTTTAGGAAGTAACTGGTGAATTCTATTTCCCCTTTACCCTCTGGATTTAAGAGATCTGGGCAGTTTGTTTTTGTTGTTGTTGTTGTTTTACGATTTCTTAAAACAGGATATGTAAGCTCTTTTTTTAGTCATAGCATTCAGAGAGTACAATGCTTACATTTTTCTTTATTGTTTGCTCATTTATTGTCTTTTGTTACTGTTATTGTTTTGTTATTTGTTATTGTTGTTGTTTGCTCATTTTTTGTTTTGCCCATTTTCCTTTATTTGTTTTCCACATCAATTATTTTTGTTATGAGATACCTTAAATTTCTTTTATATATTTTTAGTCTTTTGACTTTGCTTTACTATTTTGTGTTGTCTCATGGAGTCATTGGCTTTTTATCTGGTGCATTCAAATTTCCAGGGAGTTTGTTGCTTGGGTAAGATTTTTTTTTTTTTTAGTGAGCCAATTGGGGTTAAGTGACTTGCCCAGGGTCACACAGCTAGTAAGTGTTAAGTGTCTGAGGCCAGATTTGAACTCAGGTACTCCTGACTCCAGGGCCGGTGCTTTATCAACTACGCCACCTAGCCGCCCCAACTTGGGTAAGATTTTATGCATCTTATGCCAAGCTGTTAATTCCCTTTCCAATTCCTTCTTCCATAGCTCTCATTTTCTTTCCAATTGTTCCTCAAGCACACTTATTTCATTTATAAAAACATTTTAAACTCTTTTAAAAAAAACTCTTGCTTTATTTCTTCCAAGAATTCTAGTTGAATTTCTGCCCAAGTTGTGTTTTTTCTTTGAGTCTTTGTTCTTATTCTGGGTTGTATCTTGAGCATCTCTTTCACCTTAATAACTGTTTATGGTAGAATTTTTTGTTATCATTTGCTTATTCTTCTCTGACTTTGACTTTGACCTTCAAGTTAGGGCCATGTTCTTAGTACTTCTGGAGGAAATATCTAAACTGAGATTTGGTCCTCTTCAGAACCACTGCTGCTTTCTTTGGGTACTGAGTATAGTGAGTCTAGATTTTCAGGGATAACTTAGGCTGGGCACCTGAAAGATTTCACTACTGCCAAAATGGTCTGATCCATGGTAAAGTTTGATCACTGCCCTTCTGGTCTCAACTCTGCTAGGTCCTGGTCTGGGTTTTGGATCTGAGTAACATATCCATAGTCTTGCCCTTGGTTGGAATTCCCAGAAATTGCTCCTGGACTCAGCCACTATCAGCCAGCTGAAAAGGTCTACAGATTCAGGGGATGGGACTTTAGGCTCTCATTTCTTCTGAGATTCCAAACCTCTTTATTCTTCTATAGACTTCAGAGTGGACTGGAGGCTTGAATTGAGGCATATTTCTGCCTCTAGGATCAGAAGCTACTGCCTTCTTCTGAACTTGATCTTTGCTCAGTACATCGCCTATCACCCTGAATGCCATTCCTATGCTAGGTACCCTGCTCAGACTATACTGGATCTGTGACCCAGCACCGGGTAGTAAGTAACAGAGCTGCCAGTTGGTGTTTGTTCCTATATCCTGCATAAGAAAAGGCCTCTCTATGTGTATATCTAGGAACTCTTCTTTCCTTGGCTCTCAGCCTCTCCCTGTAAGACTCCATGCAACCATTCCTGGTTAGATCTAGTCCCCCGTGTCTCTATCTCCCTTTGCTGACCTGTGCTGGGAGAATGACTCACTGTGATTTTTTTTCTCTAGATATCCTGATCAGAACTTGGTCTGGTGTGTTTTGTAATTCTGTTTGGTGGACTTGTAGTAGAGAGCCTGGCTGTATTTCTTTCTGCTTCTCTTGCCATCTTGATTCCCCTGACTTGCCCATGGTATACATCTAGTAAAAAGAACTTAATCCCAAGTACCTTGCCCATTTATTTTATAGATTTGTGATTTTGTCAATGTAGGAGATTCCCAGGGTAGGTGAAATTTTCTTCACCAAAGCAGATAGGCAACTCATCTAAATACTTACAATCATAGAGAGTTGTTTGGGACACTGAAAAGTAAGGTGATTTGCTCATGGCATGCATCAGGGGCTGGACTTGAACCCAGCTCTTCTTGACTCTAAGGCTAGAATTCTATCCACTGGTGTTTGGCCTTGAACATAATAGGCACTCAATGTATGTCAGTTGAATGGAATTGAGTCAAATACATAGCCATCAGGCACTAATTCTGCTATCAGAGGTACTACCTGGGATCATTATGGCTTCAGTATGCCTTTCATTAGTAGTCCATTAAGTAGCCCACTAATACACTTGATAGCTTGAGCTTGTGTCCTTAATAATAGGATTCTTTCTTAGTTCTCACCTGCACAGCGTTTTACTGCCACACAGTGCTTTCCATCCATTCTCTCCTTTGATCCCCTCAGCTGTTAGCAACTTGAGTCTAGGCAGAGATCCTCACCTCACTATACAGATAAGAATACTGAGTTCCACTGAGGGGAAGCGATTTACCCAAGGTTGCCCAGGAGTAAGGAGCAGAGGCAGCATCAAAAGTTAGGTCTCCTGTGCTATTTGCACTATGGAGTTGTTAAGGGCTAAAATTCTAGCTAAACTGTCTAAAATATCTAATGAGTGGTCGCCAATAAATTATAAGCTTTAGCAAGAGTTAGACTTTTAAGCATTTATTAAGGAGAATAAGAATTTGGTAAAGAGAGAGAAAGGCCTAGATTCCTATCTATTAAAGGGAGAGCACATTTCTAGCTCCCTTCTCCGCCAGAGTCCCCAGGAAAAAGCCCCAGAGTGAGCGCCAGTCTCTTCCTTCCTCCTCCCACTAGTCCGCGTCAGGAAAGACCTTCGTTTCATGGGCGGAACTCTTCTACAGTAAGTCTCCAGCAGGTGGCGTCATTCCAATCGTTACAGAGTTCTGCTTCCTTTATCCAACCTACATTATTTGCCCCTTGGACTTGACCATGTGGATGTCACTGCCATCTTCACTGGAAGTCCAATCTTCAGTCCCAACATAACAGAAAGGAAGATTTGGCCTCAAACTAAGGGGTCACCTTACTTTAGTTCAGTTATCCACATACATCTCTTGCCCAGGAGTTACTGAGGTTGCCTTTTAGGCTCGATCCTGAGCATCCAGTCTCCTTGGAGAGTCTTGCTTGCTGGGTTCCATTCACTATGAGCTGTCACAGGCCTTACAGGTCCATCTATGCTTATGGACAGAGAGTACAACACCCAGCTTCTGCTGCCAGGCAGGGAGCCAGGTTCTCAGTGGAGGTAGTAGGCCCTCTAACATCACACTGCTTAGACTTTTAATTTTCCATCTTCCTTTAAGGAACGGGAAGGGATGCTCAGAGCCAGGCCAGAGCACAGTATGGTGAATTCTACAGACATGAAGAAATAAAATGAAAGCTTAGAGAGGTTCAGTGTCTTGCCCCAAATCACAAATTTTAAAAGAAGGTCATTGAGACATGAAGAATGGAAGAGAATAAAAGGAATACTGGAAGGAATCATGGATAAATAGCGCAGCTTTGAAATAAATAGGTTGAATCTATTACATACCTGAAAAATAAGCTGTACATAATAGAGGCTTGCAGTTTCATATATAACCCTCTCTTTCTTTCTGTTGTGCTCATTTTAGTTGACATTTGTTAACAGTGGAATTTTTTAAATGGAAAAAAAAGTCACACAGGAAGTGACAAAGGGTTCATGTGGGAAAAGGATTAGGCTTGTTCTGCTTGGCCCTAGGGTGCAGAACAGGGAGCAATTCCTAGGAGAGGCAGAGGCCAAGAAGAAATTGCACAGAAGGGTATTTCTCCTGAGGGACTGCTACATGATAGTGCATAGAGCCCTGGGTCTAGAATCAGGAAGATTCCTCTTCTTGAGTTCAAATGTGACCTCGGACACTTACTAGCTGTGTGACTCTGGGCAAGTCACTTAACCCTGTTTGCCTCAGTTTCCCCATCTGTAAAATGAGCTGGAGAAGGAAACGGCAAACCATTCCAGCATCTCTGCCAAGAGAACCCCAAATGGGGTCATGGGGAGTTATGACCAAAACAACTGAACAACAAACAAGTATTTCTCCTGGTTATAGGCTTTCTGTTAAGAGCACCACCATCCTTCCAGGAATATAAGATCTCAACCTTGGGATCATCCTTGGCTTCCCACACCCCTCACCCCACATATGCAATCAGTCATCAGATCTTGTCAAGTCTACTTCCACACCATCTTTGGCATCTGTTCCCTTCTCAGGACTCTTGGCCATATGAAAATGGTCATCATCCTAGTTCACACCTTCTTCATTTATTACTTGGTTTATTGCCATAATCTCTTAATTAGTCTCTTCACCTATCCTCCAAATACCTACCGAGGGCAGCTAGGTGGCGCAGTGGATAAAAGCACCAGCCCTGGATTCAGGAGTACCTCAGTTCAAATCCGGCCTCAGACACTTGACACTTACTAGCTGTGTGACCCTGGGCAAGTCACTTAACCCCCATTGTCCCGCAAAAAACAAAACAAAAAAACCAAATACCTACCAAAGTTCTATTACTAAAGCTCAGGTCTAACAATGTCACTCCCCTATTCAATAAACTCTATGGACTCCCTATTGCCTTGAGGATCCAATATAAACTCTAGTTTTTGGAATTTAAAGCCCTTCAAAACCTGTCTCTACTCCCTTTCCAACTGTATTATACAATATTCCATACTTGACATTCTATCTCCTTGCCTTTGCATATAGGCAGTCTATTCTCAAAGCCTTGAATATACTCTCTCCTCACCTCTGCCTCTTACAAATCCTTTGATTCCTTTAACTCAAATGCTACCTTCTACATGAGGTCTTTCATAATATCACCAGCAATTAGTGTCTTCCTCTCAAAATTACCTTGTATTTAAGATAGATAGACCAACAGATTCTTACACATTTACATGTTATTTCCCCTGATTAATAGTAAGCATCTTGGAAGGAACTGTTTTTGCTTTGTATCTCCAGGGCCTGGTATTGTGCTCCTAACAGTACATGCTTTTTTTTTTTTTTACTCTGAGGCAATTGGGGTTAAGTGACATGCCCAGGGTCACACAGCTAGTAAGTGTTAAGTGTCCAAGGCCGGATTTGAACTCAGGTACTCCTGAATCCAGGGCTGGTGCTCTATCCACTGCGCCACCTAGCTGCCCCAATAAATACTTTTTGATCAATGTAAAGAAAAATTAGAGCTACAGAAAAGTGCAATTGGTTTTCTCTTTTTTTTTTTTTTTTTGAGATATTTTATTTTTTCCGTTACATGTAAAGATAGTTCTCAACTTTTGTTTATACATGCTTTACACTTTCAGATTTTTCTCCCTCCCTCCCTCCCCTCCCTCCCCCCTCCCCTAGACAGCAGGTAATCTGATATAGGTTATATCTATATATGTCTATACATATACATATAGATATATATATACACACACATATATATACACATAATAACATTAATCCTATTTCTGCATTAATCCTGTTACAAGAGAAAGAATCAGAGCAGTGATGCAAAACCTCAAAATAGAAAAAAAAACAACAGCACCCAAAACAAAAGAAATAATATGGTTCAATCAGCATCTATACTCCACAGTTCTTTCTTTCTTTTTTTTTCTTGGATTTGGAGATCCTCTTCTATCATGAGTTCCCTGGAACTCTTCTGTACCATTGCATTGGTGAGAAGAATATAGTCCATCACAGTAGGTCAACACTCAATGTTGATGATACTGTGTACAATGTTCTTCTGGTTCTGCTCATCTCACTCATCATCAGCTCACGTAAGACCCTCCAGGTTTCTCTGAACTCTTCCTGCTCATCATTTCTTACAGCACAATAGTATTCCATTGTATTCATATACCACAACTTGTCCAGCCATTCCCCAATTGATGGGCACCCCCTCAACTTCCAATTCCTTGCTACCACGTAAAGAGCAGCTATAAATATTTTTGTACATGTGGGTCCCTTTCCCCCTTCCATGATTTCTTTGGGCAAAAGACCTAAAAGTGGGATTGCTGGGTCAAAGGGTATGCACAGCTTTATCGCCCTTTGGGCATAATAATTGGTTTTCTCTTGATTCAGTAAGCTTCCCATTCCTGCAGCCTTCAAATAAGAGGCTGGAAGAGCATATGTCAAAGACTAGAATATTTATTCAGCCAGGAATTGGAGTAGATGGCCTTCTAAGCTATATTCAGAGAAGGAATCATAAATAAGTAGGACAGCTTTCAAAGTAATAGGTTCAGGGGCAGCTAGGTGGTGCAGTGGATAAAGCACCGGCCCTGGATTCAGGAAGACTTGAGCTCAAATCCGACCTCAGATACTTGACACTTACTAGCTGTGTGACCCTGGGCAAGTCACTTAACTCTCATTGCCCCACCAAAAAAAAAAAAACAACCCAAAACATCAAAAAACAAAAACAAAACCCCCCAAAAAACCCAAAGTAATAGGTTCTATGATTTTGTAGGGGTTGGGGAAGACTTCCTGTAGAAGACAGGATTTTAGTTGGATTGAAAGGAAGCCAGACAGGTCAGCAGTTGGAGCAGAGGACGGAGAGTATTTCAGGTATTGAGGATAAACAGAGAAAATGCCCAGAGAGCTGAAGTAGACAGAGAAACTGAAGTAGACAGAGGGAGGTAAAGTGACTTGCCCAGGGTCGCATAGCTAATAAGTGTCTGAGGGGGATTGGAGCTGAGGTTTTCAGACTCCAGGCCTAAAAGTCTGTCTACTGCACTACTCAGTTACACAGGTAGTGATCAGATTCTGCAGCAGCAGGGAACCTACTTATTCTGATTATATTATTGTTGATTTTCCTGATTCTGGGCAGGAGTAGGTTTGGTGGCTAATCCATAGAAATGGCATAAATCTGACCTATGGTACATTGCTAAGAGCAACATCCCCTAGCTGTCGAGCCTTTCTGACCTAGGGCTGCAGCCAGTTGACAGCTGTGAAGATTCTAAGCCACTAGACAATACAGTGGATAGAGCATTGGTATCAGAGTCAGGAAGACCTGAATTCAAATCCTACCTTAGTCATTTACTAGCTGTGTGACACTGGCAAGTCATTTAAACTCTCTGCCTCAGTATCCTCAACTGTAAGATGGACATAAAATTAGTACCTACAGCTTAGGGTTGTTGTGAGGGTCAAATGAAATAATATTTGTAAAATACTTAGCACAGTGCCTGACACATAGTAGGCGTGTAATAAATGTCTCTTTCCTGGGGTCCTAAAGATTGAGGAGACCTTTATAAAGCCTATGAAGGATCAGAGAGGGAACTCTGTTTTGGGGGGCTCCCATGGGACAGCCCCATGTAGGTGAAACCTCTCTACCTTTTTTCCTAATCTCAGGAATTAATTTATAGATCAGCTCTATAGAGTGTCTGAGGCTGGCAGGTTATTTCATCTGTAAAATGAGGGGATTGGACAAAATGACCTCTAAGGTCCCTAACACCTCTAAAATGATATTCTTATGATGCATGTGTTTGCTTGTGTGCAAATCTCTCCCAGGAAGCCAACGGTCCTTCGGATGGCTATGCTGCTGTGGCCCAAGCAGACAGGCTGAGTCAGGAACCAGAAAGCATCAGAAAGTGGAGAGAGGAGCAGAAGAAACGGCTGCAAGAGCTTGGTGAGTGTAGTGGGGAGCCATGTGGGGCCTGACTTCTTTGTCTGTCTCTGTGAGCAGCACTGAGGCCCTTGGAGAGAATGGGGTGGCAGGATATACTGGGTGGCTCTTCTATTCCCAGGCACAGTGACCTGTCCTGGGAAATTGGGGAAGGGTGGGAAACATGGGGAGGAGGGATTAGGAGAGGGAAGACAGACCTTAGCAGGTACTCTTTAGGTGCTCCCTACATTTAATTCCCTGTTTGAACCCCAGATGCTGCTTCTAAGGTGACTGAGCAAGAGTGGCGGGAGAAGGCAAAGAGGGACTTGGAAGAATGGAACGTGCGGCAGAACGAGCAGATGGAGAAAAACAAAGTCAGCAACAGGTATGAGGTACAAGAGGTATTTGGGGAGGGGGAGTAGGGGAGCAGGGGATGTTTAGGAGGACGAGGATTTGGAGAAGGCAAGGGGCTTATGGGACAAGGGACAGGTGGGCAGGGAGGTACTCAAAGCTGGTAGAAGGAGACGGGTTTGGGGGAGCAGGAGTATTTGGGAAAGTGGAAGCATTTGAGGAATTTGGGTAGGAGGGTGCAGGGGTATTTGGGAGGGCAAAGATTATTGGGATGGTGAATTGGGAGAGTAGAGGGTATTTAAGAGAGTGAGGGCAAGAGGAAAAAGAGTATTCAAGAGTGATGTGGAGGGGTGTGAGTGGGAGTACAGAATATATTTAGGAAGAGAGAATTCTGGGAGGATAAAAGGTATTTGGGAAGGCAGAGGCCAACCAAATAGGTGGCTCTCTGTCCTAATCAGAAGAACAGCCTTCCTGGCCCCTCACCACCACTCAACCATATTATAAGGGTATTACTTTTCTCTTTGAAGACACAGCTCTTTTCAGACATGCAGTTGTATACCCTTTCACTGCCCAGTAGGCAGTAGGCCCAGGGATCTGGCCCCTGCTAATTGCTAGAAATGGAAAAAAAAGTTCCTAAGAAGATAGTCTGGTTGTCTGATAGTCTCTGGAAGGCAAAAGCCCTGCCCTGTCTCAAAGCTGGGTACAGCCTAGGACCCTACTAGGCCAGGCTGAACCTGTGGGGAACTCAGGCACCTTGTTTGAGGGCTTTTTCTTTTATACCTATGCTGCTTCCAGAATTGCCTGCTTTGACACTAACTGAGACGAAAAGATTTGCTTTGAGAAATCTTCAGCCTTCCTTTCTTCTTTCCTTACTCCCTATTAGGAGCTATGTGTAGCCCTGATGCCTTCCCAAATGGGCCTGGTGCTTCTAACATCTCATGGGCTTTGGTACACACACTAATGTTGTCTTTCTTTCTCTTTAACCTTTTTGCCTGCCTCTCTTTCTTCTGTCATCCTGGCTTCCCCTGCCTAACCTTTCCCCTCAAGGATCGCTGACAAAGCATTCTACCAGCAACCAGATGCCGACATCATAGGTTACGTGTACGTGTCTTCTTTGCTTACCTGTCCCAAGAGAAGCTTGGGGTGGAAAGCAGTGTGTTGGGTGAGGCTGTCAGATGAATGATCCCCTGGCCATGGCTGGCTGATGGTTGCCTATGCCCCAGAGCCTGAAAGGCCAGAGAAACATTCTTGGGCTTAGTGTTTTTGGTTGGAGACAGTATGGGATGGCATAATCCTACTAGCAGCTGATGAAATCTAATAATAATAGGGATAGGGACTGTGCCAGTGATTTCACTGTCACAAGTAACTGCTCTGGGAGAAAACTCCTTTTAAGAATTTACTGTTGGCGGGGCAGCTAGGTGGCACAGTGGATAAAGCACTGGCCTTGGATTCAGGAGGACCTGAGTTCAAATCCAGCCTCAGACACTTGACATTTACTAGCTGTGTGACCTTGGGCAAGTCACTTAACCCTCATTGCCGTACAAAACAAAAACAAAAACAAAAACAAAACAAACAAAAAAAGAATTTACTGTTGGGGGCGGCTAGGTGGCACAGTGTATAAAGCACTGGCCCTGGATTCAGGAGGACCTGAGTTCAAATCCAGCCTCAGACACTTGAAACTTACTAGCCGTGTGACCTTGGGCAAGTCACTTAACCCTCATTGCCATACAAAACAAAAACAAAAACAAAAACAAAACAAACAAACAAAAAAAGAATTTACTGTTGGGGGCGGCTAGGTGGCACAGTGTATAAAGCACTGGCCCTGGATTCAGGAGGACCTGAGTTCAAATCCAGCCTCAGACACTTGAAACTTACTAGCCGTGTGACCTTGGGCAAGTCACTTAACCCTCATTGCCGTACAAAACAAAAACAAAAACAAAACAAACAAACAAAAAAAGAATTTACTGTTGGGGGCGGCTAGGTGGCACAGTGTATAAAGCACTGGCCCTGGATTCAGGAGTACCTGAGTTCAAATCTGGCCTCAGACATTTGACACTTACTAGCTGTATGACCCTGGGCAAGTCACTTAACCCCCATTGCCCTGCCAAAAAAAAAAAAGAGAATTTACTGTTGTTCAGTAGTTACTGACTCGTGACTCCATTTGGGATTTTCTTAGCAGAGATACTGGAGTGGTTTGCCATTTTCTTATCCAGCTCATTTTGCAGATGAGGAAACAGAGGCAAACAGGATCAAGTGATTTACCCAGGGTCACACAACTAATAAGGGTCTGGGGCCAGATTTGAACTCAGGTCCTCCTGACTCCAGGCCTGGCACTCTATCCACCGCATTACCTAGCTGCCCAAACAATTCAGGATGTCTACCAGTCCTACAGAGCTGCCTAGAGCATTGAGGGATTAAGTGACCTTCCCAGGGTCACAAAGTCAGTATTAATCAAGAAGTAGGAGTTGGGGCCAGGTCTTCCTGACTCTGGGGCCAGTTCTCTGTCCACTATACCACATTGCCTCGATGATGATGATGGTGGTGGTGGTGGTAATGATGACAAATGTTGATAATAGTTTCCATTTCTATAGTACTTTGAGGTTTATATAATGTCCCTGTGAGGCAAGTTGAAGTAATGTGACCCTCAGGTGACCCTAGGATGGAGGTAGGAGGGCTCTTTGACACAGCAAGATAACCCTGAGAGTCAAAGAGCATCCCCCTGGGAAACCCTGTGTGACCCTCTTGCTTGGGTTTAGAGGAGGAAAAAGCAAACTCTGGAGATGTTGACCTGAGTAGGGAGGGTCCATGATGGAGCACACCAAGACTCTTCTTGGTTCTGTTCTGTTCAATATTTTTATCAAGTACCTGGACAAAGGCAGGGATGAAATGCTTAACAAATCAGCAAATGACATAAAACTTGAAAGGATAGTTAATAGTCAATAATGATTTCTTAGATGCCTGTATATGCCATCAGGCAGGCACTGTGCTAAGCGCTGGAGACAGAAAGAAAGGCAAAAAACCATCCCTGTTCTTCAAATGGGGGAGATGCTAGGAAAACAGCTATGGCCAGAAAAATGATATACATAATACATAGGAAACAATGGGCACAGAGCTGGTGCTGGCATTAAGGGGGATTGAGAAAGGCTGGGACTTGAAGGATGCCAGGGAAATCAGAAGGTGCAGGTGAAGAGGGAGAAAATCCTAGACATGGGAGATGGACTTTCTTGTCCATAGCAAGGAAACTAGTGTCACAGGACTGCAGAGTACATGTATAAGAAGATTGGAAAGGTAAGAGGGGCACATTCTCTAGGGCTTTAAAAGCCAAACGAGGAATTTGATTTTTGTTCCTGGAGGTGATAGGGACCGACTGGAGTTTGTTGAGTTGGTGGGGTGGGGAGAGATGGCGGCTGGACATGGTCAGACCCGGGTTTTAGGTAGATCACTTTGACTTGGCTGAATGGAGTATGGATCAAAGGAGGGAGTCTTGTAGCAGGCAGACTAACCAGCAAGCTATTCCAGAGGTCCAGGTGTGAGGTGATGAGGGCCTGCACCCTAGGGTTGGTGGCAGTATCAGAGAAGAGAAAGAAGGGATACTATGTGAGAGATATCCCAAAGAAAATTGGATATGGGGGATGACAGAGAGTAAGGAGTCCAAGATGGCACCCAGGTTTCTAGCCTGGGTCACTGGAAGGATGTTGGTGCCTTCAGTGCTGATAGGTAAGTTAAGAAGAGGGGAAGATTGGGGAGTGAGGGGAAATAATGAATCCCATTTTGGACCTGTTGAGTTTAAAATTCCAGATGACATCCAGTTCAAGATGTCCAATAGGAGAGGTTAGGACCAGATGAGTAGATTTGGGAATTAAGGAACATGGATAGTATCTAGAATGAGGTAGATATGATAGTCCCACTGTCCACTTCAGTCAGATAGTGTTTGGAGTATTCTATCTAATTCTAAGTACTTAATTTTAGGAAGAATATTGATAAGTTGGAGCACATTGGGTGGGAAGGGCAGGGTACTAGGATGATGAGAAGATTGGAGAACAAAACATATAAGAATTAGGGCAGCTAGGTGGCACAGTGGATAGAGCACCAGCCCTGGATTCAGGAGGACCTGAGTTCAAATCCAGCCTCAGACACTTGACACTTACTACCTGTGTGACCCTGGGCAAGTCACTTAACCCCCATTGCCCCGCAAAAAAAAAAAAAAAAAAGAATTAGTTAAAGGAATTGAAGATATTTAACCTGGAGAAGGGGGGAAACATTATCACTGCCTTAAAATATTTGGAGGGCTATTATATGGCTATTACATGAAAATTTGTTCTGTTTAGTCTTGTCACAGAACCAGGATCTGTGGGTAGAAGCTGTAGGGAGGAAGACTTTAACTGGCTGTGAGGAAAAAATTCCTCTAATAAATAGAGCTTTCTAAAAGTGGAATTGACTGCCTGATGTTTCCCATCCCTGGTGGTCTTCAAAGGTGTGGTAATGAAGAGGTTCCTTTTCAGGTACACATTGGACTCAATGCCTTCTGAGGCCCCTTCTAGCCTTGAGATTCCAGGATTATATGAAATCAGTATTAAGGGATTTGGGACCAGAAGGCCTTCTCTCAGTTAAAGAAAGCAAAGCACCATCAAATGAGGATGTGATAAACTGGTAGAATAGATAATAGGCTTCAGTGAAAGAAAAAATGTTTTTCAGGATTTAGCGAAAACTTCCTGACAAGGAAAGCCAATCTCAGTATTTGTCTTCCTTTCTGGAGAAGTAGACCCACTCACTCCTTGCTGATGGGATAAATGGGCATGCTTTCCAGGCCCATTCTTATTTCATCTTCCAGATCATGAGCATCCTTTGTCTTATAGAGTGCTCTACAATTTCTAAAGGATGTTCACAAACTTTAGGTCCTAGCCAACAGTTTGTGAGGGAGGTAAGGCAGGAAAAATTTTCATCATTTTACAAATGGGGAAACTGACAAATAGAAATGATTTGCCCAGGCTCCCACAGCTAGCTAGGCAGGACATGAATCCAAATCTTTCCTAGGGCAGCTAGGTGGCACAGTGGATAGAGCACGGGCCCTGGAGTCAGGAAGGCCTGAGTTCAAATCCAGCCTCAGACACTTACTAGCTGTGTGACCCTAGGCAAGTCACGTAACCCCGATTGCCTCACACACAAAAACAAACAAACTCCCCCCCCCCCCAAATCTTTCCAACTCCCAGGCCTGACCTGGAAAGGTCACAAGATTTAGAGCTGTAGGGAAATCTTAGAACACAGAATGTCAGAACTGGAAGGGGCCTCAGAGATCAAATTATTCCATCTTTCTCCTTTTACCACTTAGGTAGTAAGTAAAAGATCTGTGATACACACTCAATTCTTCAGACTCTTTCTACTATACCTTGAGGCCTCATCTACCTGGTCCCATTCTTCTAGTAATATATTCAGATCTTCCTATGGTGCCTCCTCATATGATGGAGATGACCCTGGGCTGTCAGAGCCTATGGAAGATCAATACAAGCTCTGGGTACCAGCTGCAAAGTCTTAAAGAATGGGAGTGATGTATTGTATCTGTTATCCAAGGATAAGCGAACCAAAGTATGGAGAGCTGAATGTGGCAGACCATTAATAGATGCTGCTTGAGGGGGCAGCTAGGTGGCACAATGGATAAAGCCCCAGCCCTGGATTCAGGAGGACCTGAGTTCAAATCCGGCCTCAGACACTTGACACTTAACTAGCTGTGTGACTCTGGGCAAGTCACTTATCCCTCGTTGCCCTGCCCCCCCCCCAAAAAAGTGCTGCTTGAATTGAATTTAATTGAGAGCCTCATCACCAGGATGTTGGCCATTGAGTGGTTTTTTCAACTCAGAAACTCATGAACTGGTGGAACCATCTGTGTGAAGTAGTTGCTATTTGTATAGGTGGATGTAGTACTCACACTGATGAAATCCTTAAGTATTTAAGAAAACTCAACTTTTTCTGAATGAAATGTTTTTGTGGTTGAACCAACTTTCCCTTAGTGTTGGGAGTTCCATGGAAACTGAAAAGGGGTCTTCCTAGCACTCTCTTTGTCCAAAATAGAACAAAGCATAGAGGACTAAATAATACAGGAAGTTCTAAAACTTTAGACGAATGGACCAATAACTGGAGAATTCAGTGGCATTCAACAAGCATTTATTAAGTGCCTGAACAAACACTGTGTTAGATGCTGGGATAGAAAGACAAGACAAAATCATTAGACTTCAAGTATCTATGGGGGTGGGGAGGAAAGGGAGAAAACAACATGTACACAGTTAATACAAATATATATATATATATATATATATATATATATATATATATATATATATATATATACAGAGAGAGAGAGATAGTATGTGTATACATACGCACACATTTATTTGTTGTTCATTTGTCTCTTTGCTTTTGTGGGGACATGGTGGGGTACAATAGAACAGGGGTTCCAAAAGGCACAATGGAAACAGTAGGCAAGAATAGGATTAGCGACACTAGAGGGATGGAATTGATCTGAATGGGTATTAGGAAACTGGGAGGGCTGGTCAGGGGAGGGACCTTTGGCCAAAACAGTATACAATTCACAGGAATTCTTTATAGCAGAAAGCCCCCCCCCCTCGAAATCCCAGAATGGAAACAACCATATAGAGCATTCAGCCTAGCCCTCACCAGAATCATGTATCCACTCCTTGTAGTACTGTCCTGAGAAGTGGTCATCTAGCCTAGCTTGATGATATCCAGTAACAAAGGATCTATCATTTCCTGTAACAGCTCCTTCCATTTCTAGATTGCAAATTTTAGGATAGAAATATCAGTTGAAAAAGGAAACTGACCTTACCCATCTGGAAATAGGATCAGATACCAGTGTAGGGACACACAACAACATGGAGTCAGAGGCCCTGGGTTTGAATAATAGCTCTTCCATTTACTAGCTCTGTGACCATGGACCATTTTATGGACCCCAGTTTCCTTGTATGTAAAATGAGCGAGTTGGAAGAGATGATCTACGAGATCCTTTCTGGCTCTAACATTTTTGATTTTGTGATTCTATGACTAAGTTAAGATGATTTTACATGCTCTGGAGCAAGTCATGAATGATACCTGTGTCTGTCCTTCCTGCAGAGCATCAGAAGAGGCCTTCCTGAAGGAGTCTAAGGAAGAAGTACCTGGCACAGAGTGGGAGAAGGTGGCCCAGCTGTGTGACTTCAACCCTAAGAGCAGCAGGCAGTGCAAGGATGTATCCCGCATGCGTTCTGTGCTCATCTCCCTCAAACAAACCCCACTGTCCCGCTAGGCAGCCATCCAGGGTTACCAAAGAGCAGAGGGTGAGGAAGAAGAGAGAAGGAGGGAAGGAGAAGCAGATTTGCTTGTTCTGGAAACCACTCTTCCAATACCCACAGCACAAGATGTTTAGTCAGTTCTCCCCAATACTTTGGGGCAAAGGGAGTCCCCTCCCTGGCCTCTTCCTTCCTTCTCAAAACCACCTCCTTAGGTGTCACATCCACCGTTGTTTTGCCACATCATGACCACTGAGTCCCACGGGTCTTTTACTTTTCTTGGCTTAAAGGTTGTGTTGTTAACTCTTTTGACACTTATTTATTATCATTCTTGTATCTTTGGAAGCTACAGTCTACGTTGGGCTGCCATTTGTATTAGTTCCCAACCTACTACCCATGTGTCCTTTGCAAAATTCTTTCCTTTCTCAAGGCTTCAGTTTACTCATCTGTAAGACAAGGGTGTTTCACTAGATGACCTCATGGTCATTTCTTGCTTTATTGTATTAGTCTTGCCTAGCTCCATGACCTTCAAGGACAGTAGAATCTGAGAGCACATGCCATTTAAAATCTGTGGAACCCCTAAATAGAGCATTCTCCAGCCTTTGCTGGTATCCCCAGACATCTGCTGTCTCCAGTTTTCCTGTAAGTGTCTCAATGGTCAGAGGCCATTCTAATGGAAAGCTGGATAGTGTCTGAAAGTAACTCTTTCAGACCCATCTTGTGACAGTGGAGAAATAATCAGCCATGGTGGGGTGAGAAATCAGTTAATCCATCAATCAACCAATGAGCATTAATTGCCTACTGTGTGTCAGACACTGTTAGGTAGTGAGGATAGAAGTCAGACAGTCTTTGCCTACAAAGAATTTATACTCCTTTAGAGGGATAAGACATATTCGCAGATAAGCAAACATAGGATGTATACAAAATAAATGCAAAATTACTTCAAGACTGGGGTGAAAATGAAGTAGAATAAATTGAAATGAGATTTCAAGGGAGAGAAGGAGTGGAAGAGACAAGCCTAGGATGTTCTATTGGTTTACTCTGGAGCTTAGCTGAAAAGAAAGGGTGGTCCTAGTCCCACAAAAATTTTTGAGCAATTACAAGTCCTACCAACTTGACTTAGAACTGCCTCCCCTAGACCTCCCAGAAAAGTCATGATTTAGAAAACTAAAATGTCTTTGGATAGAAAGATACAATGAGGGGGCAGCTAGGTAGGGCAGTGGATAAAGCACTGGCCCTGGATTCAGGAGTACCTGAGTTCAAATCCAACCTCAGACACTTGACACTTACTAGCTGTGTGACCCTGGGCAAGTCACTTAACCCCCACTGCCCCACCCCACCCCCCAAAAAAAAAGAAAGAAAGAAAGATACAATGATACAATAGAAAGCTACAATGATCAATGCTGGACACTTTCTAGATGTCAATGTATACATACCACTTCCCCCACACCCCATTACATTGTCCATACCTTAAAGCCCTTTCCTTCATGAGAAGCAAGGAAAAACATCCTTTTTTTTTTTTTCCTGACAGCGTAGCCTATGTTTGGGTTAAGGTGTCTATTCTGGACTTGATATTTTCTGTTCATTTACCATTGTCCATTGGCCAGTCCCCAGCTGGGTGACAGTACCAGCTTCCTCAACAATGGGCATCCTTGCCTTTTCCCTGGCCATAATCCCAGTCTTTTTTTTTTTTTTTAGTGAGGCAATTGGGGTTAAGTGACTTGCCCAGGGTCACACAGCTAGTAAATGTTGTGTCTGAGGCCGGATTTGAACTCAGGTATTCCTGATTCCAGGGCCAGTGCACCACCTAGCTGCCCCAATCCCAGCCTTCTTGATAAGAGCCCAGGTCTCTTGCCTGAGCAGAATCTCAGTCTGTCTTAGTCATAGCTCCACCCTTCTCCTTGGTTAACCAATCAATCAATAAGCATTTATTATGCACCTATGTGAACCAGGCATTGTGCTAGGTGTTGGAGATACAAAGAAAAGATGGTTCATGCCCTCAAAGAGCTTATAGCCTACCAGGGTGACAGCATGTTCACACACACACACACACACACACACACACACACACACACACACACACACACAATACAGGATATACACAAAATTAATACAAAGTGATCATGGAGCACTAACAAGGAGAACCAGGAAGATCCTTGGCAAAGGTGACACTTTGAGCTGAGCCTTGAAGAGTGCCAGAGGTTCTGAGAGGAGGGAGGGAATTCTCTTCATGGGGTACAGCCTGTGCAAAAGCTCATGGGTTGGAAATAGGTCTTGTACCAGTAGGCCAGTTTGGCTGGAATAGAGATTATTTGCAGAGAGGTAATGTATAATCAGCTTCAATTCATTTCACCAGATGTTTTTAAAAGCACCTGCTGTGTGCAAAACTGGTTCAAGTTGGAGAGATTTGAAGGATGTGTGGAGCTGACATTTTAGGAGGATAGAACACATATATAGACAGCAAGAATTCATGACATTTAGTGTATAGGAGTAAGCAGGAAGGTCATTAACCAGGGGTTCAGGGACAGCTTCCTGAAAGGGCCAGCATAGAACTTAGTACTTTTACAAAATCAAGTTTTCTAGATGTCTCTCAGTTAAGCAGATGAAAGATGAGCTGTAGGTGTAGGAGATAGTCACAGTGCTCAACACATCTCTCATTCACAGTTCCTTAGACACAGAGGTGAACATCATCTCCTTTTTTTTCTGAACTCTAAGAGGTTTTCTTTGAACATTCAGAAACCCTGATTTCCAGACTTTGGGGATCAATGCCAGGCAGATTATCCTCATATATAAGCTGATGCATGACTGAGCTTTGAAGGCTGAACTGCACTTGAAGAGTCATCTTTAGGGGCAGTCCTTTCCCTCCAAGACTGGCCTTTAGTGTTTGGTAATTTTCTGGTGCTCAAAGGTTTCTCTCATCCAGTTCTACCCAGCCACATCCTTGCTAGATGAAATGTCGTCCACCATCAAGAATTTAGGGAATTGGTACTAAATGGTCATGGGCAGCTGTCAGAAAATTCTAAAGAAAACTCATTCAGGCCTTAGCTTCCATCCTTGTCTCCCTTTTATTAGCTTGATATAAAAAAGCAGTATCTTGTGCAGCTTCTGGGTCAGAATGGGTAGAAACAATCATAGAGACAGGCAATTTCAATGAGTTCTATCATTTCCTGGATTTTGTCTCTGTGTCTATTTCAAATCTATTAAAAATAAATTGAGGGGCAGATAGGTGGCGCAGTGGATAGAGCACCGGCCCTGGAGTCAAGAGTACCTGAGTTCAAGTCCGGCCTCAGACACTTAATACTTACTAGCTGTGTGACCCTGGGCAAGTCACTTAACCCCAAGTGCCTCACTAAAAATAAATAAATAAATAAATAAATAAATAAATTGAAGCCACAGAAAGAAAAAAGTATTTCCCCAAATACAAGGCCAATCAACATTAAGGGCCTACTATGTGTCAGGTTTTGTGCTAAGAGCTAGGGATACAAAAAGAGGCAAAAGGTAGTCCCTGCCCCCAAGGAGTTCACAGTCTAATCAGGGAGACAACATACAAACACATATATACAAAGAAGCTATGAACTGGATAAATAGGAAACAATTAACAGAGGGAAGCCACTAAAATTAAGAGGGGTAGGGAAAAGCTTCCTGTAAAAGATGAGATTTTAGTTGGGACTTAAAGACAGAGAAGCTGGCAGGACTGAGGGGGCAACCAGAGACAATGCCCAGAGCTAAGAGATGGAGTGACTTGCTTGTGGTTCAATCAGGAGGCCAGGTGATTCTTCTATGTTTATCCTCACTGAGTACTTGGTTGTGGCTGTCCCTCCACCCAATTCTGATCTCCCTGGTGCTCAGCAGATAGATAGATGTGAAGACTAGCAAAGCCCAGATAAAAAACGGCCAGGTATTACAAAGGCTTAGAGGTGGGGGCTTAAGCCAGGTTAGAGGTCAGATGATAATCATGCATATTTATAGAAAACTTTGATTTATTCCTTCTACATTCACTGAGCACATGCCACATGCAGAATCTTATCCACAGGGTTGGTATTATAGTTTGGATAACTCATAATCCAGCACCTTGTGGATTCTAGTAAGAGGAAAAGACAGAAACAGACAACTGTAATAGTCTTACACGACAAGTGCAATAGTCTTACATGACAGAGTGCTATATAAAGTCCCCAGGAAGTCATTTACCTGACATGACTCAGGAGACTTGAGGTGGCATTTGATTTGTGCTTTATGATTACAAAGCACACTACATGCATGATCTCATCTGATTCTCGCAGGATCTCAGAAGGTAGGCAGTGCAAGTGTCATTGCCCTCATTTTATAGGTGAGCAAACTGAGGCCCAGAAAAGGGAAGTGAATGGCCCAAGATCACACAGCTCCTAAGTAGCAGAGCTGGAACTTTAACCCAGGTCTTGAGAAAAGTGCTTTATAAGCTGCAAGGTCATATATAAATGTGAGTTAATATTATTGTGCTGATTCCAAGTCTGATGTTCTTTGTACCTGACCATGCTCTCTTTGGGACTGCTGATTCCTGGGGTTGGGGTGGGGTAATAGAAGCAACTAAGGAAAGCTGATTTCAAAGTCATCCTTATTTTTCCATTCTTCAAGAACAATGATATTCCACTCTACAATCCTCTCTAAAATCCTCCCTGCTTTGTAAGATCAAAGCACCTGGAAAATGTTTTCACCTACTGCTATGCCTCCCTCATTTCTGCTGTGCAGCTACTTCACCAATCTGTATGCAGTAACAACATACTGCTTAAATACACCTTTCTTACAATCCTGTGAGAGAGGCAATATAAGTATTACACCATTTTTCAGAAGAAACATAGGCTTAGAAAGGTCAAGTGACTTGTTCATGGTTGTATAGCTGATATCGGTGCCAGGATTCAAACTCAGCTCCTTGTCTTCTAGTGCAGAGCTCTTTTTCCTATACTATGCAATTTCAGAAAAATCACAGGATTTGAGACTAAGGAGGAACTTAGGTGTCACTTTGTCCAGCTTCCCATCTACTGCCAGAATCCCTCTATAAATATTTACCAAACTCTCCTATTTTCCCTTTTGAACAGCAATAGCAGCTGTTAGAGAATTCTGAGGGAAAGTCATCCAGGGTCCAGCTTCCCTCCTTGTCTACCTTCTACTATCCTGATATAAATAAGTATTATCTTGTGCAGCTTTTAACTGGTTCTGAAGCATATTTACAAGAAGGAAAGAGAGGGGCAGCTAGGTGGTGCAATGGAAAGTCCCAGCCCTCAATTCAGGAGGACCTGAGTTCAAATCCAGCCTCAGGCACTTGACACTTGCTAGCTGTGTGCCCTGAAAAAAAAAAAAGGAGAAACAAGCTAGTTTCAAGAGGGAAAACCTTCTCTTTAGATGTTTATTAATATAGACTGAATCATCTTTATTTCTTAGCACTTCATGAGTTACCCTGGCCAAAAAAAATCATTTTGGTGGCCAATCTTTAAAGAATGAACCTCTTGGGGCTTACCTAGGCCAGACCTCATGACAGGCATCCACTAAAAACCTTCTCTTACTTGAACCTGAAAATAGCCTGGTGAGGGAAGTGGGACAAGAATTATTATCCATACTCATTTTACAGATGAGGAAATGGGAGCTCAGAAAGGTTAATTGGTTTCCATTAAGTCAGAAAGCTACCTAGTGGTAGACTCAGGACCGGAATCCAATTCTCTTACCTGAAAAACTTCAGAAAGCTTTGAGATGAAGTTCTCCCAGAGAAAAGTATCACCGTTCTTCAGGTGGATGCTCTGGACAAAATTCCTTCCCTGGACCTCTTTTGGTAGGTTTATAGATTTAAAGCTGAAAAGGACCTCAGAAGTCATCTACTTTAGCATTTTACAGTTGGGAAAAACTGAGGTCCAGAGGATTTTAGATGACTTATGTAGAGGAACAAGGATAGTGAGCAAAACTGGGTTTTAAATCTAAGTTCTCCCACTCTAAATCCACTGCCCCATTCATTGGACCACCACTCTCCATTTGTAAAACAAGGAAACACAACTAAACGTGTCTCAAGTTCTGATCTAGCGCTGACATACTGTCCTTCTATTATACAATCAGACCAAACATAATTCAGAATACTGAGGTTAAGGTTAAATTCATAGAGCTCTGTTAATCAGTACATGGTGCAGAAAAAGAATGTTGCACTTGGGACTAAGCTTGAGATTGCTATTCTGATACTTATCCTTCAACTTCTCTGTGACTTAGCTTTCTCATCTGTAAAATGGAGATATTTGTACTATTTACTCTGCAGGCCAGTTGTGAGAAAAGTATACTGTAAGTATTCAAGGAGTGTGAGAATTTTATTTATTATATATCTATTAGCTACTGCAGGGATAATACAATGAGGACTGTCTGGGAGGAGCAGGAAAAGGGTTGGCAAAAAAAAAAATCAAGACAAGTTCTGTTCTCAAATCCAGACTCATTTCATTCTTTAATGAAAAAATCCATTACATTATCAACAGTTCTGTCTGAGAGAAACACAGGATTCACTCAGTACCATTAGATATGGTTCCAACATGGGGCCAAGAAATTCTTCTAATCCATCTCTGGAAAGCTGCTTCAATCTCTTGCAAATGGTCACTGACTCTTTCAAGTAATGAGGCCATCGGTCTCAGTGAGGCCCTGGTGATTTCATGGCCGAGACTGCCAAGCCCCCCAGAATGGCCATCACTGTAAAGCCCTGAGCAAAGATCCTGGTTCGCATCATCATCTGCGATCTCTGGCTGTTACCCCGATGAAAGCAGTAGAGTCCATAAGACAGAGCTCCAGCTGTGGCCAGACAACCTGAAGGGGAACAAGCCAGGTGGAAAGTTCAACATCAATCCAAATAGTCAACCAACATGTACTTATTAAAAAACTATACCGTGTGCCAGGTGTAGTGCTAGAGATACAATGATAAAAAAGACATAATTCTTGCTTTCAAGGAGCTTAAATTCTATATAGAGAAAGATAACGAGGTCTTTTTAAGACCTAAGGCGCTTTCTCTCCTCTCTATACTCAGTTCTGAATCAGAGATGAGTCTATGGCCCCAAAAGATTAAAATCGGGAGCAGCTAGGTGGCACAGTGCATAAAGCACCGGCCCTGGTTTCAGGACGACCTGAGTTCAAATCCGACCTCATGACACATGACACTAGCTGTGTGACCTTGGGAAAGTCACTTAACCCTCCACTGCCCCCCACCCCCGCAAAAAAAGGCTTACAATCTGTTGAGGACGGGACAAGGGAGAGGGAATAATTATATACAAGTAACTGATACAAGTAAAGAATAGAAGGCTAGACAAGTTATGAAGCATGCATGGGACAGGCTATATGAGGACTGTCTGGGAGAAGCAGGAAAAGGGCTGGCAAAAAAAAATTCAAGACAAGTTCTGTTCAAATCTCTAATTCCTCTCCCGCCCCCACACTCCTTTAGTTGTCCCAGCCTTGTTTCCTAGGCCTATTCACCCCAGGTTACGACGTTCCCTTCCAGGCATGCCATGTGCTATGCTCTTAAATGGACAGATCCCCAGCATGGGCAGACCCCTCCCCTGGCTACAGGCCTCTTTTCGGTCTCGGTGTCTCTCCAATTTAGCCCAACAAGCATCTACCAGGAGCCTTTATTATTCCAGCCTTGGAGCCGGGCGCCGGGGATGCAAAGACAGAATCGGGTGGGGGGAAGGAGCACCTGCCACACAAAGTTAGTGAATTCCAGGGAGGCGGGGATGGGGAAGGGTTTGGAGAGACAGAAATGGCGCCTGGGTGACCTTGGGGGTCCTCTCGCTCCAACACGAGCTCCCCGCTCGGATTTCTGCCCCCTCGCCTTGCCCCCTTCTTGGTCCTGGTTCCCCAGTCCCGCCCCCCTCGTACCCCCTCACCTATGGGCACCACCGGGTTCTCGCGGACCTTGCGTATAAATTTGGCTCTGACGGTCTCATCCCGCACACGGTGCGTACTGGGGGTGAAACCTTCAATGACTGGGGGCTGCGCGGGGTCAAAGGCCACCTCCGAGGCCACCGAACCAGGAGATGACATCGCAGCGGACGCTGACCCCTTGGCCCGAGGAGCCCTTCAAACTCAGTCTGTCTTGCCCGCCCCTTCCTCTTCCACCGCAGAAAGCTTATGGTCAAATCGCCGTTGGAGAAGGAGCTAGATATGCGCCCTCCTCGGCACATGCGCAATAGAAGGTTTCGGGCTGAGTCCCATTCTCGGGGAGGACGATCTTTCCCCGAGGCTACCAGCACGCTGCACTAAGCATGCGCAAGAGCATGCGTAGAAAAGGTACCGACGTCGGCGTCGGCGACTGCGGAAGCGGACGACTTGCGCGCGGGTTATCGGTAGCATCTCTTGGGCGCGTGTGAGCTGCTTGGACTCGTAGTGTCGGAGTCGCTACGATGCCTAAAGCGAAGGGAAAGAACCGGCGGCGAAAATTCGGTTATAATGTTAACCGGAAGCGGCTGAACCGTAACGCGCGGAGGAAAGCAGCGCCGAAGATCCAGTGGTGAGCGCGAGGGCCCGGGGCTGGGGCATTGAGGGTGCGGGAGGCGTGCGGAGAGGCCGGCCTTCGCTCACTGCCCTGCTTTTGCTCCCGCAGCTCTCACATCCGCCATGCCTGGGACCGCTCCAAGTCCGTGCAGCAGAACCTGGCGGAAATGGGCCTCGCCATGGACCCCAACAGGGCAGTGCCCATCCACAGAAAGGTACGTTCTGGCCCCGGGGCCTCACGCAGGGCCCCCAACACAGGCCCTTTAGCAGGTGAATCCTTCAGGTACCCCCAGCCCAGCGGAGAACTCATCTTTCCCCCCCTCTTTCTGTCGAGGATGCCACTGAGGTTCCCAGACCACCCATGAGTCATCCATTCCTCATTCTCCCATACCAAGCTTCCCGTCACCCAACAATCATTTACCAAGTGGTAGGCATGGTGTTAAGTGCTGGAAATAGAAAGGCAGGCAAAGGCTTCTTCTACTCTCAAGTCTGTTTTCACGTCTTTCAAAATGAGTTTCTTTATTCACGCAGCTCCTACCCTTGTTCAGGTTCTCATCATCTCTAACCTTTTCTCTTAGTCTCCTTAAATTGTCTCCTACCTCCAAGTTTTCCAGTCCATTCTCTCCATTTTCTAATCTATTGCCTGAATTGTTGTCAAAGTGATATTCTAAAACATAGGACAGAATATGTCGCTCCCTTGTTCAAAAAGCTCCAGTGCTTCCCTTTTCCCCAGGATCAAATACCCCTCTGTTTGGCATTTGCACTCTTTTGCAGTCTGGCTCCAGTCTAGCTTTCCAGATTTATTACACATTAATCCCCTTCAGAGTTTAGGTCAGGTGCCATCACCTACTTGAAATGCCATTCCTGATTCCCCCAAATGCTAGTGCCCTTTCTGATGCAACTTGTGGGCTCCCCCCCCCAAATCGTGTATTTACTTTGTATATCGTTCTTACCTAGTTATTTGTGTATATGTTTTCTGAGTTAAGTTCCTTGAAGACAAGGATTCTAACACTAAGTTGAGCATACTGTGGACACTTAATAAATACTTATTTATTGACCTGAGTGCTGAATTCTAATGTCAGGGGGTTTTTTTTCCTTTTTTGTCTTTTTTTTCCAGTGTCAGGTTGATACAACTTCATTTAGAACCTACTTGGGAATATCTAGATAAAATAGGAAGCTAGTAGATAACATGTATTCCCCCATCCCAGGTGAGCTAATCCCTGGCTAGACTCTATACTTTCTCGTTCAGTGGCAGAGGGGTATGAGATGGGTTTGTCATCTCATTGAGCTGGTATCTTGAGGGTATGTCCCTAGGTCTGAAAGCTTTCACACTCTTGCAGTTGAATTTGCCTTACAAAACTAATGACACCGGCTGTACTTCACAGTTTGTGATTCTTGCCCCAGGTATCAGAATTGATAGTTATGATTCTGTCCCTGCCTCTTCATAGTGAGCTTCCCTATCCCGGGACAGACACCACCTCCCCAATACCTCTTGGAAGTGAAGGATTCTTCAACCCTAAGTCAGAGTAGCCTCCTTGTGCTTTGTGGCGGATATAGGCTAAGTCCTCCTCCATGTGTGCCCAAGCTTTGGTTAGACCATGGCATGATCCCAGGGCTAGCTTCTCTGACATTTGTTTCATCTGGGAAAGTAAAGCTAGTGAGAAAAGCACAGGACTTGGAGTCAGGAGATCTAAGTGAGTTCTAGTCTTGGTTTTACTACTAACTTGCTGTGGAACTATGGGCAAATTACTTCACCTTTCTGGGCCTTGGTTTTCTCATCACTAAAAGCTACTAACTCTTACTTTTTGCTAGTTTATACAAAAGTGTGCTTACTTGCTGTATGACCCTGGGCAAGTCATTTAACGCCAATTGCCTTCCACCCCCCCAAAAAAAAGACCATATGGGAAACTTCAGACTTTTCTAAGTACAAATGTGACACACAGCCTTGATCAACCTGGGTCTCCAGGGAAGATATACGTATTGGACCTGAGGAAAAACTGTAACAGGAATCACAGAAGGTCAGAGCTTGAAGCAACTTTAGAAATAAATCATATGGGGCAGCTAGGTGGCGCAGTGGATAAAGCACCAGCCCTGGATTCAGGAGGATCTGAGTTCAAACCCGGCCTTAGACACTTGACACTTACTAGCTGTGTGACCCTGGGCAAGTCACTTCACCGAAAAAAAAAGGAAAGAAAGAAATCATATATGCCAATGCCTACATTTTATAGCTTAAAATAGATTTTCAGATATGTTTATGCAGCCCTAACCTTTCTCCTAACCTCCATTCTAACACCCCTAGTTGCCTATTGGACATCTCAAAGTGGATGTCCTGTCATGCTTAATTTCATGTGTCCAAGATGTAACTTCCACCCCACCTTCCCCTCAGTCCTTTTAATTCTACTTTACAGCATCCTCCTTTCTACAAGATGCCTTTCCTGGTAATCCTTATTTTTTGAGACTATCTCAAATTTGTCATATAAAGATTTTGTTTGTACATAGTTATTTGCATGTTGTCTCTCCCACACCCCCAATTAGATTGTGGGCCTCTTGAGGGCAGGGGCTATTTTTGCTTTCTTTGTATCACCAAAGCTTAGTCCGATGCCTGGAATATAACAGGCACTTAATTAAAAGGTTGTTTACTTCATTAGAGAGAAATTGTCCTTGCTGCCAGAGTTTTGGGATATGTATGTTTGTTTGGCTAGCTTTGGTAGTGATACTCCAGCAGCTGACTTTTGGTGTGTTTTGTTGAGGAGAAAACACTTTGGGAGCTATTTTCACAGAATGATGAATTACTTGATTGTAGTTTCATCAGTATCTTTTGAGTTTGTTCTTTAACACCACAAACATTTCCAAATCTCTCCTCTGCAACTGTGAAATCATTTTCCAAGCATATTTTTTCATAGACAGCGTCTTCCCTCATAGGTAACAGCAATGGATGTGGATGTTAGCAAGGAAAAAAGGCCCAAGAAGATAGTTCGGAAGCCGTATGTCTTGAATGGTAAGTATAATGGTTATGCTCCCTTGGATTATGTGCCTCCTATCTTGGTTTTTTTTTTTTTTTTTTTTTTTTTTTTTTTTTTTGCTGGGCAATGAGGGTTAAGTGACTTGCCCAGGGTCACACAGCTAGTAAGTGTCAAGTGTCCGAGGCTGGATTTGAACTCAGGTACTCCTGAATCCAGGGCCGGTGCTTTATCCACTGTGCCACCTAGCTGCCCCCTGCCTCCTATTTTTTTTTACCTCCAAATGAGTCTGGAAATTGTTTTCCAGATTCAGAATTTAAAAAAAAATTAAAATAAACATGTAAGGACAGCTATGTAGACTTACTGATGTGGATTATTTTGGAAAGAGTCAAGATTGTAAGTCAAAAAATCTAAATTCTTATTTTAGTTTCACCACTTAATAGCATCACCATAAACAATACTTAACTATCCTGAGCTTGTTTTTTATTTGTAAAATGGGAATAAAAATCCCTTGTCTGGCCTGGTTGTTGTAAGTTAATCATGGATGTGAATATACTTTAGAAATGAATCATTATGTAAATGGAGGGCTTAGGTCTTGGCCAAGCACATTTTGACAGTGGCTGATTGTGCTTTGTCATACTACAATGGGTAGTCAGAAGAGTTTAAAATAAAATCAGAGGATTGAATGTGACCTAACTAGAGACACTTAAAGTCAACTCTAACTTCAGGCATTAGGAAACTGGCCAAAGAAGGAAAAGTAACTTGCCCAAGAGCACAGTTGGGGTAAAGCTAGTACCAGAACCCAGGGAGTACATAGGATGATAGAATTTAGTAGAATAGGACTCTTGATATCATCTAATCAGTTTCTTTAAGATGAGGAAACTGAGACTCAGGTTAATAAACTGGTTCAAAGTCACATAGAAAGTAGAAGAATTTGATTTCTGGGCTTCTGACTCCAAAATCACTGTTTTTTCTGCCAACTTACTTAGAAGGAGGGTGAAAAGGATGGGTGGCTGGCATACTTCCTAATAGCTTAATAGTTACTCTCAAAAATTGTTATGTGGTGAATGGTGGAGAAGTTGGGGGGAAGGGAGGAACGACTGAATTTGAGTTCTTGGTGATGGTCTGATCTCCTTGAAGTGATGTCTAATTACCTATAGTTTTAGGAAGCTATATCCTGTCAGATAACAATAAATTTCTATTTTTGTGTTTTACAGTTAAAAAGGTGCTTTCCTTATAATAGCACTGTGAGGTAGATAGTAAAGATATCATCCCCACTTTTTAGATGAAGAAACAGGCTTAGCCATATGAGTGACTCAAGTTCACACAACTAGAGGGTTGGAGCCAAAATTGGAACCCAGGTTTGAATACTCCTAAGTGCTCTCTGTCTCCTGTGTGTATAGGTTAGGTGACCTAAAGGTTGTTAATGAGAATCTAAAGGAAAGGTCTGGGCCATATCTTTTTTCTGTGTTTCCAGACCTAGAAGAAGAGGCCAGCCTGCCTGAGAAGAAGGGTAATACCCTTTCACGGGACCTCATTGATTATGTGCGCTACATGGTTGAGAATCATGGGGAGAACTATAAGGTGAGCCTTTGCTTAACTTCTTGGGTCTCTTAGATCCTGCCCAGAAGGGCCACTAGCCCCTTTTCCCCAAGTTCCTGAGCCACTGTGTGGCTTTGTGGATTATGTTTACATATGTGATTTCACTCTGAGCATCTGCATGAAAAACATAAAATTTACTTGGGGGGGGGCTATGGGGGGGTCAAGTGACTTACCCAGGGTCACATAGCTGGTAAGTGTCAAGTGTCTGCAGCCGGATTTGAACTCAGGTACTCCTGAATCCAGGGCCGGTGCTTTATCCACTGTGCCACCTAGCTGCCCCAACTTTTTTTTTTGTTTGGAATTCTCTCCCTCTCTTACCTATTGAGAAGGAAAGGAATGAATACCCATTATACATATGAAATCATGCAAAACATTTCCATATTATTTACTCCACTTTTTAACGAAAAAGATACTTGAGGAGAAGAGAGAGGAAGACATGTTTGTTAGAGAGTGACTGATTTGTCAACAAAATGTATCAAGATATATATATATATTTTTTTTTTAAGGAAGCCTTTATTACAGCCCATAATGTACATGCAAGAATTGGCAATGTGATGTGTTACATTCCTTTAGGAAAACTTTGCTACAGTAGCAAGTTGGAGGCACTTTTCTTAGAACAGGAGAGTGATTGTTTCTGCTTATGAACATATTAGGGTTTATAATACTCTTTCCTCACAACAACCCTGGGGATGGCAGTACAAATGTTATACCCCCATTTCATATAGGAGGAAACTGAGGCTCAGAGACAAGGTCCTGTATCCAGAGTTATATGCCTGTGTTTCAGAACTTCTGATACCTAGGTTTGCTTACTCTTAAGTCCAATATACTAGGCTGCCTCTTAGTCCAGTGCTTCATCCATACTGGGAAAGCATGTGGCCTTTTTACCCACTCTTCCTTTGGCAGGACTGAAATAGTTTTTCCTTTGGGTTCTCCTGAATTGGGGTATTTGACTTCCTGGTAACAACTATCAGCTATTGAAACAGCTCCTCCAGGATCCTTCAACTCAGATTTAACAGGGTCAGCATGTTGTGTTAGTGGGTGACTTAATTCCTGTATAGGCTTGGACCTTACTTTTTTTTTTTTTGTTTTGTTTTTGCGGGGCAAAAGGGTTAAGTGACAGGGTCAAACAGCTAGTAAGTGTCAAGTGTCTTCGGCCGGATTTGAACTCAGGTACTCCTGAATCCAGGGCCGGTGCTTTATCCACTGCACCACCTAGCTGCCCCACTGGACCTTACTTTTTGAAAGAGCGTCTCTAGATGGAGGGAAAGACATGTGGAGCAAGAAGGCTATCTCATGAACTTTTAGGGTGATCTCTCTGCCTCTTTTTTGTCCTTAGGCAATGGCCCGGGATGAGAAGAATTACTATCAAGACACTCCAAAGCAGATCAAGAGCAAGATTAATGTATACAAGCGATTTTACCCTGAAGAGTTCCAAACCTTTATCGATTCCCTGGAGAAGAACAAAATGGAAGTAGAGTGAAGGACTTGTGCCACAAGCTTGTTGTGGCTTAGCTATGTGAACATTGTTGGAGGCCTGGAGAACTAAGTGGGAAAATACACCTGGTGAGAAAGGAGTTCTATCCATACTTTCTTGGGGAAATCTTTCCCCGAGATCGTACCCATCTTTTCTTCCCAACGGGTGATGGGTCATAGAAAGGGGCTGTGCTGTTGCAGTAAGAAGTAGATTTCAGGGAGGAGGGGAGGAACCAGAAGGAGTTGCCTCGATAGAAGGGATGTTTTAAAATGCTGTCTCTGAACATTAAAGTTCGTGTGGCTTTGAAGCTTTCCAACAGCTGTCGGTCAGTTATAGAACCAAAGAGGCCATTAGTCCAGATGGCCGTGTTCCGCAAAGTCTGGGCACTCAGAAGGCCTTCCAGCCCAGTTACCCCCAACTGCCAAGAGCACCCTTCTAGCCCCTGAGGAGTGACAGGCCCTCTGTCCAACTCTCCCCCTTTGCTTCTGCTTCCTGGGCGAATGAGGAAAAGAAGTCTAACCCCTTTTCAACAAAGCAGTCCTTCTGATGCTTGAAGACAGCAGCTATTAGCCCACCTAAGTTTTTTCCAGGCTAAGTATTCTCCAGGCCCTATTTTCCCCTATTTTAAGGGTGAGGCCCCAAAGAGGTGAGCTTATTTGCTCAGGACCACATAACTAGTAGGAAGTAGTTAGGCCCTGAGAGTGAAAAAGTAGGGCTGTTAGGTGGCACAGTGGGTAGAGCAGTGTCCCTGGAGTCAGGAGGACCCAAGTTCAAATCCGGCCTCAGACACTTAACACTTACTAGCTGTGTGACCCTGGGCAAGTCAACCCCAATTGCCTCATCCAAAAAAAAAAAAAGGTGGAAAAGTAGGCTTCCTATTATAAGCTATCTCTCCTATTTGTGGATGGTATTGTATTGAACTGTGTGAGTCATTTGACCTCTCTTCTACTCAGTTTCCTCATTTGAGAATGAGGCTGTTACCTGTACTCTATCTACCTTTGATGGTGGTTGTGAAAGAAGTAAAGTGCTATTATGTATGCCATAAAATGTTATGTAAATATCAGCTTTTATTTGCTTAATAGTGATACCTTTGATTTATACAGTGCCTTGCAATTTATAAAGCACTTTTCTAACAACTGTCTTGGGAAGTAGGTAAAGATGGTATTTATATAGCATCAGAACAACTGAACTGGAAGAAACCTCAGGTTATCTAATCTAATCTGTACCTAAACAGTAATCTAACACTTGATTAGGGGACCCAGCTTCTTGAAGATCTCTAGCAATGGATAAATTTACCTTTGAAATAACAACTCTATTAGGAAATTATTCCATTTATTGAACTGAAATCAGTGATTTCCACCCATAATTATTCCTTGTCCTTTGGAGACAGAATAAGACTAATTCTTTTTTTTTTTTTTAAATAGTGAGGCAATTGGGGTTAAGTAACTTGCCCAGGGTCACACAGCTAGTAAGTGTTAAGTGTCTGAGGCCGGATTTGAACTCAGGTACTCCTGACTCCAGGGCCCATGCTCTATCCACTGCACCACCTAGCTGCCCCAAGACTAATTCTTCTTAACATGTAACTGTTCTAAATCATCTGAAGAGAACAATCACTATTAAGCCAGCCCACCCAAAGTTGTCTTCAAGCAAAATTAAATGGAAGGAACCTTAAGAGTAATCTGTTCCCGGGGGCAGCTAGATGGCACAGTGGTTAAAGCACCGGTCCTGGATTCAGAAGTACCTGAGTTCAAATCCGGCCTCAGATACTTGACACTTACTAGCTGTGTGACCCTGGGCAAGTCACTTAACCCCCATTGCTTGCAAAAATAAATAAATAAATAAATGAAAAGGCGCAACTTTCCTACAACTGAAAAAAAAAAAGAGTAATCTGTTCCAATCCCTCCATTTTACAGATGAGGAAACTGAGGCCCAGAGGACTTGGTTGACCATAGCAAAGAGCCAGAGCTAGGATTTGAACCTAGGTCTTTCCAGCTCCAAGTCCAGATTTGCTAACATTAAAGATAAAAGAAGTTGAAGGATTTATCCAAGATTGTGGAGCTAAAACTCACCAAGGTTTTTGATTCCAAGTTGCATTGCTTTTCCCATAATACCAGACTGTCTCTTCAAACCAAAATTCTGTTAAATAACACTGAGGGGTTGTTGGGGGTTTTTTGGGGGAGGGGGTATTGTGGGGTTTTTTGTAATATTTCTTTTATTTTGTACTTCTGGCATTTAGTTTCACAGTCATCTTTTAGCCACCAATGATCCTCCTTAGAAAAATTATAAACATAAGCTCCTAGCTAACTCCTTTACCTTTCAGAGTTGGATGTTGGTCATTCTTCCCTTTTTTTAATGGACATCCATCCAGATATCTCCTGAGAAGAGAAGGCTTGGGGTTTCTTCCCTCATACTTATACTTGGTTATCAAGTTATTAACTAAAATATGTGATTGCAATTCATAGGAATCCGAGAGGAAATGCTGCTGATCATAACACAGAAGGGATTCAGATAACACTAGCTGACAATATAGCACATAGGAAGTTTACAAAGCACTTTTCTTTCCTACATTACCTCCTAGTATCACCATTTTGTGGATGAGAATAAGATTGATACAGTCATTCTCTGAACCCAAATCCAGTTTAGCCTAATAGTTTTTAATTGCTGTATTAAGATGTTAATGACATGAATTCAAACATTTTTAAATGCCTACCATATCTAAAGCAATGAGCCATGTGTTGAAGCATTGTTTGCTGTACTATTTTCCAGCCTATCTGGACCTCACTGTGGTTTGGGATCCCAAGCTAACACTGGTGTTTTGAATGCCACCGTTGTGGTAGAAGCCAGATAATTTTGTCTGTCTAGTGTTTCTGGGCATTAAGAGCTTTGATTCACTCTCTCCAACAAGCCAGCAGTGATACAAAGTCCTAGCCAGAAGAAGCCTCAGATGTATCTGTGCTGTTTCCTCTGACAAAGAACTAATTTTCTAGACTTACATGGGGGCTGAGTATGAAGAGCTCTCCTTGGATATACAAAAGTGTCCATTATTTTTATGGCTATATTTAGTGTAAGTAGTCACAAAAGTCAGTTCAGTTTCCCACATCGATGCAACTATAGGCCAGACCTTTAAAATTAAGTCTCTGTAGAAGAAAAGCATATACATACCCTGGGGAAAAGTTATTAAGTACCATATTAAAAATATTTCCTGTTAAAGTTTTTGCATTTTATTTTCACTCAAAGATGCTTTCTCATGTTTATTATCTTCACTTTTGTTATAGTCTGAATAGAAAGGAACCTTAGAGATTATTTAGTTTTAGCACCCTCATTTTTAGATTAGGAAATAGGGCCAAAGAAGGTAGTCTCTGGCATCTCTAATAAGAGTATGATTATATCCTGAACACTGGTTATACAATTACAATTTGCAATTTTTTTTCGGGGGTGAAGCAATTGGGGTTAAGTGACTTGCCCAGGGTCACACAGCTAGTAAGCGTTAAGTGTCAGGCTGAATTTGAACTCAGGTCGTCCTGACTCCAGGGCTGGTGCCCTATCCACTGTGCCACCTAGCTGCCCCCATACAAATACAATTTGAGGAAAAGCAGTCTATTCAGAGCAAAATGCTAAATAATGAGCTGTGTTTACTCACCCCTTGTGAAAAAGGCTTAGCTATTGAACCAAGCTTGAAACATCCTAGTCATGAGAAGCAATTGGTAAATTTTTCAGACCATCAGTAGGCATGTAACCTGCCTAAACTGTTAGGGTGGAAAGACAGTAGATCTGCATTCACTGGGCTTGGGTTCAAATTCTGGCTTTCCTATTTTCTGTGTGATCTTGGGCACATTTCTTCATCTCCTTGGGTGCTGGATTCCTAGTCTATAAAATGATTAGATTGGATAATCTCTAGATCAGGGCTGCTTAAACTTTTTACTTGCCACCCCTTTTTGCCTAAAAAATTTTTCTGCAACCCCAGGTATATACATATATAAAATAAGCATACATAACCTTTTACTGTTGCCATTTTTTTTTTTTTTGCGACCACCACATTCAGTTACCCACAGTTTAAGAAGTTTTGCTCTAGGTGACCCTTTTCACTTTAAATCCTATATCACTCAAGCGGTTTTTAATCTAGTTACAGTCAGAAGACAGGTTCAATAGACACAAGTTCTCGATGATGTGTAGCTGTCATCTAACCCCAAGGTAAGTTTGGAGTCAACGAAGGGGACGTGCATGTCTAGGCTGGATTAGAACTCCAAAGCAGAGGTTATAGGGTAGGAGCTAGCTACATGGAATCAGGTAGTGAAAACTGGGTTGCCAGAGTTGTCTTTAAAGCGGAATAGTTTGTGAACTGAGTTCCATAGGGTCAGAGACGGGTGAGAAAAATTGCTCAGGAGTTGCTGAGGAAGAAGCACCAGGAGAACTAGAAGGCAGTGAAGAGTCCTTAGCAAATGATGTTTATGTCCTTATTTTATCCTGTTAGGTACCAGGTGAGGTGATAATGCTGTGATTGGCAACCCTGTAGCCCAGGTAACAGTTCCCAGGAGCCTCTCTAGCTCTCCCATGCAGTACCATTCCTGAAGAATATTTCCAGTGAAGCTTTTTTTTTTTAATTGCCAAATGACCCCAACTCAGTATGATATTTTGGTGGGGAGAAAAGTATTCACAAAGTCTAAGATAATACTGCTTCCAAATGTACTTATTCTAGAATAAGGAAGCAGTAGTCCATAGACTAAAAAGGAAAGTCAGGAAATCATTCTGATGGCTAAAGGAACTAGACATCTCTACAATTGCAAAGGACATTTCTAAAATCTTCAATCAATAATTGCCACACAATGTAACCATTTACAATTCCGTGGGAAACAAACTTTATTTCTAAATTACTGGACAGCTAATTAGAATTTCATGTGGTTGGGGCAGCTAGGTGGCGCAGTGGATAGAGCACCGGCCCTGGAGTCAGGAGTTCCTGAGTTCAAATCCGGCCTCAGACACTTGACACTTAACTAGCTGTGTGACCCTGGGCAAGTCACTTAACCCCAATTGCCTCACTAAAAAAAAAAAAAAAAAAAAAAGAATTTCATGTGGTAGTGATAATTTTTGTCTACAACAAAAGTAGACAGTAGGGTATGATAAGTATGTTTTCTTCTAGGGGACAAATTTCCAAACTTAAGCTTTCTTTCATTCATTCTTACCTCACTTTTATGTTTTATGTATCTTGGTCCTCTAATTTAGCTGGATTATGGAACTGAAATTTATTTTTTTTTTTAAGGCAATGAGGGTTAAGTGACTTGCCCAGGGTCACACAGCTAGTGTCTGAGGCTGGATTCGAACTCAGGTCCTCCTGAATCCAGGGCTGGTGCTTTATCCACTGTGCCACCTAGCTGCCACCTGGAGTTTATTTTTTTACTTTTGGATTTGCCTAATAAAAATTTGACTCCCCCCATTCCTCCCCCCCAATCTAAAAAGCAAGGTAATTGGATGTTTTTCCTATTGGAGAGACAAGAACTAAATCATACTGCTTTTTACTTGATGTGGCCCATGCCAAATTTTTTTCCCTGTTACCTATAGAACTAGCTTTATATCATACATGTCAACATATATGAATGATAATATATGGGCTTAAACTTTTTCCAATCATGACCCCTTTTTGCCTGAGAAATTTTTACATGATCCCGATTATATAGGTATATAAAATAGGTATACATAACCTTTTATTGTTGCCAAATTTTTTGTGACCCCCCCCATTAAGTTATTCGACCCTATATGGTTTAAGAAGGTAGGATGTATGTCATGTATATAACATGAGTTTTCATAGAAAGATGTTAGAACCCTAGCATTTCAGAGCAACAACCTGGAGATCATCTAGTTTAACCCATTTTGCAGATGGGTCCCAAAGACGGGAAGTGACTTGCCTGAGGTCACATGTACAATTAGTGGTAAAGCTCAGACAAGAATCCCAGGCCTCTACTCCCGTACAGGTGTTATTTCCAATATGGTTATTAACTGTTTCAAAGGGAACACTGGCATGGATAAATTAAAATTCACACTGTATTTACCTTTGAAACATTTGATGATGTTCAGTAGAACTAACTAAATGATTTGTTTGCATTCCCTGAGTGCACCAACCTGGTAGTGGCAGACAAGTAGTCCAGATTTTAAAATTTTAAATTCACTACAGGCTGCACCGGCCCTGGATTCAGGAGGACCTGAGTTCAAAATTGGCCTCAGACACTTGCCACTAGCTGTGTGACCTTGGACAAGTCAACCCTCATTGCACCCCCCCCCCAAAATGAAAATTCATTACAAGTCCATTAACAGTTGATGCCATTACAGTATTTTTTTCACAGGCTTCAACGATCTAAAAGCCCAATAGCACTATTTCCATTGCCTTCTTGGACAGTCTGTTACATTGATGACATCCACAACTTTAGTACTTTTGCCCTTACTGACCTTCCAATATATGAATAACAGCACCAAGAAACAGGATTGAGTCTGGAATTTGGGCCTGCTTCCTTTAAAAATTTTAAATGGGGAGGTTGCTATCTTGGGCTGAGGCTCAAGCTCAGCCTTGTTGGCCTAATGGGGATGATTTCATTAAGCAGTTTTCTGCCCCTGTGAGCCTAAGTGGATAGATGGGGGAGAAGAGTTAATGTACTGTACAACAACTCTTGAGAGCCTGTAAGTACATGCAAGGCAAGATTTTAAAGCTGGATGGGATCTTTGAGATCATCAACTCTGCCCCCTTTATTTTACAGTTGATGAAACAGGTCTCAAGAAGAGGAAGTGACTTGTCTAAGGTCACACAAAGTAGCACAACTCAAACCTAGGGGTCTTCTGACTTAGTGCACTACACAACAGCTGCCTCCTTTTTTTCTATCTTCTTACTAACGGTTTGTGCTTGTTTTGGAGTGTGACAGCCCTGAGGAAGGGAGTTGCAGCGATGTCAGGTGTGGCCAGGGTCACAGTACAGTGACAACAGGGTGACCTCAAGAAAGTGCCTCTCTTTTAGTTCACAAATGTTCTTCCTTGACTTTAGATCAAGAAGCAAGTAAGCTCAGAACTTGGCATTTTCCTTCCCAGATCCTGCTGGGAGAACATATCCTCCATGTTAATCTGTCACCGAAATAAGAATAGTTTATTTTAGACTACTCCATCCATAGGAGGGGACCTGGAAACATGTTGATCATTACAGGCCAGGACCAGAACTCAGTGATGGACAGAACCCCAGAAGGAATTACATGTGAACAGTTGGTGTCATTGCCTCCAGGAGCCTAGGCAATCACTGTACCCATGGTAGAGTCAGATTCCAAGACCTTAAATGAAACTTTGAAACCTTGACAGAATCAGGATCTCACTGGCATGAACACCTTCTCCACTGGTCCAGATTTCAACCAGTTGATGAGTTGTGGCCATCTCAGATGCTGTCCATCATTATCTGTAGATGCTCTGCCCAATGTGCTAGAGATCTTTTTGAATTCTTTTAATATGTTCTGGATGCTGTGGCTATACTTATTATCTGTCACTCTTGCTCCATGGCCAGCCCATTTCTAGTCATGTTTATTCTCCATAGCAGACTCCATACCATTCTTCAAGTTCATCACTAGCAATAATGCACTTTTTTTGTGCTTGGCACTTCACTATTTAGTCTCCTCACTGCCCTTTGGGTCACTGGTACTTTTGATTCTTCGGTGTGGCATTCCATGATTGTCAGCCCTGTAGCATCACTGGGTGAAATGCTGGCCTTAAGAAGATGGGCTTTTACTACAGCCACCAGCTTGGGATCATTTAAAGTGCTGCACAGTTTTCTCAAAGGCAATCCCACTTTATCTTCCATTCAGTTCTGGGCCTGGCTCATTGTCCCTATTCAGCGCCTCCGAGAAAACTACACACACCCCATCTAACCACAAGTCGGATCCCTGAAAATAAGCTTTCCTCATCTGATACCTTTGTGGTAACCTATGAAGCAAATCAAAGTGAATAACAACACTAATAAAAAAAATAATTCGGGTATTAGCCCTGACCTATGGTTTCAGTAGTATAAAAAATTGCCAGTCAGTAAACTTCTCTACCAATAGTTAGGCAACTGTTCTGTAACTGTAGTCCAAGAAACACAAAGCAGCATAATTGAGGCCGCATAGCCAGTATCAGTCCAAGGTGAGGCTTGGACCCAGGTTTTCCTGACTCCTGGGCCAGCTCTCTCCCTGCTATGCCATGCTTCCTCAATAATAGAAATTAATAGCTTATATTTCAGTGGTGCTTTATGGTTCACAAAATGCTTTGCTCACAACAACCCCGTGAAGGCAATAGCACCAAGTTCAGAGAACCATACCATGGCCCCATTCAACAGGAGCAGGGGGAAGAGGAGGGTCTTTTAACCCTGTGTCAGGCAGAGATGAAGAAACTGAGGTTCAAGGAAGCGAAGCATTTTGCTTGCAGTCACATGGATCATAAGTAACCGCTACATTTGAGTCCAGGTCTTCTGACTCCAAATCAAGTGTTCTTTTCCATTATACTATAGTATCATTAATAAGCCACTTCCTCTATGAGATGGTTTGGCACTGTAGGCAGGTTATCCAAGGGCCACCTTGTGGCCTGAGAACTGAGGGCTCTGCTGAGAGCAGAGTCTAAAAGGACTGTTCACTGTGGGGTTCCCTGGAAGGTGACCACTGCTCTAGTCATCCCAGATACAGTAGGCAGAAAAGGAAAGGATCCTTTCATGAATTCCATTCCCAGGAGCCCAAGGAAAAGAAGGAAGTCAACAGTATCTACTAAGCTAATCCAGGGCTCCTAAATTCTTTTCCTTTGCAGACCAGGATTGTAATTTTAGGACCCAGGTTCAGGATTTAAGACCTGGAAAGAACCACTTTAGAGCAACCCTTCCTCTTACAGATGAGGACATAGGCCCACAGAGGTGAAGTGACTTCCCTAAAGTAACAAGTATTAACTAGCAAGGTCTAGATTGGAACCTAGGTCTTGACTCCAAATCCAGGGCTTTTGGTGATCCTTAAAAAAGCTCCTCTCTAATCTGAAGGTTATCAGGTAAACTTCTGCTGGAGGACTGGGCTAGGTGGGAAGGTGAGTGGGGAGCCCTTACCCCAGGAGGTATATTTCCAGTCAGGCTTGGGAGAGAAGGTCCAATAGCAGCGTCCAGACATGGTGAATGCTTGGAGGTGAAGATCCTGGCCCGGCTGGGGGAATGCTGGCTGGCAGCAAGAAAAACTCACGCTGGCCAAAGGCTTGCAGGTCCAGTTCTTGCTGTAGCTGAGCCACGCTCAAGGCTTCACTCTTGTCCTATAGATGAAGAGGGGGCCAAGTCTGAATGGCAATACCATGACATTTGTCACACTAGTTAGGTAACCCAAGAGGGCAGGTGGGCCTGTGTCCATTAGCCCTGCTTGGGGTGAGGGGAATTTGGAGAAGGTACAACCGTGGAGTACTGTGTTGTGGATTCAATTCTTCCCTCCTCTCCTGTCTATACCCGTCCATACCACCTTCTTCCTCTTTCATTTTTCTCTTTCTACATCCCCTCCCATCCCCAGTCATTGGTGGGGGGGGGGAGGGTGTGAATGGGGCCACAACATAGCTTTGCTGATTAAATACTGGATAATGGTGGGCCTTGCAAGAGGGATTCCCTTTCATTGGCCATCCTCCATGATTACAATGTCCTCCCTCCTTACTTCCACCTCCTGACTTCCCCAGCTCAAAGCCTAGCTTCTTGCAGGAGACCTTTCCTGATCCAACTTCCTTCACTCCTAACTCTTCTCCCCAATCCACCCCAGTGCCATCCCTTGGGAAGGGCCTTCAACAATTTCCACTGCATATATCTTATTCTGTTATGTGTTGCCTTTCTTTGCCTATCCTCCCCACTTATGACAATATTTGGCATAATAATAGTAAGTACCTAATAAATACTTGTTTTTTGATTGCTCCCCGACATCCATGACATACCTGGAATTGCCATGCTTCCCACTGTAGACACTGGCTCTTAGATAAAAATAGGGGTGGAAAATCAGAGGATTGACATTAAAGGTCTTCTGACTGTAAATCCCTTGCTCTTTTTCATTACAACATAGGATGCCTTAGCTTAGGGGCTTTATATTTAGTAGAAGGACTTTAGCTTATAAAGATGGAAGGGGATCTCAGACATCATCTAATTCAATTCTTCCATCATGTCCTCATCCACAATAGTCAGCTTTCCCTTCCCCATTCTTGCTCCTGTTCTAGGACCCCACAACCTACTTTAGGGAGATGTTTGTATTGGAATGAACCCTGAATGGGAAATGAAGAGGCTTTGGTTTGAATCCCCAGTACAATGTAAGCTTCTTGAAAGTATAGAGTGTGTGTTCTTTTATTTTCATAACCTCAACACCTATCACAGTGCTTTGCATATAGTAGGTAATTAATGATTATTGAACTTCATTTTGCAGATCAGTAAATGGACTCCCAAAGAATGGCTTAGTTTAATCTTCTGAATCCAAATCCAAGGTTCTTTCCCCTACACCAGATTCCATTTTAAGCAAATGAAATTATAATAAAATCTGTTGGCTTCTTAACAAGCCTGACAACCTACTCTTCCTTCCCTTCATCCTTTAACATTGATGCCAGATTAATCTTCCTTACACAAAGGCTGAGCAAGTTAATTTTCCTGTCTAGGCCTCAATTTTCTCATACAAAATGAGATCATCTCTAAAGTCTTGCTCCATCTTTAAAATCTCTATGTCCAGGGGCAGCTAGGTGGCACAGTGGATAGAGCACCGGCCCTGGAGTCAGGAGTACCTGAGTTCAAATCCAGCCTCAGACACTTAACACTTACAAGCTGTGTGACCCTGGGCAAGTCACTTAACCCCAATTGCCTCACTAAAAAAAAAAAGTAAAATCTATATGTCCTACGTAGGTAAAGCCCCCAAATTGAGACATCTCTCTGCAGCTGTGGTATAGGGGGATGACTTGGGGGTTGGGACTAATAAAATTTAAACTGGTCAACTAGTTATCAGGATAGACACACCTAAGAAGTAGGAGGAGATTGAATTCTATAGCAGGAAAGTCAATTGGGCATGGCTACCATCTGAGCTAGGAGACAGAGATAACTCCAGAGGTCAGGACTATCATTCCAAAGAAAATTCCCTACTCTCAGGAATCTTTCCCCACCCCCAAAGGAAACTTTCCATTGTCAGGTGGTTACCCATCTGTTCCCCCATCTGTCCTCTATCAAAGCTTTGGCCTCCCTTCAGTAAAGGAGGAAGATGTCTCAGAGAACTCTAAGCCATCTCCTCCCCTCAAGGAGTAGTCTTTGACTTCCCTCTTGGTCACTTTCTCTCTCTCTCTCTCTCTCTCTCTCTCTTTTTTTTTTTTTAGTGAGGCAATTGGGGTCAAGTGACTTGCCCAGGGTCACACAGCTAGTAAGTGTTAAGTGTCTAAGGCCGGATTTGAACTCAGGTACTCCTGACTCCAGGGCTGGTGCTCTATCCACTGTGCCACCTAGCTGCCCCTCTCTCTCTCTCTTTGTGGGTCAGCGAGGGTTAAGTGAGTTGCCCAGAATCACACAGCTAGAACGTGTCAAGTGTCTGAGGTCAAATTTGAACTCAGTTCCTCCTGAATCCAGGGCCGGTGATTTATCCACTGCACCACCTAGCTGCCTCATTGGGCACTTTCTCTTGAGCCCAAATGAAAGACTAATTAGATTGTGTGCCAGAGTTGTAATTCTTTAAAGAGGAATACCTAAGGACCCCCACCACGTATTCCATGACAGGAAGAACAATGGGTTTGGAATTGGAAGACAGGTTTAATTCCTGGTCTTAGCATTTACTAGCTGAGTAACTTTGAACAAGGTTATTTCCTCTGGACCTGAGTTTCCTAAGCTGTGAAACTGTTATGGGGGAGACAGGACTGGTCTCTTTTACCCCCATATCCCACAATCTTGTCACTTGGGTCCAAATTTGAGCTCTACCATTTTACTACCATGACTAACAACTCTCATTTAAGGTATGCAAAGCACTTTTCAATCATTACCTCATTTTATCCTTACCACAAACCCAGGAGTTAGAAACTATTATTACTCCCATTTTACAGATGAGGACATTCCCTTGGGCAAATCACTTACTCTTGCTGAGCCTGTTTTTTCTTTTGTAGAATAAGGATAATAATACTAATTACCTCAAGACTGCTGAGAGGAAAAAGAATGTAAACCTTAGAGCATTATGGAAATCACAGAGATTCCAGAGGCCATTGATAGGAAGAAAAATCCTTATCTACACCTAGGTATTTCTAGCTGTGGTTCTGTAGCAGCAAAGAACTGGAAACAGAGTTGATGCCTGATTGGGGAATGGCCAAACAAACTGTAATACAAGAATGTAATTGGAATATTGCCCTATGTTGTAAGGAATGAAGAATGTGATGAATATAAAGAAAAATGGAAACATCTACATGAACTGAGGCAGGGTAAAATAAGAGGGGCCAAGAAAACAATATGTACAATGACAATCACAATAAACAGAAAGAAATTACAAAGAAAAACCATGTCTTGAAAGAAGAACTATGAGAACACACCCCAACGCTACCCTTTTGCAGAATTAAGCTGAAAATTATGGTACATCATAGATTTTCAGACTACTCTGATCATTATGCTGATTTTTCCCTCTTTTTCTCTTATTTGTCTTTTAAAATATTTTATGGGATGGCTGTCTGGAAGGGGAAGGGAGAATGATGTGGGGGAAATCATGGCAATATAAAAAAGCAAACAATATCAATAAAAAATTTAGGTTAAAAAATTTAGCCATCGGGGGTGGCTAGGTGGCGCAGTGGATAAAGCACTGGCCTTGGATTCAGGAGGACCTGAGTTCAAATCCAGCCCCATTCACTTGACACTTAATAGCTGTGTGACCTTGGGCAAGTTACTTAACCCTTACTGCCCCACCAAAAAAAAAAAAAATTAGCCATCATCATAGTTATTGTTGAAATCCTCTAGTCAGCCTCCATGAACTGGTGCTAAAGACAAGTTCTTGCTTCATCCCCCAAGAGCAGAATCACTCACCTGTTTATTGGCTACTACAACCACAGGGCAGATCTGGATCTTCTGCCAGCAGCATATGCAGCTCCTGCCGAGCACAAGGTAGCCGTAGTCGGTCAGCAGAGTCCACCACAAACACCAACACATCTGCCTGGCTCAGGAACTCCTTCCAATAAAACGAAGGTTCTGGCTACCACCAACTGACAGAGAGGAATGGAGGGAGAGACAGACAGAAGGATCAAGGGGTTTTTTGGTAGAAAGGGATCCTAGAGATCATCTAATTCAGTGATCTTTTCTTGTTTTGTGTCCTGGACCCCTTCACAGAATAGTGTTAAATGTATAATGTAAAATACATAGGATTACAAAGGAAATCAATTATATTGAAATACAGTTATTAAAATATTTTTTAAACTGACAGAACCATTGAAATCTATTTATAGTCCATGGAAACCTGATCTGATCCAGACCTCTCATTTTATATATCAAGAAATTGAAACCCAGAGTGGGGAAGGGACTTGCCACAGAAACAAAAAAGCCAGCAGAACCAGGAAGCAGTCACTGACTCCAAATTAAGAGTTGTCTCCACAACATACTATGTACTGTGAAAAGTGTCAAACCATCCATTCACTGACCTCTTTCTGACCCCTCTGGGCCAGTATCATCATTTTGCCTAATCTCACCCAAACATACAAATACATACAACATGTCCATTCCTGCTACCAGTTCATCACCCTGAAGGTTCCTTTCTCCAGGAAAGCCCTCTTCTCTGTTGAGCAACCTTGCTTGCCTCCTACAGAGAAAGATCTCCCAATTTCCCCAGTTATTGGTGATGCCCAGTATGGTTAAGTTACTTTGTATTTTGTATTTACTTACCTTCATACTTGTTTTGTCCTCAGCCAATAGCAGAATGTGAGCTCCCTTGAGGAGAGAACCTGTTTTTTAGTTTGTTTGTTTGTTTTTGCATCCCTTGTCATAGTAGATAGAAAGCTGGCTTTGAAGCCAGAAAACTTGGTTTCAGGACCCACCTCTGATGCATACTGACTGGCTCCCTGGGCAAGTCATTGTCTCCCCAAGAGACAGAACCTCTCAGTATTTTAGACAGCTCTCTTGGACTAAAGGTCGCAGAGAAGGTGTTGACCTGCACTGGTAGGGGGAAGTTTTCCTCACCTGGGAGTTTATGAAATCACAAGCCCAGTGCCTTCTCCCAGTGCTGAGTATAGTGCCTGGTACATGGTAGGCACCTAAGAAATACCTGCTGAATTGAATCAAGGTCATTATCTTGGCTGTTCTCCAACACACCAAGCTCATTTCTAACTCTGTACTTTTACTTTTACAGACCTCCCCTGAGCCTGAAACATCTCTCCTCCCTTCCCATCCAAATCCTACCCATCCTGTAGCAACCAACTGGAACTCCAGCATCTCCCACAATCCTTTCTCAACTTTTCCAGTCAATTCAGATTTTCTCCCAGGCTACACCTGGAGTCTGTACCGTATACTCTAGCTGTCAGGTATATATAGTGGTGACATCTTACTGCCTAACTGCTTTGTGTGTCTTGGTTTGTCTCCCCCCTGCCCCCCAAGAGACAGCTTCCTGATAAGGGGGAACATTTCTGCTCATCTCTGAAATAAGAAAGCTAGACCAGGTCTCTGAAATCTCTTCCAGTTGTGACATTTTGTGATCTTATGATTTTTCTCTTGTACTATCTCAGGGCTTGGCAGAATGTGTATGTCATTAACCATTTATTTTTGTTTGACTTCTTGAGTGCCTAATAACTATTTTCCCCCATTCCTTCTCTTGATATGGGCATTGGCCAAGCCAAGCTCACCCTCTAGTAAATCCATCTGGAAGCTCTCAGTGGGGAGCCGAACAGAGTTGAAAACCCCAGGTGGGAGCCATTCGCCTCTTTGACTCCATGGCCAGAGAGGCAGTGGAGGATAGTACTTTTCCCAGCCCCATCCAGGCCCAGCACCAGGAGCCTGTCGCTCATCTGGATCCAGCTGCAGAGAAAGTAGATGAAGAGACACAGGATCAGAATGGAGAATGCAGGCTTTGTAGAGCCCCTCAGAAGCCCTTGGGAAACACCTACAGCTCTCTTGTTCTCCAAGAAATGGTCCCGATTTGAGAAAGCAGCAGCAACAGCAAGCTCTCTACTAAGTAAGATGAAAAGGGCATTCACACATCCCAAACTGTACCTATACCAACTCTGGCCTCCCAAAGGTACAAAGAACGGAACTGTGTGACCCTCCCCTAGGAAAAGAGCTGTGCATTTTTCTAACAACCCTTCTGGGACTATAGAGCACAGGTTTGAGAGAGAACTTTTCCCCAAGATCTCCATGAGAATATATAGTTAACTAATTTGTAAGATAAAGGAAAAAGCTGGCGCAGTGGATAAAGCACCGGCCCTGGAGTCAGGAGGACCTGAGTTCAAATCCGACCTCAGACACTTAATACTTACTAGCTGTGTGACCCTGGACAAGTCACTTAACCCCAATTGCCTCACCAAAAAAAAAAAAAGATAAGGAAAAAACAGGTTGCTCTCCTTTTGTTAGCTTGGACAAGCAGGCTTTGCATTGTTCAGTTTATGCAAACCAGATGAAAAGATTAAGACTGTGGTGTCAGAGTATGTATGCCTTAGGAAGATGAGTCTCCTCATCTGTTAAAAATGGGGGAACAAAACTACTCCATTTCTAAGGGCCCTTTCAGCGTTATAATTATTAAGTGCTAGAAGGGTGAAAACTAGATTAGCATAGGAAATGCCCAGGTCTCTAAGATAGGGTGGGGTAAAGACCTTAGAACGCCTCATGTAGACTGACGGACACAGGCTAGTACAGCCGCAGGAACAGAATTACAGATACGGGACAAAACTATGCACACATGGTTGTGCGCACACACAGATACACAAAAAGAGAGCGCAGATATACAAAATCACAGATGTGCAGGCACACAGATGCACATAGAGAAGCTCGGACTGTTGTAAGCTAACCAGCTGAGGAAACCCCAAGGTCACTCCATTGCCCACCCTGCGCCCCTCGCCAGCTCTCCCAAGAGGTGGAGGTGGAGGTGGAGGTGGGTGGGTGACATCTGATCCACCCTGAGATGTAGCCTGGCGGGCATTGTTCCTTGTATTGCGGTCCAGGGCTTCACGCTGGGCTCACTGCCCTCCTCTCGCCTAGCCTAGAGATCCCACTCACCTCTCCCACATAGGGGCTCAGCTCTGCTTCCCACCAGGGCCCTCCGCCGCCGCCCGTTACCGTCACTGAAGTAGGCCTTCCATACAAAGAAAAGCACCGAGCCCAGCACGGCGACAGCACCACCCAGCAATAGTATAACGTGGCTGAGGGGCCGCGGAGCCATGAGGAGCAGCAGCAGCAGCAGCAGCAGCAGCAGGAGGATGCGGGAGCCAGAACATAGGCAGAGGAAAAGCTTACGCCAAGCCACCACCCAGAACCCGCAAAATCCCGCCCTGAAGCAGCCGGTTCAGCCCAGCTGTGCGGCAGCTGCAGACTCTTACTCCCTCTCCTTCCTCCTCCCTCCCGCCCTCTTAAAGGGGACGAGCACCTTTCCTCCAGCCGGTTTGATTAGGCAAGCAGCTCCTTAAAAGATCAATCTGCAGTCCCATTGGGACCTAACTGCCCTGGGACTGTTGCGTCCCCGTCCCGATATTATACAAGGGAGATTGTCCTGAGGATAGTCCTTCCTCGGATCCCAGGTCTAGCCCCATCCCTCGATGACTACAAGCCCCAGAATTCACTTCCTACTATCCTGACTTGGCTAGCTTCTGGTGTACAGTGTTCCCAGTCGCAATAGCAGCTCCGATTTCCTCCACGCTGAGGGTGGTACTGAACGAAGGACCATAGATTTAGAGCTGGTAGTCCAATCTATTCGTTTTACATTTGAGGAGAGTATTGTTCCCATTTTACATTTTGGGAAACTGAGGCCCAGAAAAGTGAAGTGATTTGAGAAGTAGTAAGAGATCAGAGACAGGAATAGAATAATAGCTCCCGTTTCTCCATAGAGCTTTAAAGTTCTCAAAACACTTTCTTCACCACAATTCTGTGAGGTTGGTAGTGTATCATTAGTCCCAATTTAACATAGGAGAAAATTGTGGCTCAGAAAGAGGAAGTTAGTTGCTGAATACCAAAGGCATAGTCAGGATTTGAATCCAAGTTTCCCCATTCCAGTCACTTCTCTTTCTACAGTAAGTGGCAACCTTTCTAAAAGCCCGAGAAGGCTCTGTGAATCAGACAGGACTCTCACTCTCTTCTTAACTCTTTGTAGTCTGGTTTCTGACTTCATCATTCAACCAAAACTTTGTTTATCAGAAACTTACTCTCTCCAAAGTTACCAATGATCTTTTAATTTTCAAATCTAATGACCTTTTCTCAGTCCTCATCCTTTTTTTTTTTTTTAATCTTTCTGTAACCTTTGACACTGTTGATCGCCCATTTCGGCTTTATACTCTCTTCTCTCTAGGTTTTTATGACACTGCTCTCTCCTGGTCATCCTTCTACCCGTCTGCTTGTCCCTTCTCTGTATTCTTTACTTGATCTTCATCCAGGTCATGCCCACTAACCTTGGGTGTCTCCTAAGACCCTGACCTGGGTCTGTTTCTCATTCTCCTTCTATACGATTTCACTTGGTGATCTATGTCAGTACTTCTGAGATGCACCTATCCAACCCCTAACCTTTCTCCTTTTAGCACTGGGCCACCACATGCCAGAATTATCCAGGAAGCTCATCAAACACAAAAGACCAGATATGTGAATTTCCATGTTCCTGGAGTCCCTGTAAATTTCCAGGGAAGTTTTGGGTACATGCTTTCTGAAATGGCTCTTATAGGCCAATTCAACTTTGCTATCCAAGGGTAGAACACATAGCATTGAAATGGTAAACTAAAGGGTCAAGAGAAACAGAAGAGAGGAGGGGGATTTGAAAAGAGGAATAGGAGGCCTAAACAGGTGTGATAGACTAGGAAAGCAGGGTAGAATGAAATTACTAGAGGTCGCAATAACGACAAAATTTTGGTTTAATAAGATGAGCTACAAAAACAGATAAAAAGAGAAATTTTAAAAACATTTATTATAATCTTAACAATATTTCAATATACCAAAAAGAAGATTGAATATGAAACCACAAACTTCAACTACATCTTATTTTTTAAAGATATGTGTGTGTATTCAGTTTTTAAAAAGTAATAACAAAACTGCCTTGTTTATAGGAGAGGAGCAGAGTTATGGATTATAGAAGCAGGACACTTATGGGGGTTGATGATCAGATTAAGAAAATGACTATCCCTGGTTCCTGTGGATAGATGGGGTAGAGTGGAGGTGTGCCTCATGGGAGCTGAAAAGGATGAAGTTCTGGGAAGCAAAGGACATCAACTTGTCAGTTTAAGTTCCCTAGTATAAGGTTGGGATGGGCTGGATGAAAAAACTATATGCCAGGTACCTGACCCCTTCAGAAAGGAGAGAGAATGACCTAGGAGCCCATAGATGACTGCCATCATGATCAAGGAAGCATGAAAGGAGAGGTTGCTGAGTGATGGAAGGGAGAGGACCTGGAAATGGCATAAGGACCTGGAGGTATGCTTACTCCTCTTGGCCCAGTGTGTTGAGGGGTTGGGAGTAGTGGTGAGAAAAGTCCCATGTAGTACTGGAGAGGGTGACCAGGGCTTCAGTGTCTTCTGTAAAAGATGGGTTTTCATGATGGTGGGAATGTAAAAGAATCATGAGAGGAAGAAAAATACAAAAGGTGGTTTGTTAACAATAGAATGGGAGTTGCATAGGACAAAATGGAAAGGAAAAGTAGAAATGGGGATAGAAACATGGTAGAGTTCAGCTGGGCTGCCACAGATGTTGTGTTTTTTAATTAAGCTAAAACAGTGTTTTTTAAATTAATTGCTATTGCACTAGTTTTGGCAGTGAACATATTATTTTATTAATATGATATATGAGTAAAGAATTGACTGTATGGCAGAGAAAGCAGGGAGAGAGCTTCAGCAGGAGAAAAGCCCCAAAAGACCCATGCTGTCTCTGAGACTCAGCACATGGTCTCAAGGGGACCTAAGAGAGTTGAGAAGACCTACACTGTCCTAAGATCTTGGGAGAGCCAAGCCAAGAGTGCATTCAGAGAGAGAGAGTCAAGTACCAGGCAAGAGAGCATTCCTGGTGTGGCCTAGGGTTTTATCCTCTTTTGATAGAGGTGAGTCATTATACATTGATCAAAGCTACTTGGTTAGCAATTCCATTGGTTGACAATGCTTGAGGGGCAGCAAGGTGGCACAGTGGATAAAGCACTGGCCCTGGATTCAGGAGTACCTGAGTTCAAATCTGGCCTCAGACACTTGACACTTACTAGGCATGTGACCCTGGGCAAGTCACTTAACCCCCATTGCCCCACAAAATAAAAAAAAAAAACAACCAAAAGACAATGCTTGAGAGTGGTCTAAATGAAAATGAACTCTACCGATGACTTCAGGGAGAAGTGGCTCACCCAAGTTGCTTAAGGCAAAGTCCATTATCAAGGTGTGGTTTGATTCCACTGAGCTAGAAAAAAGAGTCTATCTCCATTTCTTTTGTTCCTTTGGGTTTGTCCCAAATAAGATCTTGGAGAACAGGACTTTCTGGAGTAGGGGGAGAAAGGACTGACAAAACTGATCTCTGGGTCCCCCAAGAAATCCATTATTAATTATTTTTATCTCACAATGTATATGAGGAATGACTGGGAAAGGGGGCTTTTGTGTAGGGAGGTACTAGGATTTTGAATCATTGAGGGTCCAGTAGACCATAGTTGTAGGATCTGGACCTGTAAACCCATTTTCTAGCCTGTTCTTTCCGGGGCAGCTAGGTGGTATAGTGGTATAAAGCCCTGAATTCAGGAGTACCTGAGTTCAAATCCAGCCTCAGACACTTGACACTTACTAGCTGTGTGACCCTAGGCAAATCACTTAACCCCCATAGCCCCACAAAATAAAATAAATAAATAGATAGATAGATAAATAAATAAATGATCTCTCCTGTTCTTTCTCACTGAAATTTCTATTCTATTATCCGGTCTGTGAGAGGGGCCTTGTGTTCTAAGATGAAGGCTCTATTCAGTTCAGTGAGAAGCCAGTATGGTATAGTGGTATAGTGGTATAGAGACTGGCCTCAGAGTCAGGAAGACCTACCTGAGTTCAAGTTCCACTTCGTTACACAGATTGTCAATGTAAATTACTCGGCCTCTCAATGCCAGATGCAATGCAGAAGTTGCAGAGGTCTGGATCTGCATTGGTAGAGGAAGTATGTCTCTGGGACTACCCTACTCTGAAGAAATCACAGGTCTAATTAAAATAGGTGTAACAAGGGGCAACTAGGTGGCACAGTGAATAAAGTACTGGCCCTGGATTCAGGAGGACCTGAGTTCAAATCCAGCCTCAGACACTTGACACTTACTAGCTGTGTGGACTCTGGGGAAGTCACTTAACTCTCATTGCCCCGCAAAATTAAAAAAACAAACAAACAAACCAAAAACCAAATATGTGTAACAAGGTACAGTTCATAGCCTAAAGGAATTTAATCCCAATAGGGGGAGAGAACACATAGTAATAGAATTCCAAAATAAAATGAAGCAAAACTGTGGACTAATCTGGGTTTAGTTTTCTCTATGGTTGACTACAAATCTATGTAACCTGATCTATTTTCTCTTCTCTCCACTTTTACAACACCTACTATCTATTGGACATCACCAAGTGGGTACCCTATAGGTATGTAAAAAACAATATGGCCAAACCAGAACCAATTTGATTATTGGAGCCAAGGTGATAGAGTAACAGGAAGAAGTAAAGCAGAGCTTTCCACTATAAGTCCTCCACAAAGATCTAGCAAATGTATCAGACCAGATTCTGACTGGGAAATCCAAGAAAAAGGCACAGTGGAAAAAAAAAAAAGAAAAAAAAGGCACAGTGGGTTATTTTTCCAGGCCAGGTATAGATAGGGATACAGACATAGAGGTTGGCTGACACTGTAGATTAGCTCTCATCAGGAACAGTAAACCCTGCTGAGCATTCCAGAGTGGTGAGAGACTATGTGGGACCTTGATATTGTTCAGCATTCAGGAATAGGTTTCAACTGGCACCTCTGTTACTCAATAACAAATTCAGTGTCATAGATCTGAGGCCTTCTGAGGAAAGGAGCTGTGCCCAGGGTGGTATTCAAAGGTGAGGAGCTCTTGCGGGCTCTAAGCTGTGTATTGAGCAAGGAGCAAATTCAGCAAAAACCAAAACCCCAAAAAAACCAAACCCCAGTATCTGTGTGTCTATGACCCCAGGAGGAAAGTGGGGATGAGAAAAGGTATCTCAATTCTCAATTCCAGTGTCTGGCTCAGTCTGAAGCAAGAATAACTAGGTCTGTAATCCCAGATCAATTTTGTCACTCTAAATCAACAGAACTTTCCAATTGGCTGATAGTGATTTTAAGTCCAGGATTTATCTACTGGAATTCCAACAAGGGGCAAGACAATAGGTATGTTACTCAGACCCAAAAGATAGACCGGAAAGGGGAACAGTCACAATCAAAGTTTAGCCCTGGATTAGACCATTTCAACAGCACTAAAAGCTAGTCTGTTCCTGAGATCCCTATAATAACATAACACTCAATATCCAAGAAAGACCAGACATTCCCTTCCAGAAGGTTCACATAGCCTAGCACTATCTTAAAGTCTGAGGTCAGAAAGTAGGCTGGAAGATTGAGCAAACAAAAAAGAATCCCACTATAAAAATCTATTATGATGACAGGGCCAATTAACATACAAAATCCATAAGAAGAGAATGACTCCAAACATCTATGAGCAAAGTCTCAAAGGAAAACACAGTTTGGACATAAGTTTAAGTAGAATTCCTGGAATAGGGGCAGCTAGGTGGTGCAGTGGTTAAAGCACCGGCCCTGGATTCAGGAGTACCTGAGTTCAAATCTGGCCTCAGACGCTTGACACCTACTAGCTGTGTGACCCTGGGCAAATCACTTAACCCCCATTGCCCCTCAAAAAAAACCCAACAACAACAACCCCCCCACACACACAAAGAATTCCTGGAAGAGATGAAGCCAGAATTTAAAACAAAAAAGAATTTTAAAAGTTTTGTAAATGAAATAAGAGTGCTTGTAGAAAAAATTGAAAAGAAATTGGAATTATGGAAGAAAGGTTTCAAAAAGGAATTAACAACATTGCACAAGCAAAACTTTGCCTAAGCAACAAACTCCCTGAAAATTAGAGTGGGTCAAATATAAACAACAAGGATATTAAACCAAAGTCAAAAGCCTAAAAAATAGAAGAAAAACATAAACTAGTCACATGAACAATAAGATGGAATACTAGAAATCTTCTCCAATCCTCATGACCTCTTAAATCTCTCTAAAATATGAATTTTGTGCAATAGTTAAAGTAATTTTAGCAGTCCTCCAAATGAACTAACAGCAGCAGAGTTGTTCAGTTGTGCTCAATTCTTCATGACCCTACTTGGATTTTCTTGGCAAAGATACTGGAAGGGTTTGCCATTTCCTTCTCCAGCTCATTTTACACAAGAGGAAACTGAAGCAAATAGGGTTAAGTGACTTGCCCAGGGTCACACAGCTAGTAAGTGTCTGAGGCCAGTTTGAACTCTATTCACTGTAATACCCATCTGCTTATAACAATAGAGAAGGCTGTTCCTTATCCTTAACTCACTTAACATCCTGTCCCTGACAGCCCACTATGTGTAGGCAAGATGGTACAAGCTAATCCATGGGCTTGCAACAGAACTCTACCCTTCTTCCAAGTGCTATAGAAAACCAAAAAGCAGGGGTACTTTCTAACTATGGCAGTGCTCTGTGCTGCTACAAAGCTCATCCAGACAACTGAGAAACAGAGAGAATAGGGGTGAAGGGGCATGCGTGGCCGTGTGGTATTCCACCAAGCCTGAGGGAAAGAGACCAGCATTGGTCCCCCCAGAAGGCACTTAAGGCAGAGACTGAGGCTGGTGATATATGAATTTCCCAGGACAAGTAAAGGATGAGATGGCTTTGGAGTCCAGTCTCCAGGGAAATTGCTATCACAAGGGAAAGAATAAGAAGGGGAGTATTAGAGGAAAATTAGGAAAAATGACTAACATTACCAAAGATCTCAGAAGGAGGAAGATTCAATTAAAGACTTGGCCATAAGCAGATAGACCAACAGGAAGGCTATTAATAGCAGAAGAAAATATGATTTCCACATCAACTAAATGAGTCCAGATATCTCTGAATAAATACTGCAAGACAAAGAAAAATGAATCACTACCTGATGAGGAGAGGACTCTGTTGATTTCTAGAAGAGTATGGAACTAAAGTAGATATTTCTGAATGGTTTAAAGAGAAATAAATCATGAAAGCAGAATTTATGGCATGCATGGTAGAAATTATTGGCAGAATAGAAAAACTTGAATCCACAGTGCCAAGTCTCAACAATGAAACAAAAGAGGGAATCACTGAGTGGTCATGCAAACACATAGAAATAAAGAATACTCTGAAAGAAGAGAAGCAACAGTTAATAACATTAAAAGAGAATTTTATCTCCATATAAGCAATATAACCTTAAAGACAGGATACATAGAAACATCTTAAGGATTATGTCTCCCAGAATGAAAAATCAAAAAATCTGAATACCACAATGTAAGAAATTGTACAAGAAAACAACCCAGAACTTCTGAACATAGAAAACAAAGTACCCACAGAAAGAATATACAGATTGCCTCCAGAAAACAACCCTATAATGTAAACGCTAAGATACATAGTAGTTAAATGTAACACTTTCTTTTTAAAATGTAACACTCCCCCCCCATGAGGGTTAAGTGACTGCCTAGGGTCACACAGCTAGTAAGTGTAAAGTGTCTGAGGCCGGATTTAAACTCAGGTACTCCTGAATCCAGGGCCGGTGCTTTATCCACTGCACCATCTAGCTGCCCCTCAAATGTAACACCTTCAATGACATGCAATATATTCTGCAAGCAACCAGGAGAAACACCTTCAAATGTAAAATAATTCAAATTACCCAAAATAATTTCCCATGCTGAAAGCTGAAGGAGAAAATGGAATAATGTGTTTCAGAAAGCACTAAAACCCCAAATGCCATCCAAGGTGACATACTTTGCAAATCTGAATCTACTCCTTAATGAGAAAAAACAGACATTCAGTTAAAAATAGAGGCATGCAAAACATTTCTAGAAAGAAAACTGGACTTGAGCAAAATATTTACCTCTCAAAACATCCTAAACAACAGACATACAAGAAAGGTAAACAAACATAGCAACCAATGACCACAGAGGGACCATTAAAAGATTTCTTTCTAAAAGTACAGAAGGGTAGAAGGGCTAAAGGAGAAGAGAGAGTCAAATAGAAACAATGTAGTGAAACAGGCCTTTAACGCCATGTACTAAACCACTTAGCACCATACCTACACATGAATCAGTGCTTTTGTGGGACTAAATTTCAGAAGACAGGGCACGTAAAAGGGAAGTGGAAAGGAAGAAGATAGGTAGGTATCCTTTTCAAGTCAAAGTTTAGCCATGGAAGGGAAATCACTCCTGTATTCTCTCAGGAAGAAAAAAAAAATTTACAGGAAATTGAGGAGACAAAAAGAGGAATTGAAATAGGGGAAAAGAAATGAAGAATCTTGTTTTCAGTTGTGGGAGTGGATATATATTGCTGATGAATGCTCCCATGGGAGAAGAGAGAAAACCTATGAAGAGAGTGGTGAACAATACAATGGGCATAATCTGCAGGAGTGTGGTTCTTAGAGACCACTTATCTTGTCCCAGAAGGGGAATCAGAGCTCCTGAAGGAAGGTGGCCCCCAGAAAAGTGTGAGGGCATGGACCCCTGGAGGAGATTTCATGACAAATGGAGGGAAAAATAACCATGGGGGGGGCAGCTAGGTGGCGCAGTGGATAGAGCACCGGCCCTGGAGTCAGGAGTAGCCTGAGTTCAGGTCTGGCCTCAGACACTTAACACTTACTAGCTGTGTGACTTTGGGCAAGTCACTTACCCCAATTGCCCTCACTAAAAAAAAAAAAAGAAAATAACCATGGGGGAAGGCAAAGGTTAATAATAAACAGACCATCAGGGAAATAGGAAATTCCTACCATAGAGAAATATCCTTTCTATCACCCACAGGACCTAGTCTTTTTGAATGAGGCACAACAGAAAAGTGGGATAGGGTACAAGACAATAACATAGATACTATTTAGAAGAAGGAACCCAAAACAGGTACCTGAGAAGGCTTTAATTTCTATGACAGATACAGAGACTAAAGAATAACTAAGTATGAGATTCATGAATCAAAGAATAAAAGTCTAGAATAGACAGGAGGGAAGATAAATAATGAAGAGAAAAAAGAAAATAAATCTCTATTTTCCCTGGCTCTGAGATGGGCCTAAGGATGTTTGTTTCTGTTCATGCCTTTGTTTTCCTCAGTTTCCAGTACTGGGAGGTGATCCCACAGGATTGAGAATTTGAGCCATAGGGATGTTAGAGCCCATTATAGGCCAGCCAGCCCAACATGGAAGTTCTAAGAAGTCAGGGCGCCTGGGACTCAAGCCCAAGGTGACTCTTGGACTTGGAACTGGGACTAGTGCTCTATGGCAACCAAGCTAAGCTATGAACCTAATCCTCTTCCCCTCCACAGAAACAGAGGTGGTACAAAAGGGGAAGATTATGCCTCTCACATGATGGAGGAGTAAGTAAGTATATTTGTGATTCTATCTTTGAGAATTTCTTTGTAAAAGTGAAAAAAGTACAAAAAAAAATTTGAAAAACTAACAAAAAAGTTGAAAGATGAGATAGGAAGGGGAATTTTGCCTGACTACTTAATTAGGGGAAGAAAAAAATTAAATTACCAATTAAAAGGAGAGAAAGAAAAAAAATAATTTATAAGTAAATAAAACTCCAAAACTAGGGAAAAGGGTAACAAATAAGGGAGAATGAAAGTTGAGAAGACGAGGAAGAGGGTCGGTGGGAATAGGGTTGCCCTAAAACAGATTAAACTAAATTAAAGGGACAAAGGAAGAGGGAAAAATCCTAATGTGGGAGGAAGAAACAGTTTCTTCTCTTTAAATTGAAAGAACTCTAAAGTCATTTCCAGGTAGAGATATTAAGATGATGCTAAACTATTAGCTCCTTGAGAGGGGAAACTGTTATCATATTTTTCTCCTCTGTCCTCACTCACATCACACTTTGTTTATGCTTCTCATATGTTCCTCTAGAACTCAATCAACAAATGTGGATCAAATTTGTAAGGAATTGTGATTTGGGGTTTCCATGACTCCATCTTTGCTTCATTATGGTCAGACTGAAATGATGTAATCTTGAAAAGCCTAAGAGAAGATGGGGGGTACTTGAAGAGATTATAGAACAAACAAAAGGAACTCTGATCAGATTTGTCTTGTATATTAGGTGGGACTGAATAACACAAAGAACATTTATTGAGTCAAAGTATCCAACAAAGTACTTAAGCACCACCTAGGAGTTCCCCAACGTCCATATGGACCTGGCCAATTATAAGGGGACAGCCCAGGGGGTATGTTGAACCAATTGTGAGACTCAGCATGGCTAAGAACCTCCCTTTCTGTGGGAGAGGCAGGAAGGGGAAGAGAGAATTCTGGAGAAACAGGGAAAAAAGTGAGAGAGAGAGGAGCTGGTGGTGGTTGACCTTCGGACCAAACTGGGAGACAGTGCACAGCTGATTCTCCTTGGAACTACAGATTCCAGGTGGTGGTGAGTTTGTGTTATTGAAGCGAGGCTGCCTCTTTAGGCCAGCTGACCTGGAAACAAGTTTAGGGTTTGAGTCAGTTTTTGTTCGAGGCCAAGCTGTTCTGAGTAGCTGAGGAAACAGAGCTTATTCGAGGTACCTGGGGACCTTTTACCCTAGAGATTTAGATTCTAACCATCTGGAAGTGGGTCATATCTTTCTCTAACCCCTTTCTGCTATTGTTCCTGGCTCTATTAACGTCATTGTGTGTTGTAAATTTGTTCCCATTATAAAATCCTGATTTGTTTGTGGGAAAGAGAGGCTGTTAATCTCGCTTTCTTATCATCTTAGTAAAATAACTAAAAAAAGGCAATTTGGAAGAGAGGAACGCTGGGCCTATAGGTCTCCCATTATTTTCTGAGTCCCATATTATGGCGAGCCGCCCAACTCTCCCCATACTGTTAAGGCTAAAATTCTAGCTAGACTGTCTAAAATCTAATGAGTAGTCACCAATAAATTATAAGCTTTAGCAAGAGTTAGACTTTTAAGCATGTATTTTTATTTTTATTTTTTAATGTATTTATTTTATTTTTGCAGGGCAATGAGGGTTAAGTGACTTGCCCAGGTCACACAGCTAGTAAGTATCAAGTGTCTGAGGTCAGATTTGAACTTAGGTCCTCCTGAATTCAGAGCGGGTGCTTTATCCACTGCACCACCTAGCTGCCCCCTTTTAAGCATTTATTAAGGAGAATAAGAATTTGGTAAAGAGAGAGAGAAAGGCCTACATTCATCTATCTATTAAAGGGAGAGCACATTTCTCACTCCTTCTCCACAGCGTCCTCAGGAAAGAGAGAGAATCAGAGCGCCAGCTTCCCCCTCTTCCTCCCACCAGCAAACGTCACTTCCTGACGCCAAAGAAAAGACGCATGGTCTTGCCCTCAGAGTTGTTCACCTCATTTCTACAGTAAGTCTCCAGCAGGTGGCATCATTCCAATCGTTACAATACCAAATTTGGCCCAAACAAATTCCTATTATCTGCAAAGCAAGATGCAAAACGCTGGGGGACATGACATCGTCCATTAAATTTCTTTGTTATGTGGGATGGCTCTCTGAGAGGAATGGGAGGAGTTTAGGTAGATATTAACATGATATAAAAACAAAGGATATCAATAAAATTATTATTATTATTTTGTTGTTGTTGGGGCAATGAGGGTTAAGTGACTTGGCCAAGATCACATAGCTAGTGTCAAGTGTCTGAAGCGGAATTTGAATTCAGGTCTTCCTGAATCCAGAGCCAGTGCTTTAACCTCTGTGCCACCTAGCTGCCCCCAATAAAATTATTTTTTAAAGATGACATAGTCCTTGCCTCATAGGGCTCATGGTCTAATATAATAGAATAAAAGTATTTATTCTGAACTACTATGTGCAAGGTACTGAGGATACATTGAAAACAATCCTGCCCTCAAGCAGCTTACATTCTTCTGGGGAAATATAACACATAAACCGATAAGTATCTACAAATATAATGGTAATAATGAGGAGAGGCTCCCCTCTTATCTGTTCTCCCTAGAACACTCTCATCTGTGGAATAGAGCTGAGCTGAATTCCCCTGCGACTTCTAGTGACTTCATTTGAGTGGTGGCAGTAACAGAGGTAAGGAAGGGATATATCTGAGAGATGTTCCAAAGGTCAAATAGATAGGCCTTGGGGGCAGCTAGTTGGTGCAGTGGATAGAGCACTGGCCCTGGATTCAGGAGGACCTGAGTTCAAATCCAGCCTCAGACACTTGACGCTTACTAGCTGTATGACCCTGGGCAAGTCACTTAACCCCAATTGCCTCAACAACAACAACAAAAATAAATTAATTAATTAAAAAACTTTTAAAAACAACAAAAAAACAACAAAACAAACAAACAAAAAGGGGGCAGCTAGGTGGCACAGTGGATAGAGCACTAGCCCTGGAGTCAGGAGTACCTGAGTTCAAATCTGGCCTCAGACACTTTACACTTACTACCTGTGTGACCCTGGGCAAGTCACTTAACCCCAATTGCCTCACTAAAAAAACAACCACCAACAACAAAAACCAAACAGATAGGCCTTGGCAACAGAGTGGATTTGGGGATGAGAGAGAATGAAGAATCCAGATGATACTTAGGTTTGAGCCCAGGGGAATGAGTAGATGATGGTGCCCTTGACAGTAACAGGGAAATCTAGAAGTGGAGATGGTTTAGGGTGAAGGATAATGAATTCAGTTTTGGAATGAAGGAATCTGATAGGTAGGGAGTGAAACAGGATACTTAGTGATGTGTAGAAAACCTAGAAGGAAGAGTTGTATCAAGAAGTAGGTGTCAAAGTGACAACACTGTCAAAGGCTGCAGAGAGGTCAAAGAGAATGAGGATGAAGAAAAGGCCATTGGATTTGGTAATTAGGAGATATTAGTAACTTTGGGGAGAGAGCAGTTTTGGTGGAATGACAAGGTTGGAAGCTGGATTGTAGGGGGTTAAGAAAAGAGAAAATGGAGGCATTCAATGTTTAGCCACAAAGGGCATAAGATATAGGATGATAATTAGCAGGGCTGGAAGGATCAAATGAAGGTTTTTTGAAGATGGAATTGTAGGAAGGGACCAGATTGTAAAGGGTTTTAAATGCCAGAGGATTTATATTTTTATCTGGAGGTAATACAGAGCCACTATATTTTGCTGAATAGTGGAGGGCAGTGACATGGTCATTCTTTTCTTAATAATAATAATAATAATAATAATAATAAACATTTTTATTTAAAGTTTTGAATTCTAAATGCTATCTCTCCTTTCCTCCCTCTCCTGCTTCTCCCTGAGGCCATAAGCAATCAGATATAGGTGACAGATTGGAATGGAAAGAGACTTGTGTTAAGAAGAGAGAACTCTTTAGAAGAGGTGAGGTTTTGGAGGCAAAGATAGTGAGTTCTGTTTGGACATGTTCAGACTGAGATGCTTATTAGCTATGTAATTTGAGATTTCCCAAAAGATGTTGGTGATAAGAAGTTGGATGTCAAAAGAAAGGTTACAGCTAGATAAATGGTTACAAGAATCACTAGCATAGAGATAATAATTGAATCCATGGGAGCTGATAAACATAGATGACATGGGACTTAGGATAAATCAGAAGAAGTTTCTCCTGTGAGAAGCAAAACCAGAGATGACGAAATAACATGACAGACATATCAAGGAATCAAGAGACTATTAAAGTTTAGATTGACCAAGTAGATATCAGGACAGAGACACCTAAGAAGTAAGGGGAGATAGTAGGAAAGTCAATTAGGCATGGCTACTACCTGACCAGAGCTGGGAGACAGAGATAACCCCAAGGTCAGGACCATCATTTCCAAAAATCCCTTTTGACTCTGTGATGTTTAAAATCTAAATGTGATGTCTAAAAAATCTAATGTGCGGTCCCCTTAAATTAGAAGCTTTAGCACTAGTTTTGGGGCATTAAGCATTTATTAAAATATACTAGGTATTAGAAAAAAAAAGAACACGTGGAGTTAAGAAAAGGCTTATCTAGCCTAGAATTCCAGCCTGGTCTGGTTCTTCCTCAAGTCCTCCACTATGAGCCTGCTTCAACCACAGACTGAGTGTGGAAGCTTTTCTTTGTTTTTTTTTTTTTTTTTTTGCAGGGCAATGAGGGTTAAGTGACTTGCCCAGGGTCACACAGCTAGTAAGTGTCAAGTGTCTGAGGTCATATTTGAACTCAGGTCCTCCTGAATCCAGAGCTGGTGCTCTATCCACTGCACTACCTAGCTGCCCTCGAATGTGGAAGCTTTTTATAGGTCAAGAGCAGAGGCAGTCGTTACACACTGCTTCAAGCTGATTGGTAGTCCATTGGTTCACTGGACTTGAAGGTGGTCTCAAGTTGAGTTCAAAGTCCTTAGCTTCTGAGAACAATACCTTCTTAAGGGCTGGTCAGGTATGGTTACAATCTAATTAACTTGAAGTAGGCTAATCTGAAGTCAATCACTCTCACTTAATTCAATTAGTTTAGATTAATCTCCAGGTGAGTCTTTGAGTATCTGCCAAATCCCATTATTTTCTCACAACTTTCAGGAATATGACAAGCATCTAAGTTTTCTCCACCCACCCCAAAAGTTTTCTCCACCCACCTTCTTTTCTGGGAGGAGAATGGTTTTAAGCCATTCTCCCTGAGGGTTGAAGTCTTTGACTTCCCACTCAGTCACTTTCTTTTCTTTTCTTCCTTCCTTCCTTCCTTCCTTTTTTTGGGACAATGAGGGCTAAGTGACTTGCCCAGGATCACACAGCTAGTGTCAAGTGTCTGAGGCTGAATTTGAACTCAGGTCCTCCTGACTCCAGAGCTGGTGCTCTATCCACTATGCCACCTAGCTATCCCCTGGTTCACTTTCTCTAGTGCCAAATAAAAAACCATTTTAATTCTAATTGGACTGTGTGAGCATGTAATTCTTTACTGAGGGCTACCTAAGAGTCACCTACTTTCCCTGTGACATTACCAACTAGACAGAATAGAGGGAGAAGAGAAGCAGGGTCCTGGTCCTTATGGGATGCCTAGGGTTGATAGGTTTGACCTGGAGGAAGAGCCCACAAAGGAGGCTGAGGAGGGGTCAGATTAGAAAGAGAGCTACAAAAGAACATTGTCATTAAAACTTTGAGAGAAGGGGCAGCTAGGTGGCCCAGTGGATAGAGCACCGGCCCTGGAGTCAGGAGTACCTGAGTTCAAATCCGGCCTCAGACACTTAACACTTACTAGCTGTGTGACCCTGGGCAATTCACTTAGCCCCAATTGCCTCACTAAAAAAACAAAACAAAACAAAACAAAAAAAAACTTTGAGAGAAGAGAGAATCCAGGAGAAGAGGGTAATTAGTAGTTAATCAATAATATATTAAGCACCTACTAGGTGCTAGGCACTGTGGATACAAAGAAAGGTAAAAGACATTTCCTTCTCTCAAGGAGCTCACAGTCTAATGGAGGATATAACATGTGAGTAACTATGTACAAACAAGCTCCATACAGGATAAATTTGAAGTTATCAGCAGAGGAGAGGTACTACAATTAAAGGGGAACAGGAAAGACTTCCTGTAAATGGTGGGAGTACATTAGCTGGAACTTTAAGGAGGCCAGGAATCCAGGAGGCAGAGATGAGGAGGAAGAGCATTCCAGGTCCTGAGAATGGGTAGTAAAAATGCCTGATTTTTTTTTTTTTAGTGAGGCAATTGGGGTTAAGTGACTTGCCCAGGGTCACACAGCTAGTAAGTGTTAGGTGTCTGAGGCCGGATTTAAACTCAGATACTCCTGAATCCAGGGCATATACTCTATCCACTGTGCCATCTAGCTGCTCCTGAAAATGCCTGATTTTGGGAGATGGAGTATCTTGTTTGGGGAAGAGCAAGGACACCAGCATCATTGGAGATTGCTGCTGTTGTTGTTGTTAAACCAATGACATGGCGGGGTGGGTGATATCTTGATTTGTAAGTGAACTGTATTTAAGTGAGGCAGGGCTGTGCAATGTCATCAATATCACTTTTTCCTCCAGAATCACTAGAGTTCCATCATCTTTTCAAACCAAGGTCTCAGTTTGTCTAAGGCAATGCCCATTCAGTGATTAAAGACTAGGTTAGAATTGAGACAAAAGATAGCTTAGTTTGCCTGCCCAAAAGAATCAATCTGTTAGGGGACGAACCTCAGAGTTTTTGGCTAGAACAGAAAACAATTACTATTTTTCCACTCTGAGCCATCAAAACCCAAACGATGAGCAAGTGAGGCTTTATTGACCTGTCCTGAACGCCAGAGTGATTTGGGTTTAAAGGACTAGTCAAGTAGCTCCTTTTGAATCACAATAGGCTTTTTCAAAGCCTGTTTTTTCCGAGCTATATATTTCATCGGGCCCCACTCTCTCCTCCAGAGTCAAGAGTCCAGTGGCAAAATCAAAATCAAGATGAAGGTTGATGGGCAGCTAGATGGCGAAGTGGTTAAAGCACCGACCCTGGATTCAGGAGTACTTGAGTTCAAATCTGGCCTCAGACACTTGACACTTACTAGCTGTGTGACCCTGGGCAAGTCACTTAACTCCCATTGCCTGCAAAAAAAAAAATACAAAAAATACAAGATGATGGTTGATGGCTCAGCCACTGGAGAAGAGATGACAGAGATGTAGGAAAATGTAAGAATTTTGAAGGCTTGTGGTGAGGGTAGGGAGGAGATCATGAAGTACTTTGAATGCTACACAGAAGATTTCATATTTCATTTTGGAGATAATAGGAAGCTACTGGAGTTTGAATTGGGCAAGGGAACAGGGACCGTCAGACTTGGGCTTCTGGAAGATAACTTTGACAGCTGAGTAAAAGGTAGATTGGATTGGGCAGAGGTGAGGCAGGGAGATGAATCAGCAGATCTTTTCAATTATCCTAGTATGAGATAGTGAGGGTCTTCACTAGGGTGGTGTCATTGTCAAAGGGGAGAAGGGGGAATAATGTGAGAGATGTTCCAAATCCAAGGTTGGGGTTTGGCAAAGAATGATCAGTGATGGAGAAGGGAGCAAGAAGTTTGAATGTAGAAGGTATTGGAAGGGGCAGTTAGGTGGCGCAGTGGATAAAGCCCCAGCCCTGGAGTCAGGAGGACCTGAGTTCAAATCTGTCATTAGACACTTGACACTTACTAGCTGTGTGACACTGGTCAAGTCACTTAACCCTCATTGTCCCACCAAAAAAAAAAAAAAGAAGGTATTGGAAAGTTTGGATGTAGAAGATACTGGAAAGTCTAACTGATTCACTTAAGCAGTCAGGATGGAGAAGGGAACAGAGTGCAACCAATCATAGATATGATGGCTCAGGCAAGGACTGAAAGATAGAGTCAATGGAAGTCATAGTATAGAGAAGGAACAAGTGTTAGGATCATAAGGCAGAGGGAAAGATGGAATGAGAACATATTATGATCAGATGAAGGAATTTGAGAGTTCATGAATATAAACAAGTAGAAACACTTGTGGTTGATGACAAGATCAAGGGTATGACCATCTAAGATGTGTGTAGCAGTAGTGGAGTAGAGGAGTAAGTCATTTTCCTTCAGTAGACTGAATATCAGGGAAGTTAGGATGCTTCAGGGAGTATCAGTATGTATGTTGAAGTTTCCTAATATGAGAGCATAGAGAAAGCTTGTGAGCTAGGCAGGGAAATCATTGAGGAAGGAAGGAGGGTATATAAACAACAGATACCATAACCTTGTTTGGCTAATATCCTTAGATTAGCTCCCTTCAAGACTCTAGTTTCTTCTCCTAATCCTCCCTATTGTTAGTGCTTTCACTCTCCTTTAATTGTCTTATATTTATTCATCTGTATACTTGAGAGTTCAACAAGTGATAGTTGAATGGAATAGAAATTGAGTTGTTGAGATGGAAAATGTGGACAGAAACTGTCCTTTGCCTCTTTTGGTTTACCCAGAACTTAGCACAGTATTTATTGAATGTTTATTGAATGAATGAATGAAAGTGAAGAATAAAATTTGAGGGAAGGGATGAGGAGATGGGGCCAGAAGCCAAGGCCTGGCAGATAGAAGGCAGGATTCTCTACTGCCGCCAGGGGCTCTAAGGACCCACAGTAAATGTAAAACAGCAAGAGTAGGGCGGGTTTTTTTTATTTCATTGGGAACTACGTTTCCCAGAGGGCACCGGAGCGGCGTCCATACGTATCCTCCGTCTCCTCCCTTCTCCCTTTCTCCCCCCTCTGGGAGTAGCCGGCAACTTCACCTCGCGCCCAATTCTCGCGATCTCGACGGCTTTTATAAGGCCGACTTGTAGACTCCGACCAGCTTCGCTTTGCTTCTCTTCGCTGAGGTCCGTTTGGGTCTCGGCGCTACTTGCGTCATGGCCTCAGTTCGCCCCGTGCTTCGGTGCTTAGGGAGTTACGGGGGCCTAGAGCCTTGTTAGTCTCAGCTTCCTGTCCGTGGCGGAGCCTCGGGCTGCGGACGGTCTCTTTCCCCCTCTTTCCTCCATCCCACTCCCCTTCCTCACGGAAATCCAGCTGGTAAGAGATCCAGGGCAGGCGAGGGGCGGGGCAGGGAGGGCAGGGAGGGGGAGAAGGGCTGGCTGCAGGAGGGGTCAGTGTGAAATTTGTGTGTGTGTGTGTGTGGGGGGGGTTAGGGGTGTGATTCTGGGGCCTTTGGGGACAGGTGAGAGGGGCTGGAGTGTAAATGGGGGGTATGGATGCCTGCGGGGCTTCCTGTATGGGGGTGCTGCGTAGGGATGGGACTAGAGGGTTTTGAGGGTCGTCATGGATGGGGGAGGCGCTAGGGTATTTGTGGTTTTAGAGTGGCCTGTGGCTGTGGGGTCCTAGGATCCCTTTGCTTAAGGTTAGTAAAAGGAATTGTATAAATGGGGGATCGAGGTTTTGTGAACGTGTATGTTGGGGAAGATGCCATGGATAGAGGGCTGTTTGGGAGCTATAGAGTGGATGTGGTGAGGGGGGTAGTAGGGGGTATGGATGGAGATAGGCCTGAAAGCCTGTGGGTGTTGTGGAAAATATTGTGGAAAGGCTTGACGAGGGACGTGGGATGGGAGAAAAACAAGTGGTCTTGTTCCTCTTGCCTAGTTTACCTTCCTTCCCAGGGGGTGGGGAAGGTAGTCTGTGCATAGAGCTGGGAAGGATCTTAGGCTTGGAAAAAGGAGTGGAATTGAAACCTTTAGTGTGGAAATCCTGAGCCCTCCTAATGTCACAGACCGAGCCCAGGCCTTTGTTTTAATGATGTCTCAGTACTGTCTGGAATCATTTCCTGTGGCACATCCACACTAGGGTGTTTTAATTACTGCTGGTTCGTATGATTAGAAAGGCCTTGGAGGTAATGTGTGGCCTTATTGTGATTCTTGAACCATAACTAAGTCCAAAGTCAGGGTATTTTGAGATTCAGTGAACTCTGTTTCAGCAACTATTTTAATGGGTTCTCTGGTAGAACTGTTAGAGCACTTTTCAGAGACTCTTGTAACTACTGGGAAACAAACTCTAGTGTTGTCATTGAGTTTGTGTTTTCTTTTGGGGGGGCTTGGATGTTCCAATGGGGCTTTTTGTGTGTAAGATTTTGCGAGAGGACTTAGTAAAGGATTTTGACTTTGTTTTGCTTCTTAATTCTAGTCAGTAGAGCCTCTGCATGAGAGCTGCTTGGGACTCTCTGCTAGTTCATCACTAGCTGCAGAATGTTCCCTTTTGACACCTTTGTCCTATCTGCGTAACTTCCATAGACTTTCACCGTGGTAAGCAGATATTCTCTTTAACTATTTACACCATTCTGTTTTAATGTGGAGGGGAAACAGGTTAGCTCCTAGACTTGGTTCAAGGGTCCATAGTTTCCTCTGGGAGATGGTCTCTATAAATTAACCTTGGCTAAAAAAATTACCTTTACAGCTGACTGGGTGATAAGCCTCTCTCGACTTAATCTGGACAGGGAAGCAGATGTCAGTCACTGGACCAGTACTGCCTGGAATAGCTTAGAGCAGGATTTTTTTTTTTTTATATCCTGAATAAAAGTGAGCAGGAATTCTTAACGGATGTATTTCAGAGAGTCCATGAACTTGGAACTTTAAATATTTTCATAATTGTATTCTAATACGATTGGCTTTCTTTGTGATCCTGTGTATTTTTTCCAATTAAATGCTATTCTGAGATTTATAGACTTAACCAGATTGCCAGAGGGGGTATTTTGATACAAAAAAGGTTATTGGCCGGGTGAAAGATGATTGCATTGATTAGCTCTAAACCAATTTCCCATAGCTTGTGTTATTTAAGAATTCAGAGTCACCCCATTACTATGATCAGGCATCAAAGGGAGGGCTTTAGTAGAGCACTTTGACTCTGAAGTATTTCTAGTAGATGTCTTTATCATTTTTTTTCAGGGAATTAGCCATAAGTGGTGTATTTACATTGTGCTATTTTCAAGCTCATGTGTATTTGTAGAAGTATCAACAGTAATGTTTGTAGTATTTGTTTTGTTTCCCCAGCTTTCAGCATATGAAAATGCACTTTGTTATTTTTATTTGGTGACAGGGAATCAGAGTTCTGGATATCTATTTAGAGAAACACCGGGATCACAGTCTTTCATGGCATCATCCAGAGAGCCAGATGTACCTGGTAAACTCAGTTCTTTCTAGTAAAGTCATACGTTATCTGTTTGGTTGTTTAAGTTATTATGGAAGGAATCACTTCGTTTGAAGCTAAGGTTTTATTTGTAGACTCTTTATAGATTTAACAGGTTGGTTTTTAAAAAATTGTCTTATCCATAGAGAAAGTGGTTATCTTGATTTATGCTCTCACAGACTCACAGAATGTTAGAACAGGAAGGGACCTTGGAGAGAATTAAAAAAGGAGGACTAAATAGGGAAACTGAGCCCCAGGCAGGGGTATTACCTGCCTAAGAATATATAGCTGGTGACTAGTAGAAGCTGTCTAGGACCTAGATTACTGACTTTCAACTGTTATTTTCCATCAGACCAGGAAGTCTCCCATCCTTGATTCATATTTGCCTATTATTTACACTAGTTGCTGTAGGAAAATCTAGGGAACACCAGTCCCTACCCTGAGAGCTTCTGTATTTTTTTTAAAAAGGGGAAAACCCAGGCTCTCAAGAGCTTGTGCTTTGCTAGTCTACTGTGGGCTTCTGACCACAGAATAAGCTGTGGTAAGGATTGAGGTCAGATCTCAGGGAGAACTGACAGGTAATGAGGAATGGAGAACACTGGAACAAGTTGGTCCTGTCATTAGGGATAATCTGGATTTGGGCAGAGGCTGTGAAGAACTATTCATAGGAAGATGGATAAGATGAATTCAAAGTAAACCCCTTGCATTGGTTAGTAGGGAGATCTTAGAGGTTCATTTGACTTCAGGAAAGTGGAAGAGAGGATTTTTTGTCAGCTAATTAAAGATTTGTGACTGTCAAAACTTGTTCTATAAAGATTCATTTAGAAGTATGGTACTTGCTAATTCCAAAATGAGTATTATTAAACATAGTCATTCATAATCAAATTCAAAAGTGCATTTTTTTTTTAGCCTAATGATGGCTGGGGGAAAAACTTATGCTATGCTGATTGGTTATGAATTAGCTACTTTAGTTGAGATGATGATTGGATTTTTCATTGTTGTAATTTCTGGATCTATCCTAGACGGATAATTAAATTCTTGGTCCCTAGTGTCAACATATTTTTCTTTTTTGTCAAGTCAGCAAGTATCATTAAGTGCCTCCTATAGGCCAGGCACTGTGCTAAGTATCAGAATACAAAGAAAGGTAAACAGTCCCTGCTCTCCAGGATCTCACAGTCAGCAACTGGATATATACAGAATAAGTTGTCAATAATAAACAGAGGAAAGGCACAACTTTAAGGGGGATTGGGAAAGCCTTCTTGTAGAAAGTAGGGATTTGGGTAGGACTTTAAGGTAGCCAGGAGGGAAAGATGAGGAGGGAGAGCATTCCAGGCGTGGGGGACAGCCAGGGAAAAGGCACGGATTTGGGAAATGGAGTCTCTCGTGAGAGGAATGTCAAAGAATCTGATTTCACTGGATCAAAGAGTGAGTGTGAGTGTGTGTGTGTGTTTTGGAGGTGTAAGATTTAAGAAGACTAGAAATATAGGTGGGGGCTAGGTTTTGAATGCCAAACAGGATTTTATATTTGAACTTGGAGATTATAGGGAGCCATTAGGGGTTTTTTTTTTTTTTTTTTTTGGTGAGGCAATTGGGGTTAAGTGACTTGCCTAGGGTCACATGGCTAGTAAGTGTAGAGTGTCTGAGGCTAGATTTGAACTCAGGTCCTCCTGAATCCAGGGCTGGTGCTCTTTCCACTGAGCCACCTAGCTGCCCCAGGAGCCACTGGTTATTAAAGGGAGTTCAATACCACATATGCTGACAATAACCAGCTAATTGTTTTACTTTTACGGCTAAATTTAATTATTTCTAAATATAAGATAGCACAGGGCAGCTAGTTGGCACAGTGGATAGAGTGCTGGGCCTGGAGTCACGAAAACTCATCTTCCTGAGTTCAAATTTGGCCTTAGACACTTACTAGCTGTGTGGCCCTGGGCAAATCACTCATCATCTCTGTGCCTCAAGTTTCCTCATCTGTCAAATGAGTGGGAAAAGGAAATGGCAAACCATTCCTGTATCTTTGTCAGGAAAACCCCAGAAGAGTTGGACACATTTGAAAAAGAGTGAACAACAAATAAGATAGCTTTGTCAAGTAGTGTCAAAGGGTATCAAATAAACATTTGGGCTCTACCGCAGTGTCTTTTACAGTTCACTTCCAAGCTTAATCAACAAAGCGTCGTAGTATCACTGTGCTGGAAGGGACCTGAGAGGCCATCTAGTCCAGATCTTTAGTTTTACATGAGCATTATTTCCCTAGTTTGGAATCAGAATTCTAAATAACATTAACTTGGCCTGGTTGCATGTTTTTCACTTACTGTCACAGTGATTCCCATAATTGCCTTAGGGACTACTTCGTCTGGTGATACCCTAATTCATACTGTTTCACAGAATCGAAACTTGTCAGAACTGAAGAAATCTTAAAGATCGTTTGGTCCAACCCCTTAATCCTAGGTATAGAGAAACTTAAGGCACTTCTCATCTAGTCCTTGTGATTACTGATTGATAACTATTGCAGTTATTATGCTCTGTAGACTGAAAAGCAAACATTTCATCAGATTATTACTTAGTGCCTTACTGTTAACTGGCTAGCTGACAAACAAAATATGAAATCTAGTGGTATTTTACATTTGGAAATCTGTTGGTTTTCCAAATGCTTATTGTTGGGTATCTAGGTGTCTTGTTTAGTATAAGATCATAGTTCACCAGGCATTAAGCAAATTCATCTTTTAATCTAGAATCTAAATAAACAATCTTAATTTGAAGAGCAGGCTAATTAAATGAACTTTATATCCCTGGTTAGAAAACTTGTTGAAACCCTACCAAAGCATGAAAGAGGAAGCTGTCAGCTGAGAATAACCTTGGAATTAGGTAACAGTATAGTTGTTGCTTGTATCTCAGCCTTTCAAAGTTCAAATTTAGCAAGATTCCTTCAATTTATGCTGGATCATGTTGAAATGTGACAGCTTTTGCCAATGGAAGTGAACCTTGGTTGGTATTGCAATGTGTTCCCCATCCCAGATAATTCTGAACACTTAAAATTAGACATTGAATTGTTATATTTGAAGAAGGTTCTGACACAGATCATGCTGAATACTTTTTGGAGATGTTTACCAAAAGCAGATGTCAACTTTTATTAATTCTTTTTTTTAAAGTAATTTTTAATGTGGCTTTGATAGCCCTAGGGAAGTACTTGTGGTGGAGTTGGGAAATCACCTGTATTTGGGTACAGTGGTCTTTGATGAGGATGTTTTATGTCACCTGCCATAGAATGACTCTTGATAGTTTTTCTTGTGGACAATCTGTTATATAAAGTCATAGGATTTAGGGGCAGCTAGGTGGCGCAGTGGATAAAGCACTGGCATTGGATTCAGGAGGACCTGAGTTCAAATCCAGCCTCAGACACTTGACACTTAACTAGCTATGTGACCCTGGGCAAGTCACTTAACCCTCATTGCCCTGCCCCCCCCCCCACCAAATTGGAAACTCAAACTATAAAGTCATAGGATTTAGAGCTGGAAGGGACCTTACAGATCATCTAGTCTAATTCTCATTTTACAGATGAGGAACCAGGGGCCCACAGAGGGGAAGGGGACTTTGTATTAAGATATTCATGTAGTAAGTATCAGAGCGCCTATAAATCCTCTAAATCCCCCTAGTCTTTATACTCTGGTGCTGCTGCTTTGCAGTGGCAACATTTGGATTTTCCATTTTTCTTTCCTCTACTTTGACTGTAGGGAGAATCAACATATTAAACTTCTTCAAAATGGAATATGACTGTACACTAGCTGATGTACTACTGCATGTGTTCCTCATTATGGACATCTTTGTTCTTAGCTATTGAGCACAGTGCAGGTGGGCTTCTAGGCAAGATGTCTTTGCCAATTGGAATGCATCGTCGGGCATTCAGTTATGATGATGTCCTGGAGGATCCCACACCGATGACTCCGCCTTCATCTGACATGTGCAGTAAGGTTCTGTGGAAAAAGCCGGTCATCCCAGATCGGAAGTACCAACAGCTTTCCAAGGTATTTAATAGCTGTTGTTTTATGTAGAGCTTAGTACCTCTCTATCCTTTTAAGAATGGGAAAAATTTGAGGGCTAGAACAATTGGGAAGTGACAGCATAACATTGAGGACAAACATTAAGCACCTACTGTGTGCAGAACACTGCCAGACACAGGAGATACAAAGTACTCCTTTGGGGCTATTTCTTTGTTTGGTGGCTAAGACTGTACACATCATTGTAATATAAAGTGTCATGTCATGAGTATATTAGAGAGGTGCAAAACAAAATTCTCTTTGGTTGGTCTGAGGATGGAGATTGGTCTCAACCATGGGGAACCAGGAAAGCCTTCCTGGAAGAAGTGGCATTGAGGTGAACTTTAAATAAAGAACTTAACAGGAACTTAACAGGTTAAAAAGATTAAAGGAGCTCATTGTAGACTTGGGACAAAGCTTGAGCAAAGGCACAAAAGCAGTAGAGGACAGGTAGAAAGGAGTAGGGGCTTATTGCAAAGAGGTAGGAGTAATTTGAGAAGGTTGAGAAAGGTGAGGTGGTTTGAGTTATGGATGACATTGAATACCAGGCAGAAGAGTTTGGATTTTGCTTCATAAGCCACGGGGAGGTGCTGAAGAGTGTGGGCTAGATTTGTTTTCCTAAAGTCATGTGGTGAAGCTGCTGGGGCTATACCATCTACTCCAGGTTAGCTTTTTACTTTCTGTTTCTTCCTTGCTATGTATAAGTTAGTCTTTCTTGCTAAATCCAGAAAGGTAGCTTTCAACTTGGGCAAGTGTTACATCTGCATTTCAAGTGTGAATAATTAGACTTAAGGAGGTGTCTACTGAAGTCTGACCTGACCACAAAGGAACTATTTTGGATTAAACAAAAGTTTTGTATCAGAGACACCAGAAGTAAAGAAACGTTTTCTACTTATTGGATGTCAGCTGCCTTTATGGTCCCTGGAAGCTTTTCCAGACTCTTATAAAAAGAAAGATATATGGAAACAGAGCAGAAAAATATGTCTGAGGATAGCTTACTTACCCCTTTGTTTCTTAAGTAGAAATCGAGCATTTTTAAGGCTAGCTCAAGGCTTGATGGTGCAGGTGAGGGAAGGGGGAAGATACAGTGGACACTCAGTTTGGCAAGGACATCTTTAACTTTAGTCCTTTGAGAATGAGCACTGCTTGAGAATACTTGCTACCCCCTTTTCTGCCTTTCCTTTTTCCTCCCCTCATCTTTGTCTTCTGGAGGTTTGTAAGGAGGGAGAGAATCAACCCACCATTCTTTTCTACCACTCTCCCCAAAGATTTGAACACTGAGACAGGTACTTAGAATATGGACTTCAATCTTCATTTAACTGTCATTTAAGGGTGAGAAGATTTAGGATTTAAAGCTGGAAGGAATTTTCGGTATCATTTTGTATAGCCTCCTCGTTCTGCAGATGAGCGTAGGGGATTTTGCCCAGTTCACGTAGAGAGACAGACATGGAACTAGTTTTCTGATTCCGAGTACACTGTTCTTGACCTTTTAATTGAATCCTTCACTTAAAAATCTTAAATTAGTGTTCTTAATGGTTTATGATACATGGTTTTATGGGTTTCCCAAGCCTATAATATACTTCTCTAATTATAGCTCTCTAATTGTTTGGCCTCTCAAATTTCTTAATCATTGGATATGGGCAAGTTAGCTGATTTTCTTCTGCTGTTTCTTACCACCTGCCCACAATACAAACTGTCCATTGATATAATTTACTCAATAACCTCTTTTACCTTCCTTGCAATTCATTTCCGAAAATATTAGAAATTATTCTTAAAATTTATAGTACTTAAGATAGAATGTATATATGTATATGTGTATATATATATATATACATACACACACAAATTTACAAATAAAGATTTAAAATTAAAACTGTTTACATTTTGGAAAAAATACACATCTTAACAAAACACAATGATACATCTATTCAAAGCCCCTTTCTGGTTCTATTTTTTACTTATGAAGTAGAACAGATACATTTTGGTAGACCCTGCAAACAGAATTTGTGATTAATTTTCTTCCATGTCCATCTCAAAAGTGTTTCCTCACCCTTCCTGCACAGGTTGAGGAAGGAGAAAATAGTTTCTCCATAAACCCCTCAGCTTCCAGTGACCAAATGAACAAGGCCCCAGTGGTGAAGGCCAAGGCAACGCACGTCATCATGAATTCTCTAATTACAAGTAAGCAAGTGCTCTTAACCTTTTGTAAGAGTTGAGCTGGGGGGATGGGGTGGTAGTTGGAAGTCAAAATACTTGAAATGAGGCTTCAGTGTTACTCCTCAAAATTTCACTCAGTGCTTGAACTTCCTAATTTGGTTGTTACAGAAAGGAAATTGTGTTCTATAGAAGCTTAGCTCTGACTTAGCATCTCCTAAACCTGGTTTCTGGCATCTTAGTTGATGTACTCGGATGTTTGCTTCTGCAGTCTAGCCAGCATGTCTATTTTAAGAAAATACTCATTTGAATTTAATTTTTCTTTAGGAGAAAAGTTTTTTATTTTAAATTGTGCCTTCTTTCTTGTCCATTAGACATAAATAGTTGAATTATGGGGCTGTGGGCTTCAGAGTTGAAAGGGATATCCTAATCCTTTCATTTGATACTGAAGGAAACTAAGGCACAGGGAGGGGGAGTAGTTTCCCTGACATCACACAAGGTAATAAGCAGTGAGCTTGGGCTTGAATCCAATTTCTCTGACTTCAAATTTAGTTCTCATGCTGGTGGTTGGGGGAGGTGGGTTTACACTAAAGCTAATTAATTACTCGGTACATACTGATGATTTATTTATCTATGGTTTGCAGTTGCAACCTAGTTGGAGGTCTTAGCTTTTTAAGAAATTCAAGCCTACATGGCTTGCTATTTATATTTTTATTAAGATAGTTACATTGGGTAGGTCTGGTTGTGTGGGAGAGTCAATAATTATTAGAATGGAACTTCATTCTTCTGTTTTTGATACTTGTTTATTTGCATAGACTTGGCTTAGAGCTTTGTCAGCTGCTTTTCTGTAGCAGGAGTGTAAGGTACAAGGGAATTCTTCGCACTCACTGATTTGCACAATGTCAATTTTGCTGGTCTCTTTCCAAGGTCAGAAACACTTGTTTAAACAGGTTTAGGAAACCAACATCAGAATGGTAACAGGACTCAGCATTGTTTGGAAAATTATCTAAAGAGCTGAAATCAAGTGATCAGAGGCCATGTTGGCTTTTAAAATCATGCACCTTGACACTGAGGCCTAAAGTCCTTGCAAATCAGTGATTACTTTCTTTTGTAAACTTCCAAAGGCTGTTCCTGTGTGGTGGAAGAACAGTAGCAGTCTAGCAAAGTGGGTATAGTATGTATCTAGTAGATAAGGTAATGTGGGCATTGGGAAGTGTTTGCCATGGCAACTGAATGGGTGTACAGTGCAGTGATTGGTAAGGTAGACCTTGCCAAATTATTACTGATAGACTTTCTGAAGCTTAGTGAAGCAGAGGATTTTGAGCTGGAAGGGGCCTTGGAGATCATCCAGTCTAACCCTGGCAGTTTATAACCTAGGAAATTGAAGACCACAGAAGTTAAATAACTTCCCAGAGCTTTTCAGGGAGTAAAATAGCAGAGCTTGGATTTGAATCCAGGTCTTGTGACTCCAGTATTCTTTCTACTATATATACCATGGTGCTATGATTACAATGACAGAAGTTTTGATAAATATTTTTCAAATTCTGTTCCACAGAACCTTGGTGTCCTCTGCAACATGAATAGGGAGTCAAATGAGCCATACTAGCAAGCCAATTAGAAGGGCTTGCCTCTCCTTGCCGCTTAGCTGGCAGGACCCTCTGACTTGAAGTGTTTTGTACTAGGCTTTTAGTCTCCCTCCTATTACCCTCTGCTCTAACTTTTGTATCCAGTCCCACAGGTTCTTTTGTTTTTAGACAAACAGAACTGCTCATCCCTCCCTGCCCTTGCATCCAACCATGAAAAAAATGCAATTCTCTTATACATATGCATGTACACACACAGCTTAACTCCCTGAAACTCGAGGTGGTGGTTGTTGGAGGGGTAACATGCCAAGGCTGTCCATGAAGTTTTCTCAGCAAAGATAGTGGAATGGTTTGCCATTTCATTCTCCAGTGGATTAAGGCAAACAGAGGTTAAGTGATTTGCTCAGGGACACAGCGTTAGGAAGTGAGCCTACATTTGAACTCAGGTCTTCCTGACTGCAGGTCCAGCGCTCTGTCTATCCCCTGAGCCCCACCTCGCTGCCTCTTAAAATGTGAGGTACTAAATAGCAAAATACTATAACCCTCTTCCTTATGATTTCTTTTTATAAACACTTGTCCTTAGTGGGAGCCAGAGTTAAAATATAGACAAGTGTACCAGCTTCTTGGGTAATCCGTGGATTTGACTGTGGACCTGTGCTTGCCTCCCATTGCTACATTTCAATCTCAAAAGTGCTTCATGTCTAAATTACTTTGGAAAGCAGTGATCTAGTTCGGTCCCTTCATTCAGTGGAATAGAAAACTGAGACCCAGAGAAATAAAGTGACTTGGGGGCAGCTAGGTGGCACAGTGGATAAAGCACTGGCCCTGGATTCAGGAGGACCTGAGTTCAAATATGGCCTTAGATACTTGACACTTACTAGCTATGTAACTCTGGGCGAGTCGCTTAACCCTCATTGCTCCACAAAAAAAAAAAAAAAAAGAAAGAAAGAAAGAAAGAAAGAAAGAAAAAGAAATAAAGTGACTTGCTAGAGATCACAGAACATATTAGATTGGGGCTCCAGAAACTGGAAGAAGTTTTAATTTTTAGAAAGATAGTCCAGTATCAATCATCACATTACCATGAACATAGATTTCCTAGGTTTGAAATATCAGTTTCAGTGTTTCTTTGTTTAAACGGGAAAAAAAGTTCTTCCTGCTTATTAAGTTTGGGGTATGACTGATCAGGAGGTTTATGTGAAAATAAAAAGTCAGATTTAGTAAGTTTTATTTGCAAAATAGGAAGACTAGTTAGTGATTTAGTAACCTTAATTATGTGTTCTTCCAAGTCTGGGAATATTGACTATATTTATGGCTAATGTCATGGAATATTTGATCTAATAGAGAATAAAAATGTTGAACCTGGTTGAAAACTTGGAGTCATTTATCTAAAGGATGGTTAGTTTCTCTTAGACAGTGCCTTTAGGAGAATGTGTTTCAGGATATTTCAGGAAGATCTGGATTTTAGTCAGTTTTATTATTGAATATGGCAACTAAGTTATGCATATCATACTTTGGAATGCGACAGATACATAGTACCTGAGGTATTGGAATGCTTGACCTTGGTGAGAACTGTTTGTATATTAGATTGTTTTTGCTGCACTTCTAAAATTGTTCTTGTTAATCAAATATTCTTGTTTTCATATATACTTAACACTATTGTGTGTACCTGGCTTTTTGCGGGAGGGTTTTATTTTTGGAACATACCTCCATTGAGGTAGGAATTACTGGTGTGGAAACTTCCTCCATTGATTCAGGTCACTAACTCTTCCATACCTCAGAGCCTTAAAGAATTGCTTGCTCAGAGGCTCAGTGACTTGCTCATGGTGACATGGCCAGTGTCTGTCATAGGTGAGAGGTAAACCCTGGTTATTTGACTTGAAGGCCAGTGAAAAACATGTAGTAGGTGATAGAATTATTTATATGATAGAATCATGGTTTGAACTGAAAAGAACCTTAAAAGATAATCTAGTTCACCCCCTTTATATTATAGATAAGGAAACAAAGACCCTGAAGGGCAAAGGGACTTTTTCAAGGTTGCACAAATAATAGAGTTAGTCACTCAGTTAATAAGCATTTATTCATTACCTACTGTGTGCCAGGCACTGTGCCAAGCTCTGGAGAAACAAAGAAAGGTAAAACATAGTCCTTACTCTCAAGGAACTCACAGTCTAGTGAGACAAACAACATATAAACAACTATGTACAAACAAACTATAGGATAAATTAGAAATAATCAATAGAGGGAAGGCACTAGATTTGAAAGAAGCTAGGGAAACCAAGAAGTGAGATGAGGAGAGGGCATTCCGGGCACTAGGGATGGCTAGTGAAAATTCCTGGTGTCAGGAGATGAAGTATCTTGTTTGAGGAACAGCAGAGAGACTATTGTCACTGACTGCAGAGTACTTGGGGTTGAGTAGGGTGTAAGAAGACTGATAGAAAGGAGCCAGGTTATGAGGGACTTTGAATGCCAAAGATAGGATTTTTATATATGATGGTGGAAGAAATAGGGAGTCATTGGATTATATTGATTGGGGTGGGGGTGACATGGTCAAGCCTAGGTTTTAGGAAGATCACTTTGGCAGATGAATGGAAGATGAACTGAAGTGGGAAGAAGCTTGGGGTAGCTGGACAAACCAGCAATTGGACCATGCACTAGAATGAGGGCATTACTGGACAAAAGGGGGTGTATTCAAGAGATGTTGTGAAAGTTAAATAGGCAGCATGGGGGGTGAGAGAATGAAGAATCCATTGTAAATGAAGAGAAAGGAAAAAAATGACTTTCATTAATAAGTAAGTACAACATATCTAGACAATGCCATGACTGCTCTCTGTGTCTCTTTGCAGTTTACCTTTTTTGTCAATAAATAGGTAATATGTTTCATTATAGATCCTCTGGAGACGTGGTTGATATTGTATTGATCAGATTCTTTTTTTAAAAAAAATTATTGATATCTTTTGTTTTTATGTCATCTAAGTTTATTACAGTATTTTCCTCCTCCCAGAGAGCTATCTCATATATCAAATATAACAAAAGGGGAAGAGGAAAAAACTCTAGCAAAATTGTTAGAGTTTTTAAGCCTTTCAATGTTGCCATCCTTATCAGTTGGCAAAGATGACAAAAACGGACAATAAGAAATGTTGGGGGTGCCGTGGGAAAACAGGCAAGTGAATATACTGTTGGTGGAACAGTGAATTGTTATAGCCAATCTGGAAAATATTTTGGAACTATGCTCCCTAAGTTACTAAGATGTGTAGCCCCTTTGACTCAGTGGTTCCACTACCAGGACTCCACCGCTAAAGAGATCAACGAAAAAGTGTATCCTCCACATACAAAAATATTTATAGCTGTTTCTGTGATGGCAAAAGCTGTGCCCACCACTGGGGAATGGCTAAACAAATTATGTTATATAAATGAAATGGAATACTATTGTTATAAGAAATGAAGAAGGGAATGGGTTCAGAGAAATTTGGAAATATTTGTATGAACTAACGCCAAGAGAAGAAAGCAAAACATGGAGAAAGGGGAAGGGAATAAGCATTTATATTGTGCCACTCTGTGCCAGGAACTGTGCTAAGCACTTTGCATTTATTATCTATTTGATCTTTATAACAGTCCTGGGAGGTTAATGCTATTACTATCCTATTTTAAAGTTGAAGAAACTGAGGCAAACAGAGGTTAAGTGACTTGCCTGGGATCATACAGCTAGTAAGTGTCTGAGGCTGGATTTGAAGTTAGGTCTTCCTGACTTTAGGCCCAGCACTGTACCACTTAGCTGCCTCTAAGAATTGTTCAAGGGAGAACAATATAACAACAATTTGGAAGAAATGAACAACTTTGAAAGACTTTATAACTTAGACAACTTATGTCTTAATTTGTTCTTTTTCTAGCTTTTTTAAATGCGTGCCCAATTCATCGATCTCCTCTTTCTCTTTTTTATTCATGTAAGCATTCATTGCTTTGGCTGCATCCCATAGGTTTTGGTATGTTGTCATTCTCTTGGATGAAATTACTGATTGTTTCTATGATTTGTTGTTTGACCCACTCATTCTTTAGAATGAGATTATTTAGTTTCCAATTAATTTTCAGTCTACCTTTCCATGGCTCTTTATTATATGTAATTTTTATCGCATTATGATCTGAGAAGGAGACATTTATTTTTTCTGCTTTTCTATATTTGACTAGGAAGTTTTTGTGCTCTAATACATGGTCAGTTTTTGAATATGTCCCATGTACTGCTGAGAAAAAGGTATATTCTTTTCTATCTCCATTCAATTTTCTCCAGACATCTATCAAATCTAACTTTTCTAACATTCTATTTCCCTCTTTAACTTCTTTCTTATTTATTTTGTGGCTAGATTTATCTAATTCTGAGAGGGGAAGATTCAGATCCCCCACTAGTATAGTTTTGCTGTCTATTTCCTCTTGTAACTCACTTAACTACTCCTCTAAGAATTTGGATGCTATACCACTTAGTGCATACATGTTTAGTATTGATATTACTTCATTATCTATCTTACCTTTTAGCAAGATGTAGTTTCCTTCCATATCTTTTTTTTTTTTTTTGTGAGGCAGTTGGGGTTAAGTGACTTGCCTAGGGCCATACAGCTAGTAAGTGTAAAGTGTCTGAGACCGGATTTGAACTCAGGTCTTCCTGAATCCAGGGCCAGTGCTTTATCCACTATGCTACCTAGCTGCACCCCGCCCCCCATATCTCTCTTAATTAGATCTATTTTTGCTTTTGTTTTGTCTGAGATAAGGATTGGTACCCCTGCTTTTTTGACTTCAGCTGAAGCATCATATATTCTGTTCTAACCTTTTACCTTTACTCTTTGTGTATCTCTCTGTTTCGAATGTGTTTCTCATAAACAGCATATTGTAGGATTCTGGTTTTTAATCCACTCTGCTATTCACTTCTGTTTTATGGCAGTGTTCATCCCATTCCCATTCACAGTTATTATTACTAACTGTCTATTTCCCTCCATTTTATTTACCCCATTTGTATTTTTTCCCCCTTCTTTCACCCTTTTCCTCCTCATGAACTTTTTGCTTCTTACCCTTGCCTTCCCCAATCTGTCCTCCCTTTTATCAGTCCTACTCCCTTTTCTTTACTCTTTTCTCCCCTACTTCTGCCCTCCCTTCTTATCAGTGTCCCCCCTTTTTCCCTTACCCTTTTTTTTTTTGGTAGGGCAATGGGGGTTGAGTGACTTGCCCAGGGTCATACAGCTAGTAAGTGTCAAATATCTGAGGCCAGATTTGAACTCAGGTCCCTCCTGAATCCAAGGCCGGTGCTTTATCCACTGCGCCACCTAGCTGCCCCCTTCCCTTACCCTTTTACTTCCCTTAAGAATAAGCTAAATTTTTTTATCCATGTGAACGTATATGTTATTCCCTCTTTGAACCACATCTGATGAGAGTAAGGTTGAAACAATGCTCAGCCCTCACTTCTTTCCCTCTATTGTAATAGAGGGAAATTTTTTTGCACCTCTTCATATGATGTAATTAACCCCATTCCATCTCCCCTTTCCTCTTCTCCTCTTAAACTCCTTTTTATTTTCTTTGTATCATCACATCAATGACAATTTATATTTATACCCTCTCTGTATATTTCTTCTGTCTTCCCAAGTAGATATACAGTTCTCAAGGGTTATAAGTATTATCTTCCCATATAGGGATGTAAACAGTTTAACATTATTGAATAGCTTTTTTCCCCCCTGTTTACTTTTTAAAATTTCTCTTGAGTCTTGTATGTTAAGATCGAATTTTCTATTCAGTTCTGGTCTTTTCATCAGGAAACCTTGAAAGTCCCCTATTTCATTGAATGTCCATCTTTTCCCCTGAAAAAGAATGCACATTTTTGCTGGGTAATAGATTCTTGGTTGCAATCCAAGCTCCTTTGCCTTCCAGAATATCATATTCCAAGCCTTGTGATCCTTTAATGTTGAAGCTGCCAGGTCCTGTGCAATCCTGACTGTGGCTCCATGATATTTAAATTGCTTCTTTCTGACTGCTTGTAATTTTGGAATTTGACTACAATATTCCTTGGAGTTTTACTTTTGGGGTTTCTTTTAGGAGGTGATCGGTGCATTCTTTCAATGATGATTTTATCCTCTGATTCTATAATATCAGAGCAGTTTTCCTTGATAATTTCCTGGAATATGGTGTCTAGATGCTTTTTCTGATCATGGCTTTCAGGCAGTCCAGTAATTTTCAAATTGTCTCTCCTGGATCTATTTTCCAGGTCAATTGTCTTTCCAATGAGGTATTTCACATTTTCTTCTATTTTTTCATTCGTTTGATTCTGTTTGACTGATTCCTGGTGTCTCATGGGGTCATTGGCTTCCATCTGTCTTATTTGAATTTTTAAGGCATTGTTTTCTTTAGTAAACTTCAGCACCCCCTTTTCCATTTGGCCAAATGAATTTTTTAAGGAATTGTTTTCTTCAGTCAATCTCTTTGTTTCCTTTTCCAAGCTGCTTATTCTTTTCATAATTTTCTTGTGTTGCTTTCATTTTTCTCCCCATTTTTTCTTCTACCTTTCTCAATTGATTTTTAAAATCCTTTTTGAGCTCTTCCAGGAAGGCTTTTTGTTCTTGAGACCAATTCATCTTCCCTCTTGAGGCTTCACATGTAGGAAATTTGAGAATATTGTCCTCATCTGAGTTTGTGTTTAGCTCTTCCCTGTGGACACAGAAGCTCTCAATGGTAAGAGCCCTTTTTTGTTTCTTATTATTCATACTGCAGCTTATTTTTTTAAAGCTGAGGTCTGCTCCTGGGGCACAAGGGTCACTGTTTCAAGCTTCTTGTGCTGGGGGCTAGGGGCTGTGTCACTGGCTTTCTACTTTGAGGCGTCTATGGTTTGTAGATTTCTCACCACCCTGGGCTTGCTCCCTGTACTTGCTCCAGGCACTGGGATGGCCAGACCCAGTCAAGCGTGTCCTGTGGGTGGCCCTTCAGCTGGCAGCCTGCCCTCTCAGCTGGTGCTGGTAGATATCACAACTGGCCCACTGTGCCACCAGCTTTATGAGCCAGGATCAAGGGGCCTCAGTTGCTCTGCTTTGGCCAAGAGCTTCCTGCTAACTTGCCCAGACCCCCTCTGTGCTGCTCTGTGTTGTCAGCTGTGCTGTGCTGCACTGCACTCCCCTTTTACCTGAGTGAGACTAATCTTTCCTGAAGTCTTCTAAATTATCTCAAGTTGCAAGGTTGTGTCTCTCTGTCTTTTTGTAGGTTCTGTAGTTTCAGAATCTGTTTAGAGGCTTGATTTAATGTTGTTTTTGAGGGAAATTTGGGAGAGCTCAGGCAACTTCCTGGCTTCTCTCCACCATATTGGCTTCACCCCCAACTTATGTCTTAAGAATGATCAATCATAATACAACATCTATTCCTATTAAAAACACTATGGGGGGCAGCTAGGTGGCATAGTGGATAGAGCACCAGCCCTGGAGTCAGGAGGACCTGAGTTCAAATCTGGCCTCAGAATGTGATGAAATAATGGGATTTAGCAGATACTCAAAGACCCACCTGTAGATTAATCAAGACTGATTAAATCAAGTGAGAGTGATTGACTGCTGATTAAGCCTACTTCAGGTTAATTGGATTGTATCAAGTTAATTGGATTGTGATCACACCTGGCTATCCCTTAAGAAGGTATAATTCTCAGAAACTAGACTATGAACTCAACTTGAGAACACCTTCAAAGACAATGGATTTGGATGACGCCAACCAATCACCTTGAAGCAGGGTGTAAGGACCTCCTCTGTTCCAGATGTATAAAAAAGCTTCCACAAACAGCTTGGAGAGGATTGCTGATTAAAACAGCTTGAAAAAGGGTGTTCCTGATTAAAGCAGGCTCGTGGAGGAGGACTTCAGGAAGAACCCAACCAGGCTGGAACTCTAGGCTAGGTAGGACTTCTTTTTCATAACCTTCTGAACTCTTTGTAAATATCTGTATGCTCTAATAAATGTTTAATGCCCAAAGACTGGTACTGAAACCTTTTAAATTTTGGTGACCACAATTAAGATTTTAAACATCACAAGACATGACACGTACTAGCTGTGTGACCCTGGGCAGGTCACTTAACCCCAATTGCCTCACCCCCAAAAAACCCAAACAAAACCAAACCCACTAGGGAAGGGCAGCTAGGTGGCACAGTGGATAGAGCACTGGCCCTGGATTCAGGAGGACCTGAGTTCAAATCTGGCCTCAAACACTTGGTGATTACTAGCTGTGTGACCCTGGGCAAGTCACTTAACCCCAATTGCCTTACCAAAAAAAACCACAAAAAAACAACAACACTAGGGAACATAAGAATAAATGGAGCTTACCTTAAAATGATAAATAATATTTATCTAAAACCATCAGCATGCATTATTTGTAATGGAGATAAGCTAGTAGTTTTCCATATAAAATGAGGGGTGAACAAGGATGCTCATTTTCACCTCTTATTTAATATGGTATTGGAAATGCTAGGTATAGCAATAAGAAATTGAAGGAATTAGAATAGGGAATGAGAAAACAAAACCATCACTCTTTGCAAATGATAGTATTATACTTAGAGAATCCTAGAGAATCAACTAAAAAACTAGTGGTAAGAATCAACAACTTTAGCAAAGTTGCAGGATGCAAAATAAATCCACATGAATCATCAGCAATTCAATGTATTGCCAATAAAGTCCAACAGTAAGAGATAGAAAGAGAAATTCCAGTTAAAATAACTGTAGACAGTATAAAGTACATGGGAGTCTACCTGCCAAGATAAACCTAGGAACTATATGAAAACAATTATGAAACTCTTTTCACACAAATAAAATCAGATCTTAATAATTGGAAAAATAGTAATTGTTCATGGGTAGGCCAAGTCAATATAATAAAAATGACAAGTCTACCTAACTCTATTTATTCAGTGCCATACCAGACTACCAAGAAAAGTTTTATAGAGCTAGAAAAAATAATAACAAAATTCATCTGGAAGAACACAAGGTCAAGGATAGTAAGGAAATCAATGAAAAAAAATGTGAAGGAAGGTAATCTAGCTGTGCCAGATGTCAAACTGGTGGATCAGTGGAATAGATTAGTTATATAATACATAATAATAAATGACTGTAGTAATCTACCATATGATAAACCCAAAGATCCAGCTTTTTGGAATGAAAACTTATTATTTGACAAAAACTACTAGGAAAACTGGAAAACAGTATTTTTACCCAGCAGGGGTGAAAAACCCAAGTTCTTCCTCAGAGACTCCTGTAATCTCCTCCCTGCCAAGGATTCAGCCCTCTCACCAGACTGTGAGCTTAGTTCCAGATGACACTGGTGCTGCAGCTGATTCAGAGGCTCTGGGGGTCTCTTTCTCTGGCGAGGTTTTCTTGGGATTGGATCTGTGTCAGGGTGACTGTGGGGTTGGGCTCCACTTCCGTCTCATCACAGCACCTCCCTCCTTCCGACCTTCCAAGCTGTCCTTGGTTGGAAGATGATTTCAGCACATTCTTCTATGGTTTATGCTGCTCCAGGAATTGTCCTATGGTATTATTTCCCCCCAAATAAACAGTAAAATGGGTACATGATTTACCCAGTAAAGAGTGATACCATAAGCAAATTAGGAGAGCATGGAATAGTTTATCTGTCAGATCTATGGGGAAGAATTTATGACCAAACAAGATATAGAGAGCATTAGGAAATGTAAAATAATTTCAATTATAAAACTGGAAAAATTTTCTATAAAAATTAAAACAAAAATTATATAAAATTAAAACCAATGCAACCAAAATTAAAAAGAAAAATAGAACATTGGGAAAAAATTTTGCAAAAAGAATCTCCGATAAAGGCCACATTTCTCAAACATGTAGAGAACTGAGACAAATTCACAAAAATACAAGTCATTCCCCAGTTGATAAATGGTCAAAGGATATGAGCAGGCAGTTTCCAGACAAAGAAATCAAAGCTATTTATACTCATATGAAAAAAAATGCTCTAAATCACTGATGAATAGAGAATGCAAATTAAAACAGTTCTGAGGTGCCACCTCATACATATCAGATTGTCTAATAGTACACAAAAGAAAAATGATGGGATGTGGGAAAAACTGGGACACTAGTGCACTGTTGGTAGAATTGTGAATTGATATGACAATTTTGGAGAGCAATTTGAAACTATGTCCAAAGGGCAGTCGAATCGTGTGTGCACTTTGATCCATCAATACCACTGCTTGGTCGGTATCCCAAAGAGATTAAAAATGGGGGGGCGGGGAATATTATTGTTCTATAAGAAATGATAGGATAAGGCCTGGAAGGATTTACATGAACTGATGTAAAGTGAAATGAACAGAACCAGGAGAACATTGTACATAGTAACTGCAAAATTGTGTGATCAACAGCGAATGACTTAGTTTTCTCAGCAGTACAATGATCCAGGACAATCCCAAAGGACTCATGATGAAACATGCTATCTGCCTCTAGAGAAAGAACTCTGATGTTGTCTGAATACAGACTGAAGCATGCTATCTTTCTTCCTCCCTCCCTCCCTCCCTCTCTCCTTCCCTTTCTTTCTCCCTCCATCCCCCTGCTCTCACTCTCTTTCTTCCTCTCTTGTTGTACAAAATAAATATTATGTTTTACATGGCTGCATATCTCTAACCTATATATTGCTTACTGTCTCAGAGCGGGGAGAGGGGAAGGAGGGAGGGATAGAATTCAGAACTTTAAAAAAATGTTAAAAATTGTTTTAACATGTAACTGGGAAAAAAATCTTATAAAAAAAGAATAATCAACCATAATTCCAGAAGACCAATGAAGCATGGTTCCCCACCTCCTAACCGAGAGGTATTGGACTTAATATGTAGAATGAGATACAATTTTTGGATATGGCCAGTGGGGGGCCATATGGGGGATTTGTTTGCTTGTCTCCACACATTATAAGGGTTTTATTTTTCTCTTTTTTTTCTAATAGATGAGGGATGGGAGAGGGAGAGAAAATAAATGCTTAATTGAAAAATAAATTATGAACATATAAATTGTTCTTCTTATTTTGCTCTCTTCATTCTGTAGTTCATACTAAAGATTCTCTGAAATAATCTCCTTCATAATTTCCTGCAGCAATAATTTCCCAAAAATTTGTACACCCCATTTTGTTCAACTATTCCTCAGTTGTATAAGAGGCAATCTAAGACTGTCTCCTAAAATTCTAGTTTTTGTTTTTCTTTTTCATGTGTTGCTATTCTGCTCCCAGGTAGCAACCTCCTTCTTAACTGTTCCCTGCTGACCTGTCCCTCCCCTATTCTTTCTTGTTTACTGGTTGTGTTTGCTGTATTTCTACACCCAACTCTTTTCATGTATGTGAGTTCAGCCTTCTTTTCTTTCAGATAAGAGTAAGGTTCATTTGATGCTTATTTTCCCTGCCGCCTCTCCATGTTTGTATACCCATTTCATGCATCTGAATTTTGAGAAATAACAAATTTTATCCTCTTCTTCCTTTCTACACTTAGATATTCTTTTTACCTTACCTTTCCTTTCCCCTCTTCATACCTTAAGAATTATCTCAGTATAGCTACAGTACCTCATTTAAAAAATTTTCTTATTCACTTATTAAGGTTCTGAAGGGACATTTGTTTCTTTGTCTCAGAATTGTAGTGTTACATCATCATGTAGTTTCTAATTGTCCAAGTAACTTTTCTTTCTGTGTTTCTTTGGATTCTTACGTTTGTATTTCAAAGTTCCTACTAGATCTTGTATGAACCTGAATATAACCTCTTGATACTTGATCTGTTTCTTTCAGGATGCTTGTAGTCTTTTTCTATTTTGTCAGTGATGTTCCTGGGACTTCTTTTGTATAGACAGGCACTAAGCATTCATTAAGTTCTCACAGTGTGCCAGGCACTGTCCTAAGCACTGGGCATAGAAATACAAGCAAAAAAGACAGTCCCTGACCTCAGGGAGCTTACATTTTAACAGAAGACAGCACACAAAAGGGAACTGGAAAAGGGAGTGGGACAGATACTTGTGGGAGAATGATGTTGAAGTCTGGAAAGTCAGAACCAGAGCATCAGAGCCTGGAGGGAAATAGAGGCTCTGAGACCTCAGGGTTTAGGAGCTCTGAAGGAAGTGTGGTAAAATAATGGAATTTGGCAGGTGTCCAAGACCTGATTGATTTAGTAGTGTTTGAATTGGGTGTGAATGAGAAACTACTAAGTACCCACTTAAGATGATTAGACTTTTTTTTTTAGTGAGGCAATTGGGGTTAAGTGACTTGCCCAGGGTCACACAGCTAGTGAGTGTTAAGTGTCTGAGGCTGGATTTGAACTCAGGTACTCCTGACTCCAGGGCTGGTGCTCTATCCACTGCGCCACCTAGCTGCCCCACAGATGATTAGATTTTTAGGCACACCTGGCCAGACCTGTTAAACCTAGTTTAAACTTGGTCAACTCTGAGAAGGAGTGTCCTCAGAGGCTGTGGACTGTGTCATCAACAGGGGACCAGTCTCAGCCACACAACTTGAAGGACCTCCCCTTTGGGGGAGGGAGAAAAAAGTAGAAAAAGGGACCCTCAACAGGAAGTTGGGGTCTTTTCCTGCCAGTGAGCTTCCAGGAGCAGATTGCAAAGAGGATGCATAGTTGTTTGCTATTGAAACTATGGACCCCAGGTGGTGAGTTAATAAAAAATGAATCCAACTCTTTGAATTAGCTGAGCTGGAAGCAAGTTTGGGGATTGTGTTAACCTTTGCTAGAGCCAGGGAGATTATCCATTTTCCTCTTTCCCTATTCCCTTGTGATTGGCTTAATTAATTTCACCTTTGCTATGTATTTTATTCCTATGAATAAAACCTGATTTGTTTGTGGAAAAGAGGCTGTCGATCCCCTTTCTTATTGGCCTGGGAGAAATAACTAAAAAAGGCAGTTCGGAGGGGAGGAAACTTTGGACCTAGAGGTCCCTCATTTTCTGAACCCCAATATTACAGCGAGCCACCCAGTTAACTCTCCCCATATTAAATTTGGCCCCTACAGAAGTTTCAGGATGAGGCATCTGAGCCATGGTGCCAAAGTGGATTCCTTATTTTATTTTATTTTTTTTGGTTGGGGCAATAGGGTTAAGTGTTTTGCCCAGGGTCATATAGCTATTAAGTGTCAAGTGTCTGAGGCTGGATTTGAACTCAGATCCTCCTGAATCCAGGGCCAGTGCTTTATCCACTGCACCCCCCAGCTACCCCAATTCCTTATATTTTCACTTTGACTTCTGGTTCTAATGGGTCTGGGTAGTCTTCATTTATGATTTCTTTAGCTATAGTATCTGCTTTTCCCCCCTCTCTAAATCATGGCTTTCAAGAACTCCAGTGATTGATTCCTTAAAAATCTCCTTGACCTGTTTTCCAGGCTAGTTTTTTTTTTTTTTGGCAGGGCAGTGAGGGTTAAGTGACTTGCCCAGGGTCACACAGCTAGTAAGTGTCAAGTGTCTGAGGTCGGATTTGAACTCAGGTACTCCTGAATCCAGGATCAGTGTTTTATCCACTGCGCCACCTAGCTGCCCCCAGGCTGTTTTTTTAATAATATTTTATATTTTATTGTATTTTCTCAATCTTTGATTTTGTTTTAATTTTTTTTGATATCCCATGGAGTCATTGATGTCTCTTTGGTCTATTTTAGGTTTCAGGGGGTCCATTTCTTGGGCACTTTTTCTTCTAAGCAATTTATTCCAGTCCCCCCCCCCCCAAGAGCTTTTTAATTCATTTTTATCTCTTGCTTTGTTTCTCCTACGTATTTATGTAGTCCTTTTTCCTTTGATTCATTCATCTCTGCTTGAAGTTGTTACAGAGTCACTCTCCTTTTTGGAGAGATTTGCAATAATTTTTGATACTGGTTGGTATTTTATTTTCTCATCCTTTCAACTTTAGTTCCTGAACTGGGGCTTTGTGCTAGTTCCAGGCTCCACTTCCAGCTGTTCTTCTTTTTTTTTTTTTTTTTTCCAGGCAATGGGGGTTAAGTGACTTGCCCAGGGTCACACAGCTAGTAAGTGTCAAGTGTCTGAGGCCGGATTTGAACCCAGGTACTCCTGACTCCTGGGCTGGTGCTCTATCCACTAGGCCACCTAGCCGCCCCTCCAGCTGTTCTTCTTAATGGAATTGTTGGTCCTCCTTTGTCTTGCTTTGAGACCCACTGGAGTCTTATACTAATTTTCTCCTCCTATGGGGTAGGCCTTACTGCATCTTTTAGTCTCAGAGTGTTGGAACTTAAGGTCTTTCATTGGTGTCTCAGGACAGAGTGAGTGTTGGCAACTTCAGAGTCTCTGCCTCTGTAGGTGCTTATGTGGTCTTCACCTTGAGTGGAACTGTCTCAGAGTTCTCAGGAGAGACTTCTGTTCTTGCTGCCCAGGACATAGCCTTGGCTGTCTTTAGTTGTTCTGGAAGGCTGGTTTTCTTCTTTTTTTTAAGGGAAATTAATTATATTTATGATGGCCTTTAATATCCATGAGGGAAGGATCTGTCAGTCAAATAAAAAAGGTTCCATAATCAAACTTCCATAAATTATGCACAAATGTCCAGTAAAATTAGATACAAACCTTTATCCCAACTTTCATACTAATATCACTCTAAATAGCCTGCTGTGATGGTGCATTTCCTACCCCCCACCCCCTGCTTCTCATTAAAATGTTCAGACCTCTGGGAATTTCATTGTTTTGTTGGGAGCCTCCTGTTCACGAAGCCCTGTTGGCAGCTATTGAAGAAGCCCTTTCATTTCAAATGCTCTAGAAATAGAATTGAATTGTTACTTGGTAAATGACGCTTTGGGGATTTTTTTCTTTCTATCTAGAAACTACCTCATGGCTTTTGAGGTTATTGGTATTAAATTATTTTCATGTTGATAATAGTAGAAAAACTGGGGCTACTTGCCTCATTCTCATTTCTACAACTTTTTTCATTCATCACTCTTCCCAGTGGGCAGCCTCATTTCCTGGGCTAATGCTTCTCTGCTTCCTGTCTGTGTGTGTGTGTATGTAAAATGTCTTCTATTTCAGAACAGACACAAGAGAGCATCCAGCGTTTTGAGCAGCGAGCAGGGCTGACAGATGCAGGATACACTCCGCATAAAGGCCTCACCACTGAAGAAGCTAAGTACCACCGTATGGCAGAGGCAGTCCATGTGAGTATGTAACACCTTGAATTATTTAGAAAATACTACATAAAAAAATACAATACAGGGGCAGCTAGGTAGTGCAGTGGATAGAGCACCGGCCCTGGATTCAGGAGGACCTGAGTTCAAATCCGGCCTCAGACACTTAACACTTACTAGCTGTGTGACCCTAGGCAAGTCACTTAACCCCAGTTGCCTCTCACACACACAACCCCCCCCCAAAAGAATACATAATTTCACATAACAAAATCTATTTCCAAAGTGTTTCAGTTTTTTTTTTTTAAAGTGAGGCAATTGGGGTTAAGTGACTTGCCCAGGGTCACATAGCTAGTAAGTGTTATATGTCTGAGGCCGGATTTGAACTCAGGTACTCCCGACTCCAGAGCTGGTGCTCTATCCACTGCGCCACCTAGCTGCCCCCAGTGTTTCAGTTTTTAACTCACAACTACCTTGTAAGGAATGTGGTGAAATGATCATTCTCATCTTGTGTAATATAGTCTTCCAGCATTTATTTTGCAGAATGCAGATTGACTTGAAGTCAATAGAGGAATATCATTTTGTTATACTTCCCCTTTCAGACTGAATTTGAAGTGTCAAAAAATCTGTTGCCACTGTCTCATCTCTTTCTAAATGAAATTGTTTTTTAGCTCCAGGTCATATTATGTGTCTTGGTACCAAGATTAAACATCCATTGCTAGTTTATCAGTGCAAAGTGGTGGATTCACAGGACTTCTGGCCAATTCAAGTATTATTGAATTATTGCATTATTAAGTGAATGATTTATTAAAACCAGATTTAGGGATCAACAAATCTTAGATAAAAATGTTGAACTTCTGAGTTTTCTATGATACTTGGAAAAGGAGAGGTGATTTATATGTGGAGCACAGTGGTGCTCCAGATTTGGTGGTACATTGTTTAGGAATGGAACCAAAGGAAACAGAAATTTTTCCTTTGGAAAAAGAAATGATGTTAGAACTTTGTAAAAAAAAGGTTTTATTTCTCTGATGTTTGAGCTGAAAGGTCTCCATGCGAGTCTTGTCCAGGAAAACAAGGGCTCCAATAGTAATCTCATTATTTGACTGATCTTCACCACTCTTGGCCATCTGGCTCTCTGGAAATGCCACCAGACTGCCAGCTAAGATGGCAGCAAGTCAAGTAAAGGAGCCTTTCCTTGCTTGACTTTAACCTGATTGTTTAGAACAGAGGGTAGGGAACTTTTTTCTCATTGAGTGCCACTGATGGAGAAGAGAAATTTATATAGAGCTACATACAAATAAAAATGCCCAACATGCCCCATTATAAATCTTTTTAACTCATCTACTTTAAAAATATAGATTATTTAATAAATTTCCATTTTACGTTATGAGTATCCAAGAGGCATTAACTCCATTGATTTCTACTCTAATCTCTCATTGTGTTATAGAGATGATCCTAGGGTCTTAAATGTAGTTCTAGAGAACTAAAAATTGGCAGGTCAGATGAAGCTCGAAGGGCTTCACGTGCAGAGTTGATGACATTGTCTGTTGTCCAGCCTTGCTCTTTACAGAAAATTCTGCATTCCTGGCCTTTACACTGTGTGTAATTTAAAATTCTAAATGTAGATTCTAATCTGTCCCCCCAGTTTGGGGAGAAACTGACTAAAATCACTGATAAACAAGTTTAGGTTTTTAAGGGTTTATTGAAAGATAGTAAAGAAAGAGAAAGATTGAGAACAGAATTCCTACAACCTGGCAATCCTCTTTCCTCAACTCCCCTGTGAAGTCCTCTCATCACCACGCTCAGGTCAGGAACCAAAAGAGATAGAGCCCCCTGCGCAGGCTCTCCTTCCTCCTTCTTGTCCCCTCCCAGAAATGGGAGGTTCTTCAAGCTGGTTGGTTGACTGGCCCGGAAGTTTAAAGTTTGTTAGCTTCTGAGAACCATGCTTTCTTAAGTACTCTCGAGTACCAGCCAGATGTGCTTAGAATCTAGTCAACTATAAGTCAGTCAGTAATCCAGTCAAGTCAGCCAGTAATCCACTCAGGTGGGCTCCTGAGTATCTGCCAAATCTCATCTATCACATTCCATTATCTTGACAACTGCATTCCTTTCTTACACTGTCTATCCATTCTTTCATTCCCCATATATACTAGGAGAAGGAGGAATAGATAGACTCATTGTTCTTCATTGTGCCTTAAGACTCTCTCTTAACCACCATCACCCTTTAGGTTATTTTATCCATTTTTAATGGATATTCCAATCCCACTATATCCCATTCCTAGTTGCAGTTATCATCTCAGGATTTTTGAACCTGGTTCTAGTCATCCTCTCTGAATAAGGAGGAAAGAAGCAATCTTCCTCTACCCCAAATTAAGTCTTCCTGTTAGAGGATTTCAGTAGACTTGTTAACATTCCCTCACACAACCTCTCCTTTCAGCACTGTCAGCCTCCTCAGCTTCCATTAGCTACACTTTTATTTTTACTCATTCAGTTACATTAGTAGTCCTACATTAGATCTCACTACCAGAACTCTGAAATTTTTCTCTCTGATCACACTCCCAATCCATAGGATCCTCTGCCTCTGTAGGTTCTGATTTTATTTTCCTTTGTCTTACAATATTTATTAGTAGATAAATTTATAGTCTGGACACTGTTACCTGATATGGAGGCCATATTTATGCCCTCCTGTTATTAATATCTTACTGCGTCTTTGATCTCATACCTCTTTGCCTTTGCATTGGCTGTCCCTTATACCTGTAATGCATTTTTTAAAAACTCACTCCTCAGTGCTTAGCTTTCTTTCTTTTTTTTTTTTTTTAAGGCTCAGGTGCTATCTTCTGCATAAAACCTTTCTGATCTTTTTTCGTTAATGAACTTTTCCTTCCTCAAATCATTTTGTATTTACTTATTTATGTGTGAGCTGTATCTCTAAGGAGAATGTAAACTCATCAAAGACAAGGGAAATGCCTGTTTTCATCTTTGTGTTTCCAGTGTTAGCATAGGACTTTGCACATAACACACATTTAAACATAGTTTAATCCAAGGCTCAAACCAGCTTACTGTGGAGAGTCACCATTAGAATTTGAAGGGAATTAATTTTTTTGGCTGCATCAAAGCTTGAAAATAGCCTTTAGAAAAATAAATTTATATTGCTATCTTGTTTTTATTATGTTCCCCACCCCTGAAAAATTAAGCATTTGAAAAAACAAGGAGAGGGGGCAGCTAGGTGGCGCTGTGGATAAAGCACTGGCCCTGGATTCAGGAGGACCTGAGTTCAAAGCCCGCCTTAGACACTTGACACTTACTAGCTGTGTGACCCTGGGTAAGTCACTTAACCCCAATTGCCTCACTAAAAAAAACCAAACAAAAAAAAAGGTAAACAGAGGAAAAAAAAAGTTACTCAATTAGGTTAAACTGTTTACATCCCTACACAGGAAGATAATACTCATAACTCTTAAGAATTGTAAATGTATTTGGGCAGAGAGAAGGACTTTACACAGAGGGTATAAATATAAATTGTCTTTGATGTGATGATACAAAGAAAATTAAGGGGTTAAAAAGGGAGTCTATGGGGAGGAGAGGAAAGGGGAGGTGGAATGGGGTGAATTATATGAAGAGGTGAAAAAAACCCTATTACAATAGAGGGAAAGAAAGGAGGGGTGAACATTGTTTCAACCCTACTCTCATTAGATTTGATTCAAAGAGAAAATAACATACATATATGTTCATTGGGATAAAGAAACTTAGCTCATTCTTTTAGGAAGCAAAAGGGGAAGGGAAAGGGTGGGGGGACTGATAGAAGGGAGGACAAAAGCAAGGGAGAAAAGGGTAAAGAAAAGAGAGAGGGGTGATAAAAAGGGAGGGCAGATTGGGGGAAGCAGGGGCGAGAAGCAAAATGTCAGTGAGGAGGAATAGGTTGAAAGAAGGGGGGAAAAGTACAAAGGGGGTAAATAGAATGGAGGGGAATAGACAGTAATAATAACTGTGAATGTGAATGGGATGAACTCTGCTATAAAACAGAAACAAATTGCAGAGTGGATTAAAAACCAGAATCCTACGATATGCTGTTTACAAGAAACACATTTGAAGCAGAAAGATACACACAGAGTAAAGGTAAAAGGCTGGAGCAGAATATATTATGCTTCAGCTAAAGTAAAAAAAGCAGGGGTAGCAATCCTTATCTCAGACAAAACAAAAGCAAAAATATATCTAATTAAAAGAGATAAGTAAGGAAACTACATCTTGCTAAAAGGTACTATAGATAATGAAGTAATATCAATATTAAATATGTATGCGCCAAGTGGTATAGCATCCAAATTCTTAGAGGAGAAGTTAAATGAGTTACAAGAGGAATTAGACAGTAATACTATACTAGTGGGGGATCTGAATCTCCCCCTCTCAGAATTAGATAAATCTAGCCGAAAAATAAATAAGAAAGAGGTGAATAGATTACTAGAAAAGTTAGACATGATAGATGTCTGGAGAAAACTGAATGGGGATAGAAAGGAATATACCTTTTTCTCAGCAGTACATGGCACATTTTCAAAAATTGACCATGTATTAGGGCACAAAAACATGACAGTCAAATGTAGAAAGGTAGAAATAGTAAATGCATCCTTCTTAGATCATGATGCAAATAAAAATTGCATGTAGGAAAGAGCCATGGAAAAGTAGAATGAAAATCAATTGGAAACTAAATAATTTCATTCTAAAGAATGGGTGGGTCAAACAACAAATCATAGAAACAATAACTATATCCAAGAAAATGACAATAATGAGACAACATACCAAAATCTATGGGATGCAGCCAAAGCAGTGCTTAGGGGAAAATTTATAGCTTTAAATGCTTACATGAATAAAAAAGAGAAAGAGGAGATTAATGAATTGGCCGTGCAAATTAAAAAGCTAGAAAAAGAACAAATTAGAAATCCGCAATTAGGAATGGCTGGACAAGTTGTGGCATATGAATACAATGGAATACTATTGTGCTGTAAGAAACGATGAACAGGAGGAGTTCAGAGAAACCTGGAGGGTCTTGCATGGGCTGATGATGAGTGAGATGAGCAGAACCAGAAGAACATTGTACACAGTATCATCAACATTGAATGTTGATCTACTGTGATGGACTATATTCTTCTCACCAATGCAATGGAAGAGAAGAGTTCCAGGGAACTCATGATAAAAGAGGATCTCCAAATCCAAGAAAAGAAAAAAAGACCTGTGGAGTATAGATGCTGAATGAACCATACTATTTCTTTTGGTTTTGGTGCTGTTTTTTCTATTTTGAGGTTTTTCATCATTGCTCTGATTTTTCTCTTATAACATGACTAATGCAGAAATAGGATTAATGTTATTGTGTGTGTGTGTGTGTGTGTGTGTATAAAACCTATATCAGATTGCCTGCTGTCTAGTGGAGGGGTGAGGGAGGGGAGAGAGGGAGAAAAATCTGAAATCTATCTTTACATGTAATGGAAAAAAAAAAGAAATCCCCAATTAGATACTAAACTAGAGATCCTGAAAATTAAAGGAGAAATTAATAAGATTGAAAGCAAAAAAACTATAGAATTAATTAATAAAACTAAGAGCTGGTTTTATGAAAAAACCAATAAAATAGGTAAAATATTGGTTAATTTGATTAAAAAAAAGAAAACCAAATTACCAGTATCAAAAATGAAAAAGGTGATGTGAAGTAGAAATTAAATCAGTAATTAGGAATTATTTTGCCTAACTGTATGCCAATAAATTTGATAATCTAAATGAAATGGATGAATATTTACAAAAATACAAGCTGCCCAGGTTAACTGAAGAGGAAATAAAATCCTTAAATAAACCCATATTAGAAAAAGAAATTGAACAAGCCATTAATGAACTCCCTAAGAAAAAATCCCCAGGGCCAGATGGGTTTACAGGTGAATTTTACCAAACATTTAAAGAACAATTCCAATATTATACAAATTATTTGGAAAAATAGGTGAAGAAGGAGTTCTACCAAATTCATTTTATGACACAAATATGGTAGTGATACCAAAACCAGGCAAAGCAAAAACAGAGAAAGAAAATATATAGACCAATTTCCCTAAAGAATATATATATATTTATTTATTTTTTAGTGAGGCAATTGGGGTTGAGTGACTTGCCCAGGGTCACACAGCTAGTAAGTGTTAAGTGTCTGAGGCCATATTTGAACTCAGGTCCTCCTGACTCCAGGACCAGTACTCTATCCACTGCACCACCTAGCTGCCCCTCCCTAATGAATATTGATGCTAAAATCTTAAATAAGATATTAGCAAGGAGATTACAGCAAGTGATCACCAGGAAAAGATGCCTGGGGGCAGCTAGGTGGTGCAGTGGATAAAACACAGGACCTGAGTTCAAATTTGGCTTCAGACACTTCACACTTACTATCTGTGTGACCCTGGGCAAGTCACTTAACCCTCGTTGCCCCCTTCTCCCCCAAAAAAGATATCTAGATGGCATAATAGCAAGAAGAAATGTAGCCAAGTTTTCTCCCCTTTAATGCTTCCACAGATATCAAGAAAAGGTCCCAGAGTGGGGCTTGACTGTGCAGGATGCAGGAATAGAGTACTAGTTGGCAGTTCTGTAACTGACATATCCAGTTCTGAGTCACAGATTGGGGGCAGCCTGAGGTGAAGAGCTGTGCCTAGGGTTGAAGTACCATAGTGATGGGTGACCATGGCCTCTACTCCAGACTCTGTATAGAGCAAGAAGGAAGCTCAGAAATAAGTTGTAGCTATGTGTCTCTGACCCTCAGAATAGAGCCCTGTCTAAAGAGAGCAGAAATCCCAAACCAAAGGGTAGCCTGCAGTTGTCATTCCAAACCAGGAGAGTTTTCCAACTGGTTGATAGAGGCCAAGTTCATCAGTCTACTGGAGCTCCAACCTGTGGCAGGGGGGAGCACAGATGAGGATCTTGTAGAGTTCATCCCGGAAGGTGAATGATCAGACTTTGCCCTGGATCAGACCACTTTGGGAACGCTGTTCCTAAGATCTTGGAGAACATTTATATATTCCTTACTCCAAGAAAGCATTAGCAAGATCCAAGACCATTTATCCTTTGACCATTTATCAACTGGGGAATGACTTGGAAGCATACTTTTAAAAAATTTTATTTTTCTTGAGGGCTATTTTTTAATTTTTGGTTTCCTTTTTTCCACAATATTACTAAAAAATTATGGTATGCGAATGCAATGGAATACTATTTTGCTGTAAGAAATGATGAAAGGTATTATTTCAGAAAAATTAGAGAAGAAACTGATATAGAGTGAAGTGAGCAGATTCAAGAGAACATTTTGTATAGTAACAACATTATTATAAAGACAGAATTAGGGATATTGTTCAACACAATGACCAATCAATTACAGAAGACTTTTGATAAAACTGCTACCCATCTCCTCACAGGTAATGGACTCATTGCAGTTTGAGACAATTTTCTTTTTGGATATGGCCAGTGTGGAAATTTATTTTGCTTGACTGTTTTTTTTTTCCTTTCTCAATAGGGGTGGGAGTTAATAGTTGATATAAAAAATAGCAATCAGGGGCAGCTAGGTGGCGCAGTGGACATAGCACTGGCCCTGGAGTCAGGAGTACCTGAGTTCAAATCCGGCCTCAGACATTTAACACAATAGCTGTGTGACCCTGGGCTAGTCACTTAACCCCAATTGCCTCACTTAAAAAAAAAAAAAAGCAATCAGGGCAGCAAGGTGGCACAGTGGATAAAGCACCGGCCCTGGATTCAGGAGGACCAGGATCAAATGTGACCTCAGACACTTGACACTTAACTAGCTGTGTGACCTTGGGCAAGTTACTTAACCCTCATTGCCTCGCAAAAAAAAAAAAAAAAAGAAAGTAAAAAATAACGGAAAATAACAAATGCTTGTGGATTGTCTCAGACTGAGTTGTCTTTAATATTGTTACATTCTGCTCACTTCACTCTGAAGGATGCAATTTTTTGGGGGCTCAGGCACTTTATCTCACTATAACTTTTTTCTTTTTTGAGACCTTACAGATCATTTAATCCAACACTCATTTAAAGATGGGACCAAGAGGAAACAAGTTACCATGGTCACAATAAATTTTTATAGGATTCCATTCTGGTTTGTTGCAGTATAAAATACTCACAGCCTAATATAAAAAGCCATAAAAACACTGGGTAATGTTAAGATCAACTTTCAGATTACAATAGTCAGCAAGGTAGACTATAATTTAGGAATTAACAATCCAACAGATAGAAAGTGGAACAAAAGCAATGATTTCAGTCAAGCAATCCTGACTGGTCACTTCTTTTTTTGATCTTATATTAGTGATATGCCAGTCAAGCCTCTTTCCCTAAAACATGCACTGGACATGGGTCCTAAGCCACAATCTTTGTGAGACAAAACAAGGGTACACACATCAAAGCAGTCAGCATGAGGGAAGAGTATACCATTTGAGAATACCAGAGACATGGGGCAGCTAGGTGGTGTAGTGGATAGAGCACCGGCCCTGGAGTCAGGAGTACCTGAGTTCAAATCCGGCCTCAGACACTTAACACTTGCTGGCTGTGTGACCCTGGGCAAGTTGCTTAACCCCAATTGCCTCACTAAAAAAAAAAAAAAAGAAAAAAAAGAAAAAAAAAAGAGAATACCAGAGACAAACAGATCATCGTGACACTTTTATTGACAAAAATAATCCAACAAACGATATTCACAGACACTGACCACGGCGACCACCCTTTCTGTGAGTGCTGTCAGAGGAGATTGGAATGACATCTTCAATCCGCCTGAACTTCATTCCAGAATGTGCCAGGGCTCTCAGGGCTGACTGTGTACCAGGGCCAGGTGTCTTAGTCCTATTTCCCCCTGTGGCCCGAAGTTTGATGTGAAGGGCAGTGATGCCTAGTTCTTTACATCTCTGGGCAACGTCCTGAGCGGCCAACATAGCAGCATAGGGAGAAGATTCATCTCTGTCAGCCTTGACCTTCATCCCACTAGTCACTCAGCAGATGGTTTCTTTGCCAGAGAGATCAGTCACATGGACAAAGGTATTATTGAAGGAAGCAAAAATATGACAGACACCAAACGCATTCTCTCCCTCTGCAACTTGAGGTCCAAGGCTGATGACCTGCTCTTCCTTCTTTTCCTTCCCCTTGCGAGGTGCCATTCCATTTCTGCTCCTTCATTTGGGCCGCCAACACCGGAAAGCCACTATAACTTTTTAAAACTTATTTTGCCCCCTATTTATCAAGTGTTTATTTTTTCTCTTTCTCACCTCCAAACTTAGTGGCAGAAAAAAATGATACCCCAACCCCAATGAAAAAATGTGCACAATCTTGCAAGACTAGATTGGCCATATCCAAAAATGTATATATCTTCTTTGGTATATTTAGTAAGTCATCTCTCTGTTAGAACCACTTTTATTTTTTTGGGTCAGATGTCCTAGATGTTATGTATAGCATGTTTCAGGCACAAATATTGATAGCGTTGTTTCCTCCTGGGTTATGTGTTATTTTGTATCTTTAAACACCATTGCATATTCTATAATTTGCAATTATATAGCTTCATCAGGACAATATTTATTTTAGAGACCCTTTTGTGTTAGGGATCAGTTTACATTTATTTATTTATTTATCTATCTATTTATCTATTTATTTTTTGGTGAGGCAATTGGGGTTAAGTGACTTGCCTAGGGTTACACAGCTAGTAAGTGTTAAGTGTCTGAGGCCGGATTTGAACTCAGGTCCTCCTGACTCCAGGGCCAGTGCTTTATCCACTGTGCCACCTAGCTGCCCCTACATTCATTTAAGCTATTTTATTTTATTTTATTTCTTAAGTGAAATCTAGCCCATTTTTTTAAATTAGAAGTTTACTTGTTGGATACATGTGTATAAGTGTAGGATACATCTGTCTGCCTATCCGTCCATCCATCCATCTATCCACTAATGAATTAACCAGCCCCACTGCATGTCAGTCTAAGTAATGTACAATAGCATTTTTTGCTACCTGGATTGCTAGACTTATCTATTGAGTGACCATGGATCTTTTTGAGGCATTGTTACAGTTTATATGGAGTACTTCTTTTTGGACTTTGTGTAGCATATCCTCCATGACAGTAGAACACACCTTTGGTGAACATTTCTTTCCCTGTTTTATGACTTTTTGGATGCAGAGGATCACTGAGCAAAACTATGTCTGATTGCAGCCATCATAGAATCTTAGGTCATTACATTGTAAGTGCTTAGGAGACATGCAGTGGGAATTCAAATGGATATGTCCTATGCTACTTCTAAACCAACTCCTTTTTCTGATTCAAACCTGGTACTCTTTGGGTACTTAGTGACATTCTGGCTTCAGCAGCTTTTTTTCTTTTTCTTTTTAAATTTATGATTTCGCCGGGCATGGTGGCACGCGCCTGTAGTCCTAGCTACTCGGGAGGCTGAGACTGGAGGATCTCTTGAGCCCAGGAGTTCTGGGCTGCCATGTGCTATGCCGATTTGGTGTGCGCACTAAGTTCGGCATCAATATGGTGACCCCCTAGGAACAGGGGACCATCAGGTTGCCTAAGGAGGGGTGAACCAGCCCAGGTCGGAAATGGAGCAGGTCAAATTTGTGATTTCCTTCCTATAAGGAAGCTATTTCTACTAATGCAGTTCAGCCAGTTCTGTGCAACTTCTAGTCTTAGAAGATTATCTAATGCCTTATGTGAGTGGCCCAGGGTCATTCAGCTAGTATATGTCAGAAGTGGGACAGAAACCAAGGTCTTTAGCTTCGAGGACAGTTCTCTATCTATAATGACAAAATTGCCCTTTTTTTGGGGGGGGGGTTGGGTTTTTTTGGGGTTTTTTGGCGGGGCAATGGGGGTTAAGTGACTTGCCCAGGGTCACACAGCTAGTAAGTGTCAAGTGTCCGAGGTTGAATTTGAACTCAGGTACTCCTGAATCCAGGGCCGGTGCTTTATCCACTACGTCACCTAGCTGCCCCCCCCGCCTTTTTTTTGAAGTATTTTATTATTTTCCAGTTACATGTAGAGATAGTTTTCAACATTTGTTTATATAAGATTTCCAATTTCAAATTTTTCTCCCTCCCTCCCCCTCTCCCCTAGACAGCAGGCAATCTGATATAGGTTATATGTATATAATAACATTAAACATATTTCTGCCTTAGTCATGCCATAAGAGAAGAATCAAAGCAAAAAGGAAAAACCTCAAAAAAGAAAAACAACAGCACCAAAGACAAAAGAAATAGTATGGTCCAATCAGCATCCATATTCCACAGTTCCTTTTTTTTTTTTTCCCCTGGATTTGGAGAGCCTTTTCCATCATGAGGTCCTTTGGAACTTTCTTGTACCGTTGGATTGGTGAGAAGAATATAGTCTATCACAGTTGATCAACACACAATGTTGATGATACTATGTATAATGTTCTTCTGGTTCTGCTCATCTCACTCATCATCAGTTCATCCAAGTCCTTCCAGGTTTCTCTGAACTCCACCTGCTTATCGTTTCTTACAGCATAACCTTCATATACCACAACTTGTTCAGCCATTCCCCAATTGATGGGCAACCTCATAATTTCCAGTTCCTTGCCACCACAAAAAAGAGCAGCTATAAATATTTTTGTACATGTGGGTCCTTTTCCCTTTTTTATGATCTCTTTGGGAAAAACACCCCAAAGTGATATTGCTGAGTCAAGGGGTATGCACAGCTTTATAGCCCTTTGGGCATAATTCCAAATTGCTCTCCAGAATGGTTGGATCAGTTCACAGCTCCACCAACAATGCATTAGTGTTCCAATTTTTCCACAGCTTCTCCAACATTTATTATTTTCCTTTTTTGTCATATTAACCAATCTGATAGGTGTGAGGTGGTACCTCAGAGTTGTTTTAATTTACATCTCTCTAATCAATAGTGATTTAGAGCATTTTTTCATATGGCAATAGATAGCTTTGATTTCTTCATCAGAAAAGTGCCTGTTCATATCCTTTGACCATTTCTCAATTGGGGAATGACTTGGATTCTTATAAATTTGATTTAGTTCCCTATATATTTTAGAAATGAGGCCTCTATCAGAAGTACTGGCCATAAAAATCGTTTCTCAGCTTTCTGCCTCCCTTCTGACAAATTGCCTTTTTACAACATTAGTTGGTGCTTTAGTTCTTAACCAATTCGTAGGACTGGGTGAACTGGTATCTTGGCATGCAATTAAATATTTTACCCCTGTGACCCTTGTCCCAGCTCAGCTGTTATGCCCACTTCCTTTCTCATGAGTAGTACTTTGTTCCCTGCAATTGTCCCTTTATAGTTGTATAACTTATTACTCATACAGTAATAATAGCATTTAATTTCTTCTGGGAGCAAAGGGTTATTTTATTTCATCATGAGCTCACCTAAAGTAGCATTTTGTGCTTGGAATGCATAGGATCTAAAACTGGAAGAGGCCTTGGAGATTACATAGCCCAACTTCCTTATTTTATAGATAAGAAAACTGAGACCAGAGACTAAGGAACTTGCTTAAGGTTACATATGTGGTAAGGAGAGCTGGAATCTAAAGGTAGCTGCTTGCGCTCCAAATTCAGTGCCTTTGCACTATCCAGAAAATTAGAAATTGGTGCTTTGTTAAATTTTATCTTTTTTTTTTTTTTTTTTTTTTTTTTTTTTAGTGAGGCAATTGGGGTTAAGTGACTTGCCCAGGGTCGCACAGCTAGTAAGTGTTAAGTGTTTGAGGCCGGATTTGAACTCAGGTACTCCTGACTCCAGGGTGGGTGCTCTATCCACTGCGCCACCTAGCTGCCCCTAAATTTTTCTTTCTTTCTTTCTTTCTTTTTTTTTTTGTGGCCAATGGAGGTTAAGTGACTTGCTCAGGGTCACACAGCTAGTAAGTGTCAAGTTTCTGAGGCTGGATTTAAACTCAGGTACTCCTGAATCCAGGGCCAGTGCTTTATCCACTGTGCCACCTAGCTGCCCCCTATCATATTCATTTCTAAATATATACGGTGAGCCTCCCCCTTTAACAAAGATTTTTTTAACATTTAGGTACATATCAACTACTTTCTGTGCCTCCAAGAAAGGAAGTCCTGCGTGTTCTCAACTCTTCCCTGGGACCAAGACTGGTCATTATAGTTACATAGTATTCAAGTTTTATTTTATCGTTCTTCCTGTTTATGTTATTGTAGTCACTGTGTATGTTGTTTTTATGTTCTGATTTATCCTGTATGAGTTCCATTCTATTAGTTCATACATCTTTTCATGTTCCTCTGAATTCTTTATGGTTCCAGTACAGTCAATTGGATTCATATACTGTAAATGGTAGCCTCTTGTTTATTCCTTTTTATTCATTGTGACTGGTTATAAGAAAAATTTTGATTTGTGTTTTCTCATTCTGAAGGACCAAACACATTAGGGGAATAACCCTTATCATTCAGCCACATTAGTGAATCTAAGTGAATCAGTCCAGAAGCCTTACTCTTTGGGGGACATGTGACAGGAACTCTTGCTTTTTTAGCTAATAAAACAGCTTTTAAAAATAACCCTGTAAGGCAGGTCATGCAAATGTTTTCTTCATCTTAGAGGAAACTAAAAGTGATTTGCTTGAATTCAAACATTATAAACAGGAATTTATTTCAGGCTTCATGACTTCAAGTGCAGGACTCTTTCTAATATACCACGTTGTCTCTTGCAATGCTGTTCCCTTAATGAATGTTCTTGGGAAATGCTTTCCAAGAATCTTTTTAATTTGGGCTTAGATGCATTTTCTTTTTTTCAAATACTTTCCTGTTTGGAAGTATACATTTTTATTCAGTCTCCTAAATTGTGACTATAACCCTGAACCTCCTTCTTGGTTAGCATCCCCCTCCCCATCCTGGACACTTTTCACCTGGTTCTGTTTAATTGCATTGTGCAATGTTTGTTTTCATCCTTGGGATGTTTTTTGTTGCATTTTATCAGTGTGAAGTATTCTTTGGTTTTGAACTACTTCCTGTCTCAATTATACCTTTTGCCTCTCTACTCCACCTGTTTCAGCAAACTGTGTATGCAACTGTACAGTAGAGAAACTTGCTATTGGTGCCCAGACTTTGAATAATTGCTTCTGTGGCAGTACTAGAACTTTATTTTATAGACTTAAAACTTAACATTTTTTGTTCTTAAATGCTGTAACATTGCCTTTGCATAGAATGAGTTAGATACCTCATAAAGACTTGGTTAATTGTTTGGCATATGTAATGACAACCCTCATTTCTGTAGTACTTTAAGACTTTAAAATGTTTCTTATTTTAGTTTTGAGTTCCAATTTTGTGGGGGGGGGCGGGGGGAAATGAGGGTTAAGTGACTTGCCCAGGGTCACACATCTGGTAAGTGTCAAGTGTCTGAGGCCAGATTTGAACTCAGGTTCTCCTGAATCCAGGGCCGCTGCTTTATCTACTGTGCCACCTAGCTGTCCCAAAATGTTTCTTATTTTAAATAAAGTTTTAAGAATAACTGATATCTACTGTTTTGTATTGCTTAAATTTCCCATTGTATTGTTCCACATTCTATACCCAGAGAGCCTTCCAATATAACCAAAATTAAAAAAAAAAAGGAACAAGATGAGAAGATACCCCTTCTTCACTTCTCTCTTAGAGGAGAAAGAAAAAGAGGATAAAAAGTTATCCTACTTAATTCCTTTGCAAAGGATGTGGAAAGTTACATATATTTTCAGACTTTTTAAAGTGTGCTAATTGTTTTTTTCTGACGTTTCCTCCCTCTTCTTCCTCTTTTTTTCCCCTTAAAAATAATTATTTTTATGAGATGGCTCTGAGACAGGGGAAGAGGAGGGGATGCTGGGGGAAATTCTGGTGATGTTAGAAGATAACAAGGAAAACTTATTTTAAAAAGAGAAAAAAATTAGCAAAACCAATCAATATATGGCAAAAAAATCTGACCATATATATAGCCTTCAACATCCAAGGGCACACCTCTGCAGAGGAGTGGAGAGAGATGTCTTCTTATGGCTCAGTTTGTATTACCTCATTACAAATCTAATTCTTTATGAAAACTTGGAAGAAGATGATGTAAGCACTAAGATCCCTATTTTAAGGATAAGGAAATAGAGGCTCAGGAGAGGTAGAATATGTAGCATAAAAAACAGTAGATTTGGAGTCAGCCCTGGGATCTTGCCTCTGCTCTTATTGCCTGTGACCAGAGTGCCCAGAGACAAATCATTTCGCTTCTCATAGACTTAGTTTCTCATCTATTTAGAGAAGGGAGTTGGATTGGAAGACCTCTGAGCTATCTTCCAGCTCTGAATCTTAGGGTCCTGTGGAGGGGAGATGATCTGCCCAAAGTTGTACAGTAAGTGGTAGAACTGGAATTGGAACTCAGGTTCTTTGATTTGCAGTGCAATGCTCTTTCCCTTACTCCATCAACTTAAGATGAGTAGGGGGTGGGAAGTAAGCAAAGAAAGTTCTATGTTATTTCAGACCATAATTCCCCATGTGGACTTTGAACCAAGCTATCAGCTCATATGTCTTTCATAAGCTTATAAGTTGGTGTGAATTTTCTGAAAGGCTTGTTTTTTCCCCCCTTTCAAACAGAAATTGAAGTTGCAAAATGGAGAAATGACAAAAGAAGATAGACTGACTGCTTCAACCCAGTCCACCCCAAGTAGTACACCCCATTCTTCTCCCAAGCAAAAGCCCAGGTATGCTGATTTCTTAGGACCTCTCTCCACAACACCATCCCCACAGCTTTCAAAGCTCGCGTTAGTCTCATTTTGGACTGTAAGAGCTTGCTATAAACAATAATGGCTATTTATATAGCTCTTCAAGGTTCATGAAACACTTTAACTTATGTTATCTCATTGGACCTTCACAACAAACCTGTGAAGGTAGGTGCTTTTATTCCACTCTAGAGATGAGAAAATTGAGGCTGAGGTGTTAAGTGACTTGCCCTGGTAAGTTTTTACTAGCTTTATTTAAAAATTTATGCTCAGGTCTTCCTGAGTACTCCAAACCTAGCCCTCTATCCACTATGCTATGTAGCTGATATCTAAATCTTCCTCATTTTGATGGCAGGTCATACTTCCTGCACTTGGCATTGGTGTTACATCTTACTCATATAGTCCTATACAGATTTCAGATGAATAGATAACATTTGGAAGGGAAGCTATATAGCATTATATTACAGAATGTGGATATAGGCATACCCTGCATAAGGTTTTAATTAGATCTTTTGCAAGCCCATTGTGAGGTAGATTATTATGAGGGGAATGAGTGCCACAGGAATACCACAATGACATCATGCTTTCTTACTTTTTTGTGGGGTTGGGTTATATATTGATCATGTATCTTCTGAAGATACTTGATTTGTGCTGGGGGTGACTGGAGGTGTCAGAAATGCTTAAGCTTTAGTTAGGTCTTACCAAGCTGGGAAAATCTTCTTGGACTGTAATGCCTCTTGTGTTTTAGGTAAGAAAGGGGGGGATGCTTATTACTGTGATGACTTCTTTTTTTAGTGATGCAATTGGGGTTAAGTGACTTGCCCAGGGTCACACAGCTAGTAAGTGTTAAGTGTCTGAGGCCAGTTTTGAACTCAGGTCCTCTTGACTCCAGGGCCGGTGCTTTATCCACTGTGCCACCTAGCTGCCCCTTCCCCTACCGTGATGACTTCCTACAAGAGAAGGGCTCAGAAAAATGACTGTGGCCTTGGAGTTATGGCAACACTAAGGGCACACCTGTGATTGGAAGGTGGCAGTGAGCCATGATTTCCATATTATAATTCTTCCCTTGGAAGTTTCTGATCTTTAGATGCCATTGGTCACTAAAGGTATGATTTTAGAGGCTTTTCTGTGGTGGTTCTTGTGTGCCTTATGGACTTTGCTTTTTCCTTCCAGAGGCTGGTTTACTCATGGATCTTCTACTTCCTTACCTGGCCTAGATGTCAGCAGCATGGACTCTGGAAATACAGATAGAGACAAGCCCTCATCTGAAAAATGGAGCCTTTTTGGACCAAGAACCCTCCAGAAATCTGACTCAGGTATTGTGTTGGGGGGGGGGGGGGTCACTTTTTTTTTTTTTTTGGCAGGGCATTGAGCCCAGGGTCACTCAGCTAGTAAGTGTCAAGTGTCTGAGGCCGGATTTCAACTCAGGGAGTCCTGAATCCAGGGCCGGTACTTTATCCACTGTGCCACCTAGCTGCCCCAGGGGTCACTTTTAAGAGCTTTTTTGGGATAAGAAAGAGGAAACCTACATAGCTAAGAGAGGTGGTGCTGGCTCCCTGGATTGTTCCCATTCCAACACTGCTCAGAGTCCCTCATTTGCTTTGGCAGTAACATTAACCAGTTACTTAATAGTTGCCATTTATATAGCACTTATGTTATTGCTTAAGACCCAAAGGGCCATAGAATTAAGGACTGGAAGGAAACCTTAGAGAAGATCGAAACCTCATTTTATGTATTGAGAAACTGAGGCTGGTAGTGTCATTTACCCAAGATTGCACAGGTCACTGTAGCAGAGCTGGGATTCACACTCAGGTCTCCTCATCTAATGCCTTTTCTGCTGCACCATACTGCCCCTCAGACACTCAGGTGTTGAAAAACAGCAGATCTCTTTGCTCACCAGTGTAGCTGAATCTACTTGAATTCCAGTTTCTAAGGATTTTGGATTGTTTAAAACAGGTCCACCCTGGGTGGGGCAGCAGTGTGAGGGATGGAGGTGGTGAATGTGAAAATTTTTTTGGTTTCTATTTATTTAAATTTTTTTCCAGTTACATGTAAAGGTAGTTTTCAACTTTCATTTTTATAAAAGTTAGTTTCAAATTTTTCTCCTTCCCTCCCTTTCCTCCCCTCTCCACAAGACAGCAACCAATCTTGTGACATAGGTTATATATGTACACTCTACAAGTGCTTTTTTTTTGTTTTTTAGTGAAAATTTGTTTTGAAGCAATTAAGTTTGTGAAAGGGGAAGAGAATAAGCATTTACATAGTACTGACTTTGTGCCAGACACTGTACTAAGCACTTTATAAATATTCTCTCATTTGATCCTCACAACAATCCTGAGAAGCAGGTGCTATTATTAATCTCCATTTTATAGTTGTGAGGAAACTGGCAAACAGCTTAAGTGACTTGCCTACAGTCACACAGCTGGTAAGCATCTGAGGTCATATTAGAACTCAGATCTTCCTGACTCTGGGCCCAGAATACATTGACAGTAGGTGTTAACTACTTATAAAAGGGATTTTGATATATAATATGATATATAATAAAAGCTTCAATAACTTAGATTTCTTCAGGGTTTTAGGTTTTTATGGCATGATTTTCTTCAGTGTTATAATGTATCAGTGTAGTGGTTTATAGTTTGGGATTTGTAGTTGGGAAAATGGAGACCTAAAGGTAAAATGACTAGCTCCAGTCAGAAAGCTAGCTAGTCAAGACTTCAACTTGGATCTCAGGACTCCCAAGGACAGTGCTCTTTCCACTAACCAGTATCATGCCATGGGAAAGAGCAGTAGGTTTTTTTGTTTTGGTAAGGCAACTGGGGTTAAGTGACATGCCCAGGGTCACACAGCTTGTAAGTGTCAAGTGTCTGAGGCTGGATTTGAACTCAGGTCCTCCTGAATCCAGGGCCAGTGCTCTATCCACTGCGCCACCTAACTACCCCAGAGCAGTAGATTTTGAGTTGGGAATTTGGTTTTCTAGTTTTACCTATATATACCAATTAGTTGTGACCATGGGCAAATATTACCTTGCTTTGAGTCTTAGTTCATCTGTCAAATGGGGAATTTTCTTTCCTTGATTACAAGGTTGTTAATGGTAATAGGAATGTTAAAATGCTTCCTGGACACTGGTGGGGGTGGGATGTGTATCCTTTAAAAAATGTGGAGTAGGTAGGAGATAATGTGGTCTAAACTCCTACTTAGTATGTTACTTATATTAAAATATGGTCATAAAGGGACACTGCTGAGGAAAAGGCTACTTACTTATGCTAGTACCTTACTCCATTGTATTGTTCAGTAGGCCCTCCCACTCCCACCCCCACCCCCAGCACTTACCTTAGTTGTGGAATGTTGGGGAGTTATTCACCATGATATATAATTGATCCCCAAGGACCCTTTCAACTCTAAGCTTCTATGGCACTTTCCAAGATTGTTTCTGAATTAGTTTTCTGAATCAAACTTGTGAATGTGTAGATAGCTTTAATTGTGACCCAGCACAATTTGTTTTTGTCTTAGGCTTCTAACCTCAGAAATGGAAATAATCTGTCTTCTGTGGCTTTACTTACTCAGGTTTCAGTGTCCAGTCATACAAAGGTACTCAGAAGCCATCACCAATGGAGCTCATTCGGGTTCAGGCTACTAAAATTGCAGAAGACCCAGCAGCCTTAAAGCCACCTAAAATGGACCTTCCAGCGATGGAAGGAAAGAAACAACCTTCACGGACCCATAACCTCAAACCAAGGGACATGAATGTGTTGACTCCTACAGGGTTCTAAAGCTTCCTTTTCATGTGAGCGAAGTTGCTTTCCCTGGTGAACCACTGCTATGTAGAGAGGGTATCTTAGACTTTTCTTTCTTCCCATCAACCTTGCACTTAACATAGGAAAGATGTCATCCATTTACAATTCTGCTGAGGATAATATTCCTGCTGATTATTTAAATATTTGTAGCAAAGCCTGAATCTTTCTAATGCAGGAAGACCTATTCTGTAATGTCCCAAAGTTGATCTGAATAACTTCTCAAAGTACAGTTGATCACAGCCAGCTACTGATCTATAGAGCTAGATTGCAGGGGACAAGGAAAATAATTAAAATCTAGTAGACTTTGTTCTGCATATTTATCCAAGATAAATATTTGTTTGGTGGTTCTTTTCTTTGATAAAGAACATTACTATTTTCCATCTTAGTTGCTGGAGCTAACAGCTTCTTCTTAGAGAACACTCCTACTCTAGAATCAAGGCACTAGTTGAGGAGCCTAGTTTCTTGGTCCCTTCCTGGCCAAGAATAGAGAGACAGTAGCTAACAGGGAAATGTTTGTTGGAAGTGGAAGCTGCTGTTTCCCTGTGACACTTAACTTACATAAAAGATACTTAAAAGGTTCTTTGGTTAAGGGCTTGAAGCAGAAGATTTGGTCTGTTCCTGCCCTACAGTGGCCTTTTCTTTTTGGAAAGATTGAAAAGACCAAAGGCTAAGGATTTTGGTTTGTGACTGAATGGTGAAATCATTGTTGGCTCCAGTAGATGAGTTGTGGTATTTGTTCACTTTAGCAATAGTTAGCATGCTCAACTCATCTACTAATAACTGATTCTGTTAAATTCTTAAGGGAGATTCTGTGCAATGTTTTGTGCTGTAGAGGAACGGCTGAAATAACTTATTTTTTAAAAACGTGAAAACTCAAGGAAGCTCAGTATGTCTTCAGTGATCTGACATAAATTATCCTGTGACCTTTAACCTCTCCCAAGCATTGGCCTGAATCTTTTCTTACTAGAAAAAGTTGAGCTGCCAGGAGAAATAAAATTGAGAACTCAAAACAAAACAAAACTGAATCATCCTTTTGGTGGTCCCCTCACTAAAGAAGTGATTTACATCTCTGTGCTCTCATTTTTAGAAGCCTATTTCATCACTGTCTCCTTCTTCTTGGTTTTGTTTTGTTGAGTGCTCCCTAAAATGCTCTGAGGAAGAAACACAGTACCCAAGAAATCTTGGGCCCTTGTATTTCATGTGTATGTACTATTCCTTTTTAATGTGCTGACCTTGATTTGAGAATAAAATTCTCTGGATTGTAGGTGGTTTTTGAAAGGGGAGAAAAATAGTAGCAGTAGGGGAAGATGGTGATCCTGCAGTTCATAATTTCTTTGTGCCAAAGAGTAATGGGGAACACAGAATTTATATTGAGGACCTTAAATTAGACTATACTTAGTTAGGAATAGTGCTAAGAAAGCTTTAGCGTAGAAAGTAAAGTTCCTTAAAAAAAATTCTACACATGAGAAATAATTTATTATAAAATAGATATAATTTGTATATCAAAATCATCTTGGTAAATGCCTATGATGAATTCACTATAATGTGAGATTTTTCTGTAAAGGGTTACAAAATAGTTGTTGAAAAACTGGACGAAAGATAGGTTGCAGTAACCTATGAACTCCTTCTGCTGCAAAAGCCACTAATGTCCATCGCCCTACTGAAGCCTGTTTTCTGGCAAGAAGTTCCTGTTGGTAGCACAGAGGAGGAGGAGTTTGAGCATGAATATCTTCTCCTGGAGCTGGGGTACTAGGGGTTCCCCAAGCTCTCGGGCTAGTCGGACTCGGAAAGCCTCAAACTCCACTTCTACATCCACTGCAGTGATATCATCACCTTCCTGTAGATGGGGCCTAATCTTCTTGATAAGCAGATCTTTCCTTTCAGTGACTGAAGTTCTCAAGTGTTCTGGAAACGAGAGAAATAATTAAGATTGTCGGCTGTCCCAGGACTATTAGACACATGGAATGTCTGTCTAGTACATAAACAATCTCTGATGGCCTTTAAATTTCTAAAATTTGGACTTATCTTAAAGGATCCTAAAGGAAGCTGCAGCATTCGAGTTTTAAGGTACCACCTAACTCTAAATTCTGTGTACTTAGTTTAGAACTGGAAGTATCCTTGGAGAATGCTGGGGAACCCCTTTTTCTGAAAGAAAAACCAAGGCCCAGGAAACACAGTTATTTGCTTAAACAGCCTCTTCCACTACATTATGGGGCTTAGTCTAGCCCAAGTTGTCTTTGGTTCCTCAGACCATCAAAAGTTAAGAGAAGTGTACACAGAGGTTCAAATCGAAATTTTTCATCTGCCTTCTCTTGAACCAGTGATTGCAGTGGTGGTGAAACATGGCCTTTGTATCACTTGGATTTCATAAGGGCATAGTGCAAGGTCATTCATCCCATGCACCTGTGTACCTAGCACTGTGTAAGTTAAAAATACAGTAAAATATGACTTTTCTAAGTTAAGTCTAGGGCAAATGGATAAAATACTATGTGTCTGCCTTAAACATTTATCAAAGGCCTAATATATGCCAGGCAATGTGCTAAGCACTAGGGATACAAAAAGAGCCAAAACAGTCCCTGCCCTCAAGGAGCTCATGGTCTTCTCTTTCTCTCTCTTTTTTTTTTTTGGTGAGGCAATTGGGGTTAAGTGACTTGCCCAGGGTCACACAGCTAGTAAGTGTCAATGTTCTGAGGTCGGATTTGAACTCAGGTACTCCTGACTCCAGGGCCGGTGCTCTATCCACTGTGCCACCTAGCTGCCCCAGCTCATGGTCTTAATGGGGAAGGAAACGCAAACAAATATATCCAGACAAGCCACATACAGAATAAACACAATAATTAACAGAGGGAAGGCACCAGAATTAAGTTAGGAAAGGCTTCCTGCAACAGATACAATCAAGAGGTGGAGATGAGGAGGGAGAACATTCTGGGCATGGGAGACAGCCAGAGAAATGCCTAAAGCCCAGAGATGGAGTATCTTGTTCACAGAACAGCCAGGTGGCCAGTGTCACTGATCAAAGAGTACATGTTAGGGAGTAAGGTGTAAGAAGACTGAAAAGGTAAATTATGAAGAGCTTTTTTTCCTTTTAAATGAAGAGATTTAAATGCAACTTAATTTTGTATTTGATCCAATGGAATTTGTTGATTTGATCAATGAAATTTATAGGGTGGGGTGTCACATGCCTAGACCTGTGCTTTAGGAAAATCATTTTAGTGGCTGAATGGAAAGACGAGACAAGCTGACTCACCAGAAGGCTATTGCAGTAGTCTGCTCATGAAGTGATGAGGGCCAGCATTAGTGGCATTGTCAGAGAAGGGGTAGGTAATTCAAGAGATGTTGCTAAGGTAAAATCAGGCTTTGGCAACAGACTAGAATGAATATGGGGAGTGAGAAAGGAATCCAGGATGACTTAATTTGTGAGCCTGAGGGACTGGGAGAATAGTATTGCCCTCTGTGGTAATAGAGAAGATGGCCAGGAAAGGGGGGTAGGGCGAGAAGGGAGTTTAGGGTGAAATAGTGAGTTCCATTTTGTACATGTTTTGTTTTAAGACTTCTATTGGACATCCAGTTCAAGATATGTCTGAAAGGCAATTGGAGATGTGAGATTGAAGGTTGGCAGAGAGGTTCATAGTCTTTTCCTTCCTGATTCTGTGGGTCTCTACTACCTAAATATTTAAATGCCTTGGATTGACATTTAAGGCTTTGCTGTAAGTCTGAAGGTCCCCTCTGTATTTCCTTTCTAAGCTTCAAATGAGCAAGAGAAGAAATTTTATGCATTTATATGCATGTAACCAGAAAAAATAATTTTCAGAATTTAAAAGACAAATGGCTGGCTGGCACAAAGTTCAATTCAAGAATAGGGTGATGAGTATCATAAAGTACAACAGCCATATTGGTTGGGGAGAGCTCTGATTGAGTCAGAGCTTTGGCTGAGACCCTTTACTGCTTTCTGCAGACCTTGCGGGGACTGGACCTTGAATCAGAAGATGAGGATTTAAAGTCCTGCAGCTGTATGACTTTGGTGGGGCAAGGTCTCAAACTAAAATAGGGATAGACAGATTCTACCTAAGATCCTCCAGATTACAATATACTTTTTTTTGGAGGGGGAGCGGAGCAATGGGGGTTAAGTGACTTGCCCAGGGTCACACAGCTAGTAAGTGTCAAGTGTCTGAGGCCAGATTTGAACTCAGGTACTCCTGACTCCAGGGGCCGGTGGCTCTATCCACTGCGCCACCTAGCTGCCTCTACACTTTTTTTTTTTTTTGCAGGGCAATGGGGGCTAAGTGACTTGCCCAGGGTCACACAGCTAGTAAGTGTCAAGTGTTTGAGGCTGGATTTGAACTCAGGTACTCCTGAAATTCAGGGCCAGTGCTTTATCCACTGCGCCACCTAGCCACCCCCTACAATATACTTTTAAAATAATGATATCAATGCAAAGGGATGGGCATAGGGCAGAACAGTGAAACATGTTGGGGAAAAAGTTTATGGACATCATTTAGGAGGCTAGTATTTGGGAATCTCTCCTCTATTTGCAGTCTATCAGATAATCTTCATGAGAATGGCAAATATTTTTGCCAGGCATTTCTCTTTTATGCTAACTATACTAGGAGCCTGAACCCAGTTAGCCCTGGAATTGGGCACCACCTCCCAGACCATCAGCTGCTTCAAACCTTGCCCTTACAACCAACATTGGTATGTGATCTGCCAACTACCTTTTCAGGTGCTCAAGAACCTGTGTGGAAAAATTCTTACAACTGAAATCTACCTATTTCATCTAATTACTCATTCATAAATTGTAGTCCTGTAGATCATAAGGGCTCTAGGAGTTATAATGGCAGTCTAAGTAAGAAGACCCCATGATGGGCTAGTGTGCTTAGCAAAAGTATCACGAAAGAGCCATGTGGGACTTGAATAGACAAAAAGGAAACATTTCCAGGTGGGGAAAAGGTGGTTGAGATACTTGTTCTTTCAACAAATAATATGCACATTGTGTGTAGGGCTTGGGGAGATAGAAAGCTTAAAAAAATTCACTAGAGTAGCTCTTTAAGGTTTATAAGGTGCTTTCCTTATAATAATCTTAAGAAATGCAAGTGTTCTCTTCATTTTACCTAAGGAAACTAAGGCTTAGAGAGGCAAAATGATTTCCCCAAAGCCACATAGCTAAAAAATTTTAAAGCCAGGTCTTCTGAGGGCAAGTCTGTTCTATGCTTTGCTCTAAATCAACTTTCCATGTAGGCCAGCCTTGATGGAGTAGAGGAGTCACGCTGGAGAGAAGGGACAAGTTGAAAGACAGGATTTGCTCAAACTGATTAGTCTTGAAAGCAAGGATAAAGCGTAGGAATTCTTGTAAAGAGGAGCCACAGTCTGGGGAGAGGGCAAAAGCATCATTTGAAGGTCCTTGGCAAGTCACTTCACTTTTTTTTGGTCTCGGTTTCCTTATCTGTAAAATAAGGATAGGAAGGAGGGAGGAAACACTAGATGGCCTCTAAGATCCTTTTTAGTACTAAATCTGTAATTCTATGCCCATATCCATTCACTTCTGAATGGTTCTTTGTTAATATGCAATGGAATCAGGGAATCTGATTTTAAAGGAAGCTCTAGAATGTGATCTTGGGCAAACTTTCTTAAACCTCAGTTCACTTACCTGTAAAATGACAGCCTTTCCTTGATCTCCCTGGTTGATAATAAAGCATGTTAAGGCTAAAAAGGACCTTAGGGATCACTTAGTAAACTAAACAAGTCTGATATCAAGGGGACAAGAACACAGTAACCTAATGAATATCTGCCTTTCAAAAGAAAACTATTTCAATCCAGTTTGTGAACTCGTTCAAATGTAAAACAAACTTTGAGGGAGGGAGATGTTTATAATTATTTCATTTGATTGTCTCAATTACAGCGACTACAGTTATCCCCATTTTACAGATGAGGATACCGAAACAAACATTAACAGAATTGCCCAGAGTCTGCTTCATCACCTAGCTGCCCCCCACAATCCTTTCTATGTACAAAATAGGCTGCTTACCTATTAACACGTGCTGATAACTAGATAAGAGAAACTGCAGATGATCAAGCAGCTCATCCCAACTCTGCCATTCGCTTTTATCAGACTGAAGAAAATAAGAGCCATTAATTACAATCCCTTGTGAACATTCAGTGCTTCATATTTTTCAAAGTACTGTAAAAGCTTTTGGGTACAGGGCTGAGGGTGGATGAGAAACATTAAGGGCTATGATATGGAAGAGGAATCAGACCTGTCTTTTTTTCTTTTTTTTGGACTGGGCAATGAGGATTAAGTGACTTGCCCAGGGTCACAGCTAGTGTCAAGTGTCTGAGACCAGATTTGAACTCAGGTCCTCCTGAATCCAGGGCCGGTGCTTTAACCACTGTGCCACCTATCTGCCCCCCAGACCTGTCTTGATTGGTTTCAGAGTGTAGAACGAGGAATAATGGTTAAAAGTTATAATAATGTGGATTTTGGCTCAAGTGGAAGGCTCAATCAAGAGCTGTCCAATAGGCTGCCCAATGTAGTGAGAACCTCATAACTAGACAACAACCAGGCCACGTGATAGTGGGGATTCCTGCTTCAGAAAGGAGTTAAATTCAATGACATCCAAGGTTGCTTTTAGTCTGGCTATTTCACATTATCTTAGGCAATGCTCAGGCTAGTATCTAGTATTGTGGTAATAACAGGAATGAGGTACTGGAAAGTCAGAGGGATCACTAGGTACCTGACTCTTGAGCAGTGATGTTGAATGGTTGAGGAAATGGAGGGTCTGGGCGAGAGACAGTGGTAGGGAAGTAGGCTTTTCACAGCTGTGGAGGAATAGAACCTCTAGTACTTTGCAGCGTAAAAGGTGACTCTCCATGGTTGTAAAGAAGATTTCCCTGCAAATGGGATGGGGAGAAAAGAAGAAAAAGGGGAGATGAAGGAGAAGAGGGTACATGAAAGAGATTAAATGATCAAAAATGAAACTAAGTCAGGGAGTACCTGAAAACAGGGTAATGGATAGGCCACAAACTGGACTATCCCTTAGCTACCAGCCATCTTAATTCAGTTCACAGGTCACCTTGATCTCAGAAGCTACTGGATTGTAAACTCTGAGAGTGCAAGAATTCTGTCATCTTTTATCTCTATATACCCAACACCAAACTATAGGTTCCTCCATACAAAAATAACAAAACAGTGAATCGAGTGAAAACAAATGCCAGCCAATAAAAGGCTTTAGCTTTAACATGATAGAGGTTAGGGCCACAATGGGCGTAAGAGAAATGTCTGCTATCCTGTACATCTAAAGTACTGTGTTTAGTTCTGAGAGCCACTTTTAGGGAATATACCAACAAGGTAGAATGTCTAGAAGTGGCTGAACAAGTGGTAAAAGGATTAAGCAATATGTCTTGTGAGAACTGCTGAAGGAACTCAAACTCTTCCTCCTCCAAATTTCCTTATTCCTATCAAAGTCACTACCATTGTCCTAGTCCTCCAGGCTTAAAACCCAGGGGTCATCCTCAATTCCTTTTCCCTGTATGGAATATAAGCCAAAGGTGGGTGATGCTACCTTCATAACATCTCCCGTTACAGCCACCATCCTGGTACAGATCCTCATTGTCTTGGATTACTGCAATAGTCTATCCTTCATTCAATTATAAAGGTGATTTTGGCCGCTAGGTGGCGCAGTGGATAGAGCACTGGCCTTGGATTCAGGAGGACCTGAGTTCAAATCTGCCCTCAGACACTTGACACTTACTAGCTGTGTGACCCTGGGCAAGTCACTTAACCCTCATTGCCCTGCAAAACAAAACAAAACAAGACAAAAAATTATAAAGGTGATTTTTCTGAAGCCCAGGTCTATGTAAAGCCCTCTCTCAATGAATTTCAGTGGCTTCCTTTTACCTCCAGGATTAAATATAAAGTCCTATTTGGCATTCAGTGCCCATCACAATTCTCCCTCCTTCCCCTATTTAGTCTTTTTTTCTTTCACCTTACCTCACCATTTATTTTAAACTTTGTGACCCAGTGACACAGGCTTCCTTGCTGTTTCTCAAGCAAGACATTCCATCTGCCCCCTGGGCTTATCCCTGATGCCTTGGAATATTCTCTCTCCTCTTTTATGCCCCTTAGTTTCCCTCAAGTCTGAACTAAAATCACACTTTCTACAGGAAGCCTTTTCTGATTCCTCTAAATTCTAGTGCTATATGACCTTGGACAAATCACTTCCCCTTTCTGGGCCTCTGTTTACTCATCTGTAAAATGAGAGTAGTAATTCTTGTGTCATTTATCCCACAGAGCTCTTGGGAAGAGTTTTTATAAAACAAAAGACTACAGAAATATTAATTTTTAATGCTTTTTTTTTTGGTGGGGCAATGAGGGTTAAATGACTTGCCCAAGGTCACACAGCTAGTAAGTGTCAAGTGTCTGAGGCTGGATTTGAACTCAGGTCCTCTTGAATCCAGGGCTGGTGCTTTATCTACTGCACCACCTAGCTACCCCATTCATTTTTTTTTTTTTTTAGTGAGGCAATTGGGGTTAAGTGACTTGCCCAGGGTCACACTGCTAGTAAGTGTAAGTGTCTGAGGCTGGATTTGAACTCAGGTACTCCTGACTCTAGGGCTGGTGCTCTATCCACTGTGCCACCTAGTCGTCCCCCCATTCATTTTTTTTTTTAATTTTAGTGAGGCAATTGGGGTTAAGTGACTTGCCCAGGGTCACACAGCTAGTAAGTGTTAAGTGTCTGAGGCCGGATTTGAACTCAGGTACTCCTGACTCCAGGGCCGGTGCTCTATCCACTGCGCCATCTAGCTCCCATTCATTTTTAATGTTAAGGTTCCCTTTTCCTTGGTACAATGGGTAAAGGAAATCAACCCGAGAAAAGTGAGGTTCCAGAAATACCTAAAAAGTAAATAAAATTCTTACCTCTGGCTCCTTTCAGGAATATGCAGCACGAATCCGAACATCATCTCTGCAATTTTATTTGAGCTGCATGTAGGGGTCCTGTCCACCTCAACAGCCAGAGATAGCATCCTCTGGAGATGTAAAACTGCCCTGGGTTCAAAGTACAGGGCAATTAGGAGATACAGAATGTAAAAACACAGTTTGAATCTTTATTAATGGAGTCTTAAACTCAACTTATCCAACTTAGCCATCTTTCTTCCTAAATCTGCTATTCCAGATTTTACTATTCTCATCTGTGACGTCACCATTCACTTAGTCTTCCATGTTCAAAATCTTGAGGTAATCATAATTCACATTTATATGATGCATTAAGGTTTACAAAATATTTTACTCACAGCAACCCTGGGATATAGGTAGTAAAAGGATTCTTATCACTTCACAGATGAGGCAACAGTGACTTGAGAGGCAAACAACCTAATCAGTCACCAACTATTAAGTGTCAGAGCCAGTAGTTGAACCAAGATATTCTTTAAGAGCTCTTTTTTTCTATTATAACACAATGATTCTTCCCTCTTACTCTTCAGTTAGTTACTAAGTATTAATTATAAACCCACAGTATCTTCCACATTTGTCTCTTCTACAGCCACCCTAGTATGTGCCCTTATCACAAATTATCTCAATTATTGCAATAATTTCCTAATAGGTCTTCCCACCACTACTTTCTCTCCAATGTCGTCCCTTATTCCCTCTCACCCCATACCCCATTCACTTTTTTAAAAAAATAAACTGCAAACGAATTCCTTCATTATCTATAGCTCTGGTCATGTCTGCTCAAAAATGTTCAGTAGCTTCCTATTTCTTCCCAAGAAAAGTTCAACTTCTTTTCTCCTCACAGGGAAAGGTAGCATGGTAGTAAAAGAAGCAATGGACCTAAAGTCCAGACAAACATGGGTTAAAATTCTGATTCCAACACTTATTGGCTCTTTGATTATAAACAAGTAACCTATCTGAGCCTCAGTTTCCTCATCTGTAAAATGGAGAAAACAGTATTGGGACCAACTATTTCAGTGGGTTGTTTTGAGTAAAGAGTCTACCCTCAAATGAGAGAGCAATTACTTTTATTCAAGGCCCTCCACAAATTATACTATCCAATTTTCTAGCCTTCTCATAATAATTTTTTTCCAGCTCCAAATTCTATGAAGTCAGCAATCTAGTCAATATTTTAGGTTTATTCTCTGTCCCCTAAAAAGCAAAAAGCTTAAAAAAAGACAAACCCTGTACCTTTTAGCCTATATCTTTGCTCATATAGTCCCCTATCCTTAGCATGTTTTCTCCCTAATCTTTCTTGTGATAGATGCAGAGAAATTTTTCTAAAATCCAATTCAAATGCCATGCCATTTCCTTCAATAGTCTTCCCTCATTTCCTTTTGCTTACAATATCCTTTGGATCTTGCATTCCATTTTGCAGCTAATGCATTTATCACATATTATACACTATAGTTTTATATTTGTGTATCATCTTCCAACTACAGTAAGTTTCATGAGATGGAGATCATGTCTTAGCTAAATTTGAGAATTTTCCTAGTGGTGTCTTCTACAGTCCTTCGCATACTGGAAGGACCTGAATAAATGTGTTAAATGAATAATGTCAGGATTGTTGGCAAATAATTGCTCCTAGGAATAAACTATTAGCCCATTTTGTGGGATGTGAAAACAAACACCATACCAGGATACATAAGAACACCCTACCATTCACACATAATCTAGTAAATTAGTGACCATGATTATATGTAGAAAATTGCAAGAGCTAAGTTAAGAGAGTTAGACACTGGTATAAAGGTTTAGTTCCTTGCTGTGGAGTTGCTTCTTCAGGTAGAATTGCTTAGAAACTCACTAGGTCATAAGACATATCTAAAATGGCCTTTAGAAATTATCTAGTCCAACCTCTCATTTTGCAGATGAGAAAAGGGACTTTGTTCAAGGTCACACAGCTAGTAAATAGAGCAGGGACTCAAACCCAAGTCTTCTAATCAAATCCAGCAATCACTACACCACATAGTCTCACAAGTAGATTTTTGAGTGTCAGCATATTCATTTGAGGTTCTCTGCTCAGTTAATATGTATGGTGTGGACATGGAAAGGAATGGGGCTGGAATGAAAAAGTGAAGTCTTCACAGGTAACAAAGGATTAAGTTTATGTGAAGCTACATAAAAATGACTGAAAATTAATCATAACTTGAAGAGAGCCAAGATAGCAGGGAAGAAGTATAGTGAGTTCCTTTTTAAAACTCCTCTAGACAGATTTAGAAAATGTACCAGACTGAAACCTAATGGGGAAATCCAGGAAAAAAGTCATTTGTCCAGCTCAGGTTGACATGAGAACAGAGAAAGGTCTGTGGGTACTGAGAATAGAGCTGTGTACCAGAGCAAGAGGAGTGCACAGGCTCATACTAAGGCATGTCAAACTTAAGGCCCTGTGCAAGGTGTAGGAACTGGTGTGAATTGGCAGCTCTATCACATACTACCCATGGCTGGGTCACAGGTGCAAACAGAAGGAGGTGCTTGCAATTCCATCACAACAAGCTTCCCAGCTAGCTAACAGGGATAGGATCCAGCAGTATCTACTGTTGCTCAGACCCAAGCCTAGTCAGGAACTTGCAGACTTCAACTCATGGGGGAAGCAAACACTTTGTCCTACATAGGGCCATTTGGGGAACTGAAAGCTTGTAGGCCCACAGTCTGTGCTAACTCTGATATACTAAAATAACAATACCCCAAGACCAGCCTAGACCTTCCCTCCAGAAGTGCTCAGAAACAGGCCCTCACATCAAGGCTGAAGTCAGAAAGTCTGTAAAAATGAGCAAACAAGAAGAACCCCACCATAAAAAGCTGTGACAGGAACACTTGAGACACAAACTCAATTTGAAAAGAATGACTCCAAAACGTCTACAAGTAAAGCCTCAAATTAAAAACACAGTTTGGACACAAATTCCATTAGAATTCCTAGAAACAATGAAGCAAGAGTTAAAAAATATTTTTATAAATAAGAGTGCTAAAGGAAATAACTGGGGAAAGAAAGGAGAGCTATGGAACAAAGAATTGGAAAGGGGATTAACAGATTGGCACAAGAGGTACAAAACCTTGCTCAAGCAACAAACTCCTTGAAAATTTGACTGGGCCAAGTAGAAGCCAATTACTTCATGAGACAACAAGAAACATTAAAATGAAGTCAAAAGAGACTAAAAATATAAGGAAAAAAATGGGAAGATTTCTCAGCAAAAACAACTGACATGAAAAAAATAGATGGAGGGGCAGCTAGATGGCGCAGTGGATAGAGCACCGGTCCTGGATTCAGGAGGACCTGAGTTCAAATCTGACCTCACACACTTAACACTTACTGGCTGTGTGACCCTGGGCAAGTCACTTAACCCCAATTGTTTCACCCTCCAAAAAAGGGGGGGTGGCTAGGTGGCGCTGTGGATAAAGCACTAGCCCTGGATTCAGGAGTACCTGAGTTCAAATCCAGCCTCAGACACTTGACACCAGCTGTGTGACCCTGGGCAAGTCACTTAACCCCCACTGCCCCGCAAAAAAAAAAAAGAAAGAAAAAAAAGCTGGAAGGTGAAAAAATTTAAGAACTACCGAAAGCCGTGGCAAAAAAAAAAAAAAAGGCTAGACACCTTACTTCAAGAAATCTTAAAACTGCCTAGCTTGTTTTAGAAGTAGGAGGCAAAGTGGAAGTAGAAAGAATCCACTGGTCACCTCCTGAAAGATCCCCAAAATGAAAACTCTCTGGGACACTACAGCCAAAATCCAGAGCTTCTGGGTCAAAGAAAAAGTACTGTAAGTAGCTAGAAAGGGAGAATTGAAGTATGGAGGAAACCAATTAGGATCACACATGATTTAGCCGAAACTACTATTAAGGAACACAGGTTGGAATATGAAGGCAAAGGATATAGGCTTACAGCCAAGAACCTATCCAGAGAAAAACTGAATATCATCTTACAGGGGGAAAATGGCTTTTTAATGAAAAAGAAGACTTCCAAGCATTCCTGATGAAAAGACCATAGTTGTGGAGAAACTCTGAAGTTATATAAAAAGGGTAAACACAAATGGACAATCTTAAGGGACTTAACAAAGACAGACTGTTTGCATTCAAATATGGGGAGACAATTCATGTTACCTCTGAACCCTCTCATCAGCAGGGGTCAAAGAAAGAGTTTAATTAAGGGAAGATCTGGTTGTATTATGTCCTTATGACCTTAAGAGAGGAATGGAAAGAGGGAAAGAGGAACACAGGGAAGGAAGGAAAAGGAAGGTTAGGGAAAAGTATCTTACATCATCAAGATGTGAGAGTAGACAACTATACTAAACAAGGAGAAGGGGGTGCAAGTAGCAGTTGATGTTCAAACCTCACTTTCATCTGCACTGTGAAAAGACATACAGAGTTGAGTACAGAGAAATACATTTTACTCAGTAGGGAACATAGGAGGGAAAAGGTAGAAAGGGGAATAGAGGGAGGGCAGATTAAGAGAAAGATTAGTCCTAAGCAAAATAAGCTCTATACACTCTCTCCAGTGGGGAACCAGGAAGAAATCCTGAGTGGTGGGAGGCCCAGGTGGGGGAGGGGTGCAGGCTTGTTGAAGCTAAGAACCACACCACAGAAAACTTTGCTGGTTGGTTGTTTAGTAAGTAGGCTTGAGGTTATCTTCAGACCAGAGAACAGGCCAGGTGAGAGAAAAACCTGCCCTCCCTCAAAACAAAACACCTGGGACCCTCTGAAGCTGGGGACAGTAGTGTAGCCTAGAAGCAGAGCCCCCCAGTGGGGAGTTAAAAGTCAAGTAAAAGAGGGCAAGATGAGCAAGCAAAGTTCAGAACTAAAGAAAGTTTCTTTGGCAACAAGGAAGATCAAGGTGCACCTTCAGAAGAGGATAACCTCAGGGCCCCTACATCCAAAGCTTCCAAGAAAAATATGAACTAGTCTCAGGCCATGGAAGCTATCAAAAGGGACTCTGAAGAGAAAATAGGAGAAATAGAAGGAAGATTTAGAGAGAGGGAAGAAAGAATAGAAAGAGAAATGAGAGCGCGGAAGCAGGAAAGTTATGAGAAAAAAGTCAATAGCTTAAAAAGTCAAATGGAAAAGGAGATAAAAAAAGCTGTCTGAAGAAAATAATTGCTTAAGAATTAGGATTGAACAAATGGAAACTAGTGACCTTATGAGAAATCAAGACACAGTAAAGCAAATTCAATTGAATGAAAAAATAGAGGGCAATGTGAAATATTTCCTTGGATAAACAACTGACCTGGAAAATAAATCCAGGAGTGATAATTTGAAAATCATTGGACTACTTGAAAACCAGGACCAAAATACTCTAGAGCCTAGACATCATCTTCCAAGAAATTGTAAGGGAAAATTGCCCTGATATTCTAGAAGCAGAAGGTAAAATAGAAATTGAAAGAATCCACCGATCCTCTCCTGAAAGAGATCCCAAAAGGAAAACCTCCAGGAATATTATAGCCAAATTCCAGAGTTCCCGGGTCAAGGAGAAAATACTGCAGGCAGCTAGAAAAAAAGGAATTCAAATACTGTAGAGCTCTAATAAGGATAAAATAAGATCTAGCAGCATCTACATTAAAGGACCGGAGGGCATGGAATATGATATTCCAGAGGGCAAAGGAACTGGGACTACAGCCAAGAACCATGTACCCAGCAAAACTGATTGTAATCTTTCAGAGGAAAAAATGAGACTTCAATGAAAAAGAGGACTTTCAGGCATTTGTGATGAAAAGACCTGAACTGAATAGGAAATTTTGACTTTTGAATACAAGACCCTGGAGAAGCATAAAAAGGTAAACAGGAAAAAGAAACCATGAGGGACATTAAAAGGTTAAACTGTTTACATTTTTACATGAGAAGATAATACTTTCAACTCATAAGAACTTTCTCAGTAAGGAATATACAGAGGACACAGGTCTGAACTGATTATGAAGGGATGATATCTGTAAAGCATTCATTTTTTGTTTATCCTTGTTTTTTGTGGGGCAAACAGGGTATGGTGTCTTATGTCTGGGGCTGGATTTGGGCTCAGGGTCTCCTGGGTCCAGGGCTGGTGCTTTGTCCACTGTGTCACCTAGCTAACCCATGATGACATCATTAAAATAGGGTTGTGTTAAGGGGCTAAAATTCTAGCTATACTGTCTAAAATATCCAATGAGTGGTTGCCAATGAATTATAAGCTTTAGCAAGAGTTAGACTTTTAAGCATTTATTAAGGAGAATAAGAATTTGGTAAAGGGAGAGAGAAAGGCCTGATTCATATATCTATTAAAGGGAGAGAGCACTCCTAGCTCCGCTGTCTGCCAGAGTCCACACGAAAGAGAGTCAGCCAGCACACCAGCCTCCCCCTTCTTCCTCCCACAAGCAAACGTCACTTCCTGATGCCAAAGAAAAGACGCGTGGTCTTGCCCTCAGAGACCTTCACCTCATGGCAGAGCTTTTCTACAGTAAGTCTCCAGCAGGTAGCGTCATTCCAATCGTTACAGTTGAGGGGTAGGAGGAATAGACTAGGGGTGGGAGAAGGGGAGAGGTGGAATGGGAAGAGGTAGCTCACATGAAGGAAACAAGAAAAAAGCTTATGATGGGCAAGGGAAGAGGGGGAAGGAATAGGGCAGTGAGTGAACCTTACTATCATCAGAATTGGCTCAAAGAGGGAATAACATACATACTCAAGTGGGCATGGAATGCTACTTATAGGGAAGCATGACTCCTATAGCATAGTTGTCTCTACAAGTACACATGGTGGTAGAATGGAAATAACACTAGACTTGGTCAAGAGATCTAGGTTTTGATCCCAGTTCTTATACTTCTTATACTTCCTGGGCAAATCACTGCAACTCTCTTAGCTTCAGTTTTTCATTTGTACAATGAAGATAGTACTGACACTAGGTAGTACTACCTAGTGAGGCAAAGACTTTGTAAACTCTAAAGAATGCTGGAAATGTGAATTAACTCTCTTGTTGTTCAAGAGCTGGTAGTTGTATTACTTCCCCCTTGCCCCCCCCCCCCAAAACAGGCCTAGTTTAACCACAGGACTGAAGACTGAATGGTCTTATTAAGAAGGTCTTTGGGGGGGCAGCTTAGTGGCATAGTGGATAAAGCACCGGCCCTGGATTCAGGAGTACCTGAGTTCAAATCCGGCCTCAGACACTTGACACTTACTAGCTGTGTGACCCTGGGCAAGTCACTTAACCCCCATTGCCCCACATAATAATAATTAAAAAAAAATAAGGTCTTTGGGAAGCTAATTGTATATTTAGCCACAATCCTACCTGGATCATAGGATTTAGAGGGGGAAGAAAACTTAGATATTACATAGTCTACCCCCGCCCCCTTTTTTAAACAGAGGATGAGACAGAGGCCTAGAGAGATAAGTAACTTGCCTCAAGTCACAAATAGAGCTATTAAGTAGCAGAGCTGGAATTTGAATTTAGATTTTCTTACTCCAGCTCCAATGGTCTTTCCATATTATGCTGCCTCACTGAGAACAAATTATGCTTCCTGCTCCAGACCTGTGGAATAGATACACTCTAAGACACTCAAAGACTATCACTAGGATGACCTGGATAATTTACAAAAATCTTCATTGGTTTCCTTGTGTGAATGAAAGCAGATGCTTTCAGCAATACCTCCCCACTGCCCCAGGAAAGTGGTGCCTTTCTTTCTCTTACAATTGACTGCTGCCTTTTCCAGGGAAAGGTTGGTATTGGTGGTTGCCACTCTTGTCCTGGGGGCTTCCTGAAAAGGTTTGTTGATGGCCTTCCTTCTGATCAAATCCATCCTTAGTCACAGCTTCAACCAGCCACTGGATGATATCCCTGCAATAGAAAAAAAAAGCAGTAATTTTGCAAATGATATGGGTTCTTACTGGATTGACTGATAATCTCTCTGGAGGAGAGTTTCAAAACAAACACATATTAAGAGAACTGCTTGTGAGGACATTAGACTTATGAGTCAGGAGACCTGAGTTTGACTTCTCCCTCTGCCACTTATTTGCTGTGTAACCTTAGGTAAGTTACTTTACCCTACAGGATGAGATAGGAATCACAGAATTCCTGAACTGGAAGAGATATCAAAGATCACCTAACTTGAGTTCTTGACCAAGGATCCCTTCTACAACATCCCCAGTGACTAGTCATCCATCCTCTGCCTGAAGGCCACTAGTGAGATGACCTGAGACTTCCAGAGGCAGCCTATTCTATTTTTGAACTGCTCTCATTTTTAGGAAAAAGGGAACAGGGGGAGAACTGAGGACTAACTTAGTTTACTATATAATTTTGCCCAGGACTACTACAGATAAGATTCAACAAAGTTAATATTATACTTATTAAGTGTCTGGAGAGGCAGCATGGTATAAAACAGTGGTGTCAAACTCAAATAGAAACAGGTGCCTGAGCCACATATTGGCTTAGAAAACCATATATTAAAATTATCTATGTTGTAATGTATTTTTGTTTTGTTAAACATTTCCCAATTATATTTTTATTATATTTCAGTTACCCGTAAAGATAGTTTTCAACATTTGTTTTCATAAGATTTTTAGTTCCAAATTTTTCTCCCTTTCCCTTCCCCACCCCCTCCCCAAGACAGCAAACAATCTGATATGTACAATCACGTTAAACATATTTCTGCATTAGTCATATTGTGAAAGAAGAATCAGAACACAAGGGGAAAACCTCAAAAAAGAAAAAAAGAAACAGCCAAAAAGTAGAAATAGTATGGTTCAATCTGCATTCAGAATCCACAGTTCTTTTTTCTGGATGTGGAGAACATTTTCTATCATGAGTTCTTTGGAACCCAATCACATTTAATCTGAAGTTTTGTGTAGCAGGTTGTGAGTTTGACACTTCTGGTGTAAAGGTATGCATTAGCATCTGAGTTGGGAAAATCTGGGTTCTGGACCTGCTTCTGACATATGCTAGCTGGCAAGTCATTTAAAGCCTTAGTTCTGAAGGGAGCTCTCTAAGACTGTAAACTGCAGAATTGTTGCCAATCTGCTTTGTGAGAAGGAGCTTGCTCAAAGAGAGTTCCCTATACCAATGAAACTGACAGTTAAAACGAAACAAAACAAAAAGCTGTTGTATGCTTGTGGAGACTCGAAGATAGAAAAGACCTGTTTTCTCTTGTCCTTAAAGACCTTATGCTTTAATAGGGTACATTGACACATCAGTGAATGAATATGTTAATGAAATGCCTAGTGTACCAGGCACTTGAAGATCTCTATATAAGGAGGTGCCTGAGCAGTCTAGAGGCAACCTGTTCCACTTCTGGAAAGCTCTCATGTTTCTGAAGGGGGAGAAGGGCAAGAAAGGAGGCTGAAATGTAAATTGCCATACCATACCATTCTGATTTGGGATGTAGATCACAACTTAAGTATATAAATAAGAAAATTCTATGTGATATAGTAGAGAAAGATCACAGGGCTCAAGAATCAAAAGACTTGTGCTGCTCGAATCACAGTTCTACCATCTAACCTTGGGTAATTCAATTTTCCTAAGCCTATTTCTTCATCTAGAAAAATGTTACCTACATCATATCACAGGGTGATTGAAATAAACATACTGTATACTGTAAAGTACAATAGAAATAGGAACTTTTTTTTTTTTTTTGGTGAGGCAATTGGGGTTAAGTGACTTGCCCAGGATCACACAGCTAGTAAATGTCAAGTGTCTGGAGCCGGATTTGAACTCAGGTCCTCCTGAATCCAGGACCAATGGGTTATCCACTGCACCACCTAGCTGCCCCAACTTGTTATTAATATTACTAGGATTTTAAGAACATGAGAAACATTGATCAGAGTGTCATTGTCATTAAGTAAGAGCACCAAATGACTAATCCTGTAGTCAAGAGAAAACCAAATTCAAGTCATGCCTCTGATATTTGTAAATTGTACTAACTTATCTCATACACTTCTGAGAGTAAACTAAGACAATGTATGCAAAGTGTTTTACAAACCTTAAAGTGTATAAATGCCAGCTTTTTAATAAAATTAGTCACTAGCATTAGTCATTGGTGAGAAAGAAATGGCATGGCATAGAAGAAATCAAGACTATGAAAAATTAAGAACTGAGGTGGGATCATAGTGAAATGGTAAAAAATAAGCAAACAAGTTCAGAGAGTAACATGTTCATACAACTTGGTAGGTGATAAAGCCAAGATCCATGCTCAGCTTCTCTTTCCATTATGCTAGAGTTGGACTTAGAGTTGGACCAGAAGACCTCCAAGGGCCCTTCCAACTCTGAAATTTTATGCTAAACATTCTTTAATTAAATATAAGGATGGACTTTCCAACAAACAGCTGCCAAACAATGGAATGAAGGGCCTTATGAGGTAATGAGTTCCCTATCACTGAAGTGTTAAAGTGGAGTCTAGCTAAACACCTATCCAGGATATTTTAGAAGGGATATACTATCAGTATACATATTACAAAGATTTAAACTGGTCTTATTAATAAACACTGTTGTTGAAGTTAAGTGAAATTGCTGATATGATTCCTTCCATGAAGGTCCTAGAAGCTCTAGGACTCAATTCTATAGAAAGATTGTGTGTTATATTCTTAACTTTCCTCTGGTTCATCCAGTAAGTTATGTGGGGTCTGCTATATATCCTGTCACCATAACACTACTTTTTAGTACTGATGAATGAGACCATATCCTAGAAAAGAACAAGTTTTTCTTAGGTTATTCACATCTGCAAAGAGGAGGAAAGTAGAACTGTATTGATTCAACCACCATGGATTTATTGTGAATATCTCTGGAATGAAGTAATTCCCTCAGTGCAAAATTGGTTCTATGAATTCAGAGGTCTATACAAATTCAGTTCCCTCTCAGTGGCTGCTCTCCTCTACCCTGTTACCTATCCTCTTAATGGCTGCTCCTGAACCACAGCAAGGCTAATTACCTGACGTTGTGGGGCTGCTTATCACAGGAAAGCATACTACATGCAATGGATTGTTGCAGGTGATGCTGTTGACGCCTCAGGACCTGCTGAAAATCATCTTCCAGGGTCTGCACCACATAGCGCAAAAAGAATATTCGGCCAGGCACCTCTTCCTCCTGTGGGGAAAGCATGTGGTGACCTTGTGGGCAGAGAGCTGTTCCTTGCTTATCAGATGAAAAGAATGAATCATGAACCAGGGCTCCCCACTGGCCTCCAAGATGTCTAAGGTGAGGTTAGGTACTTATAGTAGGTCCAAGAGGACATCATCAGCTAAACCACACACATGAGAGCTATGCCCTTAGTTGAACACAGTTTGTGGGCCTGTGATTTCATTGGTATGGGGAACATCCAGTGAGGGACTTCCTCCACCAATGCAGACTGACAGCTTAGAGACTAGGGGCAGTGAGAAGGGATTTGGACACTGTGGCAAAAGCAGGACCTGAACCCAATTCTTCTTGACTGAGGACAGTTCTTTATCAGCTAGGGCCTTATTTTGAAAAAAAAGGAAATTTTTTTTTAAAAAGGCTTGATTTATTTTATTTTTTAAAAAAGCCTCTGATTTTAATCAGTGTTAAACACTCCCTACACCACCTCCACACTTTAGTAGATAGTTTCTTGAGTTGCTGCAGTCCAAAAAAGCCATCACTTGGTAATGTATCCACTCAAATCAGTTTGTCTCTGTGTTGTACCTGAAGCCTTCCTGCCTTGACAGAAGGGCCAGAACTTTTCTACTGACATACCTTTGAAGAGGCTGAGGTTAAAGTCGTATCAGGAGATGGTATCAGAAAGAACTTTATTAGAGAGACCAGTGGGGCTACTGTTAATGGCCTTCAATCTTTTAAGTCCTCAGAAAGCCCTTTCTTGATCCAGCTTCTGTCCCTTCCTTTCATCTTTCTTCCTATCACTTAGGGACAGACTTTTTATTACAGTTCTTGACAGTTAAACTCTCTCTACTCTGTCTTCTAGTGCTATTACTGAGTTCTGAGCTCTACACCAGGACACATCTATAGGAAAGGTAAACAGACCATGGTGCAGAACTTGGGTAGACTGACCAGGCTGTGCCTGTGCCACCTTGTTTTCTAACCTGGAAGATACCATCCTCCTTATTCAAAGACTTTGGATTCAGCGGCCTGCTGATTGGAAATAGGTGCACCTGGCGCTCAACCCCAAGACCCACAAAGGATAACATGGAAAAGAGCCCACAGGTCACAAGAAAATTCTCTTCCAGCTGTGACATTTTGTAATTCATTTCATGGCTCCATGGAAGTCTAAAATGGAAAAATCATAGGATTTTGGAGTCAAAAGGAAACTTAGGGGAAAAAAAAGGAAACTTAGACATCACGTTTGTCTCATACCTTCATTTTGTAAAAAAGGAAACTAAGGTCTAGTGAGATTTAGTGACTTGCCTAAGGTCACATAGGTAGTAAGTGGCAGAGGTAGGACTTGAATCCAGGTCCTCTAAGTCATATACTTTTTGTACTAAAATAACTTCTACACAAGTTGGCAATACCTTTTTTTCCATCACATAAGTGAGCAGGTTCCAGTCCCACTCCACAGAGGCAACATTGGCTGGATGTAGCCTAAAAATCACAAAGTTACGTTCATTAGAATTCTGGAGAACTTCTCTGACAGAAGCCTAGAAGATAATGTGAGGAAAGGATCAACTTCTCTACGTATTCTCAGGGCTCTCTCATTAACCTCCAATAAACACTTTCCATCTTGTTTCCCCACCTTTTACCCTCCCTGAATCTAAAAGCACATCTCTATTTATGCTGACTATTTGGATGGTTATGTCAATAAATTCTATGCAAAGCCAACTACCAAATTTTGGGCCCCTGGAAAATAGGTTAAAATAATCTGCAAAAGTTCTTACTGTTGAATTTTCATTAGAAGCATGTAGGCCTCTTTCATGATAGCCATACTTCCAGAGCCTAGTAGGATATTCTTGATGACATGGGATACAATCTCCTTGGGTGGGTAATGTTGGGGGGACACAAAGTCCATGAGGAAATGCAAAGTCTCTTGTGGGACGTTCTCTTCAATGGTGCTGACCACCATTCGCAGTCTTCGTCGGGGAATGGGCTCTCTCTTTGGTTTCTTGTTCTGTAGAAATAACAGAAAATGACAGTGTGGGTAGTTTCCAGGCAGACCAAAAAAAAAAAAAAAAAAGGACATTGTGAAGAAAGTAATGGCCTATTTAGAAGAGTCATCTTCCAATACACTTACAATCCTGAACTGTTAAAATCATACAGTTTGCACAACCAACAGGAAAACCATAACTTCAACATCTCTGTTAGGGAAGTCAATAGAAGAGGAATAATTAAGGTTTGATGAGTGTTCAGCAAGTTCTGTTTCTAGCCACCTGAGAGTTCCTACTAAACATCTAGAGAAGGAAGGAAATAAGTATTCATTAAGTGTCTACTATGTGCCAGGCACTGTGCTAGGTGCTTTACAAATATTGGTTCATTTGACCCAAGGGGATATATATTGACTTAGGATTCAAATTTTAAAAAATTTACATTTCTATAGGAAAAAAAGAACTTACAAAATTCTTTCTGAAAGACTACCCTGGGAAGTAGGTTAAGTATCTTTATTCCCATTCTGGAAATGAAGAAACTTAAATTGGGGGAAACTGGTACCAGCGAAGAGAATTGGTGGGTGGTAAGTGATAAAAATATCAAAGAAAAGCATTGATAAAACATAAAACACAGAAGATAAATGGGAAAAATTTTTGTATCAACTTTCTCTGATAAGGGTTTGATTAAGTAAGCAACCAACATGGGGCAGCTAGGTGGCACAGTGGATAGAGCACTGGCCCTGGAGTCAGTACCTGAGTTCAAATCCGACCTCAGATACTTGACATTTACTAGCTGTGTGACCCTGGGCAAGTCACTTAACCCCAATTGCCTCACATACACAAAAGTAAGCAACCAACAGATTTTTCTATATAAAGAGCAAAAGCTATTCCCCAATATTTACTGATAAGTGGTCAAAGGATATAAAGAAAGTTTTCAAAAGAACTGTAAACTATTAGGAACCATATGAAAGAATACTGCAAATTGCTAATAATGAGAGAAATAATAATAAAAATACTGAAATTTCACCTCACACCTCCCAAAACATAGCAAAGGTGATAAAAGATGGGAATAATAAATGTTTGAAGGGTTGTGGGAAGACAGGTACACTAGTGCACTTTTGGTGCTCTAGTTCAATCACTTTGGAAAGCAATTTGCAATTAAGGAAGGGGAGAAAACTCCATATCCTGTGACCCAGAGATTCTATTACTAAGTTTATACCCAAAGGAGGCCTCTGATAAAAAGAAAATCTCCTGTTACCCCAAAATATTCATAACAACACCTTTTGTGATACCAAAGAATTGAAAACAAAGTAGATGATCAACTGGGGAATGGATAAATCAATTGTGGCACTTGAATGTAATGAAATATTACTATGCTATACAGAATGACAAATATGATGAATATAGAGAAGCAGGGAAAGATCTACATGAACTGATATACAGTAAAGCAAGCAGAACCAAGAAAACAATAAACACAACGACTACAACTGTATAAATGGATAGACAACCTCCCACTCCCCTATCCTCAACACATAAATAAAAGGTCAATGGTGCAAAATAAGCATGGCCCAAAAGAAGAAATATGAGAAGATTATCCCACTCCACCCTTCTGCAGAGGTGAGAGGTACATATGTTTAGGTAAAATGCACATGATTTCAGACTCTTTTTGGTGTATTGATCAGTTATATTGATTTTTTCCTTTTTCGTTGGCTTTAAAAGTATTGCAGGGCAGCTAGGTGGCGCAGTGGATAGAGCACCGGCCCTGGAGTCAGGAGGACCTGAGTTCAAATACGGCCTCAGACACTTAACACTTACTAGCTGTGTGACCCTGGGCAAGTCGCTTAACCCCAATTGCCTCACTAAAAAAAAAAAAGAAAACAAAAGGTATCACTATGGAATGGTTCTCTGAGAAGGGTATGGAAGGGATAGTAGGGGAAATTAGAGTGATGCAAAAAAAATAACATCAATGAATGAGCACTTATTTAAAAAATATACTGAAAAGAGCAGAAGGAAGTTCAGAAAAGATCAGAAGCAGGGCAGTTTTGTTACTCTTGTATTAAACTGTATACACTAAAAAACTATTCAACAGGAGTTCAAAATTTCATATATAATTCTCTATTTTTGTTCTTTGATAAAAATGTTTTGATTAAAATGTTCATGTTTGATTATTGTTAATTTCTTAATAAAACAATTAAAAAACAAAACATGCGAAAACTTAAAGAGAAGTACCTAGCCTAGAGTCACATAGCTACAAAGTGGCAGAGCTAGAAATCAAATCCAGGTCTCTGTCCTCAAGTTTAATGTTCTTTTCTTTTCTTTTTTTTAATGTTCTTTTCAATATACTAAGCTGAGATCAGTCAATAAGCATCTATTAAGTATGTAGGTCCCAGGCACAGTGAACAAAAAACGAAATAGTATCTGCTGTCAAAGAGTTCTATTTCACTTGTATAGAGTACTGGATTATATTGTTTATCAAGGGACACACTTGGAAGTCTTGCTCCTCTCTTCTGATTTCTAGTATAGCCCTGGACATATCACTAATTCTTCTCTCTGCACTCATTTCCCATCTATAAATGGAAGTAATTATTTAAAACATGCTTTGATATATCTATTCTTTTGTTTTTGCTTGTTTGTTTTTGTTTTGTTTTGGCGGGGCAATGAGTGTTAAGTGACTTGCCCAGGGTCACATAGCTAGTAAGTATCAAATGTCTGAGGCCAGATTTGAACTCAGGTCCTCCTGAATCCAGGGCTGGTGCTTTATCCACTGTGCCACCAAGCTGCCCCTGATATATCTATTCTAAAGCTAAAGGTGATTAAAAAAAAATCAACTAGAAATTATTCAATGCTTAAGGGAAAAATTAAGATGGTCAGAAAAGAATAATAGCAAATGCTTATTTGACACAAATATTTATAATTTCGGAAGACTTTTTTCATAGTAACCACCCTCTGAGGTAAATGATAATAGAGCTAGAAGGACTCCAGAGGCCATCTAGTACAACCCTTCCATTTTATAAATGAGGAAACTGAGGCCCAGAGGAAGGGAAGTGACTTGCCCAAAGCCACACAGGCAGTAAGCACCAAAGTCCAGACTTGAACCTGTCTTTTGACTTCAGAGCCAATGCTCTTCCCATTGTACTATCTAAACAGAATACATTACTATTTCCATTTTACAGAAGAGGGAACAGGCTCATAAAATACCACGGGAACACAGCTATCGAATGACCCAAAAGTTAAGCCATGACCCAAAGTTAAGTGTTTTAATGCTACAGCCAATGTTCTTTCCCCCATCATGCAGTGCTTTTCTTATGTTCAGGTTGACTGACTGAACAGAGCTCTTCTATGAGAGAAGAGACAAGAGTCCAAGGAAGGAAACACCCCAGGTTTATTGAAAAACAAAATCCAGGAAAAGCCCCTCTTCCTATCTTCCTAAGATTGATTGACATAATAGAACCCAAGGTTAAAAAGAGCTGGGGAAATAAGAAGTATCATCAGAGAAGCTGTGCTTTCTAACACTTTTCTTAATGCTGGGATGAGCTGGTAGAGGGAATGAACACCACCTCACACCAATGCACCACAAGTTTCTAGTCAACAAATTAAACAATTATTAAGTACCTATTTTGTGAAGAGCACTATACTTGGTGTAGAATATGAAACAAAGATTAGACATGATAGGGCCCAGCCTTCATGCAGTGTACGGTCTAGAAGAGTGCAGAGAACATATATATGTAACTATCATACACAATAATACTTGATAAGTACATTAGAAAGGTGCAGACCAAGTACCAAATATTTGGCACCAGAGTCCCAAGGGGGGAAAGGTTGTTACTAATTGGTCTGCCTTGACCAGCAGGGTGGAACTAACTCTAGCTATGAGAACCCAGGCAGCTAGTCTTCCCACAAGAGGATACTTGCCTTTAAAGTTTATCAAATACTTTCCCTACAGTAATCTCTTTTAAGTCTAAGTACTATCTCCATTTTACAGAGGTGGTAACATTGTCAGGTGACTTGCCTTCATCCACTAAAATTTTCTCCTGAAAGCTCACATCTTGCTTTTGGAGAGGCTAAAACAACAACAGTGATCTCTGTATAAATGGGAGATATAATCAAGGTTTGGGTGGAAAGAGGTACATTAAAGGACAAGAGATTCATTTATAATGGACAATACCATCGTTCCCACCTCCACACTTCAGTTATGCTGCCCATAACTTAGGCCATAGCCAACTATACCCAACTCTTCCTCTTGGTACTGATGAGCTCACACAGTGGTTGTATTGTTTGGAAGGAACATCTGCACCATTAATTACCTCTGTGACTTCTTTGTCCTGTATCAGTGCCTGGAAGAAGAGGTGATGCACTGGAGGTCTAAGGAAATATCTTAATTTGTGCAGACAGGGTTTCCTGGGTAAGTCCACCACTGGAGGCTTTATTGCCACAGGCTCTGGGATGGCATCCGTCGGCACAGGCTTCTCTGTCTTATTTTGGGTCTCCAGGGCAGAAACCCGGGGAACCCGCTCTGTGGAGAAACACTGTGGAAGGTGAGAGAGGTCTTCCTGGAGTAGACTAGTGCTGTCAGCAGGGCTATTCTTATTCTGCCAGTCACTAGGGCATGGGTCAGGTGAACCTTCTAGGATACAGGGCACTGATGCATTTTGCTTATTACTGTCACTGCTGCTGCTATTTGGAGAGAATGAGAAAACATCTGAGGAGATCTGTAAACTTGCCAAAGAACCCAGGTCATTGTTAAAGGTAGTTGTACTACAGTTCTGCTTTGGGCTACACACACAATTCTCACCACTGGATACTGGAGAGATGCAATCTTCAAATTCAGTGCCCTGAATTGGGTCCTGAGCAGAAGTTAGATCGTCACACACTTCTTTCTTCAGGAGCTGAGAGTCTTTGTCATTCTGCTGTGCCAACTCACGTTTGATGGGACAGTTGCCACCTGCTACAAAAGGGGAATGCTTCTTTTGGGAACAAGAGACAGCGTCCAGATCTAGGTTCATATTGTTCTCACAAGCACAGTTAAAGAGATTCTTTTTCTCCTCCTCCTCCTCTACCCTTGTCAGATCTATCACAATGAGTCCAATGGGAGCCTTCACTACTGGGTCAGTGTCTTTGGTTAAGTCGATGAAATCCTGTTGGGGAAAGGTGAGGAAAAATGAAATATTTATTAAACTAATGATTCTAAACTTAGTGAGAAAACATGTTCTTAGTCACTGTGGTAAATTCCTTTTACAACAGCACTTTGTCCAGAACCTTTTCCATGTCCAGGTCTTTTTTTGTTTTGTTTTTTTTTAGTGAGGCAACTGGGGTTAAGTGACTTGCCCAGGGTCACACAGCTAGTAAGTGTTAAGTGTCTGACGCCGGATTTGAACCCAGGTACTCCTGACTCCAAGGCCGGTGCTCTATCCACTGCGCCACCTAGCTGCTCCAGCCATGTCCAGGTCTTTTAAAAATGTTTGTCGAATTGAACTTCCCCCAATAGAGAAATCATCTGTTTGTGGATGTAATCTACCAGTTGTATAAAATATCAAAACACTGCAAAACCTCTTGGAAGAAAGAGATACATTACTACTCAGGAGTTTGACCTAATGAACCACACAGGAAAAACCAAATAGATGAAGGATATCAATTGCCCACATTAATTTAAAAAGTTGGAATAAATGAGTTGTGTCTACAATTAAACACAACAACAGGACAGTTTGCCCTTAAGAGATTATAAAGTAAAAAAATACTAACAAAATTCATTTGGAAGAACAAAAGGTCAAAAATTTTGAAGAAACTAATGAAAAAATGTAAAGGAAGGAATGTCAGCAGTATGAGACCTTAAACTATATTATAAGGCAGAAAATATCAAAACTATCTAGAACTAGCTAAGAAATAGATGGGGCAGCTAGGTGGTGCAGTGGATAGAGCAGTGGCCCTGGAGTCAGAAGGACATGAGTTTAAATCTGGCCTCAGTCACTTGACACTAGCTGTGTGACCCTGGGCAAGTCACTTAACCCCAATTGCCTCACCAAAAAAAAAAAAGAAAGAAAGAAATAGAAAGGCAGGTCAGTGGAACAAGAGAAGACAATACACAGAAGTAAAAGACTACAGTAATCTTGTGTTTGACAAATACAAAGATTTTGGGGATTCATTATTTGGTTAAAAAAATGTTATGAAAGTTGTAAAGCAGTCTGGCCAAAATTGGCCATAGACCAATATCTTAAACCATTTACCTAAAAATAAGTTCAAAATGGATACATGACTTGGATATAAAGGGAGATATCACAAGAAAATTAGAAGTATGTGGAACATATTACCCATTGGACTCATGGATAGAAGAGTAACTTGTGAATAAACAAGAGAGAGCTTTGTGAGGTATAAAATGGATAATTTTAAATTATATTAAATTTAAAAGTTCTTGTACAAATAAAACCAACATAGCCAAGATTGGAAGGAAAGCAGAAAACTGGATAAAAAGTTTCATAGACAATTTCTCAGCTAAAGATCTAATTTCTCAAATATACAAAGAACTTTGTCAAATTTATAACAATGAGTCATTCACCAATTGATAATCAAAGATATGAACAGGCAGTTTTTTGATAAAGAAATCAAAACTATATATATAATCATATGAAAAAATGCTCTAAATTATTGATGAGAGAAATGCAAATTAAAACAACTTTGAGATATCATCTTACACCTATCAGATTGGCTAAAAGGATATATGCCCTTCAGTTGGGGAATGGCTAACAAGTTGTGGTAAATGACTGTGATATAAGAAATGAGCTGGATGATTTTAGGAAAACATTGAAAGACGTGGACCTATGAAGAAAAATGCTATCCATCTCCAGAGAAAGAAGTGACAAATATAAACATGTATAGCATGGTCTTACATATGTGTGTATGTATGCATGCATATGTTTGTATATCTATCTACAAATATAGATAGATATCAATATATTTATCTATTTATATCTATATATTTATATTTAATTGTAGCCTTCTCTAGGGCAGGCAGGGAAAAAAATAAAATTGGAAAAGAAAGTCCCTTTAATGAGTCCACAAAGCCCTATTTCTATTATTATTATTTTATCATAAAAGTATTTTATTATTTTCTAGTTACATATAGTTTTCAACATTTGTTTTGATAAGATTTCTAGTTCTAAATTTTTCTCCTTCCCCCCCTCCCCAAGACAGCAAGCAATCTGATATAGGTTATATATGTACAATCATATTAAACATATTTCTGCATGTTGTGAAAGAAGAATCATAATAAAAGGGAAAACCTCAAAAACCAAAAAAAGCAGAAACAGTATGGTTTGATCTGCATCTAGATTCCATAGTTCTTTTTTCTAGATTTGGAGAGCATTTTTTTTTTTTTTTAGTGAGGCAATTGGGATTAAGAGACTTGCCCACGGTCACACAGCTAGTAAGTGTCAAGTGTCTGAGGCCGGATTTGAACTCAGGTCCTCCTGACTCCAGGGCCGGTGCACCATCCACTGCGCCACCTAGCCGCCCCTGGAGAGTATTTTCCATCATGAGTTATTTGGAATTATCTTGGACCACTGTATTGCTGAGAAGAGTTAAGTCTATTGTTGTTGATACTGTGTACAATGTTCTCCTGGTTCTGCTCACCTCACACAGCATCAGTTCATGTAAGTCCTTCCAGGTTTCTCTGAAATAAGCCTGCTTATCATTTCTTACAGCACAATAGTGTTCCTTTACATTAATATACCACAACTTGTTTAGCCATTCTCCAAATGATGGGCATCCCCTCAATTTTCAATTCTTTGTCACCACGAAAAGAGCAGCTATAAATATTTTTGTACATGTGCATCCTTTTCCCTTTTCTATGATCTCTTTGGGATAAAGACCTAATAGTGGTATTGCTAGGTCAAAGGGTATGCACAGTTCTATAGCCCTTTGAAGCCCTATTATTTTTTTATTTTTATTTTTTTGGTGAGGCATTTGGGGTTAAATGACTTGCCTAGGGTCACACAGCTAGTAAGTGTCAAGTATCTGAGGCTGGATTTGAACTCAGGTCTTCCTGAATCCAGGGCCGGTGCTTTATCTACTGTGCCACCTAGCTGCCCTGAAGCCTATTATTATTATTGTTGTTGTTGTTTTTGCGGGGCAATGGGGGTTAAGTGACTTGCCCAGGGTCAAGTCCTATTATTATTAATACTAATATACTACCAGTGTTATGTGGCTTCAAGACATGGAATTCAACGTGGTCTTCAAATAATTGAAAATGTGCATCACACAGTAAGCAAAGGAAGCCATATAGTAAGTGTTAGCAGGCTTCAACACGTAACAAATAAGGACCTTCAAAGAAGTGGAGTCAAGGATATTATTAGGAAAATGTATGATGAGAGTAGATGAGATCCATAAGGTCCCCTCTAAATCTGTGACCTTAGGAGCACTTGAAAGGAAATTAGAATTTCATCAGGACACAAATAAAGGATAATGAACATGATGAAGAATTTGAAGGATATAAAATTAGCAAAAACATGATAGGATGACATTAAGAAGAGTGTGGGTACAATTAAGAAAACACAAGACAAGATGATAATGAAACTTAACAGACTGGAAACCAGCCACAGAAGATACAAACGAAACAACTAAACTCAAAATAAATTTAAATGGAGGGCAGAATAATAAAAACAGAAAAATCAGAAAAGCAACTCAGGAAATCATAACTGGAAAACATTTGGTATATATGTAGGTAAAACTAACAGATCTGGAAAGTAAAAAAAGAAAAAAGAAAAAATTAAGTTCTGGGTTTTATGAAAAACGAAGAAAAGACTCTGAAGTATACTTCAGAAAATCAATGGGGGTTGGAGGTTGGGATGGGGTTAGGTTGAGGTTGGGAAAGCCAGGTGGTGCAGTGAATAGAGCAGTGGCCTTGGAGTCAGAAGGACCAGAGTTCAAATCCAGCCTCAAACACTAACTAGCTGTGTGACTCCAATTGCTTAAAAAATATCCAGCTAGGAAAATTTCCCAGAAATGCTAAAGAAAGGGAAAGATTATAGATAAACATAATTTGTAAGAAATTTCACATTCACCTCATCTAGAAACATCAATGTCAAGCTTCAAAATTTCCATGACTAGGAGATGATTTTATAAGCAGGCAAAGAAAAAAGCATAACATAAAATACAAGAAGAAAACTATCAGTTTAAATTACACAATATTTAAAAATTAAAATTATAGAAACTGGAATATAATATACTAAAAGAGATATAGTACTGAAGAAAAAAGTTAATTAATTAGTATATTTAAGCATTTTAAAAAATATAAATGATAGTCATTTAAGAATTTAAGTCTGAAAAAGTAGTGGAAAAAGAAAACTTTAAAGCAACCTTTATCATGCATAATCAGGAACACAGAGAATAAGATTAATTTTTTAAAAACAACTATCTATAAAAATTTCTAAATCAGCAAAAGTCCACCTTCTTTTCCTTCTAACTCCAACCCTATTCTCTTCCCCCAAACTCCCAGGCAATTAAGAATGAAAGAAAACCAAAGTCCCTGTTATAAACATGTATAGTTAAGCAAAACAAATGTCCAAATTGGCCATGTCCAAACAAAATATGTCTTACTTTCCACTCTGAGTTCTTCACATCTATATTAAGAGATAGGTAGCATGTTTCATCATTGGTTTTCTATAACCTTGGTAGGACATTATGCTGATCAGAGTTCCTAATTCTTTCAAAGTTGTTTGTCTTTACCACATTGCTGTCATTGTATAAATTGTTCTGGTTCTGTTCACTTCACTTCACTTCACTTCATCAGTTCTTCACTTCACTCTGCATCAGTCCATATAAGTCTTTCCAGGTTTCTCTGAAATCCTCCCCTTTACCATTTCTTATAGTACAATAGTATTTTATTACATTTATATGCCATATTTTGACATTTTCCCCGCTATTGGACATTACCCTCAGATTCCCATTCTTTGCCATATCAAAAAAAAAGTTATAATTTTTTTATTATATCCTTAAAGTTTGTTTTGATTAGGACTAATCCCTCCCTTAATCTGTTTTCCTCCTAATTCTACCCTTTCCCTCCTATTTCCCTACTGAGTGAAATGAATTTCTGTATCTAACTCTGTGTGTGTATGTGTGTTCTTCCTTCTTTTCACCAGTTCAGACAAGAGTAAGGTTCAAGAAGTCATCTAGGGGCAGCTAGGTGGCACAGTGGATAGAGCATTGGCCCTGGATTCAGGAGGACCTGAGTTCAAATCCAGACTCAGACACTTGACACTAGCTGTGTGACCCTGGCAAGTCACTTAACCCCAACTGCCTCACCAACCCCCCCCCCAAAAAAAAACCAAACCAAACCAAACCAAAAAAAGAAGTCATCTAATCCCTAGCTTCTTTTTTGTTTGTTTTGTTTTGTTTTGACTGAGGCAATTGGGGTTAAGTGACTTGCCCGGAGTCATACAGCTAGTAAGTGTTAAGTGTCTGAGGCAGGATTTGAACTCAAGTACTCCTGACTCCAGGACCGGTGCTCTATCCACTGCGCCACCTAGCTGCCCCTAATCCCTAGCTTCTTAAACAGTGGGTCGAAACCTTATATGGGACCACATAATTGAATGTGGGGATAATGAAAAATTTCTCAGGTGAAAAGGGGTCTCAAGTGGAAAAAGCTTAAGAAGCCTTGCCTAATCTAATCCAATGATTAGCAGGACTGGGCAGGAATACCCTCTAAAAAATACATAGCAAGGATCATCCAACTGTCTCCTGAAGCCATTCAGTAAGAGAAATTACTACCTTAAACAGTAGAGCTCATTACATTTTTGGACAACTCAACTTCCAGGAAATTATTCCTTCTATGAACCTGGAATTTACTAACTTTGGGTATGCTGACTTTGAAACACTTTAAGTCAAGTAGTTAGAAATGTCCAATAGGCAAGATGGTGATCTTGTAGTTCAGGAGAGAGACTATGGCAAGATATGCTGATCTAAGAGTCATTTGCATAGAGATGATATTTAAAACTATCTAATAGGGTCACCAGAAGAAAAAGTATAGAGAAGGCAGCCAAGGACAAAGCCTTGGGGCAAATCTGTTTTTAAGGTACCTTGTGAGAGATAGAGATGATGATCCAGCAAAGAAGGCAGGAGAACTAATGGTCAGATAGGTAAGGGGAGAATCAAGAGAGCATAATGTCACAAAAACACAGAGAAAAGAATATATCCAGAAGTTGGTCAATAGTGTCAGATACTACAGAGAAATCAAGAAAATTGAGAACTGAGAAAAGGTTAGGTTTAACATTTAAGAGTTCACTGGAACCAAACAAGAGATAGAGAATATTATGAAATGCAAAATGGATGATTTTGATTATATTAAATTAAAAAGTTTTTGTACAAACAGAAGCAATGCATCCAAAATTAGAAGGGATGCAGAAAGCTGGGAAACAATTTTTATGGCCAATACTTTTTTTTTTTGGGTGAGGCAATTGGGGTTAAGTGACTTGCCCAGGGTCACACAGCTAGTAAGTGTCAAGTGTCTGAGGCCAGATTTGAACTCAGATCCTCTTGAATCCAGGGCTAGTGCTTTATCCACTGCGCCACCTAGCTGCCCCCAGTACTTCTGATAAAGGCTTCATTTCTAAAATATATAGGGAACTAAATCAAATTTATATGAATCCAAGTCATTCCCCAATTGAGAAATGGTCAAAGGATATGAACAGGCAGTTTTCTGATGAAGAAATCAAAGCTATCTATTGCCATATGAAAAAATGCTCTAAATCACTATTGATTAGAGAGACGCAAATAAAAACAACTCTGAAGTACCACCTCACACCTATCAGATTGGCTAATATGACAAAAAAGGAAAATAATAAATGTTGGAGAAGCTGTGGAAAAATTGGAACACTAATGGATTGTTGGTGCAGCTGTGAATTGATCCAACCATTCTGGAGAGCAATTTGGAATTATGCCCAAAGGACTATAAAAGCTGTGCATATCCTTTGACCCAGAATACCACTTTTGGGTCTTTTTCCCAAAGAGATCATAAAAAAGGGAAAAGGATCCACATGTACAAAAATATTTATAGCTGCTCTTTTTGTGGTGGCAAGGAATTGGAAATTTAAGGGATGTCCATCAATTGGGGAATGGCTGAACAAGTTGTGGTATATGAATGTAATGGACTTCTATTGTGCTGTAAGAAATGATGAGCAGGTGGAGTTCAGAGAAACCTGGAAAGACTTGGATGAACTGATGATGAGTGAGATGAGCAGAACCAGAAGAACATTATACACAGTATCATCAATATTGTGTGTTCATCAACTGTGATAGACTAGATTCTTCTCACCAATCCAATGGAACAAGAAAGTTCCAAAGGACTCATGATGGAAAAGGTTTTCCAAATCCAGGAAAAAAAAAAAGGAACTGTGGAATATGGATACTGATTGGACCATACTATTTCTTTTGTTTTTGGTGCTGTTGGTTTTCTGATTTGAGGTTTTTCCTTTGTGCTCTGATTCTTCTCGTATAACATGACTAATGCAGAAATATGATTAATGTTATTATGTATATATAACCTATATCAGATTACCTGCTGTCTAGGGGAGCGGGGGAGGGAGGGAGAAAAATTTGAAATTGGAAATCTTATATAAACAAATGTTGAAAACTATCTCTACATGTAACTGGAATATAACAATATACTTTTATTTAACAAACAAAAAAGAGTTCACTGGAGGGGAATAGTGTGGTGAGTTAGTTGATGGGGTTGGAAGCCAGAGTGCAAAGGATTGAAAGGTAGGTTAGTGGAAAGGAAGTGGAAACCAGTGAGTATACTCAACTTTTCCTAAGAGTTTGGTTAAGAAAGGGAGGATCTATAGGACACTAATTTGAGAGGACAATTAGGTCTAGTGGTTTGTTTTAAGAATGAGAGAAATTTATTGTACCAGTCGAACTATGAACAATTATTTTATAGAGTTAGAAAAAAATAGTAACAAATTTATCTGGAATAACAAAAGGTCAAGAATTTCAAGGGGATCAATGAAAAAAATGTGAAGGAAGGTGAGCTAGCCAGACTGTACTAAATCTCTAACTGTATTATAAAGCAGTAATCATCAAAACAATATGATACTAAGAAATAGAGTGGGAGATAGTGGAATAGATCAGGGTACACAAGACATAGTAGCAAATGACCATATTAATCTAGTGTTTGAGAAATCCAAAGATCCAGGATTTGGGGACAAAAACTCACTATCTGACAAAAATTGCTGGGAGAACTGGGAAACAACATGGCAGAAACTAGGTATAGACAAATATCTCACGCTGTATACCAAGATACGGTCAAAATAGGTACATGATTTACACATAAAGGGTAATACCATGGGAAAATTAAGAGAGCAAGGAATAGTTTGCCAGTCATATCTATGGAGCAGGGAAGAATTTATGACCAAGAGATAGAGAGCATTACTGGATGCAAAATGGATAATTTTGATTAATTAAATTTAAAATGTTTTCCACAAACAAAAGCAATGCAATCAAGATTAAAAGGAAGGCAGAAAGCTGGTAAAAAAAAAAAATTTACCGCAAGTGTCTGAAAAAGGCCTCATCTCTCAAATATAGAAAGAATTGAGTCATATTTATAAAATACAAGTTATTCCCCAACTGATAAAAGATCAAAGGATATAAACTCGAAATTTTCGGAAGAAATCAAAGCCATCTACAAACCACTATTGATTAGAGAAATGAAAATTAAAAGAACTCGAGGAACCACCTCACATCTATCAGAGTGGCTACTAAGATAGAAAAGGAAAATGACAAATGTTGGAGAAGACACTAAGGCACTGTTGGTGGAGTTGTGAACTGATCCAATCACACTCTGGAGAGCAAAAGACTATAAAACCATGCATACCATTGATCCAGCAATACCACTATCAGGTCTGTATCCCAAAGAGATCAAAAAAGGGAGAAAAGGACTTATTTGTGCAAAAATATTTATAGTAGCTATTTTTGTGGTGGCAAAGAATCGGAAACTAAGGGGATGCTCATCAATTGGTGAATGGCTGAACAAGTTGTGGTATATGATTGTAATGTAATGCTATTCTGCTATGAGAAATGACTAGCAGGCTGATGTCAGAAAAACCTAGAAAGATTTACACAAACTGATGCAAAGTGAAGTGAGTCAGAATTAGGGGAAGATTGTATACAGTAACAGTAATACTGTATGATGTTCAACTGTGAATGACAGCTATTTTCAGCAATACAATGATCCAAGACAATTCCTAAGGGCTCAAAATGAAAAATGTCATCTAAATGTAAAGAAAGAACTGATGGAGTCTGAATGCAGATTGAAGAATACTATATTTTTTTTTCTTTTGTCTGTGTCTTCTTTAACAACATGACTAATATGGAAATGTGTTTTGCATAACTACATGTATAACATATCAAATTGCTTACCATCTCAGGGAAGGGGAAGGTATGAGAGAGGGAGAAAATCTGGAACTCAAAATTAAAAAAAAAAGAATGTTAAAAATTGTCTTTACATGTAATTGTGAATAAAACAAAATATTTTTTTAAAAGGAAGAGAGAAGGGCAGCTAGGTGGTGCACTGGATAAAGCACCAGCCCTGGATTAAGGAGGGCCTGAGTTCAAATTTGGCCTCAAACACTTGACATTAGCTGTGTGACCCTGGCCAAATTACTTAACCTTCATTTTCCCCCGCCAAAAAAAAAAAAAAAAAACAAATTTAGAAAAGGAAGAGAGAAACTTTGTGTTTGTAGGCAGTAGAAAAGGAACTATTAGATAAGGAAGAAGTTGAAGATGAGAGGGGATGAAGTCATAGTTAAAAGATTTAGAACAAAAGATATTTTAGGGATTATCTAGTCCAAACCCTGAGGGGCCCAGAAAAGTTCCTACCATAGTATCAAGTTCAAACCTATCAAACATAAAAATGATGGTACTTTATTTTGCTGACTGAGATTTGGCCTTAGAACAAGACCTAGCAACTTTTCTGGATCTTCCAAAGAACCCCAAACTAGTCTTTTGGTTTATAAAAAATTAAGTTTGCTTGGCCAGTCCCTCATCTCTGACCTTCTATCCTGTTAACCATTAGTTGGTTTATTAAATTCCTATGTCGTTTAACTAGGCAGTTACTTGTGGCAGTGGACAGAGTGCCTGGCCGGGAGTCAGGAAGACTTGAGTTCAAATTTGACCTCAAACACTTAACTAGCTCTGTGACCTGGGCAAATCACTTGACCCTGTTTGACTCAGTTTTCTAATCTCTAAACTGAGAGAGAGAAGAAAATGGTAAAGCACTCCAGTATCTTTGCCAAGAACCTGATCTGAAGAGGACTAAACAACAAAAACAACAACACGGTGTTTACCTACTTCACAGAGCTGGATGAATTAGTGATGTGTTGAGAGATGCTGTTTAACATACCAGGCAACTGAATTTGGGAATGGGAGAGTGAAGTCACTGGTCCAGTTCTCTAGGGCTTGTCCTTCATTCCTTCAAGAAGCCCCAAAGTTATGATGAGGAAAGGAGGGAGGAAAGGGAGGTGGAGAAAGGAAGGGAAGAAGAAGGGGAAGAGAGGAGAGAAAAAGATGGGTGAGAAGAGGGCACAGGGAGTAGGAATGGGAGAAGAAAGGGTAAAGTGTAGGAAGGAGGAAAGTTCACAGTCTAATTGAAGGAGACAACATGCAAACGATTGACAGATATAGATAGATATGATAAATTGAGGATATCAAAGGGAAGGCACTAGCAAAGGGAGGTAGGGGCGAAGGGGAAGAGGGAGGGGGAGGGGCGAAGGAGGGAGGGCAAAGGGAGCCATGGGGCGGGGAGGGGGCACGGACTCACCACCACAGCTTGGGAACTGCAGGCGGATGCGGCTCCTTGGGTCCGGTGTCCGCTACGAGTCCGGGTCCGCCGAGACCTGCGGACTCGCCCAGCGCTGTCGGCAGCGCCCGGACCCTCGCGAGGCTCGTCATCGCTGTCATCCGAAATCACAATGGGATCCGTCATGGGATCGCCTTCTGTTGCGCTCCGGGAAGTGAGGGGCCCCATTCCCGAGCGCCTGCGGCTGCGGCTGCGGCTGCGGCTTCGGTTGCGGCCGCTGCCATCCCGGCCCAGCGGGGGCCTCGTCCTCGACCTCGCCTCTGTCTCTTCCCGCTCGTATCTCCGTCCGAACTTCCGCTGCAGCGGGAGCCAGGGCCGAGACGGGAGCCAGGGCCGAGAAGGGAGCCAGGGCCGAGGCCGCCGCGGAGGGGCCCGGTGTGCACTCTGAAGCGGAGAGGGAGGCCCAGCTCGAGTCATGGGCCCGCAGCCAGGGCCTGGTCTCGTACAGGGCCCCGAGGCTGGGGAAGGGAGGGAGAGCGCTCCCAGACGAGGGCGGGGCCTCTTAGCTCCCGCCGCCGGCTCTGGTCAAGGGTTTTCAGGCTCCGGGCTTCCCAGGCTCCTCGGCAAGGGCGTAGGCGGGGGGGGGGGGGCACGGGGGCGGAGCCTGGGCACGCGTTCAGTGCTAGGGCGGGAGGGGATATGGGAGGGGGAGAGCCTCGACTCTGCCTCTTTTTTAGCTCTGGGGCGGCGGTTGGCGTCATTCCCTCACCGGCCTCCTTCGAGTTGGAAAAACGAAACGAAACTGTCGCGGGGAGGGTGTGAGGGGGTGGAAGTGTGGAAGTGTGAAGGTACTGACGAAGACTTCGAGGTCCCGGTGTGTGGAAGGGTGTGCTTGTGCCGACACAGCCAGGAAACATTCACCAAGTACCAGGGGCTGGTTTCGATGTCCACAAGCATTTTTAAATGCTCACTGCGACGGGCGGGGCACTGTACCAAGCTCGGAGACTGCGGCCAAAAAGGCAAAAATACCTCTCTAACCCTCAAGGAGCTCACGGTCCAACTGAGGGAGAAAGCATGAAAACTAGAACTATACGGGATAAATCGAGGACAATGGAGGGGCAGCACTAGCCCTTAAGGAACTCACTTTCTATGTAGAGAGACTATGTACGAATCTCAATCATTTATTACGCTCCTACTGTGTGCTAAGCACTGAGATGCAAAAAGAAGCAAAAGAGTTCGCCCTAAAGGAGCTTATGATCCTATGGGGCAGACATTTCAACAAATATATATAAAACAAGCTCTATATAGGACGAATGGGAAATAATTAGTGGAGAGAAGGCACCAGAATTAAGAGGGGCTGGCGAAGGCTTCCAGTAAAGATGGGATTTTAGCTGGGACTGAAGACAAAGAGGTCAGTCAGGTCAGATGTCTAAGCAGAGGAGAGCATTCCAGTCTCTGGGAGCAGCCAGGGAAAATGCTGACAACTGGGAAGTCTTTTTCGTGGAACAAAGCGGGAGGCCATTGTCACTAGATCCAAGAATAGAGAGAAATTGAAAACTGATTCTTTTTGTGTGAGAAATTATTTTCTTTTCGAATTTACTTTTTTTTCCTGGTGAGGCAATTGGGGTTAAGTGACTTGCCCAAGGTCACGTGGCAAGTAATGTCTGATGCTAGACTTGAACTCAGGTCCTCCTGACTCCAAGGCCAGTGTGCCACTTAGCTGCCCTAGAAACTGATTCTAATTCCATTTTTGATATACTTTGTCTCATACGAGTATAAACTCTTGTTGTGGGACTTCATTAGTATAGAGAATTCCTAGATGAAGATACTCCTATCTATGCAGGTCAGCACCATTATTTGAATTTATAGCCTGGGTCAAAACACATACTAAGATTTCAGGACCTCAGCCTTATTATACAAAAAGTTTTTAAACTTTGTTGTACATTGTAGATGTATCTATTTTTATAGTTCCACTCTCTGACATATGTATACATAGACAATATGCTGAGGAAAAGGAATATTGTGCTGTATTATTATTATTTTTGGTGAGGCAGTTGGTGTTAAGTGAATTGCCCAGGGTCACAGAACTAGTGTCAAGTGTCTGAGGTTAGATTTGAACTCAGGTGCTCCTGAATCCAGGGCTGGTGCTCTATCACTGCACCACCTAGCTGCCCCGTGCTGTATTATTTAACAGTATTTTTCTGTGATCCATCCTGAGAGAAAAGACCATAACTGGACTCTTTTCAGAGCCCTAGGGGCAGAGAGTGAGTCTGGTTTCATGCCCTACAGGTTTGTTGTCCAAACCTCCCAGCAGGAGGCCACCTGGCATACAAGGCTCTGAGGAGCTGAGGCCCCTGGGCCTTAGGCCTGAGTTGGGCCTGGAATGCGACCCTGTGTTTGTGGGAACTGAGCTAAGCTGGGAGTTCACCTTGAGGCGCCTGAGGTGATCTCCATATGACCTGGATGTTCAAACCCCAACTTAAGTTTTGTTTGTTTGTTTCTTTTTTTTTTGTGGGGCAATGAGGGTTAAGTGACTTGCCCAGGGTCACACAGCTAGTAAGTGTCAAGTGTCTGAGACCGGATTTGAACTCAGGTCCTCCTGAATCCAGGGCCAGTGCTTTATCCACTGTGCCACCTAGCTGCCCCCTTAAGTTTTGTTTTTTGACAAGTTACATATGGTTATGTGTGTTAACACAGCACTGTTCTAGTGAGGAACTGGTACATTCTTGCCCAGAATAAGGTTAAGACTTAGTGCCACAATCTGATTGGTTGTTAATGGGGCAGTCTCATTGGCCAACTGATACAATCTGATTGGTCCTTACAGTTACCATATATGTGAGGTTGGTACTATATGCTGTGATTGGTTGTTTTTGTAATGCTGTATGTAAATGAACTTTGATGCGATTAGTCCAGAGAGACCCTTGAGGGGTATAAATAGAAGTGAGGGACCTCACTTCAGTGTACTCTCTGGCACATTCAGAAGAGTGTCCATCTTTGAAGATGAATAAAAATACCTTCAACCACATTCTGCTGCCTGCTTGGATTCTTTGAGCTGTGAGCTGCTACCAACACTTGAGCTGCGCAACACTATTTGAGCAGTTAGCCAAGCTTCTAACACATCCTTATCCTCATTTTGCTTCTGTTTATCCCCTAAGCACAGAAGCCAGCTTGGGCTAAATCCTCTCTAGGGGATAAACTTTTGTCTTTGTTTTTCCTAGCCAAAGTTAGGGGTGACCTGGTCTACATAGAGGAAACCAGAGAGAACCTGATTGAGCTGGCATATGTTTTCCTATCCGAGATTGCTAGAGGCAACTGGGTCTCATAAAACATCTAGTATTCTTTAAGCAGCCAGAGAGGGGTATAATCAGACACATCTGAAGGCCAGTCCAGTTCCCTAGCTTCACATTAATCCTTCTACCTGAGGATTAGTTGGAGGGGGAGTTCGGGGATGGAGGAGGGCCCATGAAGTAATAGGGAAGAACAGAGAACCATTAACTCACCTCTATAAAATGTCCACCAATCAGGATTGTCTTGCCTTTGCCCAGGGAGATCCAAATGATGTACTGTCAGGCCAATCAAAAGACATGCCTAGGTTTAAAAAGCCTGTCAGCTCTGGCTCAGGGTCTTTTGGCAGAAATGAAGGCAGACCACAAGACCCCTTATGCATTTGGTGCCATATTAATAAATTATATCTTGATCAGAGGATAGCCTCAGTTTGTTTTTTTGTCAAATTTTGCTGGCGACAATACAAATAATTTAGAAGGGAGGTGGAGGAACAATTAACTGGGGGAGGATCAGAAGAGAAAGTGACATTTATTCTTGGTTGCCTGACCAGTTAGGGACCCAAAGCTAGATGCCAAGGTCCATCATAAGCTATTCATCTATTCAACAAAGGTTAAGTCAAGAACCTATTATGTGCAAAGTACTGGGCCAGCTCTGAAAGATAGATACAAGGACCAAAAAAAATCATCCTTACCCTCAATCAGCAAATTAGGCATAGTGTAAAGCAATGGATAGAAATATAAAGAATAAAACAATTCCTATTCTAAAGAAACTTATATTCTAGTGGAAGTTATATTCTACACGGAGGAGGGGAGGAATGACCTGAACACAGATATCCTTGATACCTTGACTTTCTGGTGAATTGCAGCCTCACTCTCTCTTCCAGAATCATTAAAGTCCAGTGGCAGGACAAAAGTCAGAATGATGCAGGGATGCAGTAGATGATGACCTTAGTGTCTTCGATGTCTGACCAATCTCTATAAGTGCTCCACAACCTCTGCTTCAGCTGCCTTCATGGCCGTTGGAACAAATTCTTCTCGTCTACCCATTCTTCTGTCTTCACATGCTTGTGTAGACGTCTCCCTCAATTACAAATGGATTTGAGGTCTCTTGGTTATCTTCAACCTGGTTATAGTCTGTCTGCCAAGACAGTTTTACCAGGGTGTGGCTGCTGTGCATGCTACAGTAGCTTCTTGGAACCACAGGTGACAGTCAAAATGAAAAGGTGGAGAGAAAAGGTGGATGAGCAGCCCTGAAAAGGGCTCAGCAAACCCTCCCACCAGAGGTGCTAGTCCTCCCTGAATACCCTGTACACTCCCAACTCAGATAAGTAAATGCCAAATAAATGTTATATAATTTTAGAGGGCACAGAGTTGTTGTCATTTTTCAGTCATGTGTTGCTTTCTTAGATCCTCTTTGAGGTTTTTTTGGTATCTTTGCGGCTTGCTATTTCTTTCTGTAGCTCATTTTGTACTCATAAGGAACTGAGACAAACAAGGTTAAATGGTTTGTGCAGGATCACACAGTAAGTGTCAGAGGCCCCATTATGAACCCAGGAAGATTAGTCTTCCTGACACCAGGCCTGCACTCTTTCTACTGTGCCATCTAGCTGCCCCAGGAGACATAGTAGATGGTGGTTAAGCTTAGGCTTATAAGATGGTAGGAATTCCACTAGGCTGAGGTGAAGAGGAAGTTAATCGTAGGCATGGGGATAGCCAGTGCCAAGGCTGAAGTAGGAAATGGAATGTCCTGTACTGGGAACAAATAGCAAGTAGGCCAGTGTGGCCAGAATGTAGAGTGCCTGAGTGGGAATAATGTGAATTCAATCTGAAAAAAAATAGGCCGATGCCAGATCTTGAAGGGCTTAAAATGCCAAACACAGGAGTTTTAAATTTTGTCTTTTTTTTTTTCAAGTGAGGCAATTGGGGTTAAGTGACTTGCCCAGGGTCACACAGCTAGTAAGTGTTGTCTGAGGCTGGATTTGAACTCAGGTACTCCTGACTCCAGGGCCGGTGCTCTATCCACTGTGTCATCTAACTGCCCCTTTATTTTGTCTTGAAGCAAAAGGGGATCACAAAGGTTTCTTGAGCAGGGGAGGGATATGGTCAAAACAGTGGTTCAAAAGTACCAATTGAGGGGGGTGGCTAGGTGGCAAAGTAGATAAAGCACTGGCCCTGGATTCAGGAGTACCTGTGAGTTCAAATCCGGCCTCAGACACTTGACAAGTTTACTAGTTGTGTGACCCTGGGCAAGTCACTTAACCCCCATTGCCCCACAAAAAAAAAAAAAAAAAGGAAAAGTACCAATTTGGCAATTGTGTGGACCCAGGAAAACCAATGGGGAGGTTATTAATGTAGTTAAGTGACAGATAATTGAGAGCCTGAATTAGTATTGGTGCCTGTGTGATTGCAGGTACAAAGATACTATGAAAGCAGACTAGGTGAAAACAGCATTTGATTAGATGGTAGGGGGTGAAGGAGGAAAGAATAGATGACTGAGTTTAAAAATGTAGGGAAGATGCTGTACTCTCTGTTCATAACATGGTTTTTGTAGTTCAACATTCTTGTCAAATCAATGTGTTTTTCCTGTTTAGGATCTTTGCAACTGTAACACCAGCCCTCTTCTATGAATATAATAGAATTGTTATTGTTTTCTAGAGAATAGAACACAAGCGTGCATAGGTAGACAGAGTGGCTAACTGAAGCCTTTTTCTCCTTAACATTAGAATCTTTGTGAAAATTCCATTTATTGTCATGTAGAATCCAAGGGGGAAAAGCTGTAACTATTTTCTTTAGCATCTTTTTGTGCCTCTTTTACCAAGCTGTTAATTCTCTTTTCTTAATTTTCTTGCATTACTTTCATTTCTTCCCCCAAATTTTCCTTTGCCACAATTATCTCTTTCTTTAGCTCTTCCAGGAATTCTTATTGGGCTTGTGTCCAATTTACATTCTCTTTTTTTGTTTGTTTGTTTTTGGCAGGGCAATGAGGGTTAAGTGATTTGCCCATGGTCACACAGCTAGTAGGTGTCAAGTGTCTGAGGCCAGCTTTGAACTCAGGTCCTCCTGAATCCAGGACCGATGCTTTATCCACTTCGCCACCTAGCTGCCCTACATTCTTTTTTTAAAAAAAGGCTTCCCTTGCAGCTGTTTTGTTCTGAGTTTGTTGTCTTCTAAGTTTGTGTCTTGATCTTTCCTGTCACAATAGTAGCTTTTTCTGGTCAGATTTTTTGTTTGCTTATTTTTCTTAACTTTTAACTTTATTTTAAAGTTGGGCTCTGTTGCCAGCATGGGGTTAGGGGTCCTGTCCTAAGTTTCAGGATTTTTCCCCACTGCTATTTTCAGAGCTAGTTCTGTGGGCTAGTTTTCAGTGCTTCCAAGGTAGTAAGATCTGGGGAGAAGTGTAGTCACTGCTCTCCTCATCTATACTCTAGACTTTACCCAGGAAGGGCCCCTGTTCTCCTATAGCCACAAGTACCAGTGCTTCTCTTTGCCCTGGAACTTCAACCTGGAACTACCTATGGACAATGGAACAGGGTTCTGCATCCAATGCCAGCTCAGGTTGCCCTATAATCTCTTTATGATCAGTTGTCCAAACTGCCAAACTCCCCACACCTGCTGTGGCTCTGTCATCTCTGTTGCCTCCAAGGACCACAGCTGGTGTCACTGCTGTGTTGGGCTCTTGGCTAGCCTCTACCCCAGTGTCACAGACCTCTCTTGGCCTCCTTAGTTGTCTTGGGCTGGAAAAATATCTCACCCCAAACTTTTGTTGGCTTTGCCGTTCCAGTATTTGATTTGATTGTGTTATTTTAAAGTAAACGTTTGGAGGGAAATGTTGGAAGAGTTCAGCAGAGTTGCTGCCTTTACTCCACCATCTTACCCATTGTAATTATTCTTTCTTTCTTTCTTTTTTTGGTGAGGCAATTGGGGTTAAGTGACTTGCCCAGGGTCACACAGCTAGCAATTTTTAAAAAAAATAAGGTTAGCATATATTTTTTTATTATTTATTTATTTATAGTGAGGCAATTGGGGTTAAGTGACTTGCCCAAGGTCACACAGCTAGTAAGTGTTAAGTGTCTGAGGCCGGATTTGAACTCAGGTACTCCTGACTCCAGGGCCGGTGCTCTATCCACTACGCCACCCAGCTGCCCCACAGCTAGCAATTGTTAAGTGTCTGAGTTCACATTTGAACTCAGGTCCTCCCGAATCCAGGGCTGGTGCTCTATCCACTGTGCCACCTAGCTGCGCCCCCGCCCCCCCATCATAACTATTTAAAACAAAAGCACTATCATTCTCCTTTGCAAAAGCAAGCCCCAGTGCTATTCTCCTTGGCATTGGTTGAACTCATTTGAAACAAGAAAATTTCCTTAGGATACTTTGTTTTTTACTTAACTACAGTTTCACTGTTGGGAAGATATCTCCCTGTTTTCAAAATTGCAATAATGTTCAGCTCAGACCAAGTGAAGTAATTTTTTGTAGCACTCTGGTTCTTATAGAGAATAGATTTCTACTGTAAACTAAGATAAGAATGGGCCCCCTGGTGTTGTTCTCACCATTTCATCCAGCCATCCACTGCCTCAAAATAGGAAACTATAAAACCAAAACATCTCTAACGTTCTTTGGAGATGGAACATTTCTTTTGTATTAAAGGGGAAAATATTTTAGACATCTTGGGAAGAGGTGTTTTAAACAGCTATACTGCTCCTCTGTCTACTAGCTAATCTAAAACACCAGGCTTAAGAACTGCTCAGATAGCATAGAAAGCCATTTCTGGTCCTACAACCCTTCTCTAGACCTTGGGGAACTGCTTCCCCACTAGTCCCTTTGGGAATTACTCCCCTTTCCCTTTCCTCAACTCCTTTCCTCTATTCTCTGAAATGCAGTTACCCTCCCCCTTCTTGCTCCGATAATTGGAAGAAACACAACTCACAACACAAATCCAAAGATCTTTTCATCTAATCTCCACCTATCCTAATACCTCTCTACTGGCTACAATGACTTCCTGTTTTAGATTGCTAAATTTTGTGCCTGAGGGTGGCAGTTATGTTATCACAAAATCCTTATTTAGATGGCAGTTGCCACTAAATGATAATCTAAGAGAATTGTATTCTTCTTCTCCAGTTATATTCTACAAACCCTAACGGTGACTCTAAAAAAAATGTGCTTATTTTGAACTTAAATATCAGAAAAAAACATTTTTACATATATAGCAGAACACAAAAAGAAAATTTCATATTTCCATTTTGTACCGTGTGTGTATGTGTGTGTGTGTGTGTGTGTGTGTGTGTGTGTGTGTGTGTGTGCGCGCGCGCACATAGTTGGAGAATAGAGCCATAAACTCTATTTTTTTGGGGGGGTGGGGCAGGGCAATCAATGAGGGTTAAGTGAACAGGGTCACACAGCTAGTAAATGTCAAGTATCTGAGGTCATATTTGAACTCAGGTCCTCCTGAATCCAGGACCTGTGCTTTATCCACTGCGCCACCTAGCTGCCCATTCCACATATTACTTTAAATTGTCCTGTTTATGCTTCCTTCTGTTCTCTTCTGTGCACTTTCAAAAAGATTTCATTGTCCTGGATTTTTATTTGGGCATCAGTATTAATAACTTCCTGATACCCTCTCACTCAACCTTCCTCCTAAAATGAAATAGCCAAGAAAAAGAAAAAACAACCATTGTAATCAGCAAAAAGAATCTACACAGTGGCAATAACCAAAAATGCATGTCTCTTTCGGTTACAGGGAAAATTGGTGGGTGTGTTGGGGTAGGGGTGATGTTGGGGTTGGAGTGATGTTGGGGTTGGGGTCCTTAGGAATTTCTCTTTAAAGAATTACACCCTCTCACACACAAATCCAATTAGAATAAAATAATATTTTATTTGGACACTAGAGAAAGGAAAACCTTGAGCAAAGTCTCAAGGGGAGATAGCATGGCACAGAGACGTGGCACTCTAAGATAACTATCTCCTCAAGCAGGAGAAAGGCAAATACTTGATGGTGGAGGGACCCGATAGGGTGATCATCTGCCTCTGGAAAGTTCCTTTATTGGGGTGATCACCAGAGGGTAGGACATCCTCTACTGGTGGTGTCTGGGGGAAGTTGGATGAGAGGAGTATCTCAGTCCCCTTGGCCCTGCCATGCCTAATAGGCTTATCTCCCCAAGGGGTGGAGGAGACTGGAATGAAGGGTGGTGGTTCTGTAGTTAACTCAGCCACTTATCTCTCTCTCTCTCTCTCTCTCTCTCTCTCTCTCTCTCTCTCTCTCTCTCTCTCTCTCTCTCTCTCTCTCTCTTTGGTAGGGCGATAAGGGTTAAGTGACTTGCCCAGGGTCACAAGTGTCAAGTGTTTGAGGCTGCATTTGAACTCAGGACCTCCTGAATCCAAGGTCAGTACTTTATCCCCTGTGCCACCTAGCTGCCCCCCTGCCGCTTATCTCTTTAGGTGTGTTTGTCCTTTGGTTTCTCAAGAAGGTTCCCTGAGTTCCCCCAGAAAACTTCTGAGGTACCCCAGCCCTATAACACGTTTTATATCTTGAGTTCATTACCTCTTTGTCAGGAGATAAGTAACATGTTTCATCAGAGGTCCTCTTCAAGAATGAAGGTCAAATAACACAATTATGAGTAACAGCAAGTTCCATACCCTCCTTCCTTGTTTATTATTTCTATATAATAAAGTATATTTTATATAATACATAAAATATTATAACATTTATAACATTACATTATATTTTAATTATATCAAAATTTATGTTAAAATAATATTATACTATAATAATTATAATATATAATAAAATATATAAAATAGCCTTTTACTCTTCTATTTAATCTCTTTAAGCCTCAGAATAAAATACACCCCCAGGACCTTTAAATTTTTTTTTTTTTTTGCAGGGCAATGGGGGTTAAATGACTTGCCCAGGGTCACACAGCTAGTAAGTGTCAAGTGTCTGAGGCTGGATTTGAACTCAGGTACTCCTGAATCCAGGGCCGGTGCTTTATCCACTGTGCCAACTAGCTGCCCCCCAATTTTTATTTTTAATGAAACTCTCACTATGCTTTGGTTTTAAAACATTAAAGGCCTGAAGGAACACTTGTTTTTCCCTATTAGGATGTTAGCATTACACTTATAAATCCTTTGGTTATTCAAGTAACTTTACCTTTCTTGATTTCTCTGGCCTTTTGTTTTTACATTTTGATTGCTACTTAACCTTGGTCTTTTCATCAGAAATACTTAGGAGTTTTGGGTGTGATGATCCATGTCTATAATTCAACCTACTAGGGAGTCTGAGGCTGGTGGATTGCTTGACCTCGGAAGTTCTAAGCTGCATTAACGCTAAAACTAATTGAGTTTCCTTATTATATCTGGCATACGATGAGCCCCTGAGAGTCAGGAGGGAGCACTAGGCTGCCCAAGGAGGGTTAAATGAACTTGGGTCAGAATTAGAGCAGATCAAAGCTTCCATGCCAATCAGCTCATGAGCGGCTGCTGCACTTCCAGCCTGGGGTAAGATTGGGGATACCTAGTCTCCCCCCTACAAAAAAAAAAAAGAAAAAAAAAAGAAGGGGAAGGAAGAAAGTCAGGAAAGAAAGGAGAGGGAGGAAGAAAGAAAAGGAGGGAGGGAAGAAATGGTTGAATCCTTTATTCTACTAAAAATCCTTTTGTCTCCTCTAGCATTATACTCAGCTTTGCAGTAGAAGCTTCCAGAGCTGACTGTGGTTCTTTGCCTGAACGGCTTCTTTCTAGATATTTGTAGTTTTCTTTGATGTGAGAGTTCTGTTTTGGCTATGTGGTGAGTAAAATGAAACAGGTAAACTGAGCTATGTTTTATCCTAGCAATATAACAAGTTATTAACAACGACACATGTAGCGTTAACAACATGGGTCAGATTGCCTCCCTCAGTTAGGTCAGTGACCATTATGAGAAGTAAAAAAAACCCCTTTATTGAAAGGGAGGAAAGGAAGAGTTTTGGGTAGTTGAGTAATGTGACAACTGCCTACAGTTGGGAATGGTAGTTGGCCTTCAGGTGTTGATAACAATTAAGGAAAGTTAATTGTTTCACAAACATTCCAGTAATCTTGGCTAGAAAATCAGAAGCAACCCAATTAGGATCACCCAATTAGTCATTCCTTTGGGGGAGATCAAATCACTCCTAATTTCACAAGGAGAGACTAGGGCAGAAAAATAATCTTTTGGGGAGGGGCTTGGCCCAAGATGTTTTTTGTTGATAGACAACAAATTATGTCAGGGGCTAGCTGATAGGGAATGATAACATCATTCAACCATGCCTTTAATTCAGACTCAGAGATTGAATTTTTGAGCTTAACTGAGAAATGGGGCTTGACAAATGGGGAATAGGGTTGATTAAGGAGTAGAATCAATTAAAAATTATATAGGATAACTTTAATTTCCTCAACTATTCTTAGGACTTTTACTTTTGGGGTTTCTTTCATGAGGTGACTGCTGTATTCTGTCTTTACTCTGCCCTCTGGTTCTAATACATTAGTGCAATTTCATTTATGATTTCTTGAAATATAGTGTCCATGCTTTTTTTTTTTTAATCATGGTTTTCACAGTCTAGTGATTCCTAAATTATCTCTTCTTGGCTTTTACCCCAAATAATTTTTATATCAAATATCTTATATTTTATTTACTCTTAACTTCATTCTAAACTTTTTTGCTCTCCCATGAAGTAATCTATTTATTTATTCATTCATTTGTTAATTTCTTTCTTTCTTTATTTTTCGGGGTAATGAGGGTTAAGTGACTTGCCCAGGGTCACACAGGTAATAAGTTTCAAGTGTTTGAAGTCAGACCTGAACTCAGGTCCTCTTGAATCCAGGGCTGGCACCTTATCCACAGTGCCACCTAGCCTAGCTAGTTGCCCAAAATTTTATTTTTGCTTGATATTTTTAACTTTTTCCAGAGTTTATTTCTTGAGGAGAGTTTACCATTTTTTATCTTCTAAGCTACTTATTGTACCTCCAGTTCTTTCCTTCAGACCTTTTATTTCATTTAAAGAAAATCTTTTGCTTCATTTCCTTTAGTCCTTTTTTCCTTTGAGTATCTGCTTGCAGTTACAGTTAGTTACTAGATGCTTCTTTTGCAGGATTTCAAAATTTTAAATTATTTTTTATGTTATTTGGTTTTTTCCTTTGATTTTACTCATCTGTCCAATTATGGTTCATAAATTAAGGCTTTTGGGCAAAATCTAGGATCTGCCCCTTGCATTTTTATAGGGTGCTTGGTCTTCCTTGGAGTTGCCCTGGGTATACCCACTGACCTCAACTTCCTTAAATCCTAAGAGCAGTGGGGCAATTATACCCTAAAAATGCACAAAAAGCCATCCAGAAGCCCACAGGCAATTGAAAGGGTGGCTCTTCCGGCCAAGTACTCATACCTTATTTTATTGCACTTTGCAGATATTGAATTTTTTACAAATTGAAGGTTTTTGTCAATCCTGCATCAAGCAAGGTGATTATCAGAGCCATTTTTCAACAGCATGTGTTCACCGCATGTCTCTGTATCACATTTTGGTAATTCTAGTAACATTTCAAACTTTCTTCTTATTATATCTGTTATTGTGAATTTTGATCTTACCACTGTACTGCACTTTGACCTGAGGTCTTGTGAAATGCTTGAGCCAGAGACTGGATAACTAATTGTCTAAAGTGTTGAAGAGATGATTCCTTTTTGTCCTCTCTCTTATTATTCTTTTTAGACTTTGTATTAGTTGCTGTGTTAAAACTTGTTCTGACTTGGAAAAGCTTATATTAGTGTGCCCTATTGATAATGAGTATGTTAAATATCTTAAAGAATTACTTATAGATAAGTGATCCTGTGGTCTTGTTGGGAGAGAATGGACCTATTTTTGTTGAATTTTACATGCTATGGTCTCTTTCCTCTATCCCTTAAAATCCTTAGTTTCCTCTAAAACTCATATCAAAGACCTTTTACTATATGAAGCCTTCCTGATCCCCCTAGATTTCAAATGCTTCTCTCTACTCTCACAAATTGCCTTGTATTTATTTTGTGTATATTGTGAATATACTTATATATTGTACCCCATTGCTTTTTCCTCTAGAATATAAGCTCCTTGAAGGCAGGAACTGTTTCATTTTTGTCTTTGTATCCCCGAACTTAACCTAGCACAGTGCTTGGCGTATTGTCACTTAATCAATGCTTATTGATTGTTTGATGTGTTCTAGTACAAATGAGATAAAATTTGTAAAATACTGAGCATGATGCCCAACACGTAGTAGATGCGTAATAGTGCTTGTTCCCTCCCCCTTCCTTTCTAGTATGGAATGTCATGTATGTGCTGCCCCTATACTCTATTTCTGCATTGTAAACAGCTTTGTTGTATGAGCTATGTATCATATAAGTAGGTGTCATAATACTTGAGTTTTGATATCAAAGTTATCTTACATGCTGTGATTTTGTACTCTAATGTATATGTTGCATGTCTTATGATTAGAGGTATGAAGTTTTAATGTGGCAATCATGTACAATATACCTTCATGTACTTTGTATCAACTTTTGTTAATTATATACACTATGTGATTTGTAAATTTCTATACACTATTCTTATGCTCCCATATATCTCACTGTACCCTCATATGATATGCCAGAGAGGATGTAAGTGTGAGCCCAAAGGCCCTCTAGGATTTTGCTAGTGGTGTATGCATGTGAAAGGCCAGGAGTGTGATTAGGCAACTCAGATGGATAATGGTCCTAAATCAGCTTATCTTCATCTCTAAGTGGTTTGGAGGGGAAAAAACTGGGGAACCACAAATCCCAGAGTTATTAGTCAAATATATATATATATATATATATATATATATATATATGTGTGTATATAGATATATAGATATATAGATATAACCTATATCAGATTACCTGCTGTCTAGGGGAGGGGGGGAGGGAGGGGAGGGAGGGAGAAAAATCTGAAATTGTAAAGCTTGTATAAACAAAAGTTGAGAACTATCTTTACATGTAACGGAAAAAATAAAATACCTTATACATAAAATATATATATATATGTATTCCTTATATGGGTGATAATCAAGTGTATTCTTACTGTCAAGTGTATGTCTTACCATCATTTAGTGTATAGTCTGTTAAAAGGAAAATTCTTTGCTTGGGCTTTCACCCTGATTAATGAGGCAAAACTCAGGAAAAAGAATTAAAAGGAGTTTATTAAAAAATATTGGTGGGCATATCACTAGAGATCAGCAAGGAATTCAAGATGGAGATAGCTTTTATTGATAACTTTTGTAATAAAGAAAATTCAATGTTTTTCATAATCATACATGTATAACCCATATCTGATTGTTTGCTGCCTCAGGAAGGGGGGAGGGGAGGGAGGGAAAAAAGGATAAAAATTGGAGCCCAAAACTGTAAATAAAAATATTTATTATTTAAAAAAAAAAAGAAAGAAAATTCAGATAGGTCCATGTCAGAACAAAGAAACTCCTCCTCAATTGTCAGTATGTGCTGACAGACAAGTAGGGGGTGACTTGCTGCCATGCCCAAAGAGGAGGTAATACAAAAGCCGCAGACTACATGACACATTTCTCAACAGAGCCTCCTCTAACACTGATTGACAAGCAGTACTGGGAACAACAGGGTCACTGAGTCAGCATAACTTTTTCTTTTTTTTTTCAACATTTGTTTTTATAAGATTTCTAGTTTCAGACTTTTCTCCCTCCCTTCCTCCTCCCTCCTGTAACAATTGGAATGATGTCACCTGCTGGAGAACTACTGTAGGAAAGCTCTGTCATGAGGAGAAGGTGTCTGAGGGCAAGCCATGTGGTCAGGTCCTTGGCATCAGGAAGTGACGTTTGCTCGTGGGTACTGTTGATCAAAGCTATCAGCCAATTAGCTTGGAGCTGTGTGTGGGGACAGGACATTTCCAGTTTTCACAGGAGGCTTGTGGTATTGAGGGAGGTGTGGTTCGCTCTCTTTTGTGAGGACTCTTGTGGAGAGTGGAGTTAAAATGCGCTCTTCCTTTGATAGATAGATGAATCTAGGCCTTTTTCTCTCTATTCACCAAATTCTTATTTTCCTTAATAAATGCTTAAAAGTCTAACTCTTGCTAAAGCTTATAATTTATTGGTGACTACTCATTAGATATTTTAGACAGACTAGCTAGAATTTTAGCCCCTTACACTCCCCTCCTTTCCTCCATATCTTGTGCTCCACATGGGGCTGTCTCCCTACAATTGCCAATTCATTCATTACCAATTTTGATTGCAGACGCGAAAGGAACAGTAGGGGATACATCCAAAATCCCCTCTGACATTCCTGAGTCCCTATGCAACTAATCCTCTACTGAAGTGGGGCTCCTTAAATCTGCTATGCCTGTTATTAAAGTTAAAGGGGAACCACCCCCATCCATTCCACAGTATTCATTGTCTAAAGAAGTTATAGAAGGAATCACCCCTATAATTGAGGCTCTGAAAAGCCAGGGTATTATTTTTCCATGCCATCATTCTCCATGTAATATTCCCATTTTGCCGGTTAAAAAACCCAAGTCTAGGCCAGATGGTAAACCTGTTTATTGTTTTGTACAGGATCTTAGAGTGGTTAACAATTGTTATACCAAGACATGTAATAGTTCCTAACCCCGCCACCATAGTTTCTTCAATCCCATGTGATAATGCTACATGCTTCATAGTAGTAGACCTCTGCTCTGCCTTTTTCTCCATGCCAGTGCATGAGGACTTCCAATATTTATTTGCCTTTATCTGGAAAAACACACAGTGGACCTGGACTAGACTCCCACAGGGATGTATAGACAGTCCTACATTATTTTCTCAAATTTTACAGCAGGATCTGGTCTCCATTACCTTTAAAGGCTCCACTTTAGTACAATATATTGATGACTTATTTTTAGCCTCCCCTAATGCTGAAACCTGTCAGGAAGACAGCCACCATTTATTATTAGAGCTACACAAGAGAGGCCACATGCCAACCCATGTTGCACCAGTTGTGCAGACAAGGCCATGGCCACCAGCTACTGTATGGAATGCTCGGAACCCCTCTGTGAGACCTGTGTGGAGGCTCACCAGCGTGTCAAGTACACCAAGGACCACACCGTCTGCTCCACTGGCCCTGCCAAGTCTTGTGACGGGGGAGCGCACCATCTACTGTTTGGTCCACAAGCACGAGCCCTTGGTTCTCTTCTGCGAGAGTTGTAACACCCTCACCTGCCGAGACTGCCAACTCAGTGCCCACAAGGACCATCAGCACCAGCTCCTGGAGGATGCTGTGAGAAGCGAGAGGAAGCTCTTGGCCTTCTTGGTCAAGTGCTTGGGGGATGAGCACACCACCCTGCAGAAGAACACCAAGGAAGTGCTCACCTCAATCCGCTAGGTGACGGATGTGCAGAAGCGGGTGCAGGTAGATGTGAAAATGGCCATCCTGAAGATCATGAAAGAACTGAACAAGCTCGGCCACGTGCTGGTCAGCGATGCCCAGAAGCTGACAGAAGAGCAGTAGGAGTGCTTGGAGTGCCAGCACTGGACCATGACCAAGATCCAGAATCACCAGGAGCACATCCTGCACTTCGCCTCCTGGGCCTTGGAGAGTGACAACAATGTTGCCCTGATGCTGTCCAAGAAGCTGATTTACTTCCAGCTTCACTGGGCCCTCAAGATGATCACGGACCCTGTGGAGCCCCAGGGGGACATGAAGTTCCAGTGGGACCTCAACGCTTGGACCAAAAGTGCTGAGGCCTTTGGCAAAATTGTTTCTGAGGGGAGTGGTCCTGGCTCCATGGCCCCTCTCTGGCCCCCTGGCAAGTCTGGAGGCAATCAGGCCATGGACCTGTAGGAGGGCTGTGGGATCTACTGCTCAGATGACCCCTCCAGTGCTGAGCCCAGTGTGTCAGGTATGAAACGGTCCAGATCTGGTGAGGGGGAAGTGAGTGGCCTTATGCAGAAGGTACCCCAAGTGAGCTTGGAACGCCTTGATCTGTACCTCACAGCAGACAGTAAGCCCCCCGTCTTCAAAGTCTTCTCTGGGATGGCCAACAAGGACTACAACCTCATTATCATCGAGAGGGGGGGCCAGCCAGGGGCTCCGGGGGGACCTCCCATGCCACCCATGGCCATGGTTAAGGAGGAAGAGACCAAGGCTGCCATTGGAGCCCCCCCAGGAGTGGAGGGGCTGGAAACAAAACTGCTGCTCCTGCCTCCCTTGGAGGCCTCGGGACCTGAGGGCCCTCACCTGGCCTCACCCAGTGGCATCACCAGCTTTGGCCTGGAAGTGCTGGGTGGGCCTGATGCAGCCTCAGCAGCCACTTCTGTCACTACTGGCCTTGGAGCCGTAGATGACAGCGCCACCATCTGCTGTGTCTGCCAGAAGCCGGGGGACCTGGTGATGTGTAGCCAGTGTGAATTCTGCTTCCATTTGAAATGCCACCTGCCCACTCTGCAGGAGGTGCCTGGGGAGGAGTGGAGCTGCTCCCTGTGCCAGGAGGTGGTGGACTATAAAGATGAGGTCCCTCTTCCTGGCCCTGGGAGTGTGGCCTTGACCCCTGATGGGGACACCTGCCCCACCAAGCTGTCACCTACTAACCATCAGAAATGTGAGCGTGTGCTGCTGGCCTTGCTCTGTCATGAGCCCTGCTGTTCCCTGCACTGACTGGCAACAGACCCCACTCCCTTAGTGGAGCAGCCGGGCATCCTGGACCTCACTCTGATCCGAGCACGCCAGCAGGAGAAGCTGTCGCCCCCCTACCGCTCCCCCCAGGGGTTTGCCCAGGATATTGGCCAAATGTTCAAGCAATTTGACAAACTCACAGAGGACAAAGCTGATGTCCAGTCCATCATCAGCCTTCAACGCTTCTTTGAGATGTGAATGAATGAGGCTTTTGGGGAAGGCAAGTTCTTGGCTATTCTGGTGGAGCCCCTCCCTCCCACCCCCTCTCCCAGGCCCTGGTCTGGCCCCTCCAGAGCTGGTGGGGGGCCCTGGCAATGGTAACTGAGCCCCGCCTTGCCGGAATGGCACCATCGTCCCCTCTCATTCCCTCCCACTTGTCTATCCTTCTGTATCTTCCCCCAGATGCATTTTTTTTTTTTTGCAGGGCAGTGAGGGTTAAGTGACTTGTGCAGGGTCACACAGCTAAGTGTCGTGTCTGAGGCCGCATTTGAACTCAGGTCCTCCTGAATCCAGGGCCAGTGCTTGATCCACCATGCCACCTAGCTGCCCCCCAGATGCAGTTTTTATTTCTCTCAATTTAATAAAAGTGTAACCCAAGGGGAAAAAAAAAAAGAGAGGCCACAAGGTCTCTAAGTCAAAGGTACAATGGTGTTTACCTCAGGTAGAATATTTGGGCTTCATTCTGGCTGCTGGAACTTGCTCTGTCTCTCCTAAGCAAGTCCAGGCTATTCAACAACTTTCTGCCCCCACTACTAAGAAGCAGTTAAGAGCCATTTTGGGAGCTACGGGTTCTGTAGACAGTGGATCCCGTCTTTCAGGGAGCTCACTTAACCCCTGATATCTTTAATAAAAAATAATGTTCCAGAGCCTTTGTAACTAGAACCCAAACATCTATCAGCTCTAAAAGAATTGAAATAGGCCTTATTATCAACAACCACTCTAGACCTCCCAGATTACAGTAAGCCCTTCACTCTCTTTGTACATGAGCAGAGAGGGGTGGCTTCTGGAGTCCTGACTCAATCATTGGGACCTGCCCAGTGCCCTATAGCTTACTCTTCAGCCCAACTACACTTGGTGACTGCAGGAGCCCCATCCTGTCTGAGGGTGGCAACAGCTATTCTAGTGGAAAAAGTATCTGATTTGGTCTTGGGTAATCCTCTTACAATACAAAGTCCTCACAAAGTGGAGGCCCTCTTAATATGCCATAGAACACAAGCCTTTTTGGATCAAAGGCTGGCTAAGTATGAAATAGTCCTGTTAGGTAATGAGAATATCACTTTAAAATGCTGTACAGTCCTTAACCCAGCAACACTGCTCCCTAACTTACCACTCTTGGGGGAGCCGTTGCATGATTGCGCCTCTTTAGTTGATATGGCTGAGAAACCCCATAATGATCTTTTGGATACACGTTTAGAGGACCCTGCTATTATCCTCTATATGGATGGATCCTCTTTTATGAAAGAGGGTACCCATTACACTGGGGCTACTGTAGTTTCTGATTATGATACTATCTGGGCAGCTTCTCTGCCTTCCTATTATAGTGTACAAGCTGCTGAACTTGTGGCTCTCACACAAGCCTGTAACATAGCCAAAGAGAAGAGTGCCATCATTTTTACTGACTCCAGATATGCGTTTAGTGTCTGCCATGCAGTAGGCATTCTTTGGCTACAGAGAGGCTTTCTAACGTCCTTGTGGAAAAGCTATTGCTAATGGAGACTTTATCAAGGACCTCCTATCTGTCTTGAAACTTCCCTTTGCTCTAGCCATTGTACATTGCCCTGCTCACACAGGGAATAATGATCCTGTTTCAAAGGGGAATGCACGAGCTGATTCTGCAGTTAAGCTCATTGCTTTAGAAGCCCCTGAACATGTATTTAATCTCTCAGCTTCTGAGGATGTTCCTCTCCACCTAACTTATAATGATTCAGAAGTAGAAAAATGGAAAAAGAAATTCAAAGCTAAACAGATCAATGAAGTCTGGATGTCTTCGGAGGGAAAACCACTTCTCCCCCGGAAATTCTATCACCAGGTATACCTCTCTATTCACAGGAAAGGCCATTTTGGCACACAAGGCATTGTGGACTCAGTTAAGAAAACCTGGATAGCACCAGTTGTGACTAACACAGCATCTCGAATTTGCTCAGGCTGCTCCACATGTCAATCTTATAATCAGCATGCTTTCAAGGCCAAAGCTTATGGAAGATGTCCTCTAGCATATACACCCTTTGAGCACTTGCAAATTGACTATATCACAATGCCAAAGGCAGAACATTATACATTTTGCCTTGTTATAGTTGATCAACTCACTCACTGGGTGGAGGTGTTTCCCAGCCCCTGAGCCACAGCTGCCTTTGTTGCCAAAACTCTCCGTAAAGAGATTGTTCCCCACTTTGGCCCACCAGCCTGCACTGATTCTGACAAAGGCACACATTTTACTGATTCTATTCTATCTCAAATCTACTCTTTCTTGGGAGTAACACCAAAATTTCATACATCCTACCACCCATAAAGTTCAGGCCAAGTTGAACGGATGAATAAAGAGCTTAAGAGCATGATTGGCAAATTATGTACTGAAACCCATTTGAAATGGCCTGATGTTCTACCCTTGGCATTATTCTATCTGCACAGTGGGCCAAGAGGAGAACTCCATATATCTCCTTATGAGATGCCTTTTGGTCACCTTCCTATCGAAGCCCAAACTTTTCCCCCAGTTTATACACCACTGGTGGGAGGTGATACTTCTGTTGCCTCCTGTATACAGGAACTACAAACTAGGCTACATGAACTCCATGAGGCAGGAGTTGCTGTACAAGCTGGTCCTTTAGATTTTTCCTTGCATGATTTAAATGTGGAGACAAAGTATATATTAAGAATTTTCAGCAGACCAGTGGGACCCAGCCTGCTTGGGAGGGACCTTTTCAGATATTATTGACAACTCCTACTGCTATTAAAATTGGAGAAAAAGAATCTTGGATTCATTGTTTCTATGTGAAGCCTGCACCACTTGTAGGTAAAGAAATTTCAGATAAAATTCAACCAGCTGCTAAACCTAATGGAGCCTAGAGGTGATAGTTCCAATTTGCAAACCCTATCACTCAATTGCAAACCCTGGGAATCAAACTCCACAAGGTATCAGGAAGTGGAAATTGCCTTTTCAGAGCCCTTGGAGACCAGTTAGAAGGTCATTCGAAAAATGATATCAAACACAGACAAGAAACTGCTTGTATATGCTCAGTCATAAAAAAGACTTTGAGCCTTTTATAGGGAACAATATTCCCTTTGAAAAACATGTTGCTGATTTTTAAAAAGCTGGTACTTATGTGGAGAATGATGCGATTGTAGCCTTTGCAAAACATAACCAGCTGAATGTAATGATTCATCAGTTGAATAAACCCCTATGGCAAATTTGTGGTACAGATAAAGCCAATGCTAAAGAACTCCATATTTTCTACCATAAAGAACATTATGACAGCATTAGAAGAATCAATGATAATTCAGAAACCCCTGCCACTTTGGCATGCAGAGAATTGGGGAACCAGTTAAAAAATGTGGTGTACCCCAAACTCTAGCAATATAAGCTCTTACCTTTATTGGTTTTTTTGCTTTTTTGTTTGTTTTTTTTTTTGCAGGGCAATGGGGATTAAGTGACTTGCCCAGGGTCACACAGATAGTAAGTGTCAAGTGTCTGAGGCTGGATTTGAACTCAGGTACTCCTGAATCTAGGGCCAGTGCTTTATCCACCATGCCACCTAGCCACCCCCAGATCTTACCTTTAACAAGCTTTTCCTTCTACAGGTAAAAAAATTCTCCACCAAGAGCACATGGCTCTGCCTTCTGGCCCACCTCAACCTCCCCCACCCCTTCCCTTCCCCCTACTTAACCCTTGTGCCTTAAAGACACCTTTTTTGTTTTTGAAGAGCAATGAGGAGGCCTGGAATTCACCACATACTTAAGTTTCCTCATGAACACAAAAGAGTACTTAGCAAACCTCTTGATTTTTTTTGTTTTTGTTTTTGACTTTTGTTTCTTTTGTTTTCTTTTTAACTTGATTTTGTAAACTGAATGAATTTCAAAGACATTTCAAGTATATGCTGTAAAAAAATTTAACTATAATCTAGTCTGAAAAAATTTATAACTGTGCTTATATGAAAAATTATGATTATATGAAAATTATAACTTTAGAAAAATTATAATTGGACCATAAGTCCCATCTGGGTTGCCATTCAAATGTAAGAATATTTTTAAACTTGGGGGGACTAATTTGTCTGGGGACTTAATCTAAGGATGGACTAATCTGGGGACTTTTGACAGGCTGACTATCTGACTGCTATTAATTCAATATGGGCCGTTTATAAAATTTCCCCACTGCTCTGCTCCCAAATTGATAAGCAAAAGATTAAGAAGCCTCTTTTTTAAAAAAAATTTTTTAAGGGCAATGAGGGTTAAGTGACTTGCCCAGGGTCACACAGCTAGTTAAGTGTCAAGTGTCTGAGGCTGTATTTGAACTCAGGTCCTCCTGAATACAAAGTCAGTGCTCTATCCACTGTGCCACCTAGCTGCCCCCCAAGAAGCCTCTTAAATAATCAAAGCAGAATTTATTTATAAAAATCAATGTAAATGATAAGGGTTAAGAAATGCAAATTATACAACCTGTCTGCTTTTAATATAATAAAGGCCATTGCTGCCTCTTGCCTTAGGGTATGCTCCAGCTTTCTCCAACTTTCACTCTTTTTCTCCTTCACTCCAAGTTCCGTGCTTCAATTTTACTGCTCCGCCCCTTTCTTCTAACTCCAAGCCCCTTTCATGTTGTTGACCTCCCTTCAAAGCCTCTTACTGTTTTGTTCTCCTTCCTTGCTCTTAGCTTTTTCTCCATCTCCCCCTTAGTGTCTCTAGCATCCCTTTCTCACCGACCTCTCAGCATCTCTAGTCTCCTCTTGCTTTCTCTATCCTCCAGCGTCCTTCTGTTATCTCAATCTTCTGGCCTCCCTTTCACTGTCTTCTCCCCTGTATATATGTTCCTTCTCTCCCCTCAAACCTCGGGCTCCCTGTGCCCCTGCACACGCCAAGCTAATCTGCTGGCCACATTAGGGCTGTGCCCAGTGGGGCTTGAGGGGCCCATGCCCCATATTGCGACCCTGGAAACTCCGCACGGGCTATGCTAGGGCCTGGCAGGACAAGCCTGGGAACTCTGGGGCAGCTCCCCTCAGGGCATAGGGAGCTGGGGCTTTTTTTCCCCCCAGCCATCTGACCTGGTGTCCTGAAAAACCCACGGGGGTTTTTGTCTCAGCTGAAGTGGAGGGGGAGGGGCACCAGCCCCTCTTACATAGAAAAAACCCCTGAGAGCCTAAGGCTTTTTAATCTCAGCCCAAAGGCAGGGTCCCCAAATCAAAATAAATTCCCACAATACCATTCAACTCTGATGACTTCAAGAATTTACTACCTTGACTGGATAAAGGATAATGCAATCATTATGTGACAATTGGAATGACACCACCTGCTGGAGATTTACTGTAGGAAAGCTCAGCCATGAGGAGAAGGCCTCTGAAGGCAAGGCCATGCGGCTTTTCTTTGGTGTCAGGAAGTGACATTTGCTTGTGGGAGGAAGAGGGGGTGAGGCTGGTGCTCTTGCTCTTTTTCCTCAGGACTTGGGTGGAGAAGGGAGTTAGAAATGTGCTCTCCCTTTAATAGATAGATGAATCTAGGCCTTTTTCTTTCTCGTCACCAAATTCTTATTCTACTTAATAAATGCTTAAAAGTCTAACTCTTGCTAAAACTTATAATTTATTGGCAACCCCTCATTAGATTTTTTAGACAGACTAGCTAGAATTTTAGCCTCTTACAATTACAACTAAGGGTATAGGTGGGGCCATTGGGCCTCAGAAGCTGAAGCTATCACAATTTTTTTGAAAGAACCATGGGTTTAATGAGTCTGTTTATGGGATTATGTTAAGAAAAACCAAAAGGTTATTGAACCTTATTGCTTGGTTTGTAAGGCAATCAATGAACATATTGAGTCTCGATGATTGAGGTTTTATTTCTTTTTGATAAATTGATTATCACGTCAAGTATCTGTTATTGTCATTATACCAGATAGAGAATTCATGTACAAGATGAGGTGGTTTACTTGCTTAATGAAGATTCTGTAATAATGTTTAATATTATCAGCCATTTACATTTATATGTCATTGTAACTGTGTATACTCTGGGTATGGTTTGAGATTATTGTATATATTACAAGTATATCCTGAGTTATGCAGCATAACATGCATTTTACCATCATATTGTCTTTGGTGAAATTAATATGAGATTTATGAATTATGAAAATTTACCATTTCAGAGACTAATTGCTCTTACAATGAGCTTGACAGAGATGGTTCAGCTCCACAATGTAGGCCCTGGAGAGAATATATGTACAACAGGAGGAGAGACAGGTACATGTAAGATGCCCTGATGTGGCTGAGAGAACAGCCAAATACATTCAGGAAGTCCATAGTTTTCTTATGATAGCGGCTATGTAGAGCACAATTGCTAGACATAGTCCAGTTTCTTCCTCTCTCCCTCCAAAAATGGCCTGGTGTCATGGAAGCTCCAACACATGCACCTAGTTTAACTTAACTTGGCTTTTTTTACTCAGTCTAGTGGCATGGTCAGAATCCATCCACCTGGGGCCTAGCACAATTACTGGATGTTTATGGAATCACAAGATGTGGTATGGTAACCTTCCCATAACATTTTCAGGTGTCATCATGGGCACATTACTAAATTTGGCCTTAATCTAGACATATGGTGGTAAAAAGTGTTATTGATATCATAACTGTCTTAACTCTGTGTTGCATATGGGGGTATAAGTATCCACCAAAGAGGGGAATGTAATATGCTGTATATATTAAGTTTAAATTTGTTCTATATGAGTTATATTTTGAAGAACTCTCACTGTTTAATTTGATCATTGACAATGCTATACTAAAGATTAGTGGAAATCCATCAGTTCAACAGCTAAAGAAGTAAAAATATCCAGAGACAACCAGAAACCAGAATAAAGACCAGAACCCAGACTCCCTGATGACATCTTTTTTTTTGTTTGTTTTTTTGTTTTTGCGGGGCAATGGGGGTTAAGTGACTTGCCCAGGGTCACACAGCTAGTAAGTGTCAAGTGTCTGAGGCCGGATTTGAACTCAGGTCCTCCTGAATCCAGGGCCGGTGCTTTATCCACTGCACTACCTAGCTGCCCCACCCGATGACATCTTTTTTTTTTGTTTTTTGTTTTTTGTTTTTTATCGGACAATGAGGGTTAAGTGACTTGCCCAGGGTCACACAGCTAGTAAGTGTTAAGTGTCTGAGGCCGGACTTGAACTCAGGTAGTCCTGATTCCAGGGCCGGTGCTCTATCCACTGCGCCACCTAGCTGCCCCAAAGAAGATTTCAAGAACTTTAAATTAACATTTTTGTTTTTCCTTCTGTTACTAAATATACCATCTGTAATATGTATTTTCTGCAGAAGCCCTCCCTCTGTAGACATTGTCAAAGCGTGAGTCCATGAGGGACTGATCCTCTGGACAAAATTTTCCCTTTCTCCCTTTCCTATATTGTTATTAGCATATTGTTTGTTAGCATAGGTTATGATATTCTGTTAATTTTTTACTGTTTCATCAAGGAAACAAAACAAAGGGGGGAATGTGATAAAATAATGGAATTTGGCAGATGCCCAGGGGCCCCACCTGATTGACTTAGTATTGTTTGAATTGGGTGAGAATGAGAAACTGACTAAGTATCTACTTGGGGGATGATTGGATGGAGGCCACACCTGGCTGGCTCTGAGTGACGTGTTGGTGTACTACTGATGTCAGCAGGGGACCACTTTCAGCCAACCAGCTTGAAGGACTTCTCCTTTGGGGGAGGGAGAGAGAAAGTAGGAAAGGGAACATTTGCTCTTTTTCCCTTTGGTGAATTTCAGAGCATACCAGAGAGGGACTGCACAGCTGACTCTCATTGAAACTATGGACCCCAGGTGGTGAGTTTGTGAAAGCGGGGCTAGCTCTTTAAGCTAGCTGAGCTGGGAACAAGTTTAGGGTTTGAGTCAGTCTTTGCTAGAGCCAGGGAGCTTATTCGTTTTCTCTTCCCTTATTCCCTTGTTCCTGGCTTTATTAATTTCACCTTTGTTGTAAATTTTGTTCCCATTAATAAAACCTGGTTTGTTTGTGGAAAAGAGGCTGTTAATCTCCTTTCTTATTAGTCTGGGAGAAATAACTAAAAAAGGCAGTTTGGAAGGGAGGAAACTTTGGACCTAGAGGTCTCTCATTATTTTCTGAACCCCAATATTATGGTGAGCCACACAATTAACTCTCCCCATAATAAATTTGGCCCTTACAATATGTACAATCACATTAAATGTATTTCTGCATTAGTCATGCTGTAAAAGAAGAATCAGAGCAAAAAGGAAGAACCTCAAAAAAGAAAAAAAAATAGAAATAGTATGATTCAATCTGCATCTAGATTCCATAGTTCTTTTTTTTTCTGGGTTTGAAGAGCATTTTCCATCATGAATCCTTTGGAACTTTCCTGCACCATTGCATTGATGAGAAGAATCTAGTCCATCACAGTTGATCAACACATAATGTTGATGATACTGTGTACAATGTTCTTCTGGTTCTTCTCATCTCATTTATCATCAGTTCATGCAAGTCCTTCCAGGTTTCTCTGAACTCCTCCTGCTCATTGTTTCTTACAGCACAATAGAATTCCATTACATTCATATACCACAACTTGTTCAGCCATTCTCCAGTTTGATGGGTAACCCCTCAATTTCCAATTCCTTGCCACCACAAAAAGAGCAACTATAAATATTTTTGTACATGTGGGTCCTTTTCCCTTTTTTATGATCTCTTTGGGATAAAGACCCAAAAGTGGTATTGCTGGGTCAAAGGGTATGCACAGCTTTATAGCCCTTTGGGCATAGTTCCAAATTGCTCTCCAGAATGGTTGGTTCCCTATATGAGCTCCCTTTTCCCACTTATGGCTTATGAATCTGGGAGAGAGTGTGCCCCAGGATTATGGGGGAAGTGTTAGATTGCTATTTTCCTTATTATGGTCATTTCCTAAATAGATCATTTGGGTCTAGTGATTTCTATTTTTAGTGAAGGTTAGTCCACAGAGTACCTTGAAGCTAGAATAGCCTCATCTGGAGGCTTACCCTGGAATGTTGGGGAATGTCCACAGGTACTACATTTCTAAAATAATGTAATGAGGGCCGTCTTCCACATATAGCATGGGAGTTCATCGTGTGGCTTGAAGGGAGGCAAAATAAACATCCCTAGCTTCTTCTTTCCCCATTCTTTTTGGAGTTCTCAAGTCTTTCAAAAGTGTTCATTTTTGTAATGTTTTTATAGTATAAATTGTTCTCTTTGTACTGCTTACTTTATTTTGCATCAGTTCATATAAGTATTCCTAGTTTACTCTGAAGCTGTCTCCATAATTTCTTATAGCACAATAATATTCCATTATATTCATATACCATAATTTGATAGACTCCCTTTCAGTTTCTAGGTCTTTGACACTGTAAAAAGAGCTGATACAATTTTTCATATAGGTTCCATTGTTTTATTTTTGTGTCTTGGTTTTATTTTGGTGTACAGACCCAGTAGGGATATTGCTGGGTGAAAAGGTATGCATAGTTTAATAACTTTTGGAGCATAGCGGAACATTATTTTCCATGATTGCTATAACAATTCACAGCTCCACCAACATATACCAATGTGTCTGTTTATTAACATAAACTAATTTACCTTCAGGAATTCCTGAATTATTAGGGAATTTATGATATATTGATATGGATACATTTTAAGACTATAGCACATTTATTTGATTATATACCATATCAGGTTGTTTGTACTGCCATCTAGTGTTCTTATGGTAGATTATATTTAAAGTTTCTTCCTTTTCTCTCTGTATATGTGTGTTTATATATGTACATATATACATATATGTTCATATATTTGTTTTTTTGGGAAGAGGGCAAAGATCAGGGAGTGGGACTGAAAGTCTACTCTCCTAAATAGATTAATAACATTGTATCAGTGCTTGGAAATGTGTCCTTGGGATGTATAATTAAAATGGTCAGTCAATAAGCATTTTTAAAGCACTGGACACTAGGTTATGTGAAGCAGGGAGGGTGTAAGGTATAAAAAGACTGGAAATGTAGGAAGGGACCAGGTTATCAAGGGCTTTGAATTCCAAATAAGATTTTATATTTGATATTGGAGGTAATAGGGAACCACTGGAGTTTACTGAAGAGGGGGGTGAAATGATCAGACCTGCACTTTAGGAAGATCACTTTGACAGCTAAGTGGAGAATGGACTGGAGTGGGGAGAGACTTGAATTAGAGAGGCCAAACAAAAGGCTATTTCAATAATCCAGACATAAGATAATGAGATCACCATTTGAAATAGTATGGAGGGAGAAGATAAGAAGACCCAGGATGGAGCTCTGGGGGATACCAGTGGTTAATGGGATTGACCTGGATGAAGATCAACTGTGATGGACTAGATTCTTCTCATCAATGCAATGGTGCAGGAAAGTTCCAATGGATTCATGATGGAAAATGCTCTCCAAGCCCAGAAAAAAAGAACTATGGAATCTAGATGCAGATTGAACCATACTATTTCTATATTTTTTGTTTTTCTTTTTTGAGGCTTTTCCTTTTTGCTCTAATTCTTCTTTTACCACATAACTAATGCAGAAATATGTTTAATGTGATTGTACATATATAACCTATATCAGATTGTTTGCTGTCTTGGGGAGGGGGGAGAGAGGGGAGGGAGGGAGAAAAATTTGAAACTAGAAATCTTATAAAAAACAAATGTTGAAAACTATTTCTACATGTAACTGGAAAGTAATAAAAAACTGTTATGGAAAAATATTATTTGTAGCATGAGGTGGCTCTCTAGAAAAAATAAGGGTGGATACTGGGATAAACTCTGGTAATATTTTTTGAAGATATCAATGATTAGTAGATAGATTTATATTTGGTCATTGTTTTCCTTGCCCAGTACCCCCTCAAATAACACTTTATACTACCTATTCTATTTATGCTATATTTTATCTATACTACTTCTCTATAACACCTATTCTACTCCTGAGGCTAGCCCTGCTTATTGTCCAAAAGAAATAATTGCCTCTTCTTTCCCACTTTAAATCATGCCTGAATGTAAGAGGAAACTATCCCATTGGCAAATACCTGAAATCACAAGATTTCCCCTTTTATTAAGCATGCAAAGCAAAGACTTGTGCTCAATTATAAATATTTTTTGTTTGGGTTTTTTTTTTTTTTTGTGGTTTCTTTGGTGGGGCAATGAGGGTTAAGTGACTTGCCCAAGGTCACATAGCTAGTAAGTGTCAAGTATCTGAGGTCAAATTTTAACTCAGGTCCTCCTGAATCGTGGGGTGGTGCTTTATCTACTGTGTCATCTAGCTGCCCCCGATTATAAATATTTTTAAAGGAATTCATTAAAGCTACACAGTTTTACATAGCAAAACAATGGAATTAGAACTCATTTGTGATTAAAATGTTGATAAATACAATATGAAAAATACCATAGAAAATAAATGCATATCACAACAAAGACATCTTTACACTTAAATGAAACATAAAATCTATTTTTCCCTTAAAATATAACACCCTTTTAAGAATTTATATGGGGCAGCTAGGTGGCGCAGTAGATAGAGCACTAGCCCTGGAACACTTGTGGGAGAAAGCTGTGGACCTTCCACCTCTGCAAAAGGGTAGAGTGGAAGTGTATTCTCATATTGTTTTTCTTTTGAGCCATGCATACTTGTTCTTTGTAATTTTTCTTTTTGTGTGTGTAATTTTTCAACATTTACTTTTTTGTGTGTGGGAGACTCCAACTACATTGTTGTAGTCATTGTATACATTGTTTTCTTGTCTCTGCTTATTTTATTATGTCTTGGTTCATGTAGATATTTCCATGCTTTTTCATATCCATCACATTAATCATTTCTTATAGCATGGAATATTATATTATGCTCATGTATCGTAATGTGTTTATCCAGTCCCCAGTTGATGGACATCTACTTTGTTCCCAATTCTTTGCTATCACAAAACTGCTGCTAGAAATCTCTGTGAAATCTCTGGGTCAAAGGGTATGAATATTTTAATTACTTTATTTGCATAATTCTAAATTATTTTTCATAGTGATTGTACTGATTCATATCTTCACCAACAATACACTAGTGTGCCTGTTTTTCCACAATCTCTCCAATATTGGCTATTTCCATATTCTGTCATTTTTGCAGATTTACAGGGTGTGAGGTGAAACTCCAGGCTTATTTAAATTTTCATTTCTTTTATTAGCAGTGATTCTGAGCGTTCTTTCATATGGTTGTAATTTTTCTTTTAATAATTGTTTGTTACCTATATAAGAGTTAAGGGAGAAAGGGAGAAAATTTGGAACTCAAAATTTGAAAAAAAAAGAATGTCATAATTGTTTTTACATGTAATTGAGGGAAAAATAAAATGTTAAGTTAAAACATATAAAAGAATTATTTGTTCATATCCTTTGACCACTTTTCTTTTGGGGAATGACTTCTGATCATATAGCTATATCTGTTATTTATATACCTTGAATATAGAACATTTATCAGAGAAATCTGATACAAAGAATTTTTTTCCTATTTGGTTGTTTCCCTTCTTATCCTAGATGTATTAATTTTGTTTGTACAGAAGGTTTGTAGTTTATGTAATTAAAGTTATGTATTTTATCTTCTATAATTTCCTCTACCCCTTGTTTGGTTAAAATACATCTCTTACCTATAGCTGTGAGAGGCAAATAATCTGCTTCTCTTCTATTTTAAAAAATATAACCTTTAATATTAAGGTCATGTATTTATTTAGAATGTATTATAGAATATGGTGTCAAGTGTCGATCTAAGCTTAATTTATTCTAGACAGCTTTGCAGTTTTCCCAGCAGTCTTTTTTTATCAAAGATGTAGTTTTTTTCTAAGTAATTTATGTCTTCTGGTTTATTAAACATTGTATTATTGAGTTCTATTGTTTCTGATTATTCTTTATTCTATTCCATTGGTCTACTTCTCTAGTTTTTGGCCAATACTAGATGGTTTTTATGACTGCTATTTATACTGTAGTTTGAAGTCTGGAAGTGCTAGTTGTCCTTACCTCTTTTCATTATCTCCCTTGATATTCTAGATCTTTTATGTTTCCAAATCAATTTTGTTATTATTTTATTGAATTCTATAAACTATTTCTTTGATAATCTTATTGGTATAACATTAAAACTATAAATCAAATTTTGATAGTATTGTCATTTTTATTATTTTGACAACATCAGATGGTCATGAACCCTATTCCTCCAGCTATTTAAATTTTCTTTATTTCTTTAAAGATCCCTTTGTAATTGACTCTATGCAAGTATTTTGCGTACTTTGGTAGATTGATCCCCAGATACTTTCTATATCTTGTAGTTATTTGGAATTGAATTTCCTTTCATATGATTGACTCCTAGATTTTGTTGTTATTGTATAGAAATGTTGTTGATTTGGGGGAATTTAATTTATAGCTTACAACTTTGCTGATGCTACTGTCTCCATTACTATCTTTGCTAATTCTCTAGGATTTTCTTACTATTATCTTCAAATAGGTATCGTTTTATCTCCTTTTCTTATCTTTGTCTTTAATTTTTTCTCTTGTCTCATTGCTTTTGCTAACATTTCCAGAACTATAACAAATAGTAATAGGAAGAATAGGCATCCTTACTTCAATCTTGTATTTGATGGGCAAAGTTCTCATATAGTTCCATTGCATATGATGCTTTTGTTCTTGTTTGTTGTATGGCCTTTTAGATGGATATGTTTTAGGATATTTAAAAAAAGGTCCTTCCATGCCTGTTTTTTCCAGCTTGTGTTTTCTCAAACAAATGTTGTACTTTGTCAAAAGCTTTTTCTTCATCTTTTGAAATAATAATGGTTTTGGATGTTTTTGTTTTTAATATAATGAATTGTTTTTTTCCCCTTTAATGTAGAATTATCCATATCTCATTGATATAAATGCAGTTTGTTCATAACGAATTGTTTCTTGGATATTTCTCTGTGGTCTATTTGACAAGATTTTATTTAAAAATTTCAAATAAATATTCTCTAATAATATTGGTTTATAGTTCTTTTGTGCTTTATCCTTCCTTGCTTTAGGTATAAAGCCTATATTTGTCTCATAAAAGGAACCTGGTATCAAGTTTTCTTCTTCATCTTCTTCTTTTTGCAGGGCAAATGAGGGTTAAGTGACTTGCCCAGAGTCACACAGCTAATAAATGTCAAGTATCTGAGGGTGTATTTGAACTCATGTCCTCTTGAATCCCGGGCCAGTGCTTTATCCACTGTGCCACCTAGCTGCCCCACAAGTTTTCTTTCTCAATTTTTGAGAATAATATACGTAGTGTTGGTATCAATTATTCTTTAAAAGTTTGATAGAGTTGTAAATCCACCAGTACTAGAAGCCTCTCTCCCCCTACCCTTTGGTAATTCCTCTACAGCTTGTTCTGTTTCTTTTTCTGAGATTGGGTTATAGATGTTTCTTCAGTTTTCTATGGGTTTGAGCATGTATTTTTTGTTTTGTTTTTTGTTTGTTTGTTTGTTTTGTTTTTGCAGGGCAATGAGGGTTAAGTGACTTGCCCAGGGTCACACAGCTAGTAAGTGTCAAGTGTCTGAGGCTGGATTTGAACTCAGGTACTCCTGAATCCAGGGCCGGTGCTTTACCACTGCGCCATCTAGCTGCCCCCATTGAGCATGTATTTTTGAAGGCATTCCTCTGTTTCTTTTGTGTTCTCAGTTTGGTTAGCATATAATGGTGCATAGCAGGCTCTGATAATTCTTTTTATTTCTTCTGGTTTTATTGTGATTTCACCTTGTTCATTTGCTATTTCACTAGTTTGATTTTTCTACCCTCTTCTTTTTAGTTAGATTGGCTAAGGGCTTGTCAATTTTATTCTTTCCAAAGAACTATCTTTAGCTATATTATTTCTGCATTTTGTTCCCAATTTATCTAATTATTAATATTTCCTCTTCTACACTTATTGTAGGCTTGTTTATTTTTCAGCTTTCTAATTTTTAAATAATGTATATTCATTTTATTAATTCTCTTTTTAATTTTGTTTGTAGAGATATGGTTTTCTCTCTGAGGACTGCTCTAGCTGTATCTCAGAAATTTTCCCATGTTGTTTCATCACTATAATTTTCTTTCGTACAATTATTAATCATTTCTATAATTTGTTATTTGACTCATTCAATTTCAAGGGTTTCATTATTGATTCCATTTAACATTGTGTCCCTTTGTGTTCCCTGAGCTCATTATTTTTTTTATCCTATTATGATCTGTAGAGAGTGTGTTTACTATTTCTGCATTTTTACTATTTGTTTGCAGTATCTCTTTGACCTAATGCATGGTCAATTTTTGCAAAAAGTTCCATATGGTGCTTAGAAATATATACATTCTTTAGTAGTCCCATTTAGAAGATGCTATAAGCCTCTTACCCCTAATTTCTAAATGGATTTTCTCTACCTCTTCCTTCTTGCCTTTGTTGGTAATATACAGAAGTGATGATGATTTATATGGGTTTAAATCCTGAAACATTGCTTATGTTATTAGTTACACTAAGTTACTTTTTAGTTGACTCTTAAAAAAATTTTTTTTTGCAGGGCAATGGGGGTTAAATGACTTGCCCAGGGTCACATAGCTAGTAAGTGTCAAGTGTCTGAGGCCGGATTTGAACTCAGGTCCTCCTGAATCCAGGGCTGGTGCTTTATCCACTGCACCACCCAGCTGCCCCCTTAGTTGACTCTTTAGGTTTGTATAAGTAAAACTTATTGTCTGAAAAATTGATAGTTTTGTTTATTCTTTGCCTATATTCCTTCAGTTTCTTTTTATCTTATTGCTATAGATAGCATTTCTAGCACTCTATCAAGTAGTAATAGTTATATCCTAGCTTTGCTCCGAATCTTATTGAAAAGGCATATAGTTTTCCCTATTATATATGATGCTGGCATTTGGCTTTAGATGGGTAATACTTATCATATTAAGGAAAAATCATCTGCATCTATTAGTATAATTATTTGGCTTTATGGTTATTATGGATAGGGTATATTGTGTTGATGGTTTTCCTAATATTATTGACCCAGCTCTATGTTCTTAGTATAAATGCAGCCTGGTCAGAGTGTATAATCTATGTAATATGTTATTGCAGTCTCTTTTCTAATATTTTATTTCAAATTTTTACATCGGTGTTAATTATGGATATGGAATAATAGTTTTTTGTCTTCATTTTAACTCTCCTTGGTTTAGGTATTAAAAATATTGTTGAATCCTAGAAAGAATTTGGTAGACCCCTTCATTTTCTAGTTTCATAAATAGTTTATGTAATATTTGAATTGTTTTTTGAATATTTGATACAATTCACTTGTAAATCTATCTAGTCCCATTTTTTTCCTTTGGGAGCTTCATTAATGGCTTGTTCAATTTCTTTTTATGAGATTAAGCAATTTAACTACTCTATTTCTTGTTCTGTTAATCTGGACATTTAATATTTTTGTGAATATTCTCCACTCCATTTAGATCATCAGTTTGATTGGCATACATTCGGGCAAAATAATTTCTAATAATTTTATTTCTTCTTCATTTGTCATAAATTGACCTTTTTCATTTTCTGTATTGGTAATTTGGCTTTCCTCTATTTGTTCATTATCAAATTAGTTAATGTGGTTTACCTATTTTATTGACTTTATCCTCCCCCCCCCAAACACCCTCCTCCAACAACCACCCAGCTTCTAATTTTATTAAACTAAAGGTAGAAAGACAGCATGACACTTGTTTGTAATCACTGCTACTGGGAGATGTTGAGGCTGATGGTTTACTTGAGTACAGGATTTATGAGCTGCAATAGGGATAAAACTGATTGGGTGTTCTCATTAAGTCTGGCACTTGTGCTGAATCTCTGAGGTCAAAGAGCTATTAGGTCACATAAGATGGGGCAAACTGGCCCAGGTCAGAAAAATGGAGCAGGTTACACCCTACCTCTCAATCATAATGGGATCAGATTCATGAGTGGCCTGACAGGATTTTCATCTTGAATGAATTTGGGAGAATTTTTTTCTTTCAATGTTGTTAATCTCTTTTTAAAATTTAAAACATTTCTATTTTGGTGTTTAACTGGGTTTTAAACATTTATTACTTCTCTGGTTTTTAATTTAGTTGTATGCCCAATTCATTGATCTATTCTTTTGTTTATGAAAGTGTTTAGTCATATTAATTTGAAGAAAATTTTCTTCATCTTTCTTGCATCCCCCAAATTATGCTACATTCTTTCATTGTTGCCATTATCTTTACACCATATGATAAGCACGGGCATTCTCTGTACTGATATAGAAATTATGCCAGCTAGATCTCCTATATTTTTTGCCATTTTTTAAAGTGAAATTATCTATTATTTCTTTTTTTGGTTGTTTTTTGAACCACTCATTTTTTAAGCTTGAATTACTTAATTTTCTTTCTTTTTTTTAAAGAGATTTTTTTTGGGGGGCAGGGAAATGAGGGTTAAATGACTTGCCCAGGGTCACACAGTAAGTGTCAAGTGTCTGATGTCAGATTTGAACTCAGGTCCTCCTGAATCCAGGGCTGGTGTTTTATCCACTATGCCCCCTAGCTACCCCCACCCTTTTTGAGTTTTTTTAAAAAGTCTTTGAATTATTTAATTTTCAATTCACATTTAATCTTTTCTTCAGCAATGCTTTATTGAATACATTTTTTCTTGCATGGTGGTTTGTAAAGGATGTATTTAATATTTCTGCTTTTTGGCATTTTCTTGTGAAGTTTTAATACTGAAATGTATGGTCAATTTTTGTAGGGTGCCATGCATGACTTAGACATGTATTCTCCTTTAAAAAAAATTAATGTTTTTTTCAATTCCAAATTCTTCCCATTCCTCCTCCCCATCCATTGAAAGGGCAAGAAAAATAAAACCCATCACAAATATGTATAATCATACAAAACAAAAATTTCACATTAGCCATGATGCATTTTCCTTCATATTCCCATTCAGTAATTTCTAGAGTTCTATCCTATCTAACTTTTCTAAAATTCTGTTTAGGTCCTTAATTCTTATTTTTTTATTCAATTTTTCTAAGCCTGAAATGGGATATATTGATGTCCCCTGCTATTATCCCTGTAACTCATATAATTTTTCCTTTAAATATATTTAGATACCATGCCATTCAGTGCATATATGTTTAGTATTGACATTTTCTCTGGTACCTTTCAGTGTAATGTAGTCTCCCCATTTATCTTTTTAAATCATGTCTATTTTTGCTATTTCCCTGAGATCATAACTGCTTGTTCTGACTTTTTGAGTTCAGCTGAAACATAATAGATTTTGTTTTAGTCATTTATTTGAACTCAGTGTGAATCTTTGTAAATATATTAGATTCTGCTTTTTAATCCACTTTGTTATCTTCTTTCCTTTTATGGGTGATCTCATTTCATTCACATTCATATTTATGATTTCTAATTGTGCATTTCCATATATTCTATTTTTTTTCAGGGTAATGAGGGTTAAATGACTTCCCCAGGGTTACACAGCTAGTAAGTGTCAAGTGTCTGAGGCCAGATTTGAACTCAGGTCCTCCTGAATCCAGGACCAGTGCTTTATCCACTGTGCCACCTAGCTGCCCCCCCATATATTCTATTAACCTAATTATTTCTCTTTCCTTTCCCCCTTGCCCATCTTTATAAAGAAGAGGAGGGATGCGAGAGAGGAGTGTGTTCAGCTCTAGTTCTCTAAAGTTTGATGCCATCTGCTTCTGTTCTCCTGTTCCCCTTTTCTTACCTTCTTGTAGAGCTCAATCACATATACTTACCCTTTCTTCCTTTTATATCAGTCCACTCTCCATAGTTAAGAGTTTGTTTTGCTTAGGACTAATCTCCCTCCTCTTCCTCACCTTTACCTGACCTTGTATTCTCTTCTCTGCCATCTTTCCTTTCCCCTCTCATTTCCCTGTTGAGTGATATATTTCTGTACCCAACAGTTTTTCAGTTTTTCCCCTCCTCTGACCACTTCAGATGAGATGGTTCAAGTGTTGTGAACCCCGCCCCCCACTTCTTTCTCCTTGTCTGTATAGTCTTCTACTTTCATTCACTGATGATATAATATAATTTCCCTCACTCTTCTTCTCTAGATTTTCCTCCTATAATGTATTTCTTTCCTCCTTTTTTTTTCCTTTTTAAAACATTTTTTTATTTGGGAATCTCAGTGGAGGCTACTGGGAAAAGTGGAAAAGAAGTGGAAAATTAGTCAGAGATGGATGTTTTGGGGAGCCAGCCTGGGCAAACAAAGGCTGTGGGGATATGAAGGATGCATGATCTTCTTTATCTTTGGAAGCCATGCTAGCCCAGTGCTGGGAATAAGACAGGGTGGGAAGGGGACCTGGCCATGGGGTTGATCAGGGTATTCCCAGAGGGATGGTGAAGGAGAGATAGTTGCCCAGGGCTCCCCAGTAGGTTCTGTTAATCTGGAAGATGTTGATCCAGGAGGTCAGTGCCATAAGCCAAAAGACCAGCCTCAGGGTGAATGCTAGACATAGCCCTTGATTTGTCTCTGCTCCTCGTAGGTTGGGACCAGGAAGGCCTCTCGAAAGAACCACAGAACGTTGACCAGCCAGAGAAAGGACAGGAGCATGAACCTCCCTAGGTAGTATTTCTGGAAGAGGTTCAGCTTCTCCTCATTGGACACCCACTCCAGGTTCATCCTGGGTCCAGGGCAAAGGAGATAGGATCTCTAAGTGTTCCTGACTATTGTACAGGAGCCTCAGTCTGTACAAGTCACTCCTGTCACTAGTGAATAGGGTCTGAATCAGAGAAAAGAGGGGCAGAAAGGATTCACCCCCCTTCCCCCTGACCCAGACCAAGGGGTAGAAGGGGGAGAGGGATGGGGGGGGGCTCTTTTCTTCTCTTAATATCATCAAAACATTATAAACCACTTCTAGGCTCTCTTATTTGATGCCTATGAACCCTGATGATTTAGGATTCTGAAAGAATACTGGTATAATCTCCCCCATTCAAATATAAATACTCTATCCTTGCTTAGTTCCTTGTGATTGTTCACTCATATTTACCTTATGTTTCTTTTGGCTCATGCTTATATTTCAAAGTTTTTGTTTAGCTTTGGTCTTTTCATCCCGAATACTTGGAAGTCCTCTTTTTCTTTAAAAGTCAAATCCCCCCCTCTCCCTCTGACCCTTTTCGGATTATACTCAGTTTCGGTGGATAAGTTATTCTTGTTTGTAAGCCTAGATCTTTTGCCTTCTGGAATACTGTATTCCAAGCTCTTTGTTTCTTTATAGTGGTGGCTGCTAAATTTTTTGTGATCTGACTGTAGCTCCTTAGTACTTGGATTGATGCATTTTTTTCCCTTGGATGTTTACAGTATTTTTTTTTTTTTTGGGTGAGGCAATTGAGGTTAAGTGATTTGTCCAAGGTCACACAGCTAGTAAGTGTCAAGTGTCTGAGGCCGGATTTGAACTCAGGTCCTCCTGAGTGGCGCTCTATCCACTGTGCCACCTAGCTGCCCCCTGTTTATAGTATTTTAAAAATTTAAACTTGAATTTTGGAAGCTTTGGATTTTGGCTATGACATCCCTGACAGTTTTCATTTTAGGGTTTCTTTGAGAAGGTGACAAGTGGATTCTTTCTATTTTCACTTTGCCCTCTGGTTTTGATCAATCTTGGAGGTTTTCTTTTGTGACTTCAGGATTGGTTTTTATGGTCATGGTTTTTAGCTAGTCCAGTGAGTTTTAGATGATATCTCCTTAATTTTTTTTGTCAGTTGTTTTTTCAATCTTTTGATTTTGTTTTAGGTTTTTGTTTTGTTTTTTGTCTCATGGAGTCATTATCTTCTATTTGGTCTATGCATTTTCAGTGAAGCTCTTCCTTGGGTAACATTCTGTACCTCTTCTTCCAAGCTGTTTCCAACTCTTTCTTCTATAGTTCTCATTTCAAAGCTGGGTAGCTTTGAAAACACTGTGTAGTATTTATTTCATAGTTGTTTTTTTTTAAAGTAAACAGTCTGGGGTGTGCTAGTGTGCTAGTGGTGTAGTAGATAAAGCACCAGCCCTGGTTTCAGGAGGACTTGAGTTCAAATCTGGCCTCAGACACTTGACACTTACTAGCTGTGTGACCCTGGGCACACCCTCATTGCCCCGCAAAAAAATAAAATAAGTAATCTGAAAAGGATATATATTTGTGTTTAATTGTAGCCTTCTCTAAGGCAGGGTTGTGGGGTTGGAGGGAATGCACAGCAGAGAACAAAAAAGGAAATTCATGGTTTTATATTGAATCCCCTCTTTATGTTCTGCTGTGTACATGAAATATTGGGGCAGCTAGGTGGCGCAGTGGATAGAGCACTGGCACTGGATTCAGGAGTTCAAATCCGGCCTCAGACACTTGACACTTACTTACTAGCTGTGTGACCCTGGGCATGTCACTTAATCGCCTCATTACCCTTGCCAAAAAACCAAAAAAACCAAATCAAACCTATTACTTGTTATGGTAATAGGACCAACCCAGATAAAAGAGAATGATGTGGATAGCAGCTTCCTTCATAGGGTCAGTTCTTTCATTGTTCTTCTAAAATCAACCAGCTTATTATTTCTTTTAGTGCAGTAGTATTCCACATCACAACTTGTTTAGCCATTCTACAATTGAAGGGCATCTATCATTTTAACTAATTTGATAGGTGTAAGATCAAAGTTGTTTTAATTTGCATTTCTCTCATCAATAATGATTTGGAGCATTTTTCATGTCAGTACATATAGGTTTGATTTCTTCATCGAAAAATTGCCTATTCATATCATTTGACTATCAATTGGGGAATGAATCACATTCTTATAAATTTGACAATGTTCTTTATATATTTGAGAAATGAGACCTTTTTCTGAGAGACTGTCTATGACAATTTTCCCCAATGTTTTGCTTTCCTTCTAATCTTGGCTACATTGGTTATATTTGTACAAGAACTTTTCAATTTAATACAATAAAATTATCTATTTTATACCTCACAATGCCTTCTATCTCTTGTTTATACATAAATTGTTCTCATATCCATGAGTCTGATAGGTAATAAGTTCCATGTTCTTCTAATTTTCTTGTAATATTTCCCTTTATATCTAGGTCATATATCCATTCTGACCTTATCTTGGTACGTGGTTTAAGATATTGGTCTATGCTCAGTTTTTGCCAGACTGCTTTCCAGTTTTCCCAACAATTTTTAACCAAATAATGAATTCTTATCCCTAAAACTTAAATCCTTAGATCTGTCAAACATAAGCTATAATCTTTTACTACTGTGTATTGTATGTCTACTCTGTTCCACTGATCTACCTTTCTATTTCTTAGCCAATACCAGATAGGGTTTTTTTGTTTTGTTTTGTTTTGTTTTGTTTTTTGTGGGGCAATGAGGATTAATGACTTGCCCAGGGTCACATAGCTGGTGTATGAAGTGTCTGAGGTCAAATTTGAACTCAGGTCCTCCTGAATCCAGGGCCCGTGCTTTATCCACTGCACCATCTAGCTGCCCCCAGATAGTTTTGATATTTACTGACATAATATAGTTTAATGCCTGGTACTGCTGAACTTCCAACCTTTATATATATATATATTTTTTTCATTAGTTTCTTCAAAATTATTGAGCTTTTGTTCTTCCAAATGAATTTTGTCATTATTTTTCCTAAAAGTAAAATTATTTTTTAGTAATTTAATTGGGAGGCAGTGATATTAGGTGAATTTGTCATTTTCATCATATTGGGTTTGCCCATGAATAATTAATAATTCTTCAATTATTTAAATCTGACTTTATTTGTATACAGAGTGTTTTATAATTATGTTCATATAGTTCCTGGGTTTATTTTGGCAGGTATACTCTCAGATATTTTATACTGTCTACAGTAATTTTAAAAGGGTATCTCTTGCTATCTCTTCTTGTATGGTTTTGTTGGTGATATGTAAAAATGCTGATGAACCATGTGATATTATTTTACATCCTACTACTTTACTAAAATTATTGTTTCAATGAATTTTTAGCTGAATATTTAGGATTTTCCAAACATATCATCATATCATCTGTAAAAAGAGATAATTTATTGCCTCATTTCCCATTCTGATTACTTCGATTTCCTTCTCTTACTGCTATTGCTGGAATTTCTTTTTTCTTTTTTTATTGTTAGTATTTCTAAAACAATATTGAATAATATTGATGACAGTGTAGTTTCCTTGTTTATCTCTTTTGATTAAATCTATTTTAGCTTTAGCTTTGAGATCATGATTGTTATCCATGCTTTTTTTATATAACCTAACCTGAAGCATAACAAATTATACTCTAGCCCTTTTTTAAACTGTGTGCATCTCTCATTTTTAATTATGTTTCTTGTAAACAATATATTGTTGAATTATGATTTTTAATCCATCATATTCACATTCAAAGTTATAATTACTAGTTATGTATTTCTCTCCATCCTGTTTTTCCTCACTACTTATCCTTCTCTCCTTGTTTGTCCTACCCTTCCTTACCTATCTAATTTACTTATGACTACTACCTCACCATCCTGTTCCTTAATTGACCCACCCCTCTCCTCATACCCTCCACCTTAATCTATGTACCCCTTTAAGAGTCCCTCCCTTATCCTTTCCCTCATCCTCCTAATTCTTAATCTATACAACCTTCTAAAAGACCCTCCCTTATCCTATCCCCTCACCCTCATATTTCTTTATAAATTTAGAAGATGTTTATACCCTTCTAGATGTATGTGTTGTTCCCTTTTTAAACCAGTTCTGATGAGAGTAAGGTTCCAGCACTACCAGCTCTCTGCCACCAATTGCTTTTTCTATATCAGTTCTTCCTTTCATACCTCATTTGTATGAGATAATTGCTCCTTTTCACCTCTCCCTATCTGGTTTTATTTTTTAGAATCAACCTATCATACTCAGCTCAGCCCAAGCCCTTCTTTCAAACTATCCAAGTTTTTTTTTTCTTAACTACCCATGTCTTAAGAGTACTGATAATATTTTCACATAGAAGTAAACAGTTTGCACTTATTAAGTCTCTTATAACTGATTTTTAATGTTTACCTTATGTTTCTCCTGAATCTTTTATGTCAAACTTTCCTTTGAGTTCTGGTCTTTTTTTTTTTTTGAAAATACCTGAAAGTCTTTCAGTTCATTGAATGTCTGTTTTTGTTGTTGTTGTTGGTCAGGATTATGCTCAACTTTGCTGGGTAAATTATTTTGGGTTGTAATCCCAGCTCTTTTGTTCTTCAAAATAGAATGTTTCAAGACATATACTCTTGGGGGCAGCTAGGTGGCGCAGTGGATAAAGCACTGGCCCTGGATTCAGGAGGACCTGAGTTCAAATCCGGCCTCAGACACTTGACACTTATGGGCAAGTCACTTAGCCCCCATTGCCCCCCCCCCCCCAAAGACATATACTCTTTCAAAATGTAGAAGCTGGTTGTTGCTTTGTGGTTTTTACATTGTTTTTTCTTGTTGCTTGCAGTATTTTCTCCTTAATCTGGGAGTTTTAAAACTTGGCTATGATATTCCTCAGGTCGTGATGGGTAGATTTTCTTCTATCTCTACTTTACCCTGTCATCCTAAAATTTCAGGGCAATTTTTCTGAAAATTTTTTCTGAATACTTTCTTGTAATATTGTATTGACTCTTTTTTTTTTTTTTGGTGGTAACTTTTAGGTAGTCCAACAATTCTTATATTGTCTCTCCTTGATTTGTTTCTTCAGATCAGTTGTTTTTCTAATAAGGTGTTTCATGTTCTTTTCTATTTTTTCATTCTTTTGATTTTGTTTTTATTATTTCTTGGTGTCATTAGCTTTCCCTTGCCCAATTCTAGTTTTTGAGGGGTTATTTTTTTTCTTTAAGTTTTTGGATCTCTTTTTCTAATTGGTTGATTTTCTTTTCATAATCTTTATTTTCTTGGATTACTCTTATTTTTCCCTAATTTCTCCTTAATCTCCCTTATTTGATTTTTTAAAGTCCCTTTAAAGTTTTTCCAAGAACCCTTTTTGGGCTTATGACCATTTTTTCTTTGACTTAGGAGTTGTTTTTTAATCAGAGACACTTGTAAATTTTCCCCCTTGACTTTATGCTTTTCTTCTAATCTTGGTTGCATTAATTTTGTTTGTGTAAAAACTTTAAAATTTAAAATAATCAAAATCATTCATTTTACATTCTATAATGCTTTTCATCTCTTATTTGGTCTTACATTCTTTCCCTACCCATAGATCTGATAAGTAAACTATTTCATGCTTCACTAATTTGCCCCGGGATCAGCCTTTATGTCTAAATCATGTACCCATTTTGACCTTATCTTGGGGTAAGATGTTGGTCTATACCTAGTTTTTGCCATACTGTTTTCCAGTTTTCTGAGCATTTTTTGATAAATAGTGAGTTCTTGTCCCAAAAGCTTGGAACTTGGGGTTTCTCAAACACCAGATGACTATGGCCATTTTACTATTGTTTATTGTGAACCTAATCTACTCCATTGATCGCACCACTCTATTTCATAGCCAATGCCATATTGTTTTTGATGACTACTGCTTTATATTAGAGTTTGAGAACTGGTACATCTAGGCCACCTTCCTTCACATTTTTGTTATCATTTATTCCCTTAATATTCTTGACCTTTTGTTCTTCCAGATAAATTTTATTTTATTTTTTTTTAGTTTTATAAAATAATTCTTTGGTAGTTTGATTGGTATGGCACTAAATAAGTAAATTAATTTAGGCAGAATTGTCATTCTTATTAAATTGTCTCAGCTGCCCATGAGCAATTCATATTTTTCCAATTGTTCAGATCTGACTTTGTATGAAAATGTTTTGTAATTGTGTTCATACAGTGCCTGGGTTTGTCTTGGCAGGTAGACCCCCAAGTATTTTATATGTGTACCATTATTTTTAAATAAAGTTTCTTGCTATTATAATTTGTTGGTAATATATGAAAATGCTGATGATTTATGTGGTTTTATTTTACATCCTGTAACTTTGCTAAAGTTAATTATTTCAACTAGTTTTTTAGTTGATTCTCTAAGTATATTATCATATCATCTACAAAGAGTAATAATTTTGTCTCCTCATTGCTTCTTCTAATTCCTTTAATTTCTTTTTCTTGTCTTATTGCTAGAACTAGCATTTTTAATACAAATATTGAATAATAGAGGTGATGATGGACATTGCTGCTTTATCCCTGATCTTATTGAGAAAGCTTCTAGCTTATTCTTATTACAGATAATGGATGCTGATGGTTTTAGATAGATAATGTTTATCATTTTTAGGAAAGCTTTATGTAGTCTTATTTTCTCTAGTGTTTCTTCTGTTTTGTTTTGTTTTTGGTATTTTTTTGTGTGTGAGGCAATTGGGGTTAAGTTGACTTGCCCAGGGTCACACAGCTAGTAAGTGTTAAGTGTCTGAGGTCAGATTTGAACTCAGATCCTCCTGACTCCAGGGCCAGTGCTCTATCCACTGCACCATCTAGCTGCCCCTCTCTAGTGTTTCTTAATAGGAATGGTTGTTTTACTTTGTCAAAAGCTTTTTTTTTTTTGCATCTATTGAGACAATCATAGGATTTCTGTTGGTTTTGTTATTGATATGGTCAATTATGCTGATAGTTTTTCTAATATTGAAACAGCCCTGCATTCCTGGTATAAATTCCACCTGGTCATAGTGTATGATCCTTTTTATATATTGCTGTAATCACCTTGCTAGTGTTTTATTTAAAATGTTTGCATCATCATTCATTAGGGAATTTCTCTATAGTTTTCTTTCTCTGTTTTGGCTCTTCCTGGTTTAGGTATCAGTATCATATTTGTGTTGTAAAAAGAATTTATAAGGATTCCTTCACCTATTTTCCCAAATGGTTTATATACTATTGGAATTGTTTTCAAAATCTTTGGTGAATCCTGGAGATTTTTTCTTAGGGACTTCATTGATGGCTTGTTCAATTTATTTTTCTAAGATGGGGCTATTTAAGTATTCAATTTCCTATTCTGTTAAACTGGGTGATTTGTATTTTTGTAAATATTAATCCAATTTGTTTACACTGTCAGATTTATTGGCATATATTTGGACAAAATAACTCTTAATAATTGCTTTAATTTCCTCTTCATGAAATCACCCTTTTAATTTCTGGTACTTGTAACTAGGTTTTCTTCTTTTTTTTTAAATCAAATTAACCAATGATTTTTACTATTTGTTTTTGTCATAAAACTAGCTCATAGTTTTATTTACCAATTTGATAGTTTTCTTACTTTTGATTTTGGTAATCTTTTTGATTTTTAGGATTTCTAATTTTCTGTTTAATTGGTGATTTTAAATTTGTTCTTTTCCTAGTTTTTTATTTTATTTTATTTTATTTTTTTTTGGGGGGGGCAATGAGGGTTAAATGACTTGCCCAGGGTCACACAGCTAGTAAGTGTCAAGTGTCTGAGGCTAGCTTTGAACTCAGGTCCTCCTGAATCCAGGACCTGTGCTTTATCTACTGCACCACCTAGCTGCCCCCCTATTTTTTTTTAAGTTGCATGCTCAATTCATTGATTCCTTGATCTGTTTGTTCTCTGTTTTATTATTATTATTATTATTTTGAGGGGCAATGAGGGTTAAGTGACTTGCCCAGAGTCACACAGCTAGTAAGTGTCAAGTGTCTGAGGCTGGCTTTGAACTCAGATCGTCCTGAATCCAGGGCTGGTGCTTTATCCACTGCACCACCTAGCTGCCCTGTTCTCTATTTTATTGATGCAAACATTCAGAGATACAAATTTCCCCCTAACTATTCATCCCATATATTTTGATATGTTGTATCATTGTTGTCATTCCCTTTAATGAAATTATTATTTCTATGATTTGTTCTTTGACCCACCCATTCTTTAGGATTAGATTGTTTAGTTTTCAATTACTTTAAAATCTATTTTTCCATAGCCTTTTACTCAATATAATTTTTATTGCATTATGACCTGAAAAGAATTCATTTAATATTTTTTGCTTTTCTGTATTTGGTTGTGAGGTTTTTATGCCTTAATATATGGTCAGTTTTTGTGTAGGTGCCATGTACTGCTGAGAAAGAGGTATATTCCTTTCTATTCCCATTCACTTTTCTCCAGGGCTCTATTATATCTCATTTTTCTAAAATTCTATTCACTTCCTTAACTTCTTTCTTGTTTAGTTTTTGGTTAGATTCATCTAGTTCTGAGAGGGGAAAGTTGAGGTTCCCCACTTGTATAGTTTTAATGTTTTTCTTCCTGTAACTCATTTAACTTCTTATTTAAAAAAGTGTATGGTATACCATTTAGTATATATAAATTTAGTACTGATGTTACTTCATTGTCTATGGTACCTTTTAGTAAGAAATAGTTTCCTTCCTTGTCTCTTTTAATTAGATCTGTTTTGTTTTGTCTGAGATCATGATTGCTATCCCTGCTTTTTTCACTTCAACTAAAGCATAATATATATTTTTTTTCCAGCCCTTTATCTTTATTCTGTGCATCTCCTTGATGTAGGAGCTCTGGAATTTGCCTATAACGTTTCTGGGAGTTTTCATTTTGGGATCTCTTTCAGGAGGTGATCAGTGGATTCTTTCAATTTATATTTTATCCTTTGATTCTAGAATATCAGGCCAATTTTCCTTAATAATTTCTTGAAAGATGATGTCTAGGCCTCATTTTTGATCATGGCTTTTAGTTAGTCCAATAATTCCTAGATTATCTCTCCTGGATCTATTTTCCAGGTTAGTTGTTTTTTTTTTTTTTTCAATGAGATAGTGCTGATTTTCTTCTATTTTTTCTTTTTATTCTTTTGATTTTGTTTGGTTGTTTCTTTTTGTCTCATAAAGTTATAATCTTCCGCTTGCTCAATTCTAATTTTTAAGGAATTATTTTCTTCATTGCACTTTTGTACCCTTTTCCCCATTTGGCCAATTATACTTTTTTAGGAATTGTTTTCTTCAGTGAATTTTTGTATATTTCCCCCATTTTTTTGTGCTTCCTTTATCAAACTGTTGATTCTTTTTTCATGATTCTTTTGTATCACTCTCACTATTTTTCCCATTTTTTCTTCTACCTCTCTTATTTGATTTTTAAAAATCCCCTTTTTAAAGCTTTTCCAGGAATTCTTTTTGGGCCTGACACCAATTTACAATTTTCTTTGAAGCTTAACATATAGTTGTTTTTGACATTGTTGCCCTCTTCTGAGTTATGTTGATTTTCTCTGTCACCAGAATAACTTTCTATGGTCAAGCTCTTTTTTTTGGTTGTTGTTTGTTCATTTTTCCAGCTTATTCCTTGGCTTTTAACTTGATGTTAATGTTGGGCTCTGCTGTTAGTATGGAAGAGGCACTCTAGCAAGCTTCAGATTTGTTATTATTATTATTATTATTTTGGTGCTACTATCTTCAGAACTAATTCTGGGAACTATAAGTTTTCAGTTTTTTTTCTAAGGTGGTATGATCTAAGGAGAGGTATAGTCACTGCTTTCCTGCCCTGTGCTCTGGTCTATGAGTAACTACAAGCACTCTTTTCTGCTTTGGATCTGTGAGTAAGAGCCTTGCTACTCAGCAGCTACAAACTCTAAGATAGTAATGGTCCTTCTCACTCTGGGACTGTGACCTACATCTATACCTAGATCCCCATTTGGGCAATGCAACAGAGTCCTGCTTGCAGTGCCAGCAAAGTGTCCCCTGTAATCTTCTACTGATCAGTGGTCTGGCCCCCTTGCTATCTGTGGACTGAGAGCTCTGGAAGTTGCTGCCTCTGATTCACTTGCTCCCAAGGCCCTGCTGAGTTGATGGGGGCCTTGCCTGTGCTGTTAGACAATACTTCACTCTCACCTCAGTAAGACAGACCTTTCCTGTGAACTTTCTAAGTTTTCTTGGGTTGGAAAATTGTTTCACCCCTTCCTTTTGTTGGTTCTGCCACTCCAGAATTTGTTTGGAGACATTATTTTAAAGTTGTCTGGAGGGGAATTTAGAAGAGCTCAGGCAAGTTTTTTCTTACTCCATCATCTTCAATCCTGTCCTTTTCTGCCATCTTCAATCAGATCATATTTTGATGTTGAAATAGTTGATAGTGCCAAAATTTTAGTGACAAGAACTTTCTTTTCTAGGTCTTCAATAAATGTGGCTGTAGCACTCGTAGGAATATTTGCTAGGCTGTATTCCCACAAATGATGGGTATGGGGGCTTAACTGAAAGCAGATGTAATGGTTTGATGGATACTGATAGGCTCTTGGTCTTGGGGTCTTTGGGCAGTCTCCATTAGGGTCTGAGGGGAAATAACAGTCAAGGAGATGGTGATGGCCTGATCTCCTGACACATGTTGCTTTCTTGGATCATGGCTGTGAAAGTTGGGCTAGAAGTGAAGAAGTGGTCCCTGGGTTGCTGCCATCCCCTGGGGTTCCTTCACTCATCTACCCATTGGTGGCAGCTGGTCAGCAGCTATTACTGGTGGTGAGGAAGGTGGGCCCCCTCTTTGCAATGATTTCTTCCCTCTTTGATGACTGTAGGGGCTGGTGTTTTGAGGGATAAGGCTATTTATTCCCAATGTTCTTTGCCTAAGGGCTCTGAACTATGACCATCTGGATCTGAGGGGAGATGGTGGTCAAGGTGGTACCCTGTACATGCTACCCCCATTATCTCCCTCTGGATGCCTTGCTGCTTCAGTTAGGCTGGAATGCCTATCCTGTCAATGACAGTTGGCTGGCAGTTGGTGGGGAGGGCTAGCCCTCTCTCCACAGGAACTGCTTCCCAAGATGATAACTGTGAGGTCACCTTTGCTTAACTATGTTTGTGGTACTAAGGATACAAATACAATGAAAATAAAAGTCTTTGCCCTCACGCTACTTAGTAATGGGGGAAGACAACACATAAAAAAGCTGAAAAGTGCATGTGGAATGGGGAGGGGAGAGAGGTATCTACCACAAAGGGGCATGGTGGTGAAGTCTGAAGAGTAAGCAACACACCTGGGAAGGGAGTGAAGCACGGCCAACTTGGGCCCATGCCCAAAATGGAGGCTCCCAGGATGGAAATTACCAATAGTAGAAGGGGGCTGACATAGAGGAGGAATGTTACAGGATGAGAAGGCCTTAGATGATGAGGGAAGTTCTAGGGTGGGAAGGCAGCTGAGTCATGGTGGCAAAGTACAGAGATTTGAAAACATTGCAGGGAGGGGAAATGTCTATTAGAACCAAGGAATCAATAAAGCATTAATTTACTGATCTGGGCTAATTGCTGGGGACAAAAAACCAAAAATGAAATGGTTGGTCCTTGCCTTCAAGGAGTATCTATTTGTAAACTGCATTCCTAAACCTGAGACATTTTGCATGCCTCTGCTTATTCAGGAGAATATTCCAATTACTGGAATGATAACAGGACACTAAATGCCTGCAGGAACAGTAGAATTGATGCAAGAGCTTTGGGGAAGAAATATATTCTTTGAGAGATACATTCGTGGATCTATAGATTCTTTGAGAGCCCCTCCAGTTTGGAGAGAGATTTTGAAAACTGTGTATGTAGGGGAAGCCAACATGTCCCCAGTTTCTACTTTGATTTCCTAGAGACTTTGGAGAGAGAATTTCCTTTTAGGTGAAATCAGGATTTCTCTCTCTTGGTTCATGCTGAAATGTTATCTTGCTCCCATCAGAAGAAATCATTCATTCTTGTATAACTTCACCAATTTTTTTTCTTTTGCTTACTTGCTATTCAATATTTATGATAGTCTTTGTGTAACCAGCCTTTTTTTTTTGGTGGGAGGGAGCCAAGCTGCAGATGTAAGTTTGGGGAAATCTTTTTCTCTTAAGGGATAATGACCAGGGAAGTGGCTTTTGTTTTGAACTTAATGTACCCTGTACATAAACATTTAGGCAGGCACATAGATATACAGTTGGTTCTCATCATTTGTAGTAGTTATAGTCTATAAAGTAACTGTGAACAGAGAATTAGGAAATGTTGAACCATAGCCCCCAGTTAGGTTCTTGAGAGGTTCTGGTCAGATCATTTATTTTAGTATTTTCCAGGGCTACCTTACTCACAGATTAGTGAATTTCTTTTTCCTTTTTCTGAATGTATCCTATTGTTGATTCATTAACACTGAACTTATAGCCGCTGAATATGCCTGAAGGAAGCTTTTCTAATACATGTATTTTTTCTGTAAGGCACATCACAGCCTTCTTGTGCTTAGGAGCACTAGCCAGCACTTTAGCCCTACCCTCGGAGATATTTTAAACAGTGAAATCACCAACAAAAAGCACAAAAATGCAAAAAACAAAACTGTGGCATTTAACACAAAAAGGATGGTTGTTTACAATATGAGAATTGAAACAAGAAGGCCAGGTCACCTGAAGGTTGTTGGACTTCTGGAAATGTGGGTATAGGGCGACTCTAATTTTTACCGCTATGTTAAAGTGGAAGAATACTTATAAAAGCATGAGTGTTGATTTGGGGGTTACAAATAAATTTTAGCAAGAAGGTGAAGTCACAGATGTGGAATCTGTAAATAATGAAGATCAACTGTAATTCTAGTCCAGTATTCCTCTAAGGGAATGGGGAGAAAAGATTGTATAAACTCATGACCCTTCTGCTCCTTTCAAGGCAGGTATCGCACAGTTTCTCTTGGATAGAGGTAGTAGAAGAGATTCCAGAGACCTCAATCAAAGCCTCTAGAGAGAGCTGCATTTTAATAACCCATATTGACATTCATCTTAGGCTCACACAAACTTAGAAATTCTACGGAGGAAACGTACACATAAAGGTATACAGAAAGTAAATATGAGCTCATTTGTAGAAAGAGGTTTGGGGACGATCAGGAACAGAGGTGGTCATGAGGCCAGAAGGAAGGGAAGGAATGCATTTTAGACACACCAGCCTAAAATGTAAAGGCACTGGTGCTGTGGGTGCAATCTCACGAAGGTGGAGAAGCATGTAATCTGTAAAATGGGATAATAATAGCATTTACTTCCCCAGAGTTTTGGGAAGATTAAAATTAAATATTTGTATAGCTCTTTGCAGTCCTTAAAGCCCTATGTAAAGGTCAATTATTATTATTTTATTATTATGTTTATTATTTATGCCGGGAAAGTAGCCATTAAAGGTCACTCTTAATTTCCCTTTCTTCTAAATTCAGATGCATTGCCAACACAACCCTGAGAGGCTTTCTCCCTCAACCCACAATCAATGCCCTCTTGTTTCCAAGCTGTTTCTTGGCTATTCGCTCCTGTTCAGTTTATGGTACAATGAAGACTACAAGATAGCAGGGAAAACTTAAGATTCACAGAAGCCGGACTCAAGGAGATACAGAAAGATGTTTAACATTAAACAGGGGTTATAGAAAAGAGCGCTCTGAATGATGGGATCTGTAGTCTTTCCACAGGAGACTGGGTGCGCTTGCGCCATTTGGTTACAGAAACTTCCGGAATAGGCGCCCCTCCCCGACCGGTGTTTGGGCGGGATGAATGCGCTTGCGTATCTGTTGCGGCGGCTCCTTGCTTCTTCCTAACCGCTGCTGGGTCGGGATCAGCGCGCTTGCGCGTCTCCCGTAGTCTGTCTACCCCACTTTCCCCCTGTCGGCGGTTGGGCGGAGGGAGTGCGCTTGCGTGTCTTCGTCCTAGTCTCCGCTGCGGCGCGTGGGTGGCGGTTGGTCTCTGCTCTCCTGCGCTCGCGGCCCGGCTGTCTTTGCACGGGATGGCGAGCACCTCAACCCTCGCGGGGAGCTCTGCGCTGGGGCTGGGAGCTGTCGGGGGTGCCGGGCCCTGGGGCAGCTCGACGGGCGGCCCATCCCGCTACGTGGCCGGGATGCAGGAGCTGTTTCGGAGCCACAGCAAGACTCGCGAGTTCCCGGCACACAGCGCCAAGGTGCACTCGGTGGCCTGGAGCTGTGACGGGCGCCGTCTGGCCTCGGGCTCCTTCGACAAGACGGCCAGCGTCTTCCTGCTGGAGAAGGACCGCCTGGTGCGCTTGGCCTCGGGACGGGGAAGGGGGTGCGGCTGGAGGCTAGGAATTGGGCTTAAGGGGCTCCTGACCTGGAGTGGCTAGAGCAGGAGTGAGAACGCCCTCGGGAAGGCCAAACCGGCCCGCTTGATTTGATTTTTTTTTTTCTGTACACGACGACATTCCATCTTCCACTGCCATACCTTTGCATAAGCCGTCTCCCCTCCCCCTTCCTTTACATTTGAGCTCTGGTCAATTTTCTCCTCACACAAAAAGCTTTTCTTGTACCACTTCCCCCCCACTCCTCTCCCTGCCCTATGACTGCGCTATTTTTAAACAAATAGTGTTTATTCCTCGTTGAACTTGTACTTAGATTCCTTTCCCTTATAAATTTGAGGGTCGTGACCATTTATTTTAGTTTTGTACCTCATTTCTTATCACAAATACTTGTTGCTCTAGTAGGTGATTAATATTTTTTGAGCTGAACTGAAATGCGTTGGAAGTAATGGGGGTCTACCTAGAGGATGGAGAAGGGGAGATGTTGGGCTTGAGAATTGTACTAATTTGGGATTTTAAGAGTGAGAAGATAGGGGGAGGGGAAGATTCGAGATGGGGCTATAAGAGAAGCAATGTGATTAGGCCTTAGGGAGTATTAGGAAGGTGATGGGGTCAGGGACTGGGGAAGAAGGGACAGGCATCTTTGGAGGTGCTCTGCGGCCAGGTGGAAGGGTTATTGGGGGGTCCTGCTTCAGCGACCCTAAGCTATAACCACCTAGTATTTTTCCAACTGGCCCATGGAAGAATTTGTATCTATTTGAGTTAACTGATGACACCCTCATTTTAGGTAAAAGAAAATAACTACCGAGGGCATGGGGACAGCGTGGATCAGCTTTGTTGGCATCCGAGTAATCCAGACCTCTTTGTCACTGCATCTGGGGACAAAACTATTCGAATCTGGGATGTTAGAACTACAAAATGCATCGCCACTGTGAATACTAAAGGTGACTGTCAAGAGGGAGGAAGGGACTGTCATGGTATAGTACATAGTGTTAGTGGAAATTGGAACAGGAATTGGAATAGAAGACATAGAATAATGTCCTAGTTTTGACATTTAACAGGTTGGTGACCTGGGTAAAGCAAGTTGGCTTCTGAGTTTTGTGAGTTATTTTCACTCCAACCTCATAGATTTTATTGTAAAACAGTATAGAAATGGTAGCTAATACTTTCATGCAAATTATTCACAAAGAGAAGTGATTACTAAAACCATTTTTCTCTGCCTATACATTCATGCATGCATACCCAGACACACAGATCTAGCAGAAGGAACACTGGATTTAGAAGTCAAACAACGGGCTCAAATTCTAGTTCTGTTGCTTACTACCTGTAACTTTGGATAAATTATTTGATCTTTCTGGGCCTTAGTTTTCTCTTCTATAAAATGAGAACAATACTTGGCACAATCTACTTCACAAAAAGGAGCATGGAAACCAAGAAGACAGGTTCAAATATAGCCTCTGAGACATGGTTATATGATCTGGGGCAAATCGTTTAACTTATCAGTGCTCTAGACCCCTGTTGTCAAACTCAAATAGAATCCCTGCGGGTATTATGTTGATTTAGAAAATCATAAATTAACATGTATTTAAAAAATTTTTGTTAGACCTTTCTCATTTAATCTGGTTGGGTAGAAGGTTTGACACCTGCTTTAGGCAGCTCTCTTAATAGTAGATTGCAGAGGAGATGCTGACCTCTATTTGTAGAAGGAATCTATTCACCCCTCTTCACTCCCTCCTATGCACCCTGTTTCCTATACCAAGTGAACATAGGGCCAGTCCTTATTCCTATCTCCCTTACAAGTTCATTGGGAGGAAAAGTGCTTTGTAAACCTTAAGTCACCATATAAATGAATTTTGACTTGATATATTTGATAAGAGGTCATTGAATTTAGAATATCTAGCAACTTATGTGTTACATTCCTGACTAATACCTTGCCTGACTACTTATTGTAGGATTCAAAGAAAAGTTTTAATCTTGTATTATATAGTAACTCAAATTGCATTTCTATAGTGCTTTAAGGATTACCAATTGCCTACACCACAATAAACCTTAGATGTGATAGTGCAAAGATTACTGTCTTCATTTTATTGACTCAATCTTGGAAGTTGTGATGTATACTAGGGTCTCAGAGCTAGTAAGTATCATAATTGGTATTTGAATCCAGGTCTTTTCAACTTCATGACCTGTGTATCCTTTCCATTGCACCATAGCTGTTCCTTAGAAAATTTACTTGGTGGATCTTGGTAAAGTCAATTTGCTTTTTTGTTTTTTTAATGCCTTTCCAGGGGAGAATATTAACATTTGCTGGAGTCCTGATGGGCAGACCATTGCTGTGGGCAACAAAGATGATGTAGTAACTTTCATCGATGCTAAAACCCACCGTTCAAAAGCAGAGGAGCAGTTTAAATTTGAAGTCAATGAAATCTCCTGGAATAATGATAACAATATGTTCTTCCTGACAAATGGCAATGGTTGTATCAACATTCTCAGGTAATAGGTATCACTCAGCTCAGTGTAATTTCTCTCCAATATATAGCTGCTACAGACTTAGAGAATGTTAGAGCAGGAAGTCACTTTGGAACCTATAATGTTTTATAGGTATAACGATTGGAATGATGCCACCTGCTGGAGATTTACCATAGGGAAGCTCCACCATGAGGAGAAGGTCTCTGAGGGCAAGACCATGCATCTTTTCTTTGGCGTCACTTTGACGTTTGCTTGTGGGAGGAAGAAGGGGGAGGCTGGCTCTCTGACTCGCGCTCTTGCCTGAGGACTCCAGTGGAGAAGGGAGCTAGAAATGCGCTCTCCCTTTAATAGATAGATGAATCTAGGCCTTTCTCTTTCTATTCACCAAATTCTTATTCTCCTTAATAAATGCTTAAAAGTCTAACTCTTGCTAAAGCTTATAATTTATTGGTGAACACTCATTAGATTTTAGACAGACTAGCTAGAATTTTAGCCCCTTACATAGGATTGCTAAATCAATTCACATTTAAGGTTATGCTTGTTAGGTTTGTATTTTCCTCTTACTTGTTTTGTACAGAATTTTAACCTCACATTTTAATCAGTACTTTGTCCCTGTGATTGCTTTTGCTTATGCTACCTTGATATTAGTTTTCTCACAGGTTCTTCCTTCATTCCCATTTACCTGTCCAGTTCCAAAGTCTTTGAATTTACTTAGATTAAAACATAGAATGTTAGGGGTAGAAAGGGGACCTTAGAAATCATGTAGTCCAACTTCCTTATTTTATGGTTGAGGAAACTTAGACTCAGAAAAGTGATTTGCTCTAGGTCACACTGTTGGTTAGTGGTAGAACTGGAGGGAGTAGGAAAGGCCTCCTAAAGAAAGTGGGATTTAGCTGAGTCATGAAAGAAATCAGAGACATCAATAGGTGGAAGTTGGTGGGTGAGCTTTCCAGTCATGGGAGAGCCAGTACAAAAGAAGGGAGCTTTTAGATGGAGGGTTGTGGTTAAGGAATAGCAAGTTGACCAGTATAGATGTATTTTAATTTCCTTGTCTTTTTACTCACACAACCATAGTTCAGTTCTTCATTTTCTCTTGCTTGAAATATTTTAGTGGTATCAATTGAGGCAACTAGGTGGTACACTGGATAGAGAGCTGGATCTGGAGGCATGAAAACCTGAGTTCAAATCTTGTCCCAGATGCTAGCTGTGTGACCATAGGCAGGTCGCTTAACCTTTCTTAGCCACGATTTCCTCATTTGCAAAATGGGGATAATGTCCCTCCTAGGGTTTTCGTGAAGATAAAATGAGGTATTTATAAAATATGATACAAAATAGAATGTGGTAAGGTTTAATGAGAGATGCAGACAGAGTATACTGAGAAAATGTAAGGAAGGGAGAAGTCTCACATTAATAAAACTGAAAAACAGTTCTAAAGAGAGAGGTAATTAAAAAGCATTTATTAAGCACCTTCTATCTGCTGGGCACTGGGGATGCACATGAAATAATCCTCGCCTTCAAGGCACTTACTATGCTTTTGGGGGGGGGCAGGACAGTGAGGGTCACACAGCTAGTAAATGTCAAGTGTCTGAGGCTGGCTTTGAACTCAGGTCCTCCTGAATCCAGGGCCGGTGCTTTATCTATTGTGCCACCTAGCTGCCTGTCTCTCTCCCCCCCCCCCATGCATTTTATTTCAGAGACATCATGGACATTTAAATTTTATGCAAAATAAATGCAAGTTAATTGTGGAGGGGGAAGAAAGGCACTGTGGTAGCTGGAGGGATGAGGAGCATCTTCGTGTAGCAGGTGATGCCTGAAATAAATTTTGAGACAAAAAGTATTTATGAAGTATATTACAGGTGAGGAAAATTCAGAAAGTTCAAATTCAGAAAGGTCAAATGCAGTTGGTTGGGTTGCTTCACAGTTAACTAGAATTTGGGTACCTCCTACTCTAGTCCCATTGCTAATAATCTAGATTCCAGGATATCAGTGGGTTGTACTGTGTGTGGATAAATGATCTGTGTTCCTTGTTCTTTATTTTTTCTTTCTAGTTATCCTGAGCTGAAGCCTGTGCAGTCCATCAATGCCCATCCTTCCAATTGCATCTGTATCAAATTTGATCCCACAGGGAAGTACTTTGCCACAGGAAGTGCTGATGCACTGGTTAGCCTTTGGGATGTTGACGAATTAGTATGTGTGAGATGTTTTTCCAGGTCAGTAGCACTTCCTGGCCATTTATCTCTTGTGCCTGTCTGTGTAGATGGCAAACCTCCTTTGTTCTCTACATTTCTTAGATGAGGTTTGTGTTTTATAAATTATTTGTGCTAAACTGTTTTCTAAAATTATTGCTATTTATATATTAATGGCAATTGCAGCCATTTTGGTTGTAAGCATTTATTATTAATTTATATCATATATATCAGTAAATAATTGACCTTGTGGCAGTTAGCACAGGCAGGAGAAAAGCCCCAGACCCATTTTGTTTCTCAGAGAGACAGGCCTAAGAGTAAGAGCATGCACCAAGCAACTGCATTCTGAGCCAAGGGAATGGATCCAGGAAGCCAAGAGAGCTGAAGCCTCTCTTGGTCAAGGCTTTTTATCCTCTTTTGATGGAGGGCCCATCATTATATGTTGATGAAAGCTAATTGGTTAGCATCATTCACTTCCATTGGCTGACTTGACTTGAGAGTGGTCCAAATTAAAATGAGCTCTTTGATAACTTAATGAGGAAGATCCTCTCCCAGAGGGCAAAGGGAAGTCCCATTAGCTCACTTAGCTAAATAAAAGAATCAATCTCCATTCCTTTTGTTCCCTTGGACTTGCCCCAAACAAGATTGGAACTTCAGGGACTGAAACTGATCTGGGTCCCTCCAAGAAATTCATTATTAAAAATTATTTTCTCACAGGTTCACACAGTGTGCTACAACTTTTTGGTTCTATGTAACGTGTTGTAATATTTTGTGGATATCAACTCAACACTCAGGCTCTCCCATCTATTCTTGTTGTGGGACTAGCCCATTTCCTTTTCTAGTCATACATATGTGTGTTATGCATAAAATTTTTTTTTTAAATCATGAGTAAAAATCCTGCCTTCTCCCTATGCTACAGATTGGATTGGCCAGTGAGAACCCTCAGCTTTAGCCATGATGGGAAGATGCTTGCGTCAGCCTCTGAAGATCACTTTATTGACATTGCTGAAGTAGAGACAGGTAAGAAAGTTACACATAAGGAGATTAGCATCATGTCCAGTGATACATGTTTAATAATAAACCCATTTAACAGAATCACAGAAAGTACAGTTGCAAAAGACCTTAGATTTCTGCTCTAGCTTTCATTTTTACAGATGAAAAAACTGATGTGAAATAACTTGTCCAAGGTATCATAGTTAGTAAGTGGCAGAGCTGACAGTGAAAGGTTTTCTAAAGTTAACCCAAGAATCACTTTCTGTTATCATTTAAAATCTAATGTGTGATTGCCTTGTTTCTACCCCCAGTGTGGGGGAAGAACTAGCTAAGGTTTAGTTAGAAACGTCAGCACCAGTTTTTGGCTTTAAGCATTTATTAAAATATATTATAGGTTAGTAAAGATAGAACCCGTGGAGTTCAGAAAAAGAAGCCTATCTTCCCTATTGTTCAGACTGGATTCCTTTTCTCTCAGCCACGAACCCAAGGTTCTCGAAAGAAAAAAGGGCAGAGCTAGGGAGCCAGCTTCTCTTCCTACTTCCTGTCTCCCTCCCCAGAAGGGGCCATCCTTCAAGCTGATTCGTTGAGGGTGGTCTCTTGATGTGTAGTCCGAGCAGCCTCTGAGAATAATACCCCACTCAGGGCCGGCCAGGTGTGGTCTCAATTTAATCAACCTTAAGTAGATTCTCAGTCTGTCTCTCAGTCATTCTCACCCAATTCAGTCAATTCCAAATCAATCTTTAGGTGGAGCCCATGGGCATTTGCTAAATCCCATTATTTTCTCACATCCCGCCCCCCTTCGTTAAGAAACAATCATTTCCTTAATGAAGCAATAACATTACAGATACTTATGATTAAACCATCCCTCACCCATAATGGTTTCTACAATGAATAGAAACAAGTTTGTGGTGGTGGGGAGGTATATTATGTCCATTTATGTCTAGTGTTGTATTTTGTACATATTAAAATACTTCATTAGTCAGTGGTTTAATTTGTAGGTGCCTTTCACTTCTGCTTCTAAAGCCTGAAAATGTTCAGTGTTTTTAGATAAAGGATTTTATAAAGTTACTTTTGACACCATTTTAGAGTACTATTGACAGATATGCAAATTTAGAGTTCTTCTGGACTTGATAAAAGCCTCAGTCAAAGATAATTAGAAAAGAAGTTAAAGTGAAGCACTTTGACAACTCTTTGAAATGCTAATGCAATGATATATATCCACTAGCTTAAAATTCATACTAATTCAGTGTTACATCTGGAGAGAGAAAGCCAAACTGTTGTGGATCTCAAGAAGTCACATTGAGGAAAGCTTTTAAACAACTTGATTTTATATTCCTTCATTCATCTTAATTTGAGGGAAAGACCAAAAAACACTTGGGAGGGGAAGGTTTTTTATTCATACACACTTTGCATCTGGATGAAAACCCAAAGTGAAAGCTAACCTTTTCAGAAGTGCAGATCAACTTGTCAGATTCTTCATCTGCAAAATGAGGAATGATACATGTACGACTTCATAGGATTATGAGGAAAACATTTTGCAAAAGTTAAGGCCTTACATGTGGGTTTTTATTGACTCATGTTGCCCTTTGTTGGAAAATTTCAATCCTTTAAATATCAAAATTTATTTGAAAGAATTTTAGTTCAATTCCTTATTTTGTGGCCTTATGTTTCTTGTCTTTGTGTGTGTGTGTGGAGCAGTGAGGGTTAAGTGGCTTGCCCAGTGTCACATAGCTAGTAAGTGTCAAGTGTCTGAGGCTGGATTTGAACTCAGGTCCTCCTGAATCCAGGACTGGTGCTTTATCCACTGTGTCACCTAGTTAAACTGCCCCCCATAGCCTTATGTTTCAAAGGAGAGAAAACTTAGCTTCTGTTTTCTTACAAGTTTTTGTTAATGGAACAACACCCCCCCAGAATCACCTAGTCCAACCTATATTTTGAAAACATTGGGGTGGATTTTGTCAAGTTGAGTTTAGATCCTAACTGTGGCTTTTCCTAGCTCTGTGACCTTGGGCAAGTGGTTTTGACCTCTGTGAGCCTCAGTTTTTTCATCTTTAAAATGAGAATAATCCTTATATGTTTTGTAGCTCACATGGGGATTGTGAAGAAGTACTTTTTAGGTCTTAAAGTGTTATAGAAATGTGAAATTTTATTTCTAATCAATCTGTATGTCAACGTTTCTGACTTTGCTTTCTGTGTATGTTGATTGTAGGTGATAAGCTCTGGGAAGTGCAGTGTGAGTCCCCGACATTCACGGTGGCCTGGCATCCCAAAAGACCTCTTCTGGCATTTGCTTGTGATGACAAAGATGGCAAATATGACAGCAGCCGGGAAGCAGGGACTGTGAAGTTATTTGGGCTTCCTAATGACTCTTAAAAGGAATTTGGAGGGTCCAGTGTGTGGAGGGGAGCCACTGATTCAGAAGAGAGGCTGGGATAAAGGCCTGAGAAAGTCAGGCATCATTTTGTCTAGTTTATTTGGTCTGTTTCTCCCTGCGTACATTCTCCCCCATCCCTAAACATCCCAGTTGTTTCCATGTCCCCCATTTGAATATAATATCGTATCTGTTTGCGGTATTTTTGTGGGAGTGATGGGGTGGTAAAGTTTCCATCTGTTAATGCAAAGAGCACTGAATTTAGAGTCAGAGCAGTGGAAAGAAGACTGGATTTGAGATTGGAGGTCTCTATTCAAAGTTTAGTTCTGCTACTACCTAGAACTTTGCCTCTCTGGGCCTTAGTTTTCTCATTTTTAAAATGAAGTATTTGGATTATCTAAATCCTATTATTTTTCTTTCTCGGGGTTGCCCTGTGTACTTCAAGAAGCCTACGAGTTTCTGCAGGTAGCCGAATAGTCTAACCAGTTTCCTCCTTTTTTCTTACTACCTTTAATTTTGAGAAGGTGTTGTAAAACTGTACTTTGTAACTTTTGCTGACTATAAAAGTTTGTTGGTTGATCTTGGAGGTGACAGTCTCACTTCTTGATCAAATCTGGCATGGCCCAATTAGTAACTTCATCTTTAATGAAAATAATAGCTCCCTCCTCTGTAAAGAGAGGGGGTTGAATTAGTTGACTTCTAAATTCCTGTGATCCATTTTTTATAGCACTTGGTTTAAAACATAATTCCCTTACAATAACCCTAAGGGGAGGGTTAAAAGGTTATTATCCCCATTTTATAGGTGATGAAATTGGCATAGAGAGGCTAAGTAATTGACCCAGAGGGTAACATGGCTAGTCAAATAGGTATTTCTGCCAAGTGACTGTAGGTGGTATAGCATGATGTCAAGATCCAAGTTGCTACCTCATTTGGGTATCTCCATATGTGATGTGTGTTTTGACAGCTCTCCTGCTCATACTCTTTCTACTTGTGGGTCCAAGATTGATGAAGAGGAATGTGACATTTTGGGGAAAGTATTTTTTAAGAATAATTTTGATATTTCAGCTTTTAATAAAAGTTAAATTTTTGGGCATTCTTACATTTTAGTAAGGTGGTATTGGACTTTTTGTGTTTTTTTAAATCTGAGAGATGGGTAAACACGATTATGGGTAACATTACTCTTTACCACTTTGAATTCTGATCTCTGAGAAGCTGAAGCTAATGATCGGTGATCATTTAAGCTATCACATCCTACATTTTGAGAATACTGGTTCACATTTCCTTAATGAAAGTTTTAAAAGTGCTGTGAAGGTTGCAGGGCAAAGACTGTTATCTTTATTTTACAGTGTGGGTCTATTTCAACCTGGCTAGGAGGTCTCCAGTGGGATCTATTTTTGGTTCTGTACTTTGGGAAAAAAAAATTATTTTATTGATATCATTTGTTTTTATAATCACCTAGATTTTTCTTGGTATCCTTCTTCTGTCCTCTTCTAGAGAGCCATCTAGAATTTAGAAAACAGATTTTATAAGCTTCTTTTTTTTTTTTTTTAGTGAGGCAGTTGGGGTTAAGTGACTTGCCCAGGGTCACATAGCTAGTAAGTGTTAAGTGTCTGAGGCCAGATTTGAACTCAGGTCCTCCTGAATCCAGGGCCGGTGCTCTATCCACTGCGCCACCTAGCTTCCCCTAGAAACAGATTTTAAAAGAAAAAAAGAAGAGAAAAAAATTCAGCAAAATTGATCAGTACATTGAAAAAAACCTGACATTCATTATTTCACACCTGTGGACCCATCCCCTGCTCCCCACCTTTGGAGAAAAGTGAAAGGAGATGTCTACTCTTTTTAACAGTGTCAGTGAGTTAAAGGTATAGATGACATCAGATTTGCAGATCACACAAAGTTGGAAGAGAGGTAGTAATTGATTTTTAAAAATGGGCAAGAATATTGAAATTACTAATAAGATGAAATTTTAAAAGGATAAGTGTAAAGTCTTACACTTAGAATAAAAATCAATTTCATAAGCACACAATGGGAAAGAAGTTTGAAAAAGATCTGGCGGGGAGGGGTTACTTAGACTACAGTTCAGTATGAATCAGTATGGTGGTGTAACAGCCAGAAAAGCTAGTATGTTCTGGGCTGCAGTGAGAATCAATGGGAGGCATTCTGTAATAAAGTTTAGATAAAACTCCAAGTACTCAGGTGCTCTGCCCTGGTCAGATCACTTTTTTTTTTTTTTTAGTGAGGCAATTGGGGTTAAGTGACTTGCCCAGGGGTCACACAGCTAGTAAGTGTTAAATGTCTGAGGCCGGATTTGAACTCAGGTCCTCCTGACTCCAGGGCTGGTGCTCTATCCACTGTGCCACCTAGCTGCTCCCAGATCACATTTTAAATACTGTGTTCAGTTCTGGACATCAGTTATAAAAGTGGTAAAAGTTGTAGCTGGAGAGTATGTAGAGGAGGGCATCCAGGCTGCTCCCTGCTAAATGAGAACTGGGTGAAGGAACTGTGGGTATTTAGCTTGGAGAAGATATTTGAGGGATGATTTTGGGGGTGGTGCTGGAAAATTGCAGTCTGAAGCATTTAAGTGGCTTTTATGTAAAAGATTAGATTTGTTTCATTTGGCCCCAGAGGGCAGAATGAGGGGCAGTCCCTCTAAGATACCCCCTGTAGTCTTCCAAAGCATTTTTGAGAGGCAGAATTGTACAATGGAAAGAACAATGAATTGGGAGTCAGAGGACTTGGGTTCAAAATAATTCTCTGCCACTTACTGATTGTGTGACCTGCGACTCCTTCTTTCACCACCCTGGGCCTCAGTTTTTCTCCTCTATAAAATGAGTTTAGCCAGGATAGCCCCTGAGGTCCTTTCCTGTTTTGAGTCTTATGATTCTGTGATCTCATGGCAAATCTAGACTTGACAAATATTTATGAAGTTTATTATAATGAGGATTTCTTTTGGAGTATAGGTTTGACTGAATGGCTGTTGAGATCCTATCAGACTATAAAATTATCTTAGTCTAATAGGTGTGGAGAGAAGCTCACTAATTTGCTCATGCTCACACCAGGATTTAGAATCTCTGAATGTTCTAGCTGGAAGATGCCTCTGAGATCTATTTGATGTTCCTAAACTTTATAGATGAAGGGGTAACAGGCTCAGGTTCTGACTTGCTCCTGGTTATGGGGTCTTACTGTTGGCTGAGCCAGGATTGGAACCTTGGGTCTTTTGACTTCGCCTTCAGGGCTCTCTTCTACTCCATGCTGCTTTGCCTTGTTTGCATTTCATGGATTTCAAAATACTTTTCATATCCTTAACTCCTTTTGACTCCTGTGGGGGGAGGGGGTGGGAGAGCTTTTACTCTTAATTAATAGATGAGAAAGCCAGTTGGAGTAGAGGAAATAACTGTCACACAGCTAGTTAGTAGCAAAATGGAAACTAGAATCCAGGTCTTATGACTCATGGATCAGTGTTCTTGCAACTGTACTACACTGCCTTGTGATCACACAGTGTTGTAAAGTGCAAAGACCACTGAATTGAGAGTCCTAAAATTTACACACCTTAGTTTTCAGTCCTTGGTTCTGCGCCAACAATTTTTGTGATCTTGGGCAAATTCCCTTTTTTGAGCACAAATTTCCTTGCTTGTAAAATGGGGATGATCATTGTTTATATTATAGAGACATGGTAAGGAAAATGCTTTGTAGTCAGTCCTTCATGCCATAGAGAAATAGGGGCTATTACAAGGGGAATCACTTCTTAAAAATGTCATGCTACTTGAAGAGTGGATTCTCTTAGTAAATTGACCTGACCATTTATGCTGTCAGCATAATTACTCCTTAAATGCATAATGAGTATCTTCAAAGAAGCTTGCCAGGTCCATCTGATTTTGCACTTCACTGGGTATATTTTGGGTTATCAGCCTTTCAAGTTGATTTGAAAAACTCCAACTAGTTGTTCAGTTGTGTCATGACCCGATGGACCAAAACTGTCTATGGGATTTTCTTGATAAAGATACTGGAGTGGTTTGCCATTTCTTTCTCCAGTGGATCCTTTTGTCAGGCAATCAGAAGTTAAGTGACTTACCCAAGGCTCATACAGCTAGGAAGTGTCTGAAGCTAGATTTGAACTCGTTTCTTATTTCAGGCCCAGTGCCCTATCCACTGAGCCACCAGCTGCTTCAACTAATGTTACCTCTATTCAAAATTGGGTGTGAAGTGAAGATTGTAAGTGGCAAGCCAGATTGAATTTGTTTGGACCCCTGCTTAAAGGGCCATCACCCAAAGGGGTGGTGGGGGGTGGCGTACATATTTTACAATTTAACGTCTTATATCTATTTTAATTGCAGAAAATTTTTCTTCATGGGATGTCAGAATGATATAATTTTCAGACCTAATATGAAGATACACAAAAGCCAGGTCTTGGTTTAGATGTTAGGTCTGGGGTTGGTGGAGACTCCTATAGTATCATAGCCATGCTTGGTTCAACAATAATGATAAAAAAGAACAAGAATAACACATTTCTAAACTGCTTTAAGGTTTGCAAAATGCTTTCCTTACTACAATCCTGTTAGTTACAGATGTGCAACCTCCTGTGTCTGAGATGTACTTCCTTCTTAACTGACCCTTTGAAACATTCTCAGCTCAGCTGCCATTTTCTCCAGGACACATTTTGAGTGTAACCCTCCTCTTCCTCTGACTTAAAAGTTCTCTAGAGTACTTGGTCACATCTTCCTTTGACCCTATCACACACTGTAATTATTTGTATATAATCAATAAATATTAAGGGTCTACTATGTGTCAGGAAAAGCATTGAGGTGGTGCAGTGAGCCTGGAGTCAGGAAAACTCATCTTCCTGGGCAAGTCACTTAACCCTGTTTGCTTCAGTTTCCTCATCTGTAAAATGAGCTGGAGAAGAAAATGACAAACCACTTAAGTATCTCTGCCAAGAAAAACCCAAATGAAGTCATAGACAACTGAAAAGGATGGAACAGAATGGACATGTGCCAGGTACTGTGCTAAGTGCGAGGGATACAAAAAAAGGCAAAAGACAGTCCCTGCCCTCAAGGACCTTACAGTGGAATGAGGGAGACAACATCCAAATAAATATATACAAAACAAACTAGATACAAGATAAATAGGAAATAACTGATGGAAGGTACTGGAATTAAGCAAGGTTGAGGAAGGCTTCCTGTAGAAGGTGGGATTTTATTTTTCAGTCTTAATGGTATTTTATTTTTTTTTTCCAGTTACATGTAAAGATAGTTTTCAACATTTGATTTTATAAGATTTTTTTTGTGTGTGTGAGGCAATTGGGGTTAAGTGACTTGCCTAGGGTCACACAAGCTAGTAGGTGTTAAGTGTCTGAGGTCGGATTTGAATTTGGCTCCTCCTGACTCCAGGGCCGGTGCTCACACTGCGCCACCTAGGTGCCCAATAAGATTTTGAGTTCCAAATTTTTCTCCCTCCCTTCTCCCCTCCACAAAGCAGCAACCAATTTGATATAGGTTGTATATATATGATCATGTTAAACATATTTCCATATTAGTCGTGTTGTGAAAGAAGAATCAGAAAAGGGAAAAACCTCAAGAAAGAAAAACAAGCAAACAAAAACTTAAAATAGTATGCTTCAATCTGCATTGATTCCATAGTTCTTTTTTTTGGATGTGGAGAGCATTTTCCACCATGAGTCTTTTGGCTTTGTCTTGGATCATTGTATTTCTGAGAGGAGCATTAGTCTATTACAGTTGCTCATCACACAATGTTGCTGTTACTATGTACAATGTTCTTCTGGTTCTGTTCACTTAGTATCAGTTCCTGTTTTTCCAGGTTTTTCCTGAAATCTGCTTATCATTTCTGAGAGCATAGTAGTATTCCATTACATTCATATATTACAATGTCTTCAGCCATTCCCAATCTGGGGGGCATCCCCTCAAGTTCCAATTCTTTGCCAAGAAGGTGAGATTTTAGCTAGGACTAAAAGGAAACCAAAGAGGTCAGTAGTTGGAGAGTATTCCAGGTAAGGAAGAGCCAGAGAGATTGCACAGAGCTGAGAAATAGATTGTTTTGCTTGTGGAACAGCCAGGAGGCCAGTGTCACTGGATCAAAGAATGTGTGTCAGGAAGTAAGGTATAAGAAGAAAGATAGGAGGGAGCTAGGTAATGAAGGTCTTTGAATGCCAAATGGGGCATTTTGTATTTGCTGAAATGATTGGACCTGTGCTTTAGGAAAATCAGTTTAGTGGCTCAATGAAAGCTGGCTTTGTGTGGGGAGAGACCTGGGGCAGGCCAACCCACTAACAGGCTATTACAATATTCACGTGTGAGGGTTTGAGGGCCTGCACTAAAGTGATAGTGTCAGAGGACAGAAAGGGGAGTATTTGAGAGATGCTGCAAAGGTGAAATTGACAGGCTTTGGCAACATATAAAGGGGGTGAGAGGATTCCGGGATGGATTCCAGGGGGACTGGGAGGATGGTATTGCTGTCCTCAGGCATAGGGGAGGTAGGAGGTGGGGTTTAGTGGGCAAAATGAATTTGATTTTGGATATGAGTTTAATATGTTTGCTGGACATCTATTTTGAAATGTCTGAAAGGCAGAGATGCAAGATAAGAGGTTAGCAAAGAAGTTGGGGCAGGAGAGGTAGAAATGAGAATCATTTGAGATCACTAAATGAAGTAGTGTAGAGGGAGAACAGAAGAAGATCTAGGACAGAACTTTAAGGGACATCTAGGTTAGAGAATGTGATCTGGACTAGACGTTTTAGGGTCTCTTCATCTTGCGGCCCTGTGAGCTTGGTCATCAAATGAGCCACAATTTACAAGAAACAGGCTCAGTAGAATATAAACCTCATGAGGGAGGACTTTATGTATAAGTGTATACATATATATGTATATGTGTGTGTATGCATGTGTATATATGTTACTGAATTGGATTAGACTAAAGATAAAGGTGAAGAAAAAGGCACAAAGAGGTGACTTGCCAAAGGCCACAAAGCAAATAAGAGGACTAGGTAATAGCTCAAAAAAAAAAATCTCTTTCGTATACTTCACCTTCAGATTACCTTGAGTTGGCAAGAAGGGTGATATAAAATTGATAATATGGTGTTATGGCAAAAGTACTGGACTTAGAGTGGGAAGACTTGGGTTTGAATTGTGACCCTGGCAATGGCTCATCCTCCCTGAGCTTCAGTTTCCTTCTGTATAAAATGAAGGGGTTGGACTTAGATGGTGTATAACATCTCATCTGTCTCTAAATCCTATGATCCTATTCCTTTACTGACCCCACTTTGCTTCCTTCTTGAGTAGGGGAGAGTGAGTTTTAAGTATGGATATATAGTAATTCAAAGAAAATTTATTCAGGTTACACAGGGATCATGAATACACATTGCTACAACGAAATGATGTTCTGTATAATACATTATACAGCATCTGCCTAAGGTCATTTTGTAGAGGAACCCGCATCAACTATTGGACAGGATTGCCATGGCAACCATGAATTTTACCTGTTATTCCAGTATTGGCTGTTCTTTGTTAGTGAGGTTGGGGAGAAGGCAGGGATGGATTTTAAGAGGTTCCCTGGTTCACAAAAGTATTTGATGTTAAAGTTCCTAAGGGCTTTGTTTATGAGGGAGATCTTGAAAATTTAAGAGTAGTGTTTGTTAGATTCATGATTGCATCTTGTCTGGCTCCCACCCATTTTTAACCTTCTAAGGTTTTATTTGTAAGCATCACTCTTAATGGAACTTAATTTCCAAATAACTCTTTGAACCAGAGAATAGCTTAAGGATCTATTCTCCTTTCTTTCCTACCCTACAGACAAGGAGAAGTAAAATGAATGCATTAGGCAATTAGAAAAAAAAAGAGTTGACCTGAGAGAGAATGAGTTCCCCTTCATTGGAGGTATTTAATCAGAATACCTGGCTGCATGTTTGCTTTTTGAGATATTGGAATCTAGAGATAATGGAATTAAAATTCTAGCCCTGACATAGCTATGCAGCCTTTGACAAATTATTTAATCTTACTGATCCTCAGTTTCTTATGTAAAATGTAGATAATTGTATGACTTTGCTCACAGGGTCACAGGATGAAGTGACCCTACATCATCTAGACCGCACCTCTTACTATACTGGTGAGGAAACAGACCCCAAAAGATAGATCAGGAAGGGGCTTTATAAACCTGAATGCACTCTGGGAGCTATTGTTACTCTTATGGTGGGAAAAGGGTTCCTTTTTAGGTAGGTGTTAGTCTAGATAGATGCCTTCTTAGGTCTTTTCCTCTGTTCTGATTCCTTGAACCATGGTGATGAGGACCACAACTTCACTCCAAAGCTCCTGGCCCAGCCCATTTGCTCAGTGTTGGCCACCAGGGGGCAGCATAAGCACAGCAACCAATACCAGGTTGGCAGGCGATTATGGATCTGGGAGCCTCCGGCTGTGTGGTCACAGTCCCTGCCCTGTGATCAATGTGATAGTGACAGCCTCTCTTCTCTCCGTGCCTCCCACATTGCCCTTGCATCTTGCTGCTGCTGTATGGATGGATTCCCCTTTGCCCTTCTGACTCAGGCTTTGCTTGATGCTCTTGGCTGGGGCCAGAGCTTTCTGAATGCAAACAGCTGTGTTTATTTCTCAAGGGCAGCAGAGAAAACAAGGCGCTTTTTGCCTCATCGCTCCCAAGTCAAAAAAACCCTCCAAAACAAAAAACAAAAACCCAAATCCCAACAGTTGCTCTTCTCCCAGTGGAAAAGTTGGATTATTTTGTGTTCAGCTCCATTCCCTAGGGATCAGGACTGCCCCTGTGGGTGGAGGGAAAAGGAAAGGAAGAAAGGAAGAAAGAATTCCATCCTAAATCTTTAATTGCATTTTTTTTGGAGTGACTACATTGATTATAAACTATTATTGATGGAGGGAAGTGTGGGGTTGGGGTGATAATGGTAATAGAAAGAACCCTGAGCTGGGAGTTGGGAGAACTGGGCTCAATTTAGGAACCTGACATTTTGCTTGCTGTGTGACCTTAGACAAGCCATTAGTTTTTTTGTCTCTCCAGGCCTAACATAGGGACTCACACATTTTGTACATGTTTATTGAATGAATTAGAGAGCCAGATCATTAAAAAGGGCTTTATTTGTCCTTTTTGGGCTGTGTCCATCTTCTTTATGAAATGACATAGTTCAGACTACATGGAATCTAGTGGAAAAGACACTGCATTTGGAATCAGAACACCTCACTTCTAATTCCAGCTCTAACATATTTTACTTGTATGCCCTTGGGCAAGTCATTTCATGAGCCATATAAAATGGGAATAATAATTTATCCTGCCTCCTTCACAGGTTTATTGTAATCTTAAAACACTCCAGATATGTGAGCTGTTAGTGGATCATCTCTAAGGTCCCTTGTAGTTCTAACATTGTATGCCTGAAGGAGAAAGATTTATGGTCCTTGTGGAATAAAGGAGAGAAAGTACCCACAATCAAATCTGTTATCATGGCATTGTCTGCCCAGCTCTTTCCAGAAATAGTCAGTATGGAGATATTCAAGATAGAACCACTGAACTGCAAGATATTAGTGCTGGAAAGGACCTTAGAGATCATTAAGTCTAACTCCCCCATTTTACAGATGAGGAGACAAACTCAGGGTCACAAAATGAATTAATGGTAGAACTGAGAGAAGAACCCAAGGCTCCCTATTTCCAGCACAGAGCTCTTTCTATCACACCATGACCTTAATGTAAATGAGGTTGAGACTGAACAAGCATTTGATCTCTCTTGGTTGCTATCTTTGGGGCTTGTGGCATGAGGTTCCCTATTCTACTATCCCACCAGGAACTTAGTGGGAGGGGCGAGGTGGTGACCTAAGGGTGCAGGTGCCAGTGGAGGGAGACTGTAAGGCAGGGCAGATGTTCCTGGCTGTGAAAACAATTAGAGCCATATCAATATGGATTCAGAGCTGGTTTGGCAGGTGGCCCATGTACCCAAAGAACATTTTCTCCTGGCTCAGGTTACTAACTGCCTCCATCTCGGTTGAAGCCACTTTGAAGTTTCATCTTTTTCTATTAATTATCCTTCGAACTTTACAACCAGCCTGCTTTTCTTTGCCACAATAAGGATTTAAGCCAGAATGTTTGAACAGAATATTGTTTTTTCCATGTTAACTGTTCCTCCCAGTTGCTGGCAAAGAGCTCAGGCTTAGCTCTGGCTTAGGACAAGTTGTAAGTAAACATGGACTTATTCCCAGCACAGACACTCCCATCCCAGCCTCACCCTCACCCTGTATTTGGATAGGCAGTGCAGTTTCTAAGCTTAGTATCATACCATCTTAGAACTGGAAAGGATCCTTGATTCAATTCAATTCAGCTCATAGGTATGGTGATGACTAGACTACAAACTCTTCAAGGTCATGGCTTAGCTGAACTTTGCACCTTCCTGACCACTTAGCATGGTGCTTTGTATACAGCAGGCACTTAATAAATATGTCTTAAAGGACTGAATGCTTATTGTCTTCTAGGCTTGTAAATCATCTAGCCCTGTTCCCTTACATACAGATGAGGAAGTCAGGACTAGAAGCTAGGTTTCTGAACTTCCAGTAGCAGCCTTTCTATTTTCCATGCTGTCTCCCACTGGCAAGTTTGTGTCAGAATGTTCCTGTGACTTATCTCTACATGGATGAATTTAAAATCTATCTATTCAGCCCTGAATTTTTTTCCTGAATTTGAGAACTGCTTCTTGATGTGTTTATAGGATACTGGCCTGGATGCTCCTCTAGCACTTCTGCCTCAGGTTAAAATTTAGAGGGGAAACACTAAATTTGCTTCTCATGACTTCACTATTGCTGTCTATGGTACAAACATTCACTCTACATCCTATCTTTAAAACCTTGGTATTATCTGTGACTTTCTCTTTTCCCAGACCATGTTTCAGCTTCATATCATTCTACCTATCCAGCCATCCACCTGGGCCATCTCACCCTTTGCTTGCTGCCACTGTCCTGCTCCTACTCACCTGGGCCAGTACTCTATACACTGAACCCCAGCAGTGGGAATCCCAGAATAGACGCCCTCGGTCCTCAAGTTACTTTGCTCATTTTTGGAGCTACCACACTAGGTCCCTACCCAGTTGCTTGGGGACTGTGTGCAAATCCATCTAGCCCAATGTATCTACTGGCTGGTCTTAGACACCCTACTATACTTCAGTTTCCCATTCTATTCAGCCATCCAACCAGGCTATCTCCCCATCTGCTCCTATTTCTACCTTCTGAGAATAAAACCTTCCTTACCACTACTCCCCTTTATGTTGTCTTCCCTTATTAGAATGTAAGATCCTTGAGGGCAAGGTTTCTCTCTCTCTCTCTCACTCTCTCTCTCGCTCTCTCACTCCCTGTTTCCAGTTCTCTCTCTCCAATCAATCCATCCTTTACATGTTGCTAGTTTAATATCATCCACAGAATCTAGTCATATCATCTCTCTCCAACATCCATTGTGGTTTCCTGATTGCCTGAGCCAAGTACAAATTCCTTATCCTGGCATTCAGGGTTGACCACAAACTTGAGCCAACCTATTTTTCCAACTTTTTTTCATATTACTCCCATGTGAGAATTCTATGTACTAGACAAACTGGAGTATTGGATCATTCTCTACCTCTGAACACCCTCCCCCCCCCCGCCCCCCCCCTCGCCCCGCAGTCAGCCAGGGATCTCTGCGCTTTCTTCTTTCTAAGTTTTGGCTCATATTTTCCCCTTTACCTAGAATATCTTTCCTTCTCTTTGTTGAATTCCTGCCCATACTTTAAAGTGAAATTCAGATATATGTCCTTCAGGAAGCCTTAGTCAGTATTTCAAAAAAGTAATGACTTTTCTCACTTTCAATCACATAAAACACTTTGCTTTGTACCTCTCTGATGATGTTATTCTGCATAATTTGTTATTTGGTATAGTAATCTGTGAATGTGTCATATCCTCCTACGAAACTATAAGCCTTGTGAGAGCAGAGATCATGTCTCATTTCATTTTTGTATCTACCTTAGCTGAGCTGAGCAAAGTGCTGTGCACATAGTAGGTGCTTAGTAGATGACTATGGAATTGAATTCTATATCCTCACCTAGGCATCTGAGTGGCATAGTGGATAGAAAGCTGCATCTGGATGACCTGAGTTCAAATCTAGTCTGTGATACTTAACAGTTGTGAGACCCTGGGCAAGTAATTTAACCTCTGTTTTCCTCAGTTTCCTCATCTGTAAAATGAAGATAATAATAGCACCTATGTAACAGGGGTGTTGTGAGGGAAATAATATTTATGAGGTACTTTGGAAACCTTTAAGTTCAATATAAATGCTACCTATTAATGCTCTTCCAACTGAGCTATCTGCAAAAGTCTAGTTATTGTAAAATGGGAAAATTTAGATGACTTATGGTACTTGGTGTAGTCATGTGAATTTAAGTCTTTTGCTTAACCTCTCTGGGCATGTTTCTTCTATTAATAGGAGGTGGTTGGATTGGATAATTAATCCCACCTTTTATTCTCTTGGGGGGGATACCTATTTTATCTTTTTATAAAAATAATCCATTCTCTCTCCTCCTTCTTCCTTCATTAATACAGGGGAATAGTACACATTCTGGTTCACACCGAAGCATAAGGGAAACACATTTTCTGAGACAGTACACGAGGACATAAGGACAGCAGTACAAATGAGATTTAAATTGCTGCAGAGTTTTAGGTCTGTCCCTTCGAATGGCTTTGTGGGCTAAGCTCTGTAGTAATGGCAAGTTACAACCACTTCTGGCTTGGGGAGTCAGGTGTATGTGTGGGGGGAAGGCCCAGAAGGAAGAGCGTGGGTTTGAGGGCTGTGTGGGAAGGAAGTTGTGGCCAAGTGCTGAGCAGTGACAGAGCTGGGCAAGGGCATTGAGTGGGGAGTAAGGGGGGGGAGGGGAGGGAAGCTGGCACAGACCCCAGCTACTCTGTTCTTTCAAGTTCACATCATAGCCCATTTAAAATGCTCCTCTCTCCTTCCCCTCCCCCTTCATTAAAAGAGAGGTGGGGGTGGGGGAGAGTAAATAAATTGGAGAGAGCTAGGAGCAGTGAGTAGGTGAGGTGTTAAGGAGACAGCTTGATTGGGTGGGCAGTGCAGATGACAGGCGGGTTTGGAGGGAGAGGGAAGTGGGTGGTGTATGCTCTGCCTTGCACCAGTGGGGGCTGTTTGCAGGCATGGCCCAGGCTTTGTCCCCAGAGACGTCTCCTCAGGAAAAGAGGTTTGGGGGTGGGGAGAAGGAACAAATCCTTGGAAAGATGGTGGGATTCAGACTCATTCTGAAAGGGGCAAGGAAGGGAGAGAGACTAAAGGTTGAGGACCTTTTAGCACCTTCAAAAATCATCATTTCCGCATCACTTAAGCATGTTTAAAAGGTTTTTTTTTGGGGAGAGAGAGAGGGGTTTTATATTATAAAGAAGAGCTGATTATAATACATGTATAAATGAGGGGAGAGACTCTATAGAAATTAATGGCTACCTATGGACAAATGTTCAGTATATAGTCATGAGAAGGATCTCTCATATGGGGGCCTTCATCAGATGTCCTAATTATGAACCAATTAACCAATACTTTAAGGTTCTGTAATTTCATCAGGGTGGGCATTCTGTCCACTCATGTGGATTGTATTATCTCATTAACTTTGAGGCTGTTTGAGAGTTTCAAAGGCCAAAAAAATCATTTCTCCAAAGCCAACCTGATGGTGACTCTCTCTGAAATTAGTGTGACCCTCAACCAACAGATCATCACAATACTTTTAACAAATCAATTAATATTTTTTAATGAATCATTCATTTAATGGTTTTGAGTGCTCACTAAGTGCTGACTAACATCTAGAGGGTTTGTAATCTGTAACAGTGGAGCGAATAAGAATCACAGAAGCTTAGAGGCAAAAGGAACATCAGAGGGCATCTTGTCCATCCCCTTCCCTGAACAAGAGTCCCTGACAAGGGATCACTTAACCTTTGCTTGCTGACCTCTAGTCATGGGGAGCCCATTGCTTCTCAAGGCAGACCATTTCAATTTCATAGAGCTCTAACTGTGAGGGAGTTTTTTCTTAAGTAGAACATTTGATTACCCACATGGATGAAATCATAGATCCTGGTAGTATTAATATGAGTACCGAGGTATGAGTTCCAGACTCAGTTCTGTTACTAATTAGCTGTGTAATTGTTGACAAGTCACTTAATCTTCCTAGGTCTTGGTTTTCTTGTTTGTTCTATAGGGGTAACATATAATAGAATAATAAAACATGTTATGTCCTGCCTGTCTGATACTTAAGGTTAACAGTAAGATTAAATGAAATCACAGATATAGAAGATACAATGTAATGTGTATATTTTGTGTATAGGCAAGGCAGAGTGTGCTTTGGTGGTGAGAACCCAGGATCTGAAATCAGAAAACCTGGACTGGAATCCTACCTTTGCTACTTACTTTATGACCTTGGGCAAGTTACTTCATTTCTCTAGACCTCAGTATCCTTAGTTGTAAAAGGAGTGGGTTGTCCTGGGATAGGTTAAAGAGGGTGAGAGAGTGTGTGTGTGTGTGTGTGTGTGTGTGAGAGAGAGAGAGATGGCATTTGAAAGGCTGTCATGTGGCAGAGGGATTAGATTTGTTCTGTTTGGGTCCACTGGGAAGAACCAGGAGCAATGGGTGGATATTTCAGCAATTTAGTCTTGAATGTCAGGAAAAAGCTTCCCAAAAATTGGGGCTGTCCCAAGTCTGATGGGCTGCCTTAGGAGCTGGTGGGTTCCTCTTCCTCATCGGAGATCTTCAAGGAGAGGCTGGATGAGTACTTGTCAGGTTTGTTAGAGTAGGAATTCCTTTACGGTATGGGTTGGACAAGATGGTCATTGTAGTCCCTTCTACCTCTCAGATTCTGTTATTCTATGATAAGATCTCTAAGGTCCCTTCTAGCTTGAAATCTTATAATGCAATGGAAAGGAATAAATTAATGTAAAAAAAATCCCTGTTTTCATCCATGTGAACATTTTTTCCAATGATACAAATTGCAATTCTGTTGCTTCCTCAGTAGACAGTTTAATTAGTTCTTATAACCAAAGAATCAAGTCTTGAAGTTGGACGAACAGTGAGAAGACCAGTAAAAATTTTAGCTACAGACTATGGAATGAAAAAGCAGTTATTAAGCAATTCCTATGTCTGAAACCTTGTGCTGAGTGCTGAGGATAGAAATAGAAAACCGAGACAGGTTCCTGCTCTCAAACTCATGTTCTATTTGGGGGAGACCACACAGAAGGGAGGGCTCATATTGATGTTTTTTACATGGCTGATGGAAAAACCTAGTTAATAAGTAGGGAGGGAAAGTAGCAGGGCAGGGGCTAAGGGCTGAAGGACAGAGAAGAGGGCTCCCTACCATTGCTGTGAAGAAGAAGATGCTTGTCATTGGCAAGACAGTACAAATACTAAAATACTGAAGATTGGACAAAGTCATGGCTGAGGAAGCTTACTTGTTCATTCAAGGCTATACTAAAGCATTGTCAGAAGATGTTCTGGTGAGGCTGGGCATTCTCATCAGACAAATCATCCACTTAAAAATGTTTGGGAGATTTTTTAATTTCCATTGAGCCTGAAGGCCTTGTCCCCATTTAGGAAATGACAAATTCTTATAAATATAATGCTATAATGAGAAGCTTAATTGTTCCAGAATCACAGGAATTCCCAGATGGAAATGACACCATATCCTACATTGTGAATAGTTAGGAAATCTATCCCAGAGATCAAGATAAATGTTCTTTAATGGCCTGGGATTTCACCTGATTTAAACCCCAATTGAAAGCTATGGGCTACGATCAAGAGTAGATTTGGAAAAATGAATTGTTCATCAAAGGTTTATTTAGCATCCAATGTAACGAAAGTGTGGTTTCATGATGAAGAATTAAGAAATATGTGTTAAATCTTGTGAACTCAATGCTAAATAATGTAAAAAAGTGATTGTAGCAAAATGATGTATGTAAATTAAAAAAATTTTGTAAAAATGTATAAGGTTTATTGTATTGTCAATAAATTTAATTATTTCATTTTCCCCTCTTAATTTAAATACCACCTACTACATGGTAGGTAGTAGTTTATCATTCTGCTTGATTGAAAGATGGGCTGGGTGAAGTATGTGATTATAAGGGGTGGGGCTTAGGTCAGTTTGGGGAGGGAAAGAGTAGATCAGTCATAGAACCCAGAGTTCAACCTATTATAGAAAACAGTTATGATTGGGGAATTTGCCTACATCAGGAGTTAGGACCAGTAAAAATTAAAGAATCATCGTGGAATAATAGATTGTTAGAGACTTTTGAGAAACAGCTAGGTGGCACAGTGGATAGAGTGCCAGACCTGGAGTTAAGAAGACTTGAGTTCAAATTTGGCTTCAGAAACTTAGCAGCTGTGTGACCCTGGGCAAGTCATTTAACCTTGTTTGCTTCATCTGTAAAATGAGCTGGAGAAGGAAATGGCAAACCACTCCAGTATCTTTGCTCAGGAAACTCCAAATGGAATCATGAAGAGTGGGACATAACTGAAATGACTGAACAGAGACTTTTGCAGACTTACAGAAATGGAGGCCCAGAGAGATGTGGTGATTTGCCCAGGTACAGAGGGATTCAGTAGTAGAAGAGGGACTAGACCTTAGGAGGCCAGACTTCCAGGCTAGGGTTCTTTCCTCTAAAGAGCTGGCATACAAGTGGAGAACACTCAGGAGTGAATATCCTCAGGGCACACGGTGAATCCAGGACAAGATTGGTAATTGAGTCTAAGTTGAGTCTGGGAGTTGTAGCCTGTGCTTAATGTCCTGTCCTTGCTGTCTGGTGGTCAGACCTTCAGATTCTCTGGATCTGTCAGCTTTGAATAAGAAACTCTCTCTCTCTCTCTCTCTCTCTCTCTCTCTCTCTCTCTCTCTCTCTCTCTCTCTGTCTCTCTGTCTGTCTCTCTCTCTCTCATATCAGTATTTGTTGTCAGCTGCTGTTTCTGCTTCATGGGTTTGCATGTTAGGGAAGGCAGGACTCTGGGAAGGAGCTCCAGGGGACAGGAGCCAGGAGGGTCTAGTGTGGGAAGATGGCTGCATCCTTTCCAAGGCAGAGGGCCTAAGCCTGGCTTTTCCCTTTTGGAGACCTCTTTGCTCCTCTCTGGCTTTGGATCATGGGCTCTGGACTGTGAGTGAGACCTGCCTGGCTATAGCCCAAACATATTATTAAGGGGAAGATTAGTCTGTGGGCAGACATTTAGCTCAGCAGCCAAGGGCTGAGGGGAGCTCCCTGCCTGGACATGGTCCTATTTGCTCAGTGCCGGCCCAGCAGCTCCTGGGCTGTGCCATGTAGAAGACTGCCTGTGTTTAACCCTCCCTGTGTGGTTCCTTCTTGGTCTGTAAGATGCCTGAATGGATTTGGTATTAGGCTGTTTTTCAATGCCATCTTGTGTTGGAAGAGGCAGGAGGTAGGAGGGAAGAAAGAAGGGGAGGAACAAAGGAGGAGGAAAGGAGAGGGGAAGGAGGAGAGAAAAGAGGGGAAGGTAGAAGGGAAAGAGGACTTGAAAGAAGAGGGGAGGAGAAGGGAAGAAGCAGGAAGAGGGAGAACATGGAGGGAGGGAGAGGGGAGAAGCCAGGAAGCAGAGGGAGAGAAAGGAGGAAGTGGAGGGAGGAGACAAGAAGTGGGAAGGAGGGAGGGAGGAATTAAAGGAAGGAAGAAGGGAGAAAGGAAGAAAGGAGAAGTGAGAGAGGGGAGGAAATGAAGAAAGCGGGATGGAGGGAAAGGTGAAGGAAGAAGGGAAGAAAGGGAAAGGGTGTTAAAAGGGGGGGATAGTGAATAGAGGGAGGAAGAAGAAGGAAGTGAGAGAGAAGGAACTTTTCTACACTTGCTTCACAGAGTTGTGAGGTGCAGCAGTTATGACCTGCCTGGGGAGAGATGAGTTGTTCAGGCCTATGGAGGCTCTTGGTTAATCATTCCCAGCTTTATTTAATAGGCTTTTTTGAGAACAGTCTTAAGGAAGGAAGATGGACAGCAAGAATCAAAGATGAGCAGCAGATCTAAGTGAGGATGGTTCCATTATACTTTTCTTGGACCTTCTTCCCTGTCTTCTCTCCTTTATTTCTTCCATGAAATAAAGACCTGGACTATAATGTTGCCTGAATTCCTTTTGTGTTTAGCCTTTTTTCAGCACTGGAGAGAATGCTTATTTGTGTGTCTCTAGAGTGTCACAGCAGGTTTTAACAAGGGCTACTGGTTCTTTGGGCAGTGTCTTTTCCCCGAGAAGAGCACCAGAGAATAGTTATGGTGAATGGAACCACAAGGCTATGAATGGGGCTGTCTGTCTCATGTTTGACTGCTTGCTTATGCCAGCCTCTACAAAGGCCTCTTTGGGAAGCAGGAGTTTGACCTTCTCTGCTGGGCCCAGAAGTAGATTTATCCTTCAACATCTAGTCAAAGTCTCCTCAGGTAACACCAAGGATTTTTGGAGGGACTCCTCTGTAGCCACAACCAGGAAGGGAGGTCAATTGGTCTGTGTAGTAGGAAGGCAGTGGCTATCGCCTATCATCCTGCTGGAGGCACCGGCCCCTCTCCTCCTCTGAGGCAGTAGCCAGTCTATAAAGACAGCAAGCAATGGTGTCTAGATCAAAGCACTAATGATGTTGCCAGGAGGGAGAACAAGAGAGCTGGAGCATGGTAGTACTTCACGGCTCTGGGGAGTCTGGTTACCTGGGAAGCTTTCCCTGTCTGTCTTTGTTTGTGTTCTCCTGTGGGGTGTGTGTGTGTGTGTGTGTGTGTGTGTGTGTGTCCCTGAGGAGTCTTGTACAGAGAGCTGTACTACTACAGATTGCTGGAGGTCTTAAGGTACAACATGCAACATTGATCTGGGGCACTTACACTGCTATATGACAAGGTCTTTCATTGCTGCATCTTTGACAGTGCTAGTTCCTTAGGTGTGGCCCAAGTTAATGGGACCCTCTCATAGGTCAGGCTGGTCTGGGATTGAAATAAAATGAGACACTTATAGCTCATCTATAAAAAGAGATACTAAAACAGTATAGCATTGATTCTATTGAGGAGTTTCCCTGCCTGTGTTGGCCTTTTTTTTTTTTTTTTTTTTTTTTTTGGTGAGGCAATTGGGGTTAAGTGACTTGCCCAGGGTCACACAGCTAGTAAGTGTTAAATGTCTGAGGCTGGATTTGAACTCAGGTCCTCCTGAATCCAGGGCCAGTACTTTATCCACTGTGCCACCTACCTGCCCCTCATGTGTTGGCCATTCTTACATGATAGCTTTGTACTTAGAACCATCAGAAAGCCATGCCAATGGTTGAAATTTAATGCCCTGGACCAATTAAGTCTTGAGCATGGTTACATAAAAACTAGACTAGACTGAATCTCACAACTCCAGGTGTCTTCCATCCTACAGTTGACCAAATCAACATTTTTAAAAGGAGGAAGCCCCCTTCTCTCTTTCCTTCTTCTTTCTTCTAGCCTCTTTACCTACTAATACTATTTCCCTTTCTTCTTCCTTCATCCTTTACTCCATCCTCTTCTTTCTCCATATTTCTTCTTTCTCTCTGTCTCTCCCTTTCCTCCTTTGCTCTCTCTTTCATTGCTTCTTTCTCTCCCTTCATTCTTCCTTCTTGCACAATGCCAATGGTTCAAGGTTTATCCCCTGGACCAATTAAGTTTTTTTAAACAATTTTATTTTTATCTTCAGTTCCAAATTCTCTTCCTTCCTCCCCCACATTCCACATTCATTGAGAAGGCAGAAAATACAACAGCCATTTTACATATGAAGTCACGCTAAACATATTTCTGTATTAGCCATATTAAAAATTTAAGAAAAATAAGGAAATGAAAAAATATCCTTTGCTCTGCACTCTGAGTCTATCAGTTCTCTATCTGAAGGTGGATGGGATTTTATATTATGAGTCCTTTGGAGTTGTAGATCATTGAATTGAACAGTTTCTAAGACTTTCACAGTGGATTATCTTTATAATATTGCTGCTACTGGATAGATTATTATCCTGGTTCTGCTTACTTCACTTTGTATTATTTTATATAAATCTTCCCAAGTTTTCTGAAATCATCCCTTTCATCAATTCTTATAGCACAATAGTACTCCATCATATTAAAATACCATACCTTGGTCAGCCATTACCCAATGTATGGATATCAACTTAGTTTTTAATTTTTTTTTTTGCCACCACAAAAAGAGTAGCTATAAATATTTTTGCGCATATGAGTTTTTTCTTTTTTTCTTTGATCTCTTTGGGAGGATAGGCTTAGTAGCAGTTAAAGGGCATGCATAGTTTTGTAGCTTTTTGGGCATAGTTCCGAATTATTCTGCAGAATGGTTGCACTGGTTCACAGCTCCATAAACAGTGCATTAGTGTATCTATTTGCATCTCAAATAGCCTCTGACAACCAAAGCCCAACTCCTGGCCTTCTCATGGCGGAACTGTTTCCACTAACAGGAGAAGGGGCAAAGGCAAGTCACCGGCGCCTTAAAACCAGTCGCTTCAGGCAGGTGGGGCTCCTCAGCCTTGGCAGGCAACTCGCCTAGGGGAAGGAACCCTGATTTTAAACCTCTGCTGTCTTTCGGCTATACCTATATATGGGAAAGGCTTCGGGAGTTAACCCTGAGGAAAAATCAGGAGTCGGAGTCCCTTAGGCAGTTGGATGTTGGACATCACATCCCTCTGGCAACTCCTGCGGCGGCACTGGTGCCAAACTGTACTGGCTCTGCCTCTCCTTTGGATCCACCAGTGTCGCGGAGAGGGAAAACCTGCTGCATGGGCAACAGCTTGTTTTCCATATTGATCCACCCAGGCCAGCACCCTGGAGTGGACCCTCCCGCTACTCCTCATGGGGTAGATACAACATGGGATGCGGCAGTTACTAGTTATAAGTCACTTGCCCGACTGACATAGGGCTTGACGCCAGGGGCTGCATTTAATGGTGGGAGGAATGATTGAGTTCCACTGGACAGATACCACCTGCCTTAAGCTGGGCAAACCCCAGCCAGTAAGGTGTTGTCCCATCATGGTTCATCTTCCTCACTGGGTGCATGGGGATTAAGGTTACAGCCTGACAGGTGAAATGAAGGGAACTAACAGGCAACAGAGAGTGCAGTTTTCCGATGTCCTCGTTGCGGCAGGAGCTTCGGCTCCCCTATCGGACTGCATAGCCACACTGAATTTTAAAATTCATATGAAGGGGGCAAGCTAGGGGGCTCAGTAGATAGAGCACTGGCCCTGGAGTCAGGAGTACCTGAGTTCAAATCGGGCCTCAGACCCTTAACACTTACTAGCTGTGTGACCCTGGGCAAGTCACTTAACCCCAATTGCCTCACTAAAAAAAAAGACTGTTACTGGACAACCTTGATGTTAGGGATATGAGCAATCTGGCAAAGGCAGTATGAGAAGAGGAAAAGAAAAATCATTGAAAAAGACAAGACAAGCATTGCAATGGCCCCTGAGGGAATGAGAAAATATTGAGAATGAACATCATAAATCCCCAGGCTTTTTCCCCTTCCTCCTAGATGGAGAATGATGATGATAAGCAGGAGTGGCTCCAGGAACATCAGGGCTACTTTGCAGATGATGGAACTTCTGGCAGTCACAGATTCTCAATATAGATCAGGGTTATCTCTAGTAAGGTAGCTTAGAGGTCATTGCTCTCTTGGGAAGCTAGGTGGCCCTGAAGTTGGGAGGACCTGAGTGTAAATCCAGCCTCAGACATTTGACACTTACTAATTTTGTGAGCCTGTACAAGTCACTTAACCCCAATTGTCTTAAACATCTGGGGCCATCTCTAGTCGTTCTGATGTATATCTTGCCACTGGACCCAGGTGGCCCTGGAGGAGAGAGTGAGGTTGGTGACTTTGCACAGCCCTCCCTCACATTACCTCCTGATGTCATGGTCCTCTTCGAGAACAAAGGACAATTAACTTTCTTGCATGCAGCCTGTCCAGTACCAAGAATTTCTCTATACCATCTTCTTCTCAGTGTTCTCTGGTCCACTAGTCACGATCTTCCCCTCCACAGCAGGGCTGTGGAGTTAGGGGTTTGCCCCTTTAGAGGCCTGAGGGCCTGCTTCTCTTGTCCTGCATGAACTGGGTAGACAATTTAATTTCCCCCTGACACCAGAAATCAAGGCACCTTGCAACAGCCCCATCCCTTGATACTCCCACTCTTTTCCTGAGGAGTCATCCATTAAACATGGGGAACTATACAGGCAGCAGTGTGGAAGGACTTTCTCATGTGGATTAGCAAAGGGCTACAGTGGGCCTACCTGCCCTACTGCCCGCACCAGTGTCTACTCCTCTGGGACCTGCACTGATGGAGTGGGCTCTACTGCTGCTGGGACCCACAGTGTTGCCCATTCCACTGCTGCCAGGGCTCTTGTCACTACCCACTCTGCTTCCACTGCAGCCGGGCTGCTGCCCACTTCCACTGGGGTGCTCGATGCTGCTTACAGCTGCTGGGGCCTGCCTGTCCTCATGTTCTGGGGCTTAGTGATGCCTCCCTCTATCTGGGCTGCACTCTGTGCTGCTGGGGCAACAGGCCAGACTGTCATGACTCCTGATTGGACCAACATATTGATAAGGTCAGGAATGGCCACCCAGGATGACTTAGACAACTCCAAGGCATCTGGCTAAGCAGGCCAGGGGTAGGGCTCCTCTTGTCATTGGCTATCTTCCTCAATGCAGAAAATCCCTCCTATTCCTCAGAGTCACACAGCTTGCACTTGTCAGAACCAAGTCATCTCCACCTGTGAGGTCATGGAGTTCTTGATGTCTCAAACTCACAAGGCTGGAATGGCTATCTCAGGGTTTCTTTGTCTATGTTCGAGGAAAAGGACAAAGGAAAAGGAGATGGCTAGAAATTGATCTAGGCTAGTGCATTTTTTCTCACACTGTTGTGTGTGTGTGTGTGTGAGCAGTGTCTTTTCTGCCGTGGTGGGGGAGGGTGCTCAGGGTTTTGTTGGGGCCCAATATGCAGGTACCCCTCACCTACATTCAGTGGAAGTCTTAGTGAGACAGAAAGGTATAGTACACAGAGCTACTGATGCTGTCTCCCTTGTTTTCAGCAGATCAGCTGGGATGTATTGGGTACACTTGTCTCTATCTCCAATTCTAGAAGGGTCTCCAGGGTCCTGGGGAGGATCTAGTGTTGTCCTTTGAAGTGCCACACCCAGTACCTTACAGTGAAGACTGCCAGCAAAGTTCACACAGCACAGTTCCCAATGACCTCCCAAATGTCCTAAAAAAAAGTCCTAAGCAATTCATCAAGTACAGTTCTTAGACAATATTAACATTTCAGTCTGTAAGGAGGGTTTCCATGGTTGGTGGGTCTAGAGATCACTATCGCACTCAAATAGAAAAGTTATGCAAGTAAACAAATGACAGTTTACCAAATTTATCCTCTTCAGAACATGGGTCTTAAAAGATGCAGAGCACATTCAGATCTGTCTCTAGTTGCTGAATGTTCACAGACAGTTTACTTTCTAATTCTACCCTGTTAGTGGGAGGCCCCTGTTGGTTTGTGGCCAGAATCACTGCCAGAAGCAATGGGACCATAGAATGAAGAATTTTCACAACAGGACCTATGATGACTCGAGGCTCTCCTTCTGCATTCCCATTCTCTCTGCATTCCTATTCTGTTCTAGTCCTGCCTAGTAAAGCCAAATGGGGTAGGTAGGTGGCACAGTAGATAGAACACTGACTCTGAAGGTGGTAAGATCTGAGTTCAAATCTCAACTCAGACACTTACTATCTGTGTGAACCTGGGCAAGTCACTTAACCCTGATTACCTCAAACATCTGTGACCATCTTCAGTCATCCTGATATATATCTTGTCACTGGACCCAGAAGGATCTGGAGGACAGAGTGAGGTTGGTGACTGCACAGCCCTCCCTCACTTAAATCCAATTCATTGCAAGTCATGACATCACCTCCTGATGACACGGTCCTTTTTGGGAATGAAGAACAAAGAACAACAACTAAAGCTAAATGTTGCAGTTGAGGCCTGGATTCAGGCTAGCTCATGATTCATTTTTTTGGGGGGGCTGGGCAATGAGAGTTAAGTGACTTGCCCAGGGTCACACAGTTAGTAAGTGTCAAGTGTCTGAGGCTGGATTTGAACTCAGGTCCTCCTGAATCCAGGACTGGTGCTTTATCCACTGAGCCACCTAGCTGCCCCAAGTGATTCACATTTGCAATGAAACAAAGGAAAACACGCCAAACCATATAGCAGTTAACAAAAGGAAGTTTGCTTAACCCTATCACTTTTTAATTCCAGTGCCTTCCCTCTGTTATATATTTCCTATTAATCTACTATATGGCTTGCTTTGTATATGTTTTCATGTTTTCTCCCCCATAAGTAAGCTCCTTGAGGTTAGGAACTGTCTTTTGTCTCTTTTTATATCCCTAACACTTATCACGATGCCTTGAACGTAGTAGGCACTTAATAAAAACTTATTGATTGAAAGGACACAGCATTGATTTCGTTGACCAAAGCTTCCTTATCTTTGTGCTAACTATCCTGGTATACCACTCAAGCTTCAGCAGGGCTAATAGTGGGGTTGTCACATACAAACAAATCAGTATTGTATAAGTTTGGATGTGATGAGGGCAGTGGGCTATGAGAGAACATTAGAGGAAGAATGATTTTTGGTTTAGGGGCTCAGGGAAAGCTTTGTGAAAGAGGAGTCCCTTGAAATGGCCTTCAAAGGAAGGGATGGATATTTACGAGGCAGAGATGTGGAGGGAGAGAGTACCTTCTAGGCATGGATGACTGCCTATGTGAATGTACAGACATGGGAAAGAAAAAAGGAGAATGAAGTTGGAGAATAGTTATTTTAGCTGAAATAAAAAGCACATGAAGGGAAGTGACATGAAGGAAGACTGAACTGGATGGTAATAGGGAACCACTGGAGTTTATTGGATAGATGATATGGGCAGACCTGCCCTTTAGGAAGATAATTTTGATAGCTGAATGGAAGATAATAGACGAGTGAATTGCCCTCCCTTCTCATCTTTCTAGATTGTTTCTTCCTTTAAGGTTTAACCTAGCTGTTCTTTCTCCTGTGAAGGCTTCCCTGACCCTTCAGAAAATAAGTCTTCTTGTGTTCCTTTGTCTGGATTTGTTCTTTTTTCTCATCAGACTTTACTTGTGTAGAGTGTTCCTTTTCCTCCTTGGTGGAAGGGAAGCTTTTTGAGGTCAGGCACTGCCATTTAAAAAAATTTTGTATATGCAACAACTAGCAGCGTCTTCTACACAGCAGGTGCTTCATAAATGTTTGTTCCTTTGAATTGAATTAAATCAAAGCCAGTTTATGATTGTCAGAGTTTGGACTTGAACTCCAAGAACCTGAACTCCAGGTCTTTGACTCTAAGCCTGCTTTATGTATGGTATGGAAGTGTTTAAAAAATGGGTAGTGGGAGATAAGGATAACGTGGTAGGCTGGGGCTAAATGATAGAGCCACATGACCAAAGCGATGTTTTCAGAAAATTAGTGCAGAAGGTGGGAGGGGGCAAGGTCTGAGTCTTTTTCTTTCCCACAACGTGGCTTCATCTCCACTATACTTCTCCAGGTTTGGGGGATACTTGAGCAATCATCTCTTTCCAAGAGACTGATACTGTACAGAAACTCTGGTCCTCTTTAGAAAGCTGAGTTCTGGAACTCTCAATTTTGGAGTTGCTAGTGTGAGGTGGATTTATTCTGGCCCCACTCTCTGAGGAATAGCTAAAGTAGAGCCTAACCCTGGCTTCTCCAGTACCTTGAGAAGGTTGGGGTTAGGAGGTCTCTCTTCTCCATTGGCTAGAGTTCTCATTAATTATGTTCTCCTGGGGCAGCTAGGTGGCGCAGTGGATAGAGCACCAGCCCTGGATTCAGGAGGACCTGACAGACACTTAACAATTACTAGCTGTGTGACCCTGGGCAAGTCACTTAACCCCAATTGCCTCACCAAAAAAAAAAAAAAATAATAAAATTAAAAAAAATTATGTTCTCCTTAAGTTTAACCAAGCTGGAATTAGCACCCTGGCTCCATTTAACCACAACAGCAGATTAGCTTTTACAGAGGAATATTGACTTCAAAGGAATAGCAAAAACAAATATGCAAGCATTTTCTCCTAACACTTCAGAGTCATATCACCTCCTTATATCACCTCCATCTCTTAGGAGAGGATTGGGATGAGGCTTAGTCCCTACTTACCCCTAGTCCCACTAAGATCAAGTCCAAAGTCCCATTGGGCCAGCATCTGGGGATTCTGTCTTCTCATGGCTTCTCTGCTGCATTGACTGCAACATCTGGCCTACAATCCTAAACTCCAAAATCTTCATGGCTGGAGTTTCCAAGTCAGGAAGTTCTTTCTCTGCACCACAATCAGAAAAGGACAAGTGAAACAGAACTGAAATTCCAAGCCCATTTCTTGGGATGACATGGTCTAAGGTGGGGGGAAGGTCCTCCTTTACCACATGGTGTCACCTACCGTGAGTGAATGAATGCTCACACCCGTAGACTTGAATTCTGAAAAAAGAGTGACTGTGTTTATAGTCAGGTAGATTTAAAGAAGCAGATAGTTTCAGCTATGCAGCCAACAGAAAAAGGCTGCTCCCAACCCCATGGTAGGCTAATGCAGAATATTTAGTTCTCTTCTCTCTCAAGAGCAGTTTCCAAGCATCTCCCATGCAGATGATGCCATTTTAGGTGATTTGGGCATGCAGTGGCAACCCTGAAGCTAGTGCTACCTAGGAATTCCCCCTTCTTAAGAAAGCTGGATTCTGGGATTGTGTTGCCCACAAACTGCCCCCTCCTCTGCCCAGGAGGCTGGGGCTTCAGGAGTGCCCAGCACTCCTTTAGAAATCTGTGGTTCAAGAATTCCCACCATTTGGACCATGTGTTTCAATTTTTCACAGATGAAATATAGTGGTGAGTATGTGTGCTACCACTCTATGGCTGGGGCTGGGTCCTCAGTGTCCAGGAACTTGACCTAGGAACTCTTGATACTCTACTACCACCATGACTTCTGCCAGATCTGGGGCTAAAAGGGCAACTAACCCCTGAAGGCCTATGTCAATGCACAAGGGTCACCAAAAGACCACAGTCCACTTTTTTTTTTTTTTGGTGAGGCAATTGGGGTTAAGTGACTTGCCCAGGGTCACACAGCTAGTAAGTGTTAAGTGTCTGAGGCCAGATTTGAACTCAGGTCCTCCTGAATTCAGGGCTAGTGCTCTATCCACTGCACCACCTAGCTGCCCCCCACAGTCCACTCTTAGGTCTCTGATCTCTGACTGGTGGTTAGAAAGGGGAAAAAGGCAAAAGGCCAAATATGTGATGAAGACTCCCTTTAATAGACCAATGCACAAGGGTGATTTATTCTGCAACAATCTATCCCATCATAGTCCCACAACTAATTTCCCCCTAATCACTGAGACTCTGATGCTCCAACCCTGCATCTCCAACAGTCTATTGGACATTTCAAACTGGATATGTTATAGGCATCTCAAATCCAACATGTCCAAGAAAAGAGTGCATTATCTTCCCCCCACCCCCAATCCAACCTTTCATTCAATAATCTTGTTTGTTTTGAATGTACTGCCATTCTGACTATTTCAGTGTCAGTATCCTTCTCACTCACTCAACGTAGCCAATCAGTTGTCAGATCTTGTTGTTTCTACCTCCACAAAATCTTTTACTTCCATCCCTTTCTCTCCACTTATTTCATAACCACTTTCATATGGGCAGCTCATCACTTTGTCCTTGGACTATTGAAAAAACCTCTCAATTGATCTCCCTGCCTCAAGCCTCTTTTCTCTCTAATCCATCCTCCACTTAGCTAACAAAGTGATTTTGCTAAAGTGCTGGCCTGACTATATCACTCCAATGCTCAATAAACTTTAGTGGCTCCCTATTACCACCAGGATCAACTATATGCTCCTTTGTTTGACATTTAAAGCTCTTTATACCATGACTCCAACTTACTTTTCTAAGCTTATTGGACATCACTTCCCTTCACACTCTCTACAATCCAACCAAACGGTTCTTTTTGATATTCCTCACATGACATTCTACTACCTGCTGTGTGCCTTTGCCCATGTGTCCCTTATGCCTGGCATGCACTATTTCCTCAACCCTGCCTCTTACAATCCCCAGGTTTCTTTCAAGGTTCAGCTCATTTCATTCTTCTATAAGTCATTTCTCGATTCCCTATTTGCTAGTGAGTTCCTCCCAAATTACCTTTATGTATTTATATATGTTTCCCTCAACAGAAAGCTCCTAGGAGGGTAGGAATTGTTAATTTTGGTCTTTGTGTCCCCATCGCTTAGCATAGAGCTTGGCACAAGGAAGGTGCTTAACAAATGACCCTTCCTCCCTGAGATGCCAAGGGATGCGTGCATACCTCTGCACAGCGAGATACAATCAAAAGTTCCAAATAAAAGCCTGCCAGCCCGTAAACTCATCGAGTTGATTAGACAATTCTCTTGATCATCCCCCTAGTGTGCATTAGAAAAATTACTTTGGCAGTGGTATGAAGATAGATTGGAGAGGAGACAACCAGAGTCGGGATAATCAATTGGGAGGCTATTAAGTAGCCTGGAGGTGAAGTGATGTGAACCTGAACTGGAAATGGAGGGACCATGGGAATAGAGAAGAGGGGATTGATGTAAGAGGTATTGGGAGGAAGAATGGGATAGGATTTGGTAACTAATTGGATAAGGGGAATGAAATAGCAATGATGAGTCTGGGATCTAGAGCCTGGAGGATGTTGGTGCCATTAACAGAAAAATGGAGTTAGGAGGGACAAGTTCAGAGGGAATAAGATAATGATGAATTCCATTTTTGACACCTTGAATTTAAGGCTTTCCAGGAGGAGATGTCCAGCAAGCAGTGGTAATTGTAGGACTAGAGCTCAGTGATAAGAATGAGGCTTGATATATAGATTTGGGAGATAGCCACATAGAGGTGATAATTGAAGCCATGGGAAAAGATTAGCTTGTCAAGAGGCAGAGAAGAGGGCTGACCACAGGGCCTTGGGAGGATGCCTAATTTAAGGGGGCCAGAGGGAAACAGTAAACTAGTGAAGTATCTGAAGGAGGAACAGTCAGTTAGGAAAATAACAGGAAAGAGGATGGTGGTGGGAAGACAAGGAAGAAGGGAAGAAGAGGTCGGTGGTGTCAAAGGCTGAATGAGGAATGTCAAAGAGGGTGAGGATCGAGAAAAGGCAATTAACTTTGTTTTTGTGCCCTTGGAGATGTCGGGCATGGTATGAGGCATCAGGTGGGGATGAGGTGGTGGAAGTTTCTGTCAGGTCTTCCTACCTTCCTTCCTTTTTTAAAATGGTAGGACAACAGAAGGGAGAGATTCACAGTCAGATTGGCCTTTCTCTACCAATAATCTCTATGTAGGTTATTTTAAATCACTTGGGTCTATTTGGCTATTGATGATAAGCTCTGGCTTCCCTTGTCACTAGGGATGATAGAGTCAAATATATACTCCACAGGTTCTGGAAATAATTGTAGGTCAAGCATTGGACCTCCCTGGGATGAGTGAATTCCTTCCCCGACCTTTCCCTGTGGCCCTAGATATAATGACTGTGATAATAAGAACTCCCATTTTTATTGTCAGTATGTTAAAGTCAAAATGAGAGTGGGCATAATAGAGTTGGAGTCGGGGGCAGCTAGGTGGTAAAGTGGATAGAGAACCAGCCCTGAAGTCAGGAGGACCCGAGTTCAAATTTGGCCTAAGACACTTACTAGCTGTGTGTTCCTGGGCAAGTCACCCCAATTGCCTCCCCCCCAAAATTAGAGCTACAGTAGGCCTTAGAAGTCAGTCCAGTACAACCCTCTCATTTCACAGGTGAGGAAACTGAGGCCCAGACTGATTAAGAACTTGTCTAAGGTCACAGCTAATGGCAGAGTTCAGATTTTAATACAGGCCCTCTAACTTCAGAGCCAAAATCTTACCCCACAGCATTGTACCACATTCCTTCTTACACTTTAAGATTTTCAAAGCAATTTCCCTACAACATCCTTGGGTAAAGGGCAAGAAAGAAGGTGATGCACCCCATTTTGCAGAGAAAAAGACTGAGTTTCAAACAGATGGAGTGACTTGCCTAGAGCTAGAAGCTTTAGAGTTTGAGACTTAAATGCAAGTTAAATGTAAGAGTCATTATGGTGTAATGAAGAGAGCACATGACTGAGGAGCAGGGGATCTGAATTCGAGTCCAGATAAATCTGCTTTCTGGCTTTGGGCAAATCAGTTATGGGGCTAATCATATAAGAGGACACTGGTCAATGAGCCCAGTCTTTTGAACAGGTGTAGAGAGTTAGGCTGATGCAATCCTTGTGTGAACTTTGGTATATGTGCAGACATCCTATAACTGGTTTTGATTTGCTGACCACGTGATGAGGAGTGTGACAGTTTAATTGCATGGCTGGAACTGGGGTGCATTAAGAGGCACTGGTGGGAGCAGCTAGGTGGTGCAGTGAATAGAGCACCGGCCCTGGATTCAGGAGGACCTGAGTTCAAATCCGGCCTCAGACACTTAACACTTACTAGCTGTGTGACCCTGGGCAAGTCACTTAACCCCAATTGCCTCACCAAAAAAAAAAAAAAAAAAAAAAAGAGGCACTGGTCAGCCAGGGCCTAGCCCTTGCTTTGCTTTGTTTCTTATTGTCCTAGCTGCTGTTTGGGTTAGGGTGACAATTCTGTAAGAGAAGAGGGCTCAGGCCCTCCCTATCTGAAGACTGACATGAGTCCATGAGGATGGGCCTTTTTTTTTTTCTTTTTGCCTCTTTTTATTTATTCTTTCTTGTTTTAGGGGAAGGAGATTGGAGATGGCTATGACCCTGTGAGCTTTGGAAAGTCAGGAGAGTAAGCCAAGAGGCCTAGAAATGGAGTTTATGTTGATTTTATAGCCTATAGTCAGTCTAGCACTGAGTTCTCAAGGAATGACCTTTGGAACCCAGTCCAGTGGTGGCTGAGGGGAGGTCTCATCCAGCAGTTATGTTGTATTTAGATATAAATTTGGTGGGACTAATGCTATGTAGAAATTGCATTGTCAGCCCTCTCCCTAGGGCCCACCATGGCATGGGAGAGAGTGTTTCTACTTCTGTTTTTCCTATATCTCCACATTAAATATCCCTTTGTACAAGGCCGGGGCGGGGCGGGGGGGGGGGGAAGGAATAGGCATTTATATAGAATCTACTATATGCCAGGCACTCTGCAAGGTGCTTTAAAAATATTATCTCATTTTGTCCTCACAACAACTCTGTGAAGTAGGTGCCGTTATTATCCCCAATTTGCAGTTGAGGAAACTGAGGTAAATAGAAGTCAAATGGCTTGTCCAAGATCACTCAGCCAGTAAGGGTCTAGGGCTGGATTTGAACTCAGGTCTTCCTGACTCCAGGCCCAGCATTTTATTCACTTTTTCATGTAGCTGCCCCTAAAATCTACTTGATAAATGGAGCACTAATCCCTGGCAGGGGAGAGAGAGAAGGAAAGAGAGAGACGGAGACACAGAGAGAGACAGAGAGACAGAGAACACAGCAGAATGAGGACTTAGGGACCTCGTTGCCCCTCAGGTATGCTCTAGTGTCCTGAGGGGCACTGTAAGACCATTCTGAGAGAGTGAGGCCAGAGTCATCACTACCATCACATTTTCACTATCTACCTAATGTGGTTTATTGTAGAGAACGGGCTTTCTAAATTTTAAAGCACTGTAGAGCTGGGATTACGCATCTATGATCACATATGTAGTCCTAAAGTTTCTCCTGACTCCCAAGTCCAGGGATGGCCCTCCTGGGCCCCTCTCCCCCTCCTCCTCAGCCTTTGGTTTGGGGTGGGGTGGGGTGAGCAGGAACTGAGTAAGGGGGAGGAATGAGAGGGACCCCCAGATCACACCTCCTTTGTTGTTGTTCACAGGCCGTCATCGCCTTGCCATGAGTCTCCTTGAGCAGCTCGTTAGCAGAGGACAGCCTCCTCCAATTGAGCATATGTAGAGGTATTTTTAGGCCGTTAGCCGCCCGCCACGGAGCGTTTGTTTGGCATGTCGTCGGTAAACAAAAAGCATTTGTCAAAAGGAGATGTTCCAGTTTCCCTCCTCCGCCCTGGCAGGCGGGCAGCTGAGCCGGGAGCCCCTCTTCAATGGACCATGCTGATTGGATCCAAGACTGGGAGGCAGCCATGGATCCAAAGGAAGATGACTTTGGTCTGAATTCCAGCTCTGATAATTACAGCCTGGGTTAGCCCTGGACAATTCTGTTCTCTCTGGGCTTCAGTTTCCCTCTCTGTGATAGGAAGCATTTAGACTAGATAATCTCTAGGGTCCCTTCCAGCCCCAACTCCTGCAACCTTATAACCTTATCATAGGCTTTGGAGCACCTACTTTTTTCCTCCTAGAGCTTTCAGCCCTAACCCTGTCCGATCCCCTTCCACCCAAATCCACCTCCCTTTCCTGGCTTGTTCCATGAAACCCTTTAGAACCCTCGTTCCGTAGTAGAAGCAGTGTGTTGTAGTGGAAAAACCATAGCACTTAGAATCAGGAGCCCTGGGTTTGAGGGCTAACTCTTCCACTTGCTAGCTATGTCATCCTGGGTAAATCACTCCCCTTGGCTTTCAGAGAGTACCTTTTGAAATTAGAGCCCAAATGAGGAATTTTTGTGTCTAGAGAAAATAATACAAATTGTGTCTGGCTCAGGTGGCCTTCAATGTACTCTGTGTTGAGAGTTAGGTAGTGTAATGGATAACCACCCTGTGGGGGCAAAACCCTGGGACACAAATGAAGTGGAAAGGGTTGGGGAGGAGCAGGGTAGGGTTCTTTGCCTAGAACTCTTCCCTATATCAATTATTTGTGTACTAGTCTTTTCCCTTTAGAGGCATCTAGGAGGCATGGTGCCTGTAAAGGAAGTACAAGGCCTGGCCTGGATTCAGGAAAACCTGAGCTCAAATCTGGCCTCTGATACTTATTTTTTTAATTTTTTTTTTTTTTTTTTGGTGAGGCAATTGGGGTTAAGTGACCTGCCCAGGGTCACACAGCTAGTAAGTGTTAAGCGTCTGAGGCCGGATTTGAACCCAGGTACTCCTGACTCCAGGGCCAGTGCTCTATCCACTGTGCCACCTAGCTGCCCCAGCCTCTGATACTTATTAACTGTGGGACCCTGGGTCAGTAACAACCTCTGTCTGCCTCAACTATAAAATGGAGATAATAATAGCACCCCGGGTTGTTATAAGTACAGAATGAGATAATATTTGTAAAGTGCTTAGCACTGTGTCTATCACACATAGGTGCTTAATAAATGCTTATTTCCTTCCTACTTTTCTAGACTGTGCGTAGCTTTAGAACAGGGTCTGTTCTCCTACTTAACTTTATTTATCTCATGTTGGACATAGTGCCTTCCCACTGTGGTTGCTTAGTAAATGTTTGCTGGAGTAAATTGAATTTAATCACTTGAAGAATTTAGCAAATGGTTCACAATCTTCTCCACTCTCTCCTTTGTCATAATCCTTTATAATTTCATGAACTCGAACATTCATGGAGGTTAGTCTTTAGGCCCCTTGCTGTCAGTGTTTCTCAATATCTTCAGCTCTGTCACCTTCATTTCCACTCCAGTGATGCCAAGCCTTAGACTTCCTCTTCCACTTATAGGGTCCTGAACTTGGAGATTTCCTTCTCAGACCACAATATTCCTTTATTCTTCAAACATTTATTAAGTAACTACTGTATATGTAGCACTATTCTTGGTGCTGGGAGAGATTTAGGATAAATTAAGCAACTGGGGAAGTTTAACCTACAGAAGATATTTAGGAGAGGCATGAAAGCTGTCTTCAAGTATTTGAAGGTTCCTCATGTGGAAGAGGGATTGTACTTGCTTTTCATACTCCAGAAGTCAGAGCCAGGAGCAATAAGGTGGAGGTGGGGGGACTTTGCTAAAAGGGCAGATTTTGATTAAATAATAAGAAAAAATTCCTGACAATTAGAGTGTGAATTAATGGGCTACTTCAGGAAGTAGCAGTTTCCCCATCATTAGAAATCTTCCAGACTAGCACCTTCACCCTTTTATCTCAAGGTGAAGCTGGGGTATTTCCCCTTCTCTGCTTTACTTTGTAAATTGCTGGATCAAAAACCTGGGACTAGCTGCCTCCACAGGCCCCAGGGTGGAGAACAGGGAACCTTCCCTCTTCTCATCCCTCCCCCAACAAACCACCAATGGGAAGCAGGAAGACAGTCCAGTAGTACCAGCTGCCACTGAGGGGAGCCATGGATCTTTCCCTTCCCCAGTCATCCCTCATGGCCCAGCTGCCCACTTCTCACCAGGTGCAGTTGGCCCACTGCCAGCTGGATACTGCCCCCTAGATCTCTACCTCTGATGGAGATCTTGTGGAGCCCCACTCCACTCTAGCCCTGAAACTCACTATCCTCTTGGCAGGACACAGACCATCTGCCCAGCCATGGATCCCCGAGGTTATCAGAGCCTGGCCATCTGCCCTGAGTCTTTCTTTTCCTAAGTACTTAATTTCCTTGCTAATGGGGAACTGGGTGGTTCAATGGATTTAGGGCACTGGACACAGAGTCAAGAAGACCTAAGTTCAAATACAGCCTCAGACACTTGCAGTGTTACTGTGCTTCAGTTTCCTCTGTAAAATGGGGCCAATAGTATGAGATGATATTTGTAAAGAGCTTTGCGATCTTTAAAGCATTCTGTAAATGCAAGTTATTATCATAACCTGATTTTTCCATCTGCCATGAACTGAGCATGAACCTGAACCTTACTATGTCTCTCTCAGTTAGAATGTAAGTTCCTCCAGGGCAGGGGTTGTCTGGATTTTCTCTTTATGTTGCCATCCTGGAATAAGCTAGGTGCTTAATTAGTGCTTTTCCATTCAACTCTATGTTCCAGAGGGAATTTATGTATGGATCAGACTATAGAATCCCAAGAAATCCTTTTCAGCTTTGAGATCCTGTAATGCAGTGGAATTCTGTGATAAAATTTAGATGCCAGTTCACAGAGCCTACCATTTAGTAGACATAAATACAAGTAACTATAATACCCAATATTGTAAGCTAAGATAGGCAGCATGTTGTAATGGGTAGAAGCCTGGCACTGGAGTCAGGAAAATCTGCAGCTAGGCCCTGATGCTGACAGCTACTGGCTAACCTTTCACTGTCCCAGTAACTCTTGGTTTTGTTTGTTTGTTTTTTGGTGAGGCAATTGGGGTTAAGTGACTTGCCCAGGGTCACACAGCTAGTAAGTGTCAAGTGTCTGAGGCCAGGTTTGAACTCAGGGCCTGTGCCACCTGGTTGCACCCCCCTTCCCCCCCCCAGTAACTCTTAAAGACTGGAAATTTATAGATGAATTTCCAATCTCTATCATGGAAGGTTGTTTCCACGCTGAGAAGAGAAGGTTTGAAATGCAAATTTGGGAGTCAAGAGAAACATAAAAAGGTAAATGTATTTGATCATTTGAGAAAGACTACATGATGACACATTGTTTATATTCCAATGGGGGAGAAGAAAAAAGTGTCCTTTTAGAACCCTCATGTCTTCAAGGGCCATAGAGAAAGTTAAATAGGACAGGTGGAAGGCGTGTGTGTGTGTGTGTGTGTGTGTGTGTGTGTGTGTGTTTTCATGTCTTTGGACAAGAAGGAAATGAGAAAGAAAGAAGAATATACTGGGAGAGGATAGAAGGAGAAAGGGGAGGAAATATACTATCCCATATAACAAGAGCTTAAAGAAATCATTTTTTAAATTTAATTACTTAAAGAAATTAATTCATGCTATTCACTGGAAGGTCAAATTCTGAAGCTAAAGCTTAAATACTTTGACCCCATAATGAGAAATGGGAGTTATTGAAAAAGATCCTGATGTTGGAAAAGATTAAAAGCAAAAGGAAAAGGGGATGGCAGAGGATAAGATGGATAGACAGTGTCATGGAAGCAATGAACATGAACTTGGATAGACTTTGAGAGATAGTTCTATGGTCCATGGAGTCACAAAGAGTCGGACATGACTGAATGACTGAACAACATAACCACAGCACATAAAATGAAATGTATTCAAACATGTTGGGAAATGGGAGGGAGAACAGGTATCCCATGATCCCCACTTTCAAAGGCAGGTTGAACACAGTAGAATTTCATTCCTTATTTCACTGCATCTCAAAAGCTCTATGAGTGGGACAAGGCAGCAATCACTTCCCACATTTTAAAGATGAGGGAACTGAGGCTTAAAGTAAATTAGGAAGGAATATACAACTAGTACTTGGTCACACAGGGGATAGAATGTCAGGCCTGGAGTCAGAAAGACCTGAGTTCAAATCCAGTCTCAGACAACTTACTAGTTGTGTGACCCTGGGCAAGTCACCTAACCCTGTTTTCCTTAGTCTCTTTATCTGTAAAATGAACTAGAGAAGGAAATAGCAAACCACCCCAGTATCTTTGCCAAGAAAACCCCAAATGGGGTCATAGGAAAGTCAGACACAACTAAAATGACTCAATAACAGCAGCAGCAGCAACTAGCAAGTGGTAGACTTCACATAAGAACCTAGGTCTCCAGAACTCTTTTCACAACACAAGACTGCCAGGAGAGTGAAGTTGGAAGCATTTATCAATAGTACCCTCCCTATCTTCTGCACAGACACACAATTTACCCCATGATTTTGAGTGAGCCCTTTCACAGGGAAATGGAAGTAGGAGGACTCTATGCAATAAAGTAGCTTTCCTAGTTGGTGCTTTTCTTGATTTCGACTGTCCTTTTCCCAGGGGGGACCTCTAATCTCTTTTGGCTGGAGCTAATTAATGACTTGTGGAGCAGGCTAGATGCAGCCAATGCCGTCTCTGACAAGGAGCTACCTGCTACAATGTTATTTCTTTGCTATAGCTTTGTCATTTCATTTCCTGTGATCATTTCCTTCCCTGCTCTCCCATTGTGCCAAAGCTCTGCCTCTCTCTGTTTAGAGTAAGGGCAGATAGAGACCGGCAATGCATTTTGGTTTAGTGGGAAAACCAGTGGGTGATGAGGTGGACAATGGATAGAGTGGTGGGCCTGGAATCAAGAAGGACTGAGCTCAAAGCTGGCTATAGTCACTAGCTGTATGACCCTGGGCAAGTCATTTATTCTCTTTGCCTCAGTTTCCTCATCTGTAAAAGGGAAATAAAATAGCACCTCCTCCAATGGTGGTTGTAAAAACCTAATGAGATAAAAATTGTAAAGTAATTAGCATAGTCCCTGGCACACATTAAATGTTATGTAGGTAGTAGGTATTATTAGTATTATTCTGTTCTAAAAAGCATTAAGTTTAGCATCAGAGAACATGAGTTTGCATCTTGGCTCCAGTACTTACCAGGTGTGTGACCTTGGGCAACTCACTTCCTTTTTCTCAGCCTCAGTTTCCTCCTCTATAAAATGAAGAATCTGGAGTTGGTACTCTCCAAGGCCACTTCCAACACTAATTCCTATGACTATTGGCAGTTAAATATTTTCTTCTGAAATAACCAGCTTTAAAATCATCTTCCCAACTGTTAGTTGCTCATGTCTTTATATAGTGCTTTAAGATTTTCAAAGCATTTTCCTCTAAACAACTTCAGTAAGGATGCAGTACAAATATTTTTATCCTCACTTCACATATGAAGAAATTATGACTCTGAAAGGTTTTTTCAATGACTTGTCCTGGGTCACACAACTAGGAAGTACTGGACCTAGGATCTGAATCCAAGTGCTTCCTGACTCCCAGATCAAAAATCTTTCTACTACAAGGGACTTTAAAACCATCTCATGTATAACTTATTTTGAATTGATTGAGTTCTTGTGGGTGGGGGGTGGAAATGGAGGGGGGAAGAGAAGTTGGAACACAAAGTTTTTTAAAAATTGATGTTAAACATATATTTTGTAAAATAAAATTCTATTCAGAATAATAATAAAAAAACCCAACCCATCTCATCTTTCCCCTTCACTTTATCTGTGGGGGAAATAATAGCTAGCATTTACATAGAACTTTAAGGTTTGCAAAGCACTTTTTTTTTTACAAGCATCATCTCATTTGAACCTCAACCACGGTGCTAGGAGGTAGGTACTACTATTAGGGTAGGTATTGGCATTTTACAGATGAAGAAACTGAGGCAGAGAGAGGTTAAGTCACTTGCCTGGGATCACAAAGCTAGCAAATGTCTGAAGCCAGGTTTGAACTCCAGCTTTTTTGACTCTAGGTCCAGTGATCTCTTCACTCCCTTAATTAGCTGCTGACTGTGAGGCCCATGGACAGAGAAGGGCTTGCTCAGTGTCCATCAGTAAGATAGTTGCAGAACTAGGACTTTTTTCACACTTAGGTGTTGCCTCCCTTAGATGGCGCTGAAGGCCATGCCCCTTTCCCCTCTGCTCACCATCAGCGCTGCCCTCGAGTTTCTCTTTTATCATTAAAGATAGGGGAGACACTGGTAAAACTGGTAGTTCTCCCAATCTTTCCAGCATTTTGACTGAAGCGGGGGCTAGAAGGAGGGACAGGAAGGATGGGAGGAGGCGGGGAGAGGAGGGCCCCAGGAATCGTGGGCCCCAGTTGAGGGGGAGGGAGGCAGGCAGCTTCATTAGTTTGTCTCTAGGGGGGCCCTGACAGCCCATTATTAAATATGTATAGAGATGCCGAGCTAAGGAGACTGAAGGAAACTCCTGCAATCTGGGGGAAGAAGGATAATAGTAATGAAAATAATAGAAATGACCCATGTTGCTTCTTCTCATGAACTTTTCCTCTGAACTCAAGCTCAGAGAGGTCATTTGCCCAAGGTCATAGAGCTAGTAAGTATTTGGATTGGGTTCAAATCCAAGTCTAATATTCTTTCTGCTATTGCTTACTATTAGATTTTTTTTTTTAATTAGATTTTGTTGGACCTGGGCCCAAGTGGTGGATGACTCAAAAGAAGGCATTGTGGTATTTTGGAAAGCTTACTGGACTTTGAGTCAGGAGACCTGGATTTTAGTCCTTGTATCAACACTTACTAGTTGCTATGTGACTTTGGACAAATCACTTCCCACCCCTCTAAATCTTAAATTCTTTATTCTTCAAAATGTAGATAACAATATGTGTACTACTTAGATTAAGAAGCTTTTGTGAACAATCTTTATAAGCTTGAAAATATTACATAAATGGTAATTATTCTCACTACTCCCATTTTACAGAGGGAAAAACTGAGACTGAATAGAAACATCAGGGATAAAACCCGTAACAGGGGTTGGGAGAAAGATGAAATTGACATTAGAAAAGAGAGTATCACCTTTTGCATGGAGTGGGGAGGGTTAGAGCTGGAAGGGCCTCAGTGTTCTCTTTTATAAAATGAGGACGTGGGACTAGATAATTATCTCAGGTCCCTTCTAGCTCTCAGGGCCTTATGATCTTAGAATTCCAGAGCCAGGTATTCCAGTTTACTGTAGCAGAAAGAGTGCTGGATTTGAGTTGGAAGACCTGGGTTCAAATCCTGACTTTACCACTGATTAGATTTATATAAGTCACTCATCCTCTCTTAAGTTAGATTTTTTTTTTTAGTGAGGCAATTGGGGTTAAGTGACTTGCCCAAGGTCACACAGCTAGTAAGTGTTAAGTGTCTGAGGCTGGATTTGAACTCAGGTACTCCTGATTCCAGGGCCGGTGCTCTATCCACTGCACCACCTAGCTGCCCCCTAAGTTAGATTTGATAAATGATTTTTTTTTTTTTTTTTGGTGAGGCAATTGGGGTTAAGTGACTTGCGCTGGGTGACACAGCTAATAAGTGTCAAGTGTCTGAGGCCGGATTTGAACTCAGGTCCTCCTGAATCCAGGGCCGGTGCTCTATCCACTGTGCCACCTAGCTGCCCCGATAAATGATTTTTTTTTTTTTGGTTTTGTTTTTTTTTGCGGGGCAATGGAGGTTAAGTGACTTGCGCAGGGTCACACGGCTACTAAGTGTCAAGTGTCTGAGGCCAGATTTGAACTCAGGTACTCCTGAATCCAAGGCCGGTGCTTTATCTACTGCGCCACCTAGCTGCCCCAATAAATGATTTTTGATAAATGATTTCATGAGATAAAAAGTGGGTTAGATTATATTTGATTCCCAAAATCCTTCTTAGATTTAAATTCAGTGAGTCTAGGCTTGCATAAGAGGGAGTAAGGAAAAGGATGAGGGACTGTTGTTTGCTTTTCAGATTGGGTTAGAGAAGGTTAATCCTCAGTGTAGAGTTTGGTGGCAGGTCTGAAGTCAGGAAGACCTGAATTCAGATCTGACCTCAGACACTTGTACTAGCTGTGTGACCCTGGGCAAGTGACTTAACCCTGTTTGCCTCAGTTTCCCTATATATAACATGAGGTAGAGAAGGAAATGGCAAATCATCCAGAATCTTTGCTAAGAAAACCCTGAAAAAGTGGTCACGAAGAGTCAGATACAACTGAAAACATCTAAACGACAACAAAAAAGTTTCTGATAATGAAATTCTCAGAGCCCAGAAATTTAAGTTTCAGGGCCTTCATCAGTGATCTGAGATGGCAATGGTATTAAGATCATAGGATTTTAGATTGGAAGAGATGATCTAGTCTAACTCTACTTCCCCAACCTTGTCCCCAACATTTTATTGATGAAATGTCTTGCCCAAAGTCACACTGCCATTCAGTGCAGAATCAGGATTCAAATCCAGGAAATCACCATACTGTCATCAGTATCATCACCACCACCATCACTATCATGGTTGTAGTCATCGTTGTCGGCATCACCTAGTGTTTCACCAGAATACCATATGCCAACATCTCAGGGCTCCCATCAGGCCTTTCCAGGTATTGCAGACATCTCAGAGAACAGTCTCTACTCTAGGTCATCCCATCTCCTCAGTTCCACAGCAGGGATGATGGATTGGGCTTTGATCCTGAATATTTTTTATGTAAATAGTATTTTATTTTTCCAATTATATTTAAACATAGTTTTCAAAATTAATTTTTAATAAGATTTTGAGTCCCAATTTTTCTCCTCTCTCCTTTTCCTTCTCCCTCCCCAAGATGGCAAGCAATTTTACATAGGTTATATGTGTACAATCATGTTAAATATATTTCTACATTACTCAAGTTGTGAAAGAAGAAACAGAAAAAAAGGGAAAAACCATAAAAAAACACAAAGTGAAAATCATATGCTTCAATTTGCATTCAGACTCATTCAGTTCTTTCTCTGGGTGTTGATAGCATTTCCCATCATGGTTCTTTTGGAATTGTCTTGTTTGATCCTTAAATTTAAGAACAATGTTTTAAGTAGATATTGCTATATCAAATAATCATTGTCCTCAACCTCCATGGAATGAAAAACTTTCAAAATATGAACAATTAATGGGAGAAATAAAAAACCCACCCCAACCTGTTGGAACAAGATGAGATACATATAATTTCCATCATCCTATCTAATGTAGTTTTTTTTTGGGGTGGGGTGGGACAATGAGGGTTAAGTGACTTGCCCAGGGTCACACAGCTAGTAAGTGTCAAGTGTCTGGGGCCAGACTTGAACTCAGGTCCTCCTGAATCCAGGGCCAATGCTTTATCCACTGTGCCACCTATCTGCCCCTGAATATCACATACAAAAGAATAATAGAGTGATAGAGATTTGTCCTAGGGCCATATCCATATGAATTTTTTTTTTGGTGAGGCAATTGGGGTTAAGTGACTTGCCCAGGGTCACACAGCTAGTCAGTGTCAAGTGTCTGAAGCTGGATTTGAACTCAGGTCCTCCTGAATCCAGGGCCAGTGCTCTATCTACTGAGCCCCCTAGCTTGCCCCCTTCATATGAATTTTAAAAAATTCAGAATGAGATTAATAACAACAATAATAAAAATAGCTGACATTTGAATAAGGCTGTACAGTTTACAAAACACTTTACATTCATGATCTTACGTGATCCTCACAATATCCCTGGGAGGTAGGTAAAGTATCATTATCCCTGTTTTACAGAGGAAAAAACTGAGGCTTAAAGTGAGGAGGTTCACTTAATGACTAAGTTCCTGAACCCATAACTCTGATCAGTTCAATAATCAACCATGATTCCAGATGCCCAGTGATGAAGGCTCCCCACTTTCTGACAGGGAGCTGAGGCACTAAACATACAGAATGAGAGCCCCACTCCAGATGCAGTGCTGGTACTAAATGTACTGCCTTAGTATTGAAACCTCCGGAGTCTGTCTGATGTTATCCTCTTCCTCCCCACAGCCTTTTTTCCAGGATAGGCCTTAGTTGTCTCAGGAATTATCTGACCTTTCTATTTAACCTTCTCTGTTCCCCACCTCAAACCTCCCTCTCTAGTATACACAAAAATCTTTCCGAACCTTCTCCCATCCCCTCATTTCCTCCTCTTCCAAAACCAAGCCATGTCTCCACCATCGTCTAAAACCCAAGCAAATTTTTACCTTTTGAGGTCTTTTCCTGAAGAGCTCTACTCACTGGCCCTGAATTTAGGGTATCTCCCCAAGAAGACTGTGAGCTCTTTGAAGACAAGACTAGAGTAGGGAGCCTTTTGGTTCTTGAAAAAAAAATTGAAATTAAATTTTCTTTTATTAAAAAATCAAGCTTTTTTCCCCTCCTCCCCACCCCTCCTGCCTCCAAGGTGGGGGTGGAGGGGTGGGAGAAGGGGGAAAGAAAAGAAAAACAAAGCCTTTGTGATATAAAATCATAGTCCATACCAGTCATGTCCAAAATGGGGCTCTTGTTCTGTGTTTCTGACAGCTCCCTGTCAGAAAGTGGGGAGCCTTAATCACTGGTCATCTGGAATCATGGTTGATTATTGAGCCGATCAGAGTTTTCAAGTCTTTCAAAAGTGTTCCTTTTCACGATGTTGTCATTACAGCATAAATGTTCTCCTGTCTTGTTTTTCTAAACTTGAACTGGACAATTACATTATGTGGAAGGCACAGCTAGATGCATAAGATCTGGGGTGTTAGTGGAATGAAACTTCAGGTTGAACTGACAGGGGCATTGACATTGATATTGGTAGCCTTGTACCCCAGACCCCAACTAGTTCAATATGAAGCTGTATTGATGGGTGCAAAGTGTTCAGAGCAGGGAAGGGTGTGTGTGTGTGTGTTTGTGTGTGTGCGTGTGTGTCACTCTCCTCTAGGATCTAGTAAGATCCCAACTGAAATATTTGATTCAGTTCTTGGCACCACATTTTAGGAAGGGCACTGACCAGGTAGAAAGCCTACAGAGAGGTTGGTCAGGCTGGTGAAAGGGCTAGCAGTCATTCCGTGTAAATAGTGATTGAAGAAATTGGAGATTTTTAGCCCTGAAAAGTGAAGGCCTAGGAGCACAAATGCATGTCTTCAAGGATCTGCAGCTCTGTGCTAGGAAGGGGGGTGAGGTTAGACTTGCTCTGTTAGGCCCCAGAAGACAGAAGCAGGGGGTGGGGTTTGCACAGAGGCAGATTTAGGCTTGAGGTAAGTGTAATCTGCTTCATAAGGAAAAACAATGATCAGAGCTGTCTACAAGTGGAATGAGATGCCTCAGGAGGTAGGCAATCTCTCTCTGTCAGTAGAAGTCTTCAAGAAGAAGGATGATAGCAGGGCAGGGGACCATGTGGTTTTTTGGTCTTTGTTCCTGCAGTGAACCAAGTGACACCTGTTGGGATGTAGTTGGGGGTAGGGGAGGTGAAGAGGTTCTGACTCAGGTATGGGCTCCACTATGTGCCCTGACACCATCCCTTCCAGCTCTGAAAGGCTGTAAAATAGAGGATGGGGCGGCAGGAGCATGGAGGGGAGGTTGGAGAGATGGGAAAGACAGGAATTGAAAGAGACAACTGAACATTCTTATGATGGAAACTGTGGATGATGAGAGTGACAGAGACACAGTGTGACACAGAATAAGTGTGACAGGAGCATGGTACAATATAACAAGGTCTGTCACCCATACATTACTGTATTGCTGGGCCATGGGCACAGGTTTTGTCTGTTTATGTGAGCCTGTCATCCACCAAAGTGCTCTGCACACAGTAGATGCTTAATGTGTGAATTTTTGGGTTGTGTACAAGTGTGTGAGAGATAGAAGTGGAAACAATAGTAGAATCAGAATCCCTACTTGTGACCTTGGGCAAGTAGATTCACTTTCCAGGGCCTCACTTTCCTTATTTGTAAAATGAAAGGGTTAAACTAAATGATAACTATAGTATATTCTATGCCTAAATGCTATGGTCCTATATAGGATATCTGTATGTTTGTGTATTTATACATTTGATATATACCTGTGTGTGTCTTTGGAGGAAGGTCTCTGAGATGTGTGTGTGTGTGTGTGTGTGTGTGTGTGTGTGTGTGTGTGTGTGTTTTGGGGGAGAGATTTCTAGATCCTATCTGAGTGTTGTATGAGTAACTGGAATAGGAGGGGAGGAGGCAGAAGAACAATTGGAGGTCATTGTGACTGAGAGCAGGTGGGAAAACCCCTTGGATCCACCTTTAGGGGGATTGAACAGGTAGAGTTGAAGGGTGTGGAACCCTGGGTCTCTTTTGCTTTCCTTTATGCCCTGTTGCCAATTCCAAACTCCCACAGCCTTTCTGAAACTCAGTCAATGTCAGCCTTCTTTGTTCACTCCCACTGTCTCAGGGGTTCCCTGTCTTAACATTTTTATAGCCTTTAGGGTGTCTTTTGCTCCTGAACCCTGGGGCTGGAGCAGCTAAAGCCAGAGTAATGATAAACACGGTATTGTTGTTGTTATTATTAATGATGATGATAGCAATGCATATTTACAGAGAACTTTGTGGTTTGAAAAACTTTACTCATTTACTTCATTCAGTCTTCATGACAGTCCTATTAATTGCTGTTTTATGGATGAGGACACTGAGACTCAGAGAGGTTAAGGAACTCGACCAGAATTCTAGGGCTATTATATTTACAATGCCACCTTCCTTACTAGAACTCTGTAAAGTAGCTCTGTGTAGTGCAATTACTGTTATTTACATTTTACAGAGGAGGAAACTAAGACACAGAGGGGCGAAGGAACTTGCTCAAAATCATCCAGCTAGAGGCATAGCAAAATTAATTTCTTCCCAACCACAATCAGCAATTTCTGTTCCTTACACATGGCCATACCAAAACATTTTCCTTCCTTCTTCAACTCAATTTGAGCTAACTGACCATCACTAGCTTCTAATTCTTCTCTTGTCACATAACTTTGGGACCTTTCCCTGCAAAGGATTTATTCTTAGCCTTCTCTTTCTTCCTCTCTGTTTTGACGATTCCCAGATTGATGTCTCTAGCCTTAGGGTCTCTCCTATTCTACAGGCCTGGGCTTCTGCCAGCCTGCTGAACATCTCCAGGTGAACAGTATTGGTTTAATTATCATCTCTGTGCAGATGACTCACAGATCAGTATATCCAACCTTAGTATCTCTCCTGAGCTCTAGCCCCATGTTACCAACTGCCCACTGGACATTTCTAACTGGATGTTGCATAGACATTAAAATTCAGCATATCCAAAATAGAATTCCATATATTTCCCTTCAAATCCCCCTCTATTCCAAACTTCCCTATTTCTTGTGAGGTTATGGCCATCATTTCAATCTCTCAGGTTGTTATGGGCCTGGGGTACCTCAGAAGTTTTCTGGGGGAAATCAAGGAATATTCTCCTTGAGAAACTAAACCAAAGGACAGACACACCTAAAGAGATGAGAGGCACCAGATCTGAACTGAGATAATTCCAGGACCACCACCCTTCATTCTAGTCTCCCCCACCCCTTGGGGAGATAAGATTAGGTGTGGCTGCTGTTTTTGTGGGATGAGGGGGGCAGAGATAGCTTGAGAGATGAGAGCCGTCTCTCACCCAACTTCCCCCAGCCACCACCAATGGGGGATGGTCCTCCCCCAATAAGGGAACTTTCTACAGTCAGATGATCATCCCATGGTCCTCTATAAAAGTACCTGCCTGTCTCCTGCTTGAGGAGATTGGTATCTCAGAGCCACACTCTGTGCCATGCCTTCTCCCCATGAGAAGAAGTCCAAGGACTCCTCTCTTGGTTTCCTTTCCCTAGCACCTAAATAAACCATTATTTTATTCTAATTGGATTTGTGTGCAAGAGGGTGTAATTCTTTAAAGAGGAATTCCCAAGAACCCCTACACCAAAACCCCAACAATTTCCCCCATAATAATGATTTTGGCTTTATGCTTGACCCTCTACTCTCCTGTACTCCACATAGCCTTTCTTTCAGTAGTCAAATCTGGTCCTTTCTACCCCTATAAACTCTTTTGCTTCTATAATATGTGCTCTACTCAAATGGTCACCACCTTTGTTCAGGCTCTCATTACCTCTTACCTGGATCTTTAAAAAAATTTATTAAGAAAAACTCTGTACTTGGCAAACACCAATTAACACGATCATTTCCATATTCAAAGAACAAAAAAAAAGAGAATGAGATTGAAATTGTGGAGCTTGTCCCTACCTTTTTAAAAAAAAAGTATATAAATTCAACCTGTTAGCTTTAAAGCTGTCCAGCTGGACTGTGTCTCCCCCTTAATCTCCTTCTGTTCTCTTCTTTGTGGGTTTTTGATGCTTCGATGATATTTTTCTTTACTTCTTTTTTACATCACTATCACTCACTTCCTTCTTCTTTTGAATCCCATTACCTTGAATTTAAAACAAAACAAAACAACAAACCTCCCTTTTGACAAATAAGCATAGACAAATACTTGTATTGCTCATGTCTAAAAATGTATATCTCATTTTGCATTATGTATCTATCCCCTCTCTGTCAGGAGGTCAGTAACATGTTTTATCATTGTTTTTTGTAGTCATGGTTGGTCACATAACCAGGTTTTCTTAATTGGTCTCCCTGCTTTAGGTCTTTCCCCGTCTCTAGTCTATCCTCCACTTAGGTGCCAAAGTGATATTCCTAAAGTGCACATCTAACCATGTAACTCCTCTATTAAATAAATTGGAACAGTTCCCTATTGCCTCTAGGAAAAAAAAAGTCACAATCTGGTTTCAACCTACCTTCTCAGTCTGATTATACGTTCTTACCTTTCCACATTCTACTGTCAAGACAAACCAGTCTTCTTGCTGTTCCTCCCATATGATGCTCCATCTGCTGTCTCCATGTTTTTGCATGACTTCCACATGCCTGGAATGCATTCCCTACTCACTTCCACCTTTGAAAATCCCTTGTTTCCTTTAGGACTCAACTCAAATGTTACTTTTTGTATGAAGACTTTCTTAATTCCCTAGCTTCTAATGTCCCCCTTCCTCAAATTACCTCACATTGATTTTATATTCAATCTACACATATTTATATGTTATACATTGTTCCCTCTATAGAATATAAATTATTTGAGGTCAGGGACTGTTTCAATTTTTTGCTTCATTTCATCAGTGCTTAGAATGGTGCCTGACACAAAGTAGGAACTTAATAAATGGTCATGGATTGATTGATTGGACTCTTGAGATTCTACTAGCCAATGTAGTTTAAAATTAGCATGTGAAGAGATAATCTAAGATTTATAGGTCTTCAAGAGAAAGATGATGAAACAAATACATATATTACCATATATTACCATACATACCACACATTAGGAAACATTTCAGGAAAGTTGGCGAGAAATATTATAAAAAGAGACAGTTCAGCTCCATAGAATTCAGAAGAACCAACAGAGAGAGATTCTAAGTTACACTTCATCAAACTTTAGAATTTAATATAATATTAAATAATAAATGTATCAGGAAGCCAAGAGAAAGCACTTTAATTATTTTTTAAAAATCAGTCAGAATCATGAGTATTACTTCTCAGTTGCAAAAAAGAAAAAAAATGAAGAAAAGAAAAAAAAGAAAAAAAGAAAAAGAAAGAAGATTGGAATTTTTTTTGTCTAAAAAGCAAATGAAATTAGTTTGGAACCCGAAGTAACACATTTCTTCTGAGCTAGCTTAACTATTAATATGAAAAAGATGGACTTTCAGGAAAGGAGATGATTTATTTATTTATTTATTTATTTATTTATTTATTTATTTATTTATTTATTTATTTATTTTTGTGGGGCAATGAGGGTTAAATGACTTGGCCAGGATCATACAGCTAGTAAGTGTCAAGTGCCTGAGTTCAGATTTGAACTCAGGTCCTCCTGAATCCAGAGCCACTGCTTTATCCACTGTGCCACCGAGCTACCCCTAAAAGGGAGGATTTAAAATCAGTCCTTTAGAACAATCCAGAGGTGAACAGGAAATTTGACATGTAAGCTCAAAAAACAAAAGAAAGATAAGAAAGATAAGCTGGTAAACTTAGGAAGAAAAGACTAAGCAATGAGATCAATGTTTTCATGTAAGCAATGACTAAGTAAGGTCAGAGCTATAACTAGAAATTCCGACATCTGGAGCAGAGCAGTGGGTGGAAGGCAGACAAGGTAGGAGCCTACAGAGATACTATGAGCCCAGATATGATAATGGAGTTGGTTGGGCCAAAGCTAGGTAAGAAAGCATTTGTGATGTTTGAAGGCCTTGAAATCCCATTTCTAGGGTGTGCTACCCTTCATCTTTATTGTACCATGTTTTGCATTCTGGTGAGCTACTTCTGCTTGGATATAATCATGGCAAGAAGGAGTAGCTTTTTCCTGAGGAAGTTCAGGTTCTGTCCCCTGAAGCACAGGTGATAGTTTTTGAGAACTCTTGGCACCCCAGCCACAAGAGGGTGAAAGAAGGCATGACAATAATTTCCCTTGATTTGGGGATTAGTGGTCACAATGAATGGTGGGTCACTAGCCCTGGAATAGGTGATCAGTGCTTGGGGTGGTGGCTGGGCCTAGGTAAAGGAACTGGGGCAATTGTTGGTACAGGGCCAATGGCACAAGGGTGGTTTGGAGGTGGTGTCAACTGGGAGCATGAGCTAGATAAAGTCGGAGATGGAATGTTAATTAAATTTGTAGAGCACATTAAGCAACCATGAACAGGGCCTGGTGGTGTTAATTATGTTAATAGATACGGAAAATATAACTGACAAAAACATAATTTATTTTTGTTAAAAAATTTTAAAAATAGAGTTGAAAGGACCCTTCTTAAAAATGATTAAAAATACAGTTTATAAACAAGAGCTAGCATTATTACAATGGAAAAATACTGGAAGCTTTCCTGGTAAGTTCAGAATAAAATAAAGATGCCCACTCCTTTCATTCTTATATGATATGGCACTAAAAAGCTAGCTATAGCAATGACAAGGGAAATAGAATAAACATTAGCAAAGAGGAAGCAAAATTACCCCTATTTGCAGATGATATGATAGCTTATTTAGAAAACTTCGGAGAATCAGTGAAGAAACTATCAAGGTGATTAATTATTTCAGCAAAAAAAGCAGTAAGATACAAAATAAATGCACAAAAATCACAAGCATTTCTTTATATTATTAACAAAACCAAACAGAAAAAAGGTATTAAAAATTCATTCCAAATAACTTCAAAACACAAAAATAAGTAATTTACTCACCAAGATAAATTTAACTTGGGGGCGGCTAGGTGGCGCAGTGGATAAAGCACTGGCCCTGGATTCAGGAGGACCTGAGTTCAAATCCGGCCTCAGACACTTGACACTTAACTAGCTGTGTGACCCTGGGCAAGTCACTTAACCTCCATTGCCCCGCAAAAAAAAAAAAAAAGATAAATTTAACTTGAAAGAGGTATTAAATACTGCTTGTAGAACTAGAGAAGACTTGAGTAATGGAGGAGATTTTAATTATTCATAGCTGGGCCACACCAATATAATAAAAATGATAATACTACCTAAATTTTATAGATTTAATATTATATTAATAAAACTACCAAGGGATTTTGTTTATTGAACTAGACAAAATGATAATGAAATTTGTTTGGAGGAGCAAAAGGTCAATAATTTTTTGTGTGTGTGTGAGGCAATTGGGGTTAAAGTGACTTGCCTAGGGTCACACAGCTAGTAAGTGTTAAGTGTCTGAGGCCGGATTTGAACTCAGGACCTCCTGACACCAGGGCTGGTGCTCTATCCACTGTGCCATCTAGCTGCCCTGAAAGGTCAAGAATTTTAAGGGAAATAATTTAAAATAAAATGGAAATGAAGGGGGTCTAGCATGATTAGATTTGAAATTATATTTTAAAGGAAATATAATAAACACTATTTATTATGGGCTAAAGTAGAAAAGTTGATCAATGGAACAGACTAGACAAACAAGAACTAGAAACAAATGAACACTGTATTCAATAAACACAAGAAAGAACAAAAACCTACTGGGAGAAGACTTCCACATTGACAAGAATGACTGTAAAAACTGGTAAGCTACTTTTCAGAAAAATAGATTTAATATAGAATCTTACAGTATATAATATAATAAATTACAAATGCGAAAGTAAATAAAATATAAAAGGTCACATCAAAGGAAAAAGAAGAGGAGATAGGAGATGCTACTATGGTTAAAGCAAGTATTTATAACCAACTAAGCGAAGAAAGACATTTTGTTCTTGTTGTTTTAGTTGTGTCCAACTCTTTGTAACCTCATTTTAGGTTTTCTTGGCAGAGACTGGAGTATGTTGCTATTTCCTTCTCCAGATCATTTTACAGATGAGAGAAATTGAGGTAAATCTGGGTTTAAGTGACTTGCTCAGGGTTGCGCAGCTAGGAAGTGTCTGAGGCTGCATTTGAACTCAGGGAGATGAATTTTCCTGACTCCAGGCCCAACACTCTAAACACTTTGCCACCTAGCTGCCCCATAAGAGACATTACAAAAGACTAAATAAACAAATTTTTCATTACAGAAACATTTTTAAAGCTTTTGCACATTTAAAATCAGTGTAGCTGTTGAGTGTCAAGGAGGAGAGTTATGACATTGGAAAAAAATCTTTGTATCAAACATCTGTGATAAAAATTTGATATCCAGATACATAGGAAATTAACATAGACATAAACCTAAAGACATTCTTCAGAAAATAAATGGTTATATGATATAAAATTGTCAAAAAATGAAACAAAGATTATCAACAAGCATTTAAAATACTTCAAATGCATTTTTCTAAGTATACTGTGTACATATATTCCAAAAATATTCTGAACACATGAGAAATGTGAAATAAAACTTCTGAAAACTTCACACCTATAAAATTGACAAAGATGATAGAAGATGAAAATAGTTAATATTGGAGGAGCTGCAGGAAGATAGGAATGTGACTACATTATTGTTAAAAGTGAGAACTAGGGCAGTTAGGTAGCGCACTGGATAAAGCACCAGCCCTGGATTCAGGAGAACCTGAGTTCAAATACGACCTCAGACACTTGACACTTACTAGCTATGTGACCCTGGGCAAGTCACTTAACCCTCATTGCCCTGCCCTCCACCCCCAAAAAAGTGAGAACTGATTCTACCATTCTGGAAAAAAATTGGGATTACTTGAGAAAAATAACTAAACTGTTCATACCCTTTTATCTAGAAATTTCTACTAGGCACATACCCTCAGATAGTTAATGGTAGAAAGGTCTCATATATATATATATACACACACACATATATATATATACATATATATATATATATATATATGTATTCACATTAGTACTTTTTCTAGTAGCAAAAAACTGGAAGCAAAATCTATACCCATAAATTGGAGAATGGCTGAACACATTTTGTCATATTAAATAAAATGGAATATTTTTGCTTTATATGGAAATATGAGAAATGCATTCAGCCAGTTAGTCAGTAAACATTTATTAAGCAGTTACTATATGCCAGGCTCTGTGCTAAGCCCTGGGTATATAAAAAGAGGCCAAAGACAGTCCCTGCCCTTAAAGAGCTCACAATCTAACATGAGGGACAAGAAGCAAACAAATATGGACAAAAAGCTATCTACAGGGCAAATAGGAAATAATTAAGAGATGGAAGGTACTAGAATGGAAAGGTTGGAAGTGACTTCCTGTAGAATATGAGATTTAGTTGCAACTTGAAGGAAGCCAGGGATGTCAGTATTTGTAGCAGAGGAGGGAGAGCATTCCAGGCATAGGGGACAGCTAGAGAAAGTGCCCCAGGTGGAGAGACAGAGTGTTTTGTTGATGGAATAATCATAAGGTCAGTATCACTGGATTGGAGAGAATGTGTGGGAGAGTAAGGTTGTAAGAAGCCTGGAAAGGTAGGAGGGATTAGGCTATGAAGGGCTTTGAATGACAAACAGAATATTTTGTATTTGATCTTGGAGACCATAGGGAGCCACTGGAGTTTATTGAGTAGGGAGATGATAACATAGATCTCTGCCTTCAGAAACTCTCTTTTGGTGGCTGAATAGAGGTGGATTGGAATGGAGAAAGATCAGAGGCAGGCAAACCCACCAGCAGGCTATTGCAGTAGTTTCCATGTGAGGTGATGAGGAAGGTAGTTGGTGAAGTGGATAGAGCACTGGGCCTAGAATCAGGAAGAATTATCTTCCTGAGTTCAATTCTGGCCTCAGGTACTTCCTAGCTATGTGACCCTGGACAAGTCACTGAACTCTGTTGGCCTCAGTTTCCTTATCTGTAAAATGAGCTGGAGAAGGAATAGACAAATTGCTTCAGTATCTTTGCCAAAAAAAACCCCAAAAAACCTCCAAATGAGGTCATGAAGAGTCAGATACAACTGGAACTCCTGAACGACGACTAGATGATGAGGTCCTGCAGTAGAATAATGGCAGTGTCAGAGGAGAGAAGGGCATATAGTCGAGAGATAATTGCAAAAGTGAAATTGACAGGCTTTGGCAACAGATTAGTTATAGGAGGGGAAAGATAGTGAGGAGTGAAGTATGACTCCTAGATTATGAGTTTGAGGGACTGGGATGATAATGTCATACTCTACAGTTAAAGGGAAAATAGGAGGTAGGGAGTGTTTAAGGAGAAAGATAACGGATTCTGTTTTGAAGATATTGAGCTTAAGATGTCTACTGGATATCCAGTTCAAGATGCCTGAAAAGCAGTTGGAGTTGTGAGATTGGAGGTCTGAAGAGAGGTAGGATAGGTAGATTTGAGAATCATCAGCATAGAAATGGTAATTAAATCCATGGGAGCTGATGAGGTCACCAAGTGAAGTGGTCTAAACGGAGAAGAGAAGTGGGCCCAGGACAGAACTCTGCAGGACACCTAGGGTTAGAGTGGTAATAGAAGATCTAGCAAAGGAGACTGAGAAGGAGCAGTCAGATAGGCAGGAAGAGAACCAGGAGACAGTGGTGTCCCAAAAACCTAGTGAGAATATCAACAAGAAGGAGAAGGTGATCAAGTGTCAAAGGGCACAGAGAAACATGGGAAGACTTGTGTGAACTAATGCAGAACAACATAAGTAAAATCAGAACAATAGATATGACTAAAATAACACAAATGAAAAGTACTAAAAGACAAGAACTTAGGGCAAATGCAATGAACAATACTGTTGAAACACATTACTTTTTTCTGGGTAGAAAGATTGGGGAGCATGGATGTATGGTGTTACATACTCTGTCAGTTGCAGTTATTGTATATGGAGGTGAATATAATGTAAAAAATCTAAATGTATTAATAGAACTTTTAATTAGAGGAAATCTTCAAGGAAAAAACAAAGAAGAAAAAGGATCATAAAAGACAAAGGAGAATTTCATCTATGTCAGGCAGTTAAAAGGTAGAAGAATGTGACACAGAAGAAAAAGAAAGAAGTCCATAATAATAAAAAAGAGAAATTGGACGAAAAAAAAGAAAAAGGGAAAAAAGGACCACTGACTACTTGTAGTTGAGTAATAGATATGAAACTCTGTCCTTAATATACTTGACCTTCTGAGGAGGAAGCAATGCTTTGTGCTCCAGGGGAAAAGTATGTATATTCATGAGTGTCATCAGAAGACATATTGTCCAGTAAGGTTCAGAGGAAGGAGGGACAAGTAGTTGTGACCAGTTATGACTGGTGACTTCCTGCTGAGGGGGGTCCTAAGGCAATAATTTGTCTACCTGAGAGTAACAAAAGAGAGGTCTGCTTGTTTTTCCAGAATGTATTCAGTACATGATAGAAGGCCACACGAAACTTGTTAAACCTCATGATTACTACGTACTTCTGGTTATTCAGTTAAGCAAAAATGATACTGCCAGAAGGGATCTTGAAGGCATTGTTGAAAATTAGGATGTCGGAGTCAGACAAGAACTTGAAGACCTTACGGAGCACAGGAGGCATTTCCATCTCTGCTGCCCATTGAAAGCAAGGGCTTCAGGAAAGGCAGATATGGGAAATGAACAGCTGGTTTAAAAAATGGTATCTGACAATGGGATTTAAAATTCTGGCCCATGGCTTAAAATATCAGTATGATGAACTCTAGGTCAGGGATGGAATGTATTCAACAAGTGCTAGTGAAAATGCATTATCTGAAGTCCTGCAAATTTCATTAAAACGGCTTCAAAGTGAGAAAGAAGGGAGATGGAGAAAATTGTCTATGAATATCTCTTCATTTAGATACTACCAATCTTAGCCTCAATGGAGGAAGAACAATAGAAATATCAATACCTGGTAACTCATGAGTTCTATACATAAATGTATAAAGTATGGATAATAAGAAAAATTTAAATATATACATATTTAAATACATGTTATACTTATATATGTACATACCTATATATACACACAAATACATGTATGTATATATGTGAATATATATATATAATATATATATATGTGAATACACATATATACATATAAAATAAGGAGTGGAGAGGTTATACTTTGCTTTCTCCTGACAACTGCTGCTGAGGAGTGGAAAGGATATACTTTGTTCTCTACTGCTACTTGTTGCTAAGAAGTGAAAAAAAAGATAATAGAAGATTTTTCTCTGGCTTACCATCTGTTGTTGCTAAGAGGTGGAGAAGAAGAATACTGCTAAAAGGAGCAGAATTGGGGAGCTTTTGCCAGTATTAATATAAGAGTCTCTGCTTTTTCCTAAAAGAGCATAACATTATTTCAGCTAAAGGTATTATCTAAGCCTAAAACTGAAAGTGATGGATACTATAGTTGCTTTTGAGGATCAAGTCAAGTAGAACAAAGGAACAGGATAGAAACAAATCATCAGAAAAACTGCACAGTAGATTGACTCATCCAGCTGAGATGCTGTAGCTAGTGAGATATTATTCCACTAGCAAGGATCCTCAGTTTAGCAGTAGAATCATTTCTTCAACACAGAAGCTACACTGATCAAGAAATTTTTATGAATGGTCCCTGAGACATAGGAAGGACATCAAAGTCTGCAGCTCCAGAGTTTTGAGTTGCCCTGGACCCACGTATTCCCTACATACGTGCTTTACCTTGGGACTTCAAGTGTTTACCTATTCTCTTCATAAACACTATGTGCTTTAGCAGGAGGGAGTGATCCAGCTTTATGGGTAGAATGTTATATAAATATTATGTATTTTCTTTGGATTTTAAATACATGTTTTGGTTAATGTCAATTGAGTATTAATGGCTGATTTACTAAAGGAAAATACACCAGTGAGGCCTCATGAGCTACAGTGTAATTAGGAATGTTTGTCCATAAAGGTCACCCTTAGGATCCTGAGAATATTCAGTGTAGCAGCCATCTTCTTTCTGGGAAAACCCCAATTTGCCATCATGGAGTCAGGGTGAGGAGAAACTACAGAGAGAACAAGCAAATGGCACTGAGAAAGAAGGGAGGGTCCAGGAGCACCATTGCAGATGGGTCAATTCTGGGCAAGCTGACACTTCAAAAACAAAGAAATGACAGAAATCAGTTGAGAAATAGTTCATTTGGAATATTGGCTGCCTGGTGCAGCCAGTGAGAGAGAACAAAATAGGCTTCTCTCCTCTTTATTACTCTACTCTCTGGCAGGGAGAGAAAGCAGAAAGTGGATGTTTAGACAGTAAACAGAGGGCTAATCAACCATTGGGACTGGAGAAGGGGAAAGGAAGATGTCAGGGGCCCTAATGTGGGCGACTGACTAGTTTATTCCACTGTCTTCGGCTTCAGATCCACATCACTGCAGTCCTACTCCTTGTATCTGGGGCTCTATGACTGCCTTTTGTTTTTATCAGCAAAATGCTGGCCTCAAACATTAGATCTCCCTTGTCTTATCATCCTTTGTGGTCTCTCTCCTTTGGAAACTTTGGGTAAAAAGTCTGCTCAGCTGCTGTAGTGACTTCCTTCCTGTATCTTATGTTCCCATGGCAATGCCGTCAGAAGAGAAGCCAGGAATATGTACACATGAGAAGACAACTAGGACCAGAAGGAGTGTCAGCATGGTGAGAGCACTTCAGCAAAGATCAGTGAGGAGAGAAATATAAATGAGAGGATGCAATAGACTATATTCAGAAGGTCAGAAGGAGTAAAAAATGAGCAGTTTGGGGAAAAGATCACAAGTCTGTCACATCAGTATGACATGGTAGGCATAGGAGACTGATTTCAATTACCTGAATATTTGCCATAGTTCCTTTTCTGTCCAAAGGTGAGTAATTTTTTGGTTTTCCTTAATAATAATTTAATTCTTCAAAAGGTTGAGGAAGTAACAGAAGAAACTCATATTCTGGATATAATTTTGACCAACAAGGAGGAACTGGTTGCTATAGGAGACATGGTGGCAACTTTGAAGGGAAATGAGCACTTTGTCTTAGAATATGAAATGGAGGACAGAAAAGTCAGCAATAATCTGTCCTACACTTTAGATTTGGGGTTTCAAAATGTTCAGAGATGGGACAGGCAGGCCCCAAGACCTAAAATTCTATAGGCAGAGTCTGCCCATGAAGGATGGAACACTTTTTTTAGGAATGAAATTCTGAAACACCCAAAGAAGCAATTACAATGATGAGTGTAGTGGGTATACCCTGGACCATTCTCTCAGAGCCAGGCCTACTCTATTTGCCTCTTGAGGTTCTAGGGTATCCTGAGGGATTTGGGGTGTCTCTTCTTATTATTGCTTGAGCTACTACTATCTATGTTCTTGGAATTGTTAGGTGCCAGTGACTAGCATCTAGTTCCACATAACATCAATTTACTCTGAAGTTATAGCAAGAACAAATGTACAGACATTTCATCTCAACACCTTAGGTCACACTCTTAGCTTAGTTCCTACATAACATTGATCTTATCAGGTTTATATCCATATGTGGCTCAGTTTCCAATGTACTGTACCTCAAAGGTCACTCCTGTAGATCACTCCTTGTTCACTGGGGCACTGATGCTGGGCTGACTGCAAACCCAGACACTGAAATGCTGGGACACTGGGCACTCTTCTGACCTTTCAAAACTCTCACAAGGATCTACTCTCTTTGCCTAGAGTGGAAAAAGAACAAAGGCAGAGGCCAACGACTGATGTCCATTTCTTGGGACCTCATAGCCTCAACAGCAAGAAGGCCTCAAGTCCTCTCTTCTTCCAGCATAGCCTCTCACTGGATGAGTGAAAGAGTTAAAAGATCCTCCATGGGAACAGCCAAAGAGAAAATGGCTAAATGGTCTAGGCCAAAGCTGACAGCCTTTATAGATACCCCCAGTTCTGTCTACACAGTCAATTGATATAGGTTATGTATAACTGTATTATTAGCAGACCAAACCAGTTACAAAATATCTGCACATGCTCCCCAGCCTCTCCAATATATATCATTATGACTTTTCCAGAAGTAAGTCCCTTAATTTCTTCACATGGAGAGATGTCATTTGAAGGTCTCTGCATGTGCACCAAACACCCACTAAAAGACAAAAAGCAATGTTGTATAAAGAGACCAGTGCAGCTAAACTGAAAACTCATTAGCCAATTTAGATTTAGGATGAACTTTTGCAGAAGATGGAAGGAAGAGTAGGTAATCATGAGGTAGGATGGGCTTGTAAGAATAATCCTTGAACCCCTAAGTCTCAGAATGAGCTAAGGTTGGTCAAGAATGAGGACAACAACAAAAAAGTCTTTTTGGATATCCTTAGAAAAAGGAGAGGATCAAAGAAAGTACGGGACCACTGCTTAGGGTGTATGGTTCAGGGATAATGGATGGGGGAGAGAAGACAGAACTACTCAGCTTTTGCCTTGTTTCTTTTTTCTCTGCTAAAAATAATAATTTTGGGACTAGAAAAGACAAAGCAAAAATGGCTAATAGGGAATTGAAACAGGAAGATAACTGGGCACTTAATTGCCTTTGATACCAGGCCCTCTGTACTGAAAGCATTGGCAGATTTGCTTGCTGAGCTACTGTCAGTGACATACAAGAGAGAGTGGAGAATAAGAAAGGTGAAGAGAAACTGTCTTGACTTTCAAAAAATAGAAGAGAATGGAGTCTGTGAACAACAGGTAGTGAGTTTTGACTTTGATTCTGGGCAGAATATACTAACATATTAAGGAGTTGGCTATAAAACATCTAGAAAAGGAAGTGGTGATCACAAGGAGCTTATATGGCTACATCAAAGACAGGTCTTACTAGACTAACTTAATTTCTTCTTTTTTTAAAAAATTGGTTTTTTAGATAGGTCAAGGGAATGTGGTAGATAAAGTTGACCCAGATTGCAGCACAGCATTTGACAAAATCTCATGCTATTCATGTGGAAAATAGAGAAATGTGGGTTAGATGATAATATATTGAGGTGGGCTCAGAGCTGGTTGGATGAATGGACCCCAAAGCAGTCATTAATAGTTCAATGTCAATTTAGGAGGAAATCTTTACTGGAGTGCCAAAGGGATTTGAGCTTGGCCTTATGGTAAATAACATGTTTATTAATGACTTGGTTTGAGCAGTCAATGAAAATCATTCATTAAGTATAAATAATGTAAATAAATAAAGTAAAAATAAATAACTATGTGCTAGGCACTAGAGATACAAAGACAAAAATGAAATAATCTCTGTCTTCAATGAACTTATATTCTATTGGGATATGTGTCAGGGGACAACACCTACACACATTAACAAATACAAAATATTTTCGAAGTAAACAGATGGCATGCTTATCAAGTTTGTAGACAACAAAAAGCTAGGAGGAATATCTAACACATTGGGTAACAGAGCTGATTCAAAAGGGAGAAGGGAACAAGCATTTATTAAGTACCTATTATGTGCCAAGCACGGAGCTAAATGCTTTATGGATATTCTCTCTGTTGATCCTTACAACACATTTAGGAAGAAGATGCTATTATCTTTCCACAATGCTGTTGAAGAAACTGAAGTGAACAGAGGTTAAGTGATTTACTCACACGGCTAGTATGTCTGAGGCTGGATTTGAATTCAGGTTTTCCTAACTCCAGGCTTGGTGCTCTGTCTAGCATATTATCTCCATGCCTCATCTAACAATGGTTGGAAGTTACAGAGAGGCAAATTAAGTCTTGATATAAAGGAAAACACTCAAGATCTATCTAAAAGTGGAATGGGCTCCCCAGTGAGGGAGGGATTCTTCCTTCCTGGATTTCAAGTGAAGGCCTTGTGCAGGCAGGAGTTGGAGTAGACAGTGTCTATGGTCTTTTTCATTACAGTTTCCATAGTCCTTTCTAGTCCTGATGTTCTGCGATTCTGTGAGCAGAGGAAAAAAAAAGAAAAAAATGAAAAGGCTATATTGCATGATAGATTATGCTGAGGGAGACTGGAAAGGTAAGAAAGGGCCAGGTTTGTGAAAGGCTTTAAAAGCCAAACATATATTTTAAAAGCCAAATATATATTTGGTCCTGGAGATAATGGGGAGCTACTTGAGTTTATTTAACGGTGTGTGTGTGTGTGTGTGTGTGTAATGCTATTTTCCCATATATCCACATGAAATCTACCTCTGTAGATCTAATTCCCCCTCTTTGTTTCCCTTCCTGGATATAATCATACATAATCATAACAAGTATAATCTTTCTTCTTCATGACAGCTCTTTAGACACTTGAATTCGGTATCTTCAGTAAGTCTTCTCTTCTCTAGGCTAAACACCCACAGCTCCTTCAACTGACATACCTTGGAGTGCTTTCCCAATCCTGGTCATCCTCCTTTGCATAAGCTTCTCATTTTCAATGTCTTCCTTTTTTTGTTGTTTCTTAATTTAAAAATTATTAATTAGTTTTTTCTCAATTAAGTGTAAAAACAATTTTTTTTTCCGTGAGGCAATTGGGGTTAAGTGACTTGCCCAGGGTCACACAGCTAGTAAGTGTCAAGTGTCTGAGGCTGGATTTGAACTCAGGTACTCCTGAATCCAGGGCCAGTGCTTTATCCACTGGACCACCTAGCCTCCCCTTAAAAACAATTTTTAACATTCGTTTAAACATTTTTTTTTGAGTTCCAGATTCTCTCCTTCCCTTCTTCCTCCTTGAGAAGGCAAGCAATTTGATATAGATTATACATATTCAGTCATTCAAAACATTTCCATATTAGACATGTTACAAAAGAAAATACAGACCAAAAACCAAACAAACAAAAATCCCAAGAAAAGTAAATTAAGAAAAGTATGCTTTGATCTGCATTCAGACTCCAGAAATTCTTTCTCTGGAGGTGGTTAGCATTTCTCATCATGAGTGCTTCAGGATTGTCTTGTATTGCTGAGAATAGCTAAGTAATTCACAGTTGGTCAATACACAAAATTGCTATTGCTATATACTATGTTCTTTTGCTTCTGGTCACTTCACTTTGACTTTGAGTCAGTTCATGTTAGTCTTCCCAGGTTCTTTTGAAAGCATCCTGCTCATCATTTCTTATAGCACTATAGTATTCCATTATATTCATATACTACAACTTGTTCAGCCATCACCCAATTGATGGGCAAACTCTCAATTTCCAGTTCTTTGCCACCACAAAAAGAGCTGCTATAAATACTTCTGTATATGTGGGTCTTTTCCTTTTTTATGATCTCTTTGGGATATAGACATATTAGTGGTATTTCTGGGCCAAATGGTATAGATAGTCTTATAGTCTTTTGGGTATAGTTCCAAATTGCTCTCCAGAATGGTTTGATCAGTTCACAACTCTACCAACAATGCATTAATGCCCCAATTTATTCATATCCTCTCCATCATTTGTCATTTTCCTTTTCTGTCATATTGCCAATCTGATAGGTGCGAGGTGATGAGAGAAATTTGCATTTCTCTAATCAATAGTGATTTAGAGCATTTTTTTCATATGGCAATAGATAGCTTTGATTTCTTCTTATGAACATTTCCTATTCATATACTTTGATCATTTCTCAATTGGGGAATGACTCATATTCTTATAAATTTGACTCAGTTCTCTATATATTTGAGAAATGAGGCCTTTATTAGAGACATAATTATAAGAGTTTTTCCTCCAATTTCCGGCTTTCCTTCTAATCTTGGCTGCATTGGTCTTTTTTTGGTGTGAAACCTTTTAATTAAATGTAATAAAAAATATCCATTTTATATCTTGCAATGCTCGCTATCTCGTTTGGTCATAAATTCTTCTCTTATTCATAGATCTGATGAATAAAATAATTCATGCTCTCCTAATTTGTACATGATATCGCCCTTTATTTCTAACTTATATACCCATTTTGACTTTGTCTGGGTATATGGTATGATTGGTCTATACCTAGTTTCTATTATACTGCTTTCTAGTTTTCCCAGCAGTCTTTGTCAAATAGTGAGTTCTTATCCTAAAAGTTTGGATCTGTGCTCTTATCAAACACTAGATTACTATGTTCATTTACTATAATGTATTGTGTACCTAATCTATTCCACTTATACACTACTCTATCTCTTACCAGTACCAGATTGTTTTTTTTTATTTGTTTGTTTTGTTTTGTGTGGGACAAGGGGGATTAAATGACTTGCCCAAGGTCACACAGTTAGTAAGTGTCAAGTATATGAGGCTGTATTTGAACTCAGGTCCTCCTGAATCCAGGGCTGGTGCTTTATCCACTGCACCACCTAGCTGCCCCAGTACCAGATTGTTTTGATGATTACCAGTCTGTCATACAGTTTGAGATCTGGTACTGCAAGATCACCTTCCTTCACGTTTTTTCCCATTAATTCCCTTGATATTCTTGGGCTTTTGTTCTTCCAGATGAATTTTATTATTTTTTCTAGTTCCATAAAATAATTTTTGGTACTTCGATTAGCATAGCACTGAATAAGTAAATCAATTTAGGGAGAATTATCATTTTTATTATATTGGCTCAGCCTACCCATGAGCAATTGATATTTCTCCAATTGTTTAGATCTGACTTTATTCATATGAAAAGTGTTTTGTAATTGTGTTCATATAGTTCCTGGGTTTGTCTTGGCAGGTAGATTCCCAAGTATTTTACTCAGTGACTCTCTTCAAAGGATGTACCTAGAATTGGATCCAGTACTTCTGATGGGGTCAGGCCAAGACACCCCAAAATGAGTGAGATGTTTCCTTCCTTTGTTCTGGACTCTACTTCTATGAATGCAGCCCAAGATGTAGTCAACTTTTGGATCACAGAATACTGAAACTTAGAGATGGTAAGGACATTTGAGATCACCTAGTACACTAATTTCATTTTACAGATGAGTAGACTGAGATGGAGTGACTTGCTTAAGATTGAAAAGGGAGGAGACATCAGAAGCTAGATTCAAACCCAGGTCCTATGTCTCAAAATCTAGTGGCAGGGGCAGCTAGGTGGCACAGTGGCTAAAGCACTGGCCCTGGATTCAGGAGGACCTGAGTTCAAATCTGGTTTCAGACACTTGACACTTACTAGCTGTGTGAACCTGGACAAGTCACTTAACCCTCATTGCCCTGCAAGAATAAATAAATAAATAAATAGTTTAAAAATCTATTGGCAGTCCCATGCTGCTGTAATGGCAGCTTTTTGGTTTGTTTCTAGGAAGCACTCAATTCAATTTAATTAATAAACATTTGTTAGATGTCTATTGTGTGAGAGATTTTGTGATGGTTGTTGGGAATGCAAAAGGTCTTGAATGGGAAGATGCTTTAAAGATAATCTACTGTCATGTTCTCATTTTATATCTGTGGAAACTAAGGCCCAGATTGGAAGTGACTTTTCCAAGGTCGCATAGAGGAAGGATTTCATCCTAGGTTCTCAGACTCCAAATCCCGTGTCTCTTTCCATTGTACCATAGGACCTTAGTAGAATGTAAGTTTATTTTGAGTATGGATTGTTTCATTCTTTTGTCTTTGTATCGCTAGGGGCTGGCACATAGTAGATGCTTAATAAATTCTATTTGATCATTGTTTGATATCATGTGGAAGAGTGATTAAACTTGCTCTGCTTGACCTTCAGAATGAAAAGCAATGAGGAGAAGTTGCAGGAAGGATGATTTTGTTTCATTGTGCAAACCCAGCTTAAGTAGTGGCCCCTCAAAGACATTTTGAACAATGATGCAATGCCTTTAATAGGCTGTCAGAGAATTGGGAAGACATTTTAATACTGAGAGCTGTCCTAAAGTGGAATAAGGAGGTAATGAGCAGCTCAGCATTGAGAAGATCTTCAGAGGACAACTTGTCAGGGATGCTAGAAAGTGGATTTTCCAGCACAGGGTCCATGTTGGTCTAGAATAATATTGGAGGTATTTTTCTGACCTTGAGATTATGGAATTCTCTTAATCTTCTAGGGAATTTAAATAATCCTTGTTGGAGCCAAGATTTCATATCTATCTTGGGCTATCAGTTGAGGGTCATTTTGCTATTGCCCCTCATGAGCCCCTGAGGATAAAAAAGTCAAAGTGAAGTAGCAAAAGGTCCTGAATTTGGAGCCAGAGGACTTGGGTTTGTATCCTGGCCATGTTACTTACTATCTATATGACACTGGGCAAGTTACTCTCTCCGTGGATCTCAGTTTCTTCATTTATTAAATGAGGGGGGCGGACTTGGTTATCTGTAGGCCTCCTTCCAGCTCTAAATCCTGTGAATTTATGACACACAGACTCAGAAAAGCACCCAGGATACCCAGGCAACATCCAGAGGTAGTCATGGGCAACCCCAGTGGTCTCATTTCTTTGGGCTGAAATACTTCAGGATTAGTGCATATTTTATCATGCAATGGAGGGCTCAGTAGAGTCACCCAGAAGCTGAGATAAATTAATCAGAGCTGGGCAGGACATAATGCAACCTGATAAATCAGAAGGGGCCCTGGATGCAGAGCCAAATGCCTGGATCCAATTCCCAGGTTTGCCTCTTACTAGTTGTGTGATGTTGGCCTGGCCCCACATCCTCTATTTGGCCTTCTGTTAACTCCTCTTGTCAAATTCTTTCAGTTGCTTCCTACTTCTCACTGAGTAAAGTCAACACCCTTTCCTCCACCCTTTTCTCATATTACCCTCCATGTACTCTATTATCCAGTCAAATTGGGTTATATTTTTTTCTCCTTCACAGACTCCAAATCATAGGATTTTTGATGTGGCAGAAGATCTTAAAGCTCAGTTAGTCTCAATTCATCATTTGATAGATGAAATGACTTGCCCCAAATCACAGACATAGCAATAGGTAGACCTGGGATTCAAACCCAGGCCTTCTGCATCCAAATCTAGAGTGATTTAGGCAATGTTACATTACCAAATAGGGCTACTGTCCTCTCTAGCAGCTACATGGCGCAGTAAATAGAGAGCTGGGTCTGGGGCTAGGGAGACTCTTCTTCCTGAGTTTAAGTCTGGCCACAGACACTTACTAGTTGTGTGATCCTGGGCAAGTCACTTAACTCTGTTTGCCTGTTTCCTTATATGTAAAATAAGCTGGAAAAGGAAATGGCAAACCACTTCAGTATCTTTGCCAAGAAAACCCCCAACAGGGTCATGATTAGTTGGACTCAACTGAAACGACAGGGCAACTGCTCTGGAACGATTCTTGTGGTCTTTCCAGCTTTGGGACTTTGATCATCCTTATTCCTGAAATTTCTTCTTCCCTCTCCCTTTGCATCTATTCCTTTCATGTCCATGTCTTAAAGCCCACCTGAAATTTTCTCTTTTCCAGGAAGCCTTTCCTGATCCTCCTGGGTCAGTAATCGATCTCACAAGGCATTTCATTTTCAGCTTTCTCATGCACTTCTCATGTAATACTGAGTATTATAACTCTATCCCCCTTCCTGCATTGAAAACAGTCTGAGAGCAGGAACTCTTATCTATATTTTGTACTGCTTTCAGTGTCTACCATGGTACTCTGCTAGCTATGGGACACAGTAGGTGCTTAATAAATGTTTGTTGAATTGAATTGTTGAATCTGAATGTCAGAATAGTAATACTTTATCTTGCCTTGAGCTTATTTGGTTGTTGTGAGGAAAGGGCTTCACGAATCCTTGAAATGGTAGAGAAGTGGGAGTTATTGTTCATATTAATATTAAATGTTCACATTTCTTTGGTACTTTAAAATTTAATACTAAAAATAGCTAACATTTATATAGCACTTTCTAAGTGCCAGGAACTCTGCTAAGCAATTTACAATTACTACCTTTTTTGATCCTAAGAACACTCCTGGGAGGTAGGTGCTATTATTATTCCCATTTTATGGTTGAGGAAACTGAGGAAAATAGAGGTTAAGTGACTTGCCATGGGGCACAAGCTAGTAAGTATCTAAGACTGGATTTGAATTTAGGTCTTCGTGACTCCAGGCTGATATTCTATCTACTGAGCCAACAACACTGTGCAGTACTGTGCAAGTATTATTATTCCCATTTTAAAGACAAGTAGATGGAGGCTCCAGGAGGTAGGGGGACCTTGCCAAAGGTTCAGTAGTTTCAGTCATGTCCAGCTCTTTGTGATCCCATTTGGGGTTTTCTTGGTAGAGATAATGGAGTTGTTAGCCATTTCTTTCTTCAGCTCATTTTATAGATGAGGAAACTGAGACAAATAGGGTTAAGTTACTTGCCCAGGGCCACACAGCTAGTAAGTATCTGAGACTGAATTTGAACTCAGGTCTTCATGGCTCCAGGTCTGGAGCTCTATCCCTAGCTGTTCCCTACCCCATTAGATTGTAAGCTACTGAGGCTAGGGACTCGCTTTTTATTAATTATATTCCCAGTGCTTTGTTGGAGATTAATAAATGTTTATTGGATAGAATTGGATTAAGATATGAGTTGTGCCTAATTTTCTCATTTACTAGCCATGTAAACCTGGACCAAATCCCTCAGAACCAATCTGGCATAAGGTGAGTTTGTACTAGTCTCCACAGGAGACTGGGGAGCAAAGTAGGAGTCATACAGAAAGGAGGGTTAGAAGGAGGATGGTGGAGAGGAATCAAGTTTCTTAGGACCAGAGCCCATTGCTGAGTTGGGAGAAAAGGAAAGTGATTACACAGATACAAGAAGCCCAAGGACATGGATTTAAGCAAAGCCCAGATTAGAAAGGACCTTGTATCTGAAGAGATCAGTCAGGTTAGAAATGGCAGCTCTCATAGGAATTGTAAGGCTTCCCGGATCAACTTTCTGGGAATGACCTTTCTCCTTTGACCTTGTGTAAACACATTATTTTGCTTCTCTTGAATTCACTTAATCTGTAATTCTTTTCTATTATATAATTATATTATGTTGTCGTCTCTCTACTGGACTGTAAGCTTCATGAAGGCAGAGATATGTCATTAACTTTACATCTCCCCAGGTACCAAGCCTAGGTGGTGTAGTGGATAGAGCACCTAGCCTGTCCTCCTCCTCCTCCTCCTCCTCTTCTTCTTCTCCTTCTTCTTCTTCTCCTTCTCCTTCTTCTTCTTCTTCTCCTTCTTCTTCTTCTTCTTCTTCTTCTTCTTCTTCTTCTTCTTCTCTTCTTCTTCTTCTTCTTCTTCTTCTTCTTCTTCTTCTTCTTCTTCTTCTTCATTGCTAACATTTATTCTGTTTACTATGTGCCAGGTACTGTGCTAAACACTTTGCAAAAATCTCATTTGATCCTCACAGCAACCCTGGGAGGTGCTATTATCCCACCCATTTTATTTATTTATTTGTTTTTTTTAGGCAATTGGGGTTAAGTGACTTGCCCAGGGTCACACAGCTAGGAAGTGTCAAGTGTCTGAGGCTGGATTTGAACTCAGGTCCTCCTGAATCCAGGGCCAGTGCTTTATCCACTGTGCCACCTAGCTGCCCCCAAAATTATTTATTTATTTATTATTATTAATTTTTAATTTTTATTTATTTATTTATTTTTTAATGGGGCAATGGGGTTAAGTGACTTGCCCAGGGTCACACAGCTAGTAAGTGTCAAGTGTCTGAGGCCGGATTTGAACTCAGGAACTCCTGAATCCAGGGCTGGTGCTTTATCCACTGCGCCACCTAGCCACCCCTATCCCACCCATTTTAAGGATGAGGAAGCTGAGGCAAACAGAGGTTAAGTGATGGTTAAGTTATATTTTAAAGTTCCTTTCAGTCTTGGAGTCAGGAAGACTCATCTTGAATTCAAATTTAGCCACAGACACTTACTAGCTGTGTGACCCTGGACAAGTCACTTAATCCTGTTTCCCTCAGTTTACTCATTTGAAAAGGAAATGGCAAATCACTTTAGTATCTTTGTCAAGAAAATCCCAAGTGGGGTCATGAAGAATTGGATGTGACAGAAAAATGATTGAACACCAAGGTGCTAAGCCTATGAATCTGCACAGAGTATCGATGCTGGATAAATGTTTGTTGAATGAATGAATGAGGTTATGGTTCTTTAGTTTGACTCTGAAGCCATGAGCCTGAGGATCAGGGCTGAAAGGAAGAGTCTGAGGAATAAAGGAAACTGTGATTGAAAATTGAAAACCCCGAGAAATCTGGACATCTAATTGGCATTTTGAGGACATCTGAGTAATGAGAAACAGCAGGAAAATCTCAGAAATCTCCAGATAGCGGTGACTTTCTGGCCAAGAGGTGACAGTTTTTAAGGACTTAATAGTTAAGTGTCAGAAGTCACAGGGCCAGCTATGCGGGACCCTCTAATGCCAGGTTGATTTGAAATTAGGCAATAAGACTTAATGAGTTCCAGCTGCTCCCACACTGAGCCCTCGCCCCACCTCTGTATCCAGCTTCTTACCTCATAACTTTATTGTGCCTGTACTTCTATCTCCTTGAAAATAGGAACTGCCTAAATCTCAGAGAGCATCTGCCAAAACCAAGAGGCCTATGGATAGGAGAGGTGTTTATTGAGGAAGGACATAAGTAAGCCTGGCACTTGCCTCACTTTCCTGTTCTGTAAAACAAGGGGTTTGGGCTGCATGGTCTCTAAGGTTCCCTGTAACTTTGGTATTTTGTGTTCTCCAGCTCTGATGTTCTTTTTTAAAAAATTATTCTAATGTGAGATGTTGTGTCCTGTAGTTTAACTTCCTTCTAACCTCTGATGTTTTGTATTTTAGCTTCCTTCCAGTTCTGATAGTGTTCTAAGATCCTTTTTAGTCCTGATAGTACTTATTCTGAGAGTACCCCCAATTCTTACAACAATGCAATCAAATCATTGAAAAAAAATTAATTTGGGCTATTTATTGGAAGGTCAAATGCTGAAGTTTAAATACTTTGGCCACATAATGAGAAGATGGAACTTGTTGGAAAAGACCCTGATGTTGGGAAAGATTTAAGTCAAAAGGAGAAGGGGACAGCAGAGGATGAGATAGATAGATGGTGTCATGGAAGCAATGAACATGAGGTTGGATAGACTTAGAGACTGTGGAGGATAGAAGAACCTGGCATGTTATGGGCCATGCATTCATGAAGTATCAGAAACACTGGACAACTGAACAACAATAACAAATTCTGACATTATATATGTCAGTCAGGTAGTATAGAGGCTGGAGCACTGGAGCTAGAGTCAGAAGGACTGAGTTCCAATCCTGCCTCAGACAATTACTATCCTGGTGGCCCTGAGCAAGTCATTTAACCACTCTCAGCCTCAATTTTCTTATTTGTAAAAAAGGGGACAATAATAGCACCTACTTTGCAGGGTCGTTGTGAGGATCAAATGAGATAATGTTTCTGCAAGAACACTTTGCAAACCTTAAAGTGCTATATAAATGCCAGCCATTATTCTAGCTCTGACATCCTGTGTTTCATGGCCCAAGGTTGCCTGTAGCTCTAACATTTTATGTTCTATGCTCTAAGGTCATTTGCAGCTTAATGTTTTCTATTTTCTATTATGATGACCCTTCTCCATCTGACATTCTGTGTTTTAAGGTCCCTGCCAGCCCTTATATTCTGTATTCTATTTCTATAGTCCCTCTCCCAGTTCTGACACTTTATATTCTATGTAAATCATCATCATCTTCATTGCTAACATTTACTCTGTTTACTATGTGTCAGGTACTGTGCTAAACACTTTGCAATAATCTCATTTTATCCTCACAGTAACCCTGGGAGGCAAGTGCTATTATCACGCCCATTTTAAGGATGAGGAAGCTGAGGCAAACAGAGGTTAAATGATGGTTAAGTTATGGTTTTTTTGTTTTGTTTTGTTTTTTTAGTGAGGCAGTTGGGGTTAAGTGGCTTGCACAAGGTCACACAGCTAGTAAGTGTCAAGTGTCTGAGGTCGGATTTGAACTCAGGTACTCCTGACTCCAGGGCCGGTGCTTTATCCACTTCGCCATCTAGCTGCCCCAAGTTATGTTTTAAAGTTCCTCTCAGTCTTGATAGTCTCTGTTCTCTTTCCCAGGTCTCTTCCTAGCTCTGACATTCTATGCTTCAGAGTCTCTTCTAGCTCTTACATTCTGTGTTTTGTCTTTCTGCCCCTGACCAGAGCTGGAACTAGTGGGGGGAACCCTGGATTTTGCACCATGCTTCCTCTCTCTGGAGTGCTGCCCATGTTCTCTGCCCCACTCCATGGCCTTTGTTAGTCTTTTAGTCTCTCAGCCTCTGGTTTTCATGCCCTTCTTTTTGGGCAGGCTTCTGATGCCCTATTTTTACCTCCTGGCCTGGGTGATCCACCACAGATTGCTGGAGGAAGAGGAAAATGTTTCAAGAAGAGAACATCTACAAAGCTGTCTGCTGCCCTCTCCCTCCAAAAAAAAAAAAAAAAGAAAAGAAAAGAAAAGAAAAGAAAAAGAAAAAGAAAAAAAGAGAAAAAACCCAATTTATAAGAGGGGGTAATAATGCTTACACTACCCATCTCAGAGTGAGGTTGGGAGGAAGTGTATGCTTAATGTGCCTCTTCTGCCTCCCAAATGTTCACTGTAGGTTTGGATGAATATCTCAGGCAGAAAGATAAAATATGTATGTTACTAGAGGAGGGTATGACCAGTTTTGTGAGTGACAGTTTACAGAGGGACCTTCGAGACTGTCTAGTCTAACAGTGAGACATGAGAAAACTGAGGCCCAGATAGGTAACCTTTCCAGTCTTCTTACACCCATGTACTCTGTGATCCAGTGATGCCGGCTCCTTATTGCTCGTTTCACAAGCTACTCTGTCTTCTGACTCTGGGCATTTACACTCACTGGCTGTTTTCCTTGCCTGGAACATTCCCTCCTCATCTTCACCTCCTAGCTAAAAAATTAAAATAAAACATTAGTTCCCAGCTAAAAATTCTACCTTCTACATAAAGCTTTTCCCACCCCCTTCCAACAATTCTAATGATTCTCCTCTGTTACGTCAAATGTGTCCTGTCTATATCTTGGTTGTTCACAATTGTTTGCATGTCTTCTCCCCCCTTAGACTATCATCTCCTTGAGAGAAGGGACTATGTTTTGCCTTTCTTTGTATGTTAGTGGATACATGTAACTGAGGTGCAGATGACTCCCCTTATAATTGCAGGGAATACCATCAGTGGTATCAGGAGCTGGAGTAAATGGTAGCCCTAAGCTGTGCTAAGTGTTTAGCGAAGTGCCTGGCACACAGTAGTCACTTAATAAATATTTATTGACTGACTGTCTTGACTTGCCCAGTACTATACAGCTAGGTAGGTCTCAGGACATGTGAGTTCTAGATGGGTTTCTGCCAATCTTAATGATTCCCATCCCTAAACTAATATCCTTGTGAAACAGCGATCATAGGTTGCTCTGTCCTGTGCTTGTTTTCACGCCCGCCATCTTGACAACTGAGTGGTAAACAGGAGCAGAGCCTTATATGTAGTGGTACTAAATAAATATTTATCTGATGAATGAAAGTGAATGAGTGCTCAAATATTGTGTAGGTGGAGAGTTATTTCTTAAGAGTATGAAATAAAGACTCTTCTCCCACTATTACTAGGAAAGAAAGCAGAGTTGACAGAGAAATGATTAATCTTAAGCACACATCATGATGTAAAATGGAACTGGTGACTCTTTACTGCTTCTCTAATACAAATAAGCCAGAAAACATTCCTGGGCGTGGGTGCATTCTTCATGTTTAGAGTTGAACAGTATCCTCTAGTCTACCTCGATGCCTCTTCCTTTTCATTTTGCTGTTTTGGTAGAGTTTCATTCATTACAAAGATACTAGGATGGGAGAACAGAATAATACAGGTATGTCAGTGAAGAATAGCAAATAACAAAGGGCTTGTTAGTGTATTGAGGCTCTTTGGAGTGTATCTAGTTCACCTGACATGGAGGCACCCCTAAGAGGGCTTTCCTGAGCACCCTCAGATCTCCTAAGATAGAGACACTCTTCATTCCCTAACACATGGTGACCTTGGAGTCGGGATCTTAGGCAGAACGTTATAGCCAGCCAGCTCAGCAGGGAAGCCTAGAGAAGCCAGGGTACCTGAGACTCAAGGCCAAGGGGTTTTTTTGATTTTTAATTGGGACTCTCATCTAGAAGAAGAGAGCTAAGCTATGAATTTAATTGCCTCCCCCTCCCCAGAGACTGAGGTGATACAAGGAGAGGTAAGGGAATGATGCCTCCCACATGTTGAGGGAATATGCTTGTATTTTTGTGATTATACCTTTTGAAGTAAATATTCTTTTTATTTTTTATTTTATTATTATTATTTTTTTTTGTGGGTTAATGAGGGCTAAGTGACTTGCCCAGGATCACACAGCTAGTCAGTGTCAAGTGTTTGAGTCCAGATTTAAACTCAGATCCTCCTGAATCCAGGGTCAGTGCTTTATCCACTGCCCTGTAAATATTCTTTTTAAAAAATGAATGCAATGTTAGTAGATAAATATAACTCAGGTGCAGATGATTGCCCCCTTGTAATTGCAGGGAATACCATCAGTGGTATCAGGAGCTGGGGTTAATGGCAGCCCTAAGCACCCCTAAACTCCCTTAAGGGTTCTGGGGAACCCTAGGGATGGGATGGAAGCTATCATGCCTGATCTTCAGGAGGTGGGGGCCAGGTAGTCAATGTTACATGAGAAAGAATATTTCTTTCAGTATTTCAAGGACCTGTGATTTTATTGAGAGAATTCCCTCTTCTGATTTGATCACAATCTTTCTACAACTTCCTAGATCAGGGGTTCTGTATCATGGACCCCTTTGGAAGTCTGGTGAAGCCTAGGAACATCTTCTCAGAATAATATTATTAAATTCATCAAATGAAATACAGAGGACTACAAAGGAAACCAGCTATATTGAAACATGGTTATCAAAATATATTAAAAAAAAGTTCATGACCCACTCTCAGGTTCAGGTTCAAAACCCTTGTCTTATATGATTTTTAAGTGTTATCATGGTAAAAAATGTCATCATTCTGCTACCAAGCTGGTGACAGATGTCTCTGGACTTTGTTAGGTTGGTTCTTGGACAGATACCTAGTTTACCATTGGGCCACTACAGAGAAGTCTTATTCTGATAGCTTGTCACAGCATGGAGATGGCCCTGGGCTCATGAAGGCTTTGACAGCTGAGTTCAAGCTTCAGCAAGTCCTACCAATTTGGAAATGATGATTAGAAGGGATATGGGATTAAAAATTCTAAGCCTCTGGGGTATATAGAACCTCTGGAAGTCATTAAGTTTATTCTGTCGCCTCAAAGCAGGGCTCAATTCACTGTCCCATTCAGAAAGGCATCTCTCTTAGCTTAAAAAATCCCCAGGGAAAGAGACTCCGCAGTTTCCCATAGCAACCCATTTCCATTGCTACACAATCAACTGTAATTTAAGACAGTATGTGATGCCATTGTAAGAGGGTTGGAGAGGGAGAGAGTAATTTGGTGTCTATGTTATTGAAGGGAAGTGTAGAATTGAGAGTAGAAAGGAAATGCCGTATGTACATTTTTTTGTTGTTGTTTAGTCATTTTTTTTTAGTCATGTCAGGTTCTTTGTGACCCCATTTGGGGTTTTCTTGGCAAAGATACTGAAGTGGTTTGCCATTTCCTTTTCCAGCTCATTTTATATGTGAGGAAACCGAGGCAAACAGAGTTAAGTGACTTGTACAGGGTCACGTGTATGAGACCAGATTTGAACTCAAGAAGATGAGTCTTCCTGACTCCAGGCCCAGCATATTGTGTCACCTGGCTGAATATTGTCTCCCTCCACCAGAATGTGAGCTCCTTGTGGGCCAGGGTTATTTTTGCTTTCCTTTGTATGCTCAGTGCTTAGCTCAGTGCCCAGCACAGAGTAAGTTCTTAAACAAATACTTGTTGAATTGATTTGATTGAGGAAAGTGTAAAACTTAGGGTAGAAGATTTCTGGGTGATACTTCAACTCACTCCATCCAATTCTATTCATGATATCCATGGCCTTACGAATCACTCTCCCTCCTCTCCAGTAAATTTATTACTTAATGTTTAGTTTATCATGTTTTTTATCCTCAACCTCTGGCCCCCTTGAATTCCTTAGTTTCCTCAATTTCCTCAAATCACTTGACATCTGTCACTAGTTAGTCTCAACTATACATAGAAATAATAGACCTCTCCCCAATCCCATCCAGGCTTCAACTAAATTTGCCAGAGGCATTAGAATTCCTAGTTTTAGTTCTGGCTCTGACATTCTGTCTCTCAGTTCTAACAGATGATATTCTAAAGCCCCTTCTAACACTGCCATTCATTCTGTGTTCTAAAGTTCTTTCCACTCTGCTATTCTGTGTTTTTTTTTTTAAACACATATTTTATTTGTCTTAATCAGCAATTTCTACCTTCTCATCCTCTCACCCCAACCTCCCCATACTCTCACCCCCTGCAGTTGTGAATACATGAAAAACAAAATCCTTTATAAACATGTATAATGAATAAAAACAAATTTCCACATTGGCCATGCCCAAAGAATATTTGTTTCATTCTGTACCGAGTCCTTCATCTCTCTATTAGAAGGTAGGTAGTATGTTTCCTCATTAGGTCCTCTGGAATCTTGGTTGGTCATTTACACCGTTAAGAATTCAGCATAGTGGTATTCCATCACATTTATGTATCATAATTTATTCATCCATTTTCCAATTTATGGGTACTCCCTCAGAGTCTCATTCTTTGCCACCCTAAAAAGAGCTATGACTATTTTTAGGCATCCTTAGAGTTTGTTTTGCTTTGAACTAATTCCTCCCTTAACCTTTGTTGTTGTTGCTGAGTCATATCATTCATGTCTGACTCTCCATGGCTCCAATTTGGGGTTTTCTTGGCAAAGATGCTGGAGTGGTTTGCCATTTCCTTCTCTAGTTCATTTTTACAGATGAGGAAACTGAGGCAAATAGGGTTAAGTGACTTGCCCAGAGTCATGCTGCTAGTAAGTGTCTGAGGTCAGATTTGAATTCAGGTCCTCCTGATTCCAGTGATCTATCCACTGTGCTACCTCTAGCTTCCTTCCCTTAACCTACTCTCCCTCTAATTCCCTCTCCCCATCTTATCCTGTTTCCGTCCTATTTCCCTGTTGAGTAAAATGTATTTCTGTACCCAACTCTGTGTAAATGTGTGTATATGTGTGTGTGTGTACCCTCTTCTTTTGATGAGTTCAAATGAGTGAGGTTCAAGTGTCCACCACTCCTCCCAACTTTCTACTCCTTGTACTTGCGTACTCTGATTACATGAGACAATTTCCCCTAACTTCCCTTTCCCTTTCTCCCACCTGGCGCATTTCTCTTTTCCTCTCTTTTCATTCTTATTTTCAGATCATCAAAACATGACATAACTACTCCAAGCTTTCTGTCTAATTAGACTCCCTTTGTGATCCATGATAATGATAGCGTTCAGAAGGGGCACACGTATAATTTCCCCATATTTGAATTCGAGTTTATCCTTGTTTAGTCCTTTATCATTGTTCATTTGTTGTTCCCCTTTTTCATGTTACTTTTCACATCTGTGTTTGAACTACAACATTTCCCCACAGTTTTGGTCTTTTCATCAGGAATACTTGGAAATCCTTCCATTAAAGGTCATCCCTCCCCCCACCCCCCTCTGCTTTGTAGCAACATTCTCAATTTGGCTGGGTTAAGTTATTCTTGGCCACAAGCTCATATTCTTTTGGAATATAATTTTTCAAATTCTTTGTTCCTTCACTGTGGTGGCTGATAAATTGTGCACGACACTGACTGTGGCTCCTTGGTACTTGAATTCTTTCTGGCTACTTGCAGGATTTTTTTTGTTTTGTTATGTTTATGGGAATTTTAATTTTGGACTTTCTTTTAGGAAGTGATCCATAGATTCTTTTTTTTTCCACTTTCAATTTGCCCTCTGGCTCTAAGAGATCTGTGCAATTTTCTTTTTCTTTTCTTTTTTTTTTTTCAGGGCAATGAGGGTTAAGTGACTTGCCCAGGGTCACACAGCTTAGTTAAGTGTCAAGTGTCTGAGGCTGGACTTGAACTCAGGTCCTCCTGAATCCAAGGCCGGTGTTTCATCCACTGCGCCACCTAGCTGCCCCCACAATTTTCTTTTAAGATTTCTTGAAATAGTATGTCTTGAGGGGCAGCTAGGTGGTACAGTGGATAAAGCACCAACCCTGGATTCAGGAGGACCTGAGTTCAAATATGGCCTTAGACATTTGACACTTACTAGCTGTGTGACCCTGGGCAAGTCACTCAACCCTCATTGCCCTGCAAAAAAAAATAGTATGTTTTGTTTCTTTTTTGCCCATGGCTTCAGATAGTTCAATGGTTCTTGTTTTTTCCTTGATCTGTTTTCCAGGTCAATTGTTTTTGCTATGAGATACCTTACATTATCTTCTATTTTTTCAGCCTTTTGACTTTGTTTTAATATTTCCTACTGCCATTGGCTTCTATATTATCCATTCTAATTTTGAGAGTTTGTTGCTTGGTTAAGGTTTTGTGCTTCTTGTGCCAAGCTGTTAATTCCTTTTCTAATTTTTTCTTTCATAGGTTTCATTACTTGTTCCTTTTTTTTTCCTCAAGGACCCTCTTTCCATTTATAAAAACATCTTTTAACTTTTTTCCCTCTTGCTTCATCTCTTTCAGGAATTCTAGATGAGTTTGCACCCAAGCTATATGCTTTTCTGAGACTTTACTTGTAGATGTTTTAGAGTCATTCTCTTCTGCATTATGTTTTGAGCATCCCTGCCACTTCAATAGCTCATTATGGTGGGGTTCTTCTGTTTGTTCATTATTCTAATTTATTTCCTGACTTCAGACTTGATGTTAGGAACAGACTTTTCTGCATTTCTGGAGGGAAGTCCTGAGCTAGTCCTGTTGATACTTTCTTGTGGGGTATTGAGTGTTTATGCTATTCCAGGATCTTAGGCAGATTGTGTACCTGTAAGCTTTTAGTCTGAACCAGGGTAAAGTCTCTTTGCCTTCCTGTTCTGAACTGTGAAAGTTCCTGACCTGGGTTTGGGCCTGAGCAAGAGTAGACTTCTCCTGCACACAGCCCCTATAAACCAGCTGGAAAGCTTCATTGGTTCAAAGCAATTGAATTATATGGTCCCCTTTAGTCTGGGGTTTCTGGCTTGGTTATTCCTCTGTAGCCTGGGCTAGATGCTGGAAAAAATGAGGCACTGCTTGCTCTTGTGGTCTGAACCAAATCACTATTGTTTGCTTCTGAATGTCCCTCTTTCTCCATATATCACCCCAAACCTCCCTACCTGGGAATGCCACAGCTGGCATGAATAGGTCCCTTTTTCACTCTGCCCTGGATCTGTGACCCAAAACTGGGTGCTTTTTCATACCTCATTCTTCTGCAATGGCCTGGTCTGGATCTGGGACCTCTTCCTGTCCTGGATACCAGAGTGTTCCACTTGCCATGTGCTCCTTCTCCCTCCTTCCCTTTGCTCTCACTGTCTAAAGACTTCCCTGCCTGTTTTTATATGCCAAGCTAGGCTGGACAAAGGATTCGTTTTGACTTTTCCTGGATTTACCCACCAGGATTCTGTCCGGTGAATGTTCTAGATCTGTTTGGATGAATCTATGGATGGGAGCTCACCACACTTCTTCCTACCACTCCCTATTCCATGTTTTAAGTTGCTTTTCCCAATTCTAGCATTATATGTAATGATGTACCCTATAGATATGATACACTTTGTCTATATTCTAAGGTACTCTTCCAGCTCTGACATGTTATATTTTCAGTTCTAAGGTACTTTCCATCTCTGGCATTCCAGTTTCTTTGTTCTAAGATTTCAGGCTCTGACATATTATATCCTAAGGCTCTCTAAGCTGGAATGCTCTGTAATTAATATTTTAGGGGCCCTCGAAGTTCTAACATTGTAAGTTTCTTGTTATAAGGTCCCTTCTTTTTCTTATATTCTATATGCTGAGCTTAGAAAGGTAGTTTGCATTCAGATTGTAGAAGGCCCTAAAATGTCAGAGGAAGGCGTTTATCTGCCAAATGACAGATGATGAGGTACAGTATATGTTCCAAGATTTCTTCTATCCATGCTGGTCTTTGTTCTCTGCCCTGTGTTCTCAGGTTCCTTCCAGCTCAGATATTTAACATTCTAGCATTCTGTGGTTCTACATACTAGGAAAATCCCTCTTATTGCAGCAAGAATAATAGAATCATTGAATTTGAAAGTTGGACAGGACCTCAGAAGCTATCAAGTCAAAATCATATATGAAAGAAATCCCCAGTACAACAATCCCACTAAGTGGTCACCCAGCATCTGCCTGAAGACCTCTGAGGAGAGAGAACCCACCACCTCTGGCAGAGATGAGCCAAATTGGCCTTTTTTCAACTTCTACCCATTATTTCTGGTTTTGCCCTTTGGGGCCAAGCAGGATAAGCCTCAGCCCTCTTCCTTGTGATTGCCCTTCAGATATTTTGTGGACAAATAGATATCATGTCCTCCCCAAGTCTTCTCTTCTTTAGATTAAACCCTTTGAGTAGTTTCAGCTAATTCTCTTAGGCCAAATTATGTGTGTAACTGAATTCTGTGAGTTCATCAATGTGGAGCTAAAGGGTATTGCTGGAGAAGAAATAAATGGGAGAATCCAAGAGGTGGTTTTTTGGTCTGGTGAAAAAAAAAGTTATCCTAAGATTCTTAGAGGAATCTGATCATGAAACTGTCCAGGTAGGTTTCTAGGCTCCCAGGCATTTTGCTGTTCCCTGGTTTAGAACTCTCTGTTGTTGAGAGGTGCACTGGGTCAGACTGTCCTGGCCACGGTACATATAGGATCTCAGGATGCTGCTATGGGTTGAATTTCTCAGGTTCAGGTCTGGGGCAATTGGAATCTCTTCTGAATGGTGTCACTAGAAACTTCTACCTCTAGATTATTATTTTTTTTTTTTTTGGTGAGGCAATGAGGGTTAAGTGACTTACCCAGGGTCACATAGCTAGTAAGTGTTAAGTGTCTGAGGCTGGATTTGAAGTCAGGTCCTCCTGAATCCAGGGCCGGTGCTTTATCCACTGTGCCACCTAGCTGTCCCTACCTCTAGATTCTTATAAGACATGCCCAATGTGCTCTGGTTCAAGACTGCCCTGTCCTGGGTAAACTTCCTTGGCCAAAGGACCAGTGAGGACAGATTCCCTACTCTAGTAAGCATTGTGGTGAAGTGGAAAGAGGAATGAATCTGGAGTCCAAGGGCCTGGGTCTTGACCCTAGGATTACACGAACACATTCTCTGTACAGGCCCTCTGTGTCACCAGGTCTCAGGAGTGGCGACATTTATCTGAAATAAATTGGGGAGTCATACTCGGTGCCTCCATTGCTAGCATGGGCTTGACTCAGCTTACAGAGGTCTAGGATCTGTACCTTGGGAACCCTGGTCTTACACAGATAGTCACAGTCCAGAGAGCATGGGGGTGGAGCCCTGGGAAAATCATTTATAGGGAGAAAGGTATAGGAGCATGGGGGCAGCTCTTTGACTTTCTCCCCTTCCCCTCCCCTCTCCCTGGGGTGACAGATGGACTCCATTGGCTCCTGGAATGAGAATCAGAGAGTAGAAAGACCACTGGACTTGGTTTGGAAGCCTGGGTTTGAATTCCTTTACCCTCAGCAAATCCCTTAGATTCCCCGAGTCTCAGGTTTCTTATCTATAAAATGGGCATAATAATAGCACCCTCCTGAGGGTTGTTGAAAGGACAGTGCTTGGAAAATTTTAAGGTGGTATAGAAATAGAACCCTCTGTTCTTAATGGCTTGAAAGGCTTAGAGGAAATGGCTCTTTAGGGATTGTGTGAATTTAGATGGAAATTACCTTCTTTTCTTGTCTTTTCAGAGCTGAGGATAAGCCTTCCTGGATCTGTAAAGTTCTTTAGAAAAAGGCATTAGGGCCCTTAAGCAATTAGTGACCCATTGTTGTCCAACCGCTGACAGGTTGGTGACTTGCTTTAAGATTTTACCTCCTTTCCTTCAGAAGTGGGAGAGAAAAGCAATTCAAAGGAGACAGGGCAGCTAAACAGGATACAGAGGGAAGAGATCATCCTGGCTGAGACCTGAAGCTGAGCTAGGCCCTAGCACCATGAAACAACTTTGTTGTTACATGAGACATACAGTCGCTGATGTCACCATCTATTGTGGTGCACTTGTCCTGACTTTGCCAGCACCTCTAACCCTTGGGAAAGCCTTTCCTATTGCTTTCCTGGTTCCCTGGCTTTGGTTGCCCCAGGGAGCACTGGCTTGTCCTGGGTAGCCCCCTGCTTCATCTTCTGGATCACAAATTGGACTCTGATCTCTTCCCCCAGGAGGGTTCTTTTCTACATGTTACTGGCCCTTTTGTTAATAGACTTTAACCGTCAGCTACCTAGCAGCCCCAGATAGAATAGAAGTTGGAACTCTGGACCTGGAGTCAGAAGACTGGTGTTCACACCCTACTGCCAACATTTATAGATGTGTGTGATAAGTGATTTAATTTCTCTGATCCTCAATTTCTTACTTTGTAAAGTGAGGGTTTGGAAATGAGGACCTCTAAGGCTCTGAGGTCCCCCTTCTACTCCTAAATCTATCATTCTCTGATTCTTGGGATGATTTTTGTTGTTGTTGAGTCATTTTTCAGTTGTATCTGACTCTTTGTGACATTATTTGGGGTTTTCTTGACAAAGATACTGGAGTGGTTTGCTATCTCCTTCTGCAGATCATTTTATAGATGAGGAAACTGAGGCAAACAGGGTTAAGTGACTTGCCCAGGGTCACACAGATCATGTCTGAGGCCAGATTGGAACTCAGAAAATTGAGTATTTCTAACTCCAGGCCTGATGCTCTATCCACTATACAACCTAACTGCCCTTGGAACAGGCTGTCTTGAAATGGCTGCTTTATGCCTCTTATAACTCTTCTAGCTCTTTTATTTTCTGTTATTTCTTCCCTGAATAATCGAGTCAAAATTATCTTCCAACTGTTTTACCTCCATAGATTGTTGTTGTTTATCCTGCATTCTTGGAGAGGACCATGACATCACTGATGTCATGACTTGTGGTGAATTGTATGTAAATGAGGGAGGGCTGTGCAAAGTCACCAACCTCACTCTCTCCTCCAGAGCCATCTTGGTCTAGTGAAAAGATACATTATCTGGACAACAGGAGATGGCCCTGGGTACTTAAGGCAATTGCGGTTAAGTGACTTGCCCAGGGCCATATACCTAGTTAGGTGTAGGAGGTGACATTTGAACTCAGGTCCTCCTGACTTCAGGGCCAGTGCTCTATCCACTGCATCAACTTCATAGATAAGAGAGGAAAAAAGGGGTGCCCAGGTGAAGGCTTAAGGAATTTCTGGAAGCACAGAAGGTGCAGGCTTTGGCTACTAGAGGATTATGGGATTCTAAGGCATAGACCAAAGGGAACTGTAGTAATCATTTTATAGATCCCAAATCATGCAGGTAGTTGGGACTCGCCCATGGCTTCTGCTCCCACAACTGTGCTCCTTTCATAACAACACACAACTGCCAAAGTTGTAGGGCACAAGGAGGAAACTCTCACAAACTCCAGAAGAGTTAGGCAGGGTGGTATAGTGGAAAGAACACTGAATTTGGCATCAGAAGGGCTGGATTTCAATTTGAGCTCTACCATTAAGTAAGCTGTGTGACCTGGGCCAAGTCCTTTCTCCTCTGTCTCTGAACCTTAGTTTCCTTCCTTATATAAGGCAGTAGTGGAGCGAGCACTGGACTTGGAATCAGCAAGACCCAAGTTCAAATCCTACCTAAGGCATTTACTAGCTGTGTGACCTGGACAAGTCACTTAGCCTCTCTGATCCTCAGTTTCTTTATCTATAAAATGGAAATAATAATAGCACACAACAGAGTTGTTGTCAAGACTAAGTGAGATAATGGATGTAAAGCACTTTGTAAACCATATAAAAAGGAGGGAGGGGCTTTATGGAGCTATGAATATTATTATTAGTACTGTAATAACAGCGACAATGTTGTAGAGCAGATCCTTGTTGAGATGCAGTTTGGACTGAATGGCCCTAACAGATCTGTGAGTCGAATTTGTGACTAAAGGTCTCATTCTGAATGTCCATTACTCCTTGCTGTCCTGAGGCATTTCTTTGTAACTGTAAAATCACTTCCTGAGGTTCCTTCCATACCTGGGGAATACCTGCCCTCCTCCCCCACCCATCTTCTACTTTGTCTTGTGACCAAGGCCCCCATACCTCCCATTGCCCACCCTGCCATTTCCCGCCATCACTGGATAGACAGAGACAGACAGATGGAGAGCTGTACAATGTCTTTTCTTGGTCGCAGTTGATTTTTGTACATCCGTAGTTAGCTTTTTGCGTCATACAAAGTTGGGGGTGGGGGTGGGGGTGGGGGGGAGCGGCAGCCATGGCTTTAGGTCAGATTCAAGAGGGTGGGAGGGAGCCCCCCTCCCCCAGGCACTGACACATTCAGGGGATGCGGGGCCACAAAGACACAATTACACACAAGAGGGTTGGGGGTTGGATTGCCTCTGAGGTTGATGGAAAGCAAGATGGTCACTCAGCTTGGCCTAAGGCCCCCCCCCACCTCACACTTCTTCCCCTTGGGACCAGGGCCAATGGGCCTCTGGGGAAGGTGGAGGCAGAGGGTCCAGAAATGGGGGAATAGGGTCCTGCCCCCAGCTTCCAGATGAACTCAATGAATAGGGAAGTTACTCCCTAGCTTTCAAACTCTCTCCCCCCAAGATCCTTCCTCTTTCCCCAGGTTTCTAGAGTCAGAGCCACCAAGCCACTTAGTCCTAGAGAAGAGTCTACATCTTGGATTAAGGGCAGGGTGTGGCTATCAACCTCTTGTCATGGTATGGATCTCAGGAACCAAGCTGCTAGGGGCAGACTTATTGCCTAAGGAAATATGGCATTGGGGAGATCTGTCAGATACCCCGTGTCTTAGATATGGTATTCACCAGCCTTTTAGATAAGAACCCAAATGGGAGGTCTGAGGGTCTGGGGCAAAGCCAGCCTTTACGTCTCCTTCCTAGCTGACAATTCTTGGCCAAGGAAGGAGGGTGGGAGGGCTTTCCCTCCAACTCTGCCTTTGCAATAGCTTCATGCACACATGCTAGCTATACCTTCCCCTCTGCCACATGCACTTGTTTGCTTCCTGAATCACCAATGAGTTTTCCCAGGTGGGGATCCTGCATACTTCACATTCTCTATTATCAAGTGCCAACATATTTCCACGGATGGCAGCACATGCTCTTTCTCTTTTCCTCTTCACCTATACTATGCCCTGTCAGCAGATTCTATCTCATTGCTCATCTGGGCAGGGAAGCTAGAATCAGTTTGTCTCAAGCCAGTCCCTGCGCCCAAACAACTTGCCGAACACTAACCACCCTTACCCCCCACCGCTAGCCTGGGTCATACACACACACACACACACACACACACACACACACACACGTACACACATCAGTCCCCCAGTCCATGCACTGAATGCAAACACACATAATCTCCCAGATGGTGCTCCATATATCATCCCCTCTTCCCCCAGTGTATCAAACATACACATGCCTTCTCTAGGCAGTGTCTTACAATCAGCTACGTAGGCAGTGTGTGTGACACACGTGCCATATATCCATCCCCTTGCCAATGTACTCCCTATGTGGCACCCCTTTCCCCATGGCCTATGTGCCATGCACACATTCCATCATCCCCAGATCCTTCCTTGACCTGCCCACTGGGGGTGCCTGGATCGGAAAAAGCTTGACTGGGATTAGTTACACTTCTTAGGCTCTCTAGAAACAGTCTCCTGGGGTGTATCTTCCCCCTTTCTCCTGTTTCTTAGGAGTGGTCCCCAAGGAAGCCAGCACCTTGGGGGTGGTTGGGGCCTCCCAGGGCAGTTAGTGGTTAAGTCTTGAACTTGTAGGAGGTCTGCTATGTATGTGGAAAGATCTTAGTGGAGAGCTAGTTACCCTCAAGGGCCCACCTTAGCTTGCAACTGTGGCAACAGCAGGAGCAGTCTTGTGCCCTGGGGGAGAGGCGGGGAGTGCTTTGGAAGCCCAGAAAGGCCCCTCCAAAGTGAAAGGCTCTGGGCAGCTGAAGGCCCCAGAGTTCCTTTTCACTAAGCAGGTAGATTTCCCTTTCTACACCCAGAAATTCTTTATATATGTTTGCAGACCTTTTCTTTTTCTATCAAAGTTTTTTTTTCCCCCCGACTTCAAACTCCTTTGTACCCCTGGGGATCCCCTTATATATCAGTAGACTCCTTATATGACTTGGATTCTCTTTGTACAACTGGGAATCCCTTTGTATTTCTGCAGACTTCCTGTGTATTTGGGAATTCCTTTGTGGGTCTTTGGACCTCTTGTAACTGGGCATCCCCTTGCGTCTCTGCAGACCCTATGTTTAGCTGGGAATTGGTCCCCAGACATCAGAGGAGCCTCTGATATTGTTTCCTGGAGCTCACGATGATGACAAATGACAAGAACCACTAACATTCTCTCAAGAGAGGCAAATGGCTCAGGGACTATCCAGTTTCTGCTCAGCTTCCACTTAGCCCCAGCTTACCCCTCACCTCTGACCCCACAAGACCTTGCAGATGACCATCTTACTCCATGGACCATGGACAAGCAGAGACAACAATGGGGTGATACAGCAGTTGAGGGGGTTGTTTCCCCCATTACAGAGACATACATGGACACACAAATATATGACCCTGGGGGCCGGAGACTGGGGCACAAAGAGGCAGGGGAAAGAGTTGGGAGTTGGGGGGAAAGGAATACCTGGGGGCTGGAGAAACAGATCACCCCAGGACAGAGGGGATGAACAAAACTCCCTTTCTGGTTTTAAATCTATGGTTTTTTTTCCCCTCATCTTTAAAGTATTGCAGTCTAACTGATATGGCTTTAACTATTGGAAACGGACAGAGAAGACACGACGTGAGCTGCTTTCTCTTTTGAAATTAAAGGAAAAATTCTCTAAAATGAAACACCCCAGTATGCAAACTGGGGTGATGGTGAAAAGTGGTGGTGGTGGTGGGCGGCGAGGGGCAGGCATAGCAACCCTCTCTGAGGCATCTCCCTCTTCCACCCCTAGATCCAGCATGGCTTCTCTGTTAGAGGGACAAAGGGCAGTCCTGTTCCTGCCATGGCCACCCAGACCAGTCTGAGCTGCCAAGTGCTTCCCAGGACCCAAACAGGATTCTTCCCATCACATCCAGTGAGGGAGGAAGGTAGCAAAGGCTTGGCTCAGGGAGCCCAGGGGAAGAGGGAAGGTCTTGGGCCATTAGGAAAAATTTCTCCTCTCACATCTGTTCCAGGGGTGGTGATGGGTAGGGACTGACTGGTCTGAGGGGGAGAAAAGATATTTTCCAGGCCCTGCTACCACTCTCAGTCATGCAGACAGTCTGCAAAGTGTTACACATGCATTTTCATACACACACATACCCCACCCCCCCAATATAGACAGTCTATGATACAGACACACAAAATCTCTAGCACACATACACACTTTCTAAAACACCCACCCACACACTCTCTATGCATACGTATTCGAATCCCTAGCATTCTAACACAATCTCTAATACACATATAAGAATAGTCTCTAAAACATACACATACAATCTTTGACACATCCATACACACATACATATTTATAACACATACATTCACACCATCCCAACTATATACATACCCATTCTGCCACCACCACTCCCATTCCACCCACATTCATATGCACTTTCACATTCACAATCCTTCCTGCCCTAGGGCTTCTCAGAATGGTGGGGAGGCAGAGTATTGGGTATGGGAGGGGAGGGGAGGGTTGAGTGAGGTGTATAGGGATTTCCTTGGCACATCTGAGAGGAGAATTTTTTCCTGGCCACAAGACAGACCCATAGATGGATGGACAGATGCCTGCTTTGGGGCTTAGCATATGGGCAGACAGATCCTCAGCCAGAATGAGAGGGCAGCAGCTCAGCTGGGGCTGTCTTCTCCTATGGGATCAGGGCTACACTGTAGGTAAGCCTGCCCTCAGTGCCTCAGCCTGAGTCCTGCTTATGGGGAGCCCTCCTGGGGGCCAGTGGAGCCTCCTGGACATGTTGTCCACTCAGGGCCCTGGAAGCGCCTGGATGGGCTGGGGAGTGGGGAGGGGAGCAGCATCTCTTCTCCACTAGGTGTTCTCTGGTCGAGGATTGATGCTGTCCGATGGCTCCAGCTTTTAGTATGTGTTTGGAAGGGGCTACCCTATTTAGGGAGAGGACCCTAGGCTGGGGTGGGTGGGGGGAGGGCCCAGCATGCCTTTTCAGGAGAGAAGGGGTCAAGTTACCCCTTTCATAGAGCATGTTCTAGAGTGGCCACAAGGATGTGAGTGGAGGGTGGAGGCTTCCGGGGTTCAGTGGTGTCACAGGGACAACCTTTATTGCCCTGTGGGAAGGATCTGCTCCACTACAGGGGCAAGGACAGGCTGCCATATTTGTGGGAATGGGAATCAACCTTTCTGGTGGTACCCTGCCCAATCTCTACCCAGTGGCCCCTCAGAACTCCAGAATACGCCTTTGGTTAGGGCACAGGCCCTTCTCTGACCCTCCCTATGCTTTGGGGTCTATCTGGGTCATTGATGACAAGGGAATAAGGCCAGGGCTAGGGACTAAGAGACTCTAATGATACCTCCCACAGTCAATTGATCTTCCTTGCAACTCCCAGGCCTTGCTAGGAACAGGGAGGGACTAGGCTGGCAGGGGCTGTTCTTACCATGGTGCGCTGAGTCCCTGGAATTGAAGTGCAATTGGGGAGGCATAGGGAGATATGAAGGAAACAGAGATCTGTTCCACATTCCTCTGGGATTGGCCAATGGGCTCCCTAATGAAGGGTCTAGCACTGGTCCTTGCCCCCTCATCCTTGGGCTATGTTGGGCAGGGCTGGAATGTGTTGGGCATTTTGACCCATTGGGGTTGGGGAACAGGGCTTAGAGCTCCAGTGATCTCTAGGGGAGTAGAGGAGGAAGGATAGGCAACCTGACCTTCCTCTCCTCTGACTCATTCCCCTAGGGTCCACTGGCCTGGCCCTTCCCCCCTCTCTGGCAGTGGAAATCATGCTCAAGGCATGAGGAATGTTCCTGGTGGGAAGAGGTTTGGGAAGAGCGTGTGCATGTGGGACTCAGTGGTGAGGCCTTTCCTCCCACTTCAGCACATCCCGGGCCTCTCCTGAGGTCGTCAATGGTTTGGTCCTAGTTTCTGGCCCTCAGCCCAGGCCAGCAGCCTTCTTTTCCTAGGGCTCCTCAAGAGGCCCAGGGCACTGTGGGGGCAGGGAGGGAGCCCGGGGAGTTTCTGGCCAAAGATGAGGGGCTTGGGTCCCACAGTCCATGTGAGGGGTGGAGGTGGGGGTGAGGTCAAATGAGGTTTGCCTTTCAAAATTCATACTGAATGGAAAGTGGAAAAAAATAAATTAAAAACAAAAGTGGGACTGTTGAGAATGGGATGGAGTTGGGCCAGGGTTACTTCTTGAACATGTCCTGGAGAGGCCCGGGCAGGTACTTGAGAACGGTGTCCAGGATGCTCTCTTCCTCCTCTTCCTCCTCATCCCCACAACCAGCTGGAATGGCTTTCTTAGGGCGGGTCAGGCTGCCCTCACATGGCTGCTCCAGGGCAGCCTTCTCTTCAGCCTCCTTCTCCTCCTTCTTCTTCAGGCCATACTGTATAGGGAGGAAGAAGGGGCAAAGGGGGAGCCCAGTTGTGAGGCCCTCTCCAGTCTCCCCCCACCCCAACCCGATCCTCTTCAGCTCTTCCAAACACCTGTGCCTTTGCCATGGGAGACCTGGCTTAGTTATTAGGATAACAGGATTGGAAGGGAAAACTTAGAGATTGTTTAAATTGATCCTTTTATTTTACCAAGGAAGAAACTGAGACCCAGACAAGGTCAGTGGCAGGGGTGGAAAGTTGGCAGGGATGGGATTCCAACTCTGGTCCTCTGACTTCAGATCCAATCCTGTATCTCATAACCAAAAGGAGGCCCAACTTGGGTGGGGAAAGCAGTGTGGTGTCTTCCAGCCTAAAAGGTGACTACAGGGCTCCCTCCTACAGGAACCTACTTTCCAAGGACCTCTCCTAGGAAGCTATTCTGCCCTAGGAATGATCAGGCACAGGGGTGAGAAGGGAGTGGGCTATGCTGGGAAGATACATACTGTTCTATTCCCAACAATCATAGAACCAGTCCAGTTTATATAAAAGAGCATTGGAAGAGGATTTTAGTTCTGGCTCTGCTAGTCAGAGAAGGGCCTGTGATCTTGGAAAAAATTAATCTCCCCTTTGAGCCTCAGTTTCCATATCTATAAAATGGGAATACTAATATTGACCCTGCGTCTTCTCAGAGGGTTTTTTTTTGTTTTTTGTTTTTTTTTTTGCAGGGCAATGGTGATTAAGTGACTTGCCCAGGGTCACACAGCTAGTAAGTGTCAAGTGTCTGAGGCCGGATTTGAACTCGGGTACTCCTGAATCCAGGGCCGGTGCTTTATCCACTGCGCCACCTAGCTGCCCCCTCAGAGGGTTTTTATGAAGATCAAACGAGTACTTTGTAAACTTTGAAGTCCTATAGCCGATATGAGAGACGATGATTGTTGTTACAGGCAATATCTGGGGAAGGTAAAGGAAAGGAAGTGGGAAGGGCAGACTGACCTTGTCTCGAATTTGCTGCCGGACCTTTTCTCGCTCTGCCTCCATGCGAGCATGCTTTGCTTTGCGTTCTTCCTCCTGCTGCCGTAGAGCCTCCTGCCTCTCCTCCTCTTTCTTCTGGGCATCTGGGTCCTTCTCCTCCTCACCCCCCAGCATCTTCCCCATGTCTTTGGTGGCCCCTGTGATGCAGTAGGAGAAAAGACTAGAATCAATCTGAGGAAAGGGAGGGCCAGAAGTGAACATGGGATGGGAGAAGGGAAGAAGGAGCTCAGGGATGATGGATGGATAATGAGAGGGACAGAAGGGCAATGGGAGGGATAGTTAGAAGGAGGAATGCAATGAGGAATGGAAGGAGAAAAGACTAGAAAGAAGCATGAAGGAAGGTATGGAGAAAGGCCTAAAGGGTAAGATGGATAGAAGAAGGAATGGAAGGATGAAAGAAAAAGGAAGGGGATAGATAGAAGGAGGGACAGATGGAGGAAGGGATGGTGGAACAGAGAGAAGTTTGGGAAGGCAGATATAATAGAAGGTGAGAGATAGTATATTTCATGTGTTAGAAAAGATCATACACCTACATGAAGAAGATTCTTGAATCTGAGGGGAGAAGGTTGTTTTAATTTGTTTGGCGATTAAAGGAAAGGAAAACCAGAAGTGATGTCCTTGTGAACGTGTATTCCAGACTTCCCAGTCATTTAGAGGATATCACAGTAGACTCAGAGGGTGGAGGAGACAAGGAGAGGAGCAGCTACTATAGAAAAAAATTCTGACCACCAAGGAGGAATTGGCCGATGAAGTGGGAATGATAGAAATTTGGAAGGGAGTGACCCTGTCATCTTGGAGTTTGTAGAAATGAAGGAAGGGAATATTCTTCATAGATGTGCCAAATTTTGAAAAAATTCAGAGAAATGGTGGTTATGAGGCCTTGGCTGGGGCTGTATAAAGAAGGTTGATAGGCTTTCAATAATTACATTATCACAGTATAATCACGAATGATTCTAATGAGGAAAAAAAGAGGGAACTCTCTTAAGAATTGGATGTGATCACACAAGCGAGCTCTCAAACTTAGACAAACTTAGATTTATTAAACACAAGTACAAAAACAGAATCATAGAGCTTAGACATTGGAATCAATCTAATAGTCATCTAATTCAATTTCCATCTGAACATGAATACCATTTCCATCCCTGAAGACCTTCTAGTCATTGTTCTATCCCTTACCACTTTCTAACGTAGCCCATTCCATTTTTGGACAGAAGGCATGTCACCAGTAGGAACTAAATATGAATATGATTGTGTGTGCTCGTATGTGTATGTGTGGAATTCTATCTAATCTTGTGAGAAATTCCCAGGCAGAATGAGGTAAATCATGACACATCAACTCTGGAGGACTGAATTATGGTAATTAGTAGGTCTGGCTCTTGAAGGAAATGAGAATGGCTGGAAAGGCATTAGCTTTGAATGGTAAATGGAACCCAAAAGTTAGATGATTGCTGGGATTAGGGGAAGAGTGTGCTGAGGGTGGGAGGTAGGGATTCCCTTAAAATAAGATGGCAGCTGGCCATGCATCATGGATGGTCCCAAATTTAGAGTGGGTAGGAATGGACTTATGTATTCTCAAAGTGGCATCTTCTAGTGTAGTCAAATTATGGAATGGGGGGATGGGAGTGGGGATGGCAGTTCAGCGTAGTAAACATTCAACTTGTCAGAAAACCTGGGTTCAATTACTGTCATTACTATCTTTATAACATTGGACAAGTCACTTAACCTCCATGGTCCTCAGTTTCATCATCTGTAAATTGTTAAATTAGATCATCTCTGAGGGCCCTTCTACTTCTGACATTTTATGTCCTAAAGTCCCTTGAAGCCCTGAAATGCTGTGATGCTGTGGATCCTGGTCTCAGTAAAATGGCAGTTTGGTGCTCTGCATATTTGTTGTCTTTTACCTTCTTGCCTTTAAAGGAAAAAAAAAACCCATCAAATTTCTGCCCTTGGGTGAATTGAGGAAGTGTTCAGGCCAGGCCAGGCCAAGTGAGGCAAGCTTTGGTATCAGGAGAAGAAAAAAAAGAGAGAAGGGGCCACAATGAACGATATCATGAGCCAATCAGTCAATGCCAATGACTGTCAAAATGACAGTAGTAACTTATATATTCAGATTCATGAAGGAATAGATTTGTAGAATCACTGAATATCAGAGCTTGAAGTGCCCTTAGAAACCAGCCACACCAACCCTCTCATGAAGAAATTAAGGCATAGAGAAAGAGGCTGACCTGCCCAATGTCACAGAGCTAGTAAGTGACAAAGCTTGGGACTTGAACGCAATTCTTCTAAGTTGAATCATTCCATGATTGTGCCACAAAGGGTTTGGTCCCTTTTCTTGTCCAGGTTTTCATTATTTGCAAAACAGGGTTAGGAAGACTCAAGCCCAGAAAGTGCTGAGGCCCCTAAGACATTTGAAGCTATATTTAGGGCTCTTTATAGAAGATGGCATAATGCTAATAGATGATATGGAAGTTGAACTAATTAGCTCTAATTCTTCTATCATTTTTTCCAGCAAGAAGGATGGTCATCAAATTGAGGAGGGAAAACAATTCAGCTCGATTCAACAAACATTTATTAAATGTCTGTTATATGCAAGGCACTACCCTAGGTGCTGTTGACAGAAGGCCAAGAATGAGAGATCTCTTGTCCTCAAGGAGCTTATATTCCAGTTGGGGTAGGGGAGGATTACAACATATACATGGTTAAGTAAATATGAGATTCCAGAGGATTCCAGAGCATTACCAATCAGGGGGATCATGGGATTAAAAACCCGGAAGGGACCTTTGAGATCATCTCTTCCAACCTCTTCATTTTATAGATGAAGAAACTGAGATCCAGTGTAGAGATGTGACTTACCCAAGATCACATGGGTAGTAAGTGGCAGAGTCAAGATTCAAGCCCAAATCTTCTGACTTCAGATCTACAAAACAATGCTACTTCCCAGTTTTGATTTATAAGCAAAGTGGCTACCCACTGAGGATCCATGCTTGTCCTTATGCTGTTTAACATTTTTATCAGTGACTTGAATAAAAGCATTCATGTTATGCTCATCAAATTTGCAAAAGACACCAAGCTGAGCTGAGATGGATAGCTAACAGTGTATGGCAGAGTCAGGATTGCAAGTTATCTTGATGGGCTAGAGCATTGTGCACAATCTAGTTAAGATAAAATCCAATAGGGATGACCCACATGTACAAAAATATTTATAGCTGCTCTTTTTATGGTGGCAAAGAATTGGAGATTGAGGGGATGCCCATCGATTGGGGAATGGTTGAACAAGTTGTGGTATATGATTGTACTGGAATATTATTGTGCTATAAGAAATGATAAGCAAGCAGGTTTCAGAAAAACTTGGAAAGACTTAAAAGAACTGATGCTGAGTGAAGTGATTGGAACCAGGAGAACATTGTACATAGTAACAACAACATTGTGCGATGACCAACTTAGCTCTTCTCAGCAATACAATGATCCAAGACAATTCCAAAAGACTCATGATGGAAAATGCTCTCCACATCCAGAAAAAGAACTATGGAGTCTGAATGCAGATCAAAGCATACTATTTTCACTTCTTTTGTTGTTGTTTTGTTTTTTCTTTCTTACCATTTTCCTCTTTTATTCTAATTCTTTCACAACATGACCAATGTGGAAATATGTTTAAGATGATTGTATTGTATCACCTATATCAGATTGCTTGCTATTTTGGGGAGGGGGGAAGGAAGGGAGGAAGAGAGAAACATTTGAAACTCAAAATCTCACAAAAATGAATGTTGAACATTATCTTTAAATGTAATTGGAATAAAATAAAATAAAATACTATTAAAAAAAGAAATTCAATAGGGATAAAAGTATGGTTTTGCATCAGGGAACAACCTCCCAGTGTCAGAGGTATAAGATGAGGGAGACATGGATAGACAACAGATACTCTGAAAAAGATCCGGGGGCATTAGTGGACTACAAGCTCAATATTAGGTAGCAGTGTGACATGGCAGCCAGAAAAGCTAATATGACCTAGGGCTACAGTAGAAGTGGCACAGCTTCTAGGAATAGGTAGGAGATAGTTCCTCTGTACTTTGCTCTCATCAAAATTAATTTGGAATATTGTATTCAGTTCTGGGAGCCATGGTTTAAGGACACTGATAAACTGGAGTGTTCAGTGGAGGACAACCAGAACAGTGAAGGGCCTTGAGTCCATGACATCCATATGAGAATCACTTGAAAGAACTTGGTTTGTTGAACATGGAGAAGAGAAGACTTGGGGTGGGGGTGGGGCATGACAGCTGTCTTCAAGTATTTGAAGGGCTTTCTTTTTTTTTCCTTTTTTTGAGGGGGGAGGGCAATAAGGGTTAAGTGACTTGCCCAGGGTCACACAGCTAGTAAGTGTCAAGTGTCTGAGGCTGAATTTGAACTCACGTCCTCCTGAATCCAGGGCTGGTGCTTTATCCACTGCACCACCTCGCTGCCCCCTGACAGGCTATCTTTAATGTGGAAAAGAGACTAGGCTTATTGCATTTGACCCCAGAGGGTAGAACTAGAAGCACATGATGGAGGTTGCAAAGAGGCAAATTTTGCCTTGATGTCAAAAAACAAAAACAACAACTTCCTTTTTTTTTTTTTTTTAAAGTGAGGCAATTGGGGTTAAGTGACTTGCCCAGGGTCATACAGCTAGTAAGTGTTAAGTGTCTGAGACCGGATTTGAACTCAGGTCCTCCTGACTCCAAGACCAGTGCTCTATCCACTGCACCACCTAGCTGCCCCAACAACAACTTCCTAATAATGAAAGCTGTCCAGGAATGGAATGAATTACCTAGAAAATTGGTAAGTTCTTCTTCCTTGAAGGTCTTTAAGCAGAGGCTGGACAAACACCCTTTTGAGTATATTAGAGTGGTGAGTCCTCTGTGTGTATGAATTGGATTATCTGGCCACTGGGATCCTTTCCAATTATCAAAATCTGTGACAAACCAAATTGTCCAATTTGGAACTAGTACCAAAAGTATGACATCTTAATAGAGTCACACACACACACACACACACTTCTGTATCTCAGAATTTACAAATTCTATTCATTAGGTATGCTCCATTGACTCTGGGCATTTCTGTCAGACCCCTGGAATTCACAGAAAGAAACCATCTATATATAACCTCAAAGGTCATGGATGAAAGATCTTATGAATAGGTAGCTATCCCCCATCTTTGAAATAGAAATGAGAATTGATACCCTATAATATACAGGGTCCTCGAATATAACTCTTGACAGGACATGGACTCAGAACACTTCTAGTATGGCAGAATCAATGAATGTGGTGCATGCCTTTTATTAATAATGATAGCCATTTCTGCCTCCTCACCTCTATATAGAACTCCCAACAGATCTGGGAGGTAGGTAGTTCAGGAAGCATTATCATTCCCAGGAAAGTCTTTATATAGGGTTTGGCACCTTAGCTAAACCTTGAAATAAACTAGAGATACTCAGAGGAGGAGAAGAGGAAGGAGTGCATTCCAGGCATGGGCAATCTGTTGGAAGACTTCGTGGTAAGAGATAGAATAGATAGATAGTTGTGAAACAAGAAGGAGATTACTTTGGAGGAAATGCATCCTTCCCTTTGCACTGGCTGTCCCCATACCTGGAATTCATTCTCCCCTTTCCTCTGTCACATAGAATCCCTGGTTTCATCCAAAACTCAAATGCTATTACTACATTCTACTTGAAGCCTTTCTTCATCTCCCTTCCCCCATGCTAGAGCTTCCCCCACCAAAAAAATGACCTGGTATCTATTTTGTATATACCTATATATGTATGTGTTGCCTCCCCAGCTGGATATTGAGCTGTATATGCTTGCTAATTGTTGATTGAATGAATATAGAATGCATTAAAAGCAGTGTAATGAAATACTTGGAAAGGTAGGCTGGAACCAGATTATGGAAAGCTTTAAATTTAAATTTAAGGAGTTTGCATTTCATCCTTGAGGCAAAAGGGAGCCACTGAAAATGTTTGAGCAGTGGAGGAAAATTATTTTGTTAACTATGTTGAGGATGGAGAGACAAGAGACTAGAAGAAGGGAGAGCAGTTAAGAGACTACTTAAATATTTCAGGCTGTAGATGATAAGAGCCTGAGCAAAACCCTCTAAGGAGGAAATTGTAGCCCAAGATAGAGGAGAAGATAAGAAGAGAGCATCCAGTAACTCTGAATGAGTTCCAACCTCCAAGCCCAGGTGGGTTACATTCTAGGGGGCTGAATGAGTTTATATACATGTAGGTAACAATATTCCTGACTTTTGAGCAATCATGGAAAATGGACAAAAAAACCCCCAAACAAACAAAAAAAGAAAATGGAAGACATGCCAGTAGAGATGGGCAAATGTTGCCTTGCTTTTTAATAATTGGGGGAAATGGTGGATTCAGTAGCTACAGAACAATAAACCAGATGGTCATTTCAGGAAAAATTCGAGTCTGAATTATTAAATAGATATTTTGTGAACATTTAGAAAAGAATTCAGTAATCACAAAGGGCCAACATGTATTTACTAAGAATAAGTCATGCCAAACTATCCTCATTTGTATGCTATATTCCCTTCCTCCCTACCCCCATAAATTCCTTGAGGCAGGGATGGTATTGTTTGCCATCTTTTCAACTCCAGCACTCAGCATGATGTCTTGTATACAAAATGTGTTTAACACATGTTTGTTAGAGTTATTTTATAATAATAGCAAGTAGGTAGATTAGGAGGATTGGAAATCAGATAATGTGTGTTCTGGTCTAGCTCTGCTACTAACTTGCTCTATGTTCCTTGGTCAAGTCATATCTTTTCTTTGGGTCTCAGTTTTCCCTCTGTAAAGTAAGAGGACCTAAATGGGACCCAGACAGCTTCTAGATTTCTTGAAGCTTCAACAGGCTATGTTGGAAGTCCCCTTTTAGCTCTTATGATCTATATTCTAAAGTCTTTCACAACATTGGCATTTTATGTTCTATGACTGTATGACTCACCCCCAAGGGCTTGCTTCATAACAAAGTCCATGATTGTTACTCCAATTAATGCACTCTAACCAACAGTGGAATTTGCATCCAGGGCTTGTAGTAGGACTGCTGAGAGGAAGAATGCCACCTAGAAAGGAAAAAAATGATCCTGGTTAGGTACAAATGTCCTTTCTGGGCAGGAGAGACAGACAGAATAGCAGAAGACAGAGTTTCCAAAGAAATACACTTGACTCAGAAATAATAATCACTTCCACTTCCATTTCTGTAGTAATTTAAGATTTACTAAAGTGCTTTCCTTAAACAACAACAACCACCCTGTGAGGTACATAATGCAAGGATTATAATCTTCATTTCATAGACCAGTAAAGTGGTTTGCAAAGAAGTGAAATGACTTATCAAAGATTAAGTCTGACATTGGGTGTCAGACCTGGAATCCAAACCTTAGTCTGAAAGTGGGTGTCAAATCTTAGCTCCATACCCAAGTCTGACAGTGGGTGTCAGACCTGGGATCCAACCCAAATCTGACAGTGGGTGTCAGACCTGGGATCCAAGCTCAGGTCTCTGGCATTCAAGTCCTGTGCTTTTTAATATATCAGCAGCTGAGGGACTCAGATTCTCAATTTAGGACCCGAGACTTGCAAACTGCTTCCTACTTCAGAGTATGTAGTGTTCCCTGGGAGTTCATGGCAACAGCTGTGTATTAGGAAAGATCCTGGACTTGAAGTCAGAAAACCTGGCTTTTAATCCTGACTCTGCCATTGACTACCTATGTGACTCTCATCAAATTGCTTCTTCTCAGTTTCCTCATCTGCAAAATGGGGTAATAATGCTTGTCCTCCCTAAATTATATAGGGCTGTGATAAAGGGAAAGCATTTTGCAGTGTTAAGTGATACAGAAATGGGATTTATTATCACAATCCTCCCAGATATACATCTCCTTTGCATGACATAAGCCATTCCAGTTAATCATATGGTCTTTTCCCTATCTGAAGAGCTGTCTTATGGAAGAGAGATTCTTTTCATTCTGCTTAGATCCAGAAGGCATAAAGAAGAGAAATTGGGAAAAGCTACAAGGAGAAAGATCTAAGCTAGCTATAAGGATATAAAGAATTCCTTAACAATTAGATGTCTCATGGTGGAATGGGATCTTCCTCCTGGAGGTTTCTAAATGACTGGATAATCCCTGTCTGGGTGACTGTAGGATCCTTTTAAGAGGTAGGAGGTCTACAATGTGACCTCTGAGGTCTCTTCATGTTCTCATTTTTTTCATATTTTTTTCATTTTTTTTTTTAGGTGAGGCAATTGGGGTTAAGTGACTTGCCTAGGGTCACACAGCTAGTAAGTGTTAAGTGTCTGAGACTGGATTTGAACTCAGGTCCTCCTGACTCCAGTACCAGTGCTCTATCCACTGCACCACCTAGATGCCCCCATGTTCTCAAAATATGGAATTAGGTGCCCAAACCTTGCTTTTATTTTCCAGGTCTTCAGAAGTCTTGTCTACTTTCACTCTAGAAGTAGAGCAGGAGGGGCAGTTAGATGGCGCAGTGGATAGAGCACCGGCCCTGGAGTCAGGAGTACCTGAGTTCAAATCCAGCCTCAGACACTTAACACTTACTAGCTGTGTGACCCTGGGCAAGTCACTTAACTCCAATTGCCTCACTAAAAAAAAAAAAAAAGAAGAAGTAGGGCAGGGGAAAGAGCCCTGGACTGGGCACAGGAGACCTGTGCTCTGCCATGAGTTCATCCTATGACCTTGGGCAGTTCAGATTCCCTCTCTGGACCCCAGTTTTCCCATGTGTAAAATAAGAGCATTGGATTGGATGATCTCTGAGATCTCTTCTGACTCCAAATTCCTATGATATTATACTCATATAGGGACAGAGTCACTGCACAGGTGGGAAGGGAGAGAAGAAGTTGCCAGGGTTTGAGTATAAACCTGAGGTTCGAAGGAGGGACATCTTGTAAAGCACTGATAAGTGAGGCCCTGGATCCTGACACTAGGTTCTCACTGTCACCTTAGTAACTGCTGGCCACACTGAGTACTATTTCCTGATCAGGGACAAGGGGCACAGGGCTGGGCAAAAATATAGACCCAGCCTAAAACTCACACCTATACATATATGTGTACTCACAGAGTCATCTAAACATGGCTGTGTGGATATCTTCTCAGTCATGTACATATGTTCATGCAGACATATACATAGATATTCACACAGAAGTGTACTTAAACAAAAAGGCATGGGAAAATACAGAAAAATGGGGTCTAGGGCTTTGATGTATATGGAGGGAAGACAGGAAGTTCTGCATTCATCCTTAGCTGGGGTGCTGCAACATTGAAGGAGTAAGCCCTGAAGGCCTGGTGGACCAATCACAAACATTCATGGTGGCAGCAGCAGCACAAAAGGGTTGGGGCTGGATCAGGACATGAATGTTCCTGATTGTCAAACCTACTTTAAAGCTAAGCAAATGATAGCAAAAACCCAGCAGAATGACTATAACAATAACTACATGTGTGAGTGTGTGTATATTTATGAGTCTTTGTATATGTGAATCTCAGTATTTATATGTATCAACATGTATATATTTTTGTGTCTATATGTCCAAGCGCATATATTATGGGTGAATCTGTATATGAATTCCAGCATATATTTGGCTATGCTTGAGTTGGAGTGTGTGTATACCTGTGTTTTCATAGGGGAATATACACACATCACACACATATATTCACATTTATATTTGATGCCACCAGGGGGCTCTTCCAGCTGGCTCTCCTGAGTTTTTGCAAACCTGTCAGGGTCAAGGTCTGGACTTGATTCTCTCAATTTGGGCGACACAAGGCCTCTGCACCAGGTCTCCCATCCCATTATCCCCTCATGTAGAGTCCCCACCCCATTATTCCTTCAGATGGAGTCCAGAAGCTAAGGGAGCTAGTGATGGGGGTGGCAGCAGTAGGGTTAGGAGGTATCCCTCCCTCTGTCACTTACTAGCTTTGTGACCTTGGGCAAATCACTTGTCCTCTTGGGACTCAGCATCATCATCTAGAAAATGATTGGCCTAGAATGTATTTCAGTTGTCTTTCAGCTCTAAATTGTACAGCCTTAGGTTAAGTCATAGGATTGGGAAGTGGAAATGATCCTAGAAATTATATTGTCCAACAATCCATTCTGAAAAACGATGATTTTACAGTTGAAGAAGCCAAGGCCTGGAAAGGTTATATGACTTGCTCTGCTATGGGGTGAGGTTTCCTACATGCCACACAAATGCAACTCAGTATCACCAAGTGCTTAATTGATATTTTTCTGCTGGGAGGCCCTTCAGATATTCATAAAAATAATAGCTCCAATTTCTATAGCACCTTAATGTTGACAAAAGGTTCTCCTCACAACATCCCTATGAGGTAAGTCATGCAAATGCTAGCTCCATTTTTTCAGATGTGGAGAATGAGGCTCAGAGAGATGAAATGATTTGCATAGGGTCACACAGGTAGCAAGCTTGGAGTTGAGATGTCAACCCAGGTCTTCCAGATTCAAAGCAGGCTTTCTACTACACTAGCTCATCACCCAGAAGATCCTAGTCCAAAGGAAGGAACAGAGCCACCAAGAGGTGTATCTGTCCCTGAATGTCCTCCCCTCCCACTCTAGGTCACCTCTGGACTCAGAGCTGAGGGTAGGGTTCCAGGATGAAGATGGAGAAAAGAGGGGAGAGAAAGTGGTATTTACTCTGGAGTTAGAGTATGCCTTCAGGTCTGGGGGACATATCTTTACTGACTCTGGATTCTAGTACCCACCTAGGCTCTAAGGGACAAGTACATTTTCCTGCCCAGGATTTCCTCTCCTAGCTAGGATATCCAGATTGCAATCAGGTGTCCCAGTGGAATGTGAAAGTGGGAAGTGTTCTGGGAGCTGAGAGGAATGGAGTATCTTTGGAGGGAAGTAGGGAGAGGCTGTCTTATGGTGAGGGAGAATGTTTGGGGGGGTAGAAGGGAGGGAAGGAGGGGGTGTACCGTACTGGCGAACGAAGGGGGAATTTTGGAGAGGGTAAGGATGGAGGGAGAGAGGGTGCGTCTTCTGGAGGTGGTTGAGGTGGATTGCAGGGGGTATCCTGAGCAGCCAGGGAGCCATTATGCAGAAGGGCAGAATGTACTCTGTGTGTCAGGGGCGGGGGGAATGGGGAAAACATGATGAATATATCTGGCTGAAAGGTGGAAGAAAGACAGATCTCCCCGGAGACAGCCGCGCTAAACCCAGAGCTGAGGCTCTCCGGCTCCTGCAGGGGATGTCCAGATTTCTGGGACTCTTGCTCAGGTCCAGCAGCAAAGTCGGTAGGAAACTTTGCAGTAGCTGGGGGAAGCTACACTTCTATGGGGCCCCAGACTCAGTTTCTCGGCTGCTTCCACTCCCCTTTTCCTCCTCTTCTCCCTCCACCTCCCACCCGTTGCAGGTTCCCGCCGTCTTGCGGTCTTTCAGTCTGGAGCGTGTGTGTGTGTGTGTGTGTGTGTGTGTGTGTGTGTGTGTGTGTGTGTGCGCGCGCGCGCGCGCGCGCTCCCTCTCGAGTGTGTGCGCGCGAGTGTGTTGTGCGTGTGTGTGTGTGTGTGTGTGTGTGTGTGTGTGTGTGTGTGTGTGTGTGTGTGACTTTTCCCTCCCCGAGAGGGGTGGCTCATAGCGAGACCCTCCCCTTCAGCTTTCCAGAGATGCGGCTAAGGGCCAAGGATGCTATCCTGGTCCCCACCACCTTAGGTCTATTGGGTTAGAGTTGGGGGGACAGCTTTCCTTTCGAGGGCAGAGGCTGCTTAGAGAAAGACTCCCCTTCTGGGCCCCCAACTCGGCCTCACAATCAGATGGCTTCTCGCTTTTTTTCCTGGGTCCGCTGCCAGTCGGTACTCAACCCTTCCCGGAGCTGTCCCGTCAGCACCCCCCAAGCCAAGACCCTCTTTCCCTTCCTCCGCCCAGTCCCGCCAGTCGGTGCTCACACTGACCTGGCTGCCCCTGACACCCGCCAGTCACTGCAGCGATTCCGCCTGGCCCACAGACGCCGCCGCCGCCTCCACTTCCCTCCTCCCGTTCCGGCTCCGGTCCCGGCCAAGTGCAACTCTGCTCCCCGAGCCCAGCCTGCCGCCGCCGCGGCTAAACACGCCCTCTTCCAATCCCTCCCATCACTCTGGCCCTGACGCGTTGCCTCTCCCCTTCCAGATGGGAAATTCAAACCAGCCTGCCTCTCTCTCTCTCTCTCTCTCTCTCTCTCTCTCTCTCTCTCTCTGTCTCTCTGTCTCTCTCTCCTATCCCTCCCTTTCTACTTCCACCCTAGTCTCCTCTCTCTAGTTCTTTACCATTCTTTTCCTCTCCTATCACTTCTTTTTCATTCTTTTCACTCCTCCCCTCTTTAATGCCCTTTCTCTTTCATTTCTTTCATCTCCTTTTCTACCTCTCCTTTTCTCTATGATTTCCCTCTCTCTGACTCTAGCTTCCCCTTTCTATATTTTCTTTTTACCTTTCCTCCTTACCCCACCTCCCACATCTTCCCTACCTCCATCCATACTCTCAAACCTACCTTCTCCCATTATGGCTACCATTCTGGTGACCGCTAGATAAATGGACGAAAGTGCCTTTGGAGGAGAAGGGTTCTACACTTGTGTGGGGAGAGGGAGGCTAAGAGGACCAACTGTACATCTTTGGGGATGTCTGTTATATTCAGCATTTGCTTTCTGGGGATCTCAAAACACTAACCTCCTGCCTCTTTCCTACTGCCTATGTACGGCCACAGAGACTCTTTGTGTAGAACTGAAATAATTTGTGACCCCATTTTCTCAAGGAACTCATCCTCTGACCCCAGTCCTTCATCTTCTTCAAACCAGGGATTCTTCCCTTACCACCATCCACTGAGAAGACCACAGGATCAAGTGAAACAAATTTCCTTTTTCTCAAGTCTCCTATGAATCTTTTGTGGCTTTCACTCCTCCGCTCCAGGGAATAACTGTATTTTTGCTCACCATCTCTACTTCTACCTTGCCTATATTAATCATTCTTGGCTAGGGGGAAACAGCCCCAGAACTGCCACCCTGCAATGGGGCCTGGAAGGAGTTGCAGCAGTTCATAAATAAGTCACAGCCATGGTAAAGCTGCAATGACTTAAGTTACATCCCTTCTTCAGCACTGCCTGGAATCCTGAAGCAGGAGAAATAGAGTGATGTCAGGGAAAGAGCTTTGGATTCAGACTCAAAATATCTGGGTTTTAGCTCCAGTGGTGCCATGACCTCACTGTGTTGACTTTAGGGCCCTATCTGAACCTCAGATTCCTTCTCTCTACAATGAAGGTGTTGAATTAGGTATTCTTTGAGGTTCTTTTCAGTTCTAAGGTCTCATCAAGCTCTGACATTTTATATCCTAAAGTTCCTCTCAACTTTGACATCTGACATCTAAGTTTTCTTACATGTTCTATGTTCTAAGTTCTCTTACATGTAGTTCTGACATTCTATGTTCTAAATTCTCTTACATGTAGCTCTAACATTGTATGTTCTAAGTTCCCTTGCATGTGCCTTGACATTCTGTTTTAAGTTCTCTTACATGTAACTGACATTCTATGTTCTAAATTCTCTTACATGTAGCTCTGACATTCTATATTCTGAGTTCTCTTACAGCTCTGAAATTCTATGTACTCAATTAGGTTCCTTCCAGTTCTGACATTTTACGTTCTATGGCCCCTCCCACCTTTGATAGTCTATGTTCTAATAATCTCTGTTGGAAGGCTCCTTCCAGATCTAAAGTTCAGTGAGTCTAGAATAGGAAAGTAGAGTTTGGTGTTTAATTCCAGTGTGTTAGATCTGTCATTGATGCCTGCCCTAAGGATTCAGTTTAGATGGGGAAGAAGCCTCATGTTATACATGTTATATTTCTCCCTTTCTCCCAAGACACACAGATTTGGTCAGCATTACTCTGGTCTTGATGGGACACCCCCCCCCCCCATTGAGAGGGACATGGTCCAAGCTGAGATAACTACCAAGCTTGTTTTTTTTTTTTTTTTTTTTTTTTTTTTTTTTAGGCAATGGGGGTTAAGTGACTTGCCCAGAGTCACACAGCTAGTAAGTATCAAGTGTCTGAGGCCGGATTTGAACTCAGGTACTCCTGAATCCAGGGCCGGTGCTTTAACCACTGCACCATTTAGCTGCTCCCAAGCTTGGTTTTAAAGAAAATAGAGTGTTCAGTTCTGGGTATCTCATTTTAGGGGGGACATTGAAAAGCTGGAGCGAAGGAGACCAATATAGGGAAGAGATTAAAAACTATGCCATTTAAACATCAGTGACTAGTGATACTTAGACTAGACATAAGAAGGGATAACTTGAAGGATACCTGTTTTCTAGTATCTAAAGGGATGTGTGGGAGAAGAAGAATTCATCTTGTTCTGCTTGGCCCTAGAATATAGAATTGGGAGTATGAGGGAGGCAGATTTCAGTTCAATATAAAGAACTATCTACTAGTCAGTGCTGTCCAATGATGGAGTGGGATGTCTTGGGGGCAATGGGCTGTTTTGGGGGCCAATGAACTCTTTGTCATTGGAGGTGTACAACCAGAGGCTGTATGCCCAACCATGAGGGAAAGTACAGAGTATTTCTGCACTGACTCATAAATTGGACCAACTGACAATGTAGTACAGTGGAAACACCATGGGGCAAAGGGTTAGAAGCCCTGGAATTGAATCCCAGATTTACTGTTCACTATGTAACACTGGACACAAGTCATTTTTATCTCTTTAAATCTCAGTTTCTTCATCTATAAAATGAGAAAGTTGGGCTAGCTAAATCTTATGCTAAGACATCTGAGGTGTTTTCTAACTCAAATTCTATGATTAAATTCACCTGATTGTTTGGTATTTTGCTGGTGAGAAGGAACCAACAGTCTATATCACAGGATTTAGAGCTTGGAAGGGACCTTAGAGATCATTAGTCCAGCTTTGTGATTTTACAGATTAGTATATTGAAGCCAAGAGATGTAAGTAACTTGCCCAAAGCCATAGAGCAGGTAAGTCATAGAAACAGATTTGTTTTTTTTTTGGGGGGGAGATAGGGCAGTGAGGGTTAAGTGACTTGCCCAGGGTCACACAGCTAGTGTTAAGTGTCTGAGGCCAGATTTGAATTCAGGTCCTCCTGAATCCAGGGCCAGTGCTTTGTCCATTGCGCCACCTAGCTGTCCCCTAGAAACAGATTTTAACCCCAGGTCCCCTGACTTTATTTGATGCTATTTCCATGACAACATATTGCCTATGATCTTAGATCTGCCACATCTATAATTCTAGTGCCAAGGCTGAAGGGTGCCTGGAGGTCCTTAGAAAGCAGGGCGTTATCAACATCTCCACTGAGATGTTCTGACTGCAGACTTATGGAAATGTGACTTTTGCTCTACAGATATTTTTACAGTGACATTTACATTCTTGCCCGTCCTCCAGCTTCTCACCAAAGAAATGGGAATTCACACCCCGAGCAGCGCCCTCCTGTCACACAGGTTGTCTGAATTTGTCTGGAACTTTTGAATTTCTCATCTATCCAAGTGGGAGCAAGAACCAGTCTGACTTCTATCCAGTGGTCCTGCAGAGCCATCTCTGACAGCTGTTTAGAGTCACCTGGTGAAATAGAGATACTGCTCCCCTCATATTATTCTAGAAGGCCTGTCTCTGCTTTTAATTTCTATTTACCAGCAGAGTCAGTGCACCCCAGGAAGCCCATCTTTGAACAGATTTTAATGATATATGGCTTGAATGCTCAGGCAAAGCTAATCCCTGAAGCTAATGATAGTACTTTGCAAGAAGCTCTGGGAACAATGTGGAGAGAATTAAGACTGTCAGATACAGCAAATATGTTGATAAGGGAGGATGGGCTCACTGGCCCCAAGTGCCAATCCAGTTGGATCCCGGAATCACTGAACCATGGCATGTCAGAGCTGGCAGGGCTCTTGGGCACCATCTAATTCAACCCCTTCATTTTAGAGGAGTTAATTGCAGTCCTTAGAGGAGTAGTGACTTGCCCAGGAGCATGCAGGTAGTTGGGTACTAAACCTGGCCTTCTAATTTGAAGTCAGGAGTGATTTCTATCTTACCAGGGAGGTTTTTTCAGATTCCATAGGAATGCATCAATTCTGAAAGGCTCCCTTTCCTATTCCTATCATTCCATCCTTTTAACTTCACTCATCTCCCCTCTTAACAGTAATCTGGCAATGAAGACAAACCAGGGCAAGCTGTTATTCTTTCAGACATATCTTGGCATTGTTTAGTCACTGCCCTATGACTATACTTCTCTAGGGTTTTTTTTTTTGGTATTATGGCTTTTAGTGGAAAGAGTAGACTCCTTAGAGTTGGAAGACCTGGGGCTTCAGATTCAGGCTCTTCTGTTAACTTCCTGAGTGAACTTGTACACTCTACTTTATGAAGATTCAGTAAAATGATGACCCATTTGTGAAGGAGACTTGTAATACAATAAGTAGGTGCTATGCAAGTGCCAGACACTAGCCTAGGCTCCTAGCATCCTACTCAGTTTCTCTAGCTTTTTAAATATTCTGCAAGTCTGACCACCCCTCCCCCCACCTCAGCCTGCAACTGCTGCCAGGGAGGTATGAGCATATCAGAAATTCTCACTTAGCCCACTTGTTGCCCTGCGTTATGCTAGCTGTTTCCACACACCTGCATCTGATCTCATTTGTCCTATCCGTCAATGACTGTGTGCAGGATCCCATAGTATATTGGGCTACGGGTGAGGAGAAGGGTTATGAAGTTTAGAGAAGTCACTGTCTCTAACTTCAGAGAGCTCTCAGACTGGTGACAGGACATAGATAAGTAGGATACAGCATAGATAGCACATGATAATTGCCATTAGAGATGCAGATGAAGAGCTATATCAAATCTAAGGGACAAAGGTCTTTAATGACTTGGGGCATCAGAAAGGGGCTCCCCAAGAGGGTGGAATTTGACTGGATTCTAAAGGAAGAATGAGTCCCGTGAGAAAGTCTCTTTCCTTCTATGGGCCTCAGTTTTCTCATCTGTAAAATGGGTTTACTGATACTTGAACTAGCCATCTTAGCCCTTTCCTCCCAGGGTTGTGAGAAAAGTGCTTTGAAAATGGAAAGTATTAATTATTATTATCATCATTATTATTATATTATTATTATTATTATGTTGTGGGGCAATGAGGGTTAAGTGACTTGCCCAGGGTCACACAACTAGTAAGTGTCAAGTCTCTGAGGCCGAGTTTGAACTCAGGTCCTCCTGAATCCAGGCCAATGCCTTATCCACTGTGCCACCTAGCTGCCCCTTATTATTATTATTATTATTATTAAGTTAATGAAGGGAGGGGGAGAGAAAACATTCCTGGAATAGAGAACTATATAAACAAAGGCATGGAGGTGAAAAAAAATACAATGCTTATTTGGGGGAGAGAATAGGGTTGTTAGGGCTGGTATGTAGAATATGATAAGAAATAGTAAATTCACATTAAGGGAGGGTAATCTTAGGACCTACAATGCCAGGCAAATGAGCCTGAACTTTACTTACTAAGGAATAGGGAGTAATTGTAGGGTAAATGGGGGTGAGATGGAGGCAGAGTGTGTGGGTCCAAGTTTGACCCTCAGGTCCACTTTCGCTTGCCTTCTGCTCTTTATTTTATTTGTTGTTGTTGTTGTTTTTTAGTGAGGCAATTGGGGTTAAGTGACTTGCCCAGGGTCACACAGCTAGTAAGTGTTAAGTGTCTGAGGCTGGATTTGAACTCAGGTCCTCCTGACTCCAGGGCCAGTGCTCTATCCACTGCACCACCTAGCTGCCCCTCCTTCTGCTCTTTATTGAAACAAGCACTCTATGCCTACTGTCTCCCTTCTACCAATCATGGTCCAAAATCCAAATCATTCAGGAAGCTTTCCTGGGTTACCTCAAATCATTTGCCATTCTGCCTCCATCCCTTCACTCCCTATGTTATAGGACAGAACTGGAAGTTCTCAAAATTTGCCTCCAGAGCCTACACCTCTGCTTTCCTAGGGTTTTTAGGCACTGGGGAGATGATCTTCCTCTCTGTTTTTAGATGCTCAAAGTCTTGTGTTCTTTCTTTCTTCCTGCTATCAAAGCCTTCTGTTAGGAAAGGATGACATAACAGTCATTCATATACCATGAATCACAAAATTTCAGAGCTGAAAGGGAACTTAAAGTCCATGTAGTCCAACCTATTCTTAAGCTAGAGTCCCCAGTACAATTGGTCATGTCATTTCCATTTGAAGCTTCCCAGTGTTGGGGAACTCACTCTCTTCTGGGGCAGAACATTCCACCTTAGAACAACTCTGTTATGAAGATTTTTGAGCCCAAATCAGTTTCTCTGCAACTTCCACACATTGCTCCTACAATAGTTCTGCCCTCTGGGGCTGAAGAGAACAGGCTTAATCCTTCTTCCACATGACAGCTGCTGAATAATTGAAATTTAGAATCATAGAACCTTTGAATGATAGAATCTTAGGTTCAGTATATCACAGTACCTTAGAGTTATATAGACTCATAAACTTTCAGGATCAGTGGATCACAGAACTTTAAGAATTCTGCAATCAGACTAGCAGAATCTTAGAATCTTAGGTTAATGGGTCACAAAAGAGTTAAAACAGACCTTCCCGGGTGAATTTGTCCCTGTGTTCCCTCTCTCAGGACTGTTTGAATTCTAAGTAAGACTAAGGCTTATCTCTTGGTGTTGAGAGGCTCTGTCCTCTTCGAGGAAGCAAGAGACGGTAGGATTGGGGTGACAGGTAATAACCTTCAGGGTATCCCTGAAATCTCATTTCCCCATCCAATCTGGCACAAGGCTAACCCTGCATATGTTAACGTGATATTTACATATTGTTGTATAGGCAACCATCAGAGGCCAGTTATGGATGCTTGAGCTGGAGGGGACTCCTCTGTTCCATTTCATAACGGACACCCCCCCACTCCTTTCCAGCAAGGCAGATATTGATCTTAGATAAAGCCTGTGAATGAAGGGGCCTTATTGCTGTTCTCATCTCTGAAGCTGTCTCCATCTGAGGAACAGGAACAAAGGAGACTAATCTGCCCCAGTGCCTCTGGCCAAGGAAATGAAATAGGCCCAGAGGTAATTTTATGCTTTGGAAATCTACCATCTTCCCCCCTGCTCCCTCCCTCTCCCCCTCCCCCTCCCCCAAGAATCCTGCCGCCTGCATCTTGACTACCCATGCAGCTCTTTCCTCACCACACTAGCTTGCTCCCTGAATGAGAGACCTGCTGGGGTGGTGGAAAGAATGCTGCATTCAGGGCCCCTATGTCTGAATCCTGGCTTTGACAATCATTAGGCAAGGCACTTCTTCTCTCGTCTCCCTAGTTCCCACATGTGTAAAATACAGATAACAATACTATTACCTAACTCATAGGGCTGGTGTGAGGAAAGCACTCGGCAAACTTGGAAGCCCTATATGGAAGTGATTTATTATCATTATTATTATTAGGAACTGAGGATTTATTGCTCGTGGGCCTTTGGTTTTACAAGAGAAGGCACCTGTCAGATATTTGAGTGATGGTAATACAGTTGGGCAATGTTCAGATGCTAACAGGGAGAGCTCTGACAAATCTGAGTGATAGAAAACATTACCCAGAGCCATCGTAACTAGACTGATTTGATCTGAAGGACAATGCAAAATTGCCATAATATAGGTATGCCAGCCTGCTTTGGCAAGGGCTCAGAGTTAGGAGACCTTGGGCAAACCTTTTCTTTTCCCTAGGCCTCATTTTCCTCATCTGTACAATCAGCTGCTTGGCCTAGACTTCTGATTCAGGCATCATATGTTTGGTGTTCTAGAATTTTATATATTTAGATATATTCTAGCTGTAATGTTTGAAAATCCTACCTTCTAATCAAGTGTCCGAAAAAGGCGATTCATTTAGAAATTATTCTTTAAAATAAGTTTCATTGATATATTTTTATATCACTTATATTTACTACTGTATTTCTCCTCTAACACCTTCTTAGGGAGTCATCCCTTATAATAATAGAATAAAAAAAAGAGGAAGAAAGAAAAAATTCCACAAAACCAACCAATATTATCAAAAAAGTCTAATCATTACTAGTGTTTATATAGCTCTTTAAGGTTTGCAAAATGCTTTACAAATATAACTCATTTGATCGTTTTAACAATCCCATGAAGGAGGTCCCCATTTTATAGATGAGGATACTGAAACAAAAAAGAAAAAAAAGGGTAAGGGATTTGTCGAGGGAGTATTTGAGGCAAAATTTGAATTCAAGTCTTCCTGACTCCATGTCCTACACTCTATCCACTACACCATCACAATGTATATAGAAGGACAACAATAATAGCAAAGGAAAACTGAATGCAGTATGATTGTGACTAAGACTGTCCCCAGAGAAAACACACCTCTGGTCCTTCTTTGCAATGAGTGGAGAGACTATGAATATGGAACACGGCATATGCTGTCATATTTGGTTGGTGTTGGTTACTTTTGCTGGATGACTTTTTTAAAAAAAATTCTTTGCTTTAAGAGATGGCTCTCTGGGTGGAAAAGAAAAGTATGATATTTTAGGAAATAAAGGCAATATAAAAACAAAAAAACCCCATCAAGGCAACAAAATATTTTTTAAAAGAACAAAAAAAGACTGAGCCCAAAGTTCTGGCCTATTGAGATTTTTTTTGGATCCCGTCCCTGTCATCTGACATGTTAATTATCCCTTTTAGTTGTGAGAAATTTGCAAATTTGATAAACATGGAATCTATACTCTTATCCAAGTCATTGAGAAAAATGTCATATAGCTCAGGGCCAAGCATAGAACCCTGAGGTGCTTCACTAGAGACCTTCCAAGTTGGCATTGAACCATTAATGACTACTCTTTAGGTTCAGTCATTTGACTAATTCTGAATCCCCATAATTATATTATCATGTAGTCCACATTTCTCCATCTCACCCATGAGAATAACATAACAGATTTGGTAAAATGCTTTGCTAAAATCTATCTATAACATCCTCCTGATTTGCCAGTTTAATGACCTTGTTAAAAAAAATGACATTAGTCCGATGTGACCTGTTCTTGATGAAGCTATGCTAGTTCATTCTGGTCACTCCTATAATAACGACTACGACAACAACAACAGCTATTTATATAGCATTTTAAAGTTTGCAAAACACTTTACAAATGTTATTTCATTTTATCTTCACAACAACGCTGGGGAGTAGATGCTATCATTACCTTTGTTTTATAAAGGAGGAAACTGAGATAAACAGAGGTTAAATGATTTCCCCAGGGTCACACAGCTAGTAAGTATCTGAGGCAGGATTTGAACTCAGGTCTATCCTGACTTCAGGTCCAGCATTCTATCCATTGTGTCACCTAGCTGTACCCACCTGGGCAGATAGGGTTTTCATTATTTCCTTGCTTATTTTGGATTCTAAATCCTCATTAGCCATTTTGGTTTTATCCTTTCCAGTTGAATTATTCTTCTTGAAAGAGAAAAAAAAGCATGAATTGAAAAACTCCATCTTCATTCCATTGTTCATTATTTTTGTCAATCATCCCAAATAGCCATTTTATTCTTTCTTCAGTCCTTCTCTTTTCCCAATACAGTTACCTGATTTTTGGTCTTTTTGTTGTTTGTAGCTTTCCCACTGGTCTCAACTTTTTCTGGTTTTAGCACTATTCTTACAGGACTATGTATTTGTATCAGACCCTTATCATTTGCCCTTACTTTCATCCTCTATTCATGTCTTTTATGAGTCTAACTTGGTTGATGAGTTCACAGGACCATCACATTATTCTCTTAAGATAACTGCTTCTTTTTTCTTTATTATAATTGTTTTTCTTTGTGTCTTCAGAATTTCATCCTTGAGAGTTTCCCATATCTTGTGGGCTGAATTCCTCTGTAGAATTTTAGACCAAAGGATATTACTTATCCTTTTCTTGAATCCTTTGAAATTTGTTCTCTGGAAGTCTGGAATGTACATTTCTTCTCTTTATCATAGATTCTAAAGTTGTGTGTTCACAAAGCTCCCATCTTTTCTAGCCAAGGAAGCTATTTCTTGTTGGTGAGAATCAGATCCATAATAGTAATTTCCCTCATTGGTCCTTGTACCTTTTGAAGGATGAAATTCTTTTCATTGTCAGTCAGTCAGTCAGTAAATCGATAAACATTTATTAAACACTTTCTATATGCCAGAACTTATACTAAGCACCAGGGATACAAAGTAAGGTCAAAACATGGAGCCTGCCTTCAAGGAGCTCACATTCTAATGGGGGAAGATAATATGCAAATAACTAGTCCAGGCATGAGACAATGAGGGCTGGAGCAGGGTGGTGGTCATATGAGAAGGGAATATATACACACACACATACATATATACATATACACACACACACACACACACATATATATATATGATGCAGTGAAGGTAGAAATAAAAAGACTCGACAAAAGTTTGGATTAATGCAATTCAATAAACTATTTGTTGCTTTCCTTTTGGCAGAGAAGAGCTATGGTAGATGACTGGATAATTGAAATTCCCTATCAATTCCATCAGGTCTCTGTTTCAGGATTGTGATTTATGTTCCAAACTACTCATCTATTTCCTCTTTCTATGCAAATGGTCTCTTGTATATCTTGATGATAATATCATTTCTGTTTCTGTCTGTTGAATTTTACACAAATGCTCTCCACCATATTTCCCACTTCTCTTTTCTGGATTTTCTCATGTGAGAAACACACACTATCTATCTATCTATACACACATCCACATACATATGTACATACATAATGCAATACCACTCTACTTCCAACTTCACCTGTTACTTATCTCATTCTTTTTGAATAAAGTATACCTTGTCAGTGCCATACTTCAAACTTGGTTCCCTTTCCACCAAGTCTCAGTGATACCTACAAGCTGGACTTAAATATTTGCATTAGGATCTCCAGTTCACCTTTCTTGTTACAGATACCTCGTGCCTTTCTATGCAGACACCTAAGGCTATGCTTTTGGCTCCGTTTTTGTATTTTGCTCCTGCTATCCTGCATGTTGGTTACTTTCTGTGATCTCTAGTTTGGTACATAGATACAGTCTGTTCCTTTTCTCCCTCTTTCCTTTTCACTTTAAAGCTCCTTTGGTTAGATTTTCAAATCTCCAGGTACATGATTTTTTTTTTTTTATGATCCCTTATTAGGTGCATTTCTTCTCTGGCCAAGAGAGTCATTCCTATATTTTAAACCATCATCTCCAATCCACATCCTGTGCTCAGATACCATCTTCTTAACCAGCTGTTCACTTCCCAAATGCACCATTCACTTCCCAAATGCACTGTTCTCTTCTCAAACCCTTATCTTCAATTGGAAACAGTGATGAAAACACCACCTGTGGTCCCAAAGGTCCTCAGTTTTTTGCCCAACTCTGACTTCAGAATACTTAAAAAATTTTGCCTGGATTCCATTTTAGATTTAGATTTATTTATATTTTATATTATATGATTCATATACACATATACATATAGACATATGTCAAGATGTATGTATTTAAGTATATAGATATCTACATACACACAAATCTGAGCATAGTACTCCTCAACTCAATAAATCCTAGTGGCTACCAACTATCACCAGGATTAAATATTAATGCCTCTGTTTGACATTTAAAGGCCTTCACAACTTGGCTTCAACCTACTCTTCTAACATCATCACACATTATTCTTTTTCTTATATACTGTGGTATGGACAAACTGGTTGTCTTGCTTCATATATGGGACTCTGTGTCCCTAATCTGTGCCATTTTCATTGGTTGTCCCCGTGCCTGGAATGAATTCCCTCCTCACCTCCATCTCTTATTCTTCAGCTCATCTGCCACCTACATATGAGGCCTTTCTGATCCCTCACCTCCTAGTGCCTTCCCCTCTAAATCACCTGTCATTTATTTCACATATACCTTTATACAAAATAACTTAGTGGGGCAGCTGGGTGGTGCAGCAGATAGAGCACTGGCCCTGGAGTCAAGAGGACCTGAGTTCAAATCTGACCTCAGACACTTGATACTAGCTCTGTGACCCTGGGCAAGTCGCTTAACCCCCATTGCCTCACCAAGAAACAAAAAACAAAACAAACAAACAAACAAAATAACTTAGTGTAGTTTAAAATTAGGGACAGCTAGGTGGTGAAGTGGATAGAATGCCAGGCCTGGAGTCAGGAAGATTCCTCTTCCTGAGTTCAAATCTGGCCTCAGACACTTACTATATGACCCTGGAAAAGTCACTTAACCCTGTTTGTTTCATTTCCCTCATCTGTAGAATAAGCTGGAGAAGGAAATGGCTAACCACCCCAGCATCTTTGCCAAGGAAAAGCCCAAATGGGGTCATGAAGACCTAGAGAACAACAACAAAAGGAAGTCCTTAATAGAAGTTTGCTGAATTGGATTGAAGCATTCTATTTCCTAAGGACCCTTTAGCTTTGCCATTCTCTGTTTTAAGCTCCTTTCCATCTCTGGCATTGGATGTTCTAAGGTCCCTTCCAGATCCTACATTTTATGGTTCTTTGATCTGATCCCTTTTGGATTTTGGTTCATATGCAAGTAGATGCTTACTGAATTGAAATGAATTAACACCAGTGACAGTCTCAAGCTTATAATCTTTCCTTACTTAGGATTGTGAATTTTGGCTCACCTGTACTCCTGGAGCTGAGTTGGTTAAGGGACTGAGAGCAGAGGGGAGAAAAGCAGCAACAACTGAGAAAAGGGAAGAGAACAGGCATTAGAACAGCCCAGAGCTCTGCTCCTTGCAGGGATGGGGAGGGTCCTCCCATGGAGCTAAATCTTCTGATGTCTTAGTGTCTCTGACAGTGAGTGTGGGAGAGGGATGGTGCCAGTCAACTCCTGTAGCTGCACACTGATGAGAGCAAGGCCCAGGAAAGGGAAAGGATTCACATTTTCCTTCCTTCCTTCCTTCCTTCTTTCTTCCTTCTTTCTTCCTTCTTTCTTCCTTCCTTCCTCCCTTCCTCTCTTTCTTTCTTCCTCCCTCCCTCCCTCCCTCCCTTCCTTCCTTCCTTCCTTCCTTCCTTTCTTTCTTTCTTTCTTTCTTTCTTTCTTTCTTTCTTTCTTTCTTTCTTTCTTTCTTTCTTTCTTTCTTTCTTTCTTTCTTTCTGTCTTTCTTTCTTTCTTTCTTTCTGTGAAGCAATTGGGGTTAAGTGACTTGCCCAGGGTTACGTAGCTAGTAAGTGTCAAGTGTCTGAGGGCGGATTTGAACTCAGGTCCTCCTGACTCCAGGGCTGGTGCTTTATCCACTGCACCACTTAGCTGCCCCCAGGATTCACATTTTCTACCAGGAGGAAGGATCTATGAGCGGCAATGAGAATGAATTAAGGAGTTCAGTTTTCTAGCTCACAGTCCTTGGCCAGCCCCAGCATTTCCATACTTTTAACTTTCTAGTTTACTTTTCTGGGAAGTCTTAAAACTGTGGTTTCCTCCTGCTGTTTCCCTTTGCCTCCAATTGCCAAGTCATAGTTGCAGAAAATTAAAGCTGGAAGTGCATCAAATGTCACTAGACCGTGGACACTGACCACTTAGACAACTTCTAGTCCAAGGGTTCCTAACCTTTTCTAATATCCTGGATTCCTTGGGCAGTTTGGTGAAGCCTATACACCCTTTCTCAGAATTATGTTTCCAAATGAAGGAAACCAAATATATTGAAATACAGTCACCACTTAAAAAAAAAAATTCAAGTTCAACTTCTTATCTAGTCTAATTCCACTTGTTACAGAGGAGGAAACTTGAGTTTCAGAGAAGTGACTTACCTAGTGTTACTCAGAAAATTAATGTTACCCAGCCAAAAAAAAAAAAAAAACAACTGTTACGCTTGTTACAGAGAAGAGGAAACTGAGTCTCAGAGAAGGTGAAGTGATTTGCCTAACGTTTCCCAGCAAATTAATGTTACACAGCAAAGAAAAGTGATACAAAAAGGAGGAAACAGAGTCTCAGAGAAGTGACTTATTTAATGTTACTCAGAAAATTATTGTCAGAACCTGGGAGTAGAAGCCACACCTCCTGTCTCCTTACCAGTTAACTTGAGTAAGCTGGGTGGGAGGTGGGCATAGGGATGTGCTTTATTTCCCACCTCTCATATTAATACTGTGGGCTCAAATCTAGGTGTAAGGCATAGTTGGGTGGGTGCTTCTCCCGCTATTATTTAATGGGTCATGGATCCTATGTCAGGGCAATGGGTTATTACCTGATGAAATATTATAATTATTTGTTTTCTTTCATCCCATTCAAAGAGAGGTCTTTTCCATGGTTCCCTGGGACTGCTCTGAATGGTAATGGGGAATGAAAGAACTCCTTGGAGGAGTTAAAGGGGAAGGGAGGCAGTACATGGTGGAAAGATCACTGGGAGTAAGAGACCTGCGTTTGAATACCCGGTCTGTCTCTTACTAGCTACAAGGCTCTTTCCCTCACTGAACCTCAGTTTCCTCAATAATTTATACTTGTTGAGAGTTGTGAGGCAAGCTTGTGAAAATGCAAGAATGTGTGCTATTATTACTATCACTTTTTTTGCTCTTCCCTCTCTTCCTCTCTAGATTATAGGAATGGAACAAGTGGTCCTGACCTCTTCTCCTGCATTGGGAACTGCCTCAGGGAAGCTGGGAGGTGGCCCTGGCCTGGATTTTCTGCCAAAGGGTGGGAGGAATTTGCCACCCACAAATCTAAAAATTCCTGCTCCCTGCCACTCACCCGCCAGCTGTTTCTCTCTTGGGGAGGGGTGGGTGGTGTTGGGGAAACTTCATTCTGCAAACATGCCAGAAACCTTAGGAGATCTTTCTGAGGTGAGTCAAGAAGGGATCAGAGAGAGAGGTGGGAGAGGGGGGATATAACTCAAAGTCAGGTTATAAGGCTCAGGTGGATGAGAGGCAGAATGTGGCTGTGTGGGAAGGACACTAGACTGTGTGTCAGGACATGGAGATTTGAATTTTGCCTCTGCTAATTATTAGCTGTATAACTTTGGGCAAATTGTTTCACCTCTCTGACTCAGCTTATTTATCTGTAAAATGGGGATAGTTACACTACCTATATCCCAAGGCTGTTGCTAGGTAAGCATTTTGTAGACCTTAAAGCCCTACAGAAATGGGAACTACTGTTATTGTTATAATGATCTTGGAACTGAGTTTGGGAGAGGCTTTGTTTATTTTATATATTTTTATCTATACATTTTCTCTTTATGTTGTCTAGATTTTTTATATTGTCTGGGGAGAATCTATGAAAGTCAAGCACAAGCCAATAATTGCTCCATGGTCATTGGTCACAGAGTCCTTGGGTGGGGAACTGTTAGCTAACATAAGTAATGAATGGGTCCTAATGTGGTGTAACAGAAAGAATGCTGAAGTCAGAAGATCTGAATTTGGATCCCAGTTATGGTGATTATTATCGGTGTTAAGTCTTGTCTAAGACTTAACCTCTCTGGGCCTTGCTTATCTGTAAATGAGGAGCTTGGGCTAGATAACTTCTGAGGTCCCTTCTAGCTCTAAACTTGTGATCCTCTGAGGAACTTGGTGTTACTGCTTATAGGATGTTCAGGGGAGTTAGAGATTGGGAGTTAAGGCTATAGACATAATAATAAAAATAATTCTGACTTCAATATTTCAAGGATCCAGAATCTCATCAGTATAAGCATTTTCTTCCCCAGTGTAGATTTCTACCTTCTCTCTATAGCTAATAGTTTCTTACTGAATTTAGAACTGGAAAGATTCTTGGAGATTACCTAGTCTAACTTCCTCATTTTACAAATGAAGAAAGGAAAGCTCAGAGGAGGCGAGTGACTTGTCTTAGTTCTCCTGAGCAGCTTCATGAAAAAGAAAAACAAACATTCAGTTCCAGTTTCTGATGCTGAGTCACTCTCAATGCAGTTAGACTGGTCTTTGGACCATGGGCACTCAGTTTATCACTGAGCCAGTACTAGAAGTCTTTCTAGCTTATTAGGATCTACCAGGGCTTGTGTTCCATTGTCATTCCAGAATACAGAGTCACCACCATGTTCAATGCTGACAAAAGTGCACATTATTATGGTGCTTGGAGATCTAGAAAAAAAGATTTTCTCACAGCTACTGTGAGGAATGAATGGCAAGGCCCAGAATGGAACCAAGGTCTCTTGCCTTCTCCTCCAATTCCCATTCCACGCTTCCACTCTCTATTTTGTAGGGTTAGATGTAGAACTGGAAGCACCTTTGAAGCCATGGGGTCCAAATGTATCACTTTATGGATGTGACTTGCCTAATGTTACATAGGTAGCAATAGTCAAGTCAACAAACAATTATGAGTCAAATGAGATATAATTGCCTAGCGCGGTGCCTGGCACATAGTGTCTGCTTGACAAATGTTTATCCTCTTCCCTGCCCTTATTAAGCACTTAAGCATTGTGCTAACAGTCTGTAAGCTTCAGAGTTGTGGGTCAAACCGAAGTTCTGTGAATTCAAGTCCAGAGCTCTTTCCATTGTTCCAGCATGCTTCCTTATCTTATCATATCTCATCTCATCTCATCTCATCTCATCTCATCTCATCTCATCTCATCTCATCTCATCTCATCTCATCTCATCTCATCTCATCTCATCTCATCTCATCTCATCTCATCTCTTCCCATTTGACCTTCTGAGGTCTTGGTCCTCCTGGCTTTGCCTTATCACAACTCCCTTTGTGTTCTCTTGCTCCTTGCTCCATCCCCACGTTGTCTACTGGATCCCAATCTCCTTAATTAGGGAAGTGGTCCCAAGTCTAGTGTTCTGCTGCAGACCAGGACAGTAGCTCAAATCCTGACACCTTGGAAGTAGTTTGGATGATTTTCCCCTGAACCTTCCACTTGCCTACACTTTTCCACCCACTCACACACCCAAGCAAGATCTTCCTGCAATTTATCCCTCTCATCTTGGCATTTCACTCTCTGGGAAAGCTTTAGTGGCAGCTGCAGACTGAGAGATGTCACTGTATGCACCCTCCTTCAGATCATTTATACTTACTTCAATCCTTCAAAGATATGTGATCCCATTTGTATGGGTACTTTCTCCCCCAACACACCTTCCACCTCCTGCATATCTTGATAGATAGTCTTTGAATTTTGTTATAACCCCCCAAAATTCATGACCTGGTGGCCACCTCTCAGGTGAGGAGGATCCTGGGCACTCAGTGAGGCTGGTCTTCAGATGACAGTCTTTATCTGGGCCCATGCCTGAAAATTTTCCAGCTTGGTAGCACCTTCTGAAGTCCCCTGCTTTGCTAGCCCAGCTTTTGGGAACCCAGAATTACCTCCACGTCCCAAATGAGGTATTGAAATAGGACTTTAGTGGAAGCAGAGCATGTATTAAAGTGTTGATTTGATGATGCCATAGGAATACCCTGCTCTTAATATACTTTTCAGTCCAGAGAAGTTCCTATTTATCCCCACTCATCATTTCTTGCCTCTTAATCAATTGTCTTTCCATGACCAAAATCTCCCTAATCTCCCAGCGACACTAATTCCTAAAAATAGTTTTTGGCGGAGGAGCCTTGCCAAAGGCTCGTACAAAGTGCTAAATAGGTGTCTGCACAGAGTGCCCTCCATCTAGATACATATTTACCCCCTCTAAGAACCATCAAATAACAGAATGACCAATTTGGAGCTAGAAGGGACTTCATCAGCCATCTGGCCCAACTTTCTCATTTTACAGATGAGGGAATAGAGGCACAGAGTACTTAAATTACTTTCTCCAGGTCACATAGGCAGTAGTGTCAAAAGCATGATTAGAACCCAGGTCGTCTAACTCCACTGTGAGTGTTCTTTCCATTATCTGTCTATAGTATATTTCCTGCCCTCGTGGAGTTTACAGAATCATAGAATCTTAGCACCTCAGGGGTAATTTAGCTCAATTCATACCTGAACAGAAATCCCCTCTACATCTTTTACAAGTGACCATCCAGTTTCCACTTGAATACCTCACTGTGATAGAAACTCATTACCTTATGAGCTTCTTTTGAAATGTTACCATTATAACATGGGGCAATTGTATTTGTTAGAGTTTTTCCTTCTCTCAAGTTGAAATCTTCCTATCTGTAACTTTCTGTCATTTCTCTGAGCTCTGCCCTCTGGGAGTGATCAGAGCAAGACTAATCCCCTTTCCCTCTGACAGCCCTCCAAATACATGAATATAATGGTTATTTCCCAATAAGTCTTTTCTTCTCAAGGTTAAATATCCCCATTCCTTTCAACCAATCCTCGGAGTTGTAGGAGTGCTGGTTCCCTCCTCATTCTGGTGGTCCTCCCCTGGATATAGTCCTGTTCTTAAAGGTGACATCCATACCTGAACATAAGACTCCTGACAGGGTCTGACCAGGGTGGAAGAGAGCAGGGCCAAGCCCTTCCTAATTCTAGACAGTTGGAACTCCAGTAGATTTGGGCCCCTGGTACACAATTCTGCCAGAGTTCCTTCAAAACTCTGGGGTGGATGTTCTCCAGTGCTGTTATCTGCATTCAGCCCAACCATTCTCTGTCATTGAGCTGATTTGTTCAACCTCTCTGCTTCAAAAGGCATTTTTGGGGTGGAATTCTTCCTCAGGCAAAAGAATACTTAGGTTTCTTTGATCTTTCTCTTCCTGTTCCCAACTATTCTGCTTGTGCCTTGAAGATCAAATGGTCTTGCTGGCTCTTGGACAGAGGCCTTTCTTGGTTTATTTAAAGATTCCCTTAGTGTTGTCCTTTGCTAGGTCCTCCTTGAAGCCTTTTGGTCACCAAATGTTGAGGGAACACTTGAGCAGCCTCCATTTTTGAGCTTTCCTGTTTTCATTAGTTGAACTATATAAATACACATATATACTGACACATACACATATGTCTACCTATCTATCTATCTATCTATCTATCTATCTATCTATCTATCAATCTATCTATCAATCTATCTATCTTATTGTTTGTCCTTCATTCTTGAAGAGCACAATGTCATCGGGGCAATTTCATGATGCACTAAATTGGATTTTTTTTTTTGGTGAGGCAATTGGGGTTAAGTGACTTGCCCAGGGTCACACAGCTAGTAATTGTTAAGTGTCCGAGGCCGGATTTGAACTCAGATCCTCCTGAATCCAGGGCCGGTGCTCTATCCACTGTGCCACCTAGCTGCCCCACTAAATTGGATTTTAAGTGAAGAAGGGCTGTGCAAGGTCACCAGCCTCACACTCTCCTCCAGAGCCATCTAGGTCCAGTGGCAAGATCTAGATGAGGATGACTGCAGATGGCTCCAGATGTTTAAGGCAATTGGAATTCAATGACTTGCCCAGGGTCACATGGCTAGGAAGTGTCTGAAGTGAGCTTTGAACTCAGGTCTTCCTGACTTCAGGGCTAGTACTCTATCCACTGTGCCACCTAGCTGCCCATCTCCCCCCTCTCTATATATGTATATGTAAGTATATATATATGTATACATACATACATAATACACTTCTTTATTCAATTCATTTCTACAGTGGAGAAAGCCACTGGGCTTTGTAGTCAAAAGATCTGGGTTAAAATTCTAGCTTTGTTGTGATTTGTGTGACTTTGGACAAGCAGCTTCTCTTTGGGCTTCAGTTACCTTTTCTGTAAAATGTGGCATCTGGAGAAGCTGCCTTAATGTCTATTCCATCTCTAAATATTTTGATACTTTCTATTTAATTCAGTTCAATGAATTAAATGTCCATTAAACATTTACTATGTGCAAAATGAAAGGCAGTGAGGTGTAGTGGAGAGAACCAGGAAGCTCTAGGTTCAAGTCCTGTCTGTGACAAGGACTATCTATGAACAAAGTCACTTAACTCTTCAGGGCCCCCGGTTAATTCTCCATTGCTTTAAATTAATAATGAGTCACCAGTCTGCATCAGTGGTGGCAATTTTCATGATGAGTTCTCCATAGCATTGAAACTACGGGTCTGGAGAAAAATAAATATGCAGGGTCTGGGCTGTGTAGAGTGGATAGAAATATAAACCCCCCAAAGGAAATACATAGCTGTAGCCCTCAAGGGGATTACATTCTAATAGAGGGAATAAAACATGTCCATGGAGAAATGTGATGCAAAGTAGGTTGTGGGTAGGTACAAAGGAAGCCAGGTGACATGCTTAAGGAAAGTTATAAGCAGGAAAGAAAGATCCTTTTTATTTGGGGGGTGGTGGTGGATCAGAGAAGGTTTCATAGAGGAGATGGCAAGGAGCTAAATGAAGAGAATAATTTCAGCAGGTGCATATGAAGATGGACTATGTTCTAGGGATGGGAAACAGACTTCCAAAATACGTGGAAAAGGGAGAGGGAAGGAAGAGAAATAGAGTATAGTCTTTTTGGTTTGGAGTGTGGGGCAATGTGAAAGGAAATAATGAGAAATAGGCCTGGAAAGATAGCTTGGAGACAGATTATAGATAGCTTCAGAGGCCACGCTAAAGAGTTTCTATTTTATCCTATGAGCAACAGGGAACTACTGAAGGTTTTTGAGCAGGACAGGGGCATGGTGAGACCCATGAATGAATAATTGACCAAGGTTCAACCTTAGCCACAATAGGTTTATTTTCAATTGGTGGTTGTGATTCTTAGCACAATTATTCTTGGATTCTAAGCAAGAGTCTTTAAATAGTTCCCCTACTTTCTATATGTTCTTGACTTTAACTTGGTCTTTAATGATTCTCTAACAAAAGTCCCAAAGTTTGTTTGGGGGGAGAATTTATAGTTTCATAAATTGATGGAGATGGAAGAGACCTTGAAGATAATGAGTAGATTTGAGTAGCTATATGTTGTAGTGTACGGAGCAGGGGGCTTGGAGTTAGGAAGACCTGAGTTAAAATTTGGCCTCAGTTACTTATAAGCTATGTGACTCTGAGCAAGTCATTTGACCTCTGCCTTAGGTTCCTCATCCATAAAATGGGGATAAAAATAGTGGTAAATGGATTCAATGAGATCCTTGTAAAACACTTAGCAGGATAGTGGGTACTATAGAAATTGTATTATTACTATGATCATCTTGTCTAGCTTCCTAATTTTATAGATGTAGCAACTGGCCCAGCTTGCTAAGGTCACAAAGCTACTAAGAAATCTGGGACTGGAGCCTGGTTTTAACAGGGCACTTCAGTTAATTCAGTTCCACCCTCTAGGTAGAAAAGCTTAGGAGCATCCCTCCCCCCATCTCTCAATGCCTTACTTCGTCCTAAGGAACTAGGCACTGGACTGACTCAGTTGGCTGACTCAGGCTGGCTCTCAGATGTCCTGAGCATTCAAACCATCAAGACAACTTAGGTTTAAAATTGATAGGGGGACACAAAGAGAAGGCAATGGGATGCTGGCCTTGTTAGTCATTAGGAGGCTGTCTGCATATGGATGGAGAGATAACATTAAAGAATAGGGGAGTGTGAACGGGGGATGTATAGCAAAGCAATGTCTATGTGTATACCACTGTGTGTATCTGTCTCTGTCTCTGTCTCTGTCTCTGTGTATACAAGGAAAGTAGGAGCACGGGGATAAAAGAAAATCTGTGCCTGGCACATAGTAGGCACTTAATAAATGTTGATTGATTGATTGAAGAAAGTGGTTTAGCTGTAAGCTCTTCTTCCAGCCTGGGAAGGTTAGGCTTGGAAGGAACCTTGGGCTGAATATAGAATGTAGAGAATTAGAGCTGGAAGTAACTTTAGAGATGATTGGCCCAGGTCATAGCAGGATTCCTCTCCAAGGGCATCTCATTTAGAGTCCTTCCACAGCAGTAGAAGTTGAAACAAGCACCTATCCCCGAGGCCTCGTGAGCCTTTTTCTTTCTGCCTCCTCTTACTCCACCCCCAGAGTGGTTCTTCCCTGAGTCCCATCAGGGAGGGACTGTCTTTTGCTCTCTAGAGGAGGGGATGCTGGGCGTGACAGCTGAGATGCTCCTGTTTTTAGCTGGTTGTCGGTACTGCTCCCACCCAAACGAGTATTAAATAAACACATCCCACCAGGGAGTGTGGCTGGCTTATTTTGACTCATGACATCACGGAAGCCACGTGGGGAGGGGGAAGTATGTCAAAACACATCTGTCGCTTCTGGGGGTTGCCCACTTATTCCTCAGACTCACAAGGGGACCTGAGGTGCTGCCAGACATGCACATCTGGAACTCAACCCCAGGAGCTAAGAATGGTCCCAATGGGTATGCCAACAATAATCCAGCTTTCTCTTTTACAAGCTATGGAGAAGGAGAATATACTCCTCCCAAAGCTTTCAATAAGGAAGGTGACTTTGAGTGGTGATAGTCCTGACAAATAGGGCAATTAGGTGATGCGTTGGATAGAGTGCTGAGCCTGGAATCAGGAAGACCTGAATTCAAATCTGGCCTTAGACGCTTACTAGCAGTGTGACCCTGGGCAAGTCACATGACCCTGTGTGCTTTAGTTTCCTCATCTGTAAAACGAACTGGAGAAGGGGAAGGAACTGCCTACACTGTTCCCTGACTCCTTCAGGATCTTTACCAAGAAAAGCCGAAAAGGGGTCATGAAGAGTAGCACATGACTGAAAACAACTAGATAACAAAAGTTCAGACAGTCACTGGACAGAGAATCAGGAGACCTAAGGTCCAGTCCTATCTCTGCCATGAAGGGGCTTCTGTGAATCCACTTAAATCACTTCTCTGTTTGGGGCATCAGATTCTTCTTTTGTAAAATGAGGAAAATCGACTGCATGATTTTTTTTTTTTTGTGGGGCACTGAGATTAAGTAACTTGCCCAAGGTCACACAGCTAGTAAGTGTCAAGTGTCTGAGGCCAGATTTGAACTCAGGTCCTCCTGAATCCCGGGCTGGTGCTTTATCCACTGTGCCATCTAGCTGACCCCTAAGCTACTTTTTATATATAAAAGGATATGAGGGGTAACATGAAAAGCCCTCTGTTACTTACTTTCTGTGACCTCGGGTAAATCACTATTATTTCCCCACTATGGGTTGCTTGTTTTCTCCTCAAAAGAATCCTCTCTGTTCTGCCTTATTCCTAGGACTATTGTGAGGATTGGATGTGAGAGTATTTGTGAAAGTGTCATATTCATGTGAAGGAATGTCATTATAATATCAGCCTAATATTAATATATCAAGATGGAAATATAATAGTAGTAGTAATAATAATAATTCATATTTCTGTAGCACCTTATGATTTACAAAAGCACTTTCTTCACAATAACCTGTGAGGTATATAATACAAGTGTTATCTTCATTTGACAAATGAGGAAACTGAGGCATGGAGAAGGGAGGTGACTTGCCAAAGGTTTTAGCACTAGTAACTGGCAAAGACAGAACTCAGAGTTAAGTTTTCTGATTTTTTTGCAGGATGGTGATGGCCCTAGGGTCTGAGACTACAACCTGGGAAATTGGAGTTCTGTCTAACATATAATCTTCCAGCTCTCTGGATTTTCTTTATGGGGCGGCACTATTTACAAAGGGCTTTCCAGAACTACATATGAGAATTCCCTCTGTATGATTCTATCTTTCCTTCCAACGCAGCTCAATCAGCTCAAGCTGTCCATGTCACCTTCTTCAGATATTGCTGTTTTTCCTGTTTTCATGGTTTTCCTCTACTCACAAACTTTCCGTGGCTCCCCATTACCCTCTGGGAAAAGTCCAGAATTCTCAATCTGCCATTCAGAACCCTTTGTAATGTGGCATCAACCTACCTTTCTACTTTTATTTTATACTTCTTTCCTCCCTACATCTCTAGTTAGGCTGATCTGCCTACACTGTTCCCTGACTCCACTGGTTTAAAATACCCTTTAACTCCCCCTCCCTCCAACTCCTACCCCATCTTAAGGCCTAGTTCAGGTTTCACCTTCTCCAGAAAACCTTTTCATACTATTCCATCCCTTTCTGATTCCTCCTTTCCCAAACTCAGACAGCTCTTATAGAACCCTAGAATCTCTGAACTAGAAAGGACCCTGTGGGGCATTTAGTCTATCCTATATCCAAGCTGGAATTCCCTTTACAACAGATCCAGAAATAGCAATTCAGGATCTTGTTGAAAGTCTATATATGATGGGGGGACTGACCAATCCATTCCATTTTGGGACAGTCTTAATTATTAAGAAGTTTTAACTTTTATTCAGCTGAATGCAACATTTTCCTTTTCTCCTCCTTGCCCTCCACCCCTTATTACTTGTTTTAAATCTAATCCCTCTCCCCCATGATATTCCTTAAAAAAAATTGAAAACAGCCATTGTATTCCAACTGTTTTCTCTTTTTCAGGTTAAACATTTGCACTTTCTTTGACAAATCCAGTCCCCTCATCATCCTGGCCCCTCTTTTCTGGCATCCTCCAGTTTGTCCATATTCTTCATAAGACATAATGTACAAAATGCAACACAATCCCTTCCCCTGCATGCAGCTCCTCCCTTCCCTTGCCTTTGTTAAATGGCATCTGATGAGGAAGAGGATCTAGAAGATCTATCTTTATTAGTTCAGTCTAAGGTTACTTTAGGTTTTTTTTTGACAACACAGGATGAACTTGCAGTCTACTTAGACCATCAGGTCTTTTTTTCCAAATAAACTGTTGCCTAGCTCTCCCCTCTCCCCAATATTAGTACAGGAATTAAAATTTTAAACCCAGATGTGTAACTTTATATTGATCTCTATTAAATGTCATCCCTTTAGGTGTGACTGATTGTTCTAGCCCATCAAGAACTTTTTGGATACAAACTCTGTGGTCTGATAGGAGATATGCCTCCCAGCTTTATGCCATGCATAAACTTGAAAAGAGTCCCATTTATGATTTCATATGGTTGACTATATCGCACCATCTAGAACTGCTGGACTGTAACCTTCTGGAAAGCAGGGGAAGTGTTTATTTCATTTTTGAATTGTCTCTAGCCCCTAAAACAATGGATTGAACACACTGTATGGATTTAACCAATGTTTGTGGTATCAAAGAATCCTGAGCTAGAAGATATCTTTGAGAGATAGAACTTTGCTTAATTATGCTTCACTTTATTGTGCTTTGCAGATATTGCATTTTTTTTTACAAATGGAAGGTTTATGGGAACCCTACTTTGAGCAAATCTGTTGGTATCACTTTCCAATAGCATGTTGTTTTGTCACATTTTGATAATTCTTACAATATTTAAATTTTTTCATTATTATTTTCTATTTTCTATTTTTGTTTGTTTGTTGGGTGATGAGGGTTAAGTGACTTGCCCAGGGTCACACAGCTAGTAAGTATCAAGTGTCTGAGGCCAGATTTGAACTCAGGTCCTCCTGAATCCAGGGTCCGTGCTTTATCCACTGCACCACCTAGCTGCCTCTTGTTTTTATTATTATATCTGTTATGGTGATCTGTGATCAGTGATCTTTGATGTTACTATTGTAATTGTTTTGGGGCACCACAAACACATAGAAGATACCGAATTTAATCAATAAATGTTGTATGTCTTCTGACCGCTCCATTGACTGGTCAATCCTTTTCTTTCTCTCCTTGGGTCTCCCTATTCCCTGATACACAACAATATTGAAATTGGGCCAATTAATAACCCTCTAAGCATTCAAGTGAAAGGAAGAGTCAATCAATATGGCAAGCTTCATTATTGTCTTATTTTAAGAAATTGTCACAGCCACCCCAGCCTTGAGCAACCACCACCCTGATCAATCAGTTAGCGGCCATCAACATCGAGGCAAGACCCTCCACTAGCCAAAAGATTACAACTTGCTGAAGGCTCAGATGATGATCAGCATTTTTCATCATAAAGTATTTTTTAATTAAGGTGTGTACATTGGTTTTTTGGCATGTACATTGGTTTTTTAGACATAATAATATTGCACATTTAATAGACTATGGTATAGTATAAACATAACTTTTATATGCACTGAGAAACCAGAAAATTCGTGTGACTCCTTATCATAATATTCCCTTTATTACAATGGTCTGAAATTGAACCTGCAATATCTCTGAGGGATGCCTGTAATCTACCTCCTTTATTTCACAGATGAGGAAACTGTGGGTCAGGGAGGAGAAGAGATCTTCTCTAAAGTGAATAAGTAGAGAAGGGAAGGGAAAGGAAAGGAAGGAGAGGGTGGGGAAAGAAAGGGAAGGGAAGGGAAGGGAAGGGAAGGGAAGAGAAGAGGCCAGGCCTTCTGGCTTGAAATCCATTGCTTTTCCCACTATATCTCAGGTTTACAAATTGCTTTCCTTACCAACAGCTCTATGAGAGCAGTAAGGCAGGTACTACTACTTCCATTGTATAGATGGGAAATCTGAGGCTCAGTGAAAGTAAGTGACTATCTATGAAAAGTGTTGGAATTGAGACCCATGTCTTCTTATTGTAAATGCAATGTTTTTTCTATTATTCCATACCCAATGCCATCCAGTCTGCAGGGGGTGACTCCATCAGGGGATGGTGGTGAGGAAGGCAATTAGCTACATTGTGCAGTGGGATTATATTTGGAGTCAGAGGACCTGGGGTGAGTCCTGGCTATGTCGCTCACTACCTACCTCTGTGACCTTCAGCAAGATGTTTAATTTTTCTTAGCCTCAGTCTCCTCATCTATAAAACAAATGAGTCGGGCTATATGATCTCAAAGGCCCCTTCTAGCTCTAAGTCTGGTGAGCCTATCATTGCCACTAAGTAAGGATATTCTAGAAGGGAGTCTGTACAAGATGCTCTGTTTCATCCCTGCCTTCTTGTAGGGACCATCTGTAGGTGCTATTGTCTTCACACCTGGGCAGGATAAGCTTGCTGTTTCCTGGACAGCCCAACTCTCTTGGACTGGCCTGAGAACTGTCTGGGTTGTCTGTTTTCCCGTGACTCTCTCTTACAGAAAACCAGGCTCTGTCAGAAATGTTTTAGAAAATTTAATGTATCCCAAGATTAACTTATCACTGTATATATTATTTTGCCCAGTGGAATATAAGCTGCCCAAGAAAGGGATGGTTTCATTTTTGACTTTGTATTCCAAGGATGTAGGTAGGAAATGCTCTCAGAGGTCATCCAAAGGTCAGACCCTTCCTGATGTATGAATACCACCTATAGCATCCTCAAAAGCAGTTTTCTAGCTTTCACCTGAATATTTCTAGTGATAGGAAATTCACTACAACAGAGGCAGCCAATTCCATTGTTAGATGGCTCTGTTTGTTAGGAAGGTCTGGTCATTCTGTTCCTCTGCTCAGAGTCTTCAGTGGCTACCTGCTAGCTTCTGAATAACGTCCAAATCCAACAGTTGACTGGCAAAAAAAAATCCTTGCAGCAAATTTCTTTGATAAAGGTCTCATTCCAAGATATATAAGGAACTGATTCAAATTTCTAAGAACAAGAGCTATCTCTGATAAACAGCCAAAGGATATGAACAGGCAATTTTCACAGGAAGAAATTCAAGTTATCAACAGTCATATTTTTTTAAAAAAATGCTCCAAATTACTAATAATTAAAGAAATGAAAATTAAAGCAACTCTGAGGTTCCATTTCATAGCTATCAGATTGGCAAAGATGACAAAAAAGGAAAATGACAAGAGTTAGAGGGACTGAAGGAAAACAGGCATGTTTATGCACTGTTGGTGGAGCTATAAATTGATCTAGTCATTCTGGAAAGCAATTTGGAATCATGACCTAAAAGTCACTAAACTGTGCATACCGTCTTGACCCAGCAATAAATCAAAGACAGAGGAAAAGGATCCATATTCATAAATAGTTATAGCAACTTTATTTTGTAGTGTCAAAGAACTCAGAACTGAGAGGGGATACCCATTTTTTGGGACCCTGAATGAACAAATTAAGGTATATGAATGTAATGGAATATTATTGCTCTAGAAGAAGTAACAAGGCGGGGGGGGGGCGGTTCAGAGAGAGCTGAGAAAACCTGTATAAACTGATGAAGAATGCAGGACTAGAACAATTTATATGATCACAATGTAAAGAAAAACAACTTTGAAAGACGTAGAACTCTAATCAATACCATGAGCAATTACGATTGCAGTGGATCCATGATGAAGGGCCTACCTACCTCCTGACCAAGAGGTGATAGACTCAAATGTATACTTTTTGGACATGGTCAATGTAGGAATTTGTTTTGCTTGGATATGTACGTTTGCTCACAAGAATTTTTCTTCTTTTATTTCTCTCCCTCAATTTGGAGGGGAGAAGGTGAGAAAATAAATAAAAATAAAAAATTTTAAAAGAAAACACAAATTGGGCTTAAAAAGTAACATTTAAATTTTTTGTGTGTGGGCTTAAATGCCCTTCATAATATACTTTTCTAGCCTTCTCTCATGTTATTCCCTGTTACATATTCAAAGTTTTAGCCAAACTGGACTACTCACATATCCTGTCCTTTCTCACCTCAGTCAGTGCCTTTGCTCAACCAGTTCCATATACTTGAACTGGCAGCCTTTCCTGATAGCCATGTAGTAAAAAGAACTTTAGCCTTTGATCTTTTAGGATTTCTACACCTTTCTAATCTCATTAACATATATTCATTTTGACATATATTGATCACCACATATTAATAACTTTTCTATGTATCTGTGCACATGTACTACCTATTCAACAAGAAGATCTATGAGAGCTAGAACAGTGTCTTCTTTAAGCTTGAGATCTCTTCCAGTGCTGGGTATCTTCCTCTGCATCCTGCATATCATAGCATTCAGAGCCAGAAAAGATGCTGGAGACCATCTCGTCTAATATGAGCTTATCAAATGTGTTCTGTGAAACAGCACAACTTATCTCCATTACACATCATTAGTACCTAGGATATAGCACATTATTGTGAGTGTAGTGATGAGTAGAGATCCCTTAAGCACAGAAGAAAAATCTTAAAGTTTAAGAGGTATTTAATAAATACTCGATTAATTAATTGAGTAGAAGGGCAGCTAGTGGCAGGGTATTGCAGAAGGAAAGGGAATTACTATGTGGGGATAGTAGGTGGAGGCAGATTTAATGTTACTGGTTTACTATAATGCCTAGGATTATGTAGGGTATTATGTGTGCCATTTCCATAATCAACTTTCACTTCTATTTGTTGGGATATTTTTTTTTGGTGAGGCAACTGGGGTTAAGTGACTTGCCCAGGGTCACACAGCTACTAATTGTCAAGTGTCTGAGGTCAGATTTGAACTCAGGTCTTCCTGAATCCAGGGCCGCTGCTCTATCCACTGCGTCACCTAGCTGCCCCGGGATACTTTTTTTCTCTTTGGGAACGCATCTATGGTTTTATAAGGGAAGTTAACAAACAAATAGAATTCACTTCACAGAAATTCGCTTTCTATACAGCCTCACTGGAATACTTTCACACATGTATATCACCCATTTTATATAGACATTTCCCCATCACGTGTTTAAATACAGAGAGATAACTGGGCTTTGGCCAGGACTGAGAGCATGTGGTGACTTTGAAAGAAAACTGAGTGACCTCCTAGCTAGTTCTTACTCTGATACTTTACCCACTAAATATATTTGGGCAAGAAACTGAGTCTCAATTTCCTTATCTGTAAAATGAGGTAGTTGGATTAGTTGATCTTTAAGGTTCCCTCTAGCTGTGACTTACTATGTTTTAAAATCACTTCCACACCTAACATTCTGTGTTCTAGGCTCCTTTTTCAGCCATGAAATAATTCCATGGTTCTAGGGTTCCAATGCCAGATCCTGGCACAGACAAGGTCCTTTTCATCTGTGAAATGGGGGCAGGAAGGTATCTGGAGCTCTCTGGGGTGCTAGGAGGATTAATTAGCAATTAGTGTGTAAAGCACTTTGAAGATGAACGTTAAGTAATATTAGTCTTTAAATTTAGCTTCTTCTTCATATGCATCCCTAGCAAAGGGAACAGATGGCCCTCTCTTCCAGGTGGAGAGGGGGAAGGGAGGGAAGAGAAGGGAAGAGGGGGGCAGCATGGAATTAGAGGTTTCCATTTCTCCAGCTCCCAATTAGCTCCTGCCTGATTTCAGATCCTCATATGTGTGCACTTCCCCCTTCCATTTATACCTCAAATCTCATCACTTCAGGGAGGTGGAACTTTCCCATCCAGCCCTTTTTCCTTTAGGGCTGGAAGGGAACTTGGAACTTGGAATGTTAGATATGGAAGGAACCTTAGACCTAGAATGTCAGAGAGGGAAGGGGCCTTAGAACACCAAATGCTAATACCCTAGAACATAGACTATCCAGAACTGGAAGGGATCTTAGAACATATAGATTGTCAGAAGTGGGAAGGAGAGAAAGAGTGCCAAAATGGAAAGAACATCGGTTCTGTAATTTGAGGATCTTGATTCAAATCCTGCTTCTGATACCGCCTTGGTGACTTTAGGGAAATCACTTAAAATTTCTGGGCCTCGGTTTCCTCAGTTTTCCTTGTTGTTGTTGTGGTTTGTCCTTTGTTCTTGAAGAGGGCCAGGATATCGGGGTGATGTCATGACTTGCAGTGAATTGGATTTAAGTGAGGGAGGGCTGTGCAAAGTCACCAGCCTCACTCTCTCTTCCAGAGCTGTCTGGGTCCAGTGGCTATATATATAAAATTAATATGACTGTAGATGGTCCCAGATGTTTTTTTTTTTTAACTTTTTTTTTTTTTGGTGAGGCAATTGGGGTTAAGTGACTTGCCTAGGGTCACACAGCTAGTAAGTGTTAAGTGTCTGAAGACGGATTTGAACTCAGGTCCTCCTGACTTCAGGGCTGGTGCTCTATCCACTGTGCCATCTAGCTGCCCCCAGATGTTTTTTTAAAGGCAATTTGGGTTAAGTGACTTGCCCAGGGTCACACAGCTAATGTTTGAAGTGAGGAGCAAGGTTGTCTGTGTATATGCAGAAATGAATAGGTAAAGAGTAAATAGATGTCATCACCTGCCCTATGTGCATGTGTGTGTGTGTGTGTGTGTGTGTGTGTGTGCGCCCATGCTGTGGGTTGGGATAAAGAGTAAAGGGGGGAACTGGTGGCTGTTTGAGGACCCCACATAAGCATTCAACTTTCCAGGAAAGAAACAGAGCTGAGGAGTCTTAGTCATTCTTCTGTCCAGTCTACAGAGACAGAGCAGCTGGCTGTCTCTAGGTCTAGAGTTCTGGCTGCCAAGGAAGCAAAGGACAGTGCCCTTGGGCAGGAACTCAGCTGGCATGGTTGGAAGGGCCCAGAGAGCACATCTCAGCAGGGTTGCTGAGTCAGATGGACTTAGAGGGAGAATAGACAGAGCTTGGTGCTCTTGGAATTGTACTTTCTTCAAGGGCCATTACCAGCATGGGGACTTTCCTTCTTTTAGGCCACTTTCTTTTTGTTCCACTCCCTACCCCCATAATTAATCCCTCCACACTTCCTTTGAAGCTGCCCTTGACTCAGGCCATGGCCATGAAGGTCTAGCTCTAACTTGCTATGTGACCTTTGGGAAGTTGTTTCCTCTTCTCAAGTCTCAGTTTTCTCATTCATAAAAGGAAAGGATTATACTAAGATTGTTTAGGTCTCTCCTATCTCTAAAACTCTATGTTCTAAAGTCTTTTCTATCCGTGATAGTCTATGGCTTTATGATATCTCTGCATGATGAAATTTCTCCTTTTCTTCTAAGTACTCTGCATTCTCTGCCCACCTACCCCCACTCCTGGGCAGAGGGCCACTGCAGTGTAAGGAGCCCTTCCTGATTGCTTTTTGGTCTTGTTACAAGCTGTATGAACTCTGCCATCCAAAGCCCAAAAGGATTTGGAGGGGTATTCATCTCCCAGGTTACAGGCTTCCAGATATTGCTTTTAAAAATAGATTCCTTGGCAAAGGAAGCTTTGGAGGTGGGATAAAGCTGTGGGGTTTGATTTTTACCTATCCCCTTTCCTCCACTCAGTCCTCCCAGATAACTGCCTATTTTAGTCATTACCTTGGGGATGCAGGGAACCCCTAATCACTCAGAAAAGTTGGGGTCTCCTGGCCCTTTTGATTGGCAACTTGTGGCATAGGGGAATAGAGAGAAGATAAAGGGAGCCCTGGAATTAGAGGGAGAAAGAACTGCAATGAGAAGTCTCCCTTTTCTCAGTGAGAGAGGTCTTAGCATTGGGGTATTCAGATACAGTATCCCATACTTGGATGGGGCTGGTAGGGAGAGGTAAATAGCATTTCAGTCTTTTTTGGAAAAACGTCTCTATGTCAAGAAGTCATTGGTTCTTAGAGGTTCCTGGATTGAATTCCCTTATTTTACAGATGAAAAAACTGAAGCGCAGGCCAGGCAAAAATGCATAAAATAACTTGCCAAGATCATACTCCATCAGGACTCAGTCTTAGAATCTGACTTAGAATCTTAAACTCTTTTCATGATGACTTTGTAGTCGAGGTTCTGGGGCTCTCATTGAGGACCCCATACCCTCGATTCATTGTAAGAGCTCAGAGGTAGGCAGGGCAAGGGCTGGTTCTTTGTGGGGATCAAAGCTAAACTCTTTGATATGACATTGGAGGGCTTCCTTTCAAAGACCGGTCCACCCTCTGGATCTGACCTAACATCTCTAACATACCTCCCTGGAGCTAGTAAGACCTGTCTTCTTACAGATCCCTACAACCTATGCTTTCCTATCTTCTTGAATTTTCTCATCCCATTCCCTAGACTGAGATGCCTCTGATTCATGCTATCTCTGTGTCAAAAGCCTACCCATCTGTGCGGTCCTATGTTTCCACAGATGGGGTTATTAAGGCTGGATCTCCCTCCTTACTTCACCATATCTAGGGACCTGGTCTCCTATCTTTAAAGATCACCTAATCCAACCCCCTTGTTTTACAGATGAGGAAGCTGAGACTATGACTGACTATGACTATGAGACAAGACTATGAAAACAGTTCTCTTTCCCCCAGACCAGCAAGGATTTCTAGCCAACTCTCCTGTGGTTGATTTTCACTCACCCCAAATCACCAGTTATCCAACCTCAGAATCATGCCCTCCTTGACCTTGAAGAAGCCTCAGAGGTCGTTAGGCAAAATTACTACTCTCTCTATTACCTTTTTGACAAGGGATCATCCAGTCTCTGTTTCCAGACCTTCAGTGACAGGGAGCTCAGTACTCACAAAAGCAGCCGATTCCCTCCTTGGACAAGTCTAAGTTGTAAGGAGATCTCAGCATATAGGCCATGGACTGTCAGAGCTGCATTGGATCTTCAAACAGAGAATATGGAATGACAGATCTCAGAGATCATATGTTACATAACCCTTTCATTTGACAGATGGGAAAACAGAGTCCCAGAGAAGGAAAGTGACTTGCCCGAGGGCACACAGCAAGGAAATAGCCAAGCTAGGGGGCAAAATTCCCACCTAGTCTCCAATGTCCTTGTCTTTGCAAAGCGGGCTTTGTGCTGGGCTCTCCCTACAGCTGGCTGAGCGAGAGGGAGATTTCCATTTAGTCTCGGCCAGCCTGCCTTTGGGAGGTAATTGGGTTTTCCAGGCGCCTGTTTGAAATCTGACAGCCAAACAAAAGCAGCTGGCCCTAGCGGGGAGGAGGAGGGAAGCTGTGGGTGGCGATGTACAAAGCCGGGACCTGGAGCCGGCCGACCTTGTTCCGCTTGACCCCAGAGGGCAGAACTCAGAGATGTGCAAAGGGGGCAGATTGGTTTGATGTAAGGAAAAACTCACAATCAAAGCTGTCCAAAAGTCAACCAGACTGCCTTGGGAGGCTAGAACTTTGGAAGACATTTAATTCCATTCTCTCTCTTTTTATAGATGAAGAAAAAGGCCCAGAGAGGTCCTGGGCCTAAGTCTTGTGCAAGGTCAATAGACCATAGATTTAGAGTTTGAAAAGGACTTCAAGGAGCATCTAGACCAGAGGATCTTAACCATGGGGGTATCATGGATCCCTTGGGCAGTCTGGTGACTGCCATGGACCTCTACAGAGAATAAGGTGTGTGTGTGTGTTTGGAGAGGCAGTGAGAGCTAAGTGACTTTCCCAAGGTCACACAGCTAGTACGTGTCAAATGTTTGAGGCCAGATTTGAACTCAGGTCCTCCTGAATCCCAGGGCTGGTGCCTTATCCTCTGTGCCACTTAGCTTGCCTTAGAACAATGTTTTTAAATGCTTAAAATAAGACATCTGAAATTACAAAGGAAACTAGTTACTGTGAAAAATAGTTTGTTTTTATTTTAGTCATATCCAACTCTTCACGACCCCATTTGGGGTTTTCTTGGCCAAGATACTGGAGTGGTTTGCCATTTCTTTCTCCAGTCATTTTATAGATTAGGAAACTGAGGCAAACAGGGTTAAGTGACTTGCTCAAGGTCACACAGCTAGTAAGTTATCTGAGGCCAGATTTGAACTTCATGAAGATGAATCTTCCTTATTCCAAGTCTAGTGCCTTACCCCAGGTTAAAAACCCCTAATCTAGACCAGCTCCTTCATTTTAGAGATGAGGACCCTGAAATCTCCCCAGAGGTGAAGTAATTTACTCAAGGTCACACAGATATTAAATGCCATAGAACTAAGACTTGAACACGCTCCCTTGACTCCAAGTCTAATCATTCTTGCCACTTACAAGATTCACACTGCTAGTAAGATTCTGGTAATATTTCATAGAGGCTGTTCCTGTTCAGGTATGGAATGAATGTGAATGCCTCTTAGGGCACTTACAACACCTAAATTTCATGACTTTGTGACCCGAAATCCACTTGTTTATTTGGTGTGTTCCCTTAGGAAAAAGACTAAATTTCTCTAGCCTCAGTTTCCTCTGTAAAACATGCAGGTGAAACTAGATTGTGTCTAAGGTCCCTTCCAACTCTAAATCTCATCATTGCTTTCCAGGGGGTGAGGGGAACTCTGGCTAAGAGGAAGAATGGAAGCAATAGATGTCACCAATAAGCCTGGCCTACAGTGGAAGGGAAGGGGGTTGCACCATCGCAAGGATGTGGCCTGCCCAAGGCTTTTCCTGGTAGGAGTAACCGGTAACTGGTAGGGCCATCTGGATCCACCAGCTCTGACCTCATTCACCTAGCCTGACCTTTGATGTGTAGGGTTTCCTAACCAGAAGGTAGTAAGCCCATATATTGCTGCTCACTTGGCCATAGATGACCAGAGGATCGAAAGTGATGAAAGCCAGAATCATTAGCATGCCAGCGCTAGAAGATAGTTTAGAACACAGACCCTAGAAGGTCCAGGCTGAAGTGGAATCTTAGAGTCCAGAATGTCAAAGCTGGAAGCTGGAGTAGCTAAGTGGTGCAATGGACCCTGAACAAGTCACTCAACCTCTATTTGCCTCAGTTTCCCTATCTGCTAATGGAAATAATAATAGTATCTACCTCCCAGAGTTGTTGTGAGAATCGAATTAGTTATAACTTTTACATAGCACTTACTGTGCTCCAGGCACTGTGCTGAGCATTTTACAATTATATCATTCCAGACAATAACAACAACAATAACTAACATTTATATAGTTCTTACTATGTGCCAAGCCCTGTGCTAAGCACTTTACAATTATTATCTCTTCTTTTTGGGCAGGACAATGAGGGTTAAGTGACTTGCTCAGGGTCACACAGCTAGTAAGTGTCAAGTGTCTGAGACTGGATTTGAACTCAGGCCCTCCTGAATCTAGGATCGGTGCCTTATCCACTGAGCCACCTGGTTGCCCCTGATGATTATCTCTTCTGATTCTCACAACAACCCTGGGAGGTTCTCCACTTTACAGATGAGTACACTGAAGCAAATGGAGGTTGATTTGTTCAGGGTCACATAGCTAGTAAGTGTCTGAGGTCTGAGGTCAGATTTAAACTCAGGTCTTCCTGACTCCAGACCCAGACCTCTATCCATTGTGCCACTTAGCTTCCTCATAATAATAACATTTGGCCCATAAGATAATATTTATAAAGAGCTTAGCACTTAATACATGCCTGTTTCTTTCTTTTCTTTCTGGAAGAGCCCTTAGCACCTAGAATGTCAAAACTGGAAGGGATTTTAGAACTCTTCTGATCTAATCCCTTCATTTATAGAGAAGGAAACTGAGGCCCTAAAAGATGATGTGACCTGCTTACTGTCACATAGCACGTGACCCCTGAATCAGAGACAAGAGATCCAGAACCTCCCTTCAAACATTGTCCTCAGATTCCAATCAATAGTCTTTTTCAACATGTTGAGGTATCTAGTGGGAGGATAGGGAGAAGGGCAAGTTATTGGTAGGGAAAAGGTGGACCCACAAACTCAGAGATCCTCAGTTAAAAGGGACCTCAGAAGTTATCTAATCCTTCGATTTAAACTTGAATAAGAATTCTATCTATGACATGTCTGACAAGTGGTCATCCAGTTTCCACTTGGGGAGCTCAGTCCAACTCTTGAATAGATCTAATTATTTGGAAGTTCTTCCTGATATTCAGCTGAAACATGTCTTGACATCTTCCTCCCATTGGTCCTAATTTTATCCCCTGAGGCCAAGGAGAGTGTTTGATCCCTCTTCCCCATGACAACCCTTCAAAATGGTTGAATACAGTTATTGCATTCCCCCTAAGTCTTCCCTCCTCTAAGTTAAACATTCCCAGTTTCCTCAGATGATCCTCATGTGACAGGATTTGAAATTTCCTCACTATCCTGGTTGCCCTCTTCTGGACAAATTCCAGTTTGTGCATGTCCTTCCTAAAATGCAGTGTCCAAGACAGCACGGTACAAGAGTGCTTTAGAGTAGGAAGGACCTGGATTTAAATCTCACTTTGGCTGCTTATTAGCTGTGTGACTTTGGGCAAATCACTTCACTACTTTGGGGCTGTTTCCTTGTTTGTAAAATGAGGGGGTTAGCATAGATGGCCTCTAATGTCATTTCCAGCTCTGAATCTATGATCCCATGATTTTTCTGGGCCTGTTTACTCCCTATAAAATGAATGGAATAGTTGACTTCCGAGGGGTCTTCCAGTTTGGGATCCATGATCCTATGGCCTGAATATAATTCTCTGCCTCTCATCAGCCCTTCTAAACACTAGATCTAGGAATAATAATATTTGGGGTCCCTTGGATCATGGGATTTTGAACTGAGCTGGAAGAAACTTTAATTAGAGATAAACTGTTCCAGGGGCAGCTAGGTGGCACAGTGGATAAAGCACTGGCCCTGGATTCAGGAGTACTTGGGTTCAAATCTGGTCTCAGACACTTGACACTTACTAGCTGTGTGACCCTGGGCAAGTCACTTAACCCTCATTGCCCTACCAGGGGGGGGAGAGAGAGAGAGAGAGAGAGAGAGAGAGAGAGAGAGAGAGAGAGAGAGAGAGAGAGAGAGAGAGAAACTGTTCCAATACCCTTATTTTAGAGATGTGGAAATCAAGTGAATAAAGAGCTGGAATTCAAACCCAAGGTCTCAGCTTCTCAGACTCAGTTCTCTTGCCCCTGTGCCACAACATCCCCTTCCCTGTTAGTCTTTTTATCAGAGGGCTGGTGGGAAGAATGTTGGAGGGAAATACTGACCCTTGGGGGGAAGATGAAGCATCCTCAAAGAACCTTAGACTGTTACCTAGGCTTCAGTATGAATGAGTGAATGAATGAATAGAAAAGATTTATCAAGTGCTTATTTTGGGCAAAGCATCGTGCTACCCACCAGAGATACAAATATAAAAGCAGAACCGCCCTGATTCTTAAAGAGCTTACATTCTACTGGGAGAAACAACACAAAAAGGAGGTTTCAGCTGTAAGTCAGATGGAAAGGTCCCATCGTCCTTAGGGTGCATCAGCAGAGCAGATGGTGATGCTTCTTCTGTAATGTTATTTCCACAGATAAAACCATATCCATTTCTGCTGTTGGAGCATTTGATAGTGCCAAGGACTCCCTTTTCAGGGTCTTGACAGCTCTTGCCATCCATGAGGCTGGGGCTGCAACATCTCCCCTCCATCAGAGCTAGTTCTCTGGATGATGGGTGTGGGGGAGTTGGCTGAAAGCAGTGATGGGTGGGGGTTGGAACTGGGAGGCACTGCCATTTCCAGGGCTTTTGAATTTGGGGTCCTGAGCTATCTCCTTCATGGTCTGAAAGGAGGTGGTAGTTGATATGGTGATAATGGTTGGATTCTCCTAGAACATGCCACCCCTTATTCCTCCCCTCAGGATGGCTTGCTGATTCAGCTAAGCCTGCTTGCCTGCCCTGTCAGCAGTAGGTAGGATGAAATCACCAATGGGCAGCCATGTTTTCTCTTTTCCCAATGCCTTAGATCTTCTATGATCCTCACCCTGGGGTCTTTCCCCATGGAGGTGAGCAATGACCTGCCTGAGCCTGAGCCTAGCCAATGACAGGATCTGAGAAACAGCTGAGGAGCTGTGGAAAGAGTAAGATTTAATTCTGCCATTGCTTAGTAGAGGCAGCCTAGCATAAAGACCCAGCTCTTTATTCACTTGGAATTAGGAAGACCTTTGTTTCTAGTTTTACCCATCACACCTGCTGCTCTTGTGGCCTTGGCCAGTCACTTAACCTCTTAGTACCCCTAGGAGGCTAAGGCCGATCTTTCACTGATGTGTGCTGATAGAAAGATCAGAGATCCTGGGAGGGACCTCAGAAACCATTTACCCCCTCACTTGTAGATGAGGAAACTGAGGTTCAGGGAGGGTATGAGTTGTCTATGCCACACAGGTAGTAACTGAATGGAGATTTGAATGGAGGGCCTTTGAGTCCACTGAGTTTTCTTCTTGAGAGTTCCCATAGCTCTGGACCAAAAAAGCTATTTCCTTTGTGCTGCTACTTAATAGCTGTGTGACCTTGGTCGAGTCAATTGACCTCTATAGACCTGTTCCTCTGTAAAGTGAGAGAGTAGGACTGAATGATCTCTAAGAGCTTGCTGTAAGCCTGTGATCCTATAAGGGAAAGGTACTGCCTGGCCCTTTAAAGAGCCTGGGTCTCCCCCTCCCGAGGCCCAACCGCTAGTGCGGGGGAGGACATGCATTATTGAAAGTGAATTTCAATACCTATTCACTCTCCTCCACTGGTGGGTGGCAATCACTTACTTTTATCTCTGGCTGGCTCTTGTTTACATAATCTTTCTCTGTCACAGCCCGGGCCTTTCCTGGGCCGCTGCACTTTTCTAGCAGAGGGGCCCTTGGGTGCAAGATTAACCCTTCCCTGACATACCTTTGGTTGTAATAATTGCACATATTTCTACAATGCACATTTTAAGTTTTACAAAACACAAAGACAGTATGGTTCAGTGGATAGAGAGCTGGCTTCTGAGCCAGTAAGACCTGTATTCAAATCCTGCCTGTCACACTAACTGAATGTGTGACCCTTTGCAAATCACTTACCCTCTTGGGCAGCTTGGTGGACAGAGTGCTAGACTTGGAGTTTCAAAAAACTGAGTTCAAATCCAGCTGTGTGACCCTGGGTAAGCCGCTTAACTGCTGCCTGTCTCTGTGTCCTCATCGGTAAAATGGAGATAATAATTGCACCTACCTCCCAGGGTTGATATGAGGCTCAAATTGAAAATAAGATTTGTAAACTGCTTAGCACAATGCCTGGTACATAGGAGGTATTTAATAAATGCTGGTCTTCTTTCCTCTTCAGTGTTCTCTATAGTGCTACCTGGCATTGATAGAGGGAGTTTCCTCAACTGAACACCCAATATCAATGAAATCACAGGTCCAGTCTCTATCCCCAACATTTTGAGAGGGAGGGAGGGAGGGAGGGAGAGAGAGACAGAGACAGAGACAGAGTCAGACAGGAAACAGAGAGACAGAGAAGAGGAGAATGAGAGACACAGAGAGAGAGTGAGAGTGAGAGTGAGAGCAAGAGAGAGAGAGCGAGAGCGAGCAAGCGAGCGAGCGAGAGAGAGAGAGAGAGAGAGAGAGAGAGAGAGAGAGAGAGAGAGAGAGAGAAAGATAGTGGGGGAGGGAGCAGAAGACAGGGCAGGGATTATTGGATGGGTGCTGCAGAAATAATGCCAGGGTCAGGAATCCTACTGGAATTTTGGCTCTGCCACTTACTAACAGTAAAATGTGGGGTTGAACAAGACAAGACCTCTGAAGTCCCTACTAGCTCCATTTTACAGAAGAGGAAAGCAAGTCTCAAGGAAATGACTTGTCTGGGGTCAAACAAACAGGTAGCAAGTGTCCCAGCTGGGCTTCAAGCCCAGGTCTTCTGACTCCTGTCTCAGAGCCCTTCCCTTTCCATCTTGCTGTCTCCCAGATAAGTGAGTCCTCCTGAGGGATACACAGAAAGAGCTCTTGGAAGGATTTGAATGTTTTCTGCATATAAGCCCTTGGCTGGGAGAGAACCTTAGAGATCATGTAGTCCAACACTCCCATTTTACAGATGAGCAAAATGAGAGGTAAATGACTTGTCCAAACTCACACAGCTAGTCAGTGGCTGAGTCAAGGTTCTTACCCGGATTCTCTGATTCCCAATCCCACTGTACCACAGAGTTAGGAGGCCTCTGAGTGTTGGCTCTGCCACTTACTAAATGAACAACCTTGAGAAAAATCCCTTCTCTGTGTCTTAGTTTTCTCATCTGTAAAATGGGGGTTATACTTCTATTCCCTAAGTGCTAGGAAAATGAGGGTTGTTATTAGGCAAATGATAAACTGGAGTTTTGGGGCCCTACTGATTGATTAAAGGATTAATCATAACTCTCTTTTCTGCCATGAGCCTACCCCAATGTAGCTAGGGCCTGAAGTCAAGAAGACTTGTTCAAATCCAGCCTCAGACATTTTATTAGCTGTTAAGTCACATAAGCTGTGTCTGCCTCAGTTTCCTCAACTAAAATGGGGATAATAATAGTACCTACCTCATAGGGTTGTTGTGAGAATAAAAGGAAATATTTGTAAAGCATTTAGCACAGTATCTGGCACATAGTAGGTGCTTAATAAAGACTTGTTTTCTCCATTGCCTTGCCTTGTCTTCCCTTTCCTTTCATTATCTTCCCTTCCCTTGCCCTGTCTGGCCTTTCCTTGCCTTTTTCCCCCAGGGGAAGCTAGATTCCTTTTTTTGGTGGAAAATTCCTATTCCATTGAGGTCCCTTTTCCTAGGACACTGATAATTCATGGCAAAGCAGTCTCTTGTGCAGAGTACCTTCTCATTTTCTGGGACTGTGGTTAAGGGAGAGGAAGTGGAGTAAGCCAAATGAGATGTATGTAAAGTGAATTGCAAACCTATATGAAGGTTAGTTTCTAGTTTTGGAAAAATTCCTGGACTTGGGTCAAAGACCTGGGTGAGGGTCCTGGCTCCATCACTTGTGAATCTATGATCTAATACTCTGATTCCAAGATTCTAAAACTCTATAATTCTAAGAATCTTTGAGTCCAACATCCCAAGAGTATGGTTTCGATATCCTAAAAGTCTGTGATAAATAGACTGGAACTAAGAAGAAAAATGAGTTCTGGGACAGCTAGGTATAGAAAAGACTAGATCTGGAAAGGGCCAAGACACTAACTGTTCTGTGGCTTCCTCACACTGCAATAAAAAAGATCCTTGTCCTCTCAAAGCCTGGCTGGGTATGAAGTGTCAGATGACTCACTACAGAGGAGGAGGAGAAGGATTAAGGAACAGGGCAGTATTTCCCCCAACCCTGTCAATACAGTTTGAGGAGGACAGAAATGTCCTTTCCCACCCTCAGTACCTCTCTGCCCCCATTGGACTCCTGCAGGAATCCTGTCTCTCTTTGGGGTTATCATAACTTGAATGCAGTGATGAGGCAGCTCACCTTGTACATTTAACTTTTACTTTTAAAGCCTGAGAGTGGAGGTAGAGAACCTCAGAGATTTGGGGTCTAGGAAGGCTCAATGGAAGCTGGATGACTTTAATCAAGCCATTTCTCTTCTCTAAGCCACAGTTTCCTCATTTGTAAAATGCATATGATGCATTATTTCCTCAGGGTTGTTGTGGAATTACATTTAGATACTTTGATGAGATAATTAGCATGTCAAGTACTTTGTAAATTACAGGACACTATAGAAATGTGAGCTATTCATATTTTTATTATAAAATACTAATCAAAGGAGAGCAATGCTATTTGAACTTCCTTTTAGCTTTGTTCCAGAGCTCAATTTGCCCACAAAGTCCCTACTGGATCTCATCCAGGGCAGCTCCTGGCAGGGGTGAGGGATGCTCATTATCTGAAGAGCTCAGCAGAATGGCACGAGAATGGACAGGCTGAGTGTAGAGGAACAGTCAGGAAGCTTCTTGACCTTTCCTTGAGAGAGCTAGAGGCTCTACCTTGAGTGCTAAACAAGACCAATTATGGAAACGGAATTTTAGAATAATAGAGCTGGTAGGGACCTTAGAAAACAGAATAGTAGGGCTAGAAGGAACCCTAGAACATAGAATAGTGGGTCTGGTCCTTAGAAACACTTACAGTAGGGTTGGTGGGGACCTTAGAACACAGAACAGTAGGACTGGAGGGGACTTGGAGCATAGAACTCAGAATGTTAGAGTTGGAAGAGAACACAAAATATAGAATGTCAGAACTGGGGCAAGTCTTAGAATACAGAATGTCAGAGTTGGAATGGGCCTTAGAATATATAATGATTGAGGTGCAACAGACCTTAAAATGTAGAATGTCAGAGTGGGAAAGGACCCTACAACATAGAACAAAGGATTTTACCACTTTGAAGGGACCTTAGAATATAGTGTTATAGCTGCAAGGTAATTCAAAACCCAATGTGAAAACAAAACAAAACAAAACAACATAATGTGTCAGTGCTGGAAGAGATCTTAGATCACTGAATGTCAGACTTGGGAGAAAGCTTAGAACAAAGAGCTTAGAACATCAAAGTTGTCAAAAATCTTCCTTATCTTTCTAGGCCCAGTTATCCCTCTGTGAAGCTTCCTCTATAGGAAATGATTTCTCTCTTCTCTAAACTCCTTTGCATATGTCCTATGGCCCTTATCACATTCTGACTGGTACCATAGATATTTGTATTCACATGTTATATCCTCTACTAGACCTTAAGTTTTCCTAAGGATAGGGACTATATTTACTTTTGTCTTTGCCCACCCTCTACAGCTACCTTGAATATATAGTAGGTGCTCAAGAAATGTTTGTTGAATAAAAATGAATAAATGTTTGTTGAATGAAAATGAACATGTAGGTGTCACAGGGCTGGGTGGAGACCCTTTGGTTCCAATCATTATGGATCCCAGTGCTTGGAAGGTGGAGGCTGCTAGTAACTCCTCTCTTTAAGGGTAGGGGTAGAGAGCAAATAATTTCTTAATGGTGAGATCCGGTGGCTTTCCCCGTCTTCATCTTCCTTGACCTCTGTAGTGGTTGCCATTGTTGACTAATACTTTCTACTAGATACTCTCTCATTCTCTGGCTTCGGACAGACCTCCAGAGAAGAAAGTGAGGCTGGTGACTTTGTACAGCCCTGCCTCACTTAAATCCAATTCACTTACAAGTCAAGATATCACTTTCCTGATGTCACTGGTCCTCTTTGAGAATGAAGGACAAACAACAACAACAACAATCTGATAGAGCATACTCTTCATTCTCATCTTACCTCCTTGACAACTTTCTCTTGTTTGTTTTATTGGCTTTTGTTTCCTTTCCCCTAATTGATCTAATTGATGGTTCTCCAAAGCTTTCCCCTTGGCCCTGTCCTCTTTGCTGTCTATCTTTTCTCTAAGATCATGTCCTAAGGTTTTAACATCTTTTAGGATGACTTCCAGATCCAAATCTCTATAAATGGTTTCTTAAATCTGACTTTCATTCCTGTATTTTCAACCCTTGGATTCAACACTTCCACTTGGATATTTTGTTGGCACCTCCAACTCAATATAGAATCAGTGATTCCCAGAACCAGATGTGACCTTGGTCTATTCTACATTCTAATATGGGAATCTTCTCTAGAGAGACCCTGTAGTTGTCATCTGATCACTTGGATACTTCCAGGGATGGGAGACTCAGGACCTTAGGAAGAAATCTTTTTCCATTCTTGGAAAGCTCTTATTGTTAGGGTCTTCTTCCTTAAATTAATATGAAATCTATAGCTTTATAATGTGCACCCTATTACTACTGGTTCTTCCCTCTGGTGCCAAGCAGAACAGATATAATCCCTCTTCCCCGTGATGATCAATCAATCAAGCAGCAAGCATTTTCTAAGATGTGCCATGTATCAGATATTGGGCTGGTGTTTAGATATTTTTAAGACAGCTATTAGTACTGGACTTGGGAGGCAAAACAGAGGGATAGTTTTCATAAAAAAGACCTGGAAGTTTTAGTGGCCAGACGTTCAATATGATTCAGCAGTGTGACATGGCTACCAGAAAAGCTGATGGCCATCTTCAGCTCACTGATGGAAGTGTAGAGTCCAAAATATAGAGGATAGGCCTTGCTGCTCTCTGCCCTACTCAAATCCCATTTTAAAACATGTTCTTCAGTTCTGGGCACCACATTTTAGGAAGGGCATTAAAAACAATTTACTTATGTTTATATCGTGCTTTAAAATTTGATAAGCACTTTACATACATTAACTCATTTGATTTTCATGATAATCCTGGGAAGGAAGAATTGTTTCCATTTTGCTGGTGAGGTAACTGAAGGTCAGAGAGGTTAAGTGACTTGTCCATTGCCACATGACTAGTAAGCATCAGAGGCAGGATTTGAATGCAAGTCTCCCTGACTCCAAATCTAGTATTTCATATACTCCCAAACTGTGACATGTTTGAGGGAGAATGTCCACAAAGGTGAGGGGAACAGACTGTAAGAGCAACAACTGAAATAACTGGGGATATTTAGTCTGGAGAAAAAAAAGATTGAAGGGAGTTGAGTCTTCAAGTATTTGAGGGTTTGTTATGTGAAACAAGGATTAGATTTGCTGACCCTGTCATCAGATGCCCAAACTGGAAGTAATGTGGAAGTCTCAGAGGGGTGGATTTAGATTTGATACAAAGAAATATGTCAGTAATTATCACTATCTATCCAAGTACAGAATTGGCTGCCTTAGGAAGTATAGGACTCAATTTAGTTTAATTAAGCTTAATAAACATTTAATAAGTACCTATTTTTAGACAGCCAGGTAGCACAGTATATAGAGCAGGACCTGGAGTCAGGAAGACCTGAGTTTGAATCTTGCCAAAGACTCCTTACTAGCTGTGTGACCCTGAACAAGTCACTTAATCTCTCAGTGCTTCAATTTTCTCATCTGGAAAATGGGGATAATAATAGCATCTACATCACAGGTGTAAAGAATTAATTGTTATTTGAGGTTTTTATGCCTCTGAGAGCACTGGCCTGGGGTTCTGAAAACTGCACGGTGCTCCACCCACTGGTTGTAGCCGTTGCCAGGGCTCTGGCACCTTATGTCATCACCACTTGCCAACGCCTACATGGGCCTGGCAAAATTATAATGATTGGAAGCCTAGTGAGGGCAGTCATGTGACTGTCAGAGCGGCCATCCCATTGGCTGGGACTGTGTGGGGTGTTTCTAGGTTTGGGGGAGGAGAATTGGGGATTCTAGGTGGAAGCTGGAAAGCGACAGGCATTCTGCTGTGTATTTTCAGCTGATTCCTGGGCAGTGGTATTTTTTCAGGTATTATAATTTCCCTTTCCCCATTTTATTTCCTTTCCCTTGATCCTACTGATCCTGGGTTTTTTTTTTTAAGTTCGTTCTTGTTAAAATAAATCTTGTTCTGTTTTGAGGGAGGCTGCCGGTCTCCTTCCTTGCCCCAATATTGCGGCGAGCCGCTTAGCTAGCACTCCCCAATTAAAAATTGGTCCCCATACAGGGTTGAGAGGATTCAATAAGTTAACATATGTAAAGTACTTTGTAAACTTTAAAGTGCTACACAAATGTTAGTGATGGTGTTGGTGTTGGTGGTGAAGAAGAAGAAGAAGGAGAAGGAGAGGGAGAGGGAGAGGGAGAGGGAGAGGGAGAAGGAGGAGAAGAAGATGAAGATGAAGACGATGGTGACAATTCCTGGCTTCAGAGAGCTTATGTTCTATGGGGAAATTGCAACATATCCAGATTGTCAGCCAGACTGTCACCAAGCATTTAATTATGACTTACTATGTTCCAGGTACCATCCAGATACAGATAAGGTCATTTGTAACTAGGATGATCAGAAGAGATTTCACTTACCTGAGCTTTCAAGGAAGCTAAGAATTCTGACAAGTAGAGATGAAGAGTGTGCTCTAGGTATGGGGGACCATTGGTATGATGCTGAGAGGGACAATGGAATGTTGCATTTGGGGAACATCTTGGTTGTTCCATTAGGACTATGGTAATCAGGCTCTACAACAACTTTTCTGTTTGACTGAAACATCAAGTGTGTGAAGGGTCCTTCTTTACTAGAGATGATCAATTGGATATTGGATGGCCCCTTTTGGGGTGGGGATGAAGGGTGTTGTGACAGTGTGGTGCAGTGGAAAGGCTGCAGAACATGGATAAATCACTTTCACCTTTCTAGGCCTGAGTTTCTTTATCTATAATATGAAGGGGCTGGACCAAATGTCCTTTAAGGTTTCTTGTAATCCTAAATTTATGACCCCGTATTTACTGTTCGAGGAAGGAGTGGATTAGATGATGTCTGAGATCTTGTGCCATGCCTCTAAGGAGTCCTCTCTTCTCTAGGCTGAAAATACTCAATTCCTTCAGTGGGTCCTCCCAGGACATGTTAGTTGGTTAGTTGCCATTTTTGTTGGTCTGCTCAGGATGATCTCCAGTTCATCCACCTCCCTCCTAAAATGTGATGTTCAGAATGGATCATGAAACTCTTTTCAGAATCTACCATGCCACTATGTGGTGTCCTCCAGCCTCACCTCATCAGGCATTTATTTCATTAGTCTGAGCCCTTTCTTTACTGTCTCCAACAAATCAACTTCAACTGAGTCCTACTTCTGTATTATTAGTGTATTAAAGTAGGAATAACAACAATAACAAAAACCATCAAGGGAAAGATAAAGTGCTAGGAAAACTATATGTGAAGTCAAAGGGCATGGGTTCAAATCTCTTCTCCACTTTGTACTACTGTGTGATGTTGAGCATTAGCTTCCTTATTTCATCCAATCAATTGGGCTGGACTTAACTCAATGATCTCTAAGGTTCCTTTCAGTTCTAAATCTTATAGACATCACTTTTTGAAGGGGATAAGGGGAAATGTGAAAAGAAGGCTGATCATTGTTCACAGCTCTCTCTCTCTCTCTCCCTCAGGTTTTTAAAGCAGGTGTTCTTAACATATTTTTGTGTCATGGACCCCTCTGACAGTCTGGTAAAGCCTGTGGATCTCTTCTCAGAATCATGTGTTTAAATGCATAAAACAAAATGTAAGGATTACAAAGGAAATCAAAGGTTAGTGAAAATAGAGATGCCTTTTCCCCCCTATCTGAGGGACCCAAGATTAAGAATTGCTGCTTTAGAGTCTGTAATCTGATTATTGTAGTTGTAATCTATGGTCACCCATGGGTGCTAAGAGGGTTCTTCAGAGCAAGTATCACTTCATAATTACTGGGCTCTAGCATTTAGATGTTGTCCAGCTAGCATCTTTTTATCATGTTTTGTTAGGGAATTAAATAGCATGTTCTTTGGATTTACATCTTTCTAGTAGAGAGTGGACCTGGAAAATGTTTAATCTGCAATTTCTGTCCTCTCCCTCCACCACACACAGAAATTGAATCTGCCCATTGTGGAAGAAGAGTTTCTTGTTGGGAATATCAGTTTATTATATGACATTAACTCCCAGTGATAGTAAGGCCAAAATCTGAATACTGGAGGTCAAGGAAGGGATTTAGTGGTGTGGAAATAGGGGCAGAAAGTGTGGAGTCTAGACAACTGATTCAATGAGCTGAATCACAAAATGGGAGCAGGAATGAGGAGGTTGAAGGAACAGTAATTTTGTACTCAGTGGCTCTGGGCAAACTGATCTTTAAATCTGAATTTAACTTTGTTCATCTATAAAGTTCTTTTAAATTCAACGAGGTTTATTAAGACCTTGTTGGGGACAAAAAAATCAAAAACAAAGTCTCTGCCCTCAAGGAGCTTACATTTTACTGGTTGTTAATGGCTCATTGCACTGCAGGACTGTCTAGAGTAGGATTTCTTGTGCCATGAACTCTCTGGAAATCTGCTGAAGCCTAAGAACCTCTTCTCAGAATAAGGCTTTGTTGCCTGCATTTATTATAGAAGGAAATTCTCAATTTCAATTATATGTTAGTGAAAATAAATATGTAATTTCCCCCTATCCGAGTGGATTCCCTGAAATCTACCTATGATGAGGGTCTATGAACCCCAAGTTAAAAAATCCTATTCTAGAGAGATATATTATTAGATAAAAGAGAGCAATGAAGTCCCTGGGTAAAAGGCCCTAGCAAGATGTTAAAGAGAATAGAATCAGAAGACCTGGCTTTGAAATCCTGTCTTACCACCTACTAGCTATGTGATCTTGGGTAAGATGATTCCCCTCTTGGCCTTATTTTCCCCATCTGTAAAATGGGAGCAATAATCTCTATTTTGTCTTCTCACAGGGTTATTGGGAGGATCAAATTAGGGAATTTATATAAAGTGCTTTGTGGTACAGTGAAAGAGCACTGAATTGGGAATCAGATAACCTGGGTTTGAATCTTGGCTCTGTCAACTATTAGCTGTGTGACCCATATTTTTCTCCACAGAGACTAGGGAAATTAGGTATCTTTAAGGTCCCTCTATGATACTAACCAGAAATCACTATACAAGTGAGTTACCATTAATCACCACCACTACCACCATCAACATCACCACTGCCACAACCACCACCATGTAAAAGGTAGCTTACTATAATAGATAGATAATGGCTTGTATTAAGGATGTCCTGGGTTCAAGCCTTGCCCCTGATAGAACTGTTAGTGCCCTCCCTCCCAAACACCTTTGCATTTATTCTCTTTATAATTATTCTGTATATACCTAAATGAACAATTCTTGTCCCTCCCATTAGATGGAAGCTCTTTGACATTCAGAATTGTTTCATTTATTGTTTCTGTATTCCCAGCACCAAGCAGAGGACCTGGCTCATAGCAGATGTTAATAAACATTTGTTGATCAATTGATTAGCTGGGTTGGTGGGGGGAAGCAACCTTTCAGTGTCCCTTTGGCAACCCTTTTTTAAATCTATAAATTACAGATGAATCACCCATCTGCATCTGGGAAGGGAGGTTCCATAATGAAACTCCAAAGGGGATGTACTGGTAAATATTTAACAACTGCTTCTTGGGGTGTGTAAAAAAAAGTATTCACAATGCACTTTTAATTTTAATCTGCATTTTAAACATTTTCTCCATCATTTTATTCAGTCCAGACAATAAACAAAACAATAAATCAGTCTCAGATTTGTAACATTTAATAATTTTGAAAGTGTAAAGGCTCACACTGAAAATTTAACAACCAGCTCTCTAGAGTTCTTTTTAAATTTTTTTTTTGATGAGGCAATTGGGGTTAAGTGACTTGCCTAGGGTCACACAGCTAGTAAGTGTTAAGTGTCTGAGGTTGTATTTGAGCTCAGGTCCTCCTGACTCCAGGGCCGGTGCTCTATCCACTGCGCCACCTAGTTGCCCCTCTAGAGTTCTAAGCTAGCTTCAGGACACTCTTGCCTTCTCCTCTCCCAACAACAATCACTAAGCAGAGAAGCAATGTGGGTTGTATGATCCAAGAGGTTTGGGTATTAGTCTGTAATTTACTGTGTGACCCTGGGCAAGTCACTTCTCTTTAGGTCTTAGATATAGACCTCATCTCTACAATGGGGGGGATCATCTATGACCTACCTAACATACAGGGTGGTTGTGAGGCTCAAATTAGGGAAAGTATATAAAATGCTTATAAAATATTTAGTCTGGACCTATGATTCTCCCTTCAACCACTTCACATTGGGATCTTTTAGGCCACTTACTCATGGTCTTAGAGAATTACTGAGTCACTGAGAGGTTAAGTGACTTGTCCAGGGTGATACATGACATATGTGTGCATGGGAGGTGAGAGGGGTATATGGGACCTTAGTCATACTTGCTCAGGAGAGCAGATTGTTCACTTTTCAGTGTGAGCATTTATATCTCAGAAATTGGCAAATGCTGTATAATCAAGGCCTGATTATAATTTTGTTGATTGTCTAGACTTAAGAAAGTGATGGAGAAAATATTAATAATGCAGATTAAATTTAAAAGTGTGTGGGTACATTGTTTTTTTCAGAGAGCAAGTTGTTAAACATTTACCAGCACATCACTGGGGAAAGAGGGACCTTAATTAAACCTGAGTCTTCCTGACATAGAGGCCACTTCTCTATCCATTAAGCCAGGCTGTCTTTCAAAGTGTTATATAAATATCTCATCATTCTTAATAATAATAGTAGCAGGGGGGCAGCTAGGTGGCGCAGTGGATAGAGCACCAGGCCTGTAGTCAGGAGGACCTGAGTTCGAATCCGGCCTCAGATACTTGACACCTACTAGCTGTGTGACCCTGGGCGAGTCACTTAACCCCCATTGCCTCACCAAAAAAAAAAAAATAATAATAATGATAGTAGCAGAGAGGGAAGAGAGACAATCCAAGTGAGTCCCAGCTTTACCACTCATTGGCTACGCCATCTTGGGCAAGTTGCTAAATCTCCTGGGCCCGAGTTTCCTCATCAATGGAAGTGGTCTAGGGGCAGCTAGGTGGCGCAGTGGATAAAGCACCGGCCCTGGATTCAGGAGGACCTGAGTTCAAATCGGGCCTCAGACACTTAACACTTACTAGCTGTGTGACCCTGACAAGTCACTTAACCCCAATTGCCTCACCAAAAAAAAAAAAAAAAATAGAAGTGGTCTGATTAGATGACGATCTCTGAGGTCCCTTCCATCTCTGACATGTTATGTTCTGTGTTCTGGGATCTCTTTCAGCTATTTTACAACTAAGCTTCCCTTCCAGTCCTTCCCTTTATGCTTCTGGGAGAGGGGAGAGAGAGGTGGTGGCAGTGGTGACGGGGGAGGGATAATTCAGTGGAGAACAGGCTTATGGGGTATTCCACATTTTCTGAGGCCTGAGTTTCTCCTTCCGAACTCCATCAAGGAGCAGAGGTAAGATTGCCCACCACGAAGGAGAAGGAAGCAGTTCTGCAGAGAACTGTAACTTGGGTACTTGGAATGCAGGATGGAATTCCTCAGTGGATTTCAGTGCTGGTGAGTCACCTGCAGAAATAGCTCCCATCTGGAGAGGAGATTATATCTATCTCTATCTCTATATACATGCCCGCGCTCTCTGTACAAATATGTGGCTCACTGTGTGCTAAATACTGGGTGGCATGGAGAAGACTGGCTTCGTTTCATCTCCTAAAAGACTATTTGGTAGGAAACTCAGGGCCTTTTATTTAAAGAAACAAATTTACAACTGTGCCCCTCGATTATGCTCCCTGAGGGTGGGGGTGGAACGGAAAACTCACCATGCGGAGGAGGTTGTGTCAATGAAAGGAGAGCCAGCCCGCTCCGGGGAAGTAAAGAGTCATGCTAGGCCAGCACCCTGCCGGCTGCTCCTGAGCAAATCTCATTTCCATCCTTTAGCGGATCCTCGCTGCCTAATAAAGAAAGTTGGAAGTCCTGACTCTGCCATCCAAGGTGCTCTATCATCTGTCCCTGACTCCCCTCTACTGCTTTATCTCCAATTCCTTATTCCCTATCCAGCCAGAATTTGACAGTCCAGCTACAGTGGATGGCTTTCTGCTCCCTGCTCTCTCCCTTTCCTCTCTCATGTCTGTGTCTTTGCTCAGGCCCCAATACCATCCATGATTGGAATGGATTTTCTATGCCTCTTCCTTCCCCCCATTCCCCCCTTGAAGGCTTTCCTGATTTCTCCTTCTCTCTCTCTCCTGGTGAAAGTGATTGAATCAATCAATCAATCAATCAATATTTATTAAATATCTACTATGTGCCAGGAAGCTAGGTGTGGATAGATCTCTGGGCCTGAAGTCAGGAGGACCTGAGTTAAAATCTGGCCTTGGACACTCACTAGCTGTGTGACCCTGGGCAAGTCACTTAACCCTGCTTACTTCAGTTTCCTCATCTGTAAAATGAGCTAGAAAAGGAAATGGCAAGCCACTTCAGTATCTTTGCCAAGAAAACCCCAAATGGGGTCGTGTAGAGTCTGAAATGACTGAACAGCAACATATGCTGTTCAAGTACTATGCTAAGCACTGAAGATACAAAAAGAGGCAAAAGACAATCCCTATCCTCAAGGAGCTCACAATCTAATTGAGATTTGTTCTAGTACTTTGCCTTACTCTCCTTTGTCTCAAACATACTTTCCTTTGTATCCTTTTTTACATATGTTCTCTGTATCTTTTCCACATCAGACTGTAAGCTCCTTGAAGGCAGGCCCTATATAAATTCTAATCTTTGTAACCTTAGCACTAAGTACAGTGCCTGACACATAGCAGGTGCTAATAAATATTTGTTCACCTCAATTTTCATGTATCCTCTCTTTATGAAGAGGAGGAGGCTTTTTATATGTGTAACACATATAAAGTGCTTTGAGATTTGGGGGATAGGCAGGAAGGGAGTAAGCCATTCATTCCTTTATGAGGACCTAGACTCTAATGTATAACCATCTGGGCAAGTCATTTAACCTTTTTTTGGTGGTGGGGTGGGGCAATGAGGATTAAGTGACTTGACCAAGGTCATGCAGTTAGTAAGTGTCAAATGTCTGAGGCTAGATTTGAACTCAGGTCTTCCTGAATCCAGGGCTAGTGCTTTATCCACTGCCACCTAGTTGGCCCCCAAGTCATTTAACCTTCCTGAATCTTGGCTTTCTAATCTGTCTTTTTCCTGTTCATGTTCTTCCTTTGTCTTCAGTGAGAATCACCTAAGGTTATTTCCCTTTGAGGAATACCTGAGACTTCTTATTATCCTTATCCCTATTACTCTTCTAATGTTTTTTGTTTGTTTGCTTTGTTTTGTTTTGTTTTGCTTTGTGGGGCAATGAGGGTTAAGTGACTTGCCCAGGGTCACACGACTAGTAAGTGTCAAGTGTCTGAGACCAGATTTGAACTCAGCAGGGAGTAAAGGAACTCGGGGGGGAAGTAAAGAGTCATGCTAGTGACTCCCGAGTTCCTGAATCCAGGGCCAGTGCTTTATCCACTGTGCCACCTAGCTGCCCCTACCCTTCTAATGTTAAATTTTTCTTCTTCCCACTAAACACCCAGACAACAGTCTCTTTAGAGAGACATAGACTGTTATAACTGGAAGGGACCTTAGGCCACATCTAGTCCAATTTTTTTCATTTTACAGAAGAGAAGAAAGGAAGGAAGGAAGAAGGGGAAAAGGAAAGGAGTATAGGAAGGAAGGAGAGGGGAAAGTTAAGAGAAGGGAGAAAATGAGCAGATAATGAGAGAGAAAGAGGTAGTAAGAAAGAAAGGAGAAGTAGAGAAAGAAGGAAGAAGAAAAGAAAGATAGGAAGGAGAGAGAAGGAAGAGGAGAAAGAGAAAGATAGGAAGAAGGAAGTCTTTTCCACTCCATTGGTTTCCAGAATAGGTCTTGGGAGCTCAATCCTATGTAAAGGGCTGCCAGAAATCCTTGGCCCATTTCCCACATTTGCTCCCATTTCCCTGTTGCTTCCTGCCCCTGTCCAGTGTGATCTGATCTTTATTTCAAGGTTACTGTTTTTGGAAATAAGGTTTGAGACTATGCTTGGGGTGCCCCCAGTGTGATGGTGCAGCAGAATTTGTGACTAATGTTGATTTCCTAGTCTGGCCACTATAGACCTGTCCCCCCTCCTTCCCCCCAGCCAATATTGGTCTAAAATCCAACTTATCATGCAAATTCCCTTCTCTCCTTTGGGGAAAGGAACTGACATAGACCAGGCATTTTTCAAGAAATGCCTGAACATCCCAAGGAAATTGCAAAAGCCAGCTAAACTGTGGACCCACTCACTCTCTGAAAACCTTCCTCAAACAATAGGCTGTCTTGAGAGGTAGTAAGTCCTTGTCATTGAAGTCTTCAAGCAGAGGCTGGAGGACCAGTTGCCAAGGAAGCTGGAGAGAGAATTTTTCCATTTTGGGTGGGAGGTCACACCAGATGCGCTCACAAAAGTCCCTTCCAACTATGAGATTTTGGCATTGGTTGAAACCATTTGCTTTCATATTATGGGATGATAAAATCTTAGATTTAGAAAGGAATCCCAAAGGGCCTCTGGTACAATCTTTACTTTCACAGGAGTTTCTTGAGGACAACGTGGTACAGTAGGAGAATATACTGACTCTGGTTCAAATCCTACCTTTGATGTTTACTGTCTTTGTGACTGTGTGACTTTAGGCAAATCACTTAACCTCCTTGGACCTCAATTTCATTATTTCATTTCTCCTCTCTCTCTCTCTCTCTCTCTCTCTCTCTCTCTCTCTCTCTCTCTCTCTCTCTCTCCCCCTCCCTCCCTCCCCCCTTTTTTGTGAGGCAATTGGGGGATAAGTGACTTGCCCAGGGTCCCTCCTCTTTTTTTTTTTTTGCAGGACAGTGGGTGTTAAGTGACTTGCCCAGGGTCACACAGCTAGTAAGTGTCAAGTGTCTGAGGCCGGATTTGAACTCAGGTATTCCTGAATCCAAGGCTGGTGCTTTATCCACTGCACCACCTAGCTGCCCCCAGGTCCCTCCTCTTTTAAGAGGTTTTTCAGGAGAGTTCAGGGTTGTGAGCCTTTGTGACTGTGATTATATCTCATCTATTGATGGGTGAATTGGTTGGCTTGAACTTCTTTTTTTAAAGGTTGATACCCTTCTTTTCTGCTGGATCTATGAGAAAGAAGAAAAGTCACACAATAGACTTTTTCTTGGGTATTTTTTTTAAAGGCAGACCAGAGAGCAGCAGAGCTAAGGGAAGCCTGTGCATGCCCCCATCTCCTGTGTTGGGGCAGAAATGCATAGGAGGTGCACATGTTCTTACAGATGTGACCTGAGAGGAGAGTTCCTTGATCCCAAGTTCTGGAATCAAATCTCATAGATAGAGATGGGGAGAGCTCTTGGGTGGTGCCAGCTTTAGGGCTGCCTCTCTAGCAGCCCCAAATTTGAGAGTTTGGGGACTATACAGTCAGAGAGAGCAGGGGGAGTTCCTGGGCAGTGCCAGCCTCTTAGGGAAGAAGAGGATTGAGCCTCTGGCTTTGAAGTTGGGTTTTTTTTTTTGGTTGGGCAATGAGGGTTAAGTGACTTGCTCAAGGTCACACAGCTAGTAAGTGTCAAGTGTCTGAGGCCAGACTTGAACTCAGGTCCTCCTGAATTCAGGGCTGGTGCTTTATCCACTGTGCCACCTAGCTGCCCCTTGGCTTTGAAGTTGGAAAAGCAGCAAAGGATTAAGTTATGAAATGGGAGAATAAAGAATATGGACCTTTCCCTCCACTTATAAAACGAAATATTTGGACAATGAAAGTTCAGTGTAAAGGGGGTCTTTCTAGTGATTTTGAGTTCCTCTCTTTCTAGGTCAAGTGCTAAACCTCTAGGGTAGTATCATAAAACCAGAAGTCTTTATATGTACTTGGGGTGAAAGTAGGATTTAATAGATGGTTGGGGGTCAAGAATGTCTTTGTTGTCTCCAAGTTTGTTTACCTTTCAGTGAGACTGCAAACCAAAGTGTGATATGATGAGACTAGACAGGTCTTTTGTGGGTTGGGAAGATGAGGCTTACTGGAGAGGAAGAATTATATTGATTATGGGCTGATACGGATCCTTTATGTATTTTTGTTATTTCTTGCTGGGTGAAATAAAGGCAGTCATTTATTTAATATGCCTTATTACTTTTAGTGCTTGCATGGAAATTGGGAACCCTTTTACCCATACCTGTAAAGCCCTATGCATAAATTATTTTTGGACATTTCCCAGACAGATTCTTGTATGGGGGCAAAATGAACCAAAGAAAATGTGACTTATTTTTCTTCTCTCAAGACTTAACTCAGCCAGTGTAAGTTTGGATTTTGGGGTGCTGGGCCACAGGTAGCATAGAACATAGTAAATTTTTAAAAAAATTTTGTCTCTGCTTCAATATCTCTAGTGATGAGGAACCTGCTACTTCTCAAGGTAGCCCATTCTAATTTTGCACAGCTCCATTAGGAACTTCTCATTTATATAGATTCAATTTGTGTCTCTCTGTTCAGAGTTCTAAGCTCTGGGGCAAAACAGAATAAGTCTACTACTTCTTCCACAGGCTAGTCTTTCAGATATTGCCTATTTTCTAGTACCTGTGCCATATTTATCATTTTCCTCTGGACATGCTTCAGCTCCCTAAGGCCATATTTAAAATGTGGTGTCCCAAACTAGACACAATTTTCTATATAAGATCTGACCAAGGCAGAGGACAATAGAACTACTACCTCCTTCCTTATGAACTCTCTTCCTCTAAGATCAAGTTAGCACTTGTGACTGCCATGTCATATTGTCAACTTAGGTTCACTTAAAATCTGAGGTCATTTTCATATGAATTGTTATCTATTCATGCTTCCCCTCATATACTTGTGAAACAGATCTTTTAAAACCAAATATAGGGGCAGCTAGGTGGCACAGTGGATAGAGCACCGGCCCTGGAGTCAGGAGTACCTGAGTTCAAAGCTGGCCTCAGACACTTAACACTTACTAGCTGTGTGACCCTGGGCAAGTCACTTAACCCCAATTGCCTCACTAAAAATAAAAAAAAAACAAATATAGGACCTTGTATTTATCCTAAAAATGCTTCATTTTATTAAATTTTGGCCCTGGGGTCCCAGCCCATAAACATCTTTTTGGATCATTATTCTGTTGACCAATGTAATAACTATCCCTTCTAGCTTTATGTTTCTGGGAGCTGTACCCTACAGTCTTGGGGCTGGGGAAACCTTTTACTAGTAGCCACTAGCTCTTTCCTGATATTTCTGATTTTTTAAATCCTCCTCACCCCAGTTCTATTGTCTTGAAAAGAGTTAATTCCATTCTCCAGGTAACCCTGGTTTCATTAAAACTAACTTGGCAATTGAAAACTCTAGGATAGACATACATCAGCAAAAGCCATCAATGGTAATCTAGGGGATCTGAAGAGATGGGACTCTTCTAGGAGAAGGAGAGGGTCAGAGAATTTTGGAAACAGAACACAAAACAAAGCTTGCTTTCATATTTGAACTTAGAGCCTCACAAATTTGTGATGTATATCAGTAATAAAACCATTGTATATACTAAGGTGGTGTGGTCCATTGGGAAGACTTGTAGACTTGAAATCCACCCTGCTGTCACTGTGTATCACCCCTTCCACCTTCTACTTGTTTCTCAAGGATTGATAATCAAATAAACATTATTTTTGTTACCGTGAAGGATGTGTACCTTATGAATTCACTCAGAATTTCCAGGTTGCCCAGGCTAAGGATTTTGTTCCCTGATCACCATTCCTTGTTTCTTCATATCTATTCCTTCAGTGTTCCCAACTTATTCTTCCCTATCCTTCCAATGTGTACTCTGGAATCCCTGTTCTATTGATAACAAATTGACCTTCATGTTAGACCTGTGCCCTCTTCTAGGAAATTACCTTTATATATTTTGTGATTACATGCGTAATGCTGTTCCCTCAATAGAGTGTAAACTGCTTAGGACAGGAACTGTTTCATTTCATCTTTGTATTCCCAGTGCCTAGAACAATACCTGGTGCATACCAGGCACTTAAATGAATAGCTTAAATAAAGAAATGAAATAAATGCTTGGTGAATTGAAATCATAAGATCTTAGCTCTCTGACCTTACTTGCTATGTGACCTTGGGCAAATCTCTGGTTTTTTCCACTGTAAAATGAATGGGTTTCACTGGCTGATCTCCAAGATCTCTTGTAGCTCTGACATTCCATGTCCTAAGGGTCCTTCCAGCTTTGACATTCTGTGGTGGTTCCATTAATACTTTAGAGTGGAAATGGCTAGTATTGAAATATCCCCAAAGTCTTATTCACATAAGTGTACTAGAGAACAATACATGGTAAACGTTGGGTTTTGTGGGTGGCCAAGGAGAGAAGTACCAGAAAACAAACAATACTTAGCAGCTTCAAAAATCATTAAGCAACAACTCCTGGTCTAAACAACTATTTAACCCTCTTTTCATCCCTACCCATTCAGAATCTCTGTTTCATACTTTCCTTCCTTTCTCCTTCCTTCTCCTCCCATCTAGGAGGGAAGGTCTAAAATAGTTGAAGATGAAATAAAATCCTTTCATTACAACCATATTTAGGTCCTGATCTCTTTTCTCCTACCTGAGCTATCTGAATAGCCTTTTAACAAGTCCCCTAATTCCAGTCCCTATTCTTTCCAGTTTATTCTATCCTCTGCCTCAGGTATCCTAATACAATACCTTGATTATCTTACTCCTACACTCAAAAACCTTTAGTAGCTCTCCACTGCCTTCTGAATAAAAGCTAAATGCTTCATGATGACATTCAAGGTCCTCTGCCATATGGCTTCAACATACTTTTGAAACATTATCACCCACAGCTCCCATTCATGCGCTCTGTATTGCAGCCCTAGTAGACTCTTCTTTCTTGCCCTGTCTTTTATCATTTCTGTCTCTTTGCCTACACCATCCCTATGCCTGGATTGGATTCTTCTCTATCTCCTGTCTCCATCTGTTGAACTGTCATCCTTCTTTCAGGAAGGATGCCACCAACTCCATGAAGCTTTCTCTGACTGCTTCTGCACTCCTCCCTTTTTGAAAGTGGTATCTCCCACCTTAAAACACCTTTAGCATGTTGCTTGGACTTTTCACCTGCATTTATCTTAGTTTCTTCTATCATAGTTATTTGTGCACTTGTCTTTTCCCTCATAACATTGCAAGATCCTACAGAGAAGAGTCTTTGTCATATCTGTCTTGATATTCCCAACCCATAATCCCTTGCACATCATGATTACTTAAACAATGTTTATACTGAGTATGAGGAAATGAGCAGAATATAACCACCACAACTCAAATTACAGTCCTCTGGACCTGTTTGAGGACAAAGGTCTCACTCAGTTCCCCTTCCCTCCAGCAGACAGGTCACGTGGTCCTAAGATGGTCTCAACTAGGTCTTCTCCTGGGAGGATTTAAGGAATGTCCCTGTGTCCCCAGCCCATTATGTAAGAACTCGAAGAATAATTATGGAAATTAGGGTTAAGAATACTCTGTTTCCATTAGCTAGCTTTCCCGCTTGGATTGTAACCCTTAAGTAAATGGATAATGATGAACAAGGGGAGGGTCCATTTTGAGTGAGGGATTAGGGATTAAAACGGGGCCTGCAGCCCTATGCTTTACACTTGCGGGCTGTGACACTTATTTGCAAGTGTCTATTCTCAGGAGAATGAAAATAAAGTAGGCTTTGACACACCTCTGACGAGTTCCAGAGAATTATTGAGCAGGGGTCATTTTCTTCTCACTAAGTATGATTGAGGTTTTTATTTTTGTTTTTGTTTCACTAGTTCTTTCCTGGGAATGTGCCACTTTAGGGGAAAAAGCATCTTCTTTCTGGAGATTAGACAAGTAAGCACAAGTTATTGACTGATTATGACCAATCTCCAAAATACTCAAGCTTTGGAGCTATTAATAGAGGTCTTAACATGGAGTCCATGAACCCTTAAGGAGTCTGTGGATAGATTTCAGGGGGTCTGTGACCTTGGATAAGAAAATTACATTTTTACTTCAATATAACTAGTTTCCTTTGTAATTCTATGTTTTGGGGCAGCTAGGTGGCACAGTGGATAGAGCACTGGCCCTGGAGTCAGGAGTACCTGAGTTCAAATCCGGCCTCAGACACTTAATACTTACTAGCTGTGTGACCCTGGGCAAGTCACTTAACCCCAATTGCCTCACTAAAAAAAAAAAAAGTAATTCTATGTTTTTAATTTTGTGCATTTTAAATATTATTCTGAGAAAGGGTCTATGACACAAAAAATGTTAAGAACCCGTTATGTGAGGAGTCATTGTCCTAGGACCAATGGTCAGAAATGATAGGAAATCAGATTTTGCCTTAATGAAATAACAACAACAATCATGAACACTTATATAGCACTTGCTATGTACAAGGAAGAACTTCCCAACAATAATTGTTTTCTATTAATAATAAAATGGACTATGAGAAGCCACGAACTGCCTATCACTGGAAGTCAGAGAATTGTAGTATATTTCCCAGGTGTTTAATGCATGCTACTAGTGAGCATGTCACTTTCACAATATTTTTTCTGCATATTAAAGAATGCTCATTTAAAATTTTTCTTTCCTTTTAAAAATGCTTTATTGATATTTTCTTTTTATATCATTATCACTTCCCCAAAATTTCCCCTTCTCTAGAAATAGTATTTATCCTTGTAATAATTAAGTTCAGCCAGACACAACAAATCAACATGTAGACTATGTCTGAATATATGTGTACATATATATACATATACATGTGTGTGTATATATGTATATGCATATGTATATATATGCACACCTTATTCTGTACATATTACCCATCACTTATGTGCTGAGAGGCAGGAGGCAGAATCATAGGATCTTAGAGTTAGAAGGGACCTTAGAAGTACTGTAGACCAACTTGCTATCCAGTGGAGGAACCCCCCTTGAATATTCACAAGAGATAGATCATCCAGTGTCTGTTTAAACAGCTCCAGTGATAGGGATCTTGATACCTCTGACAGCAGTTCCTTCCATTTTTGGAGAACTCTAATAGTTAAAAAATTCTCCCTTCTACCAATTGGTTCTAGGTTAATGACTCCTTAATGGGTCTCAAGCTTGAGCAGATGAGGATTGTTCATAAAGACACCCTCTGGATTCATTGCCAATATCCTGTGTTCACTTCTCCAGAAAAAAGGGGCTTCCCCAGTATGGTGGGGCATCTCCAGTAAAGAATTAAATTATATATTCAATGAGACATATGAGCCTTCCTCTAGTTTTCCAAAGTTAGTCCTAGTTCTCCTCTGTTAGTCACATTGAGCAAGCTTAATTCATCTCCCCATGACAACCCTGCATATATTTGAAGACAGTGATCATGTCCTCCCTAAGACTTTTCTGCTTCAGGCTAAACATCCCCAGTTCTTTAAACTGATCCTCATATGACATAGTTTCCAGCCCCCTCATCATCCTAGTTGCCTTCTTTTGTATGTACTCCAGATTGTAAGTGTCCCTCTTAAAATACGGGAGGCGGAGCCAAGATGGCAGAGAAAAGGCAGGAAATTGCCTGTGCTCTCCTCAGATTCCCTAGAAACAACTTTAAAATATGCCTCAAAACAAATCCTGGAGCAATAGAATCCACAAAAGGATGGGATGAAACAATTTCCAGCCCAAGATAACTTAGAAAGACTACAGGAAAGGTCTGTCCCACTTGGGTAAAAGAGGAGAGCAGCCCAGAATAGGCAGTGTCCAGTGGGAGGTCTCTAGCCCCAACACAGAGCAGCAGCCAAGTCCCCTCAGCCCTGCTCAGGAAGCCAGTGACACAGTGGACCAGTTGTGAGGTCCCCAGCCACTCAACTTTAAAAGTCACAAAATAGGCTGGAAAATGAGCAAGAAATAAACAGACAAAAAAGTCCTGACCAAAGAAAACTACTGTAGCCACAGGAAAGATCAAAACAAATTCAGAAGAGGATAATGATGTTGAAATACCTACATGTGAAGCCTCAAAAAAGAAATATAAATTGGTCTCAGGCTCAAAAAGTCCTACTGGAAGAGTTAAAAAAGGATTTAAAAATCAAATAAGAGAGGTAGAAGAAAAATTGGGAAAAGAAATGAGAGTTATGCAAGAGAATCAGGAAAAAAGAATCAACATATTCATAAAGGAAGCACAAAAAAAATGGAAAAAGAAAACAACTTCTTAAAAAGTAGAATTGGCCAAATGGAAAAGGAAGCACAAAAATCCACTGAAGAAAACAACTCCTCCTAAAATATGGTCCTTAGAACTAGATACACTTCTTCAGGCGTAACTGAACAGGTCAAAGGACACCAAGGTTATCATCTTCCTTGATCCAGACACTATATTTCTGTTGGTGAAATCTGTGATTGTATTAGCTTTTCTGGTAAAAAATGTCATACTAATGACTCTCATTGAGCTTGTAGGCCATTAAAGCATCTAGCTCATTTCCACATGGACTATTGTCCACTCTTATCTAGATAACCCTTCATATGCATTGCTGGCTACTCCATCCTAGATCTAAGGAGTCAATTGATCCATCTGCATCTTAGTCTTGGAAGGAGGTAGCTTTAGTTTCTTTATTTTATTTTATTTTATTTTTGTGAGGCAATTGGGGTTAAGTGACTTGCCCAGGGTCACACAGCTAGTGTTAAGGCCGTATTTGAACTCAGGTCCTCCTGACTCCAGGGCCAGTGCTCTATCCACTACGCCACCCAGCTGCCCCAGCTTTAGTTTCTTAATACCACAGTAGAAAAACATCATTCTTCCCTCACTAGCTAGTTACTTTGTTTTTAGTAACTGGTCTAGTGAGGAGGAATACTTCTAGAAAATTTAGAACATCAAGTGAGGGAAACAACCTTACCTGTGCTCTTGGCTTCAGTTGGGTCTGGTTTTGCCTTAAGTTGACTAGCACAGAAGTTTCTGATTCAGTGTATACATGTCAGAGATGGTATAAACCCCTAGAGGAGGAAAGAAAGGAGAGAGGGTAAAGAGTGCTTCCATGCAAATTAGTTTCAAATCTCCAATCTCAGATCTCAGGTCATGTATCTACAGGTGGAAAGAACCATAGATGTCATCTAGTGTGAAATCTCAATTTTACAGATGAGGAAACTAAGGTGTAGGGCCTTGGTAAGACCTGAATATCAGTTGTAAGGAATAAAGTCAAAGACGTTGGATCTAATGGCTTGGGTCATTTCTTCTCTCTGAGCTTCAGTTTTTTCTTCTAGAATATGAAAGAACTGGATTCAATTATATGTAAAAAGTTCTCTCCAGATATAATATTTTGTGTTCATAGGGTCCTTATCATTTCGAATTTCTATGTTTTTTGTTCTAAGACAGATTTCATCCTAAGGAACCTTCCTGCATTGACATTCTATATTAAAAAGGTGTTTTCCAGTTATGATATTCCATAAAGTTCATTCTAAGGCTCCTCTAAGGTCTGAAATTCTGTGTTCTATGTTTTAAGGTCCCTCTCAATCCTAACATTGTAGAAATTAACATTCTCTGTTCTAAGCTCCCTTTGAACTCTGGCAGGTTGAGTCTGTGAGTTCTCAGAGGACTCAATGACTATCATGACCTCACCTCTCTTGATAGTTATCATGTGATACAGTCCTGTGGGACAATTGCAACTCTAAGGAGAAGCTCAGGAGAGCAGATCCGAACCCTCTGACTACTCCGAAACTGTGTCCTAGCAACATTACAACCCTTGTTTTGGCAATCTTGGCACTGCCTACTTAGTTTTACTTTGTATCAAGCTATAATTGAAGGTGGTACGAGGCTGCTATACTTCTAGAAATGTTCTACTAGACAAACTCAATCAGAACATTAACAGTCACTAGTTTTTTGCCTAGTGGAGTCAGGTGCTGTCTCCAGCCATCACTTTCCTCTGGGTGATGCTGTAGTGGTCCCACCTTGGGTTAAAAAGGGGAAATTTACTTGGATCATTTTAGGAAGGTAGTGTGGTATAATGGAATGATCACTGATCTGGTAGACAGAAGACCTAGCTGCATTCTTCTCTTTATCACTAATTCACCATGTGACCATGAGAAAGCAACTTTCTCTTTGTGAGTCTTTTTTTATGTGTAAAATGGGGGGGGGTGTGAGTTAAATAATCACTAAGGTCTCTTCTTACTCCTACATTTTATATTCTAAAGTTCCTTCCATATCATAAAATATATTAGTCCCTTATATATTACAAAATTTCCTCTGCATCAATGAATTGATTAATCAATTATTTGACAAGCATACAATCAACTAGTGATCTGCAGGAAGCACCAGTAGATGAGGGATCAGGAAAAGCCTCATAGAGGAAGCAGCACTTGAGTTGAACTTTGAAGATAGATAGGGATTCCAGGAGATAGACATAAGTAAGGAGGCATATCCCAGGTTTTGGAGATAGCCTTTGTAAAGTCATGGGCATGGAAGCTGGAACAGCAAGTTGGACTGGATGGTAGAGTGTTTGCAAGGGAGAAATATTCAACAATACTAGAAAATCAAGCCAGAGCCAGATTTTAAAGAACTTTAAATGCCAAACAGAAAAAATTTTATTTTATCTTAGTGGCAATAGGGAGCAACAGGAGATTTTTTGATCAGGGAAGTGCTATGGTCAGACTTTTGCTTTAGAGATAGTACATGGGCAGATGTATAGAGGCTAGATTGGGGAGGAGAGAAATTTGAAGTAGGGAGATCTACTGAAATGGTCCAGATAAGAGAGGATGAGGGCTGGAACTACCTTAGAACATAGAATTTCAAAGCTAGAAGGAGCCTTAGAACACAAGATTTAAGAACTGAAAGGGTAGTCTTCTTGTCAATAGAGAGAAGAGGATGCACATAAGAGATATTGTAGAGGGAAAATTGATGAGACTTGGAAACTTGACTGAATATGGTAAGTAAGTGAGAAGGAAGAGTTGGAATTGATGCTGAGGTTGTACATCTGAGTGACTGGAATGGTAGTGGTTTCTTCAGTAGAAATAAGAAAGTTGGGAGGAAGGGTATCTTTGGGGGGTGGAAAGTGAATTCTATTTTGTATATGCTGAGTTTGAACTGTCTATAGAACATTCAATTCAATAGGTAGTTGGTGAAATGGATTTGGAGCTCAGGAGTGAGACTAGATCAGGGGGTATAGTCTAGCTATTATCTGCAGAGATAATAGTTGAATTCAAGGGATCTAATAGGCTCAGTGAGAGAACCTCAGTGAGAGAGAGGGTATATATATATATATATATACAGAGAGAGAGAGAGAGAGAGAGAGAGAGAGAGAGAGAGAGAAAAGGGCCCTGGAAGAATCTTGATGTATACCTACATATTCCTTCCAGAAGACAGGTGAGACAACAGGGCCATGAAAACCCAGTGAGTGAGGAAAGTCTATTGAGAAGGAGTGAGTGGCCAACAGTGTCCAGTACTACTGAGAGATCATAAAAGTTGAAGACTGAGAAAAAGAAATTGGATTTAGCAGTTAAGCGGCCATTGGTAACTCTGGAAGGAGTAGCTTCAGTTGAGTGACAGGGTCAGAAGCCAGATTATTAGTAACTAAGAAGTTAGTGAGAGGAGGCACTGAATGTAGAAAGGTTTTTCTAGGAGTTTTGAAGTAAAAGGGAAGACAGATATAGGACAACAGTTTGAGGGGATATGGAGTCACATAGAGATTGGTTTTTTTTTTTAAAGAATGGAGGGAGCTGGGCATATTTATAGGCAGCAAGGAAAGAGCTAGTAGATATGAAAAGTTCTGTGAGTATATGAAATAAGAAATGAATAACTTAGAGGTGCTAGTAATATAATAAGAACCAGGACTGTTCACCAGCTATATGGCAGATTTCCCAAGCAAAGAATTCAACTAAATCCATTATATTGTGGAGTATTTTGAGGGTACCCTAGCCAAATGACTGAAGAAGGGTCACTTTAGATGTGGGAGGGCCCCAAAGCTTAGCAATTTCTGGGTTCCCCATACTCACCATAGGTACCAAATTTTCTCACTAAAAAAAAGAGGCTTCCCTCCAACGGGACAGAGCTGAGAATTCAACTGTCCCTCTGGGGCCTAGACTGAATGCATTTCATTAAACACCTTGGCCCTGAGAGAGCTGCTGTCTGTGACCAAAGAGGAACAACCTGCAATTTCTGTACAAGGCATAGGGCTGGGGGTGGGGCTAGAGTTGAGCAGGGATGATATTTCTGAGGTCTGAGAATCACAGGAAAACAGAATAGTAGTGGGGGACTCTTTACTTATCTGTACACTGAGGGAGTTCGATTAGATGAGAGGCAGTGTGGTGGGAAGGGAAGAGCTCCCACAGTTGAATATGGTAGGCCTGTATTCTACTCCTGACTCTGTCACTGACTCATTGTGTGGAGTTGAGAAACTCCCTCCTCTTTCTCAGAGCCTCAGTTTCCCTATTTCTAAAATGAAGAGGGTTAGATTAGATATTTTCTATGGTCTCTTTTGATTCTTACAGGCCATGAATCTATAGCTCCTTTTCTGTTGCACTTTGTGGTTTACAAAGCCTCTTTCCATAATATACATATGAGGTAGACCAGTACAAGTGTTATCCCCATTTTTATAGAAAAGGCAACTGAAGCTCAGAAAATGGGAAGTGACTTGCATATGGTCATATAACAAGTAAATGGCAGAACCAGGACCCAAACCAAGGTCTTCTGACTCTCAGTCCAGGATTTTTTTGGTAATATACAACTCAGACTTCCTTTTTCAAAGTTATGCCTGAATAATTCAGATGTAGATGAGGGAGGGTAGGAAGGTTTATATTAGAATTTGGTATTTTTTTCCTCATTACTTCAGGATCTGGTTGATTGCCCACCTCCTGTACTTTAGATTTCAAATGAGTCTTGCAAAAAAGGCACTAATCCACTGATGGGGATAGGAATGCCTTTGCATATTGCTTGTCAGGTAAATGCCCTCTGGGTACAATTCTTTTAACTCATTGGGAATGTACACCTACTGTGTGTGTATGTGCATTTGTGGGTAGGTCTTATCCCTAAATTCTTCTGCTAGTAAGGGGAGGGATGTATTAGATTTATTTGGAAGTCAGAAAATTAATGGAAGATAGATAGTCTCCCAAAGCCCTAGATCATCTGTTAATTTAATGTGTGCTTCATTCTCAGCCCTCGATTTGGTATCCACACAGAATATGGTCCTATCAGCAGACATGTCCTGTCTCCTCCAAAAAGATATATTAAAAATAAGAGTCTTCAAGAAGACATCTCTCTAAACATACTACAAATAATCATCGAATCTTAGGGTTGGAGGAGACCTCAAAGGTCGTCTTGTTCAACCTGCTTTTGAAAAGAAGCCTTCTTTGTAACATACCAAAGCAAGCATCCTCCAACTTTAGTGAGTAGGAACCTATTCTCCAGAGGCAACCTATTCTATTCTTCAGAATCACTGAATCTCAGTTTGAAAAGCTCTTAGAAGTCTCTAGTCCAGACTAGAACTGACCATGAACCCTCTACAACTGTGGTACCAAACTCAAATAGAAAGAGATCTTTACTGCCTCAAATTGACTCAGAAAACCAAAAATTGACATTATTGTATTGTGTTTTTAATTTATTTTGTTAAACAATTCTAAATTGCACATTAATCAGATTACAGCCACATTTAGGAGTTTTGCACTTGGAAGCTACACATTTCACACCTCTGCAACATCCTCCAAGAACAGTTATCAGTATTCCCTTGAAGATCTTTGCCTCCCAAGATGATCTATTCTTACCTTTGAAAGTTCTCATAGGTTTTTCCTTATACTGAGCCTTAATCTGCCTCTCTGAAACTTCCACTTATAGTTCCTTGATCAGCCCTTCAAATACACGTTTCTTCCAAGTCTTCTCTAGGCTTAACGTCTAATATCAACCAATCTTCCTTTATAACAATCTAGAGCTCCTTCTCTATCCTGACCATCCTTCTATAGACCCTGCATTTTATCAATATCTTCCCTAAAATGTGGGATCCAGAGCTGAACACTATTTATCAGATGTGATCTTACTAAGTCAGTGTACAGTGGGACTATGACCTTCTTAGTTCTGTTTATCATGCTTCTCTTAATGCAGTCTAAAATTTCATGAACTTCCTCCCCCTACTGCCATATTACATTGTTGACTCATATAGAGCTTGCAGTTCACCAAAACCCCTAGTTCCTTTTTTCCCCCCCAGATAAACTGATTCTTCCAAAGAGGCTCCTCTAAACAGGTTTCCTCCCTTTGAAAATAACACTCAATCAATAGAACCTTAGATCTGAGATCTCTTGGCATAGAAATAACCTTTGTCTAGCAACTGAGATTCCCAGGTTCTAGTCCTAGTTATACAATGAATTCTGTGCATGACCTTGAACAAGTCATAGCCTCCATATAGGCTCCATTTCCCTCCATTGTAAAGTGAAGGGGTTGGGCTAAATGATTCTTAAGGTTCTTTCTAGCCCCAGTGTTTCCGGATTCTTCATTTGAGTTCCCCCAAATCTATTAACTGTTACTATAATTTGTGAGAGATCATAGATTTAGAACTGGAAGGGTCTTTAGAAGTTGAATCCAACTACCCCATTTTACAGATAAGGAAACTTAAGGTGATTTCTCTTCCCTATAATAAAATAATAATAAACTCTTCTTTGTGAATAGAACTTAGTTTACAAAATGCTTAAACTCCTTTCCCCTCTTTTGTTTTCATATCACTACCAGGTAGTAGGGCAGGTATTATTAGCCTCACTTTATAGATGAAGAAACTGAAGCTCAGGAAGGTTAAATGGTTTACCCCAATGTGACATCTCTGCCTTATCTTTCTTTATCCTAAGGTGACTTCTTGCCTTTAATTCTATCTTTCAAGACCCCTTTGAGGTCCAACATTCTATTTTCTAAAGTCTTTTCTGATGCTGACATTTTATATTCTATTTTTCTAAGGTCCTTTTCAGCCCTCACATTCTATGATTCAAACAAGGAAAATCCTATGTGGAAAATCAGCCAGCCCTTTCTTTGCTAATGTTGGGCTCACTTCCTGACTGCTTTCAGTTTCCTGGCTTCACATCCATCCTCAGTTTAGCTTCTTTAATTTTTTTTTTCAATGAACAAAAATCTGTATTCTCTCCTTCCCATCTACTCCTTTTGCAACAAAAATGAAAGAAAGAAAAAAGAAAAAAAGGAAAAGGAAAATAAACCTCTTATAACAAATAGCTTAGCTTTCTACAAAAGATCTGGGACAAACCCAAACTGTGCTTCAGTCCCAGACCTAGGTGGTAAAGGGCTTCCTTTTTGTTCAGGGGGCGGGGCAGGCACGGTGGGTGCGTGGGAGCAGCAGGAGGCAGTCCGCTACCCGAGAGGCGGCTTCCCAGTGATTTCCCTAACCCCTTAGCAAACTCTCGGCCTCACACTTTCGAGGGATGTTCTAGGAGGGGCTAGTACAGGGTGATGGCCGTTCCCATCCGCGGGTGAAGTCTCAAAGCTGGAGGCCCCGAGAAGGTCTGTTGCTAGGGATCTCTCTCAAGCTCTTCTCCCACAGTTTCCTCCCATAAGCTGAGGCTCCAGGCCTTATCCTCTGGGAAACCACGCTTCTGGTACACCGGGAGAGCAACTGAAAGACTTGGGGGCTACTCCTTCCGGGCCTAGCCCCCACTTCTAATGGAACCCGGCCTGATCCCTCTTACCCCTCCCCCCTCTACAAAACTCCCTCCCCTCTTCTCCCCCTCTACTCCTCACCCCAGCAAACGCTTCCAAACCAAAACAAATTCTGACGTAGAAACATGGTTATTAATAGCTTGGGGGAGCCAAGGCCCGGTGGTGTCTAAACAAGGTGATGACTGGGGCATCCCTCTGGGGCCTCATGAGGGAGGAGGAGGGCGAGAAGGTTAGGAAGGCCCATAGCTCTTGGGCCCATTATCCAGCTGCAGACCACAGCCTCCCCGGGGCTTTGCTTTGTCTGAGCTATAGGACCAGCTCGGCTAAGGGCTGAGGCAGTTGCTGGGGCTCGGGGGCCCTGGGGCAGCGGAGTTGTTCCTCAGGTTTGGTGATCAACTAAAGCGGCCTCGGGTTTGGTACTAGTCTGCCCACATGGGACTGACCCAGAAGGCCGGGTTTTGGGAACTGTCTCCTACAACTGTGCTGAACTATGGAGGCTCTAGTTTAAAAGCTCTGCACCCTCGAGAAGCTGAAAGACGCGGCGGGTTTCCGGAACTGTCTCCCAGCACAGGGTTGAACTGAGGAGACCAGGATGAGATCCATCGATAGAGTGGTACTGAACCCAGGAGGCCGGAATTTGGAGCTGTCCCCAGTAGTGGTGCTGACCCAGGGCGAACCAGAAAGGAGGAGGGAAGGGAACGAGTGAACAAGGGCGCTGCCTGGAGCGCGCTCCAGCTTAACAGGGCCTAAGACTAGAATCTCTCTGGCGCTCTCGCTCTGAGGAGAGGCGGACGATTCACAACAAAGACCGTACCGTACCAACCTGCTGCAGGCTGCGGCTCTTTCCACCCTCGGCGACTGGAACACTGCTTTCTTTCTCGCGCTTCTGCCTTCCTTCTCCGTTCTCCCGCTGCTCCGTGGAGACTGGCTCCCTCTTGCAGGGGAGCCGGGCTAGTACATGTGCACTAGGGGAGTACCAAACAGGGGCTCTGCTCCGAACCGACTCTCGGCCGGGCTCCTAGGCTCGGGCTTTCAGCTCTCAGGCGGCCCGCTTCCTGGGTGAGCCAGGCTTCCTGAAAGGAGGCGGGGGAGGGGTGGAGGAGGGAGGACGGAGAATAGGGAGAATGAGTGAGCTAGCGAGCAGCTGTGGCTGCAAGATAGAGAGGGAGTCAGCGGGTCACTCATCCATCTTGCAGTCTATACAGATTTCTACCCTGACGTGGGGTGGTTTGGGTGTGAGTAGTAGCCCCAGTATGCTGGCCAGAAAGGTCATTCTCTGGGGAAGGGGGTCTTGACAGCATCCTTTTCTCGTTTTTAATTCCAGCTCTAGGAGACCCCTGGAATCAATATCTCAAAGGCCGAGGGGGTTAGCCAGAAGGCAGCACTGAACCAGGAGACTTGAATTGGTGGTCCAAATCTGCCACAAGCTAATTGTATGACCTTGGATAAGTCACTTCCTTTCCTGTAGCCTTCAATTTCCTCCTTGTTAAAAAGGAGTTGGTCTAGATGATCTTCAAGGTCTCTTAAAATTTTAAAATTTTAACATTTTCTATTCCAAGGCTACTCCCATCTCTTAAATCCTGTGTTTGGAGGGTTCATCCATCTCTCACATACTCTAATTCTCTAGTCAATGGGAATTTCCCAATTAGAAGTGGGAGAGGCACACCAATAGGCACTGATAAAGGACGACAGTTTTGGAGGAGGAAGGAAATGTAGAGATAATCTGGTCCAACTCCTTCATTTTATAAATTAGGATACCGAGGACCATGGAACCTGTGATTTGATGAAGGTTACAAAGGTAGTAAGTAACAGAGATGGAAATCAAGCAGGTTCATGGACTAAGAAATTCCAGTACTCTTTCCACCAAACCATGCTTCTTCCAAAGATTTGCCTGACAGTAGTGAGTGGGAAGAGAAAAAATAGAGAGAGCCAAGAATTTGGAAAGACTTGACGTTGGCCCTTTTTGGATGCTCCCCTTTAGTATCTATTCTCCTATCTAAAGAGCTGCATCTCAGGAAGTGCATGATCAATACATGGGGGAGTTGCTTAAGCACACATCCTTGTTTAATAGGAATTTCTTCATAGTTGTTCTTTCCCCTTTTTGGTATCTATAGGCAGTATGCATGGGTGGTCTCTTCCTTTAGGTTGAAAGAGAGGGCAGTTGGTGTGGCAAAAACCACTGAGCCAGGAACCAGGAGAATTGAGTTACGGTCTTGGTTCTGTCACTGATTTACATGACTTTAAGTGAGTCATTTTGCCTCCTCAGAGGCTCAGTTTCCTCATCTGCAAAAAGAAGATTGAATTAAGTGATTTCTAAGTTCCCTCCCAGTTCTAACATACTATATAAGAATCTTTCTAGCTCTCACACCCCATATTCCAATGGTTATTTAGCTTGGTAAGGCTACATTTTAAATATATTTCAGCTCAAACAATTTGTATTCCATGCTTTAAAGTCTTTTACAGTGCTGAGGGTCTATATTATGTGTTCTAAGTTCCCTCCCCATTCTAATTCAAATACCCCCTTTTGCTTTCATAGTCTATATTTTTGGATCCTTTCTAAGCTTTAACTTCCCTTGTTCTACAGTTTCAATTCTAACATCAGAATACCCTAGTTTGGGGATGGTTGTAGATGAACTTGAGAAGATAAGATTCTAGATGGAGTTAGAACAGGAGTATTTGAAGGAAAATGCTAAACACTTAGAGCCAGGGGATATCAAAAATTTCAGGCAAAAGAATTACCCTATGCTGTAAAAATTCCACAGATTTGGGTTCAATCTGTCAAACTGTGAAATAGAATTGGATACAAATTCATGGCTAGAATCCCAAACCTCTCACCAGCTGGAGCCTTTGCTTTAGGGGACCAACAGGGTAAATAACTCTTCTGTCTTATTGAGTGCTCAGGATTCTTAGCCTGGTAGGAGGGTGGGAAGGTTGCTTATTAGTTGTGTGACTTTGGGCAAGTCATATAGCCTGTCTTAGCTTCAGGTTTCTAATTTGTAAGTTAGGGAGAGTAATTCTAGTGTTATATACCTCTTGAGGAAGAAAGCCCTTTCTAAACTTGAAAGCATAATAGAGATGGGATATGCTATTATTATTGTTTCCTGTGATTTCTGTAGAATCTGATGTAAGTAAATGTTTTGGTGAGTTGTCTTTGTAGCAACTTGTTAATATGAAACCAGAGAATCATAGCTCATTAGAGCTGGAAGAAATATTAGAGGTCACCTAATGCAAATTTCATTTTTACAGAGGAGGAAATTGAGGCTCAGAGAGACTTTTCCTCTCATAAATGACCTGTCAAAGTTAACATAATGGGTTAGTGGCAGGACCAGGAACAGAGGTCAGGACTTCTGACTCCTATGTCAGTGGCCTTTTGCGTGCCACCCCCCCAATTGTATTTGAACAGCTTCTAGATATCTCATTATTATAGAGATGTCTAATTGAAAACAGCAATTTTTGAAATTCTTAGATTGTGGAGGAGTGTTCAGGTTAATTACAAACAAATTCTACAAGTAACTCTAGCTTTCAATAAGAAATGAAAACAGTTCAAGTGCCCAGTGTCTTCATGTCAGTGTTTCTCTCTGCCACTGGCTGCATCTGTATTAGGGTACTGTGAAGTATATGATGAAATGATAAGTTTTCAGAGACATTTGTGATTTTGGAACACTGGATAAAGCCTTCAACAATTCGTAGGATGACAGAGATAATAGGGGACCTCAGAACATAGAATGTTAGAGCTGGAAGGGGATTTAGAAAATAGAATGTTAGTGCTAGATGTAGAACATAATACATTACAGCATAGAAGGTGAGTGCTGAAAGAGCCTTAGAACAATGCATTGTTCTATAATATTAGTAAATAGAACCTGTTACTATAGGTGTTTCCCAAGTAGTGAAGATAGATTTATGTTGAACCATCCATTCTATCTGGTCCCTGTTCCCTCACACCAACAGCACACATGGGCTAGGTGGCTTTCTTGCATCTGTAATATTGGATCAAAAACAAGAACTAGAAGACAATTTTTTTGAGAACTTGATATCTTATTTATTTATTTTATTTTATTTTTGTGGGGCAATGACAGTTAAGTGACTTGCCCACGGTCACACAGCTAGTAAAAGTGTCAAGTGTCTGAGGTTGGATTTGAACTCAGGTTTTCCTGAATCCAGGGCCAGTGCTTTACCTACTGTGCCACCTAGCTGCCTCAAGAACTTGATATTGTTAAAGATATAACAAAGGGTAGGAGATTAGTTCTGAGGGGGAACAAGGGGGGCAGATTTGGAAAAGGAAGGGAGAGCTACTTTGGTTTTTATATTCAACCACAGTGTCTCTGGGTTGAAAGAGACTTGAGTTTACTTAGTCAATTCACACCCAAACATATTGTACCTGAATAATAGTAAATCATTGTTTGAAGTTCTCCAATGACAAGGAACTCATGATCTCTTAAAGCAGCCCATTTTACTTTTGTTTGTTTGTTTGTTTTTTTTCAGGGCAATGGGGGTTAAGTGACTTGCTCAGGGTCACACAGCCAGTAAGTGTCAAGTGTCTGAGGCAGGATTTGAACTCAGGAACTTCTGAATCCAGGGCCGGTGCTTTATCCACTGTGCCACCTAGCTGCCCCCAGCCCATTTTACTTTTGAACAACTCAAATTGCTGGGAAGTTAAAAAAAATTTTTTTTTAAAAGTAGGTCAATTCTCTCTCTCTCTCTCTCTTTTAATGGGGCAATGGGGGTTAAGTGACTTGCCCAGGGTCACACAACTAGAAAGTGTCAAGTGTCTGAAGCTGGATTTGAACTCAGGTACTCCTGAATCCAGGGCTGGTGCTTTATCCACTGTGCCACCTATCTGCCCCTGGAATTTTTTTTAATTATCTCCAATATGCTTCTCTGCCATTTCTATGTATTTGTTCTTAGTTCTACCTTCTGGGGCCAAGCAGGACATGTCTCCTCTTTATCCTCATAATAGCCTTCATTTATGTGAGGACACAAGTCATATGACAACCTATGTCTTCTCCAGGTCAAAAAAATCTTAATTACTAAATCCAATTACCATTCCTCAGTCCTCAAGGTTTTTTTTTTCCATCTCTGCAGTAAAACTGTTGATCACTACCTCCTCCAGGATTCTTCTCATCTATGGGCTTTCTCCTATGGTTTTATTCTTAGTTATCTGACCACTTTTTAATTTCTTTTGCTTGATTTTCATTTATGTCTGATCTATGGTTAAGTATGCCCCAGAGTGCTATACTGGGTCTTATTTTCTTCTTTCTCTAGCCTGTTTCTCTTGGTGATCATATCAATTCCTATGGGTTCAGTTAGTTTCTATTAAGATGACTACAAAATCTATATATCCCAGTTTTCATCTCTCTCTTTAGCTCCAATACAATATCAAGAACTGCCTAATGGGGAAGCTAGGTGACCCAGTGGATAGAGCAATGGTCCAGGATTCAGGCACTTGACACTTACTAGCTGTGTGACCCTGGGCAAGTCACTTAACCTCATTGCCCTGCAAAAAAAAGAGAGAAAAAAGAACTACCCAAGAGGCATCTTCAAATGGATGTTCCATAGGCACCTCAAATTCAACATATCCAAAGTAGAATCTTTCTTTTTATTGTTTAAAAATATTTTTATTTATATATAATATTTATTTATATATTTTGTCTTTGTATTATCTTGATTTCTGAATCTTTTTTTTATGAGGCAATGAGCGTTAAGTGACTTGCCCAGGGTCACACAGCTAGTAAGTGTCAAGTGTCTGAGGCTGAATTTGAACTCAGGCCCTCCTGAATCCAGGGCTGGTGCTTTATCCACTGCACCACCTAGCTGCCCCCAATTTCTGAATATGTCTTCTCCCTAACCTGATTTAATAAGCTATCCATTGTAGCAATGCATTAAAAATGAGAAAAACAACAACAGTTCAGCCAAATCAACCAACATGATCACTAAGCCTAACCACATATGCCATATTGCAAAAAAAAATTTTTTGTTGTTTAGTCTTTTTCAATTGTGCCTGACTCTTTGTGACCCCATTTGGGGTTTTTTTGGCAAAGATACTAGAGCGATTTGTCATTTCTTTCTCCAGTTCATTTTACAGATGAAGAACTGAGGCAAACAGGGTTAAGTGACTTGGTCAGAGTCACAGAGCTAGTAAGTGTCTTCCTTACTTTCCTACCTATGTCAAAGGCATCACTATGCTAATTATTCAGATTTGCATCCTTAGAGTCAACCTCAACTCTTCCTTCTCCCTCACTACCCTCCACATTTAATCAGTTGCAAAATCTTGTTGATCCCACCTCTATATTGTCTCTTAAATTTGTTCTGTTTTCTCCACTCATAAGATCATACCATAGTTTAATCTTTCATCAACTCAGATTGTGGTCATAGTATTAATTGGTTTATTGCCTCGACTCTTTTCTATTTCCACAATGTATCTGTCAAAATGATATTCTTAAAGTATACTATAGATCTAACAAAGTCACTTCTCAAGAAGTATGAGGGCCTCCCTATTGGCTCCAGCATACAATTATACATTTTTCTGTTTGGCATTTACCATCCTTCATGATCTGTCTCTATAGGCTTATTACATATCATCTCCTTCATGTACTTTCCTTTTCAATTAAATCAACATACTAGTTGTTCTCTACACAAGACATTCCTTCTCCCATCTCTTTATCTTTGCACAGATAGCCTTCTTGTGATACTCATCTCTACCTCTTAGGATCCCTAATTCACTTCACAGTTCTCCTTTCCCACAAGTCATTTTCTGACCTTTTCAGTTGTTAGTGCTCTCACAAAATCATTTTGTGTTTATTTTTATGTCTCTATATACATGTTGTTTCCTGTCTTTATAATGTAAACTCTTCAATTTGGAACTATACCCAAAGGATGATAAAATTGTGTATACCCTTTGATCCAGTGATACCACTACTAGTTCTGTATTCCAAAGAAATAAAAGAAAAAAGAAAAGTACCTATATGTACAAAATATTTAAAAGCAGATCTTTTTTGGTGGCAAAGAATTGGAAATTGAGGAGATGCCCATCAGTTGAGGAATGGCTGAGCAAGTTGTGTTATATAATGATAGAATACTATTGTGCTATAAGAATTGATGAATGGCATATTTTCAGAAAAACCTGGGAAGACTCATATGAACCAATGCAAAATGAAGTGAATGGAACTAGGAGAACTTTGTACATAATAACAGCAATATTGTATGATGATCAACTGTGTATGGCTTGGTTATTCTTAGCAATACAATGATTCAAGACAATTCCAAAGGACTTATTATGAAAAATACTATCCACCTCTAGAGAAAGAACTGGTGGAGTCTGAGTGCAGATTGAAGCAAAATCTTTTCACTTTCTTTTTCTTTTTGCAACATGGCTTAATGTGGAAATATGTTTTGCATGATTTCACATGTATAATTGAGGTCATATTTCTTGCCTTCTCAGTGGGTAGGGGAGGGATGGGAGAGAATTTGGAACTCACAATTTTTAGAAAATGAATGTTAAAAATAATGAAGAAAGAAAGAAAGAAACAAAGAAAGAATGTAAGCTCTTTGAGGACAGAGGCTACTTTTTTGTCTTTGAATTCCCAGCAGCTATAATGGTACCTGGAACAAAGCAGACACAATAAATATTGCAATTGAATAGAACATCCTAAGTTCTTCCAACCAATCCATGTATTGTATGGTTTCCAGTTTTCCCTCCATTCTGGTTACCCTTTTTTTTGGTGAATGTTCTAACTTGTTGATGTCCTTCCTAAAATAACTCCTAGGTCTAAATACAGTACTCAAAGCGTAGTCTATTTATGGATGGAGGACAGTGGGCCTATAACCTCCTTTTCTCTGAACCCACTAATTTCATTAACACAGTCTAGGATTTCTTTAGCTTCTTTGACTGTCATGTCGCACTGTTCATTCATATTCAATTTGCATTTCACTAAAATCTCAGTGCTCTCTCTCTCTCTCTCTCTCTCTCTCTCTCTCTCTCTCTCTCTCTTTCTCTCTCTCTCTTCACCCCCCTCCCCCCAGTGTTACTACTGGAAAGAATTGTAGAGAGCCCTCTCATTTTATTTTTTGCTTTAATTTTTAAAATGTACTTTAAAAATTAGGAATTTCATAAACATGAACAAATGTGAATATTTCCCCATATAAAGAAGAAAACAGAAAAAGATGACTACATATGAAGCCTTGAATCTGCACTCTGCACAGTTTTAAAAAAAAATATGTATTTCAGGTTTAACGTAGTAGTTCCAACCTTGCCTGCTTGTTTGTTTTCCCTTTGGAACATTCTTTTCTCTTTTGTGTTATTTTCTAATCGATTCATTGAGACTGCTTTCTTTTTTTCTTCCCATGTTGTTGTTAACATTTTTACTACCTCTCAAACACTTCTCATAACTCTCCCTTCTCAACCCACCCCACCTGAACCCTCCTTTATCTGCCTAGGAATGGGAAGCATTGTTCATGCTTAACTTTCTTCCTGGTCTTTTCCACATGAATTTTTATATATACATGTGTAACAGGCTCTCTGGGACATCTAGTTTAATCCCTCTCTGAACAAGCATCCCATTTATAAAATCCCCAGCAAATGGTATTGCCTCTGCTTGGCACCTGCAGTGTTGAGGAATTCATAACCTCTTTTTTTTTTCTTTGCAGGGCAATGAGCGTTAAGTGACTTGCCCAGGGTCACACAGCAAGTAAGTGTCAAGTGTCTGAGGCTGGATTTGAACTCAGGTCCTCCTGAATCCAGGGCCAGTGCTTTATCCACTGCGCCACCTAGCTGCCCCCAATTCATAACCTCTTAAAGCAGTTCATTTCATTGTTAGAATGTGTTTTGATGAACTATATGTATTTATTACAATAAATTTTTCTCTTTTTTTTTCCAGTGGGAGACATGGGAGGAAAAAGAAATGCATTTTTGTCAATTGAAAAAAATAAATAAAAAAGGAAAACTCATTATTGGAATACTCTTATCTGCTTACTTGTAACCTTGGACCGAATTTTCCTTTCACTATTCTGAATTCAAGAGAGAGGGAGCTCTTTGTGCTGATGATTCTGATTAATTATGGTCTTTGGTCCTTAAAGAACCTACTTGTTAACTGAGATGGTGGGATTTCATATTTTTTCTATCCTTTCTAAATAAAAGGCCATCATAAAATTTCCCCTCCAACATGCAAATGTTTTATTTGGTTGTAGCAGTAACTGGGTTCTGTTAAGTCAGGATTTTCCTTACATGATTAGCACATGAACCTTTTTGGTTTCTGGTTTTCCACATTAACATCTTTATTAAACATCAACAAAAATTTTAGATGATCAATTATTTACCACCGAAGCTCAGAATTGGCTGTAGAACTACAATCCACTTTCCTTGTAACTCCATACTTAATCCATCAAGCACAGGACTTTTGACTCCTGCAGAAGTAGATTCATTGAGGATATAATTTATACTTTGGCCAGGTCTTGCTTCTCATACTGAGTCAACAATCTCACACTGTGACTAAGACTGAGATTAAAGACAATTGCTGCAAATTTTGACAGTCTAGAAAGTTTAGATATGTATCCATCCAGGTGTGTACATACCCCAGTGAAGGACTTTTGACTATTAGATAAGATTTAGAGGGTGAGAACTGATAGAGAAAATATTAAGAGTTATTGAGAAAGATACTCTATTGTATCTCAGATATTTATTTCTTTAAATACATGTTTATTAAGAGAATTCAAGCCTACCTGTCTTAATAAAATGGTATATTTTTAAACAAGGCAATATAGAAAATTAATGCTTATGAATCCTCAGGGACTTAGACCTCATTTGAATCTCAGGGACAGCATAGGTGTTGTATTTTGGATCATGTGATTGAGATACCACCACCACCACCTGGTGGCAGTATACCAAAGTTGCAAGTTCCATTTTGATTTGGAGGGTGAACAAACCTTGTTGGTATCTTGTAACTGTCAGATTACAGAGTGAAAGAAAAATCACTGGATGTGAATAAAATCACAGTACACTCAATCACATAATTGGGTTAATCAGGACATCTTCCTACCACTCAATTATCCATGGAAAAAGGATGCATGAAACCCAGAGAGAATCCTCAGACTTTCCTTTTGGCCATTGTTCATCTCACTTTGTCTTCTCACCAGACTGGTCAGAATCTAGGCCTCCTGAGGGCAGGGTCTATCCATAAGCAATACCCAAAACTGATTGCATGATAGACACCTATGTTCCCATGATGGTAAAGGCAGTTTAATTTGATTCTTTTCCTCAATAGAATGTAAGCTCCTTGAAGGCAGGGACTGTTTTATTTAATTTTTTTTTTGCCTTTGTATTCCTAGAACTTAACACAATGCCTGACATATACTAAGACTTTAGTAAGTACTTGTTGATTAATTGATTTTTTTTTTCAGGGCAATGAGGGTTAAGTGACTTGCCCAGGGTCACACAGCTAGTAAGTGTCAAGTGTCTGAGACTGGATTTGAACTCAGGTCCTCCTGAATCCAGGGCCAGTGCTTTATCCACTGCACCACCTAGTTGCCCCTGATTCATTGATTTTTAAACACCTATTACATGATCCTGTCTGATAATGTCCTCCACAAAGGAGGAGGACATAACTTTCAAAAGCTCTGCCAGTGAAGCCCAAGTTTGGGCAGATATTAGAAAGCCAGAATGGCTACAAGGAGGGGCCCAGTCTTGGGCTTTATGTTTGTTGTTGGAAGCCCCAAAGTGCAGAGAGGCACCAGAAGTTTGATCATTGGGGGACGATTATTTTGGCCATACCATGTCACAAAAATATTCAGCTAAGGTGTGGAAGAGATGAGTTCAGCAAAAGTGAAAGAGGGAATATTCAGAATAAATGTAAAGATAATAGATCAAAAATAAAAGCAAAAGAGGGAAGATTCACACTAAGGAAACCATGGATGCTTGAAGTATTGAAATGGCATGTGTATGGGGCAGCTAGGTAGTACAGTGAATAAAGCACCGGCCCTGGATTCAGGAGGACCTGAGTTCAAATCTAGCCTCAGACACTTGGCACTTACTAGCTGTGTGACCCTGGGCAAGTCACTTAACCCTCATTGCCCTGAAAAAAAAATAGTTTAAGAAATGGTATGTGCTGGGCACTGAATGATGGCAGAAGATGCTGCCAGCCAGGGGAGACCTGTTCTTTGAATCTGACCCTGGTTTAATTCACCTTCTTGGTAGAAAATATAATTTTATATCAGTTTGATGGCTCCTTTGCCTGAACTCCTATATGCACTGACTTTACTACTCATAGAATAATAAAATCCCAGAGTTAATATGGATCTACCATATTATCTAATCACTGATCCTGAGCCTCAGTTTTTTTAATCTGTAAAATGGGAATAGTAATATCTGCTTTTCTCACAGGGATGTTGTGAGGATCAAATACATGGATTTTGTTAGATATTATTATTAGAGTATTAATGATACAAGACATGCCTTGGTTTCTTTTGAAGAGAGCCTCTGCCTCCCATAGGGACATTTTTAAGAGTGAGACCTCTCTTTATACCAGGATTTTTCTACCCAAAATAATGGGATAACTCAATTTAAAAATTCAGAATTTGTGAAGCATCTAATATGGACTATACCAGGAGTTATGAAAAATGGAAAATGAGCCCTTAAGGAGCTTACAATCCTAGGGGGATATTCCATGTGCACCAAATAAATATAATACAAGATAGAATGTGCTAAGAGCAAAGGAGAGGGTCAGCAAAGGGCTTTAGGAAAATTTGAGGAGGAAGAGATCACATTTAGCTGGAATAGGAGATTGGGGTGGAGGGGTAGAAAAGGTCAGAGAAAGCTTCCTGAAGGAGGTGGCCTCATGAAGAAGGGAAAGGTTTCTACAGGCAGGGATGAGAACGGACTGCTTCTCTGTTCCAGCAACAGAAGATAAGAGGAGATTGTAGAACCAAGCCAGAGAATAGGTACAAAACTAGTTTGGCTGAAATACAGAGCATATTGTGGAGATAAAAGCTAAGATAAATAGGAAGATAGTAGGAGAGGTCTTTCAGTAGCTGCCCTGGAGGAGTTCAAGTAGGTCAAACACTATGAGAATGCTTAGTTGCCCTTGACTAACCATATTCCAAAGCACTGAAGGAATTGCTCACTGACAGTGATCTTTGAGAGAACACGTTCAAGAGGAAAGAGCTACTATAGGACCGGAGAAGGACCGAAGTGGTCCTGCTATATTCTCTGGTTTAGCCCACAGATGAATTTGAGGCAGAACAAAAAGGGAACACACAGACATGAGCTGGATTTAAATTCTTGCTGTAGCACCTGAGGCATCCCCTTTTCCTGTGCAAGGCAAATAGCTGTCATAAGTTCAAGGTACTCTGTGGGTTCAATTCCACTCGCTACCACAGCTCCTGGTCCCTTTCTCCCTCCCTCACCCCACAAGCCACAGGCATGACAGAGCTCACATGTGCCTTTGACCCAGCAGAGAAGCCAATGTCTTCTGCTGATGTCATTAAGCTGCTCCCCAATCTTTGCTCTGTTATGACTTCTCTGTACCCTGTTTGTCTTATAGTCTGTCTCTACTGGGAAATGCTTACCTGCAACCAACTTTTGAGCTCCATGGTTTCAGGGCAACCTGTCATCCATCTCAGTTCAAGTCTGCAAAGGTGTGGTGACTAGAGGCCTATTTCTGATAAAGGCAGGCTGATATCTCCTTAGTCATAGCTAGACTGTACCCAGGTATCAAAAGCCAGGCAGATTGTCCCCAGGTTAAGATTAAATATTTTCTTCTTAATGCCTATGTTTGGGACTGACACTATAGTCCTTTGTCCGAAATAACTACCTGATTACAAATTCCCAACGTGTTCTCTGGTTTAGCCTACAAATGAATTTGAGAAAGAATAAAAACTAAGTGAAATAGGAAAGGTTCTTATTTCCTTCCCACCTAGTCCAAGTTCCTGCCTTTATTATGTGTAGGTCTGCAGCAAAACCCCATAGCACTTGTGCTGTAGGTTTATCAAAAACCAAACCAAACCAAACCAAAACCTTGCTGTGTGAGATATGATTCATTAGGATCTCTACTCTATTCCCAATCAGAATTAATCAGTTTGATATTTTACATAAATTATATAGGGATAATTAGATAAGATAGGTTCTTATTGTAGGCATTAAATTTTAAAGTAATGCTCACTATTTGTTTACCAGTTATAAAGCTCACTTGTACAGTGCTGGCAAAGATATCTCCATCCTGTTTTGCTCAAATTCCATATCCAAACCCATTGTGGGTGGGATACCTTGATTCTTCGGAAAGTGCCCCAACTTATTTTTGTAACATAGACCACCCTCTCTTGTCTAGCATGAGCAGGTGACCATCTTATGACCACAAGGTAATTTGCCTTGCCCATTTTAATTTTTGGCCTTCAAGAACAAGGTCTATCAACCAATGAGATTCTGTATTTTACCATGCCTCTTTTTCATATTTGGGTATCAAATCCAAAGGTCCTGAGGACCAGGGACATCCCAGATTGTGAGGAAGATCTGAGGTCCACTTCATTAGAGATGACCATAAACCCTTTAATAAAGTGCCATTGGCTCAGAGCTCTGTCTCAGTTTCTTTTCTTTTCTTTTTTTTTGGTGAGGCAATTGGGGTTAAGTGACTTGCCTAGGGTCACACAGCTAGTAATTGTTAAGTGGCTGAGTCTGGATTTGAACTCAGGTCCTCCTGAATCCAGGGTCAGTGCTCTATCCACTGTGCCACCTAGCTGCCCCGTCTCAGTTTCTTTTATCATAGGTTGGACAATTAAAAACTCCATACTGTCTTCCTATACAGGCAAAACACCTAGAACATATTGTTAAAAGGATTGTGAGTGAACATCAGAGAAAACTGTACCAGGAAGTTCATTATTGGGAAAACCTCATCACCTTGCAAGATCCTGTAAGCCCTGGTACTCCACTTCATCTCACCTTCTGTCCTGAGGGGCCATCACCAGTTGTCATGACCTATGTCTTGCCACTGGATTCCCGTGACTCTGGAGGAGAGAGGGAAGCTGATGACTTTGCCCAGTTCTGCCTCACTTAAATCCAATTCACTTGCAAGTAAAAACATCACCCTCCTGATGTCATTGGTCCTCTTTTAGATGAAGGATGAACAACAACAACACCTTATGTCCATCTTATTAAAGGGTGGAATCATGAACTCCATTTAAAGAGGGAGCTCAGCTCCCCTGGCTGCATGACTTTGTGATTTGGTTGACTTTTTTACTATGCCCTTGTGTTGAGTACCTTCCCTACTCCCATCCCATCCCCGACTTCCAACTTCCTTTTGTCTTTTGTGTTTTGTCTTCTCTCATTAGATTGCAAACTCAGATCTGCCTTTTTGGGGGGATATTTATTTTTTCAGTGCATAGTACAATGCCTGGCACATGGTAGGTGCTTGATAAATGTTTATCCACTATCAATTAGTTACAAAGCTAGAATAGTTTTAGCAAGTAGAGGTCCTGCCAGGCTAACCTTATTTCCCTGTTTTCATAGGGTTAACTGGATTGGTAGACAAGGGGAGTATTATAGCCATAGTTTACTTAGATTTAAACAAAATATTTGATAAAATCTGTTATGAAATCCCTGTGAAAATATATATTGATCAGGTAAACTAACTGGGCCTATTATATATTCTTAATTGGGCCAATCAGGCAACACCACCAGGACTTGCTGTCTTTCTGCAAAATTGGTTGGCCAAAGCCTACTACCAGAATCTCAGTCAGCTGACTGATTCACATTGCCCTAATAAGGATATTTTATAGGGGCAGGTGCATTGTTGTAAACAAATGGGCAAACTACAATTGAGAATGGTTAAAGGCTTCATGGACACTCTAAAACTCAGCTCCACAGAGGCCTAATGGAGCTGTTCATCCAGTGATCACTTATCTGTATGATATTTAGACCAATAAATACAAAGCTTTCTAGGTTTCTAGAGTCAGACAAACTAGAACCCAAGATGGTTATTCAGGAATTCTTTCATTGAGGACTGCCTGTGAGAGAAAGAGAGAAGGAGAGATCATAAGTCTGGATGGAAGAGCCTTAACATTCCAGTGCTGCATGACTTTTCTACATCACATAGGCTGTACACTTAAAAAAATTAATTTTAATTAATTAATTTTTTGTGGGGCAATGAGAATTAAGTGACTTGCCCAGGGTAATACAGCTAGTAAGTATCAAGTGTCTGAGGCCGGATTTGAACTCAGGTCCTCCTGAATCCAGGACCAGTGCTTTATCCACTGTGCCACCTAGCTGTCCCTGTACCTTTTTTATATTGATAGCTTTTCAACACCACTTACATGGCATACTTGCTATGTGATTATCATTGTAAATAATAGGCAAGCTGGATGATGTGGTAGATAGAGAACTGAACCTGGAGTCAGGAAGACCTAAATTTGAGTCCAGCCTCAGATAGTAACTAACTGTAAATCTTTGCCTCCATTTCCCAATCCATAAAATAGCCATAATAATAGCACCTGCCTCCTAGAGTTGTGAGGATAAAATGAAATAATTTTGTAAAGCGTTTTGCAAACAAAGAGCTATATAAATGCTAGCTATTCTTATTATTGTAAACCTGTTTATAGTTATATCTTGTGGCTAACCCACAACCTAAGAATGCTGTATCAGCCAATTCTTTACCCTTTATATTCACAAATTTGTGATTTGTTCTTTTCTTTCTTTCTTTCTTTCTTCCTTCCTTCCTTCCTTCCTTCCTTCCTTCCTTCCTTCCTTCCTTCCTTCCTTCCTTCCTTCCTTTCTTTCCTTTCTTTTTTTGGCAGGGTAATGAGGGTTAAGTGACTTGCCCAGGGTCACACAGCTAGTAAGTGTCAAGTGTCTGAGGCTGGATTTGAACTCAGGTCCTCCTGAATCCAAGGTTGGTGCTTTATCCACTGTGCCACCTAGCTGTCCTCTGTGATTATTTCTCTAGTTTATCCATCTCACCTGCATCTTGGGGGGGGGGTTGAGGGGGTGGGGGGCTGGCAGCTGGTCTCCTGTTTCTACCAATTTGATTACTTTGTATACACTGAAGTATTTGCTACTCTCATCCACTTGACAGTGACCTCTATTAATGCCATTAATTTAGAAGTAATTTGATCAGATTAGATAAAAGGTAATAAGAACAGAAATTTGTATGTAACATAGGCCATACATTCTATTTGATTCCCAGCCTGAGTCCTGCTCCTCTCAAGGGCAGAAACTCTATTTGGGCTGAGGTCTATATCTCTACCAACCACTAAAGCTTGAGTTTGGTGATTGTATATGTTTATAACCATTCTGGTCACCAGTAAGCGTGAAGCTGAATGCATATGGTTTAGAGAGCTATAGAAGCTTAGAGTGCCTTTTCTGGTCACAGCTGCATGGGTAAATAGAACAGAGGGTGCCACAGGGCACCCTAGTGGCTGTTGTAACACTAGGTTTCTCCCTATATTCATAAAGCTCCCTTTAGCCCTGGAACCAGATTTGTTGTGTTGTTGTTGTTGTTGTTGTTGTTGGTTTTTTTTTTTTTTTTGTACAGGGAGATAACCATTGCCTACTAACATCAGACTTGCCTACAAAGGCAAAATTGCATAAAGAGGGTGAATTGCTGCTAGTAACTTGCTTAATCCATGGTTATTTTTCTCCCAATTTCCTTGAAAAACCTGAATGCTAGGGATATCTCTTTCATAGGTATGCTCTACTTGGGTGTGTATATCTCTCTTTGGGCAGCACCAGTTACACATATATCTTTTTGCATCCCTAATAAAAACTCATGGGATTTTTTTTTTTGCGGGGCAATTGGGGTTAAGTGACTTGCCCAGGGTCACACAGCTAGTAAGTGTTAAGTGTCTGAGGTCAGATTTGAACTCAGGTCCTCCTGAATCCAAGGTTGGTGCTTTATCCACTGCGCCACCTAGCTGTCCCCTGTGATTATTTCTCTAGTTTATCCATCTCACCTGCATCTTGGTGGGGCTGGCAGCTGGTCTCCTGTTTCTACCAGTTTGATTACTTTGTATACACTGAAGTATTTTAAGTGTCTGAGGTCGGATTTGAACTCAGGTCCTCCTGACTCCAGGGCCAGTGCTCTATCCACTGTGCCACCTAGCTGCCCCAAACTCATGGGATTTTAAGGTGAGTCCACTCATTACTTTTGATATCCAAAATTTAAACAAGAGTTAACGAGATGTGAGTGAACAAGATGGAGAGATATAGCTAGACAAAATAGTATAGTTAGGGGCATTCCGAATTAGTTGAATGACCACATGCCAAGAAAGGCTATTAATAGCTCAATGTCATCTTAGACAGAGATCTCCAATGAAGTGCCCTGTGATTTAACCTTGGCCAGAACTATTTAACACAGGCTTATAGGATTCTAGTCTTGGAGAAGGGAGGGACCTTGGAAGCAATCTGGCCCAACCTCCTCATTTTAAAAATGAAGAAAATGAGACTGAGAGAACTTAAATGACTTGCTTAAGGTCATACAGGTAGGTAGTAAATGATAGAGTTAGAATTTAAACCCAGGTCCTTTGACTCCAAACCCAGTGTTCTATACACTGGATCACATTGTTTCCTGTTATGCTTATCTAATGGGTTGGGAGAGACAGCTAGAGAGTTGGAGGATAGTCAGTATGTAGCAACATCTTGATGAGCCAGAACATTGGACTAAATCTAATAGAATGAAATTTAAATTGGATAAATATGAAGTACAACATTTGGGTTTTAAAAAAAATCAACTTTTAAGTGCAAGACGGAGGAGATGTATCTAGGTAAAAATAAGGTTTGAGGACTTTAGTGAATTAGAAATTCGAGATGAGTCAACAGTGTGATGTCAACCAAAAAATTCTCCTGCAGTGTGAAACTACCTTAAGAGAGGTATGTTATTCAGAACTAGAGAGATGATAGCCACCTTCTACTCTGCCCTGACTGGACCACATGTGGAATACGGTGTTCAATTCTGGGCACAACGTTTTAGGAAGGACTTCTTTCCTCTCTAAACTGGAGAGATTCTGAAGGAAGGTGACCAGGATGGTTGAAGGATCTTGAGACTGTACCATACTAGAGCTATTTGAAGGAGCTGGGGATATTATGGTTATAGATGAAAAGACTTAGGGGGAGGTTATAGCTAACCTCAAGTATTTGAGAGGCTAGCATATGGAAGAGGAATTACCATTATTTTTGGTCCTAGAGAGAGCCAAATTAGAAACAGTGGATGCAAGTTTCACAGAGGAAGATTTAGGCTCATGTTAGACCATGGATTTGATGCCAGAAGGGACTTTAGAAGGCCATCAAATTTAGAACCCTCATTTTACAGTTGAGGAAACTGAGGCACAGAATGATTAAATGACTTTTCTGGGGTCATACAGCTTAGGAAGTGTCTAAAGCAGGATCTGAAGTTAGGTCTTTCTGAGTACAAGTCTATTGTCCTATCCACTACACCAGGCTGCCTTATTGAAGTAAAAATTCTGTGATTCTGTGACCACAGAAGGTTTTCATTCCCTCCATAAATTCCTTCTGAGATAGCAAGCCTAATGGGTCCAGAAATGAGCTTTCAGGCTTCCTGAGACCCATATCAACCCTAGAAATTTAGGTCAATTACCTCTCCTCCATGTTTCTTTCTACCCAACGGTCCATCATCTATTTAACTTCACCCTTGTTGGGTATTCCCCTGAATGAAGAAGATGAAAGTTTTGAGCCACCAATTCTACTCTGGGTCATGGGTAAATGAGGATCTAGGGACCAGGGTACCACTGGCCAGAAGAGCAACAGTTTACAGATGTTCAGGGTGGGTTCCTCTGGTATTTATGTCCCACCACAACTTGTTTTTCTAGCCTTATGAAAACAAAAATATCTTAGGTTTGGAAGGGATGACAAGACTCTAATTCACCCCTGAATACACAGCACACCTGGAGTGGTCATTAGGCCTTGGAAGGCTTCCAGTAAGGGACAGAGCCCATTTCACCTTTATATGTGGATCTCTTAGAAAATTAGTCCTTACATCAAACCTATATTCGCTTCTTTGCAACTGCCACTGTAACTCCTAGTTCTGCTCCCTAGGGCTAAGAAGAATAAACAGAATTCCCTTTCCACATGATGGCCCTTCAAATACTTCAAGACAGCTCTCATTTCTCCCTCAAGTCTTCTCTTATCAGTTAAATCTTCCAAGATCTTTCAAGTCATCCTCACCTTCCATGATTTCTAGAGCCTTCACTGTCCTGGTCTCCCTCATCTGGCTGTTCTCTAGCTCATTGCTGCCTTTCCTAAAATCCAACTCAGATGGGGTCAGAGGACAGGGACACCAATCACCTCTCTATTTCTGCATACTCTGCTTCTCTTATGTTGCCAGAGCTTTCGGAAACCTTTTTGGCTGTTACATCACACTATTGACCCATCGAACTTTCAGTTCAATAACACTCACCCCAGATCATTTTGTAGACATTCCTCTCTAGGCCCCAATTCTCCAGACTTTATCCATCATGTTAGGGCAATGTTCTCGACCTGAAAGTCCACTCTGCTTCTGTGCCTCTTTTCTCTTATTAATTGATTCCTTCCAGAACCTTCATTTTAAGCAAAGTGTCTTCTTCAGTCATATCTTCAGTCTTCTCTTGGCTCCACTCCCGATTCTGAACTTTGTCATCCCTCCCCACCCCCACCATGGGCTACTACCTCCTCTCTCCCAACTCCACCTGCTTTTCAACTTCCTTTTATGTGTCTTCTCCCATTAGAATGTAAGTCCCTTGAGGGCGACAATTGTCTCTCTTTTTGGTTGTATTTTTATCCTCAATTCTTAGTACAGTGTTTAGCACTTAGTCAGAACTTAATAAACATTTGTTGACTTGGTTAAACAGATTATGTTGTGCCAGGGTTACACAAGAAGACCTATTGTAACGCTTTCTCTCTTAGCTCCCCTCTTTTTATTAATTGCATCTGTATCACCTAGGTGCTAGAACTGGCCCTGTCCCTTCTGCCTCCACCAGGGCTGCCTGGCTCTCAGGGGTCCATAAAACATCCAAACTAGGCTAGAAGGTAGAAGAGTTCTTAGAGTACACCCCCCCACCCCCCCACCGCCCCACCCCCACCCCCACACATGTGTGCATATGTAAATACACAGATATGTAGATATGTATATATACACAGATGTACACATATTTATATATACATATCACACATCTGTGTATATATACATATATACACATAGATAAAATGTATATATGTATGTATATGTATATGTCCACACACGCATATATAATGTTCAAGGAGGACTAACACTTCTGGTGTGAGGTCTTGCTGAGCCTTTTTCAGGGCTGTTCATCTACCTATCACCCAGCTCTCTTATCTGTGGCTCCAAGAAGCTGTAGCATGCTCAGTGGCCACACCCTAGTCTCAGCAGCTGGGCTAAACCAGGTTGCGGGTAACCAACAGGCCTCACACCTGTAAGTTAGGTGGTTGTCTAGCCCAAGCATGTGAAGACTTCCCCAGGAAGAATAGGCAGATGAGAACAATTTGTTCCAGTGACCACAAAGGTGACTTGAAGGAGGTGCTGTGGAGTGCTTAGAGTTTGGTCAGACATTAAAGATGCCAAGGTCATTCACTGTATTCTGGCCATTGCCACTTGTCTTAACTTTTGTCCTGCCACTGGACTTTGATGACTTTGGAAGAAAGAAGGATGCTGATCACTTTTTGCAATTCTGCCTCACTTAAATCCAATTCACAAGCAAGTCAAGATATCACACAATGATGTCATTGGTTCTCTTTGAAAATGAAGGATGAACAACATATAGATACTCCCTCTGTGTGTGTCTCTGTCTCTGTCTCTCTTACACACACATGAATATCAGAACTGAGAGGGCCAATTAATATAGAGCATAAAATGTTATAAATGATAGATTCAAATACCTCATCTCACAGATAGGGAAACTGAAGGCTAGAAGGAGGAAATGACTTATCCAAGGTCACACAATAAGACCGTGGAAGAGATAGGACTGGGACCCAGGCCTCTTGACTTCCAGACCTAGTATATTCTCCTTCTTTTCCCTATCTCTCATGTGCACAAACAACACAGTATTTATCTGCTTAGTTATTCCCTACACGTCTGGAACAGGGCCCTTTGTGATTAAGCTGCCTCAAGGCATAAAACTCAAATTGATATGTTCACTAAGTACATAAACCAAAACAAAACAGCAGCAGCAAGTAGAGTTACAAAAACAGGCCCAATCCCCCAGCTCTAGTTTGGTCCAGTATTCAGAACTAAAGAGGCAAGGGTTTTATCAATATAAAGTCTGACCCTAGCACTGGGCACCCCAGGGGTTCTTTTGGCTCGTCTCAGAGTTCATATTATATTAATGCATTGCTGAGAATCTTTCAGGGGTTCTCTACTATCTGTAGTTTAAAGTAGATATCCTTGGTTTTGGCAATCAAGGCTCCCTTCCATGTACCTCTATGTTGCCTTTCCTGTCTTATATTTTGCTACTTTCCTTCACATACTGGCCATTCTAGCCAATTTGGATTATTCACTATTCTCTGACTTTGTTTTGTCAGTACCTCACCCAATATATTCAATAGGATGCTTTCATGCTTGGAATGAATTCCCTTTCCATCTCTGTTTATTGAAATTCTCCTCTTCTGTCAAGATCTGGCTCAAGTGCCTAGATATTGTCTTTCAGTAGAATAGGTGAGTGTTAGCTCTAAAGTAAGAGGATCTGGGTTCAAATCTCAGCTCTGCTACTTACTATGTTGGTACCTTGGGTAAGTCATTTAACATCTCTAGGCTTCAGTTTCCTCATCTGTGAAATGAAAGAGTTTGATTAGTTGTGGTCCAAATGCTGTAGTCCTATGATTTTTCATGCAATCTTCCCTGATTATCCCAGCCGAAAGTGTTCTCTTCCTTCTTGAAATTTCACTTTGGCTCTCCCTGCAGCCTCCTTATGTCATATTCATCTGTGTACATGTGTCATCCTTTATAAGAGAGTGTATGTTTCTCAATGGAAAATATCATTTCTCTTTTCATCTTTGTATTCTTAATGCCTACTATGCACATAGTGCTCAGCAAATAGTCCTTGAAAGTTGGATGAGTTAATGAAATAACATAAAGAGAACATAAGGTCTGAGGTCTATTCCCAGCTTGCTGTGGGGGAGAGAATATCTTGCTTGAACAACCCTCTTGCCAATTATCTAATACATGTGGTACTTCTATTTAATACAATTATTGAATTCTATAGTCAGGCAGTTGATAAGCAGTTACTAAAAGCTTACTATGTGCTGGACACTATGCTAAGCACTGGGAATTCAAAGAAAGGCAAAAATATTCCCTGTTCTCAAGGCGTTCACAGTCTAATTTGGGAGATAGCATGAAAACTACTATGTACAAACAAGATATTGACAAGATAAATTGTAGATGATCAACAGAAAGAAGGCATTAGCATTAAGGAGGATTGGGGAAGGCTAGTTGGAGAGGATCTTAGAGATTACCTAGTCCAGATCCATGTATGATGGATTATTCTTTTTGTTACATTTCTAACAAAAGTAACATCATCATCATCATCAACAAAAACAACATCAACAAGACCACCAGTGTTTTAAAGACCTTCAGTGAAGGGGAGCTCTATACTTTTTGAGAAAGTCCACTCCATTTTTGGACAGCTCTTGTTAGGGAGTTTCCTCTTATAGTAAGTAAAAAGTAAGGCTGTTTTGTTTTGTTTTTTTTTTGGGTGGGGCAGTGGGGGTTAAGTGACTTGCCCAGGTAGTAAGTGTTAAGTGTCTGAGGCTGGATTTGAACTCAGGTCCTCTGAATCCAGGTCTGGTGCTTTATACATTGTACCACCTAGCTGCCCCCTATAGTAAGTAAAAATGTGTCTCCCTCTAGCTTCCTCTCATTGTCATAGTTTCACCAATGGGCCAAGAAGAATATGGCCAATACTTCTACACAATAGCCTTTCAGATATCTGAGGATAGTATATTTCCCTAAGTCTTTTCTTTTTTTGGAAAACTCTCTCCCCTTCTCTACCTCCCCCCTTATTTCCTTCAACCCAGTGCTTGTCTCACATGGATTTGCCACTGTCAGTTTGATACCTGAATTCACTAATGTCTTGTGAATTGCTATTGGTCAGTGTGAATCTAAGTCTTAACTAGGAATATTTGTGTCTGGGGAAAGGAGGGGCTAAGGGGATGGCTCACCTCAGGAGTGAGCCTTGGAACACTGAGATTTCTATGCTATCAAAGGATTGTTAGGGGTTGGGCATAGGATGGGCCCTGTGAGATTCAAAATTGGATATATGAGCATTAAACTCCCCCTTTTAACTTTTCCCTTATATATCTCCCAGACCACTAAGAAAAAGAAGCCTCTAAGCTTTAATCAGTGAGGGATGAGTTTTTATTGTTTGGGAATTAATTAGACAACAAAAGGTGATACCAATTAGGGAAATAGGGAAGTAGAAATACAAATGAATAATCTTAGATCTAAGCTTAGTCTATATTCCTTTATAAAACTCACTGAATCCCAAACTGCCTGCCAGGCCAAGAACCAGCACTGAACACCAAACACGTGCACCGCCACAGCTAAGCTGAAAAGCCAGAGAGACTGAACTTCCGTTCCACCCTCAGTTTTAAGCTGGCGTGCTAGAAGTTTGTTGCGGACTCCACCCCAAAAGGGAGGTCCTTCAAAAGCCACTTCAGTAGCATGTGTTCAACTCTCTCTCTCTTTTTTTTTAGTGAGGCAGTTGGGGTTAAGTGACTTGCCCAGGGTCCCACAGCTAGTAAGTGTTAAGTGTCTGAGGCCAGATTTGAACTCAGGTACTCCTGACTCCAGGGCCAGTGCTCTATCCACTGTGCCATCTAGCTGCCCCAGCATGCCCTCAACTCTCAAATGATTCAGCTAAAACTTCTGTTTTTTACCACAGCCCCTCGTAAGGAGAAATTGTTCTTCAGGATGAGGGTGAGGAAGAATTTACTCAGGTATGGCCATGGGAGTGTGATTAGGGACTTGGAAGAAAGCCCCCAGTAGTCAGTCTTTTTAAAATAGTATTTTATTTTTTCCAATTACATTTAAACATAGTTTGTGGTCAGCCTTTGAATGTCAGCACCCTTGGGCAAAGCCTGCCTTAGTTAAAGCTTTGGTATGAATCAATCTCCAGAGATTGATCATTCTGGAAGGAAGTGATCAGATTGAGTTTCTGGATCAGGGAACCAGTCTTGATCTAAGAATGAGGTGATGGAGACATCTAGGTCTGAGCATCTAGCCTTATCTATTCCTTTACAATAGGGATAAGGAGGTATGGCAAAGTTCCTTAAGGTTCCCCAACCCTCCCTCATCTGCTCTGTAGTTGGTGTCAGAGGACTTGGGTTTTGATAGATAGATAGATAGAAAGGTAAACAGATAGACAGACAGGTAGGTAGGCAGAGCATTTATTAAGTGTTTGCTATGTTCCAGGAATTGCATTAAGATCCAGAAATACCAATACAAGAAAATAAGATCCCTAACCTTAATGTGCTTACATTATAATGGGGGACTATAACACAAAAGGGGGGCTGGAAAGGAAATGGAAGGAGACCTACATGGGAGAAAAGAGGCTATTGAGGAGAAGTTTAGAGAGTGAATGGAGTCATAACGTGAAGGTTGACTGGGGTTTCTCTTTAAATGGTAGTTTGGGTGAGAGGACCAGCCACCTGTCTGAAGCCTTGTAGCAGAGATTTCTTTCTGGTGTGAAAGTGGCTGATGATGAGGATGAAAAGAGATTTTGGAGAATGAATGGGGTCTTGAATGAAGTGAAGCATGATTGGGGCTCTTCCTGAAATGGAGGTTTTAATGCAGGCTCTGGCACTGACTTGGTGTGTAATTGTGAGCAAATTGTATCAGCAACTTAAGCTTTAGTTTCCCTAAGCAAATCACATCAGCTACTTTAGCCTGAGTTTCCCCTAAGGCTCTGAATGGCATGGTTTTGAAAACTCCTATCTAGCTCTGACATACCATGTGTCAGCCCCATTTAGAAGGGACCTGCTACCCTGAACTATACTCTTGTTTTTGCTGATAACTGTTCCATATTAAGGATCAACCTTGATATTTTAGAGAGGGGGAAACTGAGGCCCTGCAAAGGGAAGTGACTTGACTGAGGTCATGCTTGAGCAGGTCATTGGCATAGCCAGGATTGAAGTCTTTAGACCCCAGACTTCTTCTCTTTTGTCTTCACCACTGTAGGTTTCAATCAGCTGGTGTCAAGTTTCAAGGAAGGTTCTAGCAACATCTGGCTGAAATTTACTCTGTTCTTTAGCCTGTAAGTCATGAGTAGAGAACATCAGGTTTCCTTTTCTAACAATGGTGGTAATAATAATAATAGGTTTGTGAAATACTTTACGTTAGCTCATTTGTTCCTCACAACAACCCTTGGAGGTAGGACCTATTATTATATCCATTTTACATACAGGGAAACTGAGACAGACAAAGGTTATGTGACTTGCCCAGAGTCACACAGCTGATAAGTGTCTGAGTCAGGATTCAAGTTCAAGTCTCTTCAATCTCAAGTCCAACACTATCCACCATACCATCTAGCTGAAATCTATTATAGGCTCTGCAGGGGAAATTTTGCCTCTCATTTTCATTTGTGTAGGTGCCCACAAGTAGGTAGATTGACCATTTCTCAGCATGTTGATCTTTTCTTCTTGCCACCCCACTTGTTTCCAGCCTTGATTCTGCACCTCTTCAGAACTTATAATTTCAGTGAATGTAATCATTCCTCTGTAGTCTCTGTGGTTCACAGCATGCTGGAGCTGGAAGGACCTTGCAGGGATCCTCGAGGGCAGACCCTCCCCCTAATTTTACAACATAGGTGACCGAGACTCAGAGAGGAAACAGTCTAACGTAGGTCACACAGCCAGTTAACTGATAGAGCCCTGGCTAGAACTAAGGCATCCTTCCAGTCACTATATAGCCTGTGTTTGGCAGACACATCCCCAGGTTTCCTGGGAAGAAACAGGCACAATAAATGTGAAATCAACCAGTCAGTTCCCTGGTGGATCAGGTTTCTGCTAAGGGCCTGGGGGATGAAAATGATCAGAGGACTGGCAGTCTCTTTGCTGACAGCCCAGAAATTGCTTTGCTCCCTGGGGCTGGTCCTCGGGGTGCTGGCTAAGTAGGGCAGCCAGCCTGTGATAGGATGCTCAACAGGGGGATCATCTGGGACAACAAAAACTACTTCTAGGCTACTGGGACTGCCTACCCAGATGGTTCCAGACAGGGGACAGCACGATGTAGTGGAAAGGATGCTGAACCTGGAGTCAGAATGATATGCATTCAACTCTCAGGTTCTGCTACTTTCTATCTGTGTGACCTTGGACAAGTAATTTCCCCTCTCCTCCAAGGCTTCTTCCTCTATAAAAATGAAAGAATGATTGATTGGTTTGGATTAGATGACCTCTGGGATTCCTTCTCACACCAAGTCTTCCCAAGGGACTATGAGATTTTACTATGGTGAGAGAATAACTTTGAGTGTCCCCAGCGGGGTTAAGTCTTTTTCACCAGGGGCCTCAGGACCCTAGCTAGGCTTTGGGCACAGGCAAAAAGGCAGAAATTAAAAGAGAAAAAAAGAGGTTTGAGGGGGAAGGCAATATGTTATAGGGGGAAAAGCCACAGCCAGGGAGTCTAGTTCTACACTTGGTTCTCTTGCTAACTCATTCTGTAATCTTGCAAATCACCTACCTTTCTGGACCTCAGTTCCCTCATCTGTAAAGTGAGGGGTCTGTACAAGGTGACATTCAAGCTCCCTGCAGTTCAGAAAGTTCTATGATTAAATTAAATTCAATTCACAATGGGAGCAGTCTAGGAGGTATTGTGATAGATACATAGAACCTACCTTCACGGACCTGGTAATCTAGTTAGTGGATATGACACAAATACAGACAATTGTGGGGACAGCTAGTTGGCACAGTGGATAGAGCACTGGCTTTACAGTCAGGAGGACCTGAGTATAAATCTGATCTCTGATCTCTCAGACATTTACTAACTGTGTGATCTTGGGAAAGTCACTTTACTCTGATTACCTCAAACATTCAGGGTCATCTCCAGTTGTCTTGATGTGTATCTTGCCACTGGACCCAGATGGCTCTGGAGAAGAGAGTGAGGCTGGTGACTTTGCACAGTCCTGCCTTACTTAAATCTAATTCACATCGAGTCATGACATCACCTTCTTTTTTTTTTTTAATTTAATTTAATTAATTTATTTTTTTAGTTCTCAACTTTTGTTTATATGACATCACCTTCTAGATGTCATGGTCCTCTTTGAAAATGAAGGACAAATAACAACAGATCACTGTATAACAATTTTACATGAGAAGTACCTTGGAGAGGTACAAGCCATGTGCTCTGTAAGGTCAATAGAAGGAAAGGTCCTTATGAGTGGGGGAAATCTTCCTGGCAAAGGCTTCTTGGGAGAAGACAACTGGATCATCTAATTAATTCCCTTGTGGGAAGTAGTTTGATATAGTGGAATGAACACTAAAGTCAGGTTTTAAGCTGAGTCCAAGTCCCAGCTTTGCCACTTGTTAGTTTTGTGACCTTGTGGAAGTTCCTTGCCTTGCCTTCTTTGAGCTTCAGTTTCTTAATCTATGAAATGAGAGAGTTTGATTAGATAATGTCTGAGGTCCTTTCCAACTCAAATATTCCATAATGTAAGAAGAAAAAGAACTGGTATTTATATAGTGCTTCACAGTTTGCAAAGCACTTTGTCTCATTTGAATCACAATAATTTTGTAACGTAGGTGTGATAAGTATTGTTATCTTCATTTTACAGATGGGAATCTGAGGCTTATGATGAAAAAAGTGACTTGCCTTTGGTCACATAGCTATTAAGTATCGGAGGTAAGATTTGAACCCAGGTCTTTCTAACTCCCAGTCAAGCTCAGTAGCCACTACTGAAGCCCTCTTCTTTTAAATTTCATTTTACTTTTACAATTACATGTAAAGACAATTTTAAACATTCAGTTAAAATTTTTTTGAGTTTCAAATTTTTCTCCCTCTCTCCTTTAGCTTCTCCCTTGCCTAAGATGGTAACCAATTTGATGTAAGCAATCATGTAAAACATTTTCATATTTGTCATGTTGTGAAAGAAAAAAGACCAAAAGGACAAAGACCAAAAAAGACAAAAGGAAAAAGACAAAAAAAAAAAGAAAGTGAAAATAGTATGCTTTTATCTGTATTCAGATTCCATCAATTCTTTCTCTGGATGTGGATATCATTTTCCATCATGAGTCCTTTGGAATTGTCTTAGATTGTTGTATTGCTGAAGAGAGCTATCATTCATAGTTGACCATATCATAATGTTGCTGTTACTGTGTACAATGTTCTCCTGGTTCTGCTCATTTTACTTTTCATCAGTTTATGTACCAGGGTTCCCTGAAATCTGCCTGCTCATTGTTTCTTACAGCACAATAGTATTTCATTACAATTATATACCGCAACTTGTTCAGCCATTCCCCAATTGATGGTCATTCCCTCAATTTCTGATTCTTTGGCACCACAAAAAAATCAGATATAAATATTTTTGTACAGGTGGGTCCTTTCTCATTTTTTATGATCTCTTTGGGATACAGACCTAGTAGAGTGGTATTGCTTCAACCCTTCTTTTTAATGAGTTAGAAGGTTAGGGCTACAAGATGGCGAAGAGGAAGCAGCAAGCTGCCTGAGCTCTCCTTCTGTTCCCTCAAAACGAACATCAAATCAAGCCTCTGGATGGATTCTGAAACTACAGAACCTGCAAAGAGACAGAGAGACACAGTCCTCCAACCAGAGATAATTTAGAAGACTTCAGGAAAAGGTCGGTCTGACTCGGGCAAAAGGGAGGCCCAGCGCAGGGCAGCAACCCAGCGCCGAGGGGGTCGGGGCAAGTCAGCAGGAGCTGCGGGCCACAGCCGAACAACTGAGGCTCCCGGAACCTGGTTCAAAAATCTGGTGGCCAAGAAGGACAGTGGAAAAACTTACCTGCACCGGCCGAGAGGGCCACGAACGGCGGGATCAGACGCTGGGGTCTGGCGCCTGGCTGGCCGAGCACAATCATACAGGAAGTGCAGGGCGGGGCATCTCCACACACCATAAAGGCCTCAGAGTAAAAGCCCGGTCACACAGCACCTATACACCTGCACAAGAAGCCCAAAACAGGGACCCTGGTGCCCCCAGAGCAGACCTCAACTTAAAGAATAAATAAATAAGCTGCAATAATGAGTAAGAAGCAAAAAAGAGCCCTCTCCATTGAGAGCTTCTGTATCAATAGGGAAGAAGCCAACACAAACTCAGATGAGGACAATAGCCTCAAATTGTCTACATCTGAAGCCTCACAAGGGAAGGTGAATTGGTCGCAAGAACAAAAAGCCTTCCTGGAAGAGCTCAAAAAGGATTTTAAAAATCAATTGCAAGAGGTAGAAGAAAAAATGGGGAGAGAAATGAAAGCAAAACAAAAAAACTATGAAAAAAGAATCAGCAGCTTGGAAAAGGAAGCTGAAGAAAACAAAGCCTTAAAAAAATTCATTTGGCCAAATGGAAAAAAAGCTGCATAATCTCACTGAAGAAAACAATACCTTAAAAAATTCACTTAGCCAAATGGAAAAAAAGGTACATAATCTCACTGAAGAAAACAATACCTTAAAAAATTCACTTAGCCAAATGGAAAAAAAGGTGCATAATCTCACTGAAGAAAACAATGCCTTAAAAATTAAAGTGGGACAGTTGGAAGAAAAGGAATCCATGAGACACCAAGAATCAGTCAAGCAGAATAAAAAAAATGAAAAAATAGAAGAAAATGTGAAATACCTCATTGGAAAGACAACTGATCTGGAAAACAGATCGAGGAGAGACAATTTGAGAATCATTGGACTGCCTGAAAGCCATGACCAGAAAAAGAATTTAGATACCATATTCCAGGAAATTATTAAGGAGAACTGCCCTGATATCATAGAATCAGAGGATAAAATCATCATTGAAAGAATCCATCGATCACCTCCTGAAAGAGACCCCAAAAGGAAAACTCCAAGGAATATTGTAGCCAAATTCCAGAATTATCAGGTGAAGGAGAAAATACTCCAAGCAGCCAGAAAGAAGCAATTTAAATATCATGGAGCCACAGTCAGGATTGCTCAGGACCTGGCAGCTTCAACATTAAAGGACCGCAAGGCTTGGAATATGATATTCCGGAAGGCAAAGGAGATTGGATTGCAGCCGAGAATCTATTACCCAGCAAAAATGTGCATTTTCTTTCAGGGGAAAAGATGGACATTTAATGACATTGGGGACTTTCAATCTTTCCTGGTGAAAAGACCAGAACTGAATAGAAAATTTGATCTCAACATACAAGACTCAAGAGAAGTTTAAAAAGGTAAACAGAGGGGAAAAAAAAAGTTACCCTATTAGGTTAAACTGTTTATATCCCTACACAGGAAGATAATACTCATAACTCTTAAGAACTGTAAATGTATTTGGGCAGAGAGGACTTTATATAGAGGGTATAAATATAAATTGTCTTTGATGTGATGATACAAAAGAATTAAGGGGATAAAAAGGGAGTCTATGGGGAGGAGAGGAAAGGGGAGGTGGAATGGGATGAATTATATCATATGAAGAGGTGGAAAAAAACCTATTATAATAGAGGGAAAGAAAGGAGGGGGGAACATGGTTTCAACCCTATTCTCATTAGATTTGACTCAAAGAGGGAATAACATATACGTTCATTGGGATAAAGAAACTTAACTCATTCTTTAGGGAAACAAAAGGGGAAGGGAAAGGGGGGGACTGATAGAAGGGAGGACAAAAGCAAGGGAGAAAAGGGTAAAGAAAAGAGAGGGGGGTGACAAAAAGGGAGGGCAGATTGGGGGAGGCAGGGGTAAGAAGTAAAATGTCGGTGAGGAGGAATAGGGTGAAAGAAGGGGGGAAAAGTACAAAGGGGGTAAATAGAATGGAGGGGAATAGACAGTCAGTAATAATAACTGTGAATGTGAATGGGATGAACTCTGCTATAAAACGGAAGCGAATTGCAGAGTGGATTAAAAACCAGAACCCTACAATATGCTGTTTACAAGAAACACATTTGAAGCAGAGAGATACACACAGAGTAAAGGTAAAAGGCTGGAGTAGAATATATTATGCCTCAGCTAAAGTAAAAAAGGCAGGGGTAGCAATCCTTATCTCAGACAAAGTGCAGGCAAAAATAGATCTCATTAAAAGAGATAAGGAAGGAAATTACATCTTACTTAAAGGTACTATAGATAATGAAGTAATATCAATATTGAATATGTATGCACCAAGTGGTATAGCATCCAAGTTCTTAGAGGAGAAGTTAAATGAGTTACAAGAGGAATTAGATAGTAATACTATACTAGTGGGGGATCTGAATCTCCCCCTCTCAGAATTAGATAAATCTAGCCAAAAAATAAATAAGAAAGAAGTGAAAGAGGTGAATAGATTACTAGAAAAGTTAGACATGATAGATGTCTGGAGAAAATTGAATGGGGATAGAAAGGAATATACCTTTTTCTCAGCAGTACATGGCACATTTTCAAAAATTGACCATGTATTAGGGCACAAAAACATCATAGTCAAATGGAGAAAGGCAGAAATAGTAAATGCATCCTTCTCAGATCATGATGCAATAAAAATTACATGTAAGAAAGAGCCAGGGAAAAGTAGAATGAAAATCAATTGGAAACTAAATAATTTCATTCTAAAGAATGAATGGGCCAAACAAGAAATCATAGAAACAATCAATAACTTTATCCAAGAGAATGACAATAATGAGACAACATACCAAAATCTATGGGATGCAGCCAAAGCAGTGCTTAGGGGAAAATTTATAGCTCTAAATGCTTACATGAATAAGAAAGAGAAAGAGGAGATTAATGAATTGGGCATGCAACTTAAAAAGCTAGAAAAAGAACAAATTAGAAATCCCCAATTAGACACTAAATTAGAGATCCTGAAAATTAAAGGAGAAATCAATAAGATTGAAAGCAAAAAAACTATAGAATTAATCAATAAAACTAAGAGCTGGTTTTATGAAAAAACCAATAAAATAGATAAAATACTGGTTAATTTGATTAAAAAAAAGAAAGAAGAAAACCAAATTACCAGTATCAAAAATGAAAAGGGTGATGTTACCACCAATGAAGTGGAAATTAAAGCAATAATTAGGAAATATTTTGCCCAACTGTATGCCAATAAATTTGACAATCTAAATGAAATGGATGAATATTTACAAAAATACAAACTGCCCAGGTTAACTGAAGAGGAAATAAAATCCTTAAATAAACCCATATTAGAAAAAGAAATTGAACAAGCTATTAATGAACTCCCTAAGAAAAAATCCCCAGGGCCAGATGGGTTTACGGGTGAATTTTACCAAACATTTAAAGAACAATTCCAATATTATACAAATTATTTGGAAAAATAGGTGAAGAAGGAGTTCTACCAAATTCGTTTTATGACACAAATATGGTGGTGATACCAAAACCAGGCAAAGCAAAAACAGAGAAAGAAAATTATAGACCAATTTCCCTAATGAATATTGATGCTAAAATCTTAAATAAGATATTAGCAAGGAGATTACAGCAAGTGATCACCAGGATAATACACTATGACCAGGTGGGATTTATACCAGGAATGCAGGGCTGGTTCAACATTAGGAAAACTATTAACATAATCAACCACATCAATAAGAAAACCAACCAAAATCATATGATTATCTCAATAGATGCAGAGAAAGCTTTTGACAAAGTACAGCACCCATTCCTAATAAAAACACTAGAGAGTTTAGGAATAGGGGGAGCTTTCCTTAGAATAATAAACAGTATCTACCTAAAGCCATCAGCAAGTATTATATGCAATGGAGATAAATTAGAGGCCTTCCCAATAAGATCAGGGGTGAAACAGAGATGTCCATTATCACCCCTATTATTTAATATTGTCCTAGAAATGTTAGCTTTAGCAATCAGAGAAGAGAAAGGAATTAAAGGAATTAGAATAGGCAAGGAGGAAACAAAACTATCACTCTTTGCAGATGATATGATGGTATACTTAAGGAATCCTCGAGAATCAAGTCAAAAATTACTTGAAACAATGAACAACTTTAGCAAAGTAGCAGGATATAAAATAAATCCACATAAATCATCAGCATTTCTATACATGACCAACAAAGTCCAGCAGCAAGAGATAGAAAGAGAAATTCCATTTAAAGCAACGGTAGGTAATATAAAATACTTGGGAGTCTACTTGCCAAGACAAACCCAGGAACTCTATGAACACAACTACCAAACACTCTTCACACAAATCAAATCAGATCTAAATAATTGGAAAGATATCAATTGCTCATGGATAGGCAGAGCTAATATAGTAAAAATGACAATACTGCCTAAATTAATTTACTTATTCAGTGCCATACCAATCAGGCTACCTAAAAATTATTTTATACAGCTAGAAAAAATAATAACAAAATTCATCTGGAAAAACAAAAAATCAAGAATATCCAGGGAAATAATGAAAAAAAATTCACAGGAAGGTGGGTTAGCGGTACCAAACCTGGAGCTTTACTATAAAGCGGCAGTCATCAAAACTATCTGGTACTGGCTAAAAAATAGAGTGGTAGATCAATGGAATAGGCTAGGCTCAGGAAATGCAGTAGTAAATGACACTAGTAATGTAGTGTTTGATAAACCCAAAGACTCCAGCTTCTGGGATAGGAACTCAGTATTTGACAAAAACTGCTGGGAAAACTGGAAGATAGTATGGCAGAAATTAGGCTTAGACCAACATCTTACACCTTCTACTAAAATAAGGTCAAAATGGATACATGATTTAGACATAAGAGGTGATACCATAGGTAAATTAGGAGAGAAAGGAATAGTGTACCTATCAGATCTTTGGAAAGGAGAACAGTTTTTGACCAAACATGAGATAGAGTATATTATAAAATGCAAAGTGGATGATTTTGATTATATTAAATTAAAAAATTTTTGTACAAACAGAAGCAATGCATCCAAAATTAGAAGGGAGGCAGAAAGCTGGGAAACAATTTTTGAGGCCAGTGCTTCTGATAAAGGCCTCATCTCTAAAATATATAGGGAATTAAATCAAATTTATAAGAATCCAAGTCATTCCCCAATTGAGAAATGGTCAAAGGATATGAATAAGCAGTTTTCTGATGAAGAAACCAAAGCTATCTATTCCCATATGAAAAAATGCTCTAAATCTCTAATGATTAGAGAGATGCAAATTAAAACAACTCTGAGGTACCACCTGACACCTATCAGATTGGCTAAAATGACAAAAAAGGAAGATAATAAATGTTGGAGAGGCTGTGGGAAAATTGGAACACTAATGCATTGTTGGTGGAGCTGTGAGCTGATCCAACCATTCTGGAGAGCAATTTGGAATTATGCCCAAAGGGCGATAAAGCTGTGCATACCCTTTGACCCAGAAATCCCACTTTTAGGTCTTTTGCCCAAAGAAATCATGGAAGGGGGAAAGGGACCCACATGTACAAAAATATTTATAGCTGCTCTTTACGTGGTAGCAAGGAATTGGAAGTTGAGGGGGTGCCCATCAATTGGGGAATGGCTGGACAAGTTGTGGTATATGAATACAATGGAATACTATTGTGCTGTAAGAAATGATGAGCAGGAAGAGTTCAGAGAAACCTGGAGGGTCTTACATGAGCTGATGATGAGTGAGATGAGCAGAACCAGAAGAACATTGTACACAGTATCATCAACATTGAGTGTTGACCTACTGTGATGGACTATATTCTTCTCACCAATGCAATGGTACAGAAGAGTTCCAGGGAACTCATGATAGAAGAGGATCTCCAAATCCAAGAAAAAAAAAAAAGAAAGAAAGAACTGTGGAGTATAGATGCTGATTGAACCATATTATTTCTTTTGTTTTGGGTGCTGTTGTTTTTTTTTTCTATTTTGAGGTTTTGCATCACTGCTCTGATTCTTTCTCTTGTAACAGGATTAATGCAGAAATAGGATTAATGTTATTATGTGTATATATATGTGTGTGTATATATATATATCTATATGTATATGTATAGAGATATATAGATATAACCTATATCAGATTACCTGCTGTCTAGGGGAGGGGGGAGGGAGGAGAGGGAGGGAGAAAAATCTGAAATTGTAAAGCATGTATAAACAAAAGTTGAGAACTATCTTTACATGTAACGGAAAAAATAAAATATCTCATAAAAAAAAAGAAGGTTAGGGCTAGAAGGGACCTTAAAATATAGAATATATAATGTCAAAGCTAGTTCATCTCCTCCAACCTCCTTATTTCATAGAAAAGATGACTGAGGACCAGAAAAAAAAGAACTTTATCTTGTTCTAGATGGTGAATGCCATAGTGGGAACACAATGAGGGGAAGGGAGGAACAGAAAGAGGAAAAATGAGCAGAGGTAGTGAGAGGACCACTAAATGGTCTCATTGATGGTCCTGAGGTTGACTAATGAAGATGAAACTCCAAAAGGCTAGTTCAAAACCCTTTCTATGCTGGGTACTGATGGGACAGTTTGGTTTAGTAGATTGTATAGAAATGTAACCCATTTCTTGTGACAGAGGGCTGGCCTATCTTGAAAATAAGTACGTGTGCCAAGAACTAAATAAAAAAATTAAACATTAAGCTGTCATTTAATCAAAGAGCAAAAAATAAATACTTAATCAGACACTGTAGATTGTGTATTAATTGCAGCTCAATCAAAATTGCAGCCACTTAAGTCCCCAGAGCCCTCTAAGTTTTCTGGTCTCCCTGCTCAATTGACTCAGGGCAAACCTGTCACAGTCTTCAAGCAGACCAATGTGGGAAAGGCTGCAATAGCAGCTAAGGTTAAAAGGACATTTTAGAAGGGGGAAAAATGCATCCCTCCATCCCAGTCTCTGCTTTCTTGAAAACAGAAGGTTAGAAACATAGACTGCCAGCACTGGAAGATTATCTTAGAGACTGTCTAATCCAACAGAAGAGGAGACTGAGGCTTGGAGAGGGAGAAGGAACTTGCTCTTGGTTGGGAGCTGAACCTTAGGTTTCCTGAGGCTCATTTCAGTGCTCATGCCTAGTAAATGCATGAAAGAAGCTCTGACTTGATAGGGCTAGAGGTGGTATTGTTTTCAGCCTTTAATTTCCCCCCTTTCAGCCTCTGTATGTTATTGGAGAATGAAGGTCACTGCATTAATCTGGAGTCCTTTGGATTCTTAGAGGAGGCAGCATGATGCAAGGGAAAGAGCAGAGAATTTGGACACAAGCTCTGGATGCAAATCTCAGCTCTACCGCATACTGCTTCTGTGACCTTGGACAATTTCTTTCATCCAAGTGAGACTCCCTTTCCTCTTTGTGAAATGAAATGGTTTAACTGGATGGCCTCTAAGGTCTGACAATTCTATGTTGCGCTCTAATGTCCCTTCCAGTTTAAAATTCTATGATCTGATGATTTTGGAATCTTGTTTTTTCCCCCTCTCAATTTTCTGGTCTCACTGACAATTTCACGTGGAAGCAATTCCGCTGAAATCCGTGTAGACAGATGGTGGTCCCCTCTGCTCTCCAGCTTTCCTGTCACTATCTCTCCAGGTTTCTGGTGAATGATACCATGGTAACCTGCTAAACTGTGCCAGATGCCAGGGAAGTGGGAAACTCAGGCCCTCTAGATTCCCATAGCTCAGCCCCTTAGCTTAGGAGTTTGCTTTGGGAACAGTTAATCTAGAACCTCTCCCATCCCCTTCCTAAAGAGTGGGTGTTCCTTGGGAACAATGTCTGACTTAGGTTGTGAAGACTCTAGGTCAATAGCCACAAATCACTGGGTGGGTCAAAGGAAAGGCTGGTTGGGGAGTAATAACAATAATCATAGCTTACATTGATATAAGACTTTCTGTTACAAAATAATTATATCATCTCACATGGTTTTCATAGCATCCCAGCGATAGTGCAAGTAACCCTTGTGTCAGAGGTTTCTTTCTAATATTAAGGGCCTGGGTAGGAGGATTTGGGCATTTAGGTGGCGCCATAGTGCACAAGAATACCAAGCCTGGAGTCATGAAGACTCATCTTCTTGAGCTCAAAGCTGACCTCAGACACTTACTAGCTATATGACCCTGGGCCAGTCACTTAACCCTGTTTGCCTCAGTTTCCTTATCTGTTACATGGGGTGGAGAAGAAAATGCAAACCACTCCAATATTTGCCAAGAAAACCACAAATGGAGTCCTGGAGAGTTGGACCTGACTGAAAACGACTCAATAATAACAACAACAACAGAACATCTTGGGGCGGGGGTTGGGGAAACCTTCTACTTTTCTAGCTCATTTATCCATGCCTAGATAATCAGGGAATTTGAGCATCTGACATTACCCCAGAGAGTGTAAAAAGTTAATTATGGGGCAGCTAGATGGCACAGTGGATGGAGCACCAGCCCTGGATTCGGGAGGACCTGAGTTCTAATCCGGCCTCAGACCCTTGACACTTGCTGGCTGTGTGACCCTGGGCTTAACCCCAATTGCCTTACCCCCCCAAAAAAAAAAATCTTAAAAAAAAAAAAAGGTAATTACAAGTCAAAGAGAACAAACAGTGATATTGAAGTTCCTAGAAAACCACCACACTAGGGGTGCAACCCTCCCTTGAGTATTTAGCAGAGTCTCAGTCCTAGTGCAAAATGGACACATGCCTCCTGTTGAGGCTAGCATGTTCTCTTCTTGGGGTTAAGGTGCAGCCCATTACTCAGCCTGCACTTCTCAGAGGCTGCCAGCAGGTGGCACCCCAAACCATCTCATGGTTGCTCAGACCAGTGTCAGAGGCTTGTCTCTGCTGCTCCTGGTGGGACTCCCATTTTCTTCTCCAGCTGCTGTCTACTAGCTGGTGTCTCAGTCCAGTTGTCCCAACGGGAGAGACTTTTCCTCAGAGGCAAAGAGGGGAATGTCCCCAGAGTGTCTTTGTCTGAGTCAGGAACTTGGGGACATTCCTTTCTGCCTGGCATAGAACTCACAAGAAGAGTACTCTGTGTCTTCCCTGAGTACTGAAGTTCCACATGTCTCTCATCTCTTAGAATGTACCCAATCATTAGGGACTCCATACTTTTAGTTCCAGATTCCATGTCATTCTCCTGGTGAATTTTTTTTTCTCTCCCTTCTACTGTTCCTTACCTCTTACAATCTAGGAACATGTGGGAAAAGCCAGCCATGAGGAGAGGGACTACATTTGTATCCACAGTGCCCAACACATAGAATATACTTGACAAATGCTTGTTGATTGATTGATTGACAGCCTTCAGAATCCAGGGTCACCCCTGCCAGGCCAAAACATCAGGGGAGGATGTTGGCAGGGGACTGTTTCTACACTATTTTTCTCATTTTACTAATGAGGGAGAAGAGTTCCAGAGGGTCAAAAGACTTACCTAAGGTCACACAACCACTAAGTGCCTGACCTGTGGGTCCAACCTAGGGCTTCTGATTTCACATCCAGTGAAATTCATTGTCCTGTATTATTAGTGAGATAAGTTTATGAAGCTCAGATTAAAATTTTCTTCAGTCTGGTTCTTGACCAAATTATGTATACCCAAATTATCAATTGCAGACACATTTTATTTAAAAAAATGTTTCCATCTAGCTATCTATTAATTTCTAAAATCATTTTTAAAATGTTGAGTTCCAAACTCTCTCCTTCCCTTCAGTCCTTTCCTTACTCATTAAGAAGACAAGCAATATGATACCCATTATACATGGGAAATCATGGAAAATATATTTCCATATTAGCCATTTTGCAAAAAATAAAAATAAAGCAGGAAAAACAAAGTAAGAAAGTACAATTTAATCTGGACTCATGCTTCATCAGTTCTCTCTCTGGAGGTGGATAGCATTTTCCATCATGGATCCTTTGGAATTTTCAGAATGACTGGATTGTAACTCTTCAGGGAGGAAGTGGGGCTTTTCTTTTTACCATGATTATACCCAACCTCTCTTGGGTGGGAAGGGGATTGAGCTCACAGAATTCTAGAGCAGGAAGAGACTCTAGCCATCATCTAGTCTTGCTTTCTAGCCAATTCAGGAACCTCATTTGTAGTACAACAAAAAGGGAGTCTTCGAGGCTCTGCTTGAATACCTTCAGTGATGAGAAGCCCATTACCTATGAAGACAGAAGCCTGTTTTATTTTCATATAGAGAGGTAGTGAGTCACCAAGCATGGGCAGAGCTCTCTGTTCTAGTAGTAGAGGAGAACTGCTTTGTCATCCCTTGGAGAATGGTGCACTGTAAGCCTGAAAAGGGGTTAATCTGCTCCAAAAGAAGGCTTTGAAAGATCCAAGAAACTTGGAGCTTTGAAACATTCATTTTTCTTTTGACTTCAAGGCTTCTTTTCTTCTTTTAAAATTTCATCAGCTTGGGACAACCTGGCAGCTCTCAACAAAGCACATACGGAAAACCTCCATATGATTTTGCCAATAATAGATACTATCAGGAACAGGGTGACTTTGATTGAATACCCTATGTTGCCTTCAGGACACTCTCCTGGATTAGGCTTCTGGTAGTATCATGATCTGGCCAGATGATCTGGGACACGTAGCAGCCTTCTCTGCCTCTTACTCCCCTCCCCCCAACCTTCCCTCCTCCCTCCCCATATGGCTCTGTCATTCACTTTGATGTCAAGGAACAACCTACCCACGATGTACCTGGAGAGGCTTCATTCAGGAAGTGTGTATAAGATCTCTGAAGGAAGAAGGAAATAGAATTCCTCTAGCTTGGGGTGGGGGGGGCCGGGGGGGGTGGGGGAAACTCAAGAAGAGGACTCAAAGTCATGGTATAAAGAATCAATTAGGGGCAGCTAGGTGGCGCAGTAGATAGAGCACTGGCCCTGGATTAAAGAGGACCTGAGTTCAAATCCGGACTCAGACACTTACTAGCTGTGTCACCCTGGGCAAGTCACTTAACCCCAATTGCCACACGTGCATGCGTGTGCGCGCGCGCACACACACACACACACACACACACACACACGAATCAATTAAAGAAGGTAGGGCATGTTTGGCCTAGGGAAGGGAGCCTTAAAGGGGCTACATGATCATGTCTTCAAGTATCTGAAGGGCTGCCACGTGGGCACTGAGAGCTTTGGACAACTTGGCCTCACAAGTCTTGCAGCTCTAGTTTTATGAGCCTGTGACCCTTTGATTAGACTGGCTCTGCTTGGCCCCAAAGGATTGAACCTAGAGTCAAAGGTAGAAGTTTCAGAAAGGCAGATTTTAATTAAAAAGGAAAGACCCTCCAAAGCAACCAGAGGTGTCCAACCATGGAATGGGCTCCCTATAGAGGTAGTGAGCTCCTCTTGCCTAGAGGGAGAAGGGAGGCTGATCTTCAAGTAAAGGTCAATGATCAGGCAAAGAAGGAAAGGGAGGCTATTCTGGGCATAGGGAAAAACATAAGAAAAGGTTGCTTTCAGCTCAGAAGTCTAATGTTCCAAGATCCTTGTTAGCTCTGACATTTCTGCTCTAAGTTCTGTCTAATAATGCCCCCTTTGGCTTTGAGACTTTATGTTTTAAGGTTCCTTCCAGTTCTGACAGTCTATGGTCTATATTTTAGAGCCCTTCCAGCTCTATCTTCTGTGTTCTGTGGTACTTTCTAACACTGACATTTTTAGTTCTGTTCCAAGATCGCATCTCGCTCTGCATTCTGAGTTCTTAAAGACCACTCCAGCTCTGGGATTCTAGGAGTCTATGAAAAGATGTGTGAATACCAGGTGAGAAACTAGAGAGGAGGAAGAAAGGACATTTAGCAAATCCAATTGGAAACGAATTGCATTTCATGGATGTTTAAGTGGGCACCTGGCAACTGCCTCTTCTCACCAATTGAGTGGGATGAGGCTTTGCTGTGGGTGATGGTTTTATTTTCCCGAAGCTTTGCAATAAGAGCAAAACAACCTGTCTTGGAAGTAGAATTCAAGTTCCCTTTCCTCTTTTTAACTCCAAAGACATGGTAGGGCCTTCTGTGTCTTGCCTCTGCCTCCCTTGGTATGTAAGAAGCCTTTCATAACTTTGGGCTTTCCCCAGGGTTACAGAGAGCCCTGGTGCTTTGGACCCTTGGGCAGTGAGAGGATCACAATTTTCATAGAAACCTAGAGTTACAGAATATCAACATAGGAATAAGCTTTAGAACATATACTATCATAGCTAGGGATAGGTGGGAGAACCTTAGACTGTAGAACATAGGCTGTTAGAACAAGAAGTGAACTTAGGAATTATTTCATTGAAATAGCTGATTTTACACAGGGAAACTGAGGCTCATGAATTCAAAGTGACATACTCAAGGTCACAAAGTTAGTCAGTGGCAAAGCCAAGATTAGAGCTCTGGTGTTTCAGCTCCCAGTGTAAGGTTCTTTCCTTCCCACCATGCCTTTTCTCTGAAATTCTCTACCTGGGAGACACACTCAATGTCTGGGAGAAACATTGCTTGGTAGAAAACGATATCTCAATATTTCTCCTCTAGGGTGGAACAGAGTCCTATGACCCCAAGCAAAGTCATCCATTAGAGTTCCATCAGAATATGCAGTAACAGAAATGAAGATGTCAGAGCTAGAAGGAAGTGTGGAGGTCATCTAGTACAGCCTCTTTTTAGATGAAGAATCTAAGGTCTGGAGATGGGAAATGACCTGCCTAATGTCACAAGCAGGTTGTGGCTGTGTCCATATTCCCAGGTTTCCCCTTTACCAGTGTTATCTTCCTCTTGCAGGGCTGGGAATATCACGAAAGGGCTTTGTTCTCTTCTCCACAGTTCTTGGCTCTGGGCTGGCAGGGGGTGGGAGGAGTGAGAGGCTGTGCTTCAGTTACTGTTGACTGATTTTTTATTCATGTATTCAATTTGTACAGCACCTTTCCTCTGAAGAACTCCAGGCATCGAGCAAAGGACTCTGACCAGTTAACAGCAAACATCCTTCAAAAGCTGCAGAAGAGTCAGTAATGGTAGAGGCAAGAGGAGCTGAAGGGAAAGGAAGAGGAAGGGGAAAAAACCTCAGAGAGAGATTGCTGGGAATTATGCTGACAACATTTATAACAAGAACTCACTTTTACATTATGTTTTCCTCTGCGAATGTGAAGTGATATAATGCAAAGACTGCAGGAATCAGAGAACCTGGGTTTCAATCCTGATTCTGTCATTGGTGGCCTGTGTGACCTTGGGCAAGTCATGTTATTTTTCCCATTTCTGCTTCTTTAAAATTAAGGAGTTGGAGTAGAAAACCAACATAAAGTTCTTTCTGGTTCTGCCCTGATCCTCTTCCATGCCTCTTTATAGTATGAAAGTATTAGAGTATTCCCTGTGACCTGGGAATGCAATGCCTGGAAATCCAAGCTGAAAAGACTTCAAATAAAGACATAGAGACTGACTGTGTCTGGCATCCAAGAGCCAACCTTGCTAAGTCCAGAGAGGCCCATCACCAGGAAGCTGACCCCCAGGGGATGACTTTCTTTTTGGCCACAGCCACTCATGAAGATTGTTAATTAAGGTGAAGAGGAGGTCATGATCTGTATCAGATGGTAGAAATCCTGACTGATGAAACCACAGATGGTTAAGGTCATAGGGTAGAGAATGATGTAGAGTTTCCAGAGACCTCTATTCTTTCAATGAGCTCTATTATTTCATTTGATCCTCATATTAACTGTGAAGTGGGCAGTACAATTATTATAATTCTCATTTTACAGAGGAGGAAACAGAGGCACAGAGAAGGAAATGATTTCAACAAAGTCACACAATTAGTAAGTGGCAGAAAGGAGGGTTAACCTGATGAGTCTTGACTCTTTTTAGTCAAGGGTTTTTCCCCTGAGAAGTGGGGTGTTTCTTTTTGGGGGGGGACAATGAGGGTTAAGTGACTTGCCCAGGGTCACACAGATAGTAAGTGTCAAGTGTCTGAGGCTGAATTTGAACTCAGGTCCTCCTGAATCCAGTTGGTGCTTTATCCACTGTGCCATCTAGCTGTCCCCATGAAGTGGGGGTGTTTCTAAGGGAAGGAAGGATGGGGAGAGAGAGGGATGAAAAACTCTGCTGGTAATTCGTTAGTTAAACCATATTCTCTTCTTTGGTCCTTCTTGGATTATTTTATCCCCCAGTCTGATGACCACTTTCTTATTCCCCTTCAATTGGGACATGGCTCTGTCATGGGGAAATTGGTTGGTGTGGGGGTCCTTAGGAATTCCTCTTTAAATAATTACTTTAATCCTAACCCCATGACAGTTCAAATCCCCAGTAGACCTCAGTTTCCTGCCTGGTAGGTGTCAAGGCACAGGATGGCTGGCTGCAGGCAAGGCACATGCATAGTGAACTGGGCTTCAGGGTTCTGAAAGGTTTCTGTCCCACCTTTGCCACTTATCTGCTGTGTGTTCTTCCATCTGGAAGAGAAGGGGTCTGGCTTAGATGACCCTCCAGCTCTGACAGTCTTTCTTCAAAGTTTCCATTCCATTCTAACATTCTGGCTTCCAAGTGCTCTAGGTCCGTGATTCTCTGTTCTAAGGTTCTTTCCAGCTCTAACATTTTGTGTTCTCTTTTCCCAAGTCATTTCCAGCTTAGATGTTCCGTGTTCCATGTTCTAAGGTTTCTTCCAGTTTGGATATAATATGAGTATAATTGTTTCCCTCCCTCATTAACAGTTGCAATTTTATTCAGACCTGGTAATGATGATAATCAGCATCTCCATCTCTCTAGGCAGATATATCAGGAAGTGCCCCCTCTAGTTTTATTGGAATACAAAGCTCTTCTAGTACCATGGTGATCTGACCACCAAACAACTGAGTTGGGATAACAGAATGATCTTGAATTTCTGGAACCTTAGGTGCCTTTTAGAGCTTTCTGTTCTATAGAAACAGAAAGCAGAAATAGAAACAGCCCAGGGAAACCATTGAAGTTGCCTTTTTTTTTTTTTTTCTTGTCAAAATGAAGTTCAAAGTCAGGGATTTTCTTGAAGACAAATATACATAATAAAGGCAGGACTCCTGGAACCTGGAAGAATGGAGGGCAATATCCTGGCTTTCTGAGCTTTTGTTCTGACTTCTAGTTTCATTTGCATGCTAATCAACAAGGCAGTTGGGAGTAAGGTTCACTTCAGCACCCCAGCCTCTATACAACTTCTGTGCTGTAGTTGTTTTCTTCCCCCTAACATAGCTTTTTGGGACACAAGTCGGGGACTATGGATTTCAAATCAGCACCAGACAAAAGACTTTTCTTGTCCACTTGTTTTTCATTCATGCCAGACTTTTTGTGACCCTACTTAGGGTTTTCTTGGCAAAGATACTGGAGTGATTTGCCATTCCTTCTCTAGCTCATTTTACAGATGAGGAAACTGAGGCAAATAGGGTTAAGTGACTTGCCCAGGGTCACACAGCTAGTAAGTATTTGAGGTCAGATTTGAAGTCAAGATGAGTCCTCCTAGTTCTAGCCACTGTGCCACTTAGCTGACAGTGGATTATCAAAAGAGTAGATTTAATTTTAACCTGGGGCATTTGGCCAGCTTTTGTTTCCTTTTCTGGCTAGGTGTGGTACATCATAATCTTGGCTGCACACACACAAAAAATGTGAACCTACCCTTTTCAGAAAGAGGTTTTTAAGTCATCAGATTTTGGTAAATGGGAACAGAGAGTCATAGATAGCTATGGAAAGCTGAAGCCCAGCAGATAACACTCAGATGAGACAGATAGCAAAATGAAGTCACCAGACATTGGTAGTTTTACAGACTAGAAGTGTGGATTGTCCCAGCCACAAGTGTATCCATGTCACACATCTCTACATGTTTCCCTTTAGTATGTTTCTTCCTCCAATGGTGTGGGTACTGTATCCTATATATCTATGCAGAGTGAAATGATGGGGATCTTTCCTTATCTTTTCTTTGCAATGTTGTTTGATTGAATATCTTTCATTCTGAACTAATATATCCTTGGGTTGACTGGCAAAAGCAAGCATATTGGTGGGGGCTCATGGGCTATGTTTTTCAGTGGGTGCTGATCCACAGAGTGCCTCAAACCTAGCATAGCTTTTCTGGGGTCCTGTATATGTGGTTGTGTCCTAGGTGCTACAAAAGCAAATCTATTTATGTGGGGAGTATTTAACCTAGAATGATAATTATGCAGAGACAGCTAAAAGTTTTTGGATTTTATTTTCCTTTCTACAAAAACCTTCAACACCCTGTTCCGGAACACTGTCCCCCAAATTTGCATAAAATCCTTCTTAGCATCTCCCTAGCAACAGCTACAGCTCATCTCCAACAGTTTTGGCCCTGCTTCTCCAGAGAGGGGTTCCATCCTCACAAGCTGCTTGGAGGAAGGGTCTTTTCCAAAATAGCAATTTTAAACAGCTAGTTTCTAAGGGGAAATTTCAACTCATTTAATCAGAGTAACTCATCCTGCTGGGTAACTGACCCTACTGGGGAGTTGAATGTTTCCTTAAACCCTAGATAGATAGATAAAGCATTTATTAAATACTTACTATATGCTTTGTACTGAGTTAAGCACTGGAGATACAAATAAAAGACAACAACGATCCCTTCCCTTAGACAGCTTATATTTTATTCAGGGTAGGGGCATCTCTGGGGAAAAGATTACTGAGGAGGAGGTAGAGAATTCCAGAGAATGAGGGGGTAGGGCCAGAGTGAAACCAAGATGGCTTGGGTACCATTTTCTTCAATAAAGGTGTTTTTTTTTGGTGAGGCAATTGGGGTTAAGTGACTTACCCAGGGTCACACAGCTAGTAAGTGTCAAGTGTCTGAAGTCGGATTTGAACTCAGGTCCTCCTAAATCCAGGGCCGGTGCTCTATCCATGGCGCCACCTAGCTGCCCCTAGGTACCATTTTCTTATGAAATGGTGGTCCCAGCTAGGGATTTACCAATCAGTTGAGAAGGGGGCATCTTCAGTTTGAGAGGCTGAATGAATCCTTAGGACACAGAAATCAGAATGTCCAAACTGGGCAAGTTCTCAGGGGGTGGGAAATTGGACTGGATGCCTTTTATGTCCCTTCCAGCTCTGAGATTCTAGGAAAGGAGTAGGGGATTAAGCATTTTGATATCTTATCCTTTTTTTTTTTTTTTAAAGCAAGCTCTTTCTTTCCACATGAATCGTCCTGGTTTGTGACTGCCTCTTATCCTTGAATACAGATTTGTCAAAACACCATCTGGCCTTTCCAAGGGGGATCCGCAGATTTTTGGCAAGGTTGCTTTGAATTGAACATTCCTGACGTAACAGGCAGGACTCCAAGGATGTCCCTAGCACTGAAAGCAGGTGACAGGTACTTGCCTAGGCTTGGAATGGGATTTTGAGACATGCTTTCTTTCTTGGTTTGTCTGTGATTAGGTAGGGATAGGAGAAGGAAGAGTTTTGCATAATAAGGATAATAGTTCTTATTTCTACAATATTTTAAGCTATGTGGTGCAGTGGATTGAGCAGTGGCCCTGAAGTTGGGAGGACTTGAGTTCAAATCTGACCTCAGACACTTACTAGCTGTGTGACCCTGGGCAAGTCACTTAACCCTAATTGCCTTAAGCATCTGGGACCATCTCCAGTTGTCCTGAGATATCTATATTTGTATCTATATCTGTATCTGTATCTGTATCTGTATCTATATATCTTGCCTTTGGAGGAGAGAATGAGGTTGGTGACCTTACACAGCCCTCCCTCACTTAAATACAATTCATTGCAAGTGATGACATCACCCCGATATCATGGTCCTCTTCAAGAATGAAGGACAAATGGGGCAGCTAGGTGGTGCAGTGGATAGAGCACTGGCCCTGGATTCAGGAGTACCTGAGTTCAAATCTGGCCTCAGACACTTGACACTTATTAGCTGTGTGACCCTGGGCAAGTCACTTAACCCCCATTGCCCCGCAAAAAAAAGAAAAGAAAAGAAAAGAAAAGAAAGAATGAAGGAGAAACAAGAAGATTTACAAAATGTTTTTCTTGTGAGGAAGGTAGTGAAAGAATAGTTATCCCCACTCTACAGATGAAGAAATTGAGACTCAGAGAGGAACTTGATTACAGTAAAACAATTAAAACCAGAGTGAAGCCAGGACTAAAAGCCAGGTCTTCTGACTTCAATGCAGAGCTTTCCCCACTCCATCACAGTTGCCTGGCAGTCTCTTGTGGTAGGCTCATGTTTGCCTTAGCGTATCTACAATGGGCACCTGATATAAAGGGGATTCCTATTCAGGTATGGCTTGGAACAGATAACCTCTCAGGTCCCTTCAAAACCTAATAGCCAAGGATTCGATGATTCTATGGTAAGTTTCACAAATAGAAGCAAAGGATTGGCTTTTATCTCATTCAGAGGATGAAGGGGGATAAAAATGAAATTGGGAGAAGGGCCTAATGGGTTGTTGGAACAATTCTGGAAAATTAAAGCAGCTCTTTTATCAGTTTGGAATCCATTCCCTATAATGACTTTATTCTAAAGTCTAATCTCAATACACATTATAGTTTCCTCATTCAAGAGGTTTTATCTCATTGAACAGCCTGTCCAGCTTTTCCTAAGTTCCTGTTCTTATGTAACATGTGACATCTACAGAAAAACTACTCCAGGTCTGAGGCCTTCTATGGGTCAACACTCAAAACCCATATGTACAAGCCCTCAGCAATGTGTTTACATTTATGAGCCAAACAGTTCTCAATTGTGTCTGATTCTTTGTGACACCCATTTGAGGTTTTCTTAGCAAAGATACTAGAGTGGTTTGCCATTTCCTTCTCCAGCTCATTTTACAGATGAGAAAGCTGAAGCAAAGAGGGTTAAGTGATTTGCCTACAGTGACACAGCTAGATTTGAAGTCAGGAAGAAGTGTCTTCCTGACTTCAGGCCTGTGCCACCTAACTACCCTATCCAAACATTAACTAAAAGTAAAAGACAGCAATCAAATGATAGAATAAAGTGATAAGAAAAGATCTCCCCTATTCATAGACTGAATATTCTCTCATAGTTGGGAGAGGGCACACACAGAATATGTGTAGCCAGGGCATATGCATGAATTGATGGCAGGAATAAAGGTACATTTATGCCTGGGACAACTTATATCAGTATTGCAGAGCTGCCTATGTCCACTGGTGATGTCATTGTGCAGTTTTCTGCTATTGTCTTGTCTCTATTCTCTACTGGGCACATCACCTCTGCTATATCACATCTCTGCTCTGTTGGAATGTTCATGATGGGCACCTGGACCAGACTTGTGTTTGGTAAGCTGCTTTTGCTTCCATCTTCTAAGGTTCAGCTATTTAGAATCTTTAGGAATTTATCTTTATCTCTGCTATCATCTACTGTCATGTAGTACCTAGAAAGCCTCTCCCTGACAAGGACAACTTTAGCTCTTTTAGTCTATAGCTATGAGAGATCACTGCCAACCAGTAGAATGCTCAGGCTAAGTAAATGGCTTTGCTTTTGATTGCCTTTTTTCTGGTGCAATTTCAAAGTCCTTTGTCCCAAAAAAGGATCTTATAGGACTAGAAGACTATAAAAAAATTTGATACCTGATTGTGATTCTAAATCCCACTTTTTTGACTCCATCCCCATCTCCCAAACCTACAGGAGTGGTTTTTCAGCTTATGTTGTGGGATTCCCTTTTCTTTCCTTATCCATTTTCATTCAAATAAAGTGAAGGACAAAAACAAGCTAGGTGAAAAAAGAAGAATGCCAGAATGCCTGCTTTATGTTTTTGTGTTTATTACATACACTTGTCAGTGATTTTTATGTTGGCTTCGGGATAACACATCCCATTGTTCTTCTTATGCTTAGATTTCATGCATGTTAATGAATCAAGAAGCTTTTATTAAGTGCTTATTATGTGGCACACACAGTGCTAAACTCTGGGTATATATATATATATATATATACACACATATATATATATATGTATATTACTAGGTGCATATACAATATATACAAAGTAGATGGAAGATAATCTGAAAAGGGAAGGCATTAGTAGTGGAGAGGACCAGGGAATGTCTCCTGAGGAAGATAGACTTTGAGCTGAGTCTTGCAGGAAGCCAAGGAAGCTAAGACTCGGAGGTGAGGTAAATGAGTATTCCAGGGATGGGGGATAGCCTGTACTTGGAGACAAAAGATGGAATGTCAAGTAGAGTTTGCAGGCTGCTAGGTGGCTCCATAGTGCACAGAATGTTGGGCCTGGAGTCAGAAGAGTCATCTTCCTGAATTCAAATATGGTGGTGCAGAACCAGGAGAACACTGAACACAGTAGCAGCAACATTGTGTGATGATTAACTATGACAGATTTAGTTCTTCTCAGCAATACAATGATCCAAGACAATTCCAAAGGACTAAAGATGGAAAATGCTCTCCACATCCAGAAAAATGACTATGGAGTGTGAATGCAGATCGAAGCATACTATTTTCACTTTATTTTTTTCATAGTTTTTTCCTTTTGTTCAGTTTTTTCTTTCATAACATGATTAATATGGAAATATGTTTTACATGCTTGCATATATATATATATATAACCTATATCAAATTGCTTAGTGTCTTGTGAGGGGGAGGAGAGAAAAAGGGAGAAAATTTAGAACTCAAAATTTTATTTAAAAATGAACTGAGTTAAAAATTGATTTTTATGTGTAATTGGAAAAAATAAAATACTATTAAAAAGACAAATCTGGCCTCAGACACTTACTAGTTGTATGACCCAGGGCAAATCATTTAACCCTTTTTTCTCAGTTTCCTCATCTATAAAATGCACTGCAGAAGGAAATGGCAAACCACTCCAGTATCTTTACCCAGAAAACTCCAAATGAGATCACGAAGAGTTGGATACAACTGAACAACAGCAGAATTTGTGAAAGAGAATAAAGTATAAATAGGCTGGAATGGTAGGAAGGGATCAGGTTATAGAGCTTTAAATGCCAAATAGAGGATTTGATATTTCATCTTGGAGATAATAGAGAATCACAGGAATTCACTGAATAGGCCCAATAACATAGTCAGACATATAGTTTAGAAAAAAAAAATCACCTTGATAGTTGAGTGGAGAATGGCTTAGAGTAGATTTGAAGCAAGAAGACCAGTTTAGAAGGCTATTTCGGGAATACAGGTGAGAGGTTATGAGGGCCTGAACTGGGGTTCAGAAATAGAGTGAAAAGAACAAATACTAGACTTGTGAAGATTTGGCAAAAGACTGATTTTTTTAAATCATAAAAGTATTTTATTGTTTTCTAGTTACATGTAAAGATAGTTTTCAGCATTTGTTTTTATAATATTTTTAATCCCAAACTTTTCTCCCTCCATCCCTTCCCTCCCCTCCCCTAAGACAGAAAACAATAGGTTATACATGTACAATCACATTTAACACATTTCCGCATTAGTCATGTTGTAAGAGAAGAATCAGAACAAAAGGGAAAAACCTCAAGAAAGAACAAAAAACAAGAAAAAAAGTAGAAACAGTATGGTTCAATCTACATTCAGATTCCACAGTTCTTTTTTCTGGATATGGAGAGTATCTTCCATCATGAATCCTTTGGAATTGTCTTGGATCATTGTATTGCTGAGAAGAGTTAAATCCATCACAGTTGATCATCATACAATGTTGCTGTTACCGTGTACAATGTTCTTCTGGTTCTGCTCACTTCACTCAGCATCAGTCCACTTAAGTCTTTCCAGGTTTTCTGAAATCTGCCTGCTCATCATTTCTTACAGCACAATGGTATTCCATTACATTCATATACCACAACTTGTTCAGCCATTCCCCAGTTGATGGGCATTCCCTCAATTTCCAATTCTTTGCCACCACAAAGAGAGCTGCTATAAATATTTTTGTACATGTGGGTCCTTTTCCCTTTTCTATGATCTCTTTGGGATGCAGACCTAGTAGTGGTATTACTGGATGAAAGGGTATGCACAGTCCCATAGCCCTTTGGGTATAGTTCCAAACTGCTCTCCAGAATGGATGGATCGGTTCACAACTCCACCAACAATGCATTAGTGTTCCAATTTTTCCATAGCTTCTCCAACATTTGTTGTTTTCCTTTTTTTTGCCATATTAGCCAATCTGATAGGTATGAGGTGGAATCTTAGAGTTGTTTTAATTTGCATTTCTCTAATCAATAGTGATTTAGAACATTTTTTCATATGGCAATAGATAGCTTTGATTTCTTCATCTGAGAACTGAGAATGTATGCAAAGAGACAAAGAACTGAGGCATATATTTATGGGCCACATGTTGGCCCAGGTGGGGATGTGCTGAAGCTTCTCCCCACCAGAGTTTTATGGCATAGAATATCTTCCTCAAACTAGCCAGGCAGGAAAAAGGGTCCAAATGATCTGGTTAATGCCTTTTGTAATCATTCTCATTTCCAATTAAGCAGTCATTTAAAAGGCTTGTCTTCTTTGCATGGCAAGCAGATATCCCAAAGTGCACATGGGTATTGCATGATCTGAGCACTCTTCATGATCATAGAGGGTGGACTTGACCAGTCTCATATCATTATCACTTGTTATCTTCTTCTTATCTTTTTGATGAGAGTTCAGATAAAAATTATCTGAGGGAAATTAACTATACTGCTATTATTCTTTCATATTGTAGTTATAATTGGATAAGAGGTGTAAGCTCATCTTTAGTAGACTCATTAAAAGCAAATTTGGGACAAGTCCAGTAGCAGACAGTAAGGATGTATGGGATGTTCGTGGAGGACCAGCACCTCTGGTTTGAGGGCTTGCTCAGGCCTTTGAGGCCTCCTTTGGCATCCACCTGTCACTCACCTTTGACTCTAAGAAGCTGTAGCATTTGAGGTAGCCACACCCCAGTAAAACTGTCTTGGCAGGCAAGCTAAACCAGACTGAAGGTAACTGACAGTCCTCAGATCCATCAGTGAGTTAGGGGAATGTCTAGCCTAAGCATGTGAAGACTTTCTTCCCCCTGAAGAATGGGTGGATGAAAACAATTTGTTTTAATGACCATGAAGGTGGCTGAAGCTGTGGAGTGCTTTGAGCTTGGTCATATGTTGAAGATGCCAAGGTCACCCACTGCATCCTGGGCCATTGTCACTGGACTTGGATGACTAGAAGAGAGTAAGCCTGATGACTTTGTGCAACTTGATCTCACTTAAATCCAATTCATGTGAAAACCAAGACATCACCTCATGATGTCATTGGTCCTCTTCAAAATGAAGGATGAACAATATGGTAGCAGACAGGAGGATGTGGATGATGTGCACCTTGTCCTATTCCCACATAGTCTAAATGTATTATTATTCCTATTATTATTTTCCTCTCTGTTGCTCTTATTGTTGCTGTTGCCCTGGTCTTCAAACTGAACCAAAAAGAACCCATGCCTGTATGGTGTCAAGCCACTCTACTTGGCATTCTCTGGGACTATACAGCCCCTGTATTCACCTTGGCTATTGTCTTTCCATTCTACATCTCTGGTTACCCTCTTCCCAATTTTTCTACCATTTTCCTTGAGAACTGTGACCAAATCACTACTACCATTGACTCTAGAAAGGATGTATCAATGGGCTGCTATATTGCTCCTCTTACAATTTTTGTGATTTTTCAGACTATAACTTCCTTCCATCCACAATTCCTCCATATATATATATATATATATATATATATATATATATATATATAGTCTCCCTATTAGAATATAAGCTCCTTGAGTATAGGCACTGTCTTACTTTTGTATTTTTATCAAGCACCTATTAAATAAATGCTTTCACTAATTAAGTAACATTATTATAATTATTTTAGTTATAATTAATTTTATTTTTATGAGAGCAGCAATGCATAATGTATAGAGGACCAACTTTGGAGTCAGGAAAACCTGGGTTCAAATCCTACCTCTGAAACATATTAGCCATATGACTATGGGCAAGTCACTTAATCTTTCAGGGATCCAATTCTCAAAGACGTCAAATTGTCAACAATGCTCATCCACATGAGTGGAGGCAATTCCAAAAGTAAAAGGACAGGTCTGTTAAAAAATATTTTTGTATCATCCAAATCCAGTGTGTGTGTATGTGTGTGTGTGTGTGTGTGTGTGTGTGTGTGTTTGTGTGTGCACGTGTGCATGTGTGTTGGGTAAGGACAACTTAACACATCCTTATAATTTGAGATTAATCAATATTTCCATTAATGTATAGATTTAAGTAAATACTAATGAGAACCTGTTAATTATTACACTTACAGCCCATATGATGTTAGACCTGGAACAGACCTTAGAACATGGAAAAAGAACGGGACTATTGTAATAACCCCCTAACTGGTCTTCTTGACTCCATCCTCCTTCCTTTCCAATCCATCCTTAACAGAGATGCCAAAAATAATCTTCTTTATGCATAAGAGATAAAATATAATATGTAAAGTCTAAGAAGTGGAAGGTCCTTTAGAATTTAGAATATAGAATATTAGAGCTGGAAGACAGGATTGTATAGCCTCCTAACTGGTATCCTAGCATCTCTCCTTCCAATCTATTCTTCGTACAGCTTTCATGATAATCTTCCTAATTCATGTGTTTGACTATTGCAACTCCTCTCCTCAGTATTCTTTGGTGGTTCCCTGTTTCATAGAGAAAAAAATACAATTGCCTAACCTGGAAACTAAGACTCTTCATTTTACTTCAGCCTACTGTCCCAAGGTTATTTTGAATTATTTCCCTTACCAGTGAAAAATTCCAGACTGACTGGACTATTAGTTTCCTCCTAAAATGAACATACCACTTCCCCCCTCCATGAATGCATGTAGACCCACATACTTGGAATATACTCCCTCCTCATCTCTGCCTTCCACTTCTGACAGCTACAAGATCCTCTCTGGGCCATTTTTTAAATCCCCACTAGCAATGAGATGAGTTCCCAGAGAGTGGTTGATGACTTCTCCCCTCAGGGTTCTAGGGATAACCCTTAGAGGTTTGGGGTTCTTGTGTAAGTTTGTTAAGTCTAATGTAAAAGGTTCATACACATGGATCTATTTGGGCATACAGGACTGGATTTACATGTGACATGGTTGTCTGTTTATAACAAATATTTAGGATTTGGCTCCCATGTGTGAGAGAGGTATACATGTGGGACAAAGGTGTTGACTCCCTGCTACCTCGATGCTAAGAGACCTTTAATTTTTTCTTTTCTTTTCTTTTTTTTGTGGGGCAATGAGGGTTAAGTGACATGCTCAGGGTCACACAACTAGTAAATGTCAAGTGTCTGAGGCTGGATTTGAACTCAGGTCCTCCTGAATCCAGGGCCAGTGCTTTATCCACTGTGCCACCTAGCTTTTTTCTAATAGCCTCCATCAAATTTACTTTGGGGCAGTGTTGCAGTGGAGGAGCTGTTCTCTTGCTCAGTTGGGCTAACTCTTTTCAGGATGTAGTGTTATAGCTGCCAGATCAATCCACTGCTAGGCTAGATCAAGCAGATAGCTTCTCAGGGCTGACTCCTCTCTAGACCCACTTCTGCTAGAGCTATAGGCTTTGATGTTCTCTGCTATCGATAAGGTAGGATCTGTCTCCAGTTACTCCTTTATCTTAGATTAGGAAAAAATAAACAACAAAGAGACAAAAGAGAGGTGCCATTTACCACCTGGTGGTACACCTGTCTACCCCTACCCCCAGCAACAATATTCAATTCAAGATAACCAGGGAAGATAGATCATTCCCTTGAACCTTTTGTAAGTATGGTCAATTTTGCCTTTGTCATTAGCCCTTTTTCTGAAACCAAGGAAGAACACTCACTCAGCCTCCATTATTGGATTAACAGCAAGTTGAAATACTGTACTTGGCCCTTATTGGCCAATGCTCCATTGTTCTTGCTGTTCAGGCATTTTTCAGTCATGTCTGACTCTTTGTGATCCCATTTGGGGTTTTCTTGGCAAAGATACTGTAGTGGTTTTCCCTTTCCTTTTCTGGTTCATTTTACAGATAAGAAAACTAAGGCAGAGTTAAGTGACACGCCCATGGTCACACAGTAAGTGTCTGAGGCCGGATTTGAACTCAGGAAGATAATTCTTGCTGACTTCAGGCCTGATACTCGATCCACTGTGCCACCTAGCTGCCCAATCCTCCATTATTTGTGTTTGTTTTGCATATAATTTGTTGATATAAAGGTGAACCTCCTGTGGTGAATTTCTGGGGAATAGCTGCTATGTCAGAGGGCATGGATGACAGTTGCACAAGGTGGATGGGTATGGATAGGTTGTTATCTGTATCACTGGAAAGGAACTTCCAAATCAATGAAATCTCAGATTAATTTCAGTATTTAGGTATTGAATATATTGTATGCTTCTTTATCTGTGTATATCCTGTATTCTCTGAGTAGAATGTAATCTTCTTGAGGGCAGGGACTGTTTGTTTTTTTTTGGTCTTTGTAGTCCTAGTGCCTAGAATGCTGCCTGTCACATAGAAGACAATAAGTAATTGTTGAAATGAATTGGATTGGATTGGATTGGATTGAAACTGAATTGCTACCTTCTAGTGAAGCTTTTTTTTGACCTTCAATTAATAATGTTCTCTCCTTCCTCAAAATTTCCTAGAGTATTTTGTCTAGATTTCTCTTTTGCAGTCATAATGCCTTGCCTTTTAGGGTGTAACCTGGGTTTGGGTTATTTTCCTTTAGGAGATGATAAGGTACTTGAGGGCAGGAACTTTGTAATTCTTTTTGTATTTGCATGACTACTGCTTAGTCCACTGCCTCACACATAGAACTGCTTAAAATGCTTGTTGAATTAAATGGACCTTAAAACACAGCAAGTAGAATACCAGTTCTGGAAGGGAATTTAAGTTTCTTCCCAGGGGTCTCTGGGAAAGTAATCAAAGGGGTTAATGAGGATGGTGGGTTGGTGATTGAATCTGGCATTTGTAGGGCTGTTCTGCCCCCTAGTGGAGTACCATCTTACACACTAGATACTAGCACTTGACAAAATTTTTGAGTTCATTTAGTCTAAGAGTCTGAAACTGAGGCCCAGAGATGGGAAGAGATGTGCCCAAGGCCACACAGCAATTTAGTTACCAAGCTGGAGTGAGGACTAAGGTCTCTGAACTCCCCATCTGGGGCTCTTTCTGTTGCTACACGGTTGCCATGCTTTCAAATTTTCCTTCCCTCAGTTTCTTCATCTATCAAACAGGGATTCCAATCCCTGCCCTGACTCTTTTCTAGGGCTATTGTGAGGATTAGATGAGATACTAAATGGGGAGGTACTTTCTAAACCAGAAAACACTCCCTGCAAATAACTAACGTGATATTGTTAGCATTAAGATTTATGATCAGGTGGTACAGTGGAAAGAGATGGGGATCTAATCCAGCCTCTGCTACCTGATAGTTTTATGACCTCAGACAAGTTATTTAACTTCTTGGAGTTTGAACTTTTACATCTATGACTTTTTTTTTTTTGAACCTTTGACGTTAGCAGTGTAGGGAGCTACTAGTGAGGAAAATCCCCTTACCAATGCAGAGTTGCCTTAGTCTCATAACCAGAATGTATTAGAAGCAACGCTTGAATGGTTCTTCTTGACTCTGAGACTAGCCCTGTTACCACTCAAATGAGTTGCCTCTCATCTATAAAATTGGCATAGTACTTTTACTACTCACAAAGTTTTTTGTGAAAAAACTGGAGGAAGGGTTAGGGTAAGGAAGGAGAAACTTCACATCAAGTGAATTGGGAATATGGAAAGTATTTCCTATCATTAACAAACAAAACAAAATAAGCCCACTGTTTTATTGATGCTTTTGTTTATCACAGTCATTTCTAGAATAAGTTCCTTACCCCTAGTGCTGAACTCTCCCTTATAACAAAGAAAAACAATTATGTAAAAAAAACCCCTGATTTATTTACTAAATCTGGCAGTGTATGCAATACTTGGCTCCTGTAGACTCCTTTCTCTATGTCAAGAGGAGGGATACATGTTTTATATGTTCTTCATGATCTAGATCTCTCATTGTAATTTCTCAGAGTTTGAAGGTCTTTTCTTCACCTTTTGTATTCTTTTCATTTGTATTACTACAGATAATGTGGGGATTACTCTCATTCCTTTTTCTTTACTCTTCATCAGTTCATGCAAATCTTTCCATGTGTTTCTGAGTTCCTAATAGTAATGGTATTGTAATATTCCATTACATTAATGTAGCCACAATTTGTTCAGCCAAATCTCAGTCAATGCTTCCAATTCTTAGCTACCACAAAAAGTATTGCTATGAACATTTTGCTATTGATGGGGCCTTCTTTCTGTTTTTGATCTCCTTAGGGAGTTTATGCAGTACTGAGATTGCTGGATCAAAATACATAAACAGCTAAGTCTCTTTTCTCTCTTAATTAAAATTGTTTTCCAGAATGGTTGGATTGATTCCACCAATTATTTTATTGATTTCCTACAGCCCGTCTAATAGGGATTTTTTCTGTCCCCTTGCCCTACACTCTTTGCTAGTTTCCTAGGTGGGGGATGAAACCTTATCATCATTTTAATTTGCATTTCCCTTCTTCTTAGTGATTTGGAGCTTTTAAAAAAAGACATATCGCCATCGATAGTATACAATTAAGCCTATTTATGTCCTTTGACCAATTATTTATTGGGGAACATCTTTGATCTTATACATCTGCTAATTTACTATAGAGCTTGAATATCACATTTTTATCAGTGTTATTTAACATAAAATAATTTCCCCCTCTCATTCAAAGATTTATCTTCTTATTACAGTTGCATTGATTTCAATTACACCAAAGCTTTTTACTTTTAAGCAATTAAAATTGTCTATTCTATTCCTTGTTCAGTTAAGAATTACCTATGACCCTCAATTATAGTTGTGAGCTGAAACTCCTTCTAGTGTTTGATTTATTTTTTCTGGTTATAATGTAACTTTGTATATGTGTTTCCTATCTCTATTTGAAATTTATTGTGGCCTATAGTGTAAGACGCTGGTCTAAATCCAATTTCTGACAAATCTCTTTCCATTTTCCTTAACAATTCTTGTTGAAAAGGGAGTCCTCCCTTCTCTAGTTTGTGCTCTTGGGTTTATTGTGCTTTCAGGACTGGCATTTTTAACTTCCTGTGTATTTTGGTGCCGACTCTCCAGGGGTAGGGATCTTGTCAATTTCTCAGGCATCAGCTATCTCGCTGAAAATCTATTTCTCCCCTTGGCAATTGAGAGTAGTTAGGTCAGTTGGCAGGGAGTAAATATTTTAAATAGGTTATAATGACTGGCTGAATTGTAGAAGATGAAATGTAATAGGAACAAATAAGATCAGAGGATTTAGAACAGGAAGTGAATTTAGAGATCATTCAGTCCAAGCCTCTTTGTACAGATGAGAATATAGAGGCCCAAAGAGAGAAAATGATTTGCCTGAGGACATGTAGATAGTAAGTGGCACATATGGAATTGGAACCCTGATTCCCAGTATAGGACTCTTCCTATTGCATTATGAATGTAGAGACTTACATTTGGATTCAAAACATGAATTGCATAAATACAGGCTGGGAGAGGCCTAGCTCAATATCAGTTTCTTTGCAAAGACAAGAGAGTCAGAGTGGGCTAAAAGCTCTATATGGGGAAGTAATGTGGCATGGGATGTAAATAGGTGAACATAGTCTTAGCCTAAAGAATTGAAACACGGTGCACAGAAAGAGGCAAATGATATTTCTGATGGTCTTTGCCTTAATCAGATTATGGCATTCAGTTTTGGATGCCACAGTTTAGGAAGGGTAAGTTGGGACATGTCCAGAGCAGGTTGATTAGGATAGGGAAAGAACTGGAAACCATGAAATAGTTGGAAATGTTTAGTGTGGAGAGGAGCAGGACAGAGGGGAACCTACTCCTGTCTTCAATTATCTGAAGGGCTGTTATATGGAAGAGGGAAGGAACAGTATGAAGATATCAGGATAGCTAGGTAGTACAGTGGATGGGGCCTGGAGTCAGGAAGACCTGAGTTCAAATTTGACCTCAGACATTTACTAACTGTGTGACTCTGGGCAAGTCACTTAACTTTTGTTTGCCTCAGTTTCCTCATCTGTAAAATGGGGATAATAATAGTACCAACTTCTCAGGGTTGTTATGAGGATCAAATGAGATAATAATTTTAAAGCACTTAGTATAGTACCTGTCACATAGTAAGTTCTATATAAACATTATTCTTGTTGTTATTATTATTAATTATTATATTACAGCAAGGGAGGTTTTAGCTAAATACAAGCCTGACAGAAAGGCTGCCATGGAGTAGTGGAGTAGAGAGCCAGACTTGGAGTCAGGAAAAGATGGCTTCGAATCTTGTCACTGACACATACTTCCTACATGACCCTGAGCAAGTTTCTTAACCTTCCAGTGGCCCAGACAACGTTTCAAGTCTCTTAAGTTACAAGAGGGGCCTCTGATTAGCCTGAGCAGAGGGGAATTTCCTCACCATTACACTATATTACTTTACAGATCTTGTCCCTTTCCCTCCCCCCCTCCCCAAGCCTAACAATTAGAGGTGTTTCAAAGTGAAATGAGCCTATCTTGTGAGGTAGTGACTTCCCCATCCCTGGAGGTCTTTAAGAGAGGCTGATTGATCACTTGTTAGAAATGCTATGGAGGGAATCCTTACTTAGGAATGAATTGGACTGGGGAAGGTAGAGTGTTATAATGGAAGAAATCCTAGTCAGCAGATTTTAATTATTGTCTCTTCCTTGCCCTAACTTTCCTCATCCATATAATTGTGGGATTGGTCTAGGTGATAGAGCTTCAGGCTCACTCTCAGGCTTAACTCTTATGAGTTGAAGACCATTAAGGTCCCTTTGGACTGCTCTTTGCCTGTGTGTCTGGGTATGGTCAGCAGAGGGCAGGCCTGCCTCACATTCTGTCTTTAGATTCTAATTGCCCTTGACAAATTACACATTGATTATATATTGTGCCAGCATCCAGAGGCCTCCATCCTTCATGAAAGATGCTTTCTTTCAATAGCTAGAGAGGTTGAGAATAGAATGATTTGGGAAGAGAAGTGACCTCCAGACTACTGTTGTTGCTTCTACTCTTGGCTTCCCAGTCATCAAGGAGGGGGATATATCTGTGGGGAAGGGACCCACCTTCCTCACCATTACCACCTCAGCTGCAGTTGGCAAGCCCAAGAGCCCTGGAGGAGCGGCACCCTTCTCTCCCCAGACCACTGGTTCTGCTTTCAATTCATCCCTACAGCTGTCACCCTGGAAAGCAAGTGCCACTGTGATTTGGCCCAGTGACTTCTTCTGCAGGTGCTGTAGTCACAACTACTGAGAGACCTCAGGGAAAAAGAGTTCTCATCATCAGATCCTTGACACTGTCAAATAGCTCAACATCAGAAATTGTTATGATTTTATCAGTGGAAATGACATGGAAGAAGATGCATTATCATCTGCTTTACTTTTTGCATTCTAAAGGAGCAGAGTTAATCTGACTTAGAGGGGAAAACCTTTTATATATATTGTCTCCCCCATCAGAATGTGAGCTCCTTGAAAATAGGGACTTTTAATTTTTCCTGTTTGTATTCCCAGTGTTTTGCACATAAGGTTTAAGGAATGTTTTTCATTCATTCACTTCATTGAGTGAAATCCTCTGATATGGGCTCTACAAACTCATTCGGAAGCTGGAGCAAGGCATTGTGGATCAGTGGGGGATTGAATTTCAACTCTTCCACTTATTTGCTGTTTGACCCTGGTCAAATCAATTCAATTCAACAAACATTTATTTATATGGGACAATAGCTTCAAATGGGTGGCAAAGTCAAGGAAAGGTCTTTGAAGGATCTCAGAATGACAGTCTTCATTTGCTTCTGTTTTCTCTGCCAAGATGAATGACCTTTGTGCTAGAAATAGAAAAAAAAAATGGCTAACAGTGAGTTGATAAGCAAGGAAAGTAAGGAGATGGTGAGATAGTATCTCATCGTCCTTGAAGAAATCAAGTCACCTTGGCCAGGTGAACTATATCTTTGGGTAATGAAAGAACTGGCCAATATGATTGCTGAGTCACTATCAGTAATATTTGAAAGACTGTGGCAAACAAGTGAGGCACCATGAAATTGGAGAAGAGCAAATGTCCCAGTTTTCACAAAAAGGAAGAAAACAGTCTGCAAATTATAGGGCACTGAGCTTGGCTTTGATTCTTGAGAAAAATCCTAAAATGGATTTTTATAAAGATGGTTGGAAAATATATAGAAAGGGGAACAATGATTGCAAAGAGTAAGCGTGGCTTCATCAAGAACAGGTTACATTAGACTAACTTTATTTCCTTTTTTTGACAGGATTACTAAACTAGTAAATGGGAAAGCTGTCAATATAGTTTACTTAGATTTTAGAAAGACTTTTGATAAACCATTCCATACAATAATGGATTCAGATTTGATTGGATGATTGGGCTGAAGTCAATGGTTCAAGATCAAAGAGGTAGGAGATCTCCAGTGGAATTTCCCAGGGATCTGTGGTGGACCCTGTACTGTTTAACATTTTTATCAGTCACTTGGATAAAGAAATAGATGATAAGCCCATAGAATTTGCAGGTGACTCAAAGCTGGGAGGGATAGCTCATACACAGGATGAAAGAATCAGGATTCAAAAAGAGTTTGACAGTCTAGAATATTGTACTAAATCTAATAGGATTCAATTGCTTACAACAATCAACTTCAATCAATAAATCACTCAACAAGCATCTTTAAAATACTGCCCGAACATCAGTCACTGTGGTAGAGTCTGGTACATTTAGGTTTGATGTCAGGAAAAACTTCCTAATGGTTCGAGCTGTCCCAGAGTGGAATGAGCTGCCTTGAGAAGTGGGAGATTCTCTTTCCTTGAAGGTCTTTGAGCATATGATCACATGTTAGATATGCTATAGAGAGGATTCCTTTCAGGTCCATGGGTTGGACCTGATGGTTGCTAAAGCCTTTCTCAATTTCCCAAACTGTGTGTTTCTGTGATTATTAGTCATGCTGGCTGCAGTTACAAAGACAAAGAAAAAATGGTGCTTGCCTTCAAAAAACATTCTATTTGGGGAAACAGTATCCATTAAGAAAATTACATGCAATACATATATTAAAAGTAATTTAAAAAAAAGTAATTTTCAGGGAAAGGGAATTATCTACCCCCACTCCTCCTACCCCAGGGAATCAGTATAGGTTTTCTGTAGGAGGTGGTACTTCTGCTGAGCCTTGGAAGATTCTGGGGGGTTCTAAAAGGGAGAAGTGAGAAGGGAGGACATTCCAGGCATCAGGCATAGGGTATAGCCCATGCAAAGGCACAGAGAAAAGAGATGGAATATCATATAAGAAGACAGACATGGGGAATAACTTGGAAATGGAGTGTTGAGTTCAGGGAAAAGTTTGTAATCCAGCCTGGCTAGAACATAAAGTTCATGAAATAGAGTGTTATGCAATAAGGCTGCTAGGTTAGGTAGAAGTCTGGTTATGGAAGGCCTTAAATGCTAGAGTGAGGAGCTGATATTTTATTTCAGAGACTACTGCCTCTGAAGATTTTTTTCTAAGCAGGAAAGTGACAGGGGGACAACTGTGCCTTAGATTATTTGAGCAGCTACGTGAAGGATAGATAGGAGAAGGTGGAGACTAGAGCCAGGGAGACCAGTTATGAAACTGTATAGTCATCTGAGAGAGGCAAAGAGGACATGAACAAGGGTGATGGCTAGGTGAGCAAAGAGCAGGAGAGAGATGCAAGGCAAGTTGTAGAGGAAGAAGGGCCAAGACTTGGCAATTGATTGAATATGGGAAATAGGGGAGACAGAAGATTTATGATGATGTCCACTAAGTAGGGGTAGAGAAAAAAGATTGTGAGCCAAGTGCTAACTCTCTGAGAAAGGAAGGAGAGTGACTTGTATGGAGACTGGTAGATCATAACAACAAAGATACTTAATGGGATATGGATGGATGGTATGAAGCTTGATGTTACAAAGGTTGTTGGGTAATGGTGGTGGAGGAAGAACCTGAAGCCAGCAATGAAGAGTAAGAGGTATGCTTAATCCTTCTCCTAGCTCAGTGTGTATAGAGGATTAGAGAAGGTGTGAATGGCCCTATGGCAGATAGCTATGGATAAGAGAAGTGTGCTGGCAAATGTTTAAGGACAAGCTCTCCGGACAAGAAAACAACAAAAAGACACATTTTAAAGTTTAATCTTCATAATTAACATTTTCTCCATCATGTTCTTAAGTCTAGATAATTACAAAGCAAGAAATCAAGCTCTGATTTGAAATGTTTGCTGATTTTCAAGGTGCAAATGCTCAGACTGAAAACTGAACAATCGGTTCTATACAAGTTGGCTCCAGCACATCCCAATATAATACACCTTTCCAGAGAGAGAGAATTTTCTGCAAGCTCCAGAAGATGGGAGGAGTTTGAGAGGAAGAGGTCTAGGATGAAGGGAAATTTGTCAATGATTGAAGGGAGTTGGAAGGAGGTTTCTAAGGGCCCAATGGGAAAGTGTGAAAAAGGATGAAAGGGAGCAGGGTTCAACTAGAAAGGAATAAGAATATGGGAAGAACTTTTATGGAAGGGAAAGGAAGCTTTGGCTCTGGAAGACAGTGACTCTGAATTACACAGACTAGGGGAACAAGAAGTCAGAATTTTTTAACTATAGGACTAGGGAGATATCATTTGGTTGGGGCCCCTACTGGACAAATTTTTGTGATGATGGAGTGTGAGTACAGGTATTTCTTCTTCAAACACAGGAGATTTGAGAATGGTGATAACTGGGATTTCAGGGCAGAGGTCTGGTTCCCTGGGGACTGGGCCGAACTAATATGTAGCACCAACTCTAGGTATATTCCAAGATGGTAAAGGATGTGACTCATTAAGAAGATATATACACTTCGTTCTGTGTTAGTTATGGTGTTGGAGGCTCTGGTACTTGTAGAGTTAGGCTTAGTGACAGAGGCCCTGATTCTGGGGGGCAGTATGAGGCCTTTGCAAGACCTTTGATGTCTTTAGGCTTCAGTAAAACAAGGAGGCTGGACTATTTTTGGGCAATGAGGGTTAAGTGACTTGCTCAGGGTCACACAGCTAGTAAGTCTCAATCATCTGAGGCTGGATTTGAACTCAGGTCCTCCTGAATCCAGGGCTGGTGCTTTATCCATTGCACCACCTAGCTGCCCAACTGTTTGTTTTAAAAAAGTTCCTTCCAGCTCTAAATACTATGATTTGAAACTTGCTTCCCTAGGGGCAACTAGGTGGTGCAGTGGATAGAGTACCTACCAGCCCTGGATTTAGGAGGACCTGAGTTCAAATCCGGCCTCAGACACTTGACACTTACTAGCTGTGTGACTCTGGGCAAGTCACTTAACCCCAATTGCCTCACCAAAACCAAACAAACAAAAAAGGAAACTTGCTTCCCATGGTGGTAGTAGGGGATATTCATGTTCCTGTACCAAAAGTGGGGAGAGGGAAAGGACTTTTACTTAACATCTAAGACTTAGAGAGGAGAAAGGACTTATCTGTGAATGTTATGGAGATAAAAAAGGGGACAGGATACACAGAAGTCAGGAAAAACTAGGGCTAGTAAACAGAGGCTTGGGAGGCTAAGACTTATTCCTCCTGGGTCTTTCTAGGGTATCAGGGATTTGCTTGTTTTTGTCTTGTTTTTTTTGCAGGGCAATGGGGGTTAAGTGACTTGCCCAGGGTCACACAGCTAGTAAGTGTCAAGTGTCTGAGGCCGGATTTGAACTCAGGTACTCCTGAATCCAGGGCCAGTGCTTTATCCACTGTGCCACCTAGTCACCCCCTGGTATTGGGGATTTGCAAAGAAAAAAGGGGTTGGTTGGTGATGACTGACTTTGATGGAACTATTATTATCCAAGTGCATCACCTTTGTCTTTTAGATTCAGAACATTAGAACTAGAAGAGTCTGGAGGGATCATGTATTACATCCCCTTCATCTTATTTTGAACATCTAGTGTGGAGCAGTTGTGAGGATCAGATGAGATAAATATGAAGCACTTTGCAAATCTTAAAGCTCTAAGTAATGCTAGCTATTATTATTATTATTTTAAAATTCTTTCTTGATGCTACATCATTGTTACTTCCTAATGACTGATTTGCCTTCCCTTTCCCCCTGCCAATTAAAACTTTCGCTTGTAAAAGTACGAGCAAGCAAAACAAATCAATAATTTGACTATAACTAAAATTGCATGCCTCTTTCTACATCTATAATCTACCACCTCTCTGCCAAGAAGCAGGGGACATAGTCCACCACTGGTTTTTCTGAAGTCATGATTGGATATGGCATTATTCTGAGTTCTGAAGTCTTTTAAAGACTATTTTCCTCTGTATTATTGTGGTCAGCATATGAATTGTTCTCCTAGTTCCGCTCACTTATTCTGCATCAGTTCATCCATTCTTCCCAAGTTTCTCTGAATCCTTCATATATATGTAATTTCTTATGGCACTATAAAACACCATTACATCCATTATCTCAATCGTCATTTGACAATTTGTGAATACATACTTTCCTTCCACTTCTTTGCTACTACAAAAAAGTGCTATGGGACCTCTTTTTCTGTCTTGGACTATCTTATTAGTGGTATTCCTGGGTCCAGTCACCCTCATTTTATAAAAGGGGGAAATGAATTATAAAAGGAAGCATCTTCTTGCCACATCTAAAACTATGTAAAATACTGTAGATATTTGGGAAATGCAAATACTTACCAAATGAAACCTCACATTTGGGTCCAAACTAAGCATTTGAAAATAGATTTGTTGTGTTTAGAGATATTTCTTAAATCTTAACTAAAAGTACTTTTAGAAAATAAATGCTTACAAATCCTGTTTTTTTGTTTTTTTTGTTTTTTACGGGGCAATGGGGATTGAGTGACTTGCCCAGGGTCACACAGCTAGTAAGTGTTAAGTGTCTGAGACCGGATTTGAACTCAGGTACTCCTGACTCCAGGGCCGGTGCTCTATCCACTGCGCCACCTAGCTGCCCCCAAATCCTGTTTTTTTTACTGCATATTATATTGAAATAAAAAAGAAGTAAAATATGAGGAGGGAAGACTGAAGGAGGGTCCCTGATCTATTTTATGTGTTCAATCCCTCTGGAATACTTTCCTTGTGAATAAAATGGGGGAGAATGTCCTCCCAACCATGATGATGATGATCATAATAATAGTTGACATTTCTTTAAACAGACTATAGATAGACTTTAATGTTTACAGAATGCTTTAAGTATATTAACTTATTTGAACCATCTTCTGGGCTAGCTGTTGCAAGGGATTATTCCTCTTGATGAGGAACCCAAGGTTTAGGGAGAGTACATATAATTAGTATGTGTTGTAATCCAGATTTCTTAATACCAATTTTTATGCTTTTTATATTACACCACAACTATCTTCATTCAAAATCTGCCCTGGAGCTAAATAGGAAGGCCTCTGGGTCCTATCTGGGGAACACCATTTCTAAGGCACCAAAGTGTGATGGTTTGGATTCTTTTGTGTGACTCTTTGTAAAAGTAGGACCTGAGTTCTTCCCTGATTACCAAGAACCAGACAGAGTTGTTGGAACAAAAAAGTCGATTCTGTATTTGAGACCCAGGTCTGCAGTGGGAGAACCATTGCTAGGAAGTGAGATTGTCTGTGCAGGGCTGAACCCTCTCTGTGTGAAGGGAACTCTGTTGTGTGGACAGTGCTATTTTCATGAGGGGAAACTTCTCTGAGAGCAAGGGGCCAGTACTGTGTGTGTGTGTGTGTGTGTGTGTGAATATTATCTGCATTTGACACCTTCCACATATATAGACTTGGTTGACTCTCTCAGTCACTAAATAGAACTGAGTCTGTAGTGAGAGAACAGAGGATGCTGGGGTAGGGGGTGTGTGAAGGAGACATCTACTCTTAGGATGTTTGCTACAGCTGGAAGAGACCCTATTGAAACAAGCCAGAGAAGGGGAAATGAAAGCTGAAAGTTTTAAAACTGTAGGCTCAATTCCTCTAAATTTAGAAGGGAGAGCAGCAGACTTTGCCTGGGTGTGGGTGGTATGGGTGTGTCTGTGTTGTCAAGTCCATGCTCAGTCCGGAGCACAGACACTTTCCCGGCATTTGTGTCCATGGGTCGGTATTGTTTGGGTGGGTGGGTGGGAGGATATCGCTGGCCTCAGGACCTTGTGGGAATTTCTCAGCTCATTTAGTCTCACTTCCTCATCCTGGTACCCAGTATTCTGCATACTCTTCTTCAGTTTCAGAAAGTCCTTTTCCCTTTGCTTTATCTCTCAGTTATGTGGTGAGGAGTGACGGGGCAGGGCTGGGCCTAGGATGTGGTATGGGTGAATGATAATCTTCTATAGGACCTGTAATGAGGGCTGTTAGAAGTATGCCCAGGTCCGTCCTTACTCGCACCACTCCCCCGACCAGGTTTTTGGAAGGAAATGGGATGGGTGTGTAGGCTACAGTTTAAATGGGCAGGATAACCTCTAGGCAGAGTCAAAGACTTAGGCAGTTTGTTTCTGAGTAAGGTTTGGCGTTTGTGGTATTTCTGTTTTAGCTAGGTGTTAATTTGGTTTGAGATGATTCGCAAGGCGACAACAAGAATAGCTAATGTTTCATCTTCTAGCTTTCCAGTGGCCCCAGAGGTATCTCTGTCTGTGGATAGTGTCATCTTAAGCTGCATTAACAGAAACCTAGCATCCAGAGGAAAGGAGATTATAGTTCTGCTGTCCATTGCTTTCATTAGATAACATATTTCCAGGCTGAGGTGCCACATTTTAGGAAGGATGTTGACAAATTGGGACCTATCCACAGAAGAATGACCAGAGTAATGAGTGCACTGGAAATCAAACCAAGTGAGGATCAGCTGGAGGAAGTGAGGATATTTATTCTGGAGCAGAGGAAACTTTAAGGAGGATGTGACAATGGTCTTCAAATGTCTGAAGGGTTGCTTTGTGGAAGAAGGATCAGTTCAGGTTGGTCAGAGGATAGAACCAGGAACAATTCCTGGGCTGTAGATTTCAGCTTCATACAAGGAAGGACTGTGTAACAATCAGAGTTGTCCAGCAATGGAATGGTAGTGACAGAGTGAGCTTTGTGTCACTTGAAGAATTCAAGTAGAGACTGTGCGAACACTTGATGGTGATATAGACAGGATTCAGGATTAATGTAAGAACTGGACTAGATATCCCCCAAAATGCCTTTCAGCTCAAAGATTCAATGATCCTCTAGGCAAAAATAGCCAAGAAAAAATACAGAATGCATATTTTCATGCCCTGCATGCTTTTTCTACAAAAATAAACTCTTTATTAAAATAACAACATAAATTAGTTAATTACTCGTGATACAAGGTGGCTAAACATCGAAATACAAGGAACATGATTTCAAAGAAGCACAAACACAAGTTCATGTTGGCACCTTCTTTCTCAATTTAAGCTCACATTTTAATCATTGGTTTCATTTCTCATGCTTTGCTTCTCATCTTTCTAATGGTGTCTATCTGGTTTGCAAAACAATTTGGCATTGGGGCAGCTAGGTGGCACAGTGGATAAAGCACCGGCCCTGGATTCAGGAGTACCTGAGTTCAAATCTGGCCTCAGACACTTAACACTTACTAGCTGTGTGACCCTGGGCAAGTCACTTAACCCCAATTGCCTCACTTAAAAAAAAACAAAAACAATTTGGCATCCAAAGCTGTATTTTACCTACCTCAGCTACTTTCAGGCTTTTAGGGCTTCAGATCTGGACCATTCATTCATTCATTCATTCCTCAATCACTTTTTAAAGCTTTTTACTTTGTCTAATCAGTTCACTGTTAGAGGCACCTTTGCTTACAACCTCTCATGTGCTTGCTCTAAAAGATAATTGGTGCCTAGGAGCCTCTTTTAGTAATAGATGAAAAAAAATGAATTTTTTTCTGTCATCTTAAGCTCAAAGATCTAAGTGACACTGATCCTTGATAGATTTCAATAATATTCATTCAACAAACATTTATTAAGCACCTACAATGTGCAGAGTCCTGTGTTTGTTGCTGGAGAAGATTCAAAATTTATGAAAGATGTGGTTCTAGCTCTCAAGGAACTGGTAGTGAGGGGATGAATTACCAACACAGATGGATAGGATACACAAGAATACATGCATCAGAGAAGTGCTCTGTGAGGTCTGAGGGGGAAGGTCATTAGTGTCAGGTTTCCTGGAGGTGTTCTCCAGGATCTTTTGTTGTTGTCTTTGGAATCTCTGGCCTGGTAGTCCTTCTGCATCTCTGTTGGCTGCCTGATTATTCCATGGAAAGCTAGTGCTGAGAGGGCTCTTGATGGAGTCCAACTCCCTTTATTTTAAAGAGGAGGAAACTGAGGCCTGGAGAAGGGAAGAGACTGTAGAATCCCTAGTTCAACATGTCTCTCCACCCTTCCCTGTCTTTTACAGATGTGGGGGCTGGGGCTCAGGGAAGGGCAGATAGAAATCTGTCACATGTCAAGTTGGTTGCAGCATCCTAGCCAAGGTCTGTGTCCCTGGGTCAGTGGTCTTCTCAAAGCTGTCCTGCTTTCTTGATTGCCCCCAACCTGCCCTATTTTAGAGGCTTTTCTGTTCTCACCAGGCAAGTTTTCCATTTTTAAAAAGATGCCTTTTCTCCAAAGTTTCATTAGCTCTGCCAGTTGGATAGGTGAGGAAAGTCAGAGGCACCAGGAGAGAGGAGGTAAAGGAGGATTTTTGAGCGCATGGCCCATTTCATGGGCAGCTTGCTTGGTCCTTGGCTTTCAACAGTGGAAACTGCATCCACACTTCCTGTGGGGCGTCTCCTTATAAAATCATTTTCTGTCAGGGCCTCCCTTGCCTTTCCCTTTTATTTTAGAGGAATTATCTCATAAAATTCAGCAAATGTGAAAACTTGTTGTTGTTGGTAGTGGTGGTGGTGGTATGTATGTTTTTCTGGAGGAAGGAGGAATTTTTCCTCTCCCAGAAGTTAAAAATTCAGGAAAGATCTAAGCTAATCACTTTAGGAGATAACAGAGGCTTGGGTAGTGCTCCCTGCCTTAGCTCCATGCCCTTAGCCCATTCCCTACCCTCCAGGTTCCCCAATCTACCACCTCTCATCTATTCTCTTTATATCTCACTTTACATTCCCTTGATTCTCTATCTCTCTTTCCCACTACGTTCCCTCCCCCCATCTCAAATCACCTTCAGTCACAACTCTTACTCTACTTTACTCCCCCATCCCCAATCCCCTTAGTCTCATATCTCAGACCCTTCAAATTCCTGAACTGGGATCCCCCTAATGCTCCACCTTGTACCTTCCTTCTTGTGTTCCCTTCATCCCCCACTTCTAACTCTGCTACTTTAGTTATCCAGAGGTAAAATGCTTAGCATAGTTCCTGGCACACGATACATGCCACATAAATGCTTATTCCTTTCCCTTCCCCCTTTCTCACATTCCCCACTTCATATCCTTTATCTTTCATCCCTCTTACCCTCCTATCAGACTCCTCCCTGAGGCTGTGGTCAATCTGTTGGATATCTCTGGATTTACAATGCTCAGTGTGTGTGTGTGTGTGTGTGTGTGTGTGTGTGTGTGTGTGTGTGTGTGTATTTCAGGACCCCAAGCTCCTTTGAGGCCCTTTCTGCCTTCTTGGTAGAACTGTTATAAGGTTTCCTCTGCAGCATAGGTGAGATAAGAGGAAGTGTAGATTCCTTCCTCTATGCTGTGACTGGATGTGAAGTGAGGTGGGCTGCAGATTTCAGTGGGGAGGATAAGTGGATATGATAGGAATGGGAAAGGGAAGGCATTTCAGGGGCCCACATATGCCTCTGAAGCTCTAATCCTGGTTGGATGAAGATTAAAGCACTATTTCCTCTTTTTTTGCTTTCTCCGAGGTTCACAATCTCCCAAATGACTGACAGGCTTTTTAATGAGTTCTTTCTCTGTCCTAGTCAGGGGTCACATGTGCATATGTGTGCACACACTTATGTTTGGAGACTTACTTCACTATAAGGGGAGTCTTGTAAACAGCTTTCTGACATCCAGGAATCTAGATTCACATTCCTGGACTTCACAGTTTTAAAACTCCTGAATCATTGTCCTCCCAGCCTGGGATATGAACTTGTTTTGAATGTTCCCCGGTCAGATTATAAGTCAACAATCCAGAGCGGGGATAATGTATCCAGTGATTTGAGAGTGGAGAAATGGCCTTAAGGACTTGGGGGATGGTGTCTTTTGTGACCTGGCTGGTCCTGGGAATGCTGCCCTCATTGGCATGGGAAGGTTTCCAAGATAGCTTGGTGAGTGGTGTCCTCGGTGGTCTGAGAGGTAATGTCCTGAGTGATCTGGGGTGGTGGTGTCCTCAGTATGTCGGAAAGTCCTCCAACAGATTCCTCCCTTTGCCTTTGGGAGAAGAACTTCAAGCTCCACACATTTTTCCAGCAGGTGAGGACGTTTCTAGAGTTGGAGGTATAGGCCAGAAAAGGCTTCCTGGAGGGGGGATAATAAGCACAGTGATCAGTATGGCACTATTCAGCTCAGGAATGTCCATTGTGTCCAGTGACTGTCAGCATGTCTGCCCCCATCAAAACCTCTCCTTTGGGGCAGCTAGGTGGCTCAGTGGACCTGGATTCAGGAGGACCTGAGTTCAAATCCGACCTTAGACACTTAACACTTACTAGCTGTGTGACCCTGGGCAAGTCACTTAACCCCAATTGCCTCACTAAAAAACCCCACAAAAAACCCTCTCCTTCCCCAAGGAGAGGGGAGAGAGGATTCATAGAATATCAGACTTAGAAGAGACCCCAGAAGTCTTCTAGTTTGTCTTCTACCTCAATCAGAACCTCTGTAATTACAGTCCTGACAAGTAGTCAACAAACCTGCTGCATCCAGAGATCTCTAGTGACAGGAAGCATGGAGCAGTGACATGGAGCAGTTTGGTATAGTGAAAAGATCTCTCAATTTGATGTCAGAAGACATGGGTTTGAATCTTGGCTCTTATACTTAATGGCAAATTACAGTCTCTCTGAATCTCAGCTTTATGAAATGGGGCTGATTGTATTTACACTATTACACTTATATAGTCCAGTCTATGAAATGGAATTGGATGGATGACCCATAGCTTGAGCTATCCATGCATGGACCATAAGCTGGGCCCTAAACTGAATAGGAGGAAAGCAGATAGAATTGCTTTTGGGAAATCATAGCTTTTAATAAGCTCAGGCTCCTTCCGGAAACACCAATGGCCATCACTTTTTAAAATTTGTTTTTTATTTTAGGGGGCAGCTAAATGGCACAGTGGATAAAGCACCAGTCCTGGATTCAGGAGGACCTGAATTCAAATCCTACCTCAGACACTTGACACTTACTAGCTGTGTGACCTTGGGAAAGTCACTTAACACTCAAAAACCAAACAAAATTTTTTTTTTTTAAACAGTGATCTTTTAGTAATATTGTAGTCATGGAGGTCATGCTAGTCATGGAATACGAAGTCTCCAAAGCACTAAAGTTGCAAGTCACCTGAAGAACCTTGCAACACCCATCATCAACCAAGAATTGGCCAAGAGCAGTGTCATAAAGGATGCCATTAGGGAGATGTATGACCAGAGGTAGGTCTGTCATGGATCAAGAGTGAGGGATGACTAATGGATAGCTTGGGTACTTCCTTGGCATCCATGTAATGTGAAGAGGTCTAGAAGAAGCCCCTCCCATATTTTGGGTGGACCTACTGTATTAGATATATAGGAGCATACAGATGAGTCAGAGTGGGCCACTTGTATTAGATTTATGGGAGGATATCAGTGAGTCAGAATGGGTCTCTTATATTGGATTTAGGGTAGGACGTGGATGAGCCACATAGAATGGGCAGGTACTGATAGATTGTAAACTAAACCACTGTAGGGGGGACCACCCATACTGATGACATCACAGATCTCTCAAAGAATAGATGGATTTCTGTTACCTAGCTCACAGGGTATTGTGAGTAAGAGCAGGGTAAAGCTTCAATTACTCCAGAATGACAAATATCTCACTAAGGAAGCTGCCCATTTCACTTTTGGGCAGCTTTGATGGCATAAGAAATTCTTTTTACATTAAACTCAAATACATTTCTGTGTTACCTCTACCCAGTACTCTAAGTTCTGTTCCTTGGGGCCAAGCAGAACAAGTGTAATCACTCTCTTCCACTGGACAGCTCTTCAGATATTTTAAGAAAGTGATTCTTTTCTTTCCTCTCCCTGTTTTCTCTTCTCAAGGTGAAACACTTTTAGTTTCTTCAACCAAACCTTGTCTAGAAGGTCTACAGTCCCTCCCCATCCTACTCTCCCTCTTCTGGACCAATGCCAGACTGTGATTGTTCTTCCTAAAATGGGCACCTAATTATATGTGACAGTTCTTTTTATCCTCTGCTTAGCAATCAGGAGGATCCTTAATCAGCTGTGAGTGATCCCGGGTTTGCAGAATGAACTTAATTCACAGCACCTCAGGGGGACAATAGCAAATGGTGAGTGGAAGGGTAGATTGAGATTTCAGTGGGAAGGGGAGGCACTGTTCTCTTTGAGGGCTGTAAATGATAATTTATACCTGGACAATTTTGATTAAAGGTCAAGCCTCTTATTTACCAGTTAAAAACCTTACATTGGGTGAAATATTGGAAAGAATGCTGAATGCAGTCAGAGGTTTATCTGGAGCCAGACTTCAAACCAGGGCTTTGCTATTTGTATTACCTTTGTGACAGTGGATAAATCACTAAAACTCTTTGGGCCTCAGTTTCCTCCTCTGCAAAATGAGGAGACTGGATTAGATAAGCTATGGTCCCTTCGTGCTCTAAATCCTATGGCTATTTCAGAATTTAGGGATTCTTTTTCTCTTTAAAAGAAACCACTCAAAATATACTTGTGGTATGAATTATGTACGGTAAAGAATATATAAGACTAGAAAGAAAAAGATTGGCATTTAGTGATGGTGGAAGCAAGAGAGGAAGGAGATTTTTAATTAGAGATTGGTTAAAGCAGATTCATGAATAATAATTCATAATAATAATAATATCAATAGCTAGCATTTATATAGCACTTTAAGGTTTGCAAAGTGCTTTATAGATATATCATCTTATTTGATCTTTAGCACAATCCTGGGAGGCAGGTGCTATTATTATTATGAGCATAGATGACTGACAGAGATTAAGCTAATCACTAGCAAATGACTGAAGAAAAAATTTTAATTCTGATATTCCTGACTCTATGATCAAGCAGGCTCATGGATCATTAATGCTGTTATTAGCTGGAGAAGGAGGTTAGACCATGCTGGGAGTGATGTACTAAACGTGGGAGCCACACTTTAGAAGGGACATTAACACTTTAAAAGATATTTGGAGGAAAGTGATTTGAATGGTGAGGGAACTGGAGATTCTGCCAAATGGGGATTGATTGAAAGGACCCGTGATGTTTACCTTGGAGAAGAGGATGTAACAATTGGAATGATGCCACCTGCTGGAGAGCTACTGTAGGAAAGCTCCGCCATGAGGAGAAGGTATCTGAGGGCAAGCCATATGGTCAAGGTCCTTGGCATCAGGAAGTGACGTTTGCTTGTGGGTACTGTCTATCAAGGTTACCAGCCAATCAACTTCAGGAGCCTCCCATTTCTGGGAGGAGGACACGAAGTAGGAAGTGGACACTGGCAGAGGGTTTTTTCCTCTTTTGGTTCCTGACCTCGCCATGGCGGGTTGGATGATGGGGTCTCTTAGAAACAGTTAGATTTTTACCTTTCTCTCTGATCCTAATGCTCTTTAACAAGTACTTAAACACTTAAATACTCTTGCTAAAATTTATAATTTATTGGCAACCATTCATTAGATTTTAGATAGTATAGCTAGAATTTTAACCCCATACAAGGGTTAGTGAACATATGCCAGCAATCTCAGATCATTTGAAAGACTAGAAGGGGCTCATAGCTCTACATCTGGAAGTAACCCCAGAGACCATCTACTCCATACATCCTACCCCTTCTTTTTCAAGATCTGGAAGCCAAGGTCCAGGGAAGATAAGAGACTTTACCAAGGTCACACAGTAAACATCAGAGATTGGATTTGAATCTATGTCCTCTGGCCCAGGAGCCAGTCCTTTTTTTCCCCTTTCTTTTTCTTGTAATGCACTGCTTCTTTGATAGAAAGGAAATTAGATGTGTTCTGCTTGGATCCAGGAGGAAGAATTAGGAAGTTGCAGAGAAAGATTTCAATTCACTGCAAAGAAAGACTTCCTAACAATTTTGTTGTTGTTGTTGTTGTTCAGTCATTTCAGTCATGTCCAATTTTTCATGACCCCATTTGGAATTTTCTTGGTATAGATATTGGACTGGTTTGTCATTTCCTTTTCTAGCTTGGTTTACGGATGAAGAAACTTAGGCAAACAAGGTTAAGTGACTTGCCCAGAGTCTCACATATAGTAAATATTTGAAGCCAGATTTCAATTCAGGAAGATGAGTCTTCCTGACTTCAGGGTGGACACTCTGGGTGGACACACTACTGTGTGTCACTTTGCTACTCCTCCTAATAATTAGAGTTGTCCAAAAGAAAACTGGGCAGTCCTCTGAAGGAGTGAGAGGCTTATAGCTTTCTCCTTATAGCTGAAAGTCTTCTAGGAGAGGCTGGGACAGTATAGAGGGGATTCCTGCTTAGGGGAGGGTAGGACTTGATGGACCCCATGGTCTGTTTCAACTCTAGGAATCTGTGATTCTGTGGTTCCAAATTATGTATGTATAAAAAGGGGAATGGCAATTGGAGGGTGTGGGTAATAGATTACTTTGTCAACCTTAAAGAGCTATAAAAATGGGAGTTGCTATTTTGCTATTTTTCAACTTCTTGGGAACAAACCCAAGACAGGTAAGCTCTGCTCGTTGACAAAATAGCTCCTTGAAATCACCCTAAAGCTGAGTAACCTTGGGCATGATAAAGTACTACTGAGGACAGGGCTCTGGGTAGATCCCACACAGATCACTCTGAACTGCACAGTCAACTTAGTGAAAGGAACTGGGACCCCTTATACTAGAGATTGTCCACCGTGCTTTACAGAAAGGTAGACCTGCAGTCATTCCCCATACCTGGCACCACAACTCAAATCCTACATTCTTTGGAGGGTGAGGGAGTAGGACCATCTTTGCTTGCAAAGGTTTTTGAGTAAGGGAGTCATTTAACCAGAGAAGTACATTTCCATTTTATATGACAATTTGTTAAATGCTTCACAGAGTCACAGAATGTTAGAACTGAAAAGGACCTTAGATGTCATGTAGTTGAAGTTCCTACTTTTAGAGATGAGGAAACTGATGCCCAAAGAGATGAAGTCACTTGATGATGGAAGGAGATAATCTTTACTCTTTTCTGGACTTGCATGCACCCATAATGTCTCCAGATACTCACCAAAGAGCCCCGCTTCTGCCTTTCCTGTTTCCAGTTGTAAGTCTAAGCATGGCCTTAACCTCAATCGAATTAGGAAAGGAGTGGGCTTTTCTACAACCGGACTCATGGAGACCTAGGAAACTGTCCAGAGCTAGAAAGGGTTAAATTACAGAAAAAAAAATAAATTGATCAGGATCCATTACATAACTTGAATTTCAAAGACTTTGTTTATGGCGACTAAAACTCAATGGACAATTTGAAGAAAAAAACCCCAAAACACTGGTGGTTTCCTATTGCCTAAGGAACCATGTTCTAACTTCTTTGCTGACACTCAAAATTCTCTCTAACCTTGAACCACTGTCCATCTCTTGCATTCTCTCATACCACTCCCCTCCATACACTCTAACAAGTCTAGTAGCATAATACTCTTGCTCCTCTGAATATGCATTGTCTCTTTAAACCTTTCCTGAAGCTGTTCAAGGTGGCAAGATAGCACTAGACTTGGAGTCAGGAAGACCTGAATTTGAATCCTTCCTCAGATATTAGCTAAACGACACTAGGAAAGTCATATAACCTCTCATAGGCTGTTTCCTTATGTGATGATTAGAAAGCTTTAGAAACATAATTTCTGGGTAATTAAATAATTTTATTAATAAGGCCAGCAGGTTATTAATAAAAGGATAGTCATTTGGCCATCTCTCTTAGACTGGAGACAACCATGCCTGCTGACTCATAGTTCATATATCCTTCAAACAGTAGGTAGTTCATCAAATAGCAATCAAATCTAATTGGTTAACATGATTGGAGCTAGGCTATTAAAATGGACTGAATATCTCTATACCAGACTACCCATACCTTTAGGCTATCAATTCAAAGAACATATACCCTTCTCAATTGGAAGATCAAAACCAAGCAATTCATTATGTAGTTCAGAGAATAAGGGAAGACAGGAGGAAACAGTACATCTTTTAGACTATCAGTCTTAGGATGAGAAGCAGGGAAAACTGAGGTAGGTCAAGATTCAGCTCTTACAAAGAGGCTAAAAGGAAGCATATGGACTATATTCAAGATTGTGTTGAGAGGGCATAAATATCTTTGTTTACATGGAAGCCAAATTCTGAATCCCTTAACAGGTGCAATGGAAAGAGGCTTAGATTTAGAGTAATCTGGCCTGAGTTTGAAGCCCAGTTCTGATATTTTCAAGCATGTAACACTGATAAAGTAACTTCCCCTCTGTGAGCCTCATTTCCTCAGCCATAAAAGAGGACTAGTTTAGTCTAGAAAAGAGATTTGGGGGAAGGCAGAACTAGGAGCAATGGGTGGATGTTGAAGAGAAACATTTGTTACATTTGTATTTTCATTTGACTGTTTGTGACCCCATTTGGGGTTTTCTTGGCAAAGATACTGGAGTGGTTTGCTGTTTCCTTCTCCAGCTCATTTTACAGATGAGGCAAACAGGGTTAAGTTACTTGCCTAGGGTCACACAGCTTGTAAGTGTCTGAGGCCAGATTTGAACTCAGAAAGATGAGTCTTCCTGTCTCCAGGCCCCATACTCTATCCATTGCTGCTACCTAGTTGCCATGAAGAGAGACATATTTAGCCTCAAATTAGGAAACAATGTTCTAACAATTGGAATGAGCTGCCTTGGGACACAGTTCATAGCCTCTTAACTAGAGGTCTTCAAGCAAAGGAGCGATAACTACTTTTTGAGTATTTTGTAGAGGATTCCTGTTCAGGCATGGATTGGGTTAGGACTCCTTTCCTACTCTGAGATTCTGTAATTCTTTACCTTGCCCAAGCCACCACACAGTGTTGATGTAAGAAAGTGTTTTTAAACCTTTAAAAAGTACCACATATATGAGAGGCAACAGGGTGTAATGTAGGGGTTCTAATGGTGGGGTACGGGAACTTGGCTTTTATATATTTTGCAAACTATATTTCAGTATAATTGCTTTCCTTTGTAATCTTTATTTTGAGAGACTTGTCATGGGAGAGAAGTCCCTCAAGTTTTTTTAGCTTAAAATCTCTTGGGGACCTCATCAAACAAGAAATGGGCAGTAGTTAGCATCTACCTTTAGTTAAGAGGTCACTAACCATAGATCCTTAATGGATCTACTCTTCCGACTTCTAAGGGAGGTTGACCTATCAAAGGCTTTGCTCCCTATACTGCACTGATTCCCATGAGTAGAATTGAATTATGGGTGCAGAGGAGTTCACATCTTGGTTTTTGTTTTCAAAGGTGGGGAATCCTGGATAAGGTAGAAAGGATACCATTGCTAGGTAGGGCCAGTCATCTTGGCCTTGGTCACTGGGCTGAGGATGAGGCAAAAGCAAAACCAGCACATGTCCAGGTCAAACAATGGTCCAGGGAAGATATGTTTGATAGGGGCTCTGGACTCTTTTGGGGGTAGGTTAGTGATACTTTCTGGAGCTTGTAGGTAGTGGGAGTATCTTTGGGAGTCAGATCAATTCTTCTAATTCATGGTTCCTCATAAGAATATCCTGGGAAGTGAGTCTCAGGGACTCAAAATACTTCCTTTTTTAGCAATATAGGAATTGATTCTGTATTTCTGTGAAGTGGATGGGGCTGGTGAGGAATAGAGGGGCTGGGGAGGAGAACTCTCTTAAAGGAGGGCAGTAGTGGGCTCAGTGGTTTGGGACCACAACGACAGGTTTGTCCCTATTCTAAGTGAGGCTTCTTCATCTTCCTTATGTGCTACCATCCTAATATGGTAGCCTTATGAAAAGAGCACCAGGGAGGGAGGCAGGGCATCTGGGTTCTAGTCTGACTCTATTGTTCACTTGCATCATGTCTTTGGTAAGTCACTTAACCTCTCTGGGCCTCAGTTTCCACATTTGTAAAATGAGGGTGCTGGTGGTGTACTAGATGACCTTTAATATTCTTTCCAGATTTAAATCTATGAACCTATGACTAGATGACCTTTAAGGTCCTTTCCAGTTCTAAATGTATGACCTGATCAGCGGAAGCCAATGGCACTAACTTCCTATGTATTATCTCTGCTCTGAGGCTATGAATCTGGTACAGTAGAAAGCTTACTGGCATTCTAGTCAGAAACATAGTTTCAAATTTCACCTCCAGTGTTTACTACCTGTGTGACAATGGGCAAGTCTCTCACCCACCCTGGTCCTCAGTTCCCCCATCTCTCAAGTGAGAGGGTTGGACTAGATGATCTCTAAGATCTCTTCCAGTTCCGCCAGCCAATCTTCATTCATGGACTTTAATGTTTTCTCAGCTGCTAATATTCTCCACAGCCTCCAGCAATTCCTTTTTAGTTACCTTGTGTTTAGTGTGTGTATGCTTATTTCTCTACACGTTTTCCCCCTTATTGAGTGTAAACTCTTGGGACTGTCACACCTTTTGTCTTTATATCTCTAGTACCCAGAACGGTGAAGGGCCCACAGCTGGGGCTTAGTCAACCAACCAATCAACAAGCATTGAAGTGCCTCCTATGTGCCAGGGGCTGGAAATACAAATGGAAAAGAATGAAACAACCCTGATTTTGAAAGAATTTACTTTTTTTTTTAACTGCTTAATATGTTTTCTGATCAATGAACTACTTGCGTGTTCCAGCTCTGCCTTTCTACACTCTTGTCCTAAGGTTCCTATGAAAATTTGTGATTTCACAACCACTTTCAGGTGTTTCTGCATGGAAATAAGAAGGCTGAAACCACTGAGCTGATAAAACAATAGCTAACATGGGCTACCACCTTTTTAATTCCAAGGGCTGCCTCACCAAGCCCTCTAAGTGTATGGGTGGTGATCCAATTTCTGCTATGTGCCTGTTTCTCAACTATCTCTAATGCAATCAGGGGTGGGGCAAATCTCTATCACCACCTTCTTCCCTTCCCCAGTCACTCCTGGGGAACTATTCTCCAATGGATTCTAAGCCAACATTTCCAGACAAGGAAGGGACCAATATTCAGAGTGCAACCCCACCCCCAGCCTTTGTTCTTCCTCTAGGGTGGGAGTTCTTAATCTATCCAAGGATACCCAAGGTTAAGAATTTAAGGTTTCCTTTTCCTATATCTATTGGGCTGGTGACCTGTTTCCTTCCCATTGTAAACTCAAGTTCTGATGGCTCCTATCAAGTTGGAAAGACTTCAAGGACCAGCTAAGGACAGTCAGATGTGTGTCCACCTCTTGTCTAAGGGACAGTTCTGCTATGTGTGTAAAGAATCATCACCAGAGTTGGCCACCAGGAAATGAGCCTTTTGACCACAGAAACTCATTGAAACCTGTCTGCTAAGGCATTCTGAATCCATCCATCCCCTTCTTGTTCTCCTTCTGACTCCAAACATAGTTCAAAAAGCCATTCTTGCTATTTTTAGCCAGTTTCCCTTAGCCTAATCTAGCCAATGTATGATTGCTATGTACTTGCTTCAAGTGATGTGGTATCTCTTTACACTGACCCAGATCACAATCTTTTCCATGCAGTAGATATTTCGGCTAGTTATTGACCACTCCTAGTTATTGAATATGCCATTGTTATTTGAGTCTGAATCTTGTCTGTATCCACCAGGTGGTGAGCTCTCTTGGCTAGGGGTTGAATCTTCTCTAATCGCTTAATAATAATAATGGTAATCACAATAAAGATAATAGCAACTCATATTTCTATCATGTTTTAAGCTACACACATATTTCTATCATGTTTTAAGCTACACACAGGTCTTTCCTCACATTGGCTCTATGAAACAAACTCAGAATTATTATCACCATTTTACAGATGAAGAAACAGCCTCAGAGAGATTAAGTGGTTAAACCAGGATGACACAGTTAGCAAGTGTTGGAGTGAAGACCCAGACTGTTTTTAGAGTGTTCTGTCCGAGGGACTCAGAAGACAGAGCTTTTCCTGCTGGACTGTACAATTTTCTTATTCCCTTTAAGCTCTAGAATAGAGTGGGGAGGGGGCAGCTAGGCAGTACAGTGGATAAATCCCTGGATTCAGGAGGACCTGAGTTCAAATCTGGCCTCAAACACTTGACACTTACTAGCTGTGTGACCCTGGGCAAGTCACTTAACCCTCCTTGCCCTGAAAAAAAAAAGAAAAAAGAATAGAGTGGGGAACACACAAATACTCAATAAGAGACAACTAGCTCCCCTTTCTACAGTGTTTTATGATTACTGAAAACTTTATGTAAAAGCTTGTTAGTTGAATGTTTGCTTTCTGCCTTTGATAGAGGAAGAAATTGGGGCTCTGGGAGGGGCACTGGCTTGTCCCTACCCCTCAGCAGAGCTGAGATTTGAACCTGAGGATGCTTGCTGTCTCTGTAACAGCAGGCTGCTGAAAAGCTGGGTCAGAATTACTGGAATTAGTCAAACAGGCTTTTGATCACAGAATCCCAGAGCCCCGAGGCCCCCGAGGACTCCTCTGGTCCAAACCCTTGCTCTTGAATTGATCGGTTTTGCCTTTTGAGTCTGGGCCCCACTGCCCCTCTTTGGGACCAGAGGTCCAAAGGACTGGCCAATTCAGGGTCCAGGGCAATCCCCAGAAAGTCAGTTCTACAGGTGATCCTCATTCTTTACTCCCACAGGCTAATGGTGATAAGGCTCTAGAATGAACCCCTTGTTCTGTACTGGAATGAATGAGAACAGGGCGAAAGTACATGTTATCGGTCAGGTGAGAAGCCAGGAACCAGGCTTATCAAGGTTAGGCAAATAGCTTGTTTTGTCTTTGTCTCCCCAGGCTGCTGCCCGACCTTCTCAGTGCTGAAGGCTAGCTCTCCCTTGCTACTTCAGCAGCCTCCAATGCAGGACCAAGATGAATGGTACATTCACATCATTATCATTAGTAATAATAGTAGCTCACATTTCTGTAGTGTTTCAAACTTTACAAAACTCTTCCTTTCCAATAACCCCATGAGGTAGGGAGCTAGCATGAGCATTGTGATTGCCATTTATTGGAAGAGGAAACAGATGTCCAGGGAAAGTGAGTGAGTTGCTCACAGTCACATAGTTTAAGTGCAGTGTTCTTTCTGCTCTAAATTTCCTACATTTGGGTTGGACTAGGTGCTAGGCTTTCTTAGGTTCAGAGCATTGTATAGTCATGAATTTGGAGGCAGAGCATCTGGGATAAAATCATCTGCCATTTTCTGACTGGGTAACCATGGCCTTCTCCTCTATCAGAACAATTGTAAAATGAGAAGGATAGACTAGATCAGAGGTATGAAACACACCTCCTTATTGTGGTCTGCAACACTCCTGAGTATTGCCTGAACCAAACTAAAATGTAAATAGGAAATATTTAATAAAATATGATAGAACATGGATAATGTTAATGTGTGGTTTCCTAAGTCAATATGCAGCCAGCAGCGACACTAAAATATGGTTTAGTGACCTCTGTTTCTATTTGAGTTTGACACTGCAGAATTAGATGACCTTGCAGGTCCCTTCTATCTTTAAATCTGTGATACTATGATTTGAGGGCCTTCCCACAGAGTCACATTCAAAATCCCCTCAGTGCTATTTCCCTCTCCAGATAATTTCAGAAATCATCTAGTCCTACCCTCTTAATTGTACAGACTAGGAACCGGAGATGAGCTGACTTGCCAATAGTCAGTAAGTGGCAGGATTGACATTTGAACTCAAATCTTCTGACTCTAAGTATTTCTATCTTACTTACATATGGCATATTTGGTACTATGTGGATTTGCAGTTGTCAGGTTGAATCATGGCCCCAAGACATACCTAAGCTGGTTGGCCTTGCTGATCAATCATCAGGTGAGGGGCTTACTCTTTTTTTTTTTTTTAAATTTTTAGTGAGGCAATTGGGTTTAAGTGACTTGCCCAGGTCACACAGCTAGTAAGTGTTAAGTGTCTGAGACCAGATTTGAACTCAGGTACTCCTGAATCCAGGGCCAGTGCTCTATCCACTGCGCCACCTAGCTGCCTCGAGGGGCTTACTCTTAAAGAAGTCATGTGGAGGTAGTGGAGCAAGCCTTGGCTTGGAAATTAGGAGACAAACTCTATACTGGTTTCTTCCACTAACTTTTCTCCTCTCTAGGCTTCATTTTTTTCCTCTGTAAAAGGAGATTAATTACACTAGATCACCTCTAAGATTCCTCCTAGTGCTGATGCTCTATGAGTCAAAGGTCCCTCAGCACCAGCTTGTCTTCATTCTGTGAAGGCGTTAATTTCTTATCTGGTCCCAAGCTCCCTCTTCACTTGGCACTGCTGCAGGTGGTAGGGCTGTCAGCACAGAAGGGTTGGTAGTTGGCGGGATCTCTTGGGTAGCAGCTGTTTGAGCATAAGTAATGCATGCCTATGCTCACGACTCTTTTATGGCCTCATATGTCCCTTGGCTGGAGGTTGGAATACCTACTTGGGAAAGACCCCAATAATTATTTTGGGCAGCTTCCAAAGCCTCTCAGCTTTCTGGAGAATGAGGACAAACAGTCTAATATGGAACAGATAACAACTAAGCAACCTTAGAATATAAAACACAGAATTTAAGACACAGACTATTAGAATTAGAACAGACCTTAGAATACAGAAGATTAGAGCAGTAAAGGTGCTTAGAACTGTGGAATATAGAACACCAGAGATGGAAAGGACTTGGGATACAGGATACTGGAGCTGTAAGAGACCTGAGAATCATTGTATGTAGAATGTCAGAGATGGGAAGGACTTTAGAAATCATTTTCTGCATTGTTGGAGAGAAAACCCATATTGATGAAAGTATTAGAATATGATGTATATTATCATGTAATAATAACCTCCAAAGTCTTTGTTAAATTTCATGTCCTATGCCATAAAATATAGACTGCATAATAATAAAGTATGTTATTTAGAATAGTGTTGTCAAACATGTGGCCTGTGGGCTACATTTGGCTTACAACACTTTCAAGTGTGACCTGAACCAGATTAAAATGTACTTCAGACATATTTAACAAAATAAATAAAAATACAATAAAACATAGATAATGTTAATATGTGGTTTTCTAAGCCAATATTAAGTCCCCAGGCATGCTTACCTATGGTTTAGTGGCTCCTGTTTCAATCTGAATTTGATATCATTGATTTAGAATATTAATAATAATGTAATTTTCAGTTAAGTATAACATGTCTAATTTTAATATGACATGATGTTATGTCCTTTCTGAGCTTCAAATTACTTGTCTGTTAAATGAGGCTTCTAGTACCCAAACCACCCACCTCACAGGGTTATTATGAGGGCAAATGGACACTGCTATTCTCATAACAGGAATACCTTGGCTTGTTATTCACAGAATCACAGGAGCATGTGTGCAGAGTTGGAAGGGAACTTAGAAGTCATTTAGTTCAACCCCCACATTTTATCGGTGGGGAAAATGAGGCCCAGGGAGGTCAAATTATTAGGCCAAGATCACAGAAGTAGTATAAGTTTAGGACTTGACTCGGGTACTTGACTATGAATTTAGTACTCCCTTCCCCCACAGTTAACTCCCCCAAATTGCAACGTTAGGCAGAATGTTTCTTTGGGATGGGGTGGTGGTGAGGTGAGGTATCATAGACACTGAATCAGTTGCCCAGGAACAAGAGTTCTGATCCCCCTTCTCCTTTTTTATAGCTGGTGTCACCTTGGGCAAGTAAGTCACAACTTCCTGGGAGCTCATTTTTCATCTCTGTCAAACAAAAAGGGGGAGGGATTGCATTAGATATCTCTAGTTTCCTTCCAGCTATAGACATGAAACTTCCTACCAGGCTATGGAGAAGTTGTGATCTGAACTGGAGGAAGCAGCAAGGCCCTTTTGGTTATATTGACATCTCATTTTGACACTTCATTTGAGAACTGGAACTAAGATATCAAGAAGTTCCTGAAACTTTTGCAGCTCTGAGTTTGTTTTTGCTGTGCCTGCTAGAAGCACAACCTAGATAGCTGGAAGTGGTGCCACTGCCAGGAATTCCAAACTGGGAAACATGGTCTCCCATGATGACAGCTGTTTCTTTCCCCTTCTTTGCTGAGATCAGCATCAAAACTATGCCATTTAAATGCCTTTTCTGTCTATTTATCTGAGAGAAGATTCAAGAGACTATGTAACCAGCAGGGATTTTGTTCAAGTGTACAAAGGGAACTCCTTGACGTTCAAGTCAAGCATGGAGATAAATTAATCCACTAAAACAATTTTATCCCGATATTGTGTGTACTAAAAAAATTTGGTCCAGGGTGAAATTCTCTTTAGCATCAACTGTTTGGAAACACTTGATCTGGAGTGAGAGGACCAGGGTATAGATCATAGCACTGTTGCTTACTATTTGTATGACCTTGGGAAAGTTATTTAATCTCTTCCTTGGGTCTCAGTTTTCTCATCTGTGAAATGAGAGGATTGTTATAGATGCTCTCTGAGGTCCCTTTCCAATTCTGAATCTAAAATCCTGTGAAAGCAAAATAGCGTGTGATTGACTGACTATAATGGGTCAGCCAGGGATGTCCCTCCCTTGGAGGGGCATTAGGGTATGTGTGACTGGATGGTGGAAAGATTGTTTTCCTAAATACTTGCCGCAGACAGTTGAGGATGGTTTAAAAATATCCAAATAGCAATACTAGATAACATTTATATAGTGCTGACTGTGTGCCAAGCATTGTATGCTAAGTGCTTTACAAATATTTCAGTGGATCCCTACAATAACCCTGGGAAGTAGATGCTATTATTATCTCCATTTTTACTGTTGAGGAAATTGAGACAAACAGAGGACATAACTCACCCAAGGTCACACAATTAGCAAGTGTTTGAGACTAGCTTTGAACTGTGCTCTTCCAGACTCCAGTCACTTCTCTCTATCCACTGCACCATTTCTGTTAATAATCTGTTCTCCATGTATCATCTGTGGTATTGATGTAGTAGAAAGAGCATGAGAGAGAACCAAGAGACCTGAGTTCTCATTTCAACTCTACCATTAACTTGATGGAAGGCCTTAGGCAAGTAATTGACTCCTTCTGGGTCTTTGTTTTCTGCCCTATAGAATTAGGGAATTGGTCCAGATGATTTCCAGAACTCTCACCATCATTTGTTCTTTGTTCTAAAGGACTTTCCTGCTCTGATCATTGTATGTACTTATTACTACTATTTCCTTCCTGCAATAACATTCTAGATTCTACATTCTAAGGTTCTTTTTAGTTGTAACATGCTATATTCTAAGATCTCTTCCAGACTTAGTATTATGTTCTATTCTCTAAGGTCCCTTCCATCTCTTGCCATCATTTTAAAAAAACCCAGAGAAACAATAATAAATAGAACAAATAGTAATTTGATTCCTGGTTCTAGACTTTTCAAGTCCAGAAGACAAATGTCTCATTTGAGGGTTCTGAAAAGTAGCCAAGGGTGTGCCTATTCTGAATTCCCTAGGGTCGGTCACACAGTAGTAAGTATCTGAGGCCACATTTGAACTCAGGTCCTCCTGACTCCAGGTCTGGTTCTCTATCTACTGCAGCACTTAGCTGCTCCTGGGTGTGCCTATTCCTTACTGTGCTTCCTATGGATCAAAAGATATCACAAAGAGCCAAGAGGTGGGACTTTGGGACCTGGTCTGGATCTTAAGTGCAATAACTTTATCTCTGGATAAGAACAGGACTGGGCTAACACTCAAGATGCCCCTCAGAGCCATCCCCAGACCCATAAACACTATTCTCCCAAGGGTACCCTTCCATAATGAGGTGAAAGAAATATGGGACAAAGAACTACAAAACCATCTTATGAACAATTTGGGAAATCATTGCCACTGGGCTAGGGTTCCCTCCCTCTTCCTTGCCCATACCTCTGGCCAGCCAAACTTGAAGTTCCGTAATTATCTGGTTCCTGGGGGAATGGGGCTTCATTTCCATTCTGTACTGGGCATCTCAGAGATGTCTCTTCCTGAAGTCCTAGTGTCACTTGGTGGGATTTGTTTTGGGATTTTCGGGAGGTGATAGGAGACAGGGAGGATCCCCTGGAAGTGACAGCAGTGCCCCTGCAGCAGAAGAGGCACTGGTATGCTGTGCGGAAGTCCCGATTCAGAGCAGCATACAAGATGGGGTTCAGAGCTGAGTTGACATAGCCAAGCCACAGTACGATAGTTTCAAAGGTCTCATTGATGTCTCCCCATATTCCTCGGTAAACAAACACTGTGAAGTAGGGGAACCAGCAAATGATGAAGGCCCCCATCACGACTGCCAGTGTAACAGTGGCTTTGTGCTCTCGAATGGTAACAGCCTTGTTGTAGTAGCTATGGTTAATTCTCTTGGCCTGTTCACGTGCAATTTTGAAAATGCGATAGTAGGTGGCACACATCACTAGCAGTGGGATGTAGAATGTGATCAACCCATCCACCAAGCCATAGGCCTTATTGACTTGCAGTTTGCACTTATTGGACAAGTTTGAATTAGTGATGTTTTGAGTGTTCCACTCTAAGTGGATGGGCAGGAAGGAGAAGGTGATGGAGATCATCCAGATTAAGATAAGTGCAATGGCCACACGTTTGGGTGTCACCACCATGGTGTAGCGCAGTGGGGCTGTGATGGCATAGTATCGGTCCAGGCTGATCATGAAGAGGTTGAGAATGGATGCGGTGCAGAGCATTACATCGAGGCTGGTGTAAACCTTGCAAAGGGGCTTTGCAAAATCACATGTCTGGCCCAGCTCACAAGCAGCTGAGAATGGCAGCACGAGGAGGCCCAAGAGGAGGTCAGTGATGGCCAAGGACACAATGAAGCAGTTGGTGAGGCTCCGGAGCTTTCGGTTCAACCCCACGGCCAGGCATACTACCACGTTACCCAAGACTGTGATGAGGATTAGGAGTATGAGCACTAGGCCGGTCAAAGCTTGGCGCCAAATTGAGACTTGGCTGGCAGCAGCCATCTTGGGAACTCTGATTCTCAAGACCACAACCCAGCAAAATTTCTGGGTTCCCTAATAGATGATCTCTCCTGGCTATTTTTCTATTTAAATATCCATGCCCATTGATGTTTTAATGATTCATTAGATCTCCTTTCTTAATTAAATTAAGAGATGGAGCTATGGATCCTAACTAGGCAGTGCTAATGGGGACTTCCTGGATGAATAAATGAGAGGCAGTGTAGTGGGGTGGAGAAAACATTGGGTCCAAAAACAGAGGATTTAGGTAAAAATGTCAGCTCTACTTCCTGCATGACCTGCATGACCTTGGGTAAGTCATTGCCTATTTCCAGGTCTGTTTCTTCATCAGTAAAATGAGTTTGGATGAGATAAGATTCAAGGTCCCTAATAGCTCTCAGTTCTTATAATGATGAGACCCTGGAGGCAGCATCTTATGACCAAACTATGATTCAAGCTTCAGGTGTGAGATAGTCCTAAGAAGGCTTGAAACCTGAATGGGGTGACACTGTGGTGTTTGACTTTTTGCTTTCCATGGTTCTTATTCTTCTTGTCTTATGAAGGCCATGACAGTTATGGGAAGCCCATCAAGAACTGGCTTTAACTTCATGCCAGAAGAAGGTGGGGGATGGGGTGAGGTATGTCATGGTGACTACGTTCTTCAGAATGAGGCCATAATCAGGTCAGATGCAGAACAAAGAAAGGAGAATCCAGACAGCAACAGGTTATGTTAGAACCGCAGTGGAGAGGTCCTGATCTGAAAATAGAAGAGATCAAACATTCAGAATTTTGAAACAAGATGGAAGATAATAGACCCAGAGTCCCAAAGGGACCTCAGAGGTCAGCTAGCCCAACCCCTTCATGTTAAAAACATGGGGACCAGCCCATAGAGCTGGGGCAGTTTACCCAAGGTCACCCAGGGGGTAAACGGTAGAGTCAGGATGGGAACTCAGGTCCTGTACCTTTAAGTCTAGTTCTCTTTCCCTTGTATCATGATTTCATACTGAATATGTTCTCTACAGAGTCCTCTTGTGCAGACCACATCCGGTGTGTTGGGTCCATCCAGCTCTAGGTATACCATTTTAGGAAGGACATTGTCAAAGAGAGGGGGATTAGGATGGTGATAGGACTGGAGGAAGGTGCCATACTAAGAGTGGTGGAGGAACTAGAAGTGTTTAGCCAAGAGAAAAGAAGACTCAGGAATTGAAAAATTAAAGGTATAGACCTAATGATGTCTATAGCTCTGAATCTTGTGATCTCTTTATCCTGAGTTCCAATCTGGCCTCAGACACTTACTAGCTGTATGACCCTGGGCAAGTCACTTAACAATGTTTGATTCTGTTTCCTCATCTGTAAAATGAACTGGAGAAGGAAATGGCAAACCACTCCAGTATCTTTGTCAAGAAAACCCCAAATGGAGTCATGAAGAGTCAGACACAACTGAAAATGACTGAACAACAACAAACCTGCATACAAAACTCTCACTTGAGTGCTCTGGGGGAGAAAGAATTGACTAAGATAAAATTTCTGTGTGATGTATTAGATAGAGGACTAGATTTGGAATTCAAATCTTATTTCAGCTACTTAATATCTATGTATTCTTGCACAAATCTACTAACCTCGCTATGTTTCCTCATCTATAAAATAGGGATACTAGTAGGACTTACTTCTCAAGGTTGTTGTTAGGATCAAGTGTGTAACGATTGGAATGACACCACCTGCCGGAGACTTACTGTAGAAGAGTTCCGCCCATGAAGCGAAGGTCTTTGAGGGCAAGACCAGGAGTCTTTTCTTTGATGTCAGGAAGTGACATTTGCTAGCGGGAGGAAGAAGGAAGAGCTGGGTGCTCTGACTCATGCTCTTTCCTGGGGACACTGGTGGAGAAGGGGGCTAGAAATGCGCTCTCCCTTTAATAGATAGGAATCTAGGCCTTTCTCTTTCTCTTTCTCCCATTCTTATTCTCCTTAATAAACGCTTAAAAGTCTAACTCTTGCTAAAGCTTATAATTTATTGGCGACCACTCATTAGATATTTTAGACAGAATAGCTAGAATTTTAGCCCTTAACAGATGGCTGACCACGAAGAGGAAAGCTGAACCTCACTCTTCTGATCTTCAGGTTGGGTAAGAAATTTCCCCTACCCTATCCCTTTAAATCCGAAGTACTGCTGAATTGCCGGGTGTTTTCCCTTTAAATTTTTTCAAATGGACCTTTTAAACTCCCTAATTACCCTATTTTTGATTTTAGTCTGTTTAGCCAGACAAATGGGAGATAAGATCATGTTAATGCTTTGTTTTTGTGGATTTTCTATTTTTATTTTTATTTTTGTTGGAGGAGCCAGCAAGGTACTTACACAAGGGAATATAAATACCCCCCCTCTCCCACCCATGCTTTTTCAGAGAAGCCTTGCACTCCTGTATTTTTTTCAAATTCTAATGCGGAGAGATTCTCTAATTTTGCATGCCTGGGGGCAACGCCCCAACCTCTAGAAGCTTTTAATCTCCTAGCTGTGGGGGTAGGGCCTGAGTTCAAAATCAAGTCTGATTCAAATTGCCCTGGTCCCTCCCCTCCTCTCCAGACCCCACCTTCTACTCCTCCCATGGCCAAGCCCATTGATTCCCCTGCCAGGGAAGTCCAGAGATCTAATGCGCATGCACAGTTTTCTCTAACTACATTTGCAGCTTCAGGCTCAGCCCTTCTCCAGCCTGGCTGTGCTTCTGAGACAACCTTAAAAAGCCCTTTAAATTCCAGATATGCTTATTTTGTTCATAATTTTGCTAATCTGCTTTTGTCTTTAATTAGTAACCTTCTAAAGCATTTGTATTATGAAAGGACCAACAGACAATATAGAGGGGTTAAAGAAGAAAAACTTAAGCTGAATAAGAATGACAATCATAGTTCAAGACTCCACTTCTTTTGCCATGGAAGGGTATATATTTTACAGAAATGTAGTAGATAATAAATGTAAACCTTTTAAATGTGCTGGAGATATGAACTGCTAATATTCTCAGGGAGCTCAAAGTCTACTAAAGGATATGAGACACCAATTCAGATTAATCATTTCAGTTGTGGCTAACTGTGACCCCAGTTGTGATTTTCTTGGCAAAGATACAGTTCATTTAAAAAAAAATATTTAAAGTTTTGAGTTCTAAATTCTATCCTTCCCTCCCCTACCTCCTCCCCTCCAGTTCATTTTATAGCTAAGGAACTGAGGCAAACAGGGTTAAGTGACTTGCCCAAAGTCACATAGCTATAAGCTATAAGATTTGAACCCAGGAAGATGAATCTTCCTGACTTCAGGCCTGGTGTTCTATGCATTGCACCACTTAGCTGCCCACATGAGACATGCTCAGAATAAATAGAATGTAATGTATAGGGTGAATGTGCATAAGAGAACTTTGAGAAACATGAAAATTAAAAGGCATGAGTGATCCTTTCCATCTTGAAAGACCAGGAAAGGCTCAGTAAAGAAGTGGCATGTGAGGTGGGTATTGACAAATAAGCAATATTTCAAATGGTAGAAATAAGGTGGGGGAGAATGTGGAGGAATTCTAGGCATATACTGGATTTTGGAAATAGTGCTGCAATGGGGCTGAAGCAGAGGGTTTGTGAGACAAGTCATGGGAGAAAAGGCTGGAAGAGTAGAATAGAGCAAAGTTTCTTAAACTGTGGGTCATGACACCATATGGGGTCGAATAACTGAATGTGGGGGTTGTGAAAAATTTAGCAACAGCTAAAGGTTAAGTTTAATTATATACCTATATACCAGTGTCAAGTAAAAATTTCTTGGGCGAAAAGGGGTTGTGAGTGGAAAAGTTTAAGAAGCCCTGGAATAGAACCAGATTGTGGAGGGCCTCAAAGGTAAAGTTGAAGAGCTTGGTCTTCATTTAGTAGGAAATGAGGAAGAACCAAAGGTTTTTAGGGCAAAGGAGTGATACGATGAGTGAGGCCTGTGATTTAAGAAAATTAATTTGGTTCCTTTTGTAAGATTGATTGGAAGGAGAACATTCTCCACCTCATCTATTGAAACAGTACAGGCAATGAAAGCCTGAATTAAGGTTGTTGCAGTTGAGAGCAGAAAAGAGGGGCCTGTCGTCAGAGATATTGCTGGTGTAGAATTGACAGTATATGGAGACCGATCATGGGTTTCATTCTGAAGAAGGCTAGATAAAGCTTTATCACTATTTGAATGGCTTCCTAATCGGTCTCCCTGCTTCAGGTTTTCCCTTCATATAAGTTATCCTCTATCCACAGCTGCCAAAATGGTTTTCCTTAGGCACAGATCTGACCATATCACTTCTCTACTCAGTAAGCTTCAGTCAGTGGCTAGCTGTTGCCTCTGGGGTAGAATGCAATCTCCTCTGTTTGGCTTTTCGAGCCTTCACAACCAGGTCTCAGCTCACCTCCTGAGCTTCATTATGTATTATTTCCCTTCCTGCACTTTAGCTTTCAACTGTCTTAGACTTTTTTGTCTCCTATCTTTGGAAAATTGTGCTGACCATCCCCTATGCTTGAAATAGTCTTCCTCCTCACGTGTGCCTCGCAGATTCATTCACTTCCTTCAAGGCACAGCTTAGGCACCGGGTTCTATACTCTGGCCTTTCCTGATGCCCAGAACTGCTGGTGCCCTGCTTAACTATCTTGTATTTGTACTTTATGTTCTCAATACTTCATATAGTGCCTGGACCACAGTAGGCATTCAATAAATGCTTGTGGACTTGACTTGAATTATTGAAATACCTTGTTTTTCTATTGCTTCTGCATGTGTTTCCTCTGTGTGTCTTTATATATCTATATAGATCTTGTCCCCCCCAATAGAATATAAACTACCTGAAACTAGATACTATTTGACTTCTGTTTTTGCATCTCTATCTATCAATTAACCAATAAGTGTTTATTGAGCACCTTCTATGTACCAGGCACTATAGTAGTTGGTATGTATTCAGAGATAAAGAAATAGTCCCTGCCCTCAAAGAGCTTATACTCTAATAGGAGAAGATTATATATATATATATATATATATATATATATATATATATATATAGAGAGAGAGAGAGAGAGAGAGAGAGAGAGAGAGAGAATAGTTTCAAAATACATGTTCCTGACACATAGTAGGTTCTTTTTGGGTGGGTGGGTGAGCCATCAGGGCTAAATGACTTGCACAGGGTCATACAGCTAGTAAGTATCTGAGTCTGGATTTGAACTCAGATCTTCCTGACTCTAGGGCTGGTGGCACCACCTATCTGTTCCACAAATAGTTTCTTCATAAATGTTTATTTATTGATGAGGGTGAGATAGTGTGAGATTTTCCCCATCCTTTAGCTATAAGAGATTCACCATAGTTATAAGTGATTTAATTAAGATAATAACCAATATATTAACTAAAATTATGATTTATTATATTTAGATATTGTTTTATTACAATTATATAAGGTCAATAGGTTAAGTCTCTCTTCTGACTAACTTTCCAATGTCAAGCATTAAGTAATATCACAAGATTCAGTAGTCAGCAATACTATATTTTAGAAACCATGAGTGACATGCTTGACTCAAGGAGTTCACGCAGCTCACCAGTGGCCTGACTATGACCCACCCTGTTTGTCATCATAAGACTTTGATAAGAGTATTGGAAAATGCTGACATTTATGGTCACATAGGCAATTCCCCATATTTCCTAAGAATATGCTTTAATTTTAGAAGTGCAACTAATTAAGATTAATACTGTGTTATATAAGTGTAACTTTTGGAAGGGTATATAAACCCATGGATTTTGTAATTCTGGGTCTTTCAGGTCCAACCCCTGGATGGCTGGCTTTGTTGGGGGACTAACCCTCTCTCAATAAACCAATTTGCTTCGGCCTGGAAACTTTGTTGTTTCTGTTCATCCGTTGGACTTAGAAATTTTCCCAACAATAGAAAGAAGAGTTGAACATGACTCTGGGGTTTTGAGCATGGGACACTAAGAAGACAGTGATGCCAGTGGCAGAAACAGTTCTTCTCTGGAGGAGAACTTGCTTTAGGGAGAAAGATCATGGGCTTGGTTTGAAACATTGTTAGCCAGCATGGTCAAGTGGGTAGAAAGCTGGCTCCAAAGCCAGGAGGACTGTATTCAAATCTACTCTGGGTAATCCTGACAAATCATTTAACCTATCAGTACTCTAGGCAATGAATTCCTTTAAACATGTTGAGTTTGAGGCCCCAGTGGTACCTACAGTGGTTGTGTCCTGTGGGTAATTGGAGATGTGGGTTGTGAGATCTGTATAGGACTTCTCTACAGAATTGTAGAAAGGGACTTGTGAGTGATCTGCATGGAAACTGGGGCTGAAGCCATGGGAAGAGACAAGAGTGTGAGGGAGGGAGCATAGACAGAAGAGAAGGGGACTAAGCTTCAGGGTCAAACTTGTCATGGGAGAAAGAGCACTAGTCATGGAAAAGGAAGAATACCTAGCTTTTATATCCTAAATCTACCATTTACTAGTTGTGCAATCTATAGGCAAGTTGTCTTCACTCTCAGTACATTGGTTTCCTCATTTATAAAACGAAAAGGTTGTGTACTAGATGATCTAAGGTCCCTTCCAAGCCTGTCATTCAAAGCACTATGAGAACTATGAGAACCAACATCTGCTATTTTACATGTATATACCCCTGTTTTTCAGAGAGGGCCACAGTGGATTTTTATCATAACAGCTCTAACTGATAATCTCGCATTGGGGTGGGAGGGAAAACTCAGAATGGTAAGAAATCAAGGAGTCATCACAGCTCCTTCCAGAAGCAGAATTATTTTCATACTCCTTTCCAATGGAGCATCTGTATATTAAAATTAAAATTCTAGTGAGGCCTTGCCTGAAGCCCTGCCATTCTATGAATACAACCAGCTTCATTTAATCATAACTACTTAATAGATTTGGGGATCACGAATCTGGAACATGTTCCAGCACTCCAGCCAGTCCCATTAATTAGGTGTAAAATGCTTGATCCTTCTCATGTTTCCTGTGGAAGAGTCTTCGTTAAAAATATCTCCCTTCATTAAAAAAAATCTCTTGGGTCTACCCTGCCAGGGCTAATTAACTTTGTGTATGTTGGTGAGCAAGAATGAATTTTGGAGAGTCTCTATTTCTGCTCAAAGCACTTCCTCTCTTTCCCATTAGCCCTTGCCTGTGGTTGATTTGCATAAAATTTTAATTCTGGTGATCTTAAATAGCTCATAGACTCAGGTCTCTAGTGGTAGAGCTGGAAGATGCCTTGGAATATAGAATATTAGAACAGAGAGGGACCTTGGAATATAGAACATCAAATGTTACAGTTGGAAGGAATTTTCTTTTTTTTTTTACTTTTTCTTTTTTTAAAATTTTTTTTACTGTGAATTTTACAGTTATCAAACACTGACATTTCAAGAGACAAAGAATAGGATAGAGGATTGTATGAGGAACTGTGAACTTTTGTTATATATGGTTTTAAATAAAAATATGCACACTCACACATGTATATATGTGTATACATAAATATGCACCCCCACACATATAATATATACAATATACACATACATATTTGTTGTTCAGGCATTTTACTTATTTCTGACCTTTTGTGACCCCATTTGGGGTTTTCTTGGCAAAGATACTGGAGTAGTTTGTCATTTCCTTTTCCAGCTCATTTTATAAGTGAAGAAACTGAGGCAAATGGAGTTAATTGATTTGTCCAGGTTCACATAGCTAGTAAATGTCTGAGGCTATATTCACTGAACCACCCAGCTGCCATACATATAGATATACATATGAGTATGGATATGGATATAGGTATAGGTATGAATATAGACATAAACAGATATAGACATAGACACAGACATAGATATGTTTGCTAAGCAAATATGTCAGAGTAGGAGGAAGCAGTATAGTCAGGCTCTCTCTTTTTTTTTTTTTTTTAAAGTGAGGCAATTGGGGTTAAGTGACTTGCCCAGGGTCACACAGCTAGTAAGTGTTAAGTGTAACTCAGGTACTCCTGACTCCAGGGCTGGTGCTCTATCCACTGTGCCACCTAGCTGCCCCTAGGCTCTCTTCTAAAATTATTCCAACAAAGACCAAGGAAGAGTACCAGACTGTGTGATTAAGAAATCCAAGAAGTGAAGATGGCAGAGGAAAGGCTGTAACTTTTGGAGCTCCCCACAGAATCCATTCACATGCCTCCAAATAATTCCATAAGACAATTCCTGAAGCAGCAGAACCCACAAAAGAACAGAGTGAGATCATTTTCCAGGCAAAGATGGCTTAAAAAGGTGGCAGGGAAGGTCTGCTCTACTGGGGTGAGAGAAGAGCTCAGCCACACTATGCAGATCTAGCCCTAGGCAAGTTGCACTTCCAGAGCCTCGGAATCATCAGTGTCAGCAGCTACTTCTGGAACTCAGCTCACAGACAGAGGGGGTCCGGTGGTTGACTGGGGAGAGATAGCAGGGGTCTCTGCTGGAGCTGAGGCAGAGTGCTGTTGTGTTGCCATGCTCTGAACCAGGAAGCAGACCTTAGTGGCAGTGACCCAAGGGAGGGAGGGAAACAGGCATGCCAAGCTTGCAAACTCAGTGAACCATTTTTCTGCTTCTGGGTTAAAGAGCAAGCAGGTCCATGGGTACTTACAGACCAGAGCACAGGCCAGGTGAGTGCAGAATGTGTCTCTCTTTAAATCGTACCATCTGGGACCCCCTGAAGCTTGGGACAGTGCATTCTGGAAGCAATGATCCACTTTAAGAAGGAGTTAAAAGCCAAGAAATAAGCTAGGATAATGAGAAGGCAGAAAAGATGTGGACCATTGAAAGTTTCTTTGGTGACAAGGTAGATCAAAATACACCCTCAGAAGAAGATAACAAAGTCAAAGCTCCTACATCCAAAGCTTCCAAGAAAAATATGAATTGATGTCAGGCCATAGAAACACTCAAAAAGGACGTTGAAGATAAAGTTAGAGAGGTAGAGGGAAAAGTAAGAGAGGTAGAGGAAAAAATGGAAAGAGAAATGAGAGTGATGCAGGAGGGTCATGAAAAAAAAGTCAACACTTTGAAAAGGCAAATTGGCCAAATGGAAAAGGAGGTACAAAAGTTCTCTGAAGAAAAATAATTACTTAAAAATGAGGATTGAACAAATAGATGTTAATGAATTTATGAGAAATCAAGACACAATAAAGCAAATCCAAATGAATAAAAAAATAGAGGGTAATGTGAAATATCTCCTTGGAGAAGCAGCTGACCTGGAAAATAGATCCAGGATAGATAATTTGAAAATCATTGGACTACCTGAAAACCATGATCAAAAAAAGAGCTTAGACATCATTTTCCAAGAAATTGTCAGGGAAAATTGCCCAGATATTCTAGAAGCAGAAGGTAAAATAGAAATTGAAAGAATCCATTGATCACCTCATGAAAGAGATCCCAAAATGAAAACTTCCAGGAATATTATAGCCAAATTCCAGAGCTCCCAGGTCAAGGAGAAAGTATTGCAAGCAGCCAGAAAGAAACGATTCAAGTACTATGGAGCTACAATCAGGATAACACAAGATCTAGGAGCTTCTACATTAAAGGACCGGAGAGCATGGAATATAATATTCCAGAGGGCAAAGGAACTGGGATTACAACCAAGAATCACCTAACCAGAAACTTGAGTATAAATTTTTAGGGGAAAAAAATGGGACTTCAATGAAAAAGAGGACTTTTAGGCATTCATGATGAAAAGACCTGAACTGAATAGAAAATCTGACTCTTTTTTGGTGGGGCAATGAGGGTTCAGTGACTTGCCCAGGGTCATACAGCTAGTAAGTGTCAAGTGTCTGAGGCTGGATTTGAACTCAGGTCCTCCTGAATCCAGGGCCAATGCTTTATCTACTGTGCCACCAACTGCCCCCAGAAAATTTGACTTTCAAATACAATACCCTAGAGAATCATAAAAAAAGGTAAACAGGAAAAAGAAATCATGAGAGATGTTAAAAGGTTAAACTGTTTCCATTCCTACATGGGAAGAGGATACCTCTAACTCATAAGAACTTTCTCAGTATTAGGGGAGCTAAAAGGAATGTACTTAGACAGAGGGCACAGGTGTGAATTTAATATGAGGGGATGATATCTGTAAAGCATTTATTTTTTGTTTATCCTTTTTTGGGGGGCAGACAGGTGGGGTGGCTTATGTATGGGGCCAGATTTGGGCTCAGGGCCTCCTGGGTCCAGGGCTGGTGCTTTGTTGACTGTGTCACCTAGCTGCCCCATGATGACATCTTTAAAATAAAATTAATGGGTGAGAGGAATGCTCTGGAAGAAAGGGGAAGGGAGAGGTGGAAGGTAGTAAAGTATCTCACATAAAAGAAACAAGAAAAAACTTATATAGTGGAGGGGAAAGTGGAGAAGGAGCAGGGGAGTGAGTGAACCTTAATATTAGCAGAATTGACTCAAAGAGGGGGCAGCTAGATGGCACAGTGGATAAAGCACTGGCCCTGGATTCAGGAGGACCTGAGTTCAAATCTAGTCTCAGACACTTGACACTTACTGGGTGTGTGACCCTGGGCAAGTCACTTAACCCTCCCTGCCCCACAAAAAAAAAGTATTGGCTCAAAGAGGAAATAACATACACACTCAAGTGGGTACAGTAATATATCTTGCCCTGTGGGAAAGTGGGAGGAGAAGGAGATAAGGGGGGAGAAGTGAAGGAAGGGAGGGCAGATTGGGGGAGGGGCCAGTAAAAAGCAAAATGCTTTTGAGGAGGGATAGGGTGAAAGAAGATAGATAATAGAGTAAATATCAAGGGGAGGAAATAGTGATAGTAATTGAAAGAAATGATGAGCAGGATGCGATCAGACAGATGTATGAAAAATGCAGTCCATCTTCAGAGGAAGAACTGATGGTATCTGAATACAGATTGAAGTATAATTTTTTTTGTTAGTTCCTCTTTCTAAAATTATTTTGTCTGTTTTCTTTTACAACCTGACTAATATGGAGATGTTTTGCATTACTGCACATGTATAACTTATATGGAATTGCTTGCTTTCTTAGGGAGGGTTTGGGAGGGAGGGAGGAAGAGAATTTAGAACACAAAGTTTTAAAAAATCAATGTGAAAATTTGTTTTTACATGTAACTTGGGGAAAATTCTAAATAAAAAAATTAATATTTAAGAAAAAAAGAAATCCAAGAAGAAACTCTAGTGGGTCATTTTTCTAATTTAGGCCAGAATAAGGAGATAAACTGTAGATATGGAGAGGAAGTCAGAAGACCCGCACAGAGAAGTAACAAAAGTGGAGCTGAGTCAAAAGTTCCAAGTGTATAGAAGTTGAGACCAGTTCCCTATATACCAGGGCAAGGAGTGGGGTTATAGCTTGGAAGGGTCCCAGACCTGTATATAGTACAGAGAACAGAAATAGGAGTGAACCTGCAACTCAGTTGCTTTGACTTTGGAGCAGGAGCTTGCATTCATTCCATAGACCTGGGCTGAGTCTTGCAGTTGAATAGTGAGGGGAGAGAACTAAGACCAATGATAAGACTATAGTTCTATCTCTTTGAAACTGAAGGCCCTTCCAAGTGAATGATAGGCACTGGAGCCAGCAGCTGTCTTTTGGAGTAGGTGGTGCAATGGAAAGAGTGTTAAGGGTGGAGTTAAGAAGACCTGAATTTGAATCCTTTCTCAGAGATTTATTAGCTGGTGACCCTGCTTAAGTCACTTAATTTATCTTAGTTTCAATTTTCTCGTGTGTAAACTGCTAATAATAATAGCACGTACATAAGAGGGTTTTTGTAAGGATCAAATGAAGTAACATATATATCTATATCTAACTTTATAATCCTTAAAGGACCTTATAAATGCTGGCTACTATTATTACTACTACTATTACTCCTCAAATTCCAACTTGGGACAAACTTATAGTTCTGCTACCCAGACTCACAGTGGTGTTGGGAGTTTACAAAGCTCAGATCAAGGGCAGTTATTGGATTTTTTCCTCTATTAGACTACAAAGGGCTAAATGAATGTTTGCAGCTTCCTGGCCTGAGTTGACTCTAAGATCTTTGAAGAATAAAATATTCAATATACCTAGAAAAAGAAGTAGCCTGACACCAGAGAAACATATCAGAAAGAAACAAGGCTCTGAGACTCCCTTCTGAAATGTACAGAGCCTGGCCCTAATGAAAATCCTTATTCAGGTAGTAAGACTAGAAGAAATGAATAAACAAAAAAAAGATATCTATGATAAAGGGACTTTTTTTAGATTCAGGGATGCCTAAGACACAAATCCAGAAAAACAGAATAAGTCCATAATGTCTACAAGCAAAGCCTTGAAGAAAAATGCAGTTTGGCCACAAGTTCAACTACAATTTCTGGAAGAATAAAGGAAGAGTTTTTAAGAAATCATATTGTAAATGAAATTAGGTCTTTAGATGAAAGAACTGGAAAAGAAATGAGCATACTAGAGGAAAAACTTGGAAGGAAAATTAACAGCTTAATACAAGAAGTATAAAAATTTACCCAAGTAACAAATTCTCTGAAAATCAGAATGGACCAAACAGAAGTTAATGACTCCATGAAATAATGAGAAATATTTAAATAAAGTAAAAATGAAAAAAAAATTGAGGTACCTCATATCAAAAACAACTGATCTGGAAAAAATTCAAAGGGGGAAAACCGTAAGAATTATTGGTTTTCCTTAAAGCCATGACCAAAAAGAAAAAAAAAAAGAGTCTGGGGTGCATAATGGATAAAGTATTAGATTTGGAATCAAGAAGAACTTAGTTCACATCCTGCCTTAGAAACTTATTATCTATGTGACTCTGAGAAAGCTGATTGACCTCTGACAGTTTAAGATTCTCATCTGTAAAACGGGGATACTAATATCATCTATTTCATAGAACTGTTGTGAATAAAAAAGGTGATATATGTGTTTGTGTGTATATGTAAAGAAATTTTCAAGCAGTGCTACATAAATGTTAACTACTGTGATGATTAATTCTAATGTGTGTGTCCTTAACTGCTCACCCAGTATGTGTGGGGGAACTAGCTAGGAATTACTTATAAATTAGGAGCTTCAGCAACAGTTTAGGCTTTGAAGCATTTATTAAAGTATATTAGAAGTAAGTAAAGAGAGTGAGAGAACACATGTCTCTGAAAGAATGGAAAAAACTCTATCTCTAATCTATGCCTGGAGAGAGAGAAAAACCGTTCCTTCACCTAGCTGCCCACACTTCCAAAAGGAAAGAGTCCCACTCAGTTCCCCCAGAAGCCCCTTGTTGAACAGGAAGAAGGGTGGTCCCTATACACAGCTCCAAGATAATTAGTTGGTCGAATTCAAGTCCATTGATTGACATGACTTAAAGGTGGTCTATGAATAGAGGCAACTTCCAGGATGCCAATCTGACCTTCGAAATCTCAGAAAGGTCACCTCATGCTTTCTCAGTTCTCACACTGTTTCAAGAATAGTTATTTCAAGATTTTTTCTTTCATATTTCAAGAAGTCAAGGGAAACTGCCAAGTTCTATTTGAGAGCAAAATGAAAATAGAAATAATCCACCACTCACTTCTGTAAAGAGAGTCCCAAATGAAATCTCTTAGGAATATCACAGCCCAAATCCATAGTTTCCAGGCAAAAGAAAAAAAATTCTGTAAGCAACAAATTAGAATTTAAATACTGAGGAGACACTGTCAGCTTCACATGGGATTTGGTTGCTACCAGAATGCAGGAAGGAGAGCTTGGGATGTGATATTCCAAAAGACAAACAATACAGTTTTACAACCAAGAATAATTTACCTAGAATTCATCACTAAGTATAATCTTACAGGAGGAAAATGGACCTTTTTTTGAAATAGAAGACTTTCAAGCTGAAGAAAAGCTCAGAGACTAGTAGAAACTTTGAAATAAAAACACAGGACCCAATAGTATCATAATTACGTATGTATGTATGTATGTATGTATGTATGTATGTATGTATATATGTATGTATGTAAGTAACTGAAAGGGACTAAAGTAATGTATCTCTTAAAAACCCTAATGTCATTAGTGGTCACAGAGGGAGGTAAGTAAAACAAAATGCTTTGGACTAGCTGTGTCATGTTTTGATAATCTTAAAAAGAAAGATAGAAAAGGAAGGGAAAAAGGAATACATTATTGAAGAAAGGGGGTTAAGGAAACAAACTTATCATCTTACATACTCTAAGTGCATAAACAGGAGTATATACAAGCAAGGCAGAAGGGGTGGGGTACAGTGAATCTCATTTGAAACTCACTTTCATATGAACCAGTCAAAGAAGTATAGAAGGCATATACATGTAAACCCACACAAAGAGTTTGGTAGAAATACATTTAACTTTACATGGTAACTGGGAGAGGGGAGAGGGGAGAATAAGAGGAAGAGTAGAAGAGAGATATGTCATAAGCAAAACAATTTCCAAACTCAGAGACTAGATCATAAAGGAAGGTTTAGAAGAGAACAAGGGCAAGAACCTATGATTGGTATCTGGGTGAGGGGAAAAGAAACGAGTGAAAGGAGATTGCATCAAATGTAGGTCACTAGTACTAATTACATTTTCTTACTCTCATCATCTTATTTGTAAAAACAAGGCAGGAGACAAAGTAAGCAAAAAGTGTAAGAGAACAGGAGAGAGGGGTGGTGAGGAATGCACATTAACTATCACAACTGTGTATGTGAATGGGGATGAAATTCATAAAATGGAAGAGGATACCAGAATAGATTAAAAACCAGAAGACAAAATATGTTTACAAGAAACACACTTGAAACATAAAATTCACAGAGTTAAAATCAATGGCTAAAAAAAAAATCTATATGCTTCAGTTGATCTCAAAAAGCAAAGGTAGTAATCACAATCTCAGATAAGGAACAGGAAAAACATATTTGACTAAAAGAGATAAAGAGGAAAAATTTTTTATGCTGATATGCCCTGAATGAGATAGGATAAAAATATTTAAGGGAAAAGTTAAATGACATAGGGAGAAATAGAGAAAACTATAATTGTTGGCACTTCAATTTACCCTTTACAGACCTATGCAAATCTAACAAAAATATAAAGAAGAGAGAACTTAAAGATCTAAATAGAATTTTAGAAAATTCGAATATGACATATCTCTGGCAATTACAGAATAGGAATAGAAAGTAGTACACATATTTCTCAGCTGTATGTGTTATCATTATAAAAAAGGTTACCATGCATTAGGGCATAAAACTTCACACAAGAATACAGAAGAGCAGAAAGATTAGACACATCCTTTATTGATCAATATAATAAAAATATATTCAGTAAAGTTTTTTAAAGAAATCATTGAAAAGATTGGAGACTAAATAACTTAATCTTAAAGAATTGGTGTGTCAAAAGAAAATCATAGAAATATTAGACAATTTTGCCTATGAAAATTCTAACAATGAGACAACACACCAAAATTTGTGAGACACAGCCAAAGCAGTCTTTACAGAAAAATTTATATCTCTAAATACTTTCATAAAAATAAGGGAAAGAACAAAGAGAACAATGAATTGTGCATGGAACTAAAACAATTCCTAGAAAAACCAGCACATTAAAAAAATCCTCAATAAAACAACAAAGTGAAAATTCTGAAAAACAAAGGAAGTAGGCCCAGAAGTACCATATTTCAAACTATAAAACAAAGCAAAAATCATAAAAATCAGTAAAAAAATTTGGTTAAAAATTAGAGGTCAGAATGTGTGCTCTGTGGAGTCAAACACTGTCTCATTCTTAGGTTTTTATCCTCAGTACCTGGCCCAGTACATGCCACGTAGTAGGTACTTACTTAATGCATACTTATAGAAATGAATTGAATTATAAGTGTGTTGGAATAGATTAGTGGTCACTTACCTTTTTGAGTATTTTTAACATTATAATAATTCATGGTCAGGAGCCAAGATGGCAGAGGAAAGACATTAAACGCACAGAGCTCCTGACACAATTACCCCCCAAACAGCAATAAAACAAGTCCTGGAGCTGCAAAACCCACAAAAAAGACGGGTTGAGATTATTTTCCAGATTAAAGGGGGCCTTACTGGGCTATAAGTAGAGTACAACCACTCAATTGTGCCAAAACAGACCCTAGATATGCTGCATACCAGAGGAACTTACCTCTGAGCCTCCAAATCAGTTGCAACACCAGCATCTTCTGGAACTAAGCTTATGGTGAGAGGCCTAAATGGTTGGCTGGCAGAGGGAAATACTGCGGTGTCTGTGGGACCTAAGGAGGAATTCAGCTATCCCACCCCAGCAGGGAACCAGGAAGAAATACTGAGTAGCAGGAGGCCCAGGTGGGAGAGGGATGCAGGCTTGTTGGAGCTAAGAACCATAGCACAAAAAGCTTTGCTGGTTGGTTAATTAGGAAGTTGGCTTGAGGTTATCCTCGGACCAGAAAACAGTCCAGGTAAGAGGAAAAACCTGCCCTCCCTCAAACCAAAACACCTGGGACCCTCTGAAACTTGGGACAGTGTAGCTTGGAAGTAGGGCCCCACTGTAATAAAGAGTTAAAAACCAAGTAAAAGACAGCAAGATGAGCAAGCAAAGATAATTGAGAACTATTGAAAGTTTCTTTAGTGACAAGGAAGATCAAGGTGCACCCTCAGAAGAGGATAACAACCTCAGGGCCCCTACATCCAAAGCTTCTGTAACGATTGGAATGATGCCACCTGCTGGATACTTACTGTAGAAGAGTTCTGCCCATGAAGCGAAGGTCTTTGAGGGCAAGACCAGGAGCCTTTTCTTTGGCGGGAGGAAGTGACGCGGACTAGTGGGAGGAGGAAGGAAGAGACTGGCGCTGACTCTGGGGCTTTTTCCTGAGGACGCTGGCGGAGAAGGGAGCTAGAAATGTGCTCTCCCTTTAATAGATAGGAATCTAGGCCTTTCTCTCTCTCTTTACCAAATTCTTATTCTCCTTAATAAATGCTTAAAAACCTAACTCTTGCTAAAGCTTATAATTTATTGGCGACCACTCATTAGATATTTTAGACAGACTAGCTAGAATTTTAACCCTTAACAGATGGCTGACCACGAAGAGGAAAGCTAAACCTCAGTCTTCTGATCTTCTGGTTGGGTAAGAAATTTCCCCTACCCTAACCTTTTAAATCTTAAGTACTGCTGAATTGCCAGGTGTTTTCCCTTTAAATTTTTTCGAATGGACCTTTTAAACTCCCTAATTACCCTATTTTTGATATTAGTCTGTTTAACCAGACAAATGGGAGATAAGATCATGTTAATGCTTTGTTTTTGTGGATTTTCTATTTTTCTTTTTATTTTTGTTAAAAGAGCCAGCAACTTACTCACACAAGGAAATATCTCTCCCTCTCCCAACCATGCTTTTTCAGAGAAACCTGAAGAGATTCCCGCAGCTTTTCCCAGTTCTAACACTAATTGTTGCTTTAATTTTGCATGCCTGGAGGCAATGACCCACCCTCTAGAAGCTTTTAATCCACTAGCACCTGGAGGCAAAGTGGGGGAAGAGGAATCCAGACCTGAGTTCAAAATCAAGTGTGATTCAAATTGTGCTGGTCCCTCCCCTCCTCTCCAGACCCCACCCTCTACTCCTCCTATGGCCAAGCCCATAGCTTCCCCTGCCTGGGAAGTCCAGAGATCTGGTGCGCATGCTCAACTTTTTCTACCTGCATTTGCAGCTTCAGGCTCAGCCCTTCCCCGGCCTGGCTGTGCTTTTGAGACAATCTTAGAAAACTCTTTAAATTCCAGATATGCTCGTTTTGTTCATAATTTTGCTAACCTGCTTTTGTCTTTAATTAGTAATCTTATAAAGCATTTGTATGGTGAAAAGCCCGACAGACAATATAGAGGGATTAAAGAAGAAAAACTTAAGCTGAATAAGAATGACAATCAACATAGTTCAAGACTCTGCTTCTTTTGCCATGGAAGGGTATATATTTTACAGAAATGTAGAAGTAAGCAGCAAGGTATTGATATGAGTATTGGGGATTTTAGATATCGGAATCAAAAGTGTTCTAAATTCACTCAGATTATTAATAGTATCAGTTCAGAGGTTACATAGGATTTCTATGCTATTACATATACATTTTGAAATTAATGGTATGGGTTTATTTTCATAGAGATTTTAATGCTTTTGAGATTGTGTCTTATACTTAGTTTCTAAAACAAGGAGAATATTTGTAAAAGCTTTTTATAGTCATGTGATCAAGTTTATATTTTATAATACTCTTATTGATATTAAGTTCATATTCATTTAGATTTCCTTAGTTTGAATTTCACTGTATTTTATTGTTCCATGTGTATTTTCTTCTATTCATTTGTCTATCTAATTTTGAAACATTGCAAGATGGTTTTGATTTTATTATACAATGTTAATTCTAGGAGTATTGTGCTCCCATATTCTGAGTTATTTGTTTTTGTTATTTTTTCTCAACTGATTATTTGATCAAACTCTTTAAAGCATTTCCCTAGCAAATTGTTTGCCATGGCAAGTATAAATTGATTCTAGAAGTATTATTTTTGATAAGCATATTCCAAAAAAAAAAAAGAGGGGAACATTTGTAAAAGTTGTCTTTGAGATTGTGTTGTGCTTTAACTTGTATTTAAATATGTTCAGATTTTTCAAAAAAGTAATTGTATACTAAGTTAAAAAAAGGGGTATTATTTGAAATTGTTGCATAATTATATATTGTGTTCTGAGTCAAGATGTATTCACATTTTTTGCAATCATTTATTATCCTCAATTTTTAAATCCATATGAGACTTGGATTATGGGAACTTATCATTTAAGACATTAATTGCCTTTATTCTGAGTTATCAGATGCCAGTTGGCCAAGATGCCATCCAATCACAAGAGGAATACATGCAAGAGCAGACACTGAACTGTCACATGAGGGGAGATATACATGAAGTCAAGGTATGGCCGAGGGAACGGCTTTTGACAAATGTTGAGGTTGGATTCTCTTGGTTTAATATTTTATTCTCTTTTTCCCCACAATATTGTACAGATGGCTGGAAGTATTGATCCCACCCATCTCACTTCTACACCTGGCTTCTATGCTCCCTCCTATATGCCTGATGCCATGGACATCTCAATCCCATGCATCTGATTAAGTCTGACTCAGTTTCCTCCAATATGTTCGGTGGCATGGACGTATATTCCATCCACCTATTTTAAGCCTGGCATACTGTATGGGCAGTACATATTGCTCAAGTGTGGGAATGCTCATATCCCATCATTTCTCTGTTCTTTTATGGTAACCCCCATAATTATCTCAGGTGTCATGATAAATAACAGTGTTGAATTTGGCCTTGACACCTGTTACCAATTATATTAGATTTTTTAATTTCTCATAATGGCATGAGGATAATTAGGCAGATGATGCAAAAAGTGATGAAACAAAGATAAAAAATTATTTTTAATAATTAATATCATAGCAATTGTCTTCTCAATTACCCTCCATAAGGGGGGGACTATAGTAATATTATAATTTTAAAGAATGTTTCAATTTTTGTTTTATTATATGTTTCATGTGTAACAACTAAGATTCTGAATTCCCTTAGACATGTTTTTGAGAACTTTCATTGTTTGATTTGATTATTGACAAAGCTATTTTAAAGTTGTGTTAAGCTCAATTTTGTAGGAAATTTTCCTGGCTGATTACCAGTATCCACACATCTACCCCTGAAAAGACTTCCATTCCACGACTACACCTAGAGGACATCTGAGAAAAGACTTTCAGAGACTTTAAATGAACAGTTTTGTTTTGTTTTTTTTTTCTCTTTTCTTTTTCTGTTATAATATACACCATCTGTAATATGTATTTTCTGCAGAGGCCCTCCCTTTGCAAGACCAATGTCAAAGCGTCGGTTCATGAGGACAAAAAATCGCCCCTCTGGACAAAACTTTCCTCTCTTCCTTTTCTATATTGTTGTTCACATATTATTAGTTAGCAATAGTTATTATATTGTTTTTACTGTTCCGTCAAGGAAACATTTTGTTTCTTGAGGAACAACAGGAGGGACTGTAACGATTGGAATGATGCCACCTGCTGGATACTTACTGTAGAAGAGTTCTGCCCATGAAGCGAAGGTCTTTGAGGGCAAGACCAGGAGCCTTTTCTTTGGCGGGAGGAAGTGACGCGGACTAGTGGGAGGAGGAAGGAAGAGACTGGCGCTGACTCTGGGGCTTTTTCCTGAGGACGCTGGCGGAGAAGGGAGCTAGAAATGTGCTCTCCCTTTAATAGATAGGAATCTAGGCCTTTCTCTCTCTCTTTACCAAATTCTTATTCTCCTTAATAAATGCTTAAAAACCTAACTCTTGCTAAAGCTTATAATTTATTGGCGACCACTCATTAGATATTTTTAGACAGACTAGCTAGAATTTTAACCCTTAACACTTCCAAGAAAAATACGAATTGGTCTCAGGCCATGAAAATGCTCAAAAGGGACCTTGAAGAGAAAGTAGGAGAAGTAGAAGGAAGATTTAGAGAGGTGGAGGAAAGAAGGGAAAGAGAAATGAGAGTGATGCAAGAGAGTCATGAGAAAAAAGTCAACAGCTTGAAAAGCCAAATGGAAAAGGAGATACAGAAGCTCTCTAAATAAAATTATTGCCTAAGAATTAGGATTGAACAAATGAAGCTAGTGATTTTATGAGAAACTAAGACACAGTAAAGCAAATCCAAATGAATAAAAAAATAGAGGGCAATATGAAATATCTCCTTGGAAAAACAGCTGACCTGGAAAATAGATCCAGGAGAGATAATTTGAAAATCAGTGGACTATCTGAAAACCATGACCAAAATGAATTTAGACAGCATCTTGTCAGGGAAAATTGCCCTGATATTCTAGAAGCAGAAGGCAAAATAGAAATTGAAAGAATCCACCAACCACCTCCTGAAAGAGATCCCAAAAGGAAAACCTCAAAGAATATTCCAGAGCTCCCAGGTCAAGGAGAAAATATTGCAAGCAGCTAGAAAAAAGGAATTCAAATACTGTGGAGCTACAATAAGGATAAAACAAGATATAGCAGCATCTACATTAAAGGACTGGAGGGCATGGAATATGATATTCCAGAGGACAAAGGAACTGGGACTACAGCCAAGAATCATGCACCCAGAAAAACTGAATATTATATTTCTGAGGAAAAAATGGGACTTCAATAAAAAAGAGGACTTTCAGGCATTAATGATGAAAAGACCTGAACTGAATAGAAAATTTGACTTTCAAATACAACACTTTAGAGGAACATAAAAAGGTAAATAGGAAAAAGAAATCATGAGGGATATTAAAAGATTAAACTGTTTACATTCCTAAATGTGAAGATAATACTTCAAACTCATAAGAACTTTCTCAGTATGAGGGTAGCTGAAACGAATACACAGAGGACAGAGGTCTGAACTGAATATGAAGGGGTGATATCTGTAAAGCATTTATTTTTTGTTTATCCTTGTTCTTTGTGGGGAAAAACAGGGTGGGGTGTCTTATGTCTAGGGCAGCATTTGGGCTTGTGGCTTCCTGGGTCCAGGGCTGGTGCCTTGTCCACTGTGCCACCTAGCTAACCCATGATGACATCTTTAAAATAGGGGTGAGGGGTAGGAGGAATGCACTGGGGGAGGGGGAAGGGGAGAGGTGGACTGGGGATGGGGAGTTCACATGAAGGAAATAAGAAAAAAGATTATGTAGGGGAGGAGAAGATGGGGAAGGAGTGGGGGAGTGAGTGAACCTTACTATCATCAGAACTGGCTCAAAGAGGGAATAACATACATACTCAAGTGGGTATAGTAATATATTTTTGCCCTGAGGGAAAGAGGGAGGGAAAGAGATAAGAGGGGGGGAGAAGGGGGAAGGAGGGAAGGGCAGATTGGAGGAGGGAGCAGTAAAAAGCAACACACTTTCCAGGAAGGTGAAGATGTTCTGCATAACTGCATATGTATGACATATTGAATTGCTTAATTTCATAGGGAGGGTTGAGGAGGGAGAAAGAAAAACTTAGAACACAGAATTAGCTCAAAGATCTTAATCTCATCAGAGTGGGCTCAAGGAGGAAATAACATTCACACCTAATTGGGAGGAGTAATCTATTAAACCCTACAGGAAAGTAGGAGGGGAAGAGGATAAAGAGGGAAGGGTGAAAGAAGGGAGGGCAGAGCGGGGAAGAGAACAGTTAGAAGTAAAATACTTTTGGGGAGGAATATGGTAAAAGAAGATAGAAAATAGAGTAAATATCATGGGAAGGGAATAGGATGGAGGGAAATAGTTATGATGATTGACTATAATGGAAAAATGTATGTTACCTACTTTTCCTGGGCTATTGAGAAGAAATTCTCTGTCAAGTTTAAGGTACTATATAAAAGTTATGATGAACAGGATGCTATCAGAAAAAACCTGGAAAGACCTACATGAACTGAAACAGAGTGAAATGTACTGTATATAAAATAATAGCAATAGTGTAAGATGATCTGCTGGGAAGCATATGGTTATTTTCTTTTTCTTTTTTTTCTTTTAAAAATTTTTTTATATATATATATATATATTTTTTTTTTGGTGAGGCAATTGGGGTTGAGTGACTTGCCCAGGGTCACACAGCTAGTAAGTGTTAAGTGTCTGAGGCCAGATTTGAACTCAGGTCCTCCTGAATCCAGGGCTGGTGCTCTATCCACTGTGCCACCTAGATGCCCCTAAGACACATTTACTTTTTTTCTTTTCTTTTCTTTTCTTTTCTTTTCTTTTCTTTTCTTTTCTTTTCTTTTCTTTTCTTTTTTTCTTTTTTCTTTTTTTGCCGGGCAATGAGGGTTAAGTGACTTGCCCAGGGTCACACAGCTAGTGTCGTGTCTGAGGTCGAATTTGAACTCAGGTCCTCCTGAATCCAGGGCCGGTGCTTTATCCACTGCGCCACCTAGCTGCCCAGCTTGTGGTTATTTTCAGCAAGGCAATGATCCAATATAACCCTGAAGGACTTATGAAAATTGCAGTCCATCTACAGAGAAAGAACTGATGGTATCGGAACACAGATTGAAACACATTTTTTTTTTGGACAATTCCTTAATCTGAAGTTTTGCTTTTTATCTGTTTTCTCTCACAACCTAGCTAATGTGGGGCTGTTTTCCATTACTACTCATGTATAACTTATATTGAATTGCTTGAGTTCTCGGGGTGGGGGGTGAGAAGGGAGGAAGGAAGAGAGGTTGGAACACAAAGTTTTTAAAAAATTGATGTCAAAATTTGTTTTTACATGTAATTTGGAAAATAAAATTCTAAATAGAACCCCCCTCCCCAAACAAACGAAAAACTATAATAAAAAATTAGAGGTCAATCAGTGGTACACATTAGGTACACAAAAAAATAGATATAAATGAATCTGCCAGCATATTTGGTATTCTAAGGGGTATAGACTCACTTTTAAACAAAAACTAACAAAAACTACTGGGAAAAGAGGGGCAACTAGGTGGAGTAGTGGATAGAGCATGGCCCTGAAATTGGAGAATCTGACACTTACTAGCTGTGAGACCCTGGGCAAGCCACTTAATTTCAATTGCCTCAAACATCTGGGGCCATCTCCAGTCATTCCGATGCATATCTTGCCAATGGACCTAGATGGCTCTGGAGGAAAGAGTGAGGTTGGTGACCTTACACAACCCTCCCTCACTTAAATCCAATTCACTGCAAGTCATAACATTACCTCCTGATGTCATGGTCCTCTTTGAGAATGAAGGACAAACAACAACAACAATAACAACTGGAAAACAGGGAAGTAATCCTACAGAAATTAGGTATAGACCAACATCTCACATTAATATACCAAGATAAGATCCAACTAGATACATGAGAGAAAAAAAAAGTCATAGCATATACAAATCATAGGAACAAGAACGAAATTTCCTTTTGGATAGTGTAAGAGTTCATGACCAAATGAAGGATTGATTTCATAGAAGATAAAATGTTTGATTTTGTAATATAAAGTTATAAAAAAAAGTTTTTGCACAAACCAAATCAATGCAGTTAAAAGTAGAAAGGAAATAATTTACTAAGAAAAAAAAAACTTTACAGAAACTTCCTATGATAAAGGTCTCATTTCCAAAATATATGAGGAACATATTCAAATTTATAAGAATAAGGACCATTCCCTAATCAATAGATGGTCAAAGGCTATTAAAAACAGTTTTATTATTAGCAGCCATGTAAAAAAATTCTAAATCATTAACAGAGAAGTGCAAATTAAAGCAACTCTGAGTTTCCATCTCATACCCATCATATTAGCAAAGATAAGGAAAATGACAGATATTGGAGGGAGTCTGGAAAAACAGGCACCTTAATGTGTTGTTGGTGGAATTAGTCCAACCATTTTGAAAAGCAATTTGGAATTATGCCCCTAAAGTCACTAAACTGTGTATACCCTTTGACCTACTCAAGCATGCCATTGTCTCTATGTTCACATAGCAGAACATTTTCACATATTACTGAATCCCTCTTCCCCCTTTTAATCACTTGAGCAGGCACATGAGTATTCAGAGTGTAGAAGTGCAAAACATATTTTGCATACTAGGGACAACAGAAACTGTTCCCATTTGTTGATGATATTTTATAGATTTTTATTTGCTTGTTTGTTTTTTTCTAAGGCAATTGGGGTTAAGTGGCTTCCCCAGGGTCACACAGTTAGTAAGTGTCAAGTGTCTGAGGTCGGATTTGAACTCAGGCCCTCCTAACTCCACGGCTGGTGCTCTATTCACTGCACCACCTAGCTGCCTGGAACATTTATAGTTTGATACTTGAATACTCGAACATGTAGTCTTTCCTTAAAGACCTCTGATGAGGGGAAACTCACAGCCTCCCAGGTGATCCCATTTCATTTTGGGATATCTCTTATTGTTAGGAAGTTTTTCCTTACATCAAGTCTTTTTGGTTACAAGAGAGAATTCTGTGGGGAGTGGATAGGAAGGATACTTGGAAGGTACAGTGATATTTTAAAAAGAGTTCCAGACAAAAATGTTAGCAGTGCCTGGCACATACAAAATGCTAAGTAAATACTTATCAATTGTTTGGGAGGGATAGATAATAATAAAAGGATCGCAAAATCATGTGCTTTAGAGCTTTAAGGGATTGTAAAGAGCATCTCCAGGGATTCTTAACCTGAGCTCTGTGAAGTTGTTTTCTTTTGTAAGAAATATTTTGCTTAACTGAATTCTGGTATAATTTGTTTCCTTCGTAATCTTATTTATTTTATTTTAGGCAATGGAACACCTTATTCTGAGAAGAAGTCTTTAGATATCACCAAACTTCTAGAGAGGTCCATGACACATGCAAAAAAAGGTAAGAATGACCCACTCTAGGGGCAGCTAGGTGGTGCAGTGGATAGAGCACTGGCCCTGGAGTCAGGAGTACCTGAGTTCAAATCCGGCCTCAGACACTTAACACTTACTAGCTGTGTAACCCTGGGCAAGTCACTTAACCCCAATTGCCTCACTAAAAAAACAAAGAATGACCCACTCTAATTCCACATCCATTAATGGACATTTCCAAAGGGATTTAAAATTTTCAAGGCAGTTTGCATCATTAGTTTGCTTCTCACCACAATCTTGTAAGATGGGTAGTGCAGATATTATCACTCATCCCCCTAATTATAGTGAAGAAGCAGGTTCAGAGAGATTAAATTGTAGCACACAGTTAGAAAGTGGATTTAAACCCAGGTCTCTCGGCCAATTATTCAGAATTCTTTCCATTGTACCCAAGCTGTCATTCACCTATTGGTAAAAATAGAGAACATCATGACGATTGTGTCTGTACAGGCTCAGGGAACTTAGGTTAAGCTTGGGTAGGGTGAGTCTCATTTCAGAATTCTAAAGGCTCTAATGCACACAATAGGGGCTGATGCCGAATTCAGGTTGATTAATTGACAAGCATTATTTGGCCAATTTGCAAGCAGCCATTGAGAACAGTGAGTTGTTTTTACCAAGTACCCAGACTGTGGCCAGCACTCAGTGCATACTAACCACCACAGAGACAGCAGATACATGTTAAAGCTGTGACAGGATAATTGATTTTCTCCATGAAGATTCAAGCCTTGGAACTCCTCTTTTCAAATCTTAAATGATTATATGCTTATGTCTACTGTGAAGTCTATTGAGGTACTGATCAGAAATTAGACTGGAAGCCAGGAGAAAGTAGGTGTAGTCCCAACTCTGAAACCATTATATGACCTTAGTGTATGAACTTAGGCTAGCCAGTTTCCTGGCTAGCAGTTTTCTGTATTTGGGGCATGCTCTCCTGATACACGGGCCTCCCAGAATAGCTATTTTGCTATTTTAGTTTCAAAGTGTCCTGTGAGTATGCATTCTCTAAAACCATAGTTCCTGAGCTCTCTTTAGTGTGTTTGGATTTCCTTTCGTTGTCCAGATGACACAATTCTTTCAAAGCAAAGGCTTTAAGGAAATAGCATAGTAAGAAAATTTGCAATAGAACACTACCCCTCCTCTCCAACTAGTGCACATTCTTTTTGCGTGTGTGTGTGTGTGTGGGGGGTAGCGACAATGACTTGCCCAGGGTCACACAGCTTGCAAATGTCAGGTGTCTGAGGTTGGATTTGAACTCAGGTCCTCCTGAATCCAGGGCCAGTGCTTTATCCACTATGCCACCTAGCTGCCCAAGTATTTGGTAACCAAGTGGGGCAGGGCCTGGAGTCAGGAAGACATGAGTTCAAATTCAGCCTTCAATACTTATTAGCTGTGTGACCCTGGGCAAACTTAGTTTTCTCAATTGTAAAATGGTGATAATAATAGTACCTACCTCTCAGGGTTGTTCCAGTGAGGATTAAATATGAGAGTATTTATAGAGTGCTTAGCACATAGTAGGTGATTAATAAATGTTTGTTCCCTTCCTTCCTAAGGTCCCTTCCAGCCCTGACATTCTATATTTTGTCTTCTAAAAGCCCTCACAACTATATTATCCTGTATTCTATGATTATAAGGTTGCTTCTATCTCTCACATTGTCTTCCATCTTTTAAGAACATCTAGTTCTGACTTTCGATGTCCTAGAATCCGAGTTCTGACATTTTGTGTTCTAATGGCCTTCCCAGCTCTGACATTTTATGATTCATGCCCTAATGTCCCTTACAACTGATTCAATCACTGAGCTTCTGACTGAGGTGTACGTTCAAACTAACCATTGTCCCAGTGTGCTTATAGGTGGTGAGATGCTTAGAAAATAAATAGGAATGTTTCCTCCTTCAGAATAAAAACTGTGCCATTTAAACAATGCTCAAGTTTCTGGCCCCTGTGATTATCTGATTAGAGGTGGGTGAGTGTATTCATCATTTCCTAAGAACATCTATGAGGTCTCTGCTGTAAATCTAATGTACTTACCTGGAACATTTTAAGTGGTATTAAAAATAAGTTTCTGAGAATTTATAGCTTATGACAAAGAGGCAGTGGCAGCCCCGGGGACAAGAGTGACATTTCTTTCTCCTACTAGATTGAGCTGGAGTTTCCAGCTGTCAGGTGACCATAACCCATTCTACCCAGCTTACTTGCTTTCATTACCTTCTCACCTGGCTGAGAAGGACTCAGAAACATAATTACAGAATGTTAGACACAATCCACTAATAACATGGATAGGGAAACCACTATGGTGGAGCCTGGAGTCAGAAGAGCCGAGACCTCCTGACTTCAGGTCCATTATCTCTCTGTTCTATACATATCATCTTGGTTTAAGCCTTTGCTACAGCTCATATCCTTCTAGGCTCTGAGTTTTTAAATTAATAAGTGAAAAATCACATCCTTCTTGGGCAGTTGGATACTGTGCTTAGGTGGATAGAGCCCATTCCAATTCTTTTAAACCAGTTGAACCCATTTGCTCAAACAGGGGGTGGCTTAGGTTCATTCTGAATTCTCCTACATGTTGTTAAGAGGGGTTTCAAGTATTTAAATAGGAGAGAGGAAAACATATCCATGTCCCAGCAAGGAGGGAGAATTATTGGTCAAGAGGTGAGCTATTTCAAATATGGCCTTGGAGGCTTGACACTTACTAGCTGTGTGACCCTGGGCAAGTCACTTAACCCCAATTGCCTCGCCAAAAAAAAAAATTCAAAAAAAAAAAAAAGAGGTGAGCTATAAGGAACTCTAGCAGTTTGGGGCAGTGGTTAGTATACTGGTATGGAGTTAGGAAGACCTGGGCTCAATCCTGCCCCTGACATTTACCAGATGGGCAACTGGAGACAAGTCACTTATCCTCTCTGAGTCTCCATTTCATCACTTGTAGAATGGGAGAAATAATCTTTGAATGAATTCAAAGTAAGCCTTTCTGTTAACTATCATCCATAAGGTCTAGTTCTGTCTGTCTTCTGATATTAGGTGGAACATGTCTTTTTTTAAGTATTTCTCCCCCAGTTACATGTAAAAACAACTTTTAACATTAAAAAAAAAGTTTTGAGTACCCAATTCTATACTTTCTCCTCCCTTCTCCCCCCTCCTTGAGAGGTAAACAACAATCTGATGTACATTATATGCATACAATCATGTAAAACGTTTCCATATTAGTCATGTGTGCAAAAAAAACTTCAAACTAAAAAAAAGAAAGAAAGAAAGTAAAACAAAGTATGTTTTGGTCTGTATTCAGATACCATCAGTTCCTTCTCTAGAGGTAGACAACATTTTTCATCCTAAGTCCTTTGGGATTGTCTTGGATCGTTGTATTGCTGAGAATACCTAAGTCATTTATAGTTGTTCATCATACAATATTGCTCTTACTGTATACACTGTTTTCCTGGTTCTGCTCACTTCACTCTGTATCAGTTCATGTAATTCTTTCCAGGTTTTTCTGAAATCGTCCAAGCAGAACATGTCTAATCCCCCTTTTACAAGGCAGTACTTTAGATGCTAGAGGTCTGCAGCCATTATCCCTTCTAAATTTTCTCCTCTCCAGCTAAAACATCTCCATTTCCTTCATCTCTTCCTCCTATGACAGCTTCTGGTTTTCTCTCCATCTTTACCACCTTCCTCTGTATACAATTTGGCTTGTCCAGGATCTTCCTACAGTGTAATGCTCTGAATTGAACTTGATTCTCCAAATATGGTTTGACCATAATTGGACTCTTTATATGGCCTAAGATCAGGTTAAGTTTTGGGGCTACCTCTTCACATTCCTGACATATCAAAATGGAGTTCAACCCTGGATTTGTGATCTCTGTTTTTTAATTATAAGAACTGCTATCTAGCTGCATCTTCCCCATCCTATACTTGGGGGACTGATATCAAGTGGGCTCTTGGGCCTATGTCCTGTAACGATTGGAATGATGCCACCTGCTGGAGACTTACTGTAGAAAAGCTCCACCATGAGGAGAAGGTCTCTGAGGGCAAGACCATGCATCTTTTCTTTGGTGTCAGGAAGTGATGTTTGCTTGTGGGAGGAAGAAGGGTGAGGCTGGAGCTCTGACTCTCTCTCTTTCATGTGGACTCCAGTGGAGAGCAGAGCTAGGAATGCTCTCTCCCTTTAATAGATAGATGAATTTAGGCCTTTCTCTTTCTCGTCACAAAATTCTTATTCTCCTTAATAAATGCTTAAAAGTCTAACTCTTGCTAAAGCTTATAATTTATTGGTGACCACTCATTAGATTTTAGACAGACTAGCTAGAATTTTAGCCTCTTACAGTCCTAAAAGTCAAGTAAGCCATCTATTTCAACGTTTTCCTGTTTCCTTCTCAAAGTACCCTTGCCCTGGTGCTCTTAATAGAATGATCCTATGATTTCTTTTTTCTTTGTATAGGGCAATGAGGATTAAGTGACTTGCCCAGGGTAACACAGCTAGTAAGGGTCAGAAGCAGCACCTGAACCAGGTCCTCTTGATGTGACGGTCAAATTTCTATCGAGTGTGCCATGCCACTTCTCGAGTAACTGAATGAATATACATACATGGAAACAGAGCTGGAAGGGATCCCAGAGATTACTTAGCCCAACTCCCTCATCTTGAAGATAAGGAAATCTAGACTCAGAGAGAAAGAGGTTAGTCCAAGGTCATACAGGGAATAAATGGCAGCAAAACTTAGTTTTGCTGACTCCAAATCTAGTGCTCTTTCAACTATTCCATACTGAGCTGGGAGGGACTAGAGAGGTCATTGAGTCCACCTAAGTTGCCTGTCCACTTGTTACCTCCATAATGTATCTCACGTATGTATCCCTTCACTCACACATTCACCACCATATTTCAAGTCATCTTGCTGGGACTTTTTGAATTGCTTCCAAATCTGTTCTCCATCCTCATCTCTCCCTCCCCCCTTTTTTTTCAGGGCAATGAGGGTTAAGTGACTTGCCCAGGGTCACACAGCTAGTAAGTGTCAAGTGTCTGAGGCCAGATTCAGGTCCTTCTGAATTCAGGGCCGGTGCTTTATCCATTGTGCCACCTAGCTGCCCCCTATCTCTCCCCTTTTTAATCCATACTTCATACAGCTGCCAAAGCATTTCTAAAATATTGTACCAACTATATCACTGCTCTGTTGAGTAATTTCCTATGCCTCCCTATTGCCTCAATAGGATTGAACATAGACTCATCTGTTTGGCATTTGAAATCTTTTACAAGTTGACTCCAATCTACCATTCCAGGCATATTACACATTATTTCCCTTTACTCACTCTGTGGTCCAGAAGAACTGATCTTCTTGTTTGTATTTCACACATGACATTCCATCACCTTGGTTCTCTCTCTCTGTCCCCTACTCCAGGAATGCATTCACCTCTGTCAGTCTAACTCTGATCTCAGATTTTTGGATGATTTGAGCCATTTCACACAAGCAGGAAGTAGCGGAGCTGAGATTAGAATCTCTAGCTTTTAGAGTGCAGCTCTTATATTTCCTACAGGAAGTCTTTCTTAATTCCTCCATCTTCTAGTTCTAACACCATTCCCCCTCCCTCTTTTGCCTTGTGTAGACTTAGATGTATATGAGTTGTTTCCTTTCTTGCCCCACTACCCTTCCCCAACATAATTTTAGTCTTTCTATCTATACCTTGCATACTGCCTGGCACATTTTTGTTGTTGTTGAGTCATTTTCAGTCATTTCCAACACTTTGACCCCATTTGATATTTTCTTGGCAAAGATATGGGAGTGGTTTGCCATTTCCTTCTCCAGCTCATTTTACAGATGAGGAAACTGAGGCAAACAGGGTTAAGTGACTTGCTTAGGGGATACAGCTACTAAATGCCCGAAGCTAGATTTGAACTCAAAAAGATGAGTCTTCCTCCTTCCAGGCCCAGAGCTCTGTGCACTATGACCCTACCTGGATGGTAGTATAATAGATGCTTTATCATAGACATAGAGCTAAAAGAGGCCTCAGAAGTCATTTAGTCTAACCGCCTCATTTTATAGATAAGGAAACTGAGGGCCATGAAAGTTAGGTGTCTTATCCAAGGTCACACTGTTAGTATATCACAGGAAAGACTTGGATATTGATTCAATGACTAGAGAGCGAGTGTTCTTTCTACTGTAGCAGATGCTTCATCAATTGCTTTATTTACCTCAGTATCCAGAGGTAGAGACTGAGGTTGAGAGTGGGGGGATGGACTTGCCCAGAGGCTCATTGTTGGCAGGACCACTGTTAGAAGTCCCATCTTCAGCGTCCTACTCCAAGTCTTTTGCCCCTACACTGTGACTCCTCTGCCCAGTTGGTATTATAACAGAAAGAGGAAACATATCTATAGTGATTTAAGGTTTGCAAAGCTCTTTCCCAATAGCAATCCTGTGAGACAAAACAGATGGGGAAATCGAGGAACAGAAAATGAAAGGACTTGACCCAGGGTCACAGAACTAGTAAATGTTTGAGTTAGGATTCAAACTTTGGTCTCCTGTCTCTAAATCCACACATTTTCTACTACTGCGTGCTGCCTTCTCTCTCTTCAGTTAAAGAGAAAGCTGTCTGGACATCCCACACTGTTGCCTCAGTCCTTGCATCTAGTGCAGGGGCTGAAGATAGTCACTGACTATGAGTGTGGGCTGTGTTGCGTAGGTGCTCAGGACCACAGGTTGGATCCTTCTGATTCACAGCTTAACACTTTCGCTCTCCCCCTCACAGCTCCCTAGGCCCTCCTGGCTTCCTCTGACCAAGTCCCAGATGCTCCCCACCAGTCTCCATTCCCCACAGTGACCGGGCGTCCCTAGATCCCCTGCAGGGAGCAGAGGGCTAAGTGCTCAGGGCTCACAGATCTCCCTGCCTCAGCCCCATCTGACTGAATTCTAAGGCTGTAGCATTCCCATCACTATGCTTTTACTCCTCAGTGCTCCAGTGGTGAGATTTCATTCTCTTTTCAAAAGTCAATGCTACCTCATTATGCAAAGAAGCTGAGGGAGGATCTCACTTATTTGAAAAGCAGTTTCCATCCAAAATGGTCCCTCTGGACCTCAGGCCATTTGCTCCATTCTGCTACTCCCCACCCCCTCCCCATGACTATTCCTTCTTTTCTTTCTCAGAAGCCCAGAAAGTGGGATGGCAGGAGCTATTTGCCAGTTTTAGATACAGAAAGAGCTCCAGCCTCAAGGTTCTGGGGAAAGGAACATTACTAGAGAATGGGAAGATGATTGTCTTTCCTTCCCCCTGATTCCTTTTTCCCTCTGTGGTCACACCACTCCTGAGTCTTTTATGCCCCCCCATTACCCCCTTGTTTTTGTGATTATTCCTTCTTCTCTTTGATCATTCCCTTTTCCCTTCCTGACCTTCCTTCTCCCCTATTTTTGTGTCCATTCTATTCCCTCCTTGTAATCATCTACCATCCTCTTTTCTTCTCTCTTCCCCCCTTCTTCCTCTAGGACATATCCTTGCTCTTCGATCATCCCTTCCTCTCTTAGATACTGTTTTCTTTCTCTGTTACTATCTCTTTTCTGTTTCCTAAGCCATCTCCCTTTCCTTCTTTCTGATACCTTTCTCTCATCACTTTCCCTGTGACCATCTTTCCCCTGTTCTCTGACAATCCTGTTTACTTCCTTCGACCCTCTTCCCCTCTGCGACATGACCACCTCTGATTATTCCTATTCCTTCCTTCTGATTCTCTTTTCTCCCTGTAATTATCGCCTTCTTTTTTTGTTCTCTGAGCCCCTTTCTCTCTGTAACCACTTCTTCCCTCTGTGACCTTCCCTCTTCCTTCTCTCTGATACTCTTTTCTCTGGGTAGAGAAAACCTTCCTCTTCCTGTGACATCAACCTCTATTCCCTTTCTCCTACTGTGACCATCCCCTTCCCATCTCTAATCACCCTTCCCCATATCTTCTCTATCTTCCTGCTTCCTCTCCAATTCTCTTTCCCTTCTATGACTACTTCCCTCCCTTTTCTTAGAACAATCCTTTCTTAGTCAAACAATATCCCATCTAGTCTAAGTTAGGTATATGCTTGGCATCCTAACATCCATATTCCAGGCTGTTCCAAGTGGGAAGCATCTTGGTCAGGCCAACACAATTTACTTCTTTCCAGGTGGAGATCCTGGACTCCTGTCCTCTTTAGCAACTGCAAGAACTTGAGATTGAAATTCTTAAAGGCAGACTCAGTGTCATTGCCCAGAAGTAAAAGTATATGGGAAGAGATGGTGTGCATTGCTTAAGGCTCTCCATGCCTGTAGATGGGAAATGAAGCACTTCCTTTTCTACTACTGGCCAGGCATAATGATGGTTATAGTGAAGGCTATCCCCATGCTCAAAATATCTCCTCTCCTCTCCTTCATTTCTTGAAACTGCTTGCATTAAAGAACTCATTCAAGTGCCATCTCCTTCAGGAGGGCTTTCCTGATGACTTTTTAGTTGTCATTCTCCTTTCCCTACCCCTTCCAATCACCTTGTATTTATTTTGTATATATCCTATTTACATCTCTGTGCCCAGTAGAATGTAAATTCTTTGAAGACAAGGGCTGACTTACTTTTGCATTAGTAACATCAATGCCTAACACAGTGCCTGACATATAGTAAGAGCTCAACAAATGCTGTCTGACATACCATGCTAGTCTCTCTTCCCTAGGTTTTTATGCCTTCCCAATTCTTCTCTTACTTGAGAGCTCCTTCTCAGTCTCTTTTACTGGATTATTATATTTTTCTATCCCTTCCTCTTGGTGATCTCATCAGCTCCTGTGGGTTCCATGATTATCTCCAAGCACATGACTCCTACATCTGTGTTTCTAGCTCTAGTCTCTCTCCTGATCTCTACTCCTACATCACCAACTGCAAATTGGATATCTCCAAATGGACATCCCAGAGGTACTTTAGTTGTTTTTTGGGTTTTTTTGTGAGACAATGAGGGTTAAGTGACTTGTCCAGGGTTACACAGCTAGTAAGTGTCAAGTATTTGAGGTCAGATTTGAATTCAGGTCCTCCTGAATCCAGGACCAGTGCTTTATCCACTGCGCCACCTAATTGCCCCTGAATCATGTAATTTTAAAAGATAAACATTAATTTAGCCACTGGTATTCATTGAAGAATTGAATCACATCAGTACTGACATCCTGAGAGAACTGTGGAAATTTTGTGAACCAAACTGACTCCATTTTCAACATTGTCCTGTAAATTCTACCTGCTTGCTAATTATGGGAATTGAGTGACATCCTGTTTTGTATTCAGAAAATTGTACCTGTTTGCTCTCACTGTCCCAACTTGGAAAGTCCCTGATCTTTTCTTCAATTAGAAACAGTTTACCTAATCTGGCATCCTATTTTCTTTTAACACATAAATATCTGTCTCCACCTGCATTTGGGGAGCAGTGCAGGGCTGAGGAAGCCTGGTCCTGATTTGCTATGTAACTGTCATGCATTGCTTAATAAATTGATATGTTTGGAAGCTCAAACCTTTGTTTCCTTAAGTGATTTCAGATTTTGCTTGTTACAGTCTTCAAATGTACTACTGAAAAAAATCTAAGGGTTAGAAAAAAATGTAGTAAGGGTAAGGAACAATAGCTAGATGACACTCAGGTAGATTCATGAAATAGGAATACCTAGAAGAAGGTCTCTAGAACATTGGGTAGACCTTCTCTGGAGAATTTCTGGTTGAACATGGACAAGAGGTGTAGTTGGCTAATAATCTACACTGATGGAAAGAGTGCTGGTCTCAGTGAAATCACAGATCTATGAAAGTTTTAAAATTTGTTCTCTCTTCTAGCTCTGGCATTCAGTGTTCTAATTTAGTGTTCTAAGCATGATGTCAGACTTGCCTGTAGGCTGCAAGTCGCTGGCAAAACTCCCCAGGGAGTTTGAATCAGATTAAAATGTAATTGGGAAATATTTAACAAAATAAATAAAAATACAATATAGTGCAGATAATGTTAATTTGTGGTTTTCGAAGTCAATGTGCAGGAATACCACTAATATAGTGGGTAAAGAAGGAGATTCAGGAAAATCACAGTTTGACTCCTACCTGCATAAGAATACATACTGGTTGTGTGATTCTGAGTAAGCCAGTTCAGTGTTCCCTGTCCCCAAAACAGTAATCTAAGATTCTAAGATTGGCAATTGCTCTGTACCAGTAAAAGGAGTTTTTCTCCCTGGGAGTTCCCACATTTTTGTTGTTACATTTCAGGAGGGGACAAAGTAGATGGGGAAGATCTGTTGAATGAAATGGGAATGTTTAACCTGGAAGAAAGAAAGGAAGATAAGATGGTTTTCTCTGTATATCTAAAGAGCTATTATAATGTAGGGGGCTAAAATTCTAGCTATACTATCTAAAATCTAATGAGTGGCCACCAATAAATTATAAGCTTTAGCAAGAGTATTTACATGTTTAAGTATTTATTTATTATTTTTTTTTTTAGTGAGGCAATTGGGGTTAAGTGACTTGCCCAGGGTCACACAGCTAGCAAGTGTTAAGTGTCTGAGGCTGGATTTGAACTCAGGTCCTCCTGATTCCAGGGCCAGTGCTCTATCCATTGCGCCACCTAGCTGCCCCTGTTTAAGTATTTATTAAAGAGCATTAGGATCAGAGAGAAAGGTAAAAATCTAACTATTTCTAAGAGACCCCATCAACTGACCTGTCATGGCAAGGTCAGGAACCAACAAAGAAAGATAAAGAAGATGGTTGGGAAAAATGTTGGATTTAGAGTAAAATGACCCCAGTTCAAATCCAGGTTGTTGCTTTCTACCTATGTAAATGAGGGCAAGTTGTTTAACCTCCTGGGGTTTCTTCACCTGTAGAATGGGGTGGAGGGGAGAGGTTTGAATTGGATGATCTTTAGAATATTTTTTTTTTCGGGGCAATGGGGGTTAAGTGACTTGCCCAGGGTCACGCAGCTAGTAAGTGTCAAGTGTCTGAGGCTGGATTTGAACTCTGGTACTCCTGAATCCAGGGCCAGTGCTTTATCCACTGTGCCACCTAGCCACCCCCTAGAATATTTTTAATTTCTAAATCTATGATCTTATTTTGTAGCATTCTAAGGGGAGAACTGGACGGAAGTAGCAAGAAGGTAGATTTTGACTCAATAGATAGAAGAATTTCCTATCAAAGCTGCCCGGTTAATTAGCTGGCTGTTTAAGGAGTAAAAGAAGTCACTCTCCCAGGCAGAGGCTGAATGACTGACCACTGTGTGGGGGTTTGCTGCTGAATAAACCATATGGTTTATAAAATATATATGAATATATTTATATCTCTACTGCTATCTCTCTTTCTCTCTCTCTCTCTCTCTCTCATCTATCTCTCTATCTATTCATAGAATGTCAGAAGGGCAGTTAGGTGGCACAGTGGCTAGAGCAATGAGCCTGAAGTCAGAAAGACTCATTTCCCTGAGTTCAAATCTGGTCTCAGACACTTCCTAGCTATGTAACCATGGGCAAATCACTTAACCTTGTCTGCCTCAGTTTCTTCATCTGTAAAGTGAATTGGAGAAGAAAATGACAAATTGCTCCAGTATCTTTGCCAAGAAAACCCCAAATGGGGTCATGAAGAGTCAGGCATGACTGAACAACAAAAAAATGTCAGAGCTAGTAGAAGGTCACTTAGGACAAAAGTATCAAATTTGTGGTCCAAAAGCCGGCTGCAAAATTCCTGAGTGCAGCCCAAATCAGATGGCGAGTTGGAGGGAGCCTTAGAACTTGGTCCAGAGAACACAGAGGAACCTTGGCACATAGGACATAGGAATGTTGGTGCTAGAAATGATCTAAGACCTCAGGAAAAAAAATGTCAGTCAGAAGTGACCTTGTTCTCTAGAATTTTAGAGGTAGAAGGCATGTTAGAGATGATCTAATCTAAAATCCCGTTTCATAGTGAGTAGGATATGGTGGATTTGAGTCAGTTCAGACTCTGAGCCTGGGATCTGGAAAGTTCCCAGCCCCCAGTCCCTGTTATTGTTAGACCATTCTGTCCATATTCCATCCCCAAAACTGATTCATCTGTTCTGCCAATCCCACTGGATGAATCAATTTTTGGGTCCCAACATGTATACCTGGTTGGAGATCACCTCGATTCTAGATATTCTCTTTTCAGGGGAAGAAAAGAATTTGATTAGGAGGGCAGCCATGACTGAGTGGGACAATATTCATCCAATTGCAGGAGAAGAGCCATGGGATGAACAGAAATTTCCCCTCCAAGACCCAGGGTGGGATAGTAATGACCTGGTCCACTGACCCATGTGAGGGCTTTGTGATATATGATTATTCAGGGGATTAAAACTGCAGTACCCTGTGGGCAGAATCTTAACAGGATATCAGAAATTATACAGGAGAAGGATGAATCCCCCACTGCCTCTCTCACCCGGCTCAAAGAAGGCATGAGAAAATATTCAGGGCTAGACCCTGATGGGAATACGGCACAAACCATTCTCAAGATGAATTTTGTGATTAATTCTTGGACAGACATTAATAAGAAATCACAAAAAGAACAAAACTGGTCCCCTAAAACTTTGGATGGGTTACTTCAGATGGCTCAGACAGTCTTTGTAAGGCAGGGTGAGGCAGAGAAGAAAGAACAAGGCCAAATACTTTGTCAGCAATTACAGCAACAACGGGAGCAGTCTAAAATTATGCTCCAGATTGCCCAGGCCTCAACTTAAAGGGACAAGGAGAGAAAGCATTCTGTAAAACCAACCCCTCCGGGGTATCCTTACAAATGTGGGAAAGGGGAAAAATTGGATGTTCAAAAAGAAACAAATCATTGCAAGAGAAAGGAGAATTAAGGTAATAGACCTCTTGATTAGCCCCTACCACACTTTAGAGTGGGCTGGTCAGGAAGAAGTAACATTTTATGGCTGTTTACTTGTCATAGGCAGGTGATGGGCTTCTTGTTGTCTTGTGCATTTATGTGTCTAAAAAATGTTGTAATTGTGTTTTAACTTTTGGTTGTACTCCCGTAGACTTTCAGAGTGGTGGCCAGGCTCTAAAGGTGGGGGAAGGGAAGCCTCTGACTTCTCTTTACAGGTGTGTGTTTACTTAAAAGTTTGAATTTGGAATTGAGACGTAACTTCTTTGCTATGCATTCATAGCCTTAGATGAACATTGTAAAAGCTGGTTTTAAAAATGTTGTTACTTTGAAATCTTGTGTAGTGGAATGGTTAAAAATCAGGTGTTAGGTGTACAAGTTTCAAAAATAAAAAAGAACTCTAGTGAAGTGTGATTTATGGCTGCCAAATGCCTTGGCAGAGAAAGAAAAAACCCCCCGCTGCTCTCTTTCTATCTCTCCCTTCCCCTCAGGTGTTGGCTGTGCAGTGTCAGGGTGAGAGGGAGAGAATGTTTAGAAAATTTTAAGGTGCCCAGAGAATTTTAAATAATTGGTAAAAGCAAGTAAAGCACATAGAAAGAAAGTTGTGCCTTTTTAAAACTGAGAAAAAGAAAAGGGGGGGGGGAATGTACACTTGCCACAATTTAAGGTGCACTGCCACTTTAAGTGCTAACCTGCCAACCTGTAATTTCAAGGTCTGTGAATTCTGGAAGAAATAAAAGAGTAATTGAATTTGATTGGAAAACTAAAATACTGTTAAAGTTTTAAAGTTACTTTAAATGGGTATATGTGTGTTAAAATTAGGAATAATTGTAAATTATGGGACTCAGAGGAAACAAAACAATTGATGGTCTTAGCAAAAACAGGCATGTGTTTCTTTAGGACACAGAGGAAAGCACTGGAAGAGACTTCTTTTAACTTGTAAACTTGCTGGAAAAGAGCCTGTTATAGATTGTGAAATTCCTAGACAAGGAATGATTTTACTGAGGATTTATAAGGTTGCTTATTACATCTTTACATCAGGAAAAGTTTAAATTTGAGAAGAAGGAAAGAAAAACTAAGCAACATGTGTGAGTCTCCTGGTAAATATTTTTGGTCATTGTAACTTCATGAGAGTAGAGGTTTGCTATTTAAGATAAAATATTTTGGGACTGTAATTTATAATATTGTTTTGAGTTTTGAATTCAGGTATAGTTGTCTGGAATCATCAAGCCAGTGATCAAGTACTGGAGAGAATGCCACAAAGCAATACTGCAAGAGGGAATGTGCTGCTTACAGGTGGAGGTATCTGGGAAAAAGCTGAAAAGGACGATCTGGGTCTCATCTGAGGTAGGCTCCTTCTGGCTCATTGTGTTCTTGCTGAAAAGGAAATATTTCCCCACCTGGCTACCCCTGAATCTGGCTATCTAGACCCCAGAATACTGCTGCACTGGTTGTTACTTGTGACTTGCCTGAAATCAAACAGAACTAAGGATGTTTTATCCTGGCATTATAATCATGTCCCTGCTTTTTCTTTTATAGCAGATTTCTATAATCAGAGCAAGTAGTCAGTAGAAGAAATGAGCACAATTCAAGTATGCAAGATTTTACTGTTTTCAGTTTAAATGTGTTTAAACTTGATATGCCAAACAATAAGGTTTGTTAATATTCGGGTTTGCCATCGCCTGCTAATATTTATATGGTGTTATGATAAGGTTAAATTAACTGAATATCTTTTTGGTTTAGAAGAAAGCGAAATTCCTCCCCATTGCAAACATTAGAAGGAGGATGGTTATAGAAAAAGGATTTACTTGAGGTGATAAATCTACCCAGTCACATCTCTGTTATGTACTGCCAAGGGCACCAAGTTACCAACTCCATAGCACAAGGGAAGGGTAGACATTGCTGCTAGCCATTTACCTGTCCACCCTAGCCCTGGTCCCCTTGCACCCTATTAGGCCCCAAAGATATTACCCCTTCCTATAACAAGGAAGAGATTATAAGTTTTTACTGTTAAACCAGATAGCTGCAGGATTTGAATCCCTGTTCTGGTTGGTTACTATAAATAAAAATGTGGATTTGATAAATTACATATATTACAATCAATAGAGGTTTATAAATCATACCAGAGATGCTGTGAAAGGCATGTCCCAGCAACTGGATGCTACTAGCAGTATGGCCTGGGAAAATAGACCCATCTGGGACTGTACTGTTAGGGATGAAGCCAGTCTATTACCCAAACACTGAGGGGGCTCCTTGCCCTATCTGAAGAATTGGCTAGAAATTCAGGAGTGGACTCTATGTTTCCTGGTCCCTGGTTTAGGGTGATATCCATGGTAATAGGAATATTTGGGGTTCTTCTCATACTTCCCTGTTTAGTCCCTTGCTTTATAGGTTTGATACAGCATACGGTCCGGCAGATACAACTCACGGTAACCCAAAAGTTCATGGAGAAAGGAGAAAAGACCCTGATTCTGAAACTTCAGAAAGGAGAGACCAGTGATGAGCTGGACTTGGATCAGCAGGCTGAAAATCTGTATAATTGCTGGGAGAAGGAATCAAGCCAGTGATTCAAGTCCAGTGTGTGCTTTCCGAGCAAAAGAAAAAGGGGGGATTGAATGAGATATGGTGGACTTGAATCAGTACAGACTCTGAGGCTGGGGTCTGCAAAGTACCCAGCCCCCAGTTCCTGTTATTGTTAGACCATTCTGTCCATATTCCATCCCGTTGTTAAAACGTACCTCTTCCCCACCTTGTTCTGAGGCCAAGCAGGAGTGCTGTGTCCTGTTAGCACAGACTCACCCAGATACTACCTCTCCCTTCTTGCATTCCTAAGCCCTAGCTCCTGGTACCATCTCTCCCTTCTTCCCCTTGTCCCCTCCTTACATGGGTGGAGTGGTTTGACCCTTTCCCCCTCCCCTTCCCCCCAGCTCTCAAACCCAGTTGAGCATGCCTCCATACCATGATCACACGCTGAACACACATGCTGGGTGAGACACAATTGGATGTTAGATTGTGAGCTCACCCTGTGCGTGAGGGGACTAAAAATTCCATAAAACCCAACTCATGAGCTCATCAGCACACTCCTCACCCCTTGCATGGGGTTGCCCATTCTCATGAGAATGAAATAAATCTGTCTCTGCCTGACTTGGTAGTCTCTTTGAATTATTTGGGTAAACTGAGGCAATTGTCTCATACAATAGAAAGCTTCTTGTGGAAGCATGAAATTCCCTGACAATGTCATGTCAAGTGTTGTGACCTGAGGCAGCTAGGTGGCACAGTGGATAAAGCACTGGCCCTGGATTCGGGAGGACCGGAGTTCAAATTTGGTCTCAGACACTTGACACTTACTAGCTATGTGACCCTGGGAAAGTCACTTAACCCTCATTGCCCTGTCAAAAAAAAAATGAGATGTTCTTAGTCATCTGCTAAAAATCTTCCAGCATAAGACGCCTATATTTATTATTAAAGTGAACAATGTGTTTATTGAAATAACTTTCATGGAAACTCTCAGCCAGTATCATTAATCCTTCAGCCCTAGGGTGGGGCATCCCTTAAGTCTTTACACCCTTTTCCATCTGGAGAAATCTAACCTTCCTGTCAGACCTTCTGCACCCCTAAGTCTGTAGGTCACCTTGAGGATAAGGGAAGTCTTGGAGGCTGGGAGCTCCAGAACATGGAGGATTTAAAAAAGGAAAGGATCGTAAAGACCCTCTAGTCTAATGTCCTCATAGGAAGTAACTGAGGCTAAAGAGCTGAAATGTCACACAGGTAGTAGAGGCAATGGAGTTACCATGTGGATAAAGGGCTGAAATTAGAATGAGGAAGACCTGAGTTCAAATCCTTCCCTATCAGATATTAACTAGCTGTGTGATGCTAGGCAAGTCCTTTTGTCTCTCTCAGCCTCAGTTTAACTGTGCAATGGAATAATAATAGCTCTTTGATCATAGTATAGTTGTCAGGATCAAATGAGATAAGCGCTTTGCAAACCAATGCCTGTCAGCTATTATTATCATTAATGTCATCATAACCATTAGTAATAGTAATTAGCAGAGCAAGGATCCAAATCCAAGTCCTCTGACTCCAAAATGCACACTCTTTCTCCAGTGAGGTGATTCTTCATGTACACAGGCAAATTCTGTAGCTACAGGACTTTTTAGAACAGCTCTGAGTTCCATCCAGGATGATCCCAGTCCTAACTTCCAGGATGGCTGTGGGCAGAATGCTAGAGAGGCTGCTAGGCACTCTCCTCTAGGCACCTCTGACAGGTTGGAGACATTCCAGTACCTGGGGCCTTTAAGATGTAGTAAGATTGGGGGCAGCTAGGTGGCACAGTGGATAGAGCACTGGCCCTGGAGTCAGGAGTACCTGAGTTCAAATATGGCCTCAGACACTTAACACTTACTAGCTGCGTGACTCTGGGCAAGTCACTTAACCCCAATTGCCTCACTAAAAAAAAAAAAAAAGATGTAGTAAGATTGGTTTCTTTTTGCTCTTGCATTTTGAAGTTTACAAAGTACTTTCCTCAGTTTAACAAACCCAAGCAGCAGGTAGTAGGAAGATAATGACTTCTAGAGGAGGGAAGTAAGGTCCCGGGAGAAGTGCAAGTCTCCTTCCCCTTCCTCACTTTCCCCAGGGGAATTAAGGCACAGAGATGGGAAAGGCTTATCTAGAGTCTTAGTTGTCATTTCCCTTCTCTGTCTTATTTGATCATCACAACAATCCTGGGAGTTAGATGCAAATATCACCTCCATTTCACATCTTAGAAAACTGAGGCAGGGAGGGGTTAAATGACTTGCCCACCAAATATATGAGACTGGATTTGAACTCAGGTCCTCCTGACTCCAGGTACTACCTACAGTACCAATGGGTAGTGTACTGGGATTAGAACTTTCCTGATGCCAAGTCTATAACTGCCTCCACTACACCAAGCTCTCCAGTCCTTCCAGGTAAGAGCTGGAAGATATATCAAAGATTGGCTAGTTCGACTCTCTTATTTTATATAAAAAGAACTGATGTTCAGAAGGGAGGCATAACAAGCCCAAAGTCTGAGCCAAAATCCTAAAATGCTATCTTTGAATTAGGCCATATAAGGCACCTAATCCACACTGGACCTGAGCAGGAATACCTTCTATAACTAAGTTTTTAAAAATTTTTTTTAAAGTGAGACAATTGGGGTTAAGTGACTTGCCCAGGGTCACACAGCTAGTAAGTGTTAAGTGTCTGAAGCCGGATTTAAACTCAGGTCCTCCTGACTCCAGGGTTGGTACTCTATCCACTGTGCCACCTAGCTGCCCCTAGAACTAAGTTTTGAACTTAGTTTGAACTCAAATACCTCCAGTGATGGGGAACTCACTATATCTAAGTGGCTCAGTGGATAGATCACTGGACCTGGAGTCAGGAAGACCTGAGTTCAATCCCAGCCTCAGATGTAGATGCACATCAATTTGTTAAGCAGTGCCTTAGTTTCTCCTTTTATAAGGAGGTGATAATAGAATCTACCTCCCAGGGTTGTGGTGAGGATCAAATAAGATAACATATGTAGAATACTTTGCAAACTCTAAAGTGCTATCTCAATGTTAATTATTATTTTTATTCATTTTATGAGAGTGGTGATGATGCCTGCAGGCAACCCATTCTACTTTTGAACAATTTTAATTATTAGGAAATTTTTTTTCTTATGTCCATTTGAAATTTGTCTGCCTTCATCTTCTTCCTTATTATACCTGCTTCTTCCCTTTGGTGCTAAAAGAATGAGTCCAATCCCTTGCCTAGGCATCACAGGAGGCAGAAGCCACCAGATTCTTGTGGGAGTTCCAATGTCCAGGGTGATGTCTGGACATCTTTTTGGGATGGTGAGGCCAGGCAGACCCTGGATGACTGATTTTTTATGACTGCCCTGAACCCTCTTGATCCCTACCTTTGAATCACAAGGTCTGAGGACATTTATCTGAAGCTATGTGGGTTGTGCTAAAGAGAGGACAACCTTTAAACTCTCTGGTCTTGACCCCCTTATTCTTCCTTTCTTCACAAATAATCTACTTTATTTCTCTGTTCTACTCTTTGAAACTACCCCTCTTTTCCTTCAACTTGGTTTTCCTGGAGCCTCAGAAACCTGGAGTTTCAGCCACTTCTTGGTGTATGTTGGGGCCCCCTTTTGGTTCAGTAAGTCTCAAGAAAGGGTCACAGGACCATAGAATCATTGATATAGAGCTAGAAGGGACTTTGGAGGCCAAATCTGATTTCCTCATTTTACAGATGAGGACACTGAGTCACATGGAAGTGATTTGCCCAAAGTCATACAGTGAGTTGTATCTGAGTTGGCAGTTGAATCAAGGTCTTTCTGACATCGGGCCTAAGGTCCTATCCATTCTACCATACTACTCCTCAGACCAAGGCTGGATGGAGACTGGAGACCGTACCATGCAAAATCCTATTGAAGGAACTTGGAATATTTATAGTAGAGGAAAGAAGATTCGGGGGAGGGAGGTATGATTATTGTCTTCAAGGAAGGCCTTAAATATAGTGGAAGGAACATTGAACTGAAAGTCACAGAGACAGAAGTTTGAGTTCTAGATGGGCCCTGGTCACCCTTGGGCACATAACTTTCTTCCTTGTTTCTTTATCTTTATAACAAGGGGAGGTTGGATTAGATAATCCCTAAGGTTCCTACCAATACTGACCTTCCACACTGTGTGCTCTAAAGCCCCTTTAATTGTTCACATTCTATCCTCTATGCTCTGTCCTCTTCCTACTCTGACTTTCCATGTTTTTCTATGTTTTCTAGGCCTGCAGTTTAGTGTTCTGTCTTGCCCCGACATGCTGTGTTTTAATAGGCTCATCCCCAACCTCCTGGATCACCCTACTTTCCCACTGACAGGAATTTCCTCCTTTTAACAGAATTAAATTCTTGTATAAGTAGATAAATCTTGCTTCCTTTTGTATGTGCCTCAGTGGGGATGGGAAGCAGCTGCTCCTTCTCTTCCCTCCTCACAGGCATTCTGAAGACCATCTGGAAATTCAGGACCAGGTAACCATCAAATTGCACATCACTGGTTGCCCTGGTCTCAGTGATGGCAATGTGGTACAATGTTAGGGCACTGGATATGGAGCCCAAACACCTGGGGTTGAGCCTCCACTCTGTTACCTACTACTAACTGCATGACTTTGGGAAAATTACTTTCTCTCCCTGACCCTCAGTTTCTCCACTTGGAAAATGAAGGCAGCAGGACTATAGATGGTTTCCAAGGACCCTGACAACTTTAATATTGTGACTCCTATTAACTAAGAGCAGCCAGGAGCATTTTAGAATATGGGGCATGGTGAGCATTCAAGTGGACAAGAAGAGGGCAGAAAGGCTTGAAGGAAGACATTTCCCAAGGTCCTCAATGAGTTAGGTGGATCAAGTAAGTCCGTCTTAAAGAGCTCCTTGCTTCCCTGTAACTCTTCTCTCCTTAGCTAGCTCTCTACCATCCTTAGTATCCCAGGAAACCTCAACTACTATACTAATCCCACATGCCCTGTATAGTCCACCCTCCCTCCCTGAAAAGTGCCTTGTGTTTTAAGTGGCAATTACATTTCACTTAGATTCTCAAGAGGCATTTCAAGCAGCAGTTCTGGCCACTTTGCCTTTTTAGCAGCCTCTGCCAGGAATGGGTGGCTATTGTTAACATTTTAAAGATGAAACTGAGGTACCGAGGCTCTTTCCTTAGTCAGACTGGAGTAAATGGTTAGAGCCAGTGTGTATCATAAATTGAACAGAATGTTAGAGACGGAAAGGGTTAGAGCTGGAACATCGAGGCTAGATCAGAGCTGGGAGAGACTTTTTTGCAGATGAGGAAACTGAGACTCAAAGAGGGAAAGTGACTTGTCAGAGGATGCGCAGTGAATTATTGGCAAAGAGTGGCACTAGAACCCAGCTGCCCCAGCTCCAAGTTGCTTGGTGTGTAAGCCTAGCTTGGCTCTCTTTGGTGATTTCAGATTTATAGCAAAGTAGAAGATATTGTGATTGGGAGCCAAGAGACCTGTTTGTTTCTATGTCCCAACTTCTGCACTAACTTATTCTATGACCTTGTTCTCTCATTTCTATAGTGAAAGAGTTAGAGTCTCTTTAAATTACCTTTCAGCTCTAATAGTTTGTATTTCTTGATTTGAGGAAAGATTAGCCAAGGTGGGTTGCCCTTCACACATGTGTGGTCCTCTTTCCTTCCCCACCTCCATCCAAATCTGTTCCCTAGAAATATGAGAATATTGTAGCTCCAAAGTAGGCAGGCAGGTAAGGAGTTTTCTGGGACCCTCTTGGGGGTCAACTTCTGGAATCCCTTATATTAAAATTCAGATAAAAAAAACCAAAACTGAGAGGTCAGATTCCTGCTTCAGGCAGGGGCTTAGAGTCGATCCTAGAATCTCAGAGCTGGAAGGAAGCTCAGAGGTGATATAGTTTAACCTCTGCCCGAAGCCAATACCTCCTGTGCTACATCCTCATAGAGATACAAGATCCCTCAGCATTCCAGGCTTCTAAGACTTCATGATTCTAAGATTCCATAATTCTAAAATTCCATGGGTCCATGATTCTAAGATTCTAAGAGTCCAAGAGACTGTCTTTATAAAGATTATATGATTTCAAAATTGGAAAACTCTCAAATCCTAAGATTCTGACAGTCTAAGATCCCAAAGTTTCATGAACCTAACCCTCCATTCTTCCATGATTTTAAAGTACTATACATAATTACACAGAATAGGTCTGAGGGGCTCCAAGTCTAAAGAGATATTACCCATTGCCCTCTGCATACTGGCATACACAGCCCTTACAGCCAGGTACACACAAGTCTCCAGCTTGGGAGAATAGGAGTCATTGAGATTCCTACACCTAGTAGGCACCTTGGGGGAAGCTGTGTTTCCCAACCCCAGAAGGCATCCAGAGTCACACACCTAAACACTTGACTAGCTAAAGCCAAATGAATAGTTCAGAGATAGAGAGACTTGAATCTTCGGGGCTGGAGATTCCTGCTGCTGTTTTGTGCTAAGAACTGGGCTTGCTATGGGAAAGCAGAGCAGAGATATTCCTAAGGCCCAGGCACCGATCCACCTTGAGAAACTGTGCATGAGAAGCCACATTAAAACTCCGTGGGTAGGAAAAAGATTTCCCTACCAGAGATGATGTGGCAGCAGTTCAGAAGAAATGTGACTAATGAAATGCTGTGATAAGCCCACTCAGATGATTGCTGTTACTTTCCAAATCCACCTCTAAATTGACTCCCCCAATCTCCTTCAATCTTCAGGTAACTTGATCGAATTTCAGCCTCTTTTCCAGCCTTCTTGGTCAGCTCTGTGCCAAAAGACTCCAGTCCTCCCAAACCCTTTCCGAAAGATAAAGCATCCAGACGCTTCCTCAGCTCCTCCTCATGTGGCCACTGATTTCTTTTCTACAACTCACCCCATCTAGGTTTCATCCCTTTGCCTATATTGCACCCACTTCCTGCTCAGCACCAAGAATATACAAGTTGGGGGGAGGAATATAAAAACAATAAAGTGCACACTACTGTACCTGATGCAGTCAGCAGCTGGAGGACTTGCTGACAGGATAGCAGAGCCCCTGATTCTCAGTGCCACGCGTTGTCTGTCCCTCTGGCTCAACTTCCTGCAGCACACTATTTAACGACTTGGAGCTCTCCCAGACCAATATGATGGCAGTGGTTATAGTGAGTGACAGAGGTTCACTCCCTCCCTCTGCCTCCTCCCCCTCCTCTTTGCCTCTCCCTCTCTCTCTCTCTCTCTCTCTCTCTCTCTCTCTCTCTCTCTCTCTCTCTCTCTCTCTCTCTCTCTCTCACACACACACACACACACACAGAGGCAAGCAGCATGTATATGTGAGTCACAGTCACAGTGGGAGGGATCAGATATTTGACTGCAGAGTAGTGGAGATGTTGAAAATATCCCCAGTGAACTTAGAATCATAGAATGCCAGAGCTGTATGGAAACTTTAATGAGTAGAGAGTATTAGATGGGGACAGAAATTTAGAATACAGAACACTGAATACCAGAAGAGGATGATCTTAGAACATACAACATAGAATAGCAAAGCTGGAAGGGACCTTAAGTCATAAAACAGAATACCACAGCAGGAAGGAACCTTACAACACAGAACATCAGATTTTATGTTCCTGACTCACCCAAGGTCAGGAACCTGAACCTCAACATCCTGATAGATAAAATGCGGCTAATAGTATCTGCATGACCACCTCATCAATTATGGATTTGGTGACTTTTGAGATCCCTTTCATGCTGTGTGTGATAGTGCTTTGAAAACTTTAACATAACAAAGGAATAGGAGTTATTTATTTGTTCATTCATTCGTTTATTTGCCCACCAAGGGCCTCCTCAAAAGGCACATCACCCAGGAAGCCTTCTTCAATTCCCTAGCCTGAGGTAGGCATCACATATCACTTTTTTTTTTTGAGGGGCAATGAGGGTTAAGTGACTTGCCCAGGGTCACACAGCTAGTAAGTGTCAAGTGTCTGAGGCAGATTTGAACTCAGGTCCTTCTGAATCCAGGGCTGGTGCTTTATCCACTGCACCACCTAGCTTCCCCCACATATCACTTTCATAGACTGCCTTGTATTGGAGCTTTTTAGGTCCTTATCTTCCTTCTAGATTGTCAATTCCTTGACGTCAGGGACCATGTGTTACTCATCTCTTTTTGAATGGACAGGGTTAGTTGTTGAGTTGATTTGGATTTCCTTTACATGAAATCTGTATTGTTTTCCAAAGATAGAGGTGGATCCTAATATAGGGCATCTGTGACCCTGAGCATTAAGATGGCACCGATGCTGCCTTCACCCTTGCCCCTAGACCAGGCAATGACTAGGTCTGAGTAGTGCTTCTCTGCAGCACTCTCTCACTTAGTGATCTCATCAGCTTCCATGGATTCTAGACAGAAGACTCCTCCAGTTCTGCACATCACAACTGCCCATTGGACATTTCTAACTGGATGCCCGACAGGCATTTGCAACCCAGTATGTCCAAAACAGAACTGATTGTTTTTTCCCCAAACCCGCCCCTCTTTCAAACTCCTCTCTTTCTGTTGAGAGTACTGCAACCTTTCAAATTGCAAGTCATCCTTGGCTCTTCACTCTACAAGGTGAGTCACCACAGAGATCCAATCAGTTGCCAAATCTTGTTGTTTTTACCTCCACCATATCTTTCATGTATATCCCCTTCTCTCTATTCATATGTCCACCATCCTGGTTTGGTTTCTTATCACCTCTCACCTGCATTAATGCAATAATCCCCGACCTCCTCCCCCAGTTGACCTCCCTACTTCAAATATCTCCCCAATCCTATTCATTCTACATATAGCTGCCAAATTGATTTTCCTAAACTATAGGTCTCATGGGGCAGCTAGGTGGTGCAGTGGATAAAGTACTGGCCCTGGATTCAGGAGGACCTGAGTTCAAATCCAGCCTCAGACACTTGACACTTACTAGCTGTGTGACCCTGGGCAAGTCACTTAACCCCAATTGCCTCACACACACAAAAAAAGTATAGGTCTGACCATGTCATCTCCTACTTATTAAATTCTAGTGGCTCCCTATTACTTCTAGGATCAAATATAACTTCTTCTGTCTTTAAAGTTCTTAACAATCTGACCCCTTCCTATTTTCCCAGTTATCTAACCTATTATTTTTCCTTTAATCCATCCATACTGAGCTACTTGCTGTTTTTCATATACAATTCTCTATTTCCCATTTCTGTGCCCCCAGATTGGCTGTACTGCTCCCCCTCCCCCATGCCTGGAATAGTCTCCGTACTTGCATATTCCTTTTAGGTTTCCAAATCAGCTAAAATGATGTCTTCTACAGAAGGCTTTTTCTGGTTCCCCCAGCTGCTAGTGTTACCTTGTATTTGTTCTGCAAATACCATCTATATAACTACTTATATACATGCTGTCTACCCTATTAGAATGTAAGTTTTCTAAAGGCAAGTACCATCTTATGGATACCCAGCACTTAGCATGGAATTTGGTATACAGTAAGTGTTTAATAAAGACTTGCTGACTGATTGATTGATATTTCTTCCAGTGTCTCTGGCCTCTGTGTACAGCTTAGGGTTTGGTTAATATTTAAAGAGGGCATTGGATGCCAGGCTAAGGAGATTTGACTTTGTGAACTATGGAAAGGTTTTGAAGAAAATGTCAGTACCCTGGGGCAGCTAGGTGGCGCAGCTGATAGAGCACCGGCCCTGGATTCAGGAGGACCTGAGTTCAAATCCGGACTCAGACACTTAACAATTACTAGCTGTGTGACCCTAGGCAAGTCACTTAACTCCAATTGCCTCACCAAGAAGAAGAAGAAGAAGAAGAAGAAGAAGAAGAAGAAGAAGAAGAAGAAGAAGAAGAAGAAGAAGAAGAAGAAGAAGAAGAAGATGTTAGTGCCCCTAGGACCACTGACCACCAGTTTAGAGATCTGATTATAGTTTCATCATTGATTCTGACTAGCTGTGGCCTTGGGCAAATTCCTTCCCCTTTCTGGGTCATATTTTCTCCCCACCTATAGCAGGAAAGATTTGGGATTAGGTGATTTCAAAGTTCATTTCAAGTTCAAGGATGCTATGTTATTATAGGGAAACAGTTAAGTTTTACATTGTCCAGAAATTAATGATAAAAGCCAGGGTTTTTTTCTGATTGTTGTTGCTGGCATATAGGCAATAGTTTAGTCAGGAATGTGAGCAATAATCTTTTCTTCTTTGCTTATAATTTGTTATTGTTCAACTTTTCATTCTAGTAAAAGATGATGTTGGAAGCAAAGTGGGCTTCATGCTCCAGACTTTACACAGGTCCTGTGGATTATTTTCTTTTCTTCTGCATGGAGCCCAGAAATAGGTTTTTGGTGTACAAGATTTCCACAAGTGTTTAAACTGGAGTTATAGGGAAATTTCTAACATTAAATCAGATGGCTGCCTGCCAACACAGATTAGGAATTAGCACCAGACACAGGCAATCAAAAGGACTAGACAGGGGCTAGAGCCAAGATGACAGAGTAACAACAGTCATTTGCCCAGGCATTCTCAAAGTCCCCTCTGAACAACTTTAAAATAATGCAACAAAATGAATTCTGGAGTGGCAGAACCAATAAAAGGATGGGGGTAAAACAATTTTCTAGCCCCAAGACAACTTAGAAGATTGAAAGGAAAGGTCTGTCTCATTAGAGTGGGAGTGGAGCATAGTACAGGTTATACCCAGGAAGCTTGCAGTAAAGCCAGAGCCCCAGTACAAGCCAGCAACAAGGCCCCAAGCCCTAGCAAAAGCTAGCAGTGAGGCCCTGTGCCCCTGTATTAACCAGTAGAAAGGATCTGGGTCACTGCATCAAATATCCAGTAGTGGAAACAAGCCAGCAGCAGGTCTTGGGGGTGACTTAATTGGTAACAGTGGCTTCTGTAGCTCTCAGCCCACAGATGGTAAGGGGATCAGACAAGTGGTTAGAAGGAAATTACAGAAGATCCTTTGCTGACACTGGGGGTAGAAGCCTATTGCATTGCACATACATAGTTATGGGTCATGATTCCAGGGTAAGGAGGAGCACTAGCACACTAGAGCATGTGGCTTCAGGGAAGGGGGACCTGGACATAGTTTCAGGTTAGAAAGGAGTGTTTGTGGTTGCTTATAGACAAGAGCTCAAGCCAGCAGAGCAGTGACCACACCTCTCCTTGGATCATACCACTTCAGAAGAACTGAAAACTTATAGACGCCCAGAACTAGCTCTGTAAACAACAGCACCAAAAAACAGCAACAAAAACAAACAAACCCCAAAACCCAAAAAACCAAAGTGCAAAAAAAATCTGAAGCTTAGAATAGTGCCTTCTCTACCTCAGGCATAGAGTCCAACTTTAATATAAAGTTAAAGTCAAGAAGTAGTCTAGAAAAATGAAAAAAAAATAACAACAACAAAAAGAACCTGACCATAGAAAGTTACTATGGTGGCAAGAAAGATTAAAACACAAACTCAGAAGAAGACTACAAAGTCAAAACAGCTACATTCAGAACTTCAAAGAAAGATGTGAATTGGTCTCAGGACCAAAAAGAATTCTTAGGAGGGCTCAAAAAGGAGTTTAAAAATTGAATAAAAGACGTAGAGGAAAAAGTATGGAAAGAAATGAGAGTGATGCAAAAAAAATCATGAAAAAAGAGTCAACAGTTTGGCAAAGGAAGCATAAGAAAAACACTGAAGAAAACAACACTTAAAAAAAAAAGAATAGGCCAAATGTCAAAAGAGGCACAAAAATCCCTAAAAGAGAAGAACTTATTAAAAATCAGAATTGGCCAAATGGAAAAGGAGATAAAAAATTAACTGAAGAAAACAACTTCTCAAAAAGTAGAATTGGCAAATGGAAGCTAATAATATCAAGAAACAAGCAAACAAATCAAAGGAATGAAAAAAATAGAAGAAATTTAAAAATAGCTTATTAGAAAAGCAACTAACCTAAAAATAGATCCAGGAGATAATTTAAGAATTATTGGACTATATGAAAGTCATGATAAAAAAAGAGCTTAGAAATCATATTTCAAGAAATTATTAAAGAAAACTGCCCTGATATCCTAGAAACAGAGGGTAAAATAGAAAACCAAAAAAAAAATCCATTAAATCACCTCCTGAAAGAGATACCTAAATGAAAATTCCCAGGAATATTATAGGAAAATTCCAGAGCTCTCAGGTCAAGGAGAAAATATTGCAAGCAGCCAGAAAGAAAAAATTCAAAAATCATGGAGCCATAGAAGATTTAGCAGCTTCCATTTTAAAATACTGGAAGACTTGGAATATGATATTATGGAGGGCAAAGAAGCTAGGATTACAATCAAGAATTGCCTACTCAGCAAAACTGAGTAGGGGGGAAATTGAATTTTAATGAATTAGAGGACTTCCAAGCATTCCTGATGAAAAGACCAGAGTGGAATAGAAAATTTGACTTTTAAATATAAGACTAAAGAAAAGCATAAAAAGGTAAACAGCAAAGAGAAATTATAAGGGATTCAACAAGGTTAAACTGTCTTTACATTCCTACACAGGAAGTTGATCCTTATAACACCTAAGAACTTTCTCATTATTAGGGCAGTAAGATAGAAGGCATAGGTGCGAGTTGACTATGGTGGGATGATCTACAAAAACTTAAAATTAAGGGATGAGAAAGAAGGATGCACTGAAAGAAGGAGGAAAGGAGAGGTAAAATGGCATAAATTATCATACATAAAAGACATACAAAAGAGCTTTTATAGCAGAGGGGAAGATGGGTGGTGATGGTAGCAGACAGTGCTTGAATCTTATTGTCATCAGAATTGGCTCCGAGAAGGAATAACATACACACTAAGTTGGGTATAGAAATATATCTTAAACTACAGGGAATCAGGAGGGGAAGGGTATAAGAGAAGTGGGGTTGCTGATAGAAGGGATAGTGGATTGAGGGAGGCAGTGGAGGGCAATGCAGTTAGTAATCATAACTATAAAAAAATTTATAGCCAGTTTCTCTGATAAATGTCTCATTTCTCAAATTATATATAGAGAACTGACTGAAATGTATAAGATTACAAGTTACTCCCCAATTGATGAAGCATATGAATAGGCAGTTTTCAGGTGAAAAAATCAAAACTATAGTCAAATGCTTTAAATAACTATTGATTAGAAAAATGCAAATTCAAACAACTCTGAGGTACTACCCCACACTTATCAGATTGGCCAATATGACAGAAAAGGAAGATGATAATTGTTAGAGGGGATGTGGGAAAATTGGAAAACTAAAGCACTGTTAGTGGAGTTGTGAACTGATCCAACCATTCTGGAGAGCAACTTGGAATTATGCTCAAAGGGATATAAAACTGTGCATACCCTTTAATATAGAAATACCACTACTAGGTATGTATCCCAAAGAGATGAAAAAAAATTTATACACACACACACATACATATAAATACACATATATAAATATTTATAGCAGCTCTTTTTGTGGTGGCAAAGACTTGGAAATTGAGGGGATACCCATTAATTGGAAAATGACTGAAAAAGTTGTGGTATATGATTATGATGAAATACTATTGTGCTATAAGAAGTGATGAACAGGATGGTTTCAGAATAACCTGGAAAGACTTACATTAACTGATGCAAAGTGAAGTGAGCAGAAGCAGGAGTGTACACAATTACAGCGATGTTGTACAATGATCAACCGTAGGGGGTGGCTAGGTGGCCCCCCAAAACAAAAACAAACAAAAAAATAACTGTGAATGACTTAGCTGTTCTTAGAAATGCAATAATCCAAGATAATTCCAAAAGACTTTATGATGAAAAATGTTATTTATCTCCACAGAAAGAACTGATGAAGTTTTTTGTGTTTTGTTTTGTTTTGTTTTTTGCAGGGCAATGAGGGTTAAGTGACTTGCCCAGGGTCACGCAGCTAGTAAGTGTCAAATGTCTGAGGCTGGATTTGAAGTCAGGTCCTGCTGAATCCAGGGCTGCTCCTTTATCCACTGCACCACCTCTCTGCCCTCTACTGATGAAGTTTTAATGTAGATTAAAGTATACTTAAAATTTTTTTCTTTACTTTTTTTTTGCCTGCTTTCTTTCAGAACATAACTGATATGGAATTGTTTTATGTGACTGCACATATATAACCTATATCAAATTGCTTGCTGTCTCAGGAAGGGGGAAGGGAGAGAGGAAGGGAGAAAAAAAAAAGGAATAGTCTTAGACTGATTAAATCTAGTTTAGTCAGAGGTGACTGAACTACACTAGAGTCTGGTTGACTTTTCCTGGCCTCCCTTAGTTATTTCGATAGCTTAGCCCCATAAAAATGAAGATCCTGAGGCACCCACTCACATGGGCCTCAGAAAAGCTACCTTAGGTTTGGAATACTCTCTGGGTCAGCATCCACTAAAAATGTAATTACCTATGTATTTATTTTTATTAGTCAGTCAGGAAACACATTAGTTCGAAACAAACAAACCTCACTTTAAGCAGTTGAGCAAATAAAGTGACAATAAAATATTCCCTCTTCTTCTCTCGCATGGGGGTATATTCTTCATCAGGCTATCATATCAGCAGTAGGAAGAGAGTACTAATTCAGAGAATATTCCTGGCAAGTATGGAAGACATATACATAAGGAATATTCCTGAAGGGTCATATATTAGGAACTTATATAGCCAGGGAACAAAATAAGGGCAAATGCATGAATAAGAGAATTCCAATCCAGACACTATAAAGCTGTTGATGTTCTCTGGGAGTGTGGTCATTCTGTTCTCTGCAGTTCTCTGTTGTATGTTACATCTCTTCTCTCCACTGGGTGTGTCTCTGTGCTGGGTGTTGGGTCTCTGCTCTGTTATCTCTTCTGAGTATTTCCATTGGTCTCATGGTCCCTGAGCTTTCTTCTACCATAGCCTGTGCCTCATATCTGCAGGACTATCTACTGGCTTTCTGTTCCTATCTGCTCAAATGTAGTGGTCAGACAGCTTTTCTTTGACAAGAGCAGGCTTGGATACTTTTAGTGCTCAGACAGTCCAAGATATGAATCAATTATGAGCCATCATATTCAGTTAAAGGCAGCTAACAAAAGCCAGTCTATGTGCCCCCAGGCTAAGATTAGGTCTACTTATTTTGACTATTTATATCTGGTTCTGATTTGCAGTTCATTGTCCCAGACAACTATCTGATTTAGGGATACACTATTCCTTGTAATTATGGTTTAACCCCTGATGGGGATGCTATAGCTTGAGAACCCTGCCAATTCCGTTTCAAGGACTCCACCTCAAAGCCCCATACAGCAGCTATGCAAAGACTGTCTTTGCTCTCAGAATAATCTTCGGGGGGCAGCTAGGTGGCGCAGTGGATAGAGCACTGGCCCTGGATTCAGGTGGACCTGAGTTCAAATCCAGCCTCACACACTTGACCCTTACTAGCTGTGTGACCCTGGACCCTGGGCAAGTCACTTAACCCTCATTGCCCCACCAAAAAAAAAAAAAAAACAAAAAAAGGAAAAAAAAGAATGATCTTTGGCGGTAAAGTCAAGTTGACCCCTTCTTTCTAAGTCCTTTAGGGTTTGTTTGTTTGTTTGTTTGTTTTTCTGAAGGACTTTACTGATAAGATATAGACTAACTTTCTAACACTAGACCACACCTAGGTGGAAACGATTGTGCCCTGATCATCTTTGGTGGGTTCTACATTCTTTCTCTGATGTCTTTTTGACTAAGATTTGAATGACCTAAGTCCTAGCTTCTTAAACTGTGGGTCCCTACCCCATATGGGGTCATGTAACTGAATGTGGGGGTTGTGAAAAATGTGGCAATAGTAAAAGGTTAAGAAGCTTTGTTATATACCTATATACTGGGGGTCGCATAAAAATTTCTTGGATGAAAAGGGGTCACGAATAGAAAAAGTTTAAGAAGCCCTGACTTAAGTCACTTGTTCTAAGACCTCATTTTTATATACCCCATCTTCACTCATGTCAGACAATTAGATTTGATTGCAATTTGATGGACCACCTACAGTTAGAAGAGTATATAAACTGTGAATCCACCGCCATTTTTGTTTTTGTTTTTGTTTTTGTTTTTGTTTTTGCTGGGCAATGAGGGTTAAGTGACTTGACCAAGGTCACACAGCTAGTAAGTGTCAAGTGTCTGAGACCAGATTTGAACTCAGGTCCTCCTGAATACAGGGCTGGTGCTTTATCCACTGTAACACCTAGCTGCCCCCCATTTTGGTTTTGGGTCTGAGAGATGGTCATTGACCATCCTTTTTATTAATAACTTGTCAGCCTTATTGACAAAATGATTAAATTACCCAGAAAAAAAAGTGAAGTTGAGAAAGAAAAAAAAATCTAAGTGAATAAAACAAGATCATTGCCTTCTTACTCCTTGCATAACATTACTGTCTCATTTGTGTGTATCTGCCAGGGACAAGACAGCCTCCTAACTTTTGCAAGTGTATTCTGGGCAATCTCACTATCTCCCTATGTTATCACATCCCCTATTTTAGGGAAAAAGCATTTCCCAAGCCCTGGTACTGCATGTTATCAGAAAGAGCTCTGTGTATGTATTGCTGTCTAATTGCAACTGTGTCTTATCAAAACTTTGTATCTTCTCTAGCACCTATAGTATGAAGTACTACACACAGTAGGCACTTAATAAATATTTACTGATTACTGATCAGTTGATTGCTTTGGAAAAGTCATTTCTCCTTTCTTCCAGATTTCAGTTTCTTCTGAAATTAGAGGCTAATCCAAATGATTACTAAGGTCCTTTTCCAGGCTGACATCATATTTTAATAGGGTTATTATAATTTTAAATCTGAAAGAGTCCTCAGAGATCACTTTCTCAGGTCCTCTCATTATATAGACTAGGAAACAAAGTTCAATGAAGGTAAGTGAATTGTTGTAGGTCACAGAGGTAGTAAGGATTAAAGCCAAGACTGGAAGACAGGTTCTCTGATTTCAAATTCACCAGCTTTTCTACCACAGAATCTCTTTTGAGCTCTGAGAATCCAACTTCTAAATCCCCTCTCAGTTCTCATATTCTCCTTCCTATGTTCTTGCATCCCTTCCAATTCTCACTCTCTTTGGCTCCATGAATCTATAAATTACCTCTCTGATTAAACAAGCCAAAGACCCCATTTTGAGGGAATATACAAAGCTCTGAAAGGCCAGGGGTTGGGCTGGGAGCAGGAAATGGGAGGGAAAGGCAGGCTGATGATAAGTAGCTAGTCCCTGCCATTAATAGTCAATACCATGAGCCAAAGATGGGGGGCAACCAGCCAGGAAAGGCCTGGAAGCAGCTAATGAATGGGGAAGGCATCCATTTGCTGGGTCTTTGCTATAGTTCCCCCCCCCCCCCCAATGCTGAAAGCAGGATTTTTTTTTGGGAAAAGAAACAAATTAATCTTTTGTTGGACTGCAGTTTAGTTACAAAAATGCTCAGTATTGAAATCCTAAGTGGACAGATCTTTCCATCTCTTTAATCTTTTCCAGATAAGATTTTTTTTTTTGACACAAACCTGTAGAAAGTCTTAGACATGAAATTAGAAAATCTGCATTTAAACCTCTGCTTAATCAACATGAATTTATTAAGCACCTGTCATATGCTAATACGATAGACACTCAGGGATACAAAGGCAAATGCGAAAGAGTGCCTTCCCTCAAGAAGTTTGCATTCTAAAAGGGGAGAGAAATGTACACTATAGCTATTTATCAAACACATACAAAAAATAAATATAAAGTGACCTGGCTGTGGGACATAGTGGTGCCCGAGATCAATCTTAAAAAGAAATCAGTGATTTCATGGGGCAGATTTGAAGAGAGTGTTCATTTCAGGCATGGGGTCAACCAGCGCGTAGGGACAAAGATTGGCGATGGAGCACCTTGTATAAACTACAGTAAAAGACCAATATGACTACACTGTAGAATGCATGGAGGGGAGTAAGGGATAACATGGCTAGGAAGGTAGGAAGGGGCTGGATTGCAAATAGCTTTAAAAGACAAACAGTAGGGGGCAGCTAGATAGCATAGTGGATAAAGCACTGGCCCTGGATTCAGAAGGACCTGAGTTCAAATCTGGTCTCGGACACTTGACACTTACTAGCTGTGTGACCCTGGGCAAGTCACTTAACCCCCAGTGCCCTGCAAAAAAAAAAAAAAAAGACAAACAGTGGAGTTTATATTTGATCTTAGAGGTGATAGGGAGCCATCAGAGTTTGTTGAACAGGTTGTTTTCCCCTCCTAATTTTCATTATCACTCACTTCCTGACACTCCTCCCTCCCATCGTGGTTTCCCTGAGGGATGCATCTAAAAACATCTCAGCTTCTTCCCACACTGGGCAATTTATGTTTCACCAGCCTACGTCTCTGCCCCAATTGATGTTTGGATGGTCAGACCCATCTCCAATTGGATGCTGTGCTCTGTCCTTCAGGCTTCAGGGAGTGCTGTCTAGTCTCCCACATGGACACTGTCCTGTTCTTGTGACCTGTTCCACTCCTTCTGCTCCTCAATTCTCTGACCCAGCACCCACAGTTCAGAGCTTTGCAGTCTCCTGTTTTCTCTGACACCAGCAATTTAGAGTCTTGCAGTACTGGTGCTTCTAGGTTTCAGCCCCTGGAAAGTTTTTGCTCCCGAAGGCTGTTGAGGCCTGTGTAAACTTCCACAGTCTTAAGCTGGGGTTTTCATGACTCTGTAAAGAAGGAAGGGAGACAAAGATATAGGAGTGGGTATTATTATTATTATTATTTTTGTGGTGCAATGGGGGTTAAGTGACTTGCCCAGGGTCACATAGCTAGTACGTATTAAGTGTCTGAGGCTGGATTTGAACTCAGGTCCTCTTGAATCTAGGGCCAGTGCCTTATCCATTGTGCCACCTTGGGTTTTATTATAATGTTGTGCTCTGCCTTTGGGTCTACTAGTGAGTAAGGAGTCAATGAGTGTCAGTTCCTGGGTTGTTGTTGTTGTTGTTTTAACCCTATTTTGGATTCTGGGTGTCCTGGATCATGGAGACAGCTGGAGTTGTTTTATCTTTGGTACATACTTTCTTTTTTGGAGAGATTTGAGAGGACACAAAGGTTAGAGAAAATGTCTAGTCCCCCATCTTGTGGCCCACATGACCTGGAAGTTTGGCTACATACAGAATAGATGGAAAGGTAACTAATCTGTTGGATAGGTTGTTGACAAGGTCAGACCTGCTCTTCTGTTCATTACTTTTGGGAGCTTTGGCAAATTCCTTTCCTTTTTTGGGGGAGGGGGTTTAGTTTCCCTTTCTTTAAAATGAGGGAGTTGGATGAGATGATTTCTAAGGTTCCTGGCAATTCCAAGTTTTGTAACTCTCAGATCAGGCTAGAGAGTTTGCTAATTCAGGGAAGCAGTTAATGGGTACATTTAGCTACCCTATATTAATTAACAGAATATTTCTGGCCCTGCCTAAAGTCTAGAAGTCCATGGTGCCATGGGGAAGCACAGAGCAAATTCAAATAGTTGAGAAACCTGATGATCCTGAACTTTCCAAGGAGCAGCAGCAGCCAGTCTCAGCCACAGCAGAGTGGGTCTTTGAGAGATGGCTCTTGCAGGGTGACTCAGGGAAAGCTAAGATCATGCAACTGCAAAAGAGATGCCATATTTCTCTTACTCCGGAGAGCTTCTGTTTCTTCATGCTCAGAAAAGAGAGTTAAAGAGAATGCCAGTAGATAGAAAACAGATTTTTCATGCTGAGAAAAGGAAGGGAAAGTAGAGTTTAGGAGAGGAAATTTAAGGCCGGTCCTTTTTATTCTGAAGAACTGGGTCTTGATTTGTGCCAACAATGAATCCCCTGAATTTGGATTCATGATATTCGAAGTGAGAATTGTGTGAAATATAGTCACTACTTCTAGCCCAGTGTCAATACAAAGTATGAATTCAAATAATGTGACCACTTCAAGGGGATTCCTTATTCAGACTAATTGAGACCTAGTTTTATACAGGAAAGCATTCTCCTAGAAAGGAGAATGAGATGGGAAAGAAGGGGGATTGTTTCAATTCTTTCTTGGTGGTGACCTTGATTTTGATTTAAGATAAAATTCATTCAATAGCATCATCTGCATTAGTTACTTTTCAGATATTAGGATCAACAAATGTTAGAGCTGGAAGAGACCTTAAAAAATAGAATGTAGGGCAGCTAGGTGGTGCAGTGGATAAAGGACTGGCCCTGGATACAGGAGGACCTGAGTTCAAATCTGACCTCAGACCCTTGACACTTACTAGCTGTGTGACCCTGGGTAAGTCACTTAACCCTCATTGCCCCACAAAAAAAATAGAATATAGAATGTTAGTGCTAGAAGGAACCATTGAAAAAGAATGTAAGTTTTTAGTGCTATAAGCAACCTTGGAACAAAGAATGTATGTAGAGTGTTAGAACTGAATGGGATGTTTGACATCATTTTATCCTATTCCCTCATTTAATAGATGAGGAGCTGAGTTCCAGGAAAGGGAAGTGGCTTGTCCATTTCCTTCTGAGCTCCAGTCCATGATCTCTAGTCATTCACTGGTTATACCAACAATACCTCAAAAGCATCATGGGCAAAACTGAATTCATCATCTATTCTTCTCAACCTATTTTCTGCCCTCTCTTGCCTAGCAGCAATAGTGTCTCTAAGTTGGAGAAATTAGAGAATGTGACACTGGAAGGTATGCTTTATGTAGGTAGGCCTGACACTAGACCTTGCATCCTTGGCTGCTTTCCTCTGTCTTTTGTTTCCTTCTCTGAGCATAGGTCAATGACCAGCAGTCCTGGAAAATGGATATTTCCATCCTTCATCCTGAAGAGTCCAGGCAGTCCCCTCTTGACTCTGCTTCAGATTTACTGGACTTTGCCACTGTGATGAAATAATGGGATTTCACAGATACTCAAAGACCCACCTGGAGATTAATCTAGACTGATTGAATCAAATGAGAGTGATTGACTGCTGATTAGCCTACTTCAAGTTAACTAGATTGTAATCACACCTGGCTAGCCCTTAAGAAGGTATTATTCACAGAAGCTAAACTGTGAACTCAACTTGAGAACACCTTCAAAACCAATGGATTTGGAGGATGCCAACCAATCAGCTTGAAGCAGTGTGTAAGGACTGCTTCTATTGCAGACCTATAAAAAGCTTCCACAATCAGCTTGCTGGAGAGTTCCTGATTAAAGCAGGCTTGTGGAGGAGGACTTGAGGAAGAACCCAACCAGGCTGGAACTCTAGGCTAGGTAGGACTTCTTTTTCTTAACTTTCTGAACTCCTTGTGGATATCTGTATGCTTTAATAAATGTTTAATGCCCAAAGACTGGTGCTGAAGCTTCTAATTTAAGGCGATCACACAATATAGATTTTAAACATCACACACCATGCCTCAGATGTTGTATCACTTTGGAACATCGCTCTACCATGTCGACTCCCTTTTTCCTTTGGTGACTTTCTCCCTGGGAGGAGGGATATTTGTGTATATATATATATATATATATATATATATATATATATATATATATATATATATATATATATATATATATATATATATATATATATATATATATATATATATATATATATATTAGATGCACATAATATCTATGTAATCTATGTAATGCATGTTATAGTTTTTTCTGTACATATGATTCTTTGGCATCCATGTAGAATGTCAGTTTCATGATGTCCGAAACTATGCTACCTTTTATCTTCATATTGTCATGGACAGAAAACCCATTGCTTATAATTCAGGGCATAAGTCAGTAAATGGTTTCTTCATTTCATCCACAGTTATAAGTCAAGGTAAGAGAGAGGCACAAGTTGGTCCGTAGAGAAGAAAAGCCTCTATGGCGTAAGAGGGCTTCTGAATACTGCCATTTCTCCTAGGTATTTAAAGTATGCAGAAAACAGTCATGCTCGATCTATAACCAATCAACCATCTGTCTTGGGGTAGTTTTGTTTGTTTGTTTGTTTTTCTAGGTGAGGGCATAAAAACTTCCCAACCTGCTACTCTGTTACTGGGCTCCACAGTCTAAGTCTGAGACAGAATAGTTCTGTTTGTCTTTTGGTTAGTAATGTACAAGGCATGAGTTAGGGGAGAACCAAAGTACAGGGGTTAGACCCTTGATACTGACCATTTATACTAAAATAGAGGCTCATTCTCAAATGGCATTACTCATATCAATGAAGGAAAAATACAGCCCCATCATCTGATACCCTGGCATGGAGACTTGGGCATAGTAGATTTAATTAATTTTTCTTAACTTAAAATTGAATTGTCAAAGGTCACACAGCCATTCAATGACAAGTTTTTATTTTTTTTGTGGAGCTATGGGGGTTAAGTGACTTGCCCAGGGTCATACAGCTAGTAAGTACCAAATGTTTGAGGCCGGATTTGAACTCAGGTCCTCCTGAATCCAGGGCTGGTGCTTTATCCACTGCACCACCTAGCTGCCCCGGTTTTTAATATTTTTAATGATAATTCATATCATTCTTTATTTTAACATTTGAAACTAGGCAGGGATTCTATCTAATGCAGTGAGGCTCATTGGTGGTAGGAGTTGGGAGGAGTATTCTAAATATTTGGCGGCTGATCACTTTCTGGGGGTTAGTGTCTAGAGAAACTTCAGTCTTTTGGGGTGCTGCAGTACTCCTGTGGCAGTGAAGAATAAAGATGGCTGCTTTCCTGGTGGCTTGAGGAGGACACCAACTGGTGGAAAACTCAGATTTTTATTCCTTTTCTGCATAATGAATATAGTGACACACCGCTCTGTAGGCTTAAGGAGGGCAACTAATGTTTCTTACTCTGCTGTACCATTACCACAATGCTCCAAGTGTCCCATGCTGTACACATAAAGTACCACACAGAGTCCACAGGTATCACATACGAATGGGGAAACTAAGCCTCAGAGAGGCAAAGTGACTTGTTCATCACATATTCAAGTAGCTTCCACAAAACTCTAGATGAAACAGATTGGATAAAACATTTTTCCCAAGAAGAATGTCTTTCCCTTGTCTTCTGGGAAGCAAGTCTTACTAACTTGCCTAGTACAGTCTGGAAAATGTGAAACAGGGCTGGAAAGTAAACAAAATTCTCTGGAGGCTCTTACTAGAGGTTGTACTTGCCAGGATAGGCCTTGCCTGATGATAGCCAAGCATTTCCTAAAATGCCATGTGTATATTAAACTGGGGCACAATGAATCACCTTTTAAATATACATTGGGGAATTCATAGCCAAATCAGGAATGCTTTTCATTGATTTTGTCAGTTCAGATTTTGTTAAGTGAGAGGGCTGTTGTTATAGACCGAAGGGTTGTATTTCTCAGATTCTCAAAAGTCGGTATCATTTAAGTCCAGTTTAGCTAAGTAATCAATGTTGCACGCCCCTAATGCTCAAATTTCCCTAGACAATTGAGCCCAAACGAGTAGACTGTGTATGTGATAAAGGAGAAAGAGCCCTGCCCTTGCAGTTGAGGAGACTTGGGCTCAAGTCCCAATTCTGCCACTAATTTGATTTTCAGTTTTTAGAGAACCAATCATTTTCCATTTTTGTGACCCACTTTCCTATCCTGTAAAACAATAATACTAGTTTACATTTCTATTATGAATTACAGTTTACAAAATACATACTTTCTCATTTGATCTTCACAACCTTTTTTTTTTTTGTGAGGCAATTGGGGTTAAGTGACTTGCCCAGGGTCACACAGCTAGTAAGTATTAAGTGTCTGAGGCTGGATTTGAACTCAGGTACTCCTGACTCCAAGGCTGGTGCTCTATTCATTGCGCCATCTAGCTGCCCCTTCACAACCTTTCAAAGCCTTTTGATTATTCCCATTCTATATATGAGCAAACCAAGGCTCAGAGAAAGTTAAGAGACTTGTCTAGAGATAGCTGAAAAGTATCTGACATAGAATTTGAACTTAGGTTTTCTGAGTTCCTAAGTTGGTGTTTGTAGCCATTTCACCATACTGACTCTTGGACTGGAATTTTTGTTTAATACTTTTTGAATCCACTGAGGTTCTTTAAAGAACATTTTCTACATTTATCCGAGTCTCACAACCATCCTATCAACTATATCTCAAGTACTATTATTTTCATTTTTTAGATCACTCGCATTTATATAGTGCCTTAAGAAAAAGCACACAGCCCATTGTTGTTTGTCTTTCATACTCGAAGAGGACCATGGCATTGGGGTAATGTCATGACTTGCAGTGACTTGCATTTAAGTGAGGCAGGGCTGTGTAAGGTCACCAACTTCACTCTACTCCAGAATCATCTGGGTCCAGTAGCAAGATATATTATCAGGACGACTGGAGATGGTACTGGATGTTTAAGGCAATTGGGGTTAAGTGAACTTGCCCAGGGTCACATACCTAGTAAGTGTCTGAGATCAGATTTGAACTCAGGTCCTCTCAACTTCAGGACCAGTGTTCTATCCACTGTGCCACCTAGCTGCCTCACATCAAAAGGCACCTCACCCAGGAAACCTTCCCCAATTCCTCTACCCTGAGGTAGACATCACATATCACTTTCATAGACTGCCTTGTATTGGAGCTTTTTAGGTCCTTATCTTCCTTCTAGATTGTCAATTCCTTGAGGTCAGGGACCATGTGTAACTCATCTCTTTTTGAATGAACAGAGAGGGTTAGTTGTTGAGTTGAATTTGGATTTCCTTTACATGAAATCTGTATTGTTTTCCAGAGATAGAGGTGGATCCTAATATAGGGCATCTATGACCCTGAGCATTAAGAAGCTGCCTTCAGGGGCAGCTAGGTGGCGCAGTGGATAGAGCATCCGGCCCTGGATTCAGGAGGACCTGAGTTCAAATCGGACCTCAGACACTTAACACTTACTAGCTGTGTGAGTGACCCTTGGCAAGTCATTTAACCCCAATTGCCTTGTGAAAAAAACAAAAACAAAAACAAAAAAAGAAGCTGCCTTCACCCTTGCCCCTAGATCATGGAATGACTAGTCCCTGGGTAGTGCTTCTCTGCAGCACTCTCTCATTTGTTGATCTCATCAGCTCCCATAGGTTCAATGATAAATTCTAGACAGAAAACTCTTCCAGTTGCACATCACCAACTGCCCATTGGACATTTCTAACTGGATGCCCCACAGGCATTTGCAACCCAGTGTGTCCAAAACACAATGGATTTTCTTTTCCCCCAAACCTACTCCCCTTTCAAACTCCTCTTTTTCTGTTGAGGATACCACAATCCTTCAAGTTGCAAATCATCCTTGGCTCTTCATTTTACAAGGTGGGTCACCACAGAGATCCATTCGGTTGCCAAATCTTGTTGTTTTTGCCTCCATCACATTTTTCATGTATATTCCTTTCTCTCTATTCATATGGCTACTATATTAGTTCAGTCTTATCACTTCTTACTTCAAGGCCAGTGCTCAATCCACTGTGCCACCTAGGTGCCCCCACCTTGCCCAGACTTTCCCCCAGAATGAGGAGTTTGATACTTGGTGACCTTGGATTCAGAGTACAGGTAGGATGTTGCAGTCAGCTAGCCTCCCAACAGGGTTCTGAGAAGCTGGGGTCACAGGATATAGAAAAGTTCAGGGCTAGATATCAGGGACTGGGTTCTAACCCCAGCTCTGCCTCTAACTGTGTAACTCTGGGCAATTCTCTTCCCCTCTGTGGTCCTCAGTTTTCTCATGAGTCAAATGAAAGGAAGTAGATGTTCTCTAAAGATCCATCCAGCTCTGATAGTCTGTGCATCTTGAGAGGGTCTGAAGGGCAAAATCCTGGTAATGGGTATTGGCTTCTTTTGCAGGAGGTGGTACAGTTTAGTGTCAGAGTGAGGGCCTAAACGAACATGAAAGGTTGGGGGAGAATGAAAAAATCTAAGACAGACAGATAGTGGCCCAGTGGATAGAGCATTAGGCCTGGAACCAGGAAGACCTGAGTCCAAACCTGGCTTCAGACACGTAGCAGATGTGTGACTCTGGGTAAATCACAACCTCTCTTTGCCTCAGTTTCCTTTACTGAATATAATATATGGAAATATGTGGTCATACAAAATGAGGTTATTAATAGCTCCTACCCCACAAGGTTGTCTGGAGGGTCAAATGCTTAGTACAGTGCTTACTTCATAGTAGGTGCTGTATAAATGCTTATTCCTTTTCCCTTTCCTTAGAGCCCTAAGGTTCAAAATGAAGGTTCTCTTTGTCACTCACCTTGAAGTTAAGTCCCAAGGTCTGATCAAATTGTCTCCTGACAGCTTGAGTCTATATTCAGCCCAGTCCGTCAAAAAAAAAAATGGGAACACTAAGTTTTAATTTAGAGGAAATGTCAGTTATTGCTTTCAAAATAGCTAAGAAAAGTATCCTTATAATTCATGATCATAGCCAAGCAGGAAAGTTCCCCAAATATGGGATTTTTCAGGAATTCTTACTTTAATAAATATAAGAAAATGAAAGTAATAGAGTTTCTTTGGAAAACCCTGATGAAAATTCTGATGGAGAATACCATCCAAAGAATCATATCAACTCAGAGAAGGAGACACTTTAGCTCATATAATCGCAGGCAAGGATTTTAGGAATTAAGGAAGGGATGCTCGAGAGGATCTAAACCAACATCTTATTTTATAGATGGAAAATAACTTGGAGTAAAAGAAACCGAGTTTGAATCTGGGCTCTATCACTTACACTCTGTGTGACCTTGAACAATCACTTATGCGCTCCAGGCCTCAGTTTATTCACCTGTAAAATGAAGGGGTTGGGGACTTTTGAAGTACCTCCCAGTTTTAGAACTGATGCTATAATATCTTTTTTTTTTTTTTGAGGATGAGGGTTAAGTGACTTGCCCAGGGTCACACAGCTAGTAAGTGTTAAGTGTCTGAGGCTGGATTTGAACTCAGGTACTCCTGAATCCAGGGCCAGTGCTTTAACCACTGCGCCATCTAGCTGCCCCGCTATAATATCTTAATAATGGCTCACAATCTCTACCTCCTCTGACATTCTATGCTCTGTATTGTAAGGGTCATTTTGGTTCTGATTAAAAACAATTTTTATTGTTATTTTCTGTTTCTTACATCACAGTTATCCCAAATATCCCTTCCCTTCTCCCAGAGAATCATCACATATGACAAACAGTACTTTTTTAGAGATGAAAAAAAGTCAGTGGGGCCCACATCAGTGTTTGGCCCACATCTTATGTGGTTGCCACAGCAGCTGCCTTGGTCCTCTGGACAGACACCTGAGTGTGAGTCTTCACAAGATGGTTGGTGAATTCCTGATAGGGAGACTTAGTAAACACAGTCTCCTTCCACAGGTCTGGGGTTAGGTAGTTGTATGTTTTGGAGATGGCATCGAAGGTAGCTTTAGCAAAGTTGCTCAGAGTGGTAGTACAGCCTTTTGCAGAAGTGTAGCAGTCATCAATTCCAGTCATCATCAGGAGCTTCTTAGGCACAGGAGCTGAGACAATGCCAGTACCTCGAGGGACGGGGATCAGGCACGCCAAAACAGATCCACAGCACCCAGTGACCTTGCATGGCACTGTGTGAGGCTTGCCAATCTTATTCCCCCAGTAGCCACGTCTCACAGGAATGATGGACAGCTTGGCCAGAATGATAGCACCATGAATAGCTATGGCTACTTCCTTGGCGCACTTGACACCCAAGCCAACATGTTCATTGTAGTCACCAATGGCCACAAAAGCCTTGAACCTGGTATGTTTTTCAGCACTAGTTTGTTTCTGAACAGGCATGATCTTCAGAACCTCATCCTTGAATGAAGACCCCAGGAAGAAATCTATGATATCAGATTCCTTAATAGGAAGGGAGAAAAGATAGATCTCCTCCAAAGACTTGATCTTCATGTCCTTGACGAGGTGGCCCAGTTTGGTGACAGGAACCCACTCCTTATCTAAGAAGCTTTTGGGGCAGCTATGTGGTGCAGTGGATAAAGCACTGGTCCTGGATTCAGGGGTACCTGAGTTCAAATCCAGCCTCAGACATTTGACACTTACTAGCTGTGTGACCTTGGGAAAGTCACTTAACCCTCATTGCCCAGCCCCACCCCCCAAAAAAAAGAAAGAAAAGAAAAAGAAGCTTTATTTCCTAGGTAATTTATGTTTTCCACTTTATCAAATTTAGGCTTATTGAGTTCTGTCATTTCTTAATCTGCCTTATGTAGTCTGTTCCATTGAGCTACCTCTCTATTCTTTAACCAATACCAGATGATTCTGATTGCTGATTTTAAAAATAGTCTGGAAGTGCTAATCTTTTCATCATTTCCCCTAGCATTCTGGATCTTTTATTTTACCAAGTGAATTTTGTTATTATTTTATTAAGTTATATAAAGTATCCCCTTGGTATTGATTGTTATCGCATTAAAAGTGTATGTTAGGGGCAGCTAGATGGTGCAGTGGTTAAAGCACCGGCCCTGGATTCAGGAGTACCTGAGTTCAAATCCAGCCTCAGACACTTGACACTTACTAGCTGTGTGACTCTGAGCAAGTCACTTAACCCCCATTGCCTAAAAAAAAAAAAAAAGTGTATGTTAATTTTGGTAGTATTGTGATTTTTATTATATTGGCATGGCTTACCCATGAACACCGAATATTACTTAAGCTATTTAAATTGTTCTTTATTTCTTTTAATTTCTTTTTCTTTTCTTTTCTTTTTTTTTTGTGGGGCAATGAGGGTTAAGTGACTTGCCCAGGGTTACACAGCTAGTAAGTGTCAAGTGGCTGAGGCAGAATTTGAATTCGGGTCCTACTAAATCCAGGGCTGATGTTTTATCCACTGAGCCACCTAGCTGCCCCCTTTTTATTTCTTTAAGGAGCACTTTGTAATCGAAAGTATAAAATCTTTGTGTGCTTTGGGAGGTTATCTCCAAATATTTTATGCATTTTGTAGTCATTTGGAATGAGATTTCTCATGCTATTATTACTTCTTGTATTTTGTTATTATTAAATAGAAATGCAGCTGATTTTTGAGGATTTTTTTTGTACCCTGCAACTTTGCTGCAGCTCTTAATTATCTCAATTAGTATCTTAGCAGATTCTCTGGGGTTTTCCAAGTAAAGCATAATATCAACAGTAAATGGAGATACTTTAATCTCCTCTTTACTTATCTTTATTTCTTTAATTCCTTTCTCTTGTTTGATGTTGTTAGCATTTCCAGACCTATATCAAATAATAGTGTGGATTGTTCTGACATTTTATGTTCTCATTCTTTTGACAAATGTTTAATAAAAGCATACTGATTATTTCATTAGATGTGAAAAAAGCCTTTGACATAGAGCAATGCACATCCCAATGCAGTATCCCAAGCTTAAGAAGTCCCAGGTGGTATGATTTAAGGAGAATCAGGTTCTTCCCTCGCCCGGCCTGTTTCCTGGTCCTAGATGACCCCAGACCAACTTGCCAATCAACCAGCTTTGTGTGTCGTGGTTGTTAGCTCCGATGAGCCTGTTCCCCTCCCCCACCTGGGCCACTTCTACTAGAGCCTACCTCCTGGTTCTCAGCAGGGGTGTAAAATCCAAGTTCTGCCTTAGCACCAGCATAAACCCCTGTAGTCTCTCCCCTGCCCAGGGCTCAGCCCACTCACCAGACTGTGAGCTTAGTTCCAGACGACACTGGTGCTTCAGCTGATTCAGAGGCTCTGGGGTCTCCTTCTCTGGTGAGGACTTCCTGAGACTGGATCTGTGTCAGGGTGACTATGGGGTTGGGCCCGACTCCTCTATCAACACAGCAGCTCCCTCCTTCTGACCTTCCAAGATGTTCTTGGTTAGAAGATGATTTCAGCACATTTTTCTGTGAGTTTTGCTGCTCCGGGCATTTTCCTATAACCTTATTTGGATGTTTTTTGGAGGGATCGTGTCATGAGTTCGGGAGCTCACTGCCTTTCCTCTGCCATCTTGGCTCTGCCCCAGAAGTCCAACACCCTTACTTTTTAACCCTACCAAATGCTCAAGTTATGATCTTACATCTCTTTCACCTTCTCTTGCTAAATTGCTAGATCATACTCATGTTTCTGTGCCTTGTAGTCAATTTCTAACCGGTTGGACTTGGAGCCAGGAAGACCTGAATTCAAATCCTACCTCAGATACTTTATTAATTGTGTGACCATGTGAAAATCATTTCACCCCTCTGTGCCTTTTTTCCTTATCTCTAAAATGAAGTATTAGATTTGATGGCCTCAAGTCCTTCCATCTTTAAATCTATGATTCTTTGATTCCTTACAATTTTGTTTCTTACCCAACCACTCCACTGAAATGTCTTCCTCCCAGGTTATCATTCATTTCTTAATCATTAAATTCAATACTTTTCTCAGTTCTTCTTCTAATTGATTGTTGTCTTTGGGAGCATTTGGCACCCTTGACTTTCATGACACTACTTGATTACATGACACTGGCTTTCTTCTTTCCTCTCTGATCTTTCCTGGGTCTCTCCTTTGCCAGTTTTTCCATCTCCCAAATTCTAAGTGCAAATGTTCCTATGTGGCTTCGTTTTAAGTCATCTTCTTTTTTTTACACTCTCTTTTTTGGTGACCTCTTCAGTTCTAATGGATTCAGTTATCATTTTCATGTGGATGATTCCCTCATTTACACATGAAGCATGAATTGTTCTCCAAATACCAGTTGCTCAGTTCCACTAACAGTTATCATAGCTCAACTGAATGCCTCTTTAGCATCTCAAACCCAATATGTCCACAATAGTACCTGTTATCTTCTTCACTAAAAGTTTCCTGTTTCTCATGAAAGCACCACCATCCTAGTCATCCATGTTGGGGAACTTGGTGTCATCCTTGATTTCTGTCTTCCTTCATTGTGGTACCCTTTGCTTCCATTTCCTATCAGTTACCAAGCTTTGTCAAATATATCTCCAAAACATCTTTCACATCTGTCCCATTTTCCCCACTTATGGGGCTATTGTCCTAAGGCCTCTTATTACCTCTTGCCTGCACTATTGTAATGCCATCCTAATTAGTCTCCCTGCTTCCAATCTCTTCCCTCTAATACATCCTACAAATAGCTACCTTACTAGCTATGTGACCTTGGGCAAGTCACTTAATCCCAATTGCCTCACCAAAAAAAAAAAATTAAAAATAGCTACCAAAATAATCTTGCTAAGATACAAATTGGACCACATCACTTGCTTGCTCATGGATCTTCAGAGGCTTCTCATGACTCTAGTACAAAATAAAAACAAAACAAACAAACAAACTCCTCAGCTGGGCATTCCAGATTCTCCACAGCCTGCCCACAACCTACTCTTCTAGCCTTATTTCCTATTATTTCCTTACAAGCATTCTAAGTTCCAGTCTACTAGCTGTTCTCTGAACTCCAGATCCCGTCTTATCTCTGTGTCTTTGGACAGGTCATCACCTCTGCCTCCTTCTTATTCTCCTTCCTTACTATTGCTTCTTTGGATATTCATCTGCTTTCAAGGCTCAGCTCAGAGGGCACCTCCTTTTTGAAACCTTTCCTGGTCCTCTCCATTCTTAATGGTCATTTCCTTCTCAAATTTTCTGGTACCATACTTCCCTAACTGTGTACCTCTTGCATCATCACAAGGGAAAGTAAGCTCTCTGGGGTCAGGAAATGTTTCATTTTGAACTTTTTATTCCCAGCCCTTAGCACATATTAGTCACTTAATAAATGCTTGTTTGATTGAATTGAATAGAGTCTTTTAAAGTTTACAAAGTGTTTTCTTCACAGCAAACCTGTGAAGCATATAGGGTAAATATTATTTCCTTTTTACAGATGAGAAAACTGAGTTTCAGAAAGGTCAGGATATATTTATGCAGTGATTAAGTGTCAAACTGTGAGTGGAACACACACCCTCTTTTTACTAGATCATACTATATTTATTGAGGCAACTCTCAACCCTATTTAACTTATTACACCCTATTTAAATTTAAAACCCACCCCAAAGCCCCCTTTGGAGGCAGTTGAAATGACTGCTGACCATATCTAACTTTTACATAACAACTCCCTTGAGAGGCACTAGGTTGTTGTGGAAAATATGATGGATTTGGTGTAAGGAGAGAGCTCAATTTCAACATAATTTTTACAAAAACCACACTGTTTCTCTTGAATTCATAGGGTAGAAGACTACCCAGGAGTCTTGACTTTGTGGTATAGTGTGTATCAGTCATCTGAAGACTAGCTAAATGAGAAAAAAACCAAAACATATCACCAGAGCATGGGCTACCAGGGGATAAAAGTATTTTGGTCACAGTGACTCCCAAAGACCATTAGGTAAAGCACATGAGATTGTAATGAAATAAAATGAAGACCAATTACAAAACGGAGCTGGTTTGGTGTGGGAATCAATCAGATTCTATCTCATGAACACTGACCCCATCTTGTGGTGTCACATGCATTTTCCTCCATCTTGTTTTTCTGCTACTCATTCAAGAGAAAATAGATGGTATAAAACATCTACTGTTTCATAAATGCAGGTGGATACAATAATTGAAATTTCTCCATTCTACAAATAAAAAGATTCAGAAATCTACTTGTTCCCCTCCCAACTCCACTGAAATCCATTCTTTCCCCCTTTTAACTTAGAAAGCTCCTAATATTTCCTCTCACTAGAAATTAGATGACCTAATTTTGTATCCTGGTTTATATCCTGGTTAATTGTTTTCTTATAATTAATTGGTCTTATGTGATTAATTGTTTTTAATGCTTAAAAATCTGTCTTATTCTGATTTCAAGGTCTTTGGACTGACTGGGGAGTCCACTGACCCATTTATTATGCCTGTCTAGCTAATAAATTGCTTTTCCTCAGTTATTATTAATTAGCTGCCACACTAGCCAGTCTCCATCAACAGAAGATAGGAAGTGAGTTTCCTCTCCTTGAAGGTCTTCACACAGAAGTGATGTTCTGGAGGGGATTCTAGGTTAGCTATCAGTTGGAGTAGATACTTCTGAGATCTCTTCCAACTCAGAGATTCTATGAGAGAGCTCCCAGGTACTGATAAAGTCATAATCCTTTGAGGTGGTGAAACAAATAAAGATCTTAAAGTGCTGGTAATAACTCTAGAAGGTAGGGTGTGTAAGCATTATTAGGTCTATTTTATAGGTGAAGAAACTGAAGTTCTCAGTCAGTCATCTTGAAAGGATTCAATATGGCTTTTAGGCATGGTTGCTTTTTTTTTTTTTTTTTACATATCACCTCCTCTGAGAGATACTGTGGTATAGTGGGAAGCATAATTGACCTGATATCAGGAGGGACCTGCATTTGAATCCTTCCTCTGACCCTTACTAGATGTCTGTGATCATGTGCAAATTGTTCAACCTCTTTGAGTCTCAGTTTCCCTTTTTGTAAAATGAGTACAATAATGTCTATTTCCATAGGGTTGTTGTGATGATTAAGTAAGATGATGTAAGTTGTTGTCGTTTGTCCTTTGTTCTCCAAGAGGGTTATGACATTGGGGTGATGCCATGACTTGTACTGAATTGGATTTAAGCAAGGGAGGGCTATGCAAGGTCACCAGCCTCACTCTCTCCTCCAGAGCCATATGGATCCAGTGGAAAGATATACATGAGGATGACTGGAGATGGCCTTAGATTTTTAAAATTAATTGGGCTTAAATGACTTGCCCAGGGTCACACAGCTAATAAGTGTCTGAGGTGAGTTTTGAACTTAGGTCCTCTTGACTCCAGGGCCAGTGCTCTATCCATTGCATCACTTAGCTGCCCCTGAAGTAAGTAAACTGTTATATGAATGTTAGCTGCTGTTTATGCTAGTACTGATTACTTCAGGATATAGACCCCAGATGACAAATTTTGCATCTCTTTTACTCTCATCAAGAAATCAGCCTTCCAGTCTACCTTATTTAAAGTGATACACTCTGGTTCTTTGTGGGGGGAGGGCGTTGGGAAATCATTGAATTTGGAACCTTGGCAGAACCACTTCTCTCATTTTTTTTCCAGCGGGGAAAACTTAGCCTGAGATAGGGAAAGGAACTTGCTCAGTCACACAGCAAGTTAGTGGCTGTGTTGGGATTCAATTATAGGCATTGTGATGTCTAGGTCAGGGTTCTTTCCAATGCAACACATCATCTAGTTCCAAGGTATGCTATGTTTTGTGGCTTCAGCCTCAAGTTTAGGTCCAGTTTAGGTCACACAAGAAAGGAGATCAGTCAAAATTGAACCTAAGTATTCTTACTCTAAATCTAGCCCTCCAGTAACTATACCATGATTTCCTGTTTATTTAGCAAGTGACAGCCTAAAGAGGAAACATAGTGTGGTAGAAACAGTCATGTCCTGGGAGTTAGGAGACCTCGCATTTAGTTCTGGTTCCAATCTGTACATCTCTATGTGACATTAAGCAAATCTGATTTTCTGCAGCATTCTTCTCTGGCTATATTTGCTCAGCAAACAGGACGGAGGCATAGTTTTCCTCTGGAGTCATCAGTGCATCCTACTTTTAAAAACCTTGGAAGTCACTTATGCATCTTTTCTCAGAATGGATTATCTCAGCCTGGCTTAAAATTCAGGATAGCAGTGAAGAGCAGAGCAGATGGGGAGCTCTGCCCAGAATGAATTTAGAGGATTTGATGCATGGAAACGCCTTCTATTTGGAGAGAACTTCTGTTTGGGTCTTGGCTTTGCTACTCATTTGCTATGTGACTTTGGTCAAACCCTTGTGTCCTCTGAGCTCCACTTTCCTCCTCTATAAAATGGAGGGGTCGAAAGTGTGATTTAGTAGAAGGACCCTTCTATTTGGAGTGAGAGGATATGAGTTTGAATTCTGACTCTGCTACTCATTACTTGTATGACCATGGCAAAGTCACATTACCTCTCTGAGCCTCAGTTTCCTCATCTGTAAAATGAGGAAGTCAGGCTAAATGAAGTCTAAGATTCTTTCAAACCCTAGGACTTATGGACCATTGTCCCTAACTGTACTTCTAAAACTGATTGCTATTGCAAGACTCTCCTAAAAGGCCTTTGTGCCTCAAGTCTCTCCAATTTGTAATGCATCATCCACATAGATGCCAAAGTGGGATTCCCAAAGCCCATATATGACCATAACATTCTCTTGCTCAGTAAACTCAACATTACTCCCTATTTAAAGCCCCCTGCATCCAGCTGCAGTTTATCTTTGTACAATTATTACATATTCCTCGGCTTTATGCTCTTCATGATCCACAGACCTCTTGGCCTTCTTTCAACATCGTTCATAGATGACAGTTAATTTAGAGTCACCAAGCCTTTGGATAGCCTGTGCCTGATGCTTGGAATTCACTCATCTCACCTTATCTCTGCTTCTTAGGAAACTCAGTTTTCTTTAAGGATCAGCTCAGGCACATTTTCCTTTCATGAGGTCTTTCCTAATTCCCCCAGCTGATAGAGCCACTCCCATCCAAATTACTTGGTGTTGATTTTGTACTTATATTCTACATGCTTACAAATATACATGTTGCTTCCCCCCTTAAAAGGGCCTTGAGAATAGGGACAGTTTCATTTTTGTCTTTGTGTCTCCAGCACCCTGTACGGTGCCTGACACATGGTAGATGGCAAACAAATGCTTACTCCCTGGTCAGTTGATCGTCCAATTCAATTCAATTAACCAGAAATTTAATAAGTGCCTATTCAAGGCCTTATATTAGTGACACAGAGAGAAAGATGAAGAATGATGTAGTCTCTTCCCTCAAGGAGTTTTCAGTTTACTAGGGGGCAAAGTACATGTGTAGAAATAAGTATAATATGTAGGGGGATATATTGCCACCAACATATGTATTTATGGATGTGTGTGTGTGTGTGTGTGTGTGTGTGTGTGTGCATGCCTTCCCTCCTTTTCTCCCTCTCTACTCACCCTCTGTCCATATAGGGAAGTATTATACCCTTGGCTGCAGGTGCTCTGCCCCAAAGAGCATACATTTTGATTGCTGAAACCTCACAAGATGTCTTGGAGTTTACAGGCTGGATTTCTTTTTTTAAGGACCACACCTTAAACGCAAATCACTCTAGCTCTCATTGATTGGCCAACAACGTGTGCCAGTCCAAGCCTCATTTGGTCATTGTTTGGCCTCTTGATGGCTCAGAGTGGCTGTAAATAGCAATCATTTCTATTTTGGCCAGAAACCCTGAGCAGCTTCCCTTCCCAGATTATCAATTGATCCATCCATCCATCCATCCATCCATCCATCCATCCATCCATCCATCCATCCATCCATCCATCCATCCATCCGTCCATCCGTCCATCCGTCCATCCGTCCATCCGTCCATCCGTCCATCCATCCGTCCATCCATCCGTCATCCATCTATCTGTCTGTCTGTCTATCTATCTTATCCATCTACCTACCTACCTACCTACCTACCTACCTACCTACCTACCTACCTACCTACCTACCTACCTACCTACCTATCTATTCCTCTCACCCTTCTGTCTGTTTATCTAATTATTTATTTATTGGCTAGGTAAAAGAAGCCATTCTATGTCTGGTTTCTTACCTAGCCTTAATCTCTGAATGGGCATTGCCTCAGACAAACTGAGACCTGGGAAAGACCTTAGTTTAAAAAAGGACAAGGTCTTCTACTGCATCTGGGATTGTATGTGATTATCACCTTGTATGGTAGGAGGTGTGAGTTGCCCTTTTGCTTATACACTCTGGTCACACATGATGATTCATGGGGCCACAGATTTAGAACTGGAAGAGACCTCAGAGGACATGTAGTCTAGTCATTTTACGAATGAAGATACTGAAGCCCTGTGACTATAAGATCAGTGCTTTATTTGTGTTACCCTGAGTAAGTCACTTAACACTGTTTTCTTCAGTTGCTTCAATTGTAAAGTGAAGATAATAATAACACCTACCTTGCAGGGTTATTGCGAAGATCATATGAGATAATATTTGTAAAAGCTCTTAGCACAGTGCCTGGCACACAATAGGAGCTATTTTTTTCAGTTATTTTAATTGTGTCTGACTCTTCATGACTCTATTTGGGGTTTTCTTGGCAGAGATACTGGAGTATAGCCATGTTCTTCTCCAGCTCATTTTTTGGATGAGGAAATTGAGGCAAACAGGGTTAAGTGACTTTCCCAGGGTCATACAGCTAGTAAGTATCTAAGGTTGTATTTGAGTTTAGGTCTTCCTGATTCCAGGTCCAGTATTCCCAAATATGAACTAAATTAGTGTTAATTTGATTCTCCCTTCCCTCCTTTACTCATTGTTCCACATCATTGTTTATTGATCTATAAAATGGAAGGGTAGACCAGATTATTTCTATAGTCCTGTAGTAGGCCTAGGCCCAGTTAGAAGATGTTCTTTCTGTGAGAAATAAAATGGTTGATCAAGTTTTGGGGGTCAATCAGAGGATGCTTTTCCTGTGAAAAAAAAACCAACAAAATTGTTAAGCAACTAGATAGCAAAATCGACACGTCAAGGGTCCCCAGAAATTAGGCACTATAAAATTTATAGCAGGAGGCTAATTGGAAGTCATATGTGTTTACTACATGACTAGGACCATGTGGTGATGATGACCCCCAAAATTCAGGAATGTGACCCCAACTGTTTCAAGTATCCCCTCTCTCCAAAAGCTGTAATTTTCCAGTTTCAAGTGTCCCCCATCTACCCTCTATAAAAGCACTGTCTTTATTCTTGCTCAGGGAGGTTGAGTCTTAAACTCTTCCTCCAGGCCACATTCCCTTGTGACAAAAAAAACAAAACCAAACCTTTATCTCTTATTCAAATGTGTGCAAGTTTAATTCTTTACTGAGGATATCCAAGAACCAGCCCAGCTGTGACAGTCCCCTCTACTACTGACAATGTTCTAAGCAATCTTCCTGTTCTGACATCTGAGGGTTGATGTTTAAAAATCTGAATTTTCTGGAAATATTGTCTGCTTTTCCTTCTATTCATTATATTAATAGTTCCTGAAAGTTGCCTTCTGTTCGAGAACTTTTTGTCTTAGCAAAGATCATGTGTTACAAGTAGCTGATTTCTATTTCTCTCTCTCTTTTTTTTTCTGGTGAGGCAATTGGGGTTAAGTGACTTGCCTAGGGTCACACAACTAGTAAGTGTTAAGTGTCTGAGGCCGGTTTTGAACTCAGGTCCTCCTGAATCCAGGGCCAGTGCTCTATCCACTGTGCAACCTAGCTGCCCCAATTTCTATTTCTTTTGAAAGGTCCATGTTTCTTATTTTATAGATGAGGGAATTGAGGAATAGGGAGGTAGTGAATTGCCTGAAGTCTGATCGGTAATATACATAAAAGCTGGGATATGAAAGGTCCTTTTATTCTAGATCCGGGTCTCTTTCCATCATGCCATGCTTTCCATGTGCCTCTATATGTGTATTCCTTTCTCTACTTGCTCATGGCATATGTATTTGTGGGACTCTGTGTGCCAGGTTCATGAGAAAAATATTTTCTTGCTATTTTAATGACTAAGATTTTCTATTAAATGTCTTTGGTTTGAGCTAATTTAGTCCTGTGGCTGAATCACAAAAGTCAACACATTAATTACTAGTGGCTCTTGAGCTATGGTTTCTGAGTACCTCATAGAGTACCTCAAAACTGGGGTAGCCTATTAGAGTGTGACCCCAGGTGCTATAGATAAAAGAGAGAATGAAAAAGAATCAAAGAGTAGAGATCATAGATGTAGAAGTAGAAGAAACTTTAAAGATAATTTAGTCCAACTCTTTTATTTTATTAGAGTAGGTAACATGCACAGAGACATCAAGTGACTTGCCCAAAGTCACACAAGTTGCAAATGTCAGTGGCAGCAGAGGGGAGGACAAGACTTGAGGACAACTAGTTTGACTGGAATGCAGAGTGTATGAAGTCATGGGAGATGAGGTGGGAGCCAAACTGAAGATGGCCTTAGAATTTAAGGCTGTGGAATTTGTATTTTAACCTATAGGAAATGGGGAGCAAAGAAAGGTTTTTGAGCAGTGGGGTGACAGCACAAGATCTGTGCATTTGGGGGTTGTGTGGAGGACAGATTGGAAAAGGGAGATACTGGAAACAGGAAACTAGTTGAGAATCTGTTAGAATAGCCTAGACCAGGGTGTCTTAAACTTTTTCCACTCGTGACTCCTTTTTACCTGAGAAATTTTTATGTGACTCTGGGTATATAGGTATATAAAATAGGTATACATAACCTTTTATTGTTGCCAAATTTTTGATGACCTCCACATTCAGTTATGCTAACCTATATGGTGTCATGACCCACAATTTAAGAAGCTTTGGTCTAGACGAGGACCTGAACTAGGGTGAGAGGGGAGAAGGGATAGATTTGAGGGATATTGTGGATAGAGAAATGATAGAATTTGATTAGAGATGGCCTGTGAGGGGTGAAACTCATTTCATGTTATTCTTCTTCTTTATGACTCAACATCACTATATTACTTATATTTTCACTCTTCCCCTGTCAGATTTAACCTTCCTTCACGGAAGCTTAGTTCAGGTGCCTCCTCATCTATGTACCCTTCCCTGACTCCCGAAGATGTCAGCATTCACTTTTGTCTTAAATCTTCCTAGAGTTCTTTGCTCTTGCTTTCTCATGCATTTCATTCTCTTCCTTGGATTATACTATTCTCCTCTGGATTGGATTGTAAATTGCTTAGAGGGACTATTGTATTCTAGGATTCTGTGACTACTTCATTTTTGTTTTGCAACTCCTTGCTCCTAGCATGATACTTTATATATAGTGAGAACTTAATAAATGGTGAATTGATTCGAATAAGGGGCACCTAGGTGGAGCAGTGGATGGAGTGCCAGGTCTGGAGTCAGGAAGACTCATCTTCTTGAGTTCAAATCTGGCCTCAGACATTTACTAGCTATGTGACCCTGGGGAAATCACTTAACTTTGTTTGCCTCGGTTTCCTCATCTGTAAAATGAGCTGGAGAAGGAAATGGTGGACCACGCCAGCAGCTCTGCCAAGAATATCCCAGATGGGGTCATGAAGAGTCATGCATAACTGAAAAATGATGAAACATGAAGAGTCAAAGAGGTTGATGTTTCCCACTAGTGTGATTGCTGGGGCCATTGATAAGAATTGTGGAAATAAAGAACATTGCCTCTGGAATCAGAGGACCTAGGTTCAAATCCCACCTCTGATCCATTAAATATTTGAGCTCTGTTTTTGTTTATTTGAACTTTCCATTGTGCCAGTAACTTCTCAACCTTTCGCTTTTGCAATGGCATATCTTTGTAAAGCTGGATTTGGGGTGCTTGCTGTGATAAAGGCAAGTACGAAAATCAAGATGGAACACGAAAAGTGGGTGCTGCCATCCCATGTGGTTCCAACGTTTGAGAAGTTGGACAATGCCTAAGGGCATGAACATTCCATTAGCAAGTAATTGTGGTTATTGAAGAATGAAATAAAGCTTTTTTTCCTTTTAACTTACATATATTATGGAACAGGAAATGTAGGTGGTGCCATCCCATTGGATCTCAAGTTTTGAGAAGCTGGGCAGTGACTAAGAGGCATGAATCTCCCATTAGTAAGTAATTGTGATTATCTGAGAATGAAATAAAGATTTTTTTCTTTCAACTTATGTGTATTGTTTTGTCAAATGACTACTTGGTTGTAAGGACATAAATACTTTTTGAATTTTTTGGACCTAACTATTTAATAAACAGAACTATTAGCTATTCCTTTTGACTTAGGAATACCGTGAAAAAATTACAAGATACCAAGGGTGCCATGAAGCACCTCTGGCCTGGATGGTCCCTGTCTGGCTTCAGACCTATGATCCTAAGTGGAGGAATTTGGAGAAGGGTCATCTTTCCTGAAGGAGATGAATGAGTTGGATGTGTTGAGTATGAGGTGTTAATAGTACCATTTTATATTTTTAGAGGTTATGGGGAACTCGGAGGCAATCTAGTTCAATGCTTCCGTATTACAGATGAAGAAAGTGAGACCAATAAGGTTAATGACTTAAGGGCACAAAGGTAGTATGTGTTCAGATAGATGTCCCAGAATCCAAATCCCAGAGTCTCTAATACAGCTTAGATCTCAGAGCTCAGTATCCAATCCACCCTAGAGCCTAAATCCAGCCTTACCTTGTCTGGCTTAGCAAAGCACATTGTGTGCTCTTTGCCTATTCAGGTCACACCCCACAGTCACTGAAACTACTTAATCTTTTTTTTTTAAATAATAAGCATTTTTATTTAAAATTTTGAGTTCCAAATTTTTATTCCTCCTTCCCTCCCCTTATTTCCCCCTCCCTGAGTTGGTAAGCAATCAGATATAGGTTATACATATGCAATTCTGGAAAACATTACCATATTCATAATTTTGTTTAAGAAAACTTGAATAAAAGAAAAAAAAGTAAAGAAAGTGAAAATAGCATGCTTCATTCTGTGTTTAATCAATATCCTTTCTTTGGAGATGGATAGTATGCTTCATCATTAGTCCTTTGGAATTGCCTTGGATCATTGTATTGCTGAGAATAGTTAAGTCATTCAGAATTCTTCATCAAACAATATTGCTGTCACTGTGCACAACATTCTCCTAGTTTTGTTACTTCACTATACATCAGTTCATACAAGTCTTTCCAGGCCTTTCTGAAATCATTCTGCTTGTCACTTCTTATAGCACAATAATATCCCATCACCATCATATGCCACAGCTTATTTAGCCATTCCTCAATTGATGGGCATTCCTTTGATTTCCAATTCTTAGCCACCACAAAAAGAGCGGCTAAAAATATATTTGTAGAAATAGGTCTTTTTATCTTTTTGAGGATATCTTTGGGATATAAACCTAGCAGTGATATTGCTGGGTATGCACAGTTTTATAGCCCAGAAACTCAATATTTTTTGGTAGAAAAGTGCTTTGGATCTCTCAGGGAGTCCTTTGAGTCCCCTCTATCTGGCACTACCATGGTAAGGTCCGACCTTAAAGGTTCTCTGTCTCTGTCTCTGTCTCTGTCTGTCTGTCTGTCTTTCTTGGAGGCACATGTGATTCTCTTCCCTTTGCCCTACAAGTAGGGAAAAAAGAGAGCATAGAAGCCTCATGTAATTACTCTTAAACAGCTACCCCCATATCCGGTCTGATCTCTTAGCCTGTGATGGTGTTTGGGCATCCTTGAAAAAACAGACTCTTAGAGTTGGAGATGAGCATTTAAGTTCATGTGAAAAAGACCAGCACTTAGTAGACTAGCAAGCTCAATAGAAATGCAATAGTAGCAACAAAAACTTTGCTAGGGGCAAAGGTCATGCCATCTGAGGCTAAATTAACACATCTGTAGGATGAAAACGAGAGAAGTTCCTTTGCCTTCAGCCCTTGTCCAACCTCCTCTGGTGTATTGTGTTTTGTTTTGGGCACTACATTTTATGAAGTACAGCAACAAATTGGACCTTGTCCAGAAGACAATGGCCAGGAAGGTTGGAGGGACTAGAGAATATTTTATGCTAGAGTCAGTTGAATAATAATAATTGGTCCCATTTATATGGAGCTTTAAGGTTTATAAAACATTTCCCTCACACTAGCTCTGTGAGGAAGGCACTCCATTATCTTTTTTGCAGCAGATGAGAGACAGAGAGGAGAAATGACTTATGGTCAAGGAGGCAGTATATGCATTAGCTAGGATTCAAACTATATTCTCTTGACTTTTTCCATTACACTTTTTCAATTGAGGGAACTGGAGATATTTCAGCTAGAGACAAGAGGACTTTGGTGGGGAGGCAAGGAGGGAATGAATGAAACCCACTTACTTCTTCCAAAAAACAGGATGTTTCCTTAGCTTCCTATGGCATTCTCTGTTCTGGCCAGACTTAAAAAGGAGGTAGGTATCGTATAGTGCTAGGGAGGGGAGAAGGAAGACCAACTATGGAGAAAAGATAAAGAGGTAGGGAGTAGAGAGTATCATAAATCTTCTTGACCTCAAGTCCCAAAGGATAGACTCCCCTTCATTTCTTTTTAGATTGAGCTGTGATATTTCTGCCCACTCCTGACTTTTTATACTGACAAACTCTCCCAAGCCCAGATGAATTCAATGTATTTCTATTAATGAGAAGATTCTTATCTCAGGTCCTGGGACTCTGGGATGGCAGCCAGTTCCTGGACCAACACTATTCATAGACTTATAAGTCTATGCAGCTGGAAATGACCTTATGAAGTCTTTGAGGTAGCCCCCTGCCCTCAGGCACTCATCCAAACCAGATGTTGTTTATAAAAGTTTCAATGGCTTAAAGTTCCCTGGGGACAGAGATTCTGAAAGCTCTTTCCAGAAACCCACTGCAGTCTTTCTAGGGTGGAGTCAGTCATAATATTTCCTTCTTGCAATTCCCACCCATTTCTAATTTTATCATCTTGAGTAGGGGTTCTTAACCTGGCATCCACAGACCATTTCAGGGAGTCTTGGATGAGAAAAAAAATATATCTTTATTTCAATATAATTAGTTTTCTTTGCAATCCTGTAGATTTTGAGCATTTCAAAACATTATTCTGAGGAAGGATAAATGTGTTGTTATTGTTGAGCAATTTTTTCAGTTGTGTCCAACTCTTTGTGAATACATTTAGGGTTTTCTTGACAAAGATACTGGAGTGGTTCACCATTTCCTTTTCTAGTTCATTTTACAGATGAAGAAATTGAGGCAAACAGAGTTAAATGACTTTCCCAGGGGTCATACAGTTAGTAAGTGTCTGAGGTTGGATTTGAACTCAGATCTTCCTGACTCTAGGCCAGGTACTCTATCCACTGAGCCACCTGGTGCCCAAGGGACACATAGGTTTCACTAGATTGTCAAATAGGTCTATGACATTTTTCACAAAAAGGTTAAAAACCCTGGCTCTAAGACGAATGGGCAGCTAGGGGCTACCTATTAATCCTCATGTACTGGATAGGAATTATTAAATCACCTGGATTCATAGTCAGGAGACCTAGGTTTGGGTCCTGGCATCAACATTTATTAACTGAGTGACCTTGAGTGAATTGTTTCACAACTCTGGCTTTCAGTTTCTTTATCTGAAATAAAAAGATTGGATTTTTGATCTAACAATCTCAAAGGCCTCTTTATAAAGCTGTATGTTTTCAATGCTCAAATGGTTATGTAATCTCACTGATGTTAGTATTCTAATGAGGCAGGTCATAATCCTTTCATAATTGCCTATCCTTTAGGAGATACACAATACACATACACAGGCAGACATGGAGACAGAGATGGAGAGGGAGAGGGAGGGAGAGAGAAACAGAAAGACGAAGACAGACAGAGAATGAGAGAGAGAGAGAGAGAGAGAGAGAGAGAGAGAGAGAGAGAGAGAGAGAGAGAGAGAATGAGAGAGAAAGAGAGAGAGAGAGAGAGAGAGAGAGAGAGAGAGAGAGAGAGAGAGAGAGAATGAGAATGAATCACCTTTGGGAAGTTGTAGAGTTATTTTAATGACCCTAAACTTCTCCCTTAAGTCCCATCTTTTTTTAGGACCAATACTCTACCTACATTGTTGTATGTCTGTGAGTCATAGAAAATGATAGTGTTTGAACAAATGAAAATGAGTATCACCCATAGGGCAATGGAAACACATATGGCAGTTGTGAATAGGCTAAAACATGTTACAGGAAAGAGATTAAGAAAAAGCTCTGGGGAAAAAAAAGTATGTATAAGAAAAAGCTCTGGAATGAATATATGTGTGTATGTATATATGTATATATATATGTATATACACATACACACATGTACAAACACATATAATTTTTTATCTAGGAAAGTAGGTATATAGGTTGGCAATTATTCTTCTGGTCACTTTTTTCCCCTTCAGCATAGCAGGGAAAAAAGACCAAAGAGCAATCAGGTCATATAGCATCTGGGGTCTAACCATCTTTACTTGTAGGTGACCCAGCCTTAGCCTGCCACTCAGCTCATTGGTATATATTTAATTTTATTCTCCAGAGCTCTATAGGGGTATGTTTGTATAATTTCTCATTAATAAACTTGAAATCTCTTTCTTATTAGGTAATTAATTAATTTGGGCCTCAAACTGAATTCATTAAATATTAATTATGTAATAAAAGAGAAACTTCATTTCCAGTAGTAATTACTCTTTATAATTAAAGAAATGTTAAAATCACTGGTATGTATAGTATTAATAAACAAAAGAAACAATAAACACAAATATATACACATGTGTACACATGCAAACATATATACAAATATATACTCATATACACATATACATTATATATGTTGTTGTTTAGTCGTTTCAATCATTTCCGACTCTTTGTGACCCCATTTAGGGTTTTCTTGGCAAAAATACTGAAGTGGTTTGACATTTCCTTCTCTAGCTCATTTTACAAATGAGAAAACTGAGGCAAACAGGGTTAAATGACTTGTCCAGGGTCACACAGCTTGTAAGTGTCTGAAGCCACATTCAAACTCATGAAGATGAATCTTCCTGACTCCAACTACTGTACCACTTAGCTGTCCTATATATACTTACACATATGTACATATATTCCCAATATATAGATACATATTATATACAATGCATATGGAAATACATATATGTGATTAATACAATGCATATATAATGTATATATACATACACACATATTCATGGGGTGTCCCCAAAGTCTTAGTGCAGTTTCAGGTTTTAATAGTTTAAAGCTGCACTGTGACTTTTGGGACACTGTGTGTGTGTGTGTGTGTGTGTGTATGTGTAAAACTAGTTAAAATATTTTGGCTATGACAACCATCAATCTATTGCCGGTTGACTTTTCTCTGTTTTGTAAAAACTCAGTATTATGCTATTCAGTTTTTCTCCAGTTATCAAGTAAAATCTCTTCTCAAAACCTCTTTACAAAATACAGATGAAAACAGCTTCTTCCAAAAGGAAGGTATCTCCATCTTCTTTCTTTGTCTTCATCAGCTTGTCTCCAGTAATTACAGGAAACATCCCTTCATCTTTCAAGCTAGTACCTCCTTGTACCAGAAGCTCCATCTCCCAATCTGGGAAATGTCCAATGACTAGCCCTTACACCTGACATGCTTACCTTTTACACTTCCACTCCCTGACTGCCTTAGCTTCTTTCAAGGCCCAGATAAAATTTTCCCTTTTGCAAGGTGTTTCCTGATTTCTCTCAATGCTAATATCTTCTCTCTCTAGATCACCTCTAATTTCTACTGAATGCATCTTGTTTGTACATGCCTATTTACAATGTTTTCCCCATCAGAGTGTAATTTCCTTGAGAGCAGGGGCCATCCTTTGCCTTTCTTTGTATCTCCAGCTTTAGTACACTGCTTGGCACATAGTAGGTACTTCATAAGTGCTTGTTGACTGGCTAATCCTTTGAATAATCCCTCTCCAAAGTTTATCAAGTAGATCCTTACATATTACTGTGAGTCGCAGACACAACATACACCTTCCTGACTCTATAGGAAAAGGTACACATAGTCAGACTTCTAAAAATTTAATTTTATTATTTTCCAGTTACATATTACATATAAGGATAGTTTTCAACATTTGTTTACACTGGATTTTTAGTTCCAAATTTTTCTTTCCTCCCCTCTCCCTTCCCTCCTTCCTCTCCAAAACAGAAAGCAGCCTGATATAGGTTGTATATGTATAGTCACATTAAAAATATTTCTACATTAGTTATCTTGTGAAAGAAGAATGAGCACACAAAGGAAAAACCTCAAACAAAAAAAAACAGTCCAAAAGTAGAAACAGTATGGTTCAATCTGCATTCATAATCCATAGTTCTTTTTTCTGGATGTTGAGAATATTTTCTATCATGAGTTCTTTGAAACTGTTTTGAATTGTTGCACTGCTGAGAAGAGCCAAGTCTATCGCCATTATTTATCACACAATGTTGCTGTTACTTTGTACAATGTTCTCCTGGTTCTGCTCATCTCAGTCAGCATCAGTTCATGTAAGTCCAGGTTTCTCTGAACTCTTCCTGCTCATCGTTTCTTACAGCACAACAGTGTGATGAAATAATGAGATTTAGCAGATACTCAAACACCCACCTGGAGATGAATCTAGACTGATTGAATCAAGTGAGAGTGATTAACTGCTGATTAGCCTACTTCAAATTAACTGGATTGTAATCACACCTTGAGAACACCTTCAGAACCAATGGATTTGGATGATGCCAACCAATCAGCTTGAAGCAGTGTGTAAGGACTGCCTTTGTTCCAGACCTATAAAAAGCTTCCACAACCAGTTTGCTGGAGAGAGTTTGTGATTGAAGCAGGCTTGTGGCAGAGGGCTTGAGGAAGAACCAGACCAGGCTGGAACTCTAGGCTAAGTAGGTTTTTTTTCTTAACTTTCTGAACTCCATGGGAATATCTGTATGCTTTAATAAATGTTTAATGCCCAAGGACTGGTACTAAAGCTTCTAATTTAAGGCGACCACAATTTAGATTTTAAACATCACAAAAGTATTCCATTACATTCATATACCACAATCTGTTTAGCCATTCCTCTATTGATGGTCAATTCCTCAATTTCCAATTCTTTGAAACCACAAAGAGAGCTGATATAAATATTTTTGTACACGTGGGTCCTTTTCCCTTTTCTATGGTCTCTTTGGGATACAGACCTAGCAGTGGTACCACTGGGTCAAGGGTATGAACAATTCCATAGCCCTTTGGGCATAATGCCAAATTGCTTTCCAGAATGGTTGGATCAGTTCACAGCTCCACCAACAATGCATCAGTGTTCCAATTTTTCCATAGCTTCTCCAACATTTATTATTTTCCTTTTTTGTCATATTAGCCAATCTGACAGGTGTGAGGTGGTACCTCAAAATTGTTTTAATTTTCATTTCTCTGATCAATAGTAATTTAGAGCATTTTTTCATATGGCATTAGAAAGCTTTGACTTCATCAGAAAACTGCATGTTCATATCCTTTGACCATTTCTCAATTGGGGAATGACTTGGATACTTATAAATTTGATTTAGTTCCTGATATATTTTAGAAATTAAGCATTTATCAGAAATGCTGGCTGTAAAAATTGTTTCACAGTTTTCTGCCTCCCTTCTAATTTTGGCTGCATTGCTTCTGTTTGTACAAAACCTTTTTAATTTAATGTAATCAAAGTCTTCCATCTTGCTTTTCATAATATTCTCTATCTCTTGTTTGGACATAAATCATTTTCCTCTCCATAGATCTGAGAGGTAAACTATTCCTTCCTTTTCCTAATTTATCTATGGTATCACCTTTTATGTCTAAATCTTGAACCCATTTTTACATTATTTTTGTATAAGGTGTAAGATGTTGGTCTATGCCTAGTTTCTGTCATGCTCTCTTCCAGTTTTCCCAGCAGTTTTTGTCAAATACTGAGTTCCTATCCCAGAAGTGGGAATCTTTGGGTTGATCAAACAGTAGATTACTATAGTGATTTACTACTGTGTCTTCAGTGCCTAACCTATTCCATTAACCCACCACTCTATTTCTTAGCCAGTACCACATAGTTTTGATGACTGCTGCTTTATAATATAGCTTCAAATTTGGCATGGCTAGCCCACCTTCCTGTGCATTGTTTTCATTAGTTCCCTTGATATTCTTGACTTTTTGTTTTTCCAGATGAATTTTGTTATTATTTTTTCTAGCTCTATGAAATAATTTTTTGGTAGTCTGATTGGTATGGCACTGAATACCTAAATTAATTTAGGTAAAATTTTCATTTTTATTATATTATCTCAGCCTATCCATTACACAGATTGGATTTTATTTGTGTGAAAAGTGTTTTGTAATTGTGTTCATAGAGTTCCTGGGTTTGTCTTGGCAGGTAGACTCCCAAGTATTTTATGTTGTCTACCATTACTTTAAATGGAATTTCTCTTCCTATCTCTTGCTGCTGAGCTTTGTTGGTCATGTATAGAAATGCTGATGATTTATGTGGGTGTATTTTATATCCTGCCACTTTGCTAAAGTTGTTCATTGTTTCAATCAGTTTTTTAGTTGATTCTCTAGGATTCTCTAAGTATACCATCATATCATCTGCAAAGAGTGAAAGTTTTGTTTCCTCCTTGCCTATTGTAATTCCTTTAATTCCTTTTTCTTCTCTTATTGCTATAGCTAACATTTCTAATACAATATTCAATAATAGAGGTGATAATGGACATCCCTGTTTCACCCCTGATCTTGGGAATGCCTCTAATTTATCCCCATTACATATCATGTTTGCTGATGGTTTTAGGTAGATACTGGTAATTATTTTAAGGAAAGCCCCACTTTATCCTATGCTCTCTAGTGTTTTTAATAGGATTGTATTTTGTCAAATGTTTTCTCTGCATCTATTAAGATAATCATATGAGTTTGGTTAGCTTTGTTATTGATGTGATTGATTATATTGATAGTTTTCCTGATGTTGAACCAGCCTTGCATTCCTGGTATTAAATCCTACCTGGTCACAGTATATTATCTTGGTGATCACTTGCTGTAATCTCCTTGCTAATATTTTATTTAAGATTTTTGCATCAATATTCATTAGGGAAATTGGTTTGTAATTTTCTTTCTCTGTTTTGGCTCTTTATGTCATAAATGAAATTTGGTAGAACTCCTTCACCTATCTTTCCAAATAGTTTGTATAGTATTGGAATTAATTGTTTTTTAAATGTTTAGTAGAATTCACTTGTAAACCCATCTGGCTCTGGAGATTTTTCCTTAGGGAGTTCATTAATGGCTTGTTCAATTTCTTTTTCTAAAATGGGCCTATTTAAGGATTTTATTTCCTTTTCAGTTAACTTGGGGAATTTGTATTTTTGTAAATATTCATCCATTTCATTTAGATTGTCAAATTTATTGGCATACAGTTGGGCAAAATAGGTCCTAATTACGGCTTTAATTTCTACTTCATTGGTGGGGGAATCACCCTTTTCATTTTTGATACAGGTAATTTGGTTTTCTTGTTTTTTTTTTAATCAAATTAACCAAAGGCTTATCTATTTTATTGTTTTTTTCATAGAACCAGCTCTTAGTTTTATTGATTAGTTCTATAGTTTTCTTGCTTTCAATTTTATTAATTTCTCCTTTGATTTTCAGGATTTCCAATTTAGTATTTAGTTGGGGATGTTTAATTTGTTCTTTTTCTAGCTTTTTTAGTTGCATGCCCAATTCATTGATTTCCTCTTTCTCTTTTTTTTCATGTAAGTATTTAGAGATATAAAATTTCCCCTAAGTACTGCTTTGGCTGCATCCCATAGGTTTTGGTATGCTGTCTCATTATTGTCATTCTCTTGGATGAAGTTATTGATAGTTTCTATGATTTGTTGTTTGACCCACTCATTCTTTAGGATGAGATTGTTTCCAGTTAATTTTCAGTCTACCTTTCCATGGCTCTTTATTACATGTAATTTTTATTGCATCATGATCTGAGAGGGATGCATTTACTATTTTTGCCTTTCTACATTTGACTATGATGTTTTTGTTCCCTAATACATGGTCAGTTTTTGAGTATGTGCCATGTACTGCTGAGAAAAAGGTATATTCCCTTCTATCCTTATTCAGTTTTTTCCAGATATCTATCATATCTAACTTTTCTAATATTCTATTCACCTCTTTAAGTTCTTTCTCATTTATTTTGCAGTTAGATTTATCTAATTCTGAGAGGGGAAGATTCAGATTTCCCACTAGTATAGTTTTGCTATTTCCTCTCGTAACTTACTTAACTTCTCCCCTAAGAATTTGGATGCTATACCACTTGGTGCATATATGTTTAGTATTGATATTGCTTCATTATCTATCATACCTTTTTAACAAGATGTAGTTTCCTTCCTCATCTCTTTTAATTAGATCTATTTTTGCTTTTGCTTTGTCTGAGGTAAGAATTGCTACCCCTGCTTTTTTGATGTCAACTGAAGCATAATATATTTTACTCCAACCTTTCCCTTTTATTCTGTGTGTACCTCTCTGTTTCTTTTTTTCTTTTTTGGTAAACAACATATTGTAGGATTCTGATTTTTAATCCACTCTGCTATTTGCTTCCATTTTATGGGAGAGTTCATCCCATTCACATTCAGTTTTTTTTTTTTTTTACCAAATTTGTTTTATTCTTTACACTTCTTCATTCATCTTGATTCAGTCATTAGTGCTGCTTCCTTCTGAAGGAGCATCCTTCTGTAAGTCTTGCCTTTCCTCCTGTAGACTGACAAAGTACAGTGGAGCATCTGACACAGAGAACCACCATTTGTGCATGGCTGAAGACAATGGTGATTTTATAGCAGCCCAGGCACTTTACATCCATGAAATATGAGTTCGGACTCTGCATCAGACACTTCTTGTGTTTCTACTTCTCCTTGGGAGAGGGGTGCAGGAGATCTTTCACAAGAGGCATGTTGGCATGGGGAGATTTTCACCACTGGAAAAGCACATTTACAGTTAAAATTATTAACTGTTTATTTCCCTCCATCTTCTTTTCCCCTTTGTACTCTTTTTTTCCTTCTTTCATCCTATTCCACTTGAACAGTGTTTTGTTTCTGACTATTGGCTCACTCAATCTGCCCTCCCTTTTTTCAGCTGCCTTTCTTTTTCTTGCCACTTTTCCCCCTGCTTCTGCCCTCCCTTATATCAATACCACCCTTTCCCCCTTCTGCTTTTGTTTCCTTAAAGAGTAAGTTAAGTTCCTTTGTACAAATGGGAGTGTATTTTATTCCCTCCCTGAACCTAATCTGATGAGAGTAAGGTTGCAACAATGCCCACCCCTCCCTTCTATGGTAATGGATTCTTTTTGTGCCTCTTTATATGATGTAATTAACCCCATTCCACTCCCCCTTCCTCTCCTCCCCTAGTCTTCTTTTATTCTGCCCCTTAAGTTTCTTTATAGCATTACATCAAAGTTGATTTAATAACAATATCTAACAGAGATACAGATCCCAAAAGTTAAAAGTATTATCCTCCCTCATAGGTATGCAAGCAGTTTAACATCATTGAACAACTTTTTCCCTGCCTTGTTCACCTCTTTATATTTGTCTAGAGTCTTGTATTTAGAGATCAAATTTACTGTTCAGTTCTGGTCTTTTTCTCAGGAAGCCTTGGAAGTCCCCTAATTCATTGAATGTCCATCTTTTCCTCTGAAAGAAAATGCTCAGTTTTGCTGGGTAGTTGGTCATGGGTTGTAATCCAAGCTCCTTTACCTTCCTGAATATCATATTCTAAGCCTTGGGATCCTTTAATGTTGAAGCTGCCAGGTCCTGTGCAATCCTGACTGTGGCTCAATGATATTTAAATGGTTTATTTCTGGATGCTTGGAGTATTTTCTCCTTCACCTGATAATTCTGGAGTTTGGCTACTATATTCCTGGAAGTGTTCCTTTTGGGGTCTCTTTTAGGAGGTGATTGGTAGATTCTTTCAATGATGATTTTATCCTTTCATTCTACCATTTCAGGGCAGTTATCATTGATAATTTCCTGGAATATGGTGTCTAAACTCTTTTCTTGATCATGGCTTTCAGGTAGTCCAATAATTCTAAGATTATCTCTCCTGGATCTGTTTTCCAGGTCAGTTTTTCTGTTGAGGTATTTCACATTTTCTTCTATTTTTTCAGTCTTTTGATTCTGCTTGACAGATTCTTGGTGTCTCATGGAGCTATCAGCTTCCATCTGCTCAATTTGAATTTTTAAGGCCTTATTTTCCTCAGTAAGCTTTTGCACTTTTTACATTTGTCCAATTTTTTCTCTCATTTGGCCAATTGTGTTTTTTAAGGAATTGTTTTCCTCAGTCAATTTTTGTGCTTCTTTTTGCTGTGTAACTCTCATTTCTCTCATTTCTTTTTCCATTTTTCTTCTACCTCTCTCATTTATTTTTATTTTTTTTATTCTGAATAGAATTTTATTTTCCAAAATATATGTAAAAACAAAATTTTAACATCAATTAAAAAAAAACCTTTGTGTTCCAACTTCTCTTCTGCTCTCCATTTCCACCCCCCCACCCATAAGAACTCAATCAATTCAAAATAAGTTATACATGAGTAGTCACGGAAAAATTCCCATATTAGCTAGTTGTGAGAGAAAACAGTCAAAAAACCCAAAACTTCAGATTAAGGAATTGTCAAAGAGGAAATGAAAAAAAATTTTTTTTTTGAATCTGTTTCCATCTGTTTTCAGATACTATCAGTTCTTTCTCTGCAGATGGGCTGCAATCTTCATAAGTCCCTCAGGGTTACACTGGATCATTGCCTTGCTGAAAACAACCACATGCTTCCCAGCAAATCATCCCCCACTATTGCTGTTATTTTGTACACAGTACATTTCACTCTGCTTCAGCTCATGTAGGTCTCTCCAGGTTTTCCCGATAGCATCCTGTTCATCACAATCTCTATATCAACCTTAAGCTTTACAGAGAATCTTCACAAAAGCCCAGCAAAGTAGGTACCATACATTTTGCCATTATAATCAATCATCATAACTATTTCCCTCCATCCCACTCCCTTCCCATGACATTTACTCTATCTTCTTTTTACCAATTCCTCCTCAGAGGTGCCTTACTTCTGACTATCCTCTCCCTCGCTCTGCACTCCCTTTTTTCACCCTTCCTTCCTTGTCCTCTTCCCCTTCTATTTTCCTGCAGGGTTAAATAGATTGCTCTTCCCAACTGGGTATGAAAGCTATTCCCTCCATGAGCCCACTCCAATGAGATCAGGATCCCTGAGCTAATTCTGTGTTCTAAGTTTTTCTTCCTCCTTCCCTCCTCAACCCTCCCTATGAGATCAAGCAATTCAATATGTCATACTGGTGCAGTCATGCAGAACATCTTCATCTTCCTTGAAAGTGTTTTGCTTTTTACTGCTCTCTCCCCTAATCTGCCCTTTCCTCCTTCCCTTCCCCCCCCCTTTTCTCCCTCCCTCCCCCCCCCCCGGGGCAAAAGTATATTACTATACCTACTTGAGTACGTATGTTAGTCCTTCTTTGAGCCAATTCTGATGATATTAAGGTTCACTCACTCCCCAACTCTTTCCCCTCTTCTACTCTCCTCCATAAGCTTTCTTCTTGTTTCCTTCATGTGAAATACTTCTCCCCAGACCATCTCTCCCCTTCTCCCTCCCCGTTTATTCCTCCTACACCTCAACCCTATTTTAATGATGTCATCATGGATTAGCTAGGTGGCACAGTGGACAAAGCACCAGCTCTGGACCCAGGAGGCCCCTCAAGCCCAAATCCAGCCCCAGACATAAGATACCCCTCCCTGTCTGCCCTACAAAGAACAAAACATAAATGCTTTACAGATATCATCCCTTCATATTCAGTTCAGCCCTATCTTCTGTGAATTTCTTGTGAAGAATTTTTGTTTTGTTTTGTTTTGTTTTTTGGTGATGCAACCGGGGCCAAGTGACTTGCCCAGGGTCACACAGCCATCAATTGTCAAGTGTCCAAGGTCACACCTGAACCCAGGTTCTCCTGAGTCCAAGGCCGGCACTCCATCCACTGCACCACCCAGCTGCCCCTGAATTTCTTACTGAGATAGTTCTTATGATTTCAAAGTATTATCTTCCCATGTAGGAATGTAAACAGTTTGATCTTTTAATATCCCTCATGAAGTCTTTTTCCTGTTTACCTTTTTATGCTTCTCCAGGATCTTGTATTTGAAAGTCAAATTTTCTCTTCAGTTCAGGTCTTTTCATCACAAATGCTTGAAAGACCTCTTTCTCATTGAAATCCCATTTTTGCCTCTGAAAAATTATACTCAGTTTTGCTGGGTAGGTGATTTTTGGCTGAAGTCCCAGTTCCTTTGCCCTCTGGAATATCATATTCCATGCCCTTTGGTCCTTTAATGTAGAAGCTGCTAGGTCTTGCTTTATCCTTATTTTCTCCTTGACCTGGGAGTTCTGGAATTTGGCTATAATACTCCTGGATGTTTTCCTTTTGGGATCTCTTTCAGGAGGTGATTGGTGGATTCTTTCAATTTCTATTTTAGCTTCTGCTTCTAGAACATCAGGGCAATTTTTCCTCACAATCTTTTGGAGGATGGTGTCTAAGCTTTTGTTTTGGTCATGGTTTTCAGGTAGTCCAATGATTTTCAAATGATCTCTCCTAGATTTATTTTCTAGGTCAGCTGTTTTTCCAAGGAGATATTTCACACTGCCCTCTATTTTTTCATTCAATTGGATTTGCTTTACTGTGTCTTGGTTTCTCATAAAGTCACTAGCTTCCATTTGTTCAATCCTAATTCTTAGGCAGTTATTTTCATCAGACAGTTTTTTAATCTCCTTTTCCATTTGGCTTTTCAAACTGTTGACTTTTTTCTCATGACTCTCCTTCATCGCTCTCATTTCCCTTTCCATTCTTTCCTCCTTTTCTCTACATCTTCTTTCTATTTCTCCTACTTTCTCTTCAAAGTCCCTTTTGAGAGCTTCCATGGCCTGAGACCAGTTCATATTTTTCTTGGAAGCTTTGGATGTTGGAGCTTTGACCCTGTTATTATCTTCTTCTTCTGAGGATGTATTGTGGTCTACCTTACCCCCAAAGAAGTTTTCGATGATCTTCTGCTTTCTCTGCCTGCTCATCCTGCCTTACTGTTTCTTGTCTTTTAACTCCTTCTTTAAGTGTGGCGCTGCTTTCCAGGACACACTGTTTAAGCTACAGCATGGCCTGGGGGATGGTTGGGCTTCTTCTCAGCCTGCCTGGCCTCGCTTTCATTTGATTTTAAACTCTCCACTGGGGGGTGGGGGTGGGGGCTGCTTTTTGGTCCACTCCTGTTCTCAGCTTCAGAGGGTCCCAGGTGTTTTGGGTTGAGGGGGGCAGGGTAGGCTTTAATTTCACCTGGCCTGTTCTCAGGTCCGGAGATAACCTCAGGCCTATTTACTAAGAAACCAACCAGCAAAGCTTTCTGTGGTGTGGTTCTCAGCTTCTGACGAGACTGCTCCCCTGCTCCCCTCCCCCACCTGGGTCTCCCGCTGCTCAGGATTTCTTCCTGGTTGTCCGCTGGGGTGGGACAGTCGAATCCTTCCCCTCAATCCACAGGTACCCCTGCACTTACCACCCCCCCCCCCCAGCCAGCCTTTCGGTCCGATCGTGTGCTTGGTTCCAGAAGACTCCAGTGCTGCAGCCGATTCAGAGGCACTGGGGCAAATTTCTCCAGCGGGTGTCTGGTGTGTTGGCCCAATTGTGGGGCTAGGCTTTATTCATGGCCCAGCACGGCCCCCTGAAATCTATCTATAGCTGGAGAAAACTCTCAGCCCGTATTTTTGTGTGCTTTTCTGCCCCAAGGGTTCTTTTATTGCTATTTTTGGGGTTATTGTATCAGGAGGCCTGTGAGCTTAATGTCTTTCCTCCACCATCTTGGCTCCGCCTCCTCTCATTTTGTTTTTAAAAGCCTTTTTGAGCTCTTCAAAGAAGGCTTTTTGGTCTTGCCACAAGATCATCTTCCCACTTGAGTTTTCATTTGTAGGTCTTTTGACCAACTCATCTGAGTTTGAGGTTTGGTCTTCCCTTTCACCATAGAAGCTGTCAATGGTAAGGGTCCTTTTTTGTTTCTTGCTCATGTTGTAGCCTATTTTTAAACTTATAAAGTTGAAGTCTGCTCCTGGGGCATAGGGTTCATTGTTGCAAGCTTCGTACTGCTCTCAGCTGCCCCACTCTCAGCTGTGTAGAGTTGCAGCAATGCCTAGCTGCCCACTGAACCAACCTGTGCTGAGCAAGCTTCCCACTGAGCCGAGCTTTGTTGAGGTAAGCTGCCAGCTGAGACAAGTATTGCCAAGTCACTCTCCCCTTTCACCCAGTTGAGACAGACCTTTCCTGAAATCTTCTAAATTACCTCAAGTAGCAGTTCTGTGTGTGTGTCTTTTTTTTTTTTTTGTAGATTCTGTAGTTCCAGAATCTGTTTAGAGGCTTGATTTAATGTTGTTTTTGAGGGAAATATGGGAAAGCTCAGGCAAATTCCTAGCTTCTCTCCACCATCTTGGCTCCGCTCCTGGAACTCTCCAGACATTTTAAAAGTGATGTTTTAGAGCAATGCACCCAAAATTAGAAGGGATGCAGAAAGTTGGGAAATAATTTTTATGGCCAGTACTTCTTATAAAGGCCTCATTTCTAAAATATATAGGGAACTAAATCAAATTTATAAGAATCCAAGTCATTCCCCAATTGAGAAATGGTCAAAGGATATGAACAGCCAGTTTTCTGATGAAGAAATCAAAGCTTTCTATTGCCATATGTAAAAATGCTCTAAATCACTATTGATTAGAGAGATGCAAATTAAAACAACTCTGAGGGTACTACCTGACACCTATCAGATTGGCTAATATGACTGTAACGATTGGAATAACGCCACCTGCTGGATACTTACTGTAGAAGAGTTCTGCCCATGAAGGGAAGGTCTTTGAGGGCAAGACCAGGAGTCAGGAAGTGACGCAGGCTAGTGGGAGGAGGAAGGAAGAGACTGGCGCTCAGTCTCGCGCTCTTTCCTGAGGACGCTGGCAGAGAAGGGAGCTAGAAATGTGCTCTCCCTTTAATAGATAGGAATCTAGGCCTTTCTCTCTCTCTTTACCAAATTCTTATTCTCCTTAATAAATGCTTAAAAGTCTAACTCTTGCTAAAGCTTATAATTTATTGGCGACCACTCATTAGATATTTTAGACAGTTTAGCTAGAATTTTAGCCCTTAACAGATGGCTGACCACGAAGAGGAAAGCTGAACCTCACTTCTGATCTTCCAGTTGGTTAAGAAATTTCCCCTACCCTTTAAACTGCTAAGTACTGGCGTACTGGCTGTGTTTTCCCTTTAAATTTTTTCGAATGGACCTTTTAAACTCCCTAATTACCCTATTTTTGATTTTAGTCTGTTTAACCAGACAAATGGGAGATAAGATCATGTTAATGCTTTGTTTTTGTGGATTTTCTATTTTTCTTTTTCTTTTTGTTAAAAGAGCCAGCAACTTACTCACACAAGGAAATATCTCTCCCTCTCCCAACCATGCTTTTTCAGAGAAACCTGAAGAGATTCCTGCAGCTTTTCCCAGTTCTAACACTAATTGTTGCTCTAATTTTGCATGCCTGGAGGCAATGACCCACCCTCTAGAAGTTTTTAATCCCCTAGCACCTGGAGGCAAAGTGGGGGAAGAGGAATCCAGGCCTGAGTTCAAAATCAAGTCTGATTCAAATTGTGCTGGTCCCTCCCCTCCTCTCCAGACCCCACCCTCTACTCCCCCCATGGCCAAGCCCATTGCTTCCCCTGCCCAGGAAGTCCAAAGATCTAATGCGCATGCTCAACTTTCTCTAACTACATTTGCAGCTTCAGGCTCAGCCCTTCCCCAGCCTGGCTGTGCTTCTGAGACAACCTTAGAAAACCCTTTAAATTCCAGATATGCTCGTTTTGTTCATAATTTTGCTAACCTGCTTTTGTCTTTAATTAGTAATCTTATAAAGCGTTTGTATGGTGAAAAGCCCGACAGACAATATAGAGGGGTTAAAGAAGAAAAACTTAAGCTGAATAAGAATGACAATCATCACCATAGTTCAAGACTCCGCTTCTTTTGCCATGGAAGGGTACATATTTTACAGAAATGTAGAAGTAAGCAGCAAGGTATTGATATGAGTATTGGGGATTTTAGATATCGGAATCAAAAGTGTTCTGAATTCACTCAGATTATTAATGTCAGTTCAGAGGTTACATAGGATTTCTATGCTATTACATATACATTTTGAAATTAATGGTATGGGTTTATTTTCATAGAGATTTTCATGCTTTTGAGATTGTGTCATACTTAGTTTTTAAAACAAGGAGAATATTTGTAAAAGCTTTTTATAGTCATGTGATCAAGTTTATATTTTATAATACTCTTATTGATATTAAGTTCATATTCATTTAGATTTCCTTAGTTTGAATTTCACTGTATTTTATTGTTCCATGTGTATTTTCTTCTATTCATTTGTCTATCTAATTTTGAAACATTGCAAGATGGTTTTGATTTTATTATACAATGTTAATTCTAGGAGTATTGTGCTCCCATATTCTGAGTTGTTTGTTTTTGTTATTTTTTCTCAACTGATTATTTGATCAAACTCTTTAAAGCATTTCCCTGGCAAATTGTTTGCCATGGCAAGTGTAAATTGATTCTAGAAGTATTATTTTTGATAAGCATATTCCAAAAAAAAAAAAAGAGGGGAACATTTGTAAAAGTTTTCTTTGAGATTGTGTTGTGCTTTAACTTGTATTTAAATATGTTCAGATTTTTCAAAAAAGTAATTGTATACTAAGTTAAAAAAAAGGGTATTATTTGAAATTGTTGCATAATTATATATTATATTTTGAGTCAAGACGTATTCGCATTTTTTGCAATCATTTATTATCCTCATTTTTAAATCCATATGAGACTTGGATTATGGGAATTTATCATTTAAGTCATTAATTGCCGTTATTCTGAGTTATCAGATGCCAGTTGGCCAAGATGCCATCCAATCACAAGAGGAATACATGCAAGAGCAGACACTGAACTGTCACATGAGGGGAGACATGCATGAAATCAAGGTATGGCCGAGGGAACGGCTTTTGACAAATGTTGAGGTTGGATTCTCTTGGTTTAATATTTTATTCTCTTTTTCCCCACAATATTGTACAGATGGCTGGAAGTATTGATCCCACCCATCTCACTTCTACACCTGGCTTCTATGCTCCCTCCTATATGCCTGATGCCATGGACATCTCAATCCCATGCATCTGATTAAGTCTGACTCAGTTTCCTCCAATATGTTCGGTGGCATGGACATATATTCCATCCACCTATTTTAAGCCTGGCATACTGCATGGACAGTACATATTGCTCAAGTGTGGGAATGCTCATATCCCATCATTTCTCTGTTCTCTTATGGTAACCCCCATAATTATCTCAGGTGTCATGATAAATACAGTGTTGAATTTGGCCTTGACACCTGTTACCAATTATATTAGATTTTTTAATTTCTCATAATGGCATGAGGATAATTAGGCAGATGATGCAAAAAGTGATAAAACAAAGATAAAAATTATTTTTAATAATTAATATTGTAGCAATTGTCTTCTCAATTACCCTCCATAAGGGGGGACTATACTAATAATATAATTTTAAAGAATGGTTCAATTTTTGTTTTATTATATGTTTCATGTGTAACAACTAAGATTCTGAATTCCCTTAGACATGTTTTTGAGAACTTTCATTGTTTGATTTGATTATTGACAAAGCTATTTTAAAGTTGTGTTAAGCTCAATTTTGTAGGAAATTTTCCTGGCTGATTACCAGCATCCACACATCAACCCCTGAAAAGACTTCCATTCCACGACTACACCTAGAGGACATCTGAGAAAAGACTTTCAGAGACTTTAAATGAACAGTTTTGATTTGTTGTTTTTTTTTTTCTCTTTCTGTTATAATATACACCATCTGTAACATGTACTCTCTGCAGAGGCCCTCCCTTTGCAAGACCAATGTCAAAGCGTCGGTTCATGAGGACAAAAAATCGCCCCTCTGGACAAAACTTTCCTCTCTTCCTTTTCTATATTGTTGTTCACATATTATTAGTTAGCAATAGTTATTATATTGTTTTTACTGTTCCGTCAAGGAAACATTTTGTTTCTTGAGGAACAACAGGGGGGACTGTAACGATTGGAATAATGCCACCTGCTGGATACTTACTGTAGAAGAGTTCTGCCCATGAAGGGAAGGTCTTTGAGGGCAAGACCAGGAGTCAGGAAGTGACGCAGGCTAGTGGGAGGAGGAAGGAAGAGACTGGCGCTCAGTCTCGCGCTCTTTCCTGAGGACGCTGGCAGAGAAGGGAGCTAGAAATGTGCTCTCCCTTTAATAGATAGGAATCTAGGCCTTTCTCTCTCTCTTTACCAAATTCTTATTCTCCTTAATAAATGCTTAAAAGTCTAACTCTTGCTAAAGCTTATAATTTATTGGCGACCACTCATTAGATATTTTAGACAGTTTAGCTAGAATTTTAGCCCTTAACAGATGGCTGACCACGAAGAGGAAAGCTGAACCTCACTTCTGATCTTCCAGTTGGTTAAGAAATTTCCCCTACCCTTTAAACTGCTAAGTACTGGCGTACTGGCTGTGTTTTCCCTTTAAATTTTTTCGAATGGACCTTTTAAACTCCCTAATTACCCTATTTTTGATTTTAGTCTGTTTAACCAGACAAATGGGAGATAAGATCATGTTAATGCTTTGTTTTTGTGGATTTTCTATTTTTCTTTTTATTTTTGTTAAAAGAGCCATATCTCTCCCTTTCCCAACCATGCTTTTTCAGAGAAACCTGAAGAGATTCCTGCAGCTTTTCCCAGTTCTAACACTAATTGTTGCTCTAATTTTGCATGCCTGGAGGCAATGACCCACCCTCTAGAAGTTTTTAATCCCCTAGCACCTGGAGGCAAAGGAAAATAATAAATGTTGGAGAAGCTGTGGAAAAATTGGAACACTAACGCATTGTTGGTGGAGCTGTGAACTGATCCAAACATTTTGGAGAGCAATTTGGAACTGTGCCCAAAAGGCTATAAAGCTGTGCATACCCTTTGACCCAGCAATACCACTTTTGGGTCTTTTTCCCAAAGAGATCATAAAAAAGGAAAAAGGACCCACATGTACAAAAATATTTATAGCTGCTCTTTTTATGGTGGCAAGGATTTGGAAATTGAGGGGTTACCCATTAACTGGGGAATGGCTGAACAAGTTGTGGTATATGAATGTAATGGAATTCTATTGTGCTGTAAGAAACGATGAGCAGGCAGATTTCAGAAAAACCTGGAAAGACTTAAGTGGACTGATGCTGAGTGAAGTGAGCAGAACCAGAAGAATATTATACACAGTGTCACCAACATAATGTGTTGATCAACTGTGATAGACTAGATTCTTCTCACCAATCCAATGGTACAAGAAAGTTCCAAAGGACTCATGATGGAAAAGGCTATCCAAATCCAGAAAAATAAAAAAAGAACTGTGGAATATGGATGCTGATTGGACCATATGTGAGATTTAAAATTGGATATTAGATCATAAATCTCCCCTACTTAACCCTTCCCTTAATTTATCTCCCAGACTAGTAAATGGAAGAAGCTTCTGGTTTTCTAGATAGAGCCTTTATTGTATATAAGGTGTTGTTGATTAGAAGGATAGGAAAATAGAAATACAGTACAAATCATCTTAAATCTAGGCTTAGTCTATATTCCTTATAAAAACTCACCAAACCGATTTAGGCCACCTTTGGAGTGAGTCAGACCGTCTGTGCCGTGCCGCCAGGAGTCCCGCCAAGCCGGCAAAAAGCCACTCTCGTTCTCCCCACCCCGGAAGTCAAAAAACCCGGCAGGCAGTCTGGCATGCGCAGCAGGCGGACTGTACCCGGCAGGCAGTCTGACATGCGCAGCAGGCGGACTGTTCATCTCCTCCCCAAAAGGGTGGTCCTTGAAAAACTGGCGTCTCTTTTTCACCAATTTTAATGGCAGTAGGAGTTGTCAATAATACCTGAAAAGGTCCTTCCCAGGCAGGTTGAGTTCCACTGGTTCTCTGAAAATTCTTTACATATATTTTATCTCCTGATACTTTACGAAGACTGAGTCCCAAAGCATTTAACTGATCAGTGGGACTGAACTTTCTTTGCTCTTTAACAGTTGCTATCGTTAGGGTTTTTACCTCTTTAGCGTCTACCTCAGGTCTATCTGAAATCTCTTCACCTATGAATGGTGCAGGCTTTATATGAGAGCAATGAATCCATGAGTTTCAGTTATCCTAACCGACTGTTAAAAACTTTCATATTTTACCACACATACTATTTCTTTTGTTTTCGGTGCTGTTGGTTTTCTGTTTTGAGGTTTTTCCTTTTTGCTCTGATTCTTCTCTTATAACATGACTAATGCAGAAATATGTTTAATGTTATTATGTATATATAACCTATATCAAATTACCTGATAGGGGAGGGCATGAGGGAAGGTAAGGAGGGAGAAAAATTTGAAATTGGAAATCTTATATAAATAAATGTTGAAAACTATTTTTACATGTAAATGGAAAATAATAAAATACTTTTATTTGAAAAAAATAAAATGGATTCAGACGTGAAAAAAAAAAAGTGTTGCTTCAGAGATCCTTCTAGTTCACTGAAATGAACACACTTGACTCCACAGGGAAGGAAGCTTCATAACAAGTCATTTTCTCAATTTTTTTTTTTTTTTGCCAGGGCAATGAGGGTTAAATGACTTGCCCAGGGCCATACAGCTACTAAGTGTTGTCAAGTGTCTGAGACCGGATTTGAACTCAGGTCCTCCTGAATCTAGGGCTGGTTTTTTATCCACTCTCAATTGACTTTTTAAAATGCCTACACAAAAATGTTTTTCTCCATATTTTATCTGCCTCTGTTATTTTTATTTTGGGGGGGCGGGGCTATGGGGGTTAAGTGACTTTCCCAGGGTCACACAGCTAGTAAGTGTCAAGTGTCTGAGGCTGGATTTGAACTCAGGTCCTCCTGAATCCAGGGATAGTGCTTTATCCACTTTGCCACCTAGCTGCCCCCTGCCTCTGTTCTTAAAGAGATAGTAACAGTTTTCACAGCTTCTGTAGGAGATGCTACTTTGAAATGAGTTACATTAGTAATACTTTTTCCTCCTATGCCTTTGAAATCTTCCCTTCCTTCAGATATCTTGAGAAGCAATATCTCAATCTTCTTGAAACTGAGTCAACTCCAGTGTGGATCTCCTCTATGTGTACTTGGTTGAATCCAGTTGATTTTCCCATTTTTGTTTTCATCAATGACTTTTCCATTCTTCTTTAAGGATAACTGATATTTTAGAGTTCTAATGAGTTGGCTTCACTGACCTTTATGGTAAAAAAGAGTTTGTTATAAAAATCTTTCAGATCTTTTTCATCTTTCATATGTTTATTGTACTTCTGCTTTCATTCTTAAATGACCTGGGGATAATTTTTTTTCTATGTAATAGGGGTTGGAGTTGTTTGCAGTTCATGGCACATTCATGTTGGGTATGGGCTTGCAGGGGTCATACTGGGGACCATATATTGTGCTTCCATGGCTATTTCTAGCTGGCCATATATGGTGGATTAGCACTGACAGGCTCAGGCACTTTGGGATGACAAAAGCAATTCCTTTTTTGATCTCTTAGGACTGTGATGGCAGCAAGAGATGTCTCTGCATGAAGAGGTTTGGTCACTAAGCCAGGAGGAGTGGAACACTCAGTGAACCTTAAAGGAAATGACCCTTCCTCTCTGCTCTCTTATTATTGGCCAGATGTGTCAGAACTTTTTTAACCTTTCCATATATCCATGGAGGAATGAGTCAGGGGCAGTTAGCTTTCTTCTACCCTGAATGAAATGGTAAATCTCACATACATAAGAGCTGGTATTATTGTTCCCAAGGAGAGCTTGAGACTTGATGTCAAAATTCTAAGTTTCTTTTGCTTTGTGTATCTTTCCTGAGAATGGGTGACTGATAACAATCCCCAGGTAATTTTTTGAGTTTGAAAGGTCTTGAAGTTTTAAGTTCTTGAACTGGATCTGACTTTTAGCAGGAGTCCTCTGTAAATAAAATTCTTCTGGAAGAAGATCATCAGTGACAAGAGGATAAGCCCAACATCTGGCCTGGCTTTCTGGCAGACATACTTTGAAGCCCTAGACAGTGCAGAGCAGTGGTGAAAGTGAAGTGTTGATTTTGTATTCCTGTAAACTGATTCATGCTTTTATTGATGGTTTTAAGGCTCAGTCTACTGGGAGAGTACAATAATAATAAGTGACTGTTTTGTGTTTAAGTTTTATTAATGCAGACTTCTGTGCCTTTCTTTGTATGGAGGAAATAAGTAGCTGCCCCATACCTGAATTACATTGTACATTGAGTATCTCAACTTCTCACTTTTGGGGAACCTATAGACGTGACCCAAACCTAAAGTTCCAAGGTGGGAGTATATGAAGAGGCAGCGAGTTTGGGAGAAAGAGCCTAAACCTTTTCTTTAAGAGTTAGGCTCAGGCCACAAGGTGGGGCAGCAGATAAAGCACCAGCCTTGGATTCAGGAAGACCTGAGTTCAATTCCAGTCTCAGACACTTCACACATAACTAGCTGTGTGACCCTGGGCAAGTCACTTAACTCTTATTGCCCCACAAAAAAAAAAAAAGAGACTTAGGCTCCCTCAAGACTATGACATCAAATACTCAGTCCATGTATCTGGGTCTACAATTGAGAGGTAGAAGGAGAGAGCTGCAATCTTCATGGGTATAGCAGAAGCTCTTATTGTTGCATTTAGATGGCTATCTTGTCAAAATTTCTTCAAACTGGGTTTTCCCTCCATTGCTTAATGTTTTATGAGGTGAGACTACTCATAATACTTCTTTGTAAAATTTTATAAATGAATTTACCTTTTAAGCAGTGTCTCATACCGTTTCCATAGTACTACACTTTGCAAGTGAGCTAAAAGTTTAGTGACTATGGTTGGAACAATATCTCCCCTTATCCTAACTCCCATGCAAGTTAGGATAATTTTTCCTTGCAAGGTATTGAAACTATCCCTGAGACTTCACTGGGTTAGGGAACTAAAGGCTCAGGCTAGTGATATCATTTAATTGTCATCTGAATTAAAAATAACCATGGGGAGATCCAAGAACACTCCAATGGTTGGCTGGCTAGCCATGATAGGCAACTCAGAGTCAAGGGAGTCTTGCTCTGATGAATCATCTTGAAATATTCTTTCCATATCCCTGTTAAATATATTTTTACTGTTATGGCTAAATAAATTTGCTTTTGTTAACTGTTGAAAGGCCTATGAATTTCACATTTATTAACAATGTTGAACATAAAGTGATACAAGGAATTGGCCTGTCAGAAACTAATCAAGATGGCTTTTAGGATCTTCTGGTCTCCTTGTTTTGGTAATTGGTTTGCACTGGTAAAATTATGCATTATGTTATTGTAATTGGCATTGCTGTTCTTGATGCTACCCAAACCTCTCCCTCCTCCTTTTTGTTTAGCATCAATAATTTACTCAAATTGGAAAAGTTGGAACTGTTTTAATCAAATACCATATCTTTTTTCATTTTTATTCTTTCTTCTAGTTTTGTATTATTTTGATCTTTACCTTAACAAATTAGTAATTGCGTACAGATGACTGATTTAAGAATGATTTCCACATTAGTAACAAGTCATTTCTTGCGTCCTAACATAGAACCAATCTCATTTTTTGGTGATGTTATTTATTGCTTATTAGGGCTAGAACTCTCTAAAATCTTTTCTCTTATAAATTAGTCATTAAACTTTAAAGTATTCCTTCAATTATCATGAAAATATTCATGATACTTTAAGCTATTAAAGTTTAAAACTTCATTAAAGCTTTTGGAATAACTTGTAAGTTGATGATTCTGTATGGTCTCCAGATTTTTAGATGTGGGCCTCTTTTCTTTCCTTTTTTCCTTTTTTTTGGTGAGGCAATTGGGGTTAAGTGACTTGCCCAGAGTCACATAGCTAGTGTCATGTATCTGAGGTTGGATTTGAACTCAAGTCCTCCTGACTCCAGGGCCTGTTCTCTATCCATTGCGCCCCCTAGCTGCCCCTCTTATTTCTTATTCCTCATTTCAAACACATTTAATTCACTGCCTTATTCTCACTTTTTTTTGTGGAGGTTATCCTTTGCAACTGACATTGGTGGATAAACTGCAATTATTTTCATAAAGAGTTATTTATTTGATTTTACGAATATCGATCACAAGCATTATGCTTAAAAATGACCAAGTGTAAAAGTTTCTTATTTTGGATGCACAGTAAAGCCAACTCTGCCAACTCTGGCAAGCCATCTTTTCACTTGTCTGAAAGTTCCTTCTGTCTCATAATTTTGTTTATAGTGACAATGTGAAGAATGATATGATTTAGCTTCTGCAGTAGTATGTCTGTTGTTGTTCATTCATTTCAGTTGTGTCCAACCCCATTTGGGGCTTTCTTGGCAGAAATACTGGAGTGGTTTGCCATTTCTTTCTCTAGCTCATTTTATAGATGAGGAAACTGAGGTTGCTCGGCTAATAAGTGTCTGATGTCAGATTCAAACTCAGGTCTTCTTGACTCTGTTGTGTCACCTAGCTGTTCCCAGTAGCATGCTCGTTGGTGATTGGTGATTTTGAGTATGAACAGTTAGGTTAACGTTTCTAGTGATCTAAAAGCAGCATGATACTTAGTATCATCTGCCCCCTTTTGCTTATCTCTGTTACCATTACGACAGAAAGAAAGTAGGACTGAGGGCCATTTTGTATTTGTATTTCATGGATTGCCATGACCAAATACCAATTGCCCAATATACTGGCAATGAGCCTATCTATATTTAGGTAGGCTAGTCCTCAGAAAGTAGACAGTATGTAAAAAGAGAGATGAATCTTATCCCTGACTTGCCACTAATCCTTATTTCATTCATCTTTCTCCTATTCCTCATAACCCAGGGTGAGAAGGCCAAATGTAGCTATGCCTTAGAACCCTCATCTTGAATCAGGTAACAGTAGATACCTGAGCTCCTCAGGGCCAGACATTCACCTAACTAGCCCATAGATCAGTGTTAGCCATAGACCATAATGGCAAAGTGATGCTCTTGGAGAATGCCTAATAGGACTTTGAGAAGCACCAGAATGGAAATGGGAGGATGAATGACCAGAAAGCCAGCCTGTGGCAGGGAGATCGTTGATGACTTTTCTGCCATATTTTGTCTCCCATATTTTCCTGGCCTTGTCCCCATAGCAACTTAGCCTTGTCCCTATGATTTCTTGGTTTTCCCTGCTATGATTACCTGCCTCAAACTATCACAACTATATACACTCTTTCTAATTCTTAGCCACATTTCCCACAATTCTCTGGCTTTCTCTTCTTTAATTCCCTTCCTTCCCCTTCCTCTGACTTTCTGACCTTCTCACCAATATTCTCAGGTGTATTTCCCTGATTCCATAGCTTCATTTCCTCACAACCCCTGACTTTGTCATTCTGTGAATGTAGATGAGCCTGGAAACCCCGATGCTGGACATACCCGATTATGCAAGAGGGTAGTAAGGAGGGCATGCCATTTATACTCTCACTATTTAGACTCCAGGACATTTACTCTTTTTCTAACATGCTCCTTCCATTAGCTTATCCTCTATCAGAATTGTACCCTTGATAAGAATGATTGGATGGCTCCTAAATCTGTTCATCTAACCCTTACTTCTCTCCCAATTTCCAGTCCTGCATCTCCATTTGCCTGTAGGATGCCACTACCTGGATGGTGAATTTGATGAATAGGTATACCCCTCACAACTGACACTCAATTCCTCAAAGGAGCACATTATCATTCTCCCAATGTAGGGCCCCCAACCCTTTTCTTGCTTTTGACTTCACTGTCTCAGTCAATGTCCTTACCATTCTACTAGTCTCGTCTTGAAGCATCAGTGTCAACTTTGACTAGTCTCTTTCCTTTCAAATTAAAGTAGTCTTGTAAGTAACATATAAAATGCTCATTTCCTTCTTTTTCCCTTCCTTTCAACCACATATCCATTGTGATGGAGTAGAAAGATCCCTGGATTTGGATTTGGGTTTTGACATTGCTATTAGTTGTGTGATATTGGACAAGTAATTGTAAAATGAAGGAACTGGACTCTGACCTTTTCTATTCCTAAGTCCTGTGATCCTAGAATGTAATAATTCACAAAGTAATTGGAAATGTAGCCTTTGTGAAGTCTCTGGGATGTCAGACTCTCTGAGCCAAAGGAGACCTTAGAAAGGCAATCTGTCTGACCCTTACCTGAATAGGAATCTCCTCTACAAGAACTCTGACAGATAGTCAAACTTTCACTTGAACTCATTCCAAGTTGAGACAGCCCATTTCATGAGAGGGTAAGCTTATACCACATTGAGCCAGCCCATTTCACTTTGGAGAAATTTAGGATCATAGATTTTTAGCTGTGCCATATAATTTGTATAGGTGAGGAACCTGAAGCCCAGGGAGGTTAGTAAGTTTCCTGTGGTCACAGAACTAGTAAGAATAAGAGGCAGGATTTCAATCTAGTTGGTTTGAAAATAAGTCAACACCCTTTCCCCATGACCTTGCTGATGGTTGTGATTATTCATGATCTTGAGCTGAGACTGTTTCTGCAGCTTCTACTCATTGTTTTTGCTACTAATTTTGCTTTATGGAGACAAACAGAGGCAACATGGTATAATGGCTAGAGAATTGGGCTTGGAGTCAGGAAGATCTGTGTTCTAATTCTGCCTCTGACAACAGTATGATCCTTGGACAAGTCAAATAACCTGTTAGAGCTTCAGTTTCCACATGAAAAATGAGGAGGCCAGCCTCAATGTCCCCTAATCTCCCTTTCAGCTCCAAATCTATGATTCTAAGATCCTCTTTCCCATGGTAGTCCTTCAGACACTTGAAGACAGTTACTTCAACCAATCATTGTTAGGCATGATCTCTAGTCCTATGACATCCAGGTTATTCTCCTGTGAGTGTATTCTAGCTTGTCAAAATATGTCATTCAGAACTGAAGGCAGTACTGTGTAGTGATCTGTTTAGTTGACATCTCAAGAAACCAAAGTTAAGTACTTAGGCTGGGCATGAACTTCTTGGAACTCATACCTAGTCAAGAAGTGGCCAGTGAAATTTTATTGGAATGATGGATGGGAGGCATATTTATTTCTTTGTTAGCTAGGAGCAGCTAGTGCCTCCATCATGATCCTTATATTTTGTTATTTCAGCTGGTACTTATATCCTGTTTTTAGTAATAGTAAAACTTGTTGACTAATATATGTATCCATCTGACCATCCAGAGCAAAGAGGCAGAAATGCTAATACTATTTGCAGGGAAACTATTTCCTTTAGGCAAGGATTTTTTAGCATGGAGTCCATGAATTAAAAAAATATACATCTGATAACTATTTCAACGTATTTGATTTTCTCTGTATTACTTTGGACTTTATGCATTTAGAAACTACTTTGAGAAGGGGCCTGTGCCTTGGCTTTATGATGCTGTCAGATGGGTCCATGACACCAAAAGTATTAAAAACTCCTACAGGCTAGTGAGACTATCATAGGGGTGGACATCAAGGTTGGGGGGATGGGAAACACTCGTTCCTTGCTATGGGACTGAATGGTGTGGAGGCTTCTGTTTTGGACCTACTGTGATCCAAAATTGGGAATGTCAAGGAACCAAAGTGACTATATAGCTAATAGGTCTTGAATACCTACCTGTGTATTATTTCTTTTCTAGCTCCATTTAATTCCACTTAACTCTTGTGGTGAATGTGCAGATACCTCCTTAGCTGAGCTCAGTTTTTACTACTGATACTTAATAGTGGTGTGATCTTGGGTAAGTCATTTAATCTCTCTGAACTTCAGTTTTTTCATCTGTAAAATGGGAATAATGATGTCAGCACTACTTTATAGGATTGCTGTGGAGTTCAAATGTATGCAGAGCACTTTTATAAATTGAATGCTATGTAAAATATATTATTATTATGCCCTATGAGCATATGAACATCTTGATTGATACAGACTATTTCCTTTGCTTATAACTCAGCATGAGATTATATTAGCCTTTTGACCATCGTGCCACATTGTTGACTCTTACTAAGCCTAAATTCCACCCAAATCCCCCAATTTCCCCCCTGAGAAACTTTCATCTAGCCATATTTCTTTCATTTTGTATTTCTATAGTTGATTTTTAAATTCGAGCGTTTGCTGTCTTCTCTTCATTCTCATTGTATTGCCTCCTTAGTTCAATCAATCAGCCAATCATCTAATATGCATTTAGTGGGCACCTTCTAAATGCCAGGTATTGTGCTAAGCTGTAGAGATGTGAAGACAAAAAAAGAAATAGATCTTGACTTCAGTTTGCTTTCAATTTATCAAGGACACAATCTGTACACCTACCAGTGTCTATGTATACATAAGTACATGTGCATATGTACTTTTTTTTTTTTTGGTGGGGCAATGAGGGTTAAGTAACTTGCCCAGAGTCACACAGCTAGTAAGTGTCAAGTGTCTGAGGTCAGATTTGAACTCAGGTCCTCCTGAATCCAGGGCCGGTGGTTTATCCACTGCACCACCTAGCTGCTCCCCCACATATATCTTTTATAAGCCTTTTAAAAATAAAAATTTTCTCGGAAAATGATGGTATAATATTTAAAATTTCAACTACTTAACTTTCATTACCAATTAAAATTTCCCATTGGTGATTCAGACTGCATTCAAGTATTTTGTACTGACCAAAGACCAACTGACATCACCTCACACCTGGAATATCGCAACAATCTCTTAGCTGTTTTTCATAGTGAATGGAATGAAGTTTGGCCTATGCTCATTCAAACCAGCTTCCCAGTACTTCAGCTACTGCTTGGAGGCAGGCATTGGACCTTTGCCTTCAGCCCCAGGACTTTCTCCTTTCCTTACTTTTATTTATTTATTTATTTTGGGTTTTTTTTTTTTTTTGGTTTGGTTTTTGCAGGGCAATGGGGGCTAAGTGACTTGCCCAGGGTCACACAGCCAGTAAGTGTCAAGTGTCTGAGGCCGGATTTGAACTCAGGTCCTCCTGAATCCAAGGCCAGTGCCCTATCCACTGCTCCACCTAGTTGCCCCCCTTTCCTTACTTTTAGAAACTTCTCTTATTTGCAATGTCAGCCTGAGTCTTAACTCTTCTGACCCTTGAACCTACTTGGCTTCCTGGGTTCAGAGACCTGCTTTCTCTCTCCCTAACTGGTTGGCTGTTTCCTTTGCCATTGCCTCTCTGTGCTTGGTTCTAGTCACTACATCTTTCTTTCCCCTCTCCTTTTCCTTTCCATATTCTCCAGACCACTAGAGTGCATATCCCAGGGGTTATTTATAAGAGAAGGCTATAGATTGCAGAGACGGTGCTGACCTGCATTGGTAGAGTTTCCTCACTTGGGAGTTCCCAATGAAAAGGAAAACACAGTTCTAGCCTCTATCTTTATCCCTATTTCCTATTTACAAGAAAAGAGAATCTTAAAGTTCAGAAATAATGTAGGAGAAAGTTATTAGAAGTCTAAACAATAGCAAAGGCCCAACTAGTCAGCTCCAGATGAGGTGCCCCTAAACTTCCTCGAATATTCTAATTCAGCTTGATCCAGCCCTCTATAGGTGTTGTTCAGATAGTTTCAGTGGTGTCTCACCCTTTGTGATCTTATTTGGCGTTTTCTTGGCAAAGATACTGGAGTGCTTTGCTATTTCCTTCTCCAGCTTATTTAACAGATGAACTGAGGCAAACAAGGTTAAGTGACTTGCCCAGGATCACACAGCTAGTAAGAGTCCGAGTCCAAATTTGAATTCATGAAGATGAGTCTTCCTGACTACAGGCCTGGCACTCTATCTACTGCACCATCTAACTGACTTATCCTCTATAGGTAAGGACCCCTATGCAACAGATCAGGCTGCCTCACAGGTCCAGAATAGAATGATGTCTTTTGCCCAAGTAAACCTCCCTCTCAGTCTTCACTTAATTTAGGATTGGATTATAGTATTTAAGGTGGTAAGTACTTTAAACATCTAATTCAACCCTTTTGTTTTACAGATGGGAAGATAGTAACCCAGAGAGGCTAAGTCACTTACCTAAGGCAGTAAAAACAGCTGAGATTCAGACCCATGTCTCCTTATTTCCCCCATGACAATTTGTCAACTTTGGGTCAAACTCATTGGTCTGTTTTATAATCCCACTCTCACTTGATCTCTTGATTATGATTTAAAAAAAAATTCCACTCCTATTATAATGGATTCACTGAAATAAATATCTTCCCTCTCCTCACCTTTTAGGTAAAAGGTTAAAAAGAACCATGGTAGAGTTAAGGTGGTAGTGTGGTATAGTAGAAAGGATTCGGGACTTCAGAGTCAGAGACATGGGTTTAAATCTCACCATTAGCACTCATAATCTGTGTTATCCTTGGCAAATCAGTTAACCATTAGCTTCAAAATGGGTATATCACCACTTTTACTGTTACCTCATTGGTTTAAAGGGCCTTGTAGATATTAACACTTAAGAAAACTTAAGCACTTATTATATTGCTTACCCTATCAGCTCTAAAATAGAATAAAACATTTCTCCAGAGTAGACAACAACCAGCTCTTCCATGGAAAGTCTTTTATAACATGGGATCTCATCATTCTGTAAGTAAAAATTAATTCTGAAACTCATACCTCCTCAGTATCCCCTGTCCCTGGGGCCCTCCCCCTCTGTCTGATTGGAGAAGGTGGAGGGTAGACATTGGAGAGCTCCTCCCTCATCCTTCACCTTTTAAGGAAGGCACCCAGGGAATTCTCATCATTTCATCCTTGGCTGACCCAGAGTTCATGATATCCAGAAACTCATCATTCTGAAGGAGGAAATTAACTCCATAACTCATGCCTCCTAAGATCATTTCCCACTGCAGCCACAGAACTTTCACGTGCCTCTGCCCACCACATACTCACCCAGCACTCAATTTTCAGCTTCTTTTTATGTGCTGTTCCCTCCTCCCTCACTCCATTAGATTGTGAGCTCCTTGAGGGCAGGGACTGTCTTTTGCATTTTTTTTTGTATCTCAATGCTTAGCACTGTGCCTGGCATGTAGTAGGTTCTTAATAAATGTTTACTGACTATTGACTAATCATAGATTTTGAGCTAGAAGTGACCTTAGAAACCATCTGTCCAACCTCTCATTTTATAGGTGAGGAAAGTGAGGCCCAGAGAAGTTAAATGAATTTCCTAAGGTCACACATGTAAGTAGCAGATTCAGAATTTTGAATTCAGGTCTCCTGATTTCTAGTTCAGTGCTCAAAGTTTCAGAACTTTTCCCACTGCCTCTATTCTGGAGGCTTTGCTGGAATGATATTCAGAGTGCCTTATTTTTAAGAGAGAGACAATGACCCAGTGGTATGAGAAAGAGCACTGGTTTTGGAATCTGAGAGTATCTGGATTGGCCACTTACTACCTGTGTCACCTTGGATAGTAATCTTTCTGGGCCTCAGTTTCCTCATCTGTCAAATGAGGAGATTGGGTTAGATCTAGGAGGATGAGGCTCTTCCCATTGTAATGTGGCCCATCCCCATAGTCCAAAGCCCAAGGAATCAGCACTAAGAAAAAAAACAGCATCAGACCCCAGGGGAGAGCATGGGATCAGATGCTAAACTAACAACTGTGAATTCTGGCTCCTTAAATCCAGTCCCTGGGCAGCATGAGTCTGCATGGCTGAAGGGCGGGGCACACTGGGATAGGCAGAATCTAGAGGCAACTGAAAGCAAGGCCCCCTCCTTGGAAGAAAACCATGACCACTGATTATATTTCCTTGCAGGAGACTGGAGGAGAACACAGATCAGTAAACCAGACTAATCAGAGGGTAGAGGACAGCGGGGTTTGACACATTCCTCCTCAAGGTAGAATAACAGAATTGCATCAGGTTAGAATTAGAAGAGTCATCAGAGGCCATATGCTTCAATTCCATCATTTTGCCCATGGATAAACTGATGCCCCCCCAAAGAAAAGTTACTTGTCCTAGGTTACACAGCAAGTTAGAGACTAAGCTGGGACTGGAGCCTACCCATGTCTTATCAGCTCCTAGAATATTAGAGCTAGAAGGAATTTGTGATCATCTTAGTCTCTTGTTTCACAACTGAAAACCTGAGGTCCAGAGAGGTGCACTCTATATAGAAGTCAAATGACTATTCCTAAAGTACAGAATGGACCATGTCACTGTCCTTATCAGACTGTAGCTTCCTATTGCTTCTAGGAAAAAAGACAAACTGCTTTGTTTCATATGCCAAGCCTTTTATCATCTGCCTGCAGCCTAGCTCTTCAGGTTTGTTGCATTTCAATTAATGCACCCCAAGTTTCAACCAAACTGATCTACTGCTTGTTTTCCCTCATGCAAGACATTTTAATATCCCATCTCAGTCAGTGCCTTTCCCCAGGCTGTCCCTCATGGCTGTTCTGCCCTCAATGTTTACCTCCACTTTGAGGTGAATGCTTTCTTCCAGGCGATACCTTCTACATAAGCCATGGGCAGCTAGGTGGTACAGTGGTTAGGGCACCAGCCCTGATGTCAGGAGAACCTGAGTTTAAATCTGGTCTCAGACACTTATTAGCTTTGTGACCCTGGGCAAGTCATTTAAACCTGTTTGCTTTAGTTTCCTCATCTGTAACTTGTAATGATTGGAATGATGCCACCTGCTGGAGACTTACTGTAGGAAAGTTCTTCCATGAAAGGAAGGTCTTTGAGGGCAAGAACATGCGTCTTTTCTTTGGCGTCAGGAAGTGATGTTTGCTAATGGGAGGAAGAAGGAAGAGCAGGGAGCTCTGACTCTCTCTCTTTCCTGAGGACTCCGGTGGAGAAGGGAGCGAGAAATGTCCTCTCCACTTAATAGATAGATGAAAGTAGGCATTTCTCTCTCTCTTTACCAAATTCTTATATTCTTATTCTCTTTAATAAATGCTTAAAAGTCTAACTCTTGCTAAAGCTTATAATTTATTGGTGACCACTCATTAGATATTTTAGACAGTTTAGCTAGAATTTTAGCCCTTAACAAATTGGATAAGGAAATGGTGAACCATTCCAGCATCTTTGCCAAGAAAACCCCAAAAGTGGTCATGGAGAGTAAGTAGGACATGAATGAAATAATTCAACAAGAACATAAATCCTCTCCCTCCCAGGTGCTTGTAGCATTCCTCTCCAAATTACCTTATATTTACTTCATAAGTATTTTGTATTTTCAAATGCATGAAATATGTATGTATTTTCATATATCCAAAATGTCACAGGGGATAAGGGTGGTGGGGGTCCTTAGGCATTCCTCTGTAAAGAATTACACTCTCATACACAATCCAATTAGAATTAAAATGGTCCTTTATTGGGTGCTAGAGAAAGTGACCCAGCAGAAAGTTGAAGACTTAGCCTCAAGGGGAAGAGATGGCTCAGAGACATCTTCCACCCAGAACAGAAGAAAGGCCAAAGCTTTTATAGAGGATAGATGGGGTGACCACCTGACAATGGAAAGTTCTTTTTGGCGGTGGGGAAAGATTCCTAAGAGTCAGGGAGATTTCTCTTTTGGAATCATGGTCCTGACCTATGGGTTTATCTCTGTTTCCTAGTTCAGGTAGCAGCCATGCCTGACTTTTCCTGCAGTAGAATGTTATCTTTTCTTACTTTTGGGTGTGTCCTCCCTGATAACTAGTTGGCCAATTTAAACTTTAATAGTCCCTTAATTCCTTGACTTGTCCTAAGTCTCATGTCATACACACACACACACACACACACACACACGTATATACATATATAAAATGCACAAATTATATACATTATTTGTATATTTATTATATATTATATGTATATTTAAATATATATTTACTTCTCTATATGTATGCATTTCTCCCAATAGAATGTAAATTTTCTGCATCCTTAGTACCTATTAGTGACTAGTTCTTAGGGGATGCTGAATGAATGAATAAAAGAAAGAACACTGGACTGGCAGGCAGGAAATCTGGGTCCTTGTTTGACACCAAGGGGATATTTGGAAAAAAAAAATCACTTCTTTCTCTGGGCCTCAGTTTCCTCTTCTGTGAAAGGAAGAAATTAGTCCCGATGACCTCTAAGGTTTTTTTCCAGTTCTGACTTACCCTTTGAAGGCCCACTTAGGTATTTCATTCTTGGCTCTGTGTTCTAAGAGCTCTTTGTTTTGACCTTATGTGTTTGAAGGTCTTGTTCTGTGTTCTGAGTTCTCTTCCAGCTCTGACCGCAGAGCTGGCTTTCCCGTCCCAATTTCCTTCCTGCTCAGGCTATCACACTGCTGCTAGACCAGCTGCGAGCACTTTTGAAGGGCAGCACAGCCCCAGGCATTAAAAATTACAACTCGTTTTGACCCATTTCCCACTAGTCTAACCCTCAGGCTTCAACAAGGTGTTCTAAAAATCTCAATGCTTTTTTTTCTAGGGCTGCAAAAGATTGAGAGGGGAAAAAAACAACAAAAAAGTCAACAAAATCCCAAACCAAAGGCACCTGATCTAGTGGTCTAGCCAGGTTTCTGCAAGAACTGTCTCCTCCCTCTGTCCTTTCTGAATGACTCTGAGCAGTCCAAGTCTCACGTGCTGTGTGTGTGTGTGTGTGTGTGTGTGTGTGTGTGTGTGTGTGTTCTCATCTCCCTCCACCCCCAATCTTGCGCCTGTGTTTGCCAGCATGTTTGAGCACTTCAGTCTCCACAGTCTCTCTGCCCCTGTGCCCACCAAGGGTGCTAGGTGCCTCCTAATCAGCCTGTCTGGGGAGGGATGTGGGGTAAAGGGCCTTTGATGAAGGTGAAGGATTCCAAAGCCTGGCCAAAACACAGAAAGTAACCTGTTCCCTCCCCTTCCCTTAACTGACTTTCTATTTTGAATCTGGTTTTTCCTCTCTGCTCTTTCACCTTCCCTGAGAACCTGTAGTCACTCAGTCTCTGCTTATTGACCTTTCCCATGGCCTCCTTCCCTTTAGGGCTCCACCCCATGTAGGGCTGCTCTGATAGAATGTATGCTCATGTGTTTAAGCCAAGAGGTCTGGGTGGGCAAAAGCTAGACGGTCCTGGAGGGCAGGGCTTAGAGTTTAGCAGAAATGGGAGAAGAATCCCAGAATGCCTGAACAGAGAAATGGGTTAGAATAGACCTTTCTCTCTGGTTTTGAAAGGCCTTTACCATCGTTTTGTCATGGGGTGTAGAGCAACCCAGAAGTTCCCTGGGGCACACTGAGGAATCTTGTCCTTGAGAGGCTAAACCAGAGGACAGATATGCCTAGAGAGATAAGTGGAACCAAATTGGACTGAGCTAGCTTTGGATTCCCACCCTCCATTCTGGTCTCCCTTAACCCTGGGGAGATAAATTTGGGTGTGGCTGCGGCCTTTGTGTCCTGAAGAAAGATCCGTAGCCACCCCTCACCCAATTCCTCCAGTCACTGCCAGTGGAGGATGGTCCTCCACTCCTCACCCAACTCCTCTAGCCACCATCAGTGGGGGATGGTCCTCCCTCACTAAAGGAACTTTCCACAGGCAGATGGTCACACCCCCATAAGTCCCCTATAAAAGTACCTGCTGGTCTCCTGCTCCAGGAGATTGGTACCTCAGACCCACGTGCTTTGTGCCTATCTCCCCATGAGAAGTCCAAGGATTTCTGTCACGGTTTCCCTTCCCCTCCTTCCCTTCCCTTGCCCCTAAATAAACTACCACCTTATTTTAACTGCTTTTGTGTGCAAGAGGGTATAATTCTTTAAAGAGGAATTCCTAAGAACCCCAACCCCTAACCCAAACCCGTACCCCATTTCCCCCCATTACAGTTTGCATGCTGACACTCTAGCAGTCGTCCTCATCTCCCTGACATGGCAATCACAGACCACTCCTGGGTCACATAGCTCTGATGGATGAGCATTTGCCTTACCTTGCTTGGAACCAGGCCTCCACGACACTTTCAGACATTTTCCACCATGCCTCCCAATTGCCCCCTCCTTCCAACTCTCCTTTCCATTGTCTTCTTTAAGCTCTTGGATGGCAGAGACTGTTTCGCTAGTGCTTACTTATCACAGTACCTGGCACAGAACTTAATAAACATTTAAAAAGTCTATCATTACCTATATCATTGTTTTTGTATCTCCATCCATCTATCCATCCATCCATCCATCCATTCATCCATTTATTCAGCTATCTATCTGTTATGGGAGTATTATGGGCCCTGGTTACCCCAGAAGTTGTCTGGGGAGGTCAAGGAACTTTTTCCTTGAAACCCCAGGAGTTTTCCCCAGAGATCAAGGAGGCCTCTCCTTGAGCTCAACCAAAGGACAGACACATCCAAAAGAGATAAGCAGCACCTGATCAAATTGAGCAAGTTCCAGGACCACTATCCTATATTCCAGTCCTCCTCACCACCTTGATGAGGTAATCCTGTTAGGCATGGCTGCACCAGGAGAGAACAAATGTCATGGGGCCCAGAGTACCCCAGAAGTTCTCTGGGGCACATCAAGGGATCTTCTCCTTGAGAAACTAAACCAGAGGACAGATATGCCTAGAGAGATAAGCAGAACCAGGGACCTCCACCCTTCATTCTGGTTTCCCTTACCCCTGGGGAGATAAGATTAGGTGTGGTTGCTTCTTTTGTGTTCTGAGGAGATGGCTTGAGAGATCTGCAGCCACCCCTCACCCAACTCCTCCAGCCACCACCAGTGGGGGATGGTCCGCCCTTACTAAAGGAACTTTTCACCATGAGATGGTCACCCCCATCAGTCCCCTATAAAAGTACCTGCCAGCCTCCTGCTCGAGGAGATTGGTACCTCAGAGACATGTGCTTTGTTCCATACCTATCTCCCCATGAGAAGTCCAAGGATTTCTTTCATGGATTCCCTTCCCTCCCCCCCTCCCTTCCCCTTCCCCTAAATAAACTACCATCTGATTCTAACTTCTTTTGTGTGCAAGAGGGTGTAATTCTTTAAAGAGGAATTCCTAAGAACTCCAACCCCTAACCCCAAACCCTGTACCCCATTTTCCCCCATAACACAAAGAAACAGTCCATCAGCAGACTGTTCAGACCCACCAGGATGGATTTAACCCCTATCACCAGATTGCCCACAACCCATCATCATTACCCATGCCATCTTAGCCCTATAAAAGGGTGCTCCCCAAGCTAGTGGAGGAGGAAAGTGTTTTTTTAAATCTTCCTCCCGGCCAGTTTCTCTTGTACTCCAATAAACCTGTTCTTTTAGTCCTAAATAGGACTTGTGCGAGAGTGTAATTTTTTTACAGAGGAATCCTAAGGACCCATGTGTTTTCTCCGCATATCACATTCATCTTTCTCTCCAGCCTCATTATATATTACTCCACTTCACACACTTTATAATCCAGACAAATTGGCCTCTTTACTATTTTTCACATGATATTCTATCTCTTTTCTCCATTCATTTGCACAGGTTCTCTGCCACTCCTTGAATGTATTCACTCTTCATTTTTCCCTTGGAGAATCCATCACTTCCTTCAGGTTGTTTGTTCTTCCTTCTTAAAGAGGATCATAACATTGGGGGTGGGGTGGGGTGGGGTGATGTCATGACTTGCAGTGAATTGATTTAAGTGAGGCAGGATTGTGCAGTTACCAACCTCACTCTCTCCTCCAGAACATTTGGATCCAGTGGCAAGATATAGATCAGGGTGACTGGAAAGGGTCCCAGATGCAGTGGGAGACCTTGGCCATTTTTAGCTAAGTTTTTTCCCTGGTCTCAGTTTGCCTGAGGCAACACCCATTTGGTGATTAAGGCTAGGTAAAGGAGGGCAGCTAGGTGGCTCAGTGGATAAAGTATTGGCCCCAATGTCAGGAGGACCTGAATTCAAATCTCACTTCAGACACTTACTAATTATATGACCGCGGGCAAATCACTTAAACCCCATTGCCATGGGGAGGTTGTCTTGATGTATATCTTGCCACTGGACCCAGGTGGCTCTGGAGGAGAGAGTAAGGTTGGCGTCCTTGCATAGCCCTCCCTCTTAAGTGCAATTCAGTGCAAATCATGACATCCCCTCCTGATGTCATGGTCCTCTTAGAATATGAAGGACAAACAATGACTTGTTAAAGAATGAGGAACCCAGTCAAAAAAAAAAATCAATCTGGGAGGGAAAGACCCTCAGGGTTTCTGGCCAAAACAGAAACAATCATTATTTAAACTCACTCTCAGCCATCCAGAGCCCAAACAATGGCCAAAAGAGGCTTGGTCTGGGAAACTACTTTCTTTTTTTTTTTTTAATGTGTAAGGTATTTTATTTTTTCCGTTACATGTAAAGATAGTTCTCAACTTTTGTTTATACTGAAAGATCCTGATTGGACCCTTCCTTCAGGAGAGACCCCGGGACCCAAAGACCGAGCCGAGACCACCAGTCTGATGCAAACAACACGAGGTTTATTGAACACAGGTACCTGCGGGCGACCAGGCCGCTTGGGGAACTGGCGCGCCGGGGTTCCTGTGCGATTCCTTTTTATGGGGTTGGTGAGGCAGAAGCGCGCGTACAGAAGCAGAAGCATAGTTACAGGATTTTCATTGGCTCGTCCAAATGAAGCCATCCGTTTGGGTGTGGGCTTCATCAAGTGAGGCCATCTGTTTGGGTGTGGGCTTCAGTCCTGACACCGGGCCTAACCGCAAGCCTCGTGACCCTATTTATCAGTATCTCTTGTACTCTGTATTTTTCCACTGGGGAGTGGGCCGGGGGAAAAGGGTCTTTTCAATACAAGCTTTACAATTTCAGATTTTTCTCCCTCCCTCCCCTCCCTCCCCCCTCCCCTTGACAGCAGGTAATCTGATATAGGTTATGTCTATATATCTCTATACATATAGATATAGATATACACACACACATATATACACACATAATAACATTAATCCTATTTCTGCATTAATCCTGTTACAAGAGAAAAAATCAGAGCAGTGATGCAAAACCTCAAAATAGAAAAAAAAACAACAGCACCCAAAACAAAAGAAATAATATTGTTCAATCAGCATCTATACTCCACAGTTCTTTCTTTCTTTTTTTTTTTCTTGGATTTGGAGATCCTCTTCTATCATGAGTTCCCTGGAACTCTTCTGTACCATTGCATTGGTGAGAAGAATATAGTCCATCACAGTAGGTCAACACTCAATGTTGATGATACTGTGTACAATGTTCTTCTGGTTCTGCTCATCTCACTCATCATCAGCTCACGTAAGACCCTCCAGGTTTCTCTGAACTCTTCCTGCTCATCATTTCTTACAGCACAATAGTATTCCATTGTATTCATATACCACAACTTGTCCAGCCATTCCCCAATTGATGGGCACCCCCTCAACTTCCAATTCCTTGCTACCACGTAAAGAGCAGCTATAAATATTTTTGTACATGTGGGTCCCTTTCCCCCTTCCATGATCTCTTTGGGCAAAAGACCTAAAAGTGGGGTTGCTGGGTCAAAGGGTATGCACAGCTTTATAGCCCTTTGGGCATAATTCCAAATTGCTCTCCAGAATGGTTGGATCAGCTCACAGCTCCACCAACAATGCATTAGTGTTCCAATTTTCCCACAGCCTCTCCAACATTTATTATCTTCCTTTTTTGTCATTTTAGCCAATCTGATAGGTGTCAGGTGGTACCTCAGAGTTGTTTTAATTTGCATCTCTCTAATCATTAGAGATTTAGAGCATTTTTTCATATGGGAATAGATAGCTTTGGTTTCTTCATCAGAAAACTGCCTGTTCATATCCTTTGACCATTTCTCAATTGGGGAATGACTTGGATTCTTATAAATTTGATTTAATTCCCTATATATTTTAGAGATGAGGCCTTTATCAGAAGCACTGGCCTCAAAAATTGATGGGAAACTACTTTCTACTTGGAGCCTTTCTTGATGGTCTGTCTTGTATTTGTCCACCAAGGCTTTTTTTTTTTTTTTTTGGCCGGGCAATGAGGGTTAAGTGACTTACCCAGGGTCACACAGCTAGTAAGTATCAAGTGTCTGAGGCCAGATTTGAACTCAGGTACTACTGAATCCAGGGCCGGTGCTTTATCCACTGCACCACCTAGATACCCCCTGTATTTGTTCTTTTTTCTTTTTCTTTTTTTTGGCTGGGCAATGAGGGTTAAGTGACTTGCCCAAGGTCACACAGCTAGTAAGTATCAAGTGTCTGAGGTCAGATTTGAACTCAGGTCCTCCTGAATCCAGGGACGGTGCTTTATCCACTGTGCTATCTAGCCGCCCCCTATTTGTTCTTTATATACTTCTGTGTCCAAACTTTGTCTCCTGACAGAATGTAAGCTCCCTGAGGGCAAATTTTTTTTTTTCATTTTTTTGTCTTTTTATTCCCAGTGTTTCCTTAGCAAAGTGACTAGCACAGAGAACACAGGTCTATTTTAAAAGTGAGCTGGATCAGCGTCTAACAATTAGACAACTGCTTCTGTGACCAAGGGGACTGTAATTCCTAGTTTTTCCCTTACCCCCTCAGCCATGCACTCAAGCAATCAGACCATATTTTGTCCTGGGGGAGTCTGACTACCTATAAGGAGGGGTTAGAAGCCTTTTATCTTACCCCCCAGCCTCCAGGGGAAAAAAAAATTACTTAAAGCTCAGGTTTGGCTCATATCTAGAGCCTTCCCAGGAGATGGTAAAAAGGTTCTTATTGTATCATATATGGGGTAGTTATTTGTTTAAAAGACATAGAAGGGGGCAGCTAGGTGGCACAGTGGATAGAACACTGGCCCGGGAGTCAGGAGGACCTGAGTTCAAATATGACCTCAGACACTTAGCACTTAACTAGCTGCCTGACCCTGGGCAAGTCACTTAACCCCAATTATCTCACCAGAAAAACAAAAAGAAAAGAAAGAAAAGACATAGAAGGAAGGCTTAATGCACCCCAAACTCAAAGGTATTTATTGACAGAAAACTTAATGAGCTTAACTTTAATGATGTAACTGTTACCTTTTTATTTTTTAGGAAATTGATATTTGAAACATCCAGTCATAATGCATTTTGTAGAACTACTGAATAGGCATTTTCATATTTATATTTTTTGGCTCTACATCGTCCAAACAATTCATTCCCAGTCCATATTTTCCAGAAAGTTAGACCAAGGGCTGAATTTGTCTCTTTGTTGGTGATTCCTCTTTGATGCAAAAACTATCCCTGCCACCAGTGAAGGTGATGCAATGGAGCCAGAATCTTTAGATGTTTGAATTTACAAGGTCTTTCCCAAGCCTGAACATTTCTGTCACAAGATCAATGTTTAGTCACCTCTGATCTGTGAAAGAACACAAAACAGAAGATACAGCTAAAGAACTAGAGACTCAAGCTCACCTCATTGAGCCCCCTTGTTCTGGCTCCCATGCAGGAAAAATCTAACATATTTCTATGGATGGGGGAAGTGAGCAGCTCTTTCTCCACCCCCTCAGGGAAGTCTAATGAACCACAGATATTTATTAAAATTAGAGTTAAAGGGAGATGACGTGGTCTTGGAATAAATCAGAAGAAATTTGTCCTGTGAGAAGCAAAACCAAAGATAACCAGATAATGGGACAGACATATTGAGGAATCCAGGGACTATTAAAGTTTAGGTTGACCAACTGGATATCAGGACAGACATACCTAAGAAGTAAGGGGAGATAAAATTTTATAGCAGGAAAGTCAATTAGGCTTAGTTACTACCTGACCAGAGCTAGGAGATAAAGATAACCCCAAAGGTCAGGACCATCATTTCAAAAAAATCCCCTTTGACTCTCAGGAACATAACAAGCTTCCAAGCTCTCCCCATCCCACCCCAAAAGGGAGCTTTCCAGTTTTCAAGCGGACACCCCATCTATCCCCTAGAAAAGCTTTTGCCTTCCCTCTGTTGCTGGAAGAAAATGTTTCTTAGCCCTCCTTCCCCAGGGGTGAAGTCTTTGACTTGCCATTTGGTCACTTTCCCTAGCACCAAATAAAAGACCACTTTAATTCTAATGGGACTGTGTGGGAGAGTGTAATTCTTTATTGAGGAATACATAAGGACCACCACCTCTCTTCTGTGACAGGAGAGAAAAACAGAGCCACTTCCTTTTAAAGGTCCACTGACTTATCTTCTCCTTTTAATGAACAAGAAGGGGATTGATTGCTTTATCACCTCCAGAGTGTGAGTCCACCAGGGATAAGTCACAGATAATTGAATGGAAGCAGCCAGGGCTTTTGTCATCCTGCATATGCCCAAGGGCTGAGTTAGCACAAGTGGTTAGCCAGAGGTAGTCAGGGATATTCTGTCTGTGCTTTGTCAAAGTAGGCCTATAGATAGAGAACTGGGAGAAACCTTGGAGGTCAATTAGTCCACCCCACTTCATTTTAGACAGAAGGAAATTAATGTCCAGAATGATTTGATTAGGTTCTAATGGGTAAATCAAGGGACCATGGAGATAATCTTATTCAGCTTCTTTATTTTTCAGATGAAGAAACTAAGCCTCATAGAGGGGAAAGAGTTTACTCAAGGAAGCACGAGTGAGAGGTAAAATTGGTGGGACTTATAGGCTTCTTTACTTTTAGGCCCATGTCCTCTATCTCCTTGGTTTTTCCTTTAAGTATCATTAAGTTGGAAACAAAGGTGATCTGTTGTAGTGGGTGTCAATATGGCCCGCTGGCTTCCTGCCAGAGCTGTGGTGTAGTTATAATTAAGCTAGGCTTGTGGAATGTGAGGCAGAGCCATGATTGCAGGCAGCAGCTAGTGTGGTATTGCCTCACATTCATGATCGGATTCTAATGTGCTGGAGCATCAACTCTTGGTGCTAGCTTCTGATTGTTTCATAGTTTTTACTGGTCTGCCTGGACTCTAGAGTGCTCTGATACCCCCAAACTCTCCCAACCTAATCATGGACCCGTCTTTTCTTTGTGCAAGGCAAATCTGACACTAGGGTTGGGTAATGTCCTTCCCTCCATCTCTCTCCACCCCTTCTCTGACTATTGAGTTTTGTGTTTAGTGGAAAAAGTGATTGCATGAACCCTTGCTCTAATACTCCCTAGCTTTGTGACTTGGTCATCTGGTTTCTCTAAAATGAATTTCCTCATTTGTGAAATGTAACAATAACACTCATCTATTTCACAAGGTTGTCATGAGGACAGAAGCACTTTATAAACCTTTAGGTGTGATAGAAATGTCAGTTATTCTTAGGGCTATGGACTAGACTTGAGGTATTGCTGGTACTGAGAACCCCTAGATGTGGAACTCCTTCTACCAAATGAAGCTTATCACCTTCTCTGCAACTTACTGTCTTACAATGTTGTCCAGGATGCTCAGGCAGGAAGTGACTTGTCCATGATCATATAGCTCGTATGTGTTAGAAGTGGGATTTGAACCTGCATCTTTTGGACTTGGGTCAGTTCTTGAGCTTCTCCACCATATCTCAGTCATTTGAGTAAAAGCTTGGTGGGGTCTGAAGAGCAGTCTAGTTAAGTTGAAAGTCACTTTTTACCAGGCTGACTACAGGTTGAGGGAATATTAAGATATAGCAATTCACAAAGAGGCTGCATTCTGTACAGGGAGTTCCCATGTAGAAGGTAATGGATTCCCAGAATAGAATTATCTATGTATAGCATACCTTCCTACTAGAACCTCACATCCAGGAGAACAAAGTCTGTGTCTGAAACTTTAGATTTATGATGATGACTGGCATACAGTGATTAGTGTTGATAACAAATTATTGTTTTTTAAAAAATTAATTGCTATTGGTATCAGTTTTGGATAAGCATATTTTAATTTATTAATATTATATGTCGGGGCAGCTAGGTGGTGCAGTGGATAGAGCACCGGCCCTGGAATCAGGAGTACCTGAGTTCAAATCCGGCCTCAGACACTTAACACTTACTAGCTGTGTGACCCTGGGCAAGTCACTTAACCCCAATTGCCTCACTAAATAAACAAAACAAAACAAAACAAATATATTATATGTCAGTAAAGAAAGACTGGGGCAGCTAGATGGCGCAGTGGATAGAGCACTGGCCCTGGATTCAGGAGGACCTGAGTTCAAATCCGGCCTCAGACACTTGACACTTTCTAGCTGTGTGACCCTGGGCAAGTCACTTAACCCCAATTGCCTTACTAAAAACAAAAAACAAAAAAACAAAACAAAACAAAAAGAAAGACTGTGTGTCTCCCTAACTTCTCATGGTCGGAGGCCACACAGTAGAGAAAGCAGAGAGAAAGCTTCAGCATGGCAGTTAGTGGGAGCTGGAGAAAAGCCCCAGAAGACCCTTACTGTCTCTCAGAGAGACAGCACATAGTCTTAAGGAGACCCAAGAGGGTTCAGAAGACCCACAAGACCTAAGCTGTCCTAAGAGGGAGAGCCAGGAGAGTTCGAGGTGTCTACCAAGGATTTTTATACTCTTCCAAAAGAGGTGGGTCATTAGACATTGATTAAAGCTAATTGGTTAGCATCATTCAATTCCATTGGTTGATATGATTTGAAGGTGGTCTAAATTAAAATGAACTCTAGGGATTATCTTGGGAAAAGAATGCAAAAGACCCCCACTGAAGTTGCTCATGGCAACTTCATGAGTCCATCCCTGAGCTAGACAAAATAGTTTATTTCCATTTCTTTTGTTCCTTGGGTTTGTCCCAAATAAGATTTGCTGAAGTTTTTTAAGAACTGGACTATCTGGAGTTGGTGGGAAGAGCACTGAAAAACTGATCCCTGGGTCCAAGAAATCCATTAGTAATAATTATTTTCTCTCACTATATAGTGAGTAGAACAATGGAGATATGGAGTAGAGCCTTAAAATCTTATTTTGATTCATGATTTCATTGTTGTGGGTGCCCCTACAGCAGTGCAGTTCATAACCTACAAAACAAAGGTGTTAGATTCCATTCTTCTAGCCCTCTGTGCTATAGTAGATTAATTTTTTTTCATTTTTGTGGCAAAAACAAATTAAATCTACTGTTGGCTGATCTTCTGGTAATGAGGGTCTCATGGACTTAGCCAGGCTGGTCTTTGGATGAGAGATGCATAGTCTGTTACATTGAGAGTCCCATGGTCTTTAGGATGCAGAAGCAAGAAGATGGTAATACATCTTTTTTAAAGTTGTTTCCACTGATAAAGTCATATGCTCTTCTAATTTTGAACCATTTGACAGTTCCAAGGCTGCTGACATTGAGAATTTTCTTCTCTGGGTCTTCAGTAGCTGTTGTTACTGTTCCTGCCAGCAAGGAGGGAAGGGTGGAGCCAACATTCCTCACTCCTTCTTGCCTTCAGGGTAAGGAGAGAAACTCATTTCATTGCTCTCTCTCCATCTATCTCCTTACATGGACTGGCCTTTCTACCGAAAAGAAGAGAAATCTTACACCACCTGTGACCACCATAGGTCTCCTGTCTGAGCTGCATAATTGCCCTGAAAGGGCTCCATCCTGAGGTCTTGCCCCCAAGGGATGTTGATAATCTATCTCTAATTTTTCAATCATTAACAGGTCATCCCATCCCCATCACAGTGATTCTGAACCCCCAGCTGTCATGATTCAAACTCCATTCTCCTACATCCAATGCCTGCCCCATTATACCTACACCCTTCAACATCTTCCCTCCCTCCCTAATGTCCCACCTGACACTTCCATTGTGCTCCATAGAATGTTGATTTCATAGATTATTGACTTACTTTCATCTCAGATCTTTTCCTTTCTATTTCCTTTCATCTTCTAGCTCTCACTGAGACCTGGCTTCCTCCTGATGACACAGCCTCTTGGATGATCCTTTTCAGCACTGGTTGCACTTTCACTTATTCCTCTTCCCTCACTGGTCAAAGTGGGAAGATGGAATATTCCTTGCTCCCTATTGACATTTCTAGGTTCTTCCTTTACCTCTATCACTCAGTAACTTCTTCTTTGAGGTTTCTTCAATCAATATCTACCATCCCATGAATATTCTGGTATTATCTACCATCCTCTAGGATACTCTTCTTTCCCCAATTAATTCTGTGCCTGGCTCACATTCTTACTCTCTTCTCCAACTTCTGTCTTCATATCAGGGGATTTCAATAAACATATTGATGCTACCTCAAACACCCTAGCCTCCCAGTCCTTCAATTTATTCATTTTCCATGATCTACTACTCCCACATCTGATCTCAGTCACAAACAGAGATGGTCATATCCTTCCTTGATCTTGTCATTTCCCATAAGTATTTCACTTCTATGTACACAAACTTTTAAATTCTTTTATCTGATCACAGTCTATTGTCATTCTACTTCCCCCTCTACAAATCCTGTTCTTTGTCCTCACCATGACTCCCAGTCCCTCAGAACCTCAATTCTTTCCCACGCCATCTCTTCTGCACTAACTATCCACGTCTCTCTTCTCCATCTTGACCCCTTGTTGAACCAATTCAACTCTACACTGTCCTTTCCCACCAATCTTGCCCTGCCAAGCCTCAGCCTTGGATCACTCCCACCATCTGCTGCCTTTGCTCCTACACATGTGCTGTTGGATGAAGCTAGAGAAAATCATGAAACTGTGTTGACTGGGTTCACTACAAATTTATATCACATAATCGAAATTGGGCCATCACTGTGGCAAGGCAATACTTTATACTTCTATAATTAATTCATTATCCCACTTGTCACAAGCTTTTCCAAAGCTTTTCATGCCTCCTCAAACCTCTCATAGCTCCTCTTTTTCTACTCTCTCATCTGAGAACCATGCTTCATATTTCACTGAAAATACTAAGCCATTTGCCAAGAGTTACCTCATCTTCCTTGTTCCTTATCTCATTCACTCAAATACTTTCTGCCACTATCTCTTCCCTTACCCCATCTCACATGAAGAGGTGTCTCTTCTCATTGCCAGTTGAAAACCCTCTACCTGCACAAGTGATCCCATTCCATCTCATCATCTCCAGCAGATTTCCCCCTCTGTCATCCCCATTTCTTCACTTATTTTCAGTCTCTCTCTGACTACTGACTGATAACCAACTACCTACAAACATGACTATGTCTTTTCATCCTCAAAAAAACCCTTCCCTTGATCCATCTATCTTTGCCAGCTATGGTTCCATACCTCTTCTCCTTTTTGTAACTAAACTCCTTAAGAAAGCCATTTATAATCGGTGCCTTTATTTCTTTTTCTCTTGTTCTCTGGCTTCTGACTTCATCATTCAACCAAAAGTACTCTCTCCAAAGTCACCAATAATCTCTTAATTACAAAATCTTATTAACTTTTTCAGTCCTCATCCTTCTTTACCTCTCTGTAGTCTTTGACACTGTTGGTCACTCTCTTCTACTTGATGCCCTCTTCTCTCTAGGTTTCTGTGACATAGTTGTATGCTGGTCTCTTCCTACCTGTCTGACTGCTCCTCAGTCTTCTTTGCTGGATCTTCATCCAGGTCACATTTACTAAGGGTTAGTGTCCTTCAGGGCTCTCTCCTGGGCCCCCTTCTTTTCTCCATCTATATTATTTTACCTGATGATCTCATCAAGTTCCATGGATTCAATTAACATCTCCATGAAAAGAATTCTTAGATCTATATTTGTGTAGCTCCATTTGTTTATTTGTCTTCTCTCTTAACCTCTAAAGTTGCATCTCTGACAGACTATTGGGCATCTTGAACTTGATGTCCCTATACATTTTTTTTTTTTTAGTGAGGCAATTGGGGTTAAGTGACTTGCCCAGAGTCACACAGCTGGTAAGTGTTAAGTGTCTGAGGTCATATTTGAACTCAGGTCCTCCTGATTCCAGGGCCAGTGCTCTATGCGCTGCGCCACCAAGCTGCCTGTCCCTATACATTTTAAACTCATTATATTTGTCCCCAAACTCTCTGCTTTCCAAACTTCCTTATTACTGTGAAGGGTGCCACCATCCTCCCAGGCATCCAGGTTTGATACCTAGTCTGTCTTTAATACCTTATTCTCTTTTACTCCCCCATATCCAACCTGTTGCCAAAGCCTGTTGATGTTACCTTTCCCTCATCTCCTCATGCTACCACAGTAGCCCACTGGCTAGTCTCCCTGCTTCAAATCTCTTCTTGAGACAAAGAGACCAACCAAAAGGCTATTGCAAAGCTGTTACATTAATCTTTCTAAAATGTAGGTCTGACCATGTCATCTCCTATGCAATAAACACCAGTGGCTCCTTATCACCTCCAAAATAAAATGTAAATTCCTATTTAGTATTCAAAGTCCTTCATAACCTGACCCCTTACTACCATTCTAGACTTGGACCTCAGTCTGTGCTCTGAGATCCAGGGGCACCAGTTTCCCACTGTTCCTAACACAAGATACTACATTTCCTGATTCAGAGTATTTTTACTGACTCTCCTCCAGTTCTCACCAGGACATTCTAGGTATAGAAATTGCACCTGTAAAAGCACAGAGGTGGTAAGTATAGGGTCTATAATGGGGACAGGATGTATGGAGCATGGAGTGACTGGAGGGGAGCAGTAGGACATAAAGCAGGAGAGGGTAGGTGACACCAGATTATAGATGGCCTCAAATGCCAGGCAAAATAATTTGGAATGAGGGCGGGAAGGTAGGGAGTGAGGAAAAGGCTAATTTATATACCATTCATGTCATCTACACCCTCCTAGATTATCTAGTTCTGCTAACTTATTCAAAATTTTCCATTCCTCCAAAGAAATTCTCCCATTGGACAGTGAATTTTTGTTGTTATTTTTGTCCTTATCTAGTCATTTATTTATTCTGCATTGAACAAGCAACTATTAATTACCTATTATGTATCAGGCATTATGCTGGGTACTGGATATGCAAAGACAAAAATGGGGCAATCCCTGTCTTCCAGTAGTTTACATTCTATTTGGGGAAGGGATTGGGGAATAACAGGTGCCCAGATAAACAAATTTAAAATAGATATAAGGCAATTTTGGAGGGGACAGGAACAACTTGTGGGTCTTAGGAAAGGCCTTATGTAGTAGCAGGTAGGGCTTGAAATGGGCTTTGAAGGTAGTTAGGGATTCTAAGAGGCAGAGGTGAGGAGGCAGTGCATTCCAGGACAGGAGACAGCCTTCGCAAAGGCACAAAAACAGTCATGTGTGGGAGCCAGAACGTAGGACAATTTGGCTAGAATGTAGAGGGAATGAAGGGGAGTAATGTGCAATTAGCCTGGATAGGAAGGCTGGAGCCAGATTGTGAAGTCACAAGCTGCGATGTTCTCTCCAGCTGTTGGCTGAATGAAGGACAAACAACAACCAACATTCTGTGAATAGGAGCTGTCCCCCTGGGGACCCAACTGGCAAGCTCCAGTTGAACAACACAGCTCCTTCCTTCCTTCCCTCCTCCTTCTTCTTCCTCTTCCCTCCCTTCCCTCCCTTTTTTCCTCTTCCTCTCCCTCGTCTATAAGAAGCATACCCTTACCTGCAGGTGCTCGGCCGAAAGGAATATAAGCCTTGATTGCTGAAACTTCACAAGATGTCTTGGGGTTTACAGGCTAGATTTTTTTTTTTTTTAAGGACCAGGCCTTAACCTCAAATAACTCTGGCTCTCATTGATTATCCAACAATAGGTCCCTGCCCAAACCTCATTTGGCCATTGTTTGGCCTCTTAATGGCCCAGAGTGAGTAAAAATAGCAATAAATAGCAATTGTTTCTCTTTTGGCCAGAAACCTTGAGGGTCTTCCCCTCCCAGATATATTTATTTATTTATCTATTCATCTATCTATCTATCTATCTATCTATCTATCTATCTATCTATCTATCTGTCTGTCTGTCTGTCTGTCTGTCTGTCTGTCTGTCTGTCTGTCTATCTATCTTCCATGTTTTTATTTATGGCTAAGTAAAAGAGGCCATTCTTTGCCTCATTTTTTACCTAGCCTTAATCACTTAATGGGCATTGTCTCAAACAAGCTAAGACCTGGAAAAGACCTTAGTTTAAAAAGGGCAAGGTCTCTCACTGCATCCTGGACCATCTCCAGTCCCCCTGATGTGATGTATATCTTGCCACTGGACTCATATGGCTCTGGAGAAGAGTGAGACTGATGATTTTGCATAGCTCTGCCTGACTTCAGTCCAATTTACTGCAAATGACTCGCAGTCATCACCTCCCCAATGTCATGGTCCTCTTTGAGAAGGAAGGACAAACAACAACCACAAGAACAATGTTTTAGTCATGTTATGGGGAAACTAGGGTTGGGGCTTGGGATAGGGATAGGGGTCGGGGTTTGGGGTCCTTAGGAATTCCTCTTTAAAGAATCATACCCTCTTGCACACGAATCCAACAGAATAATATAATAATTTATTTAGAGGCTGGGGAAGGGAAACCAAGAGAGAAATCCTTGGACTTCTTCTCATGGGGAGACGACATGGCACAGAGCCTGGCTCTGAGATACCAATCTCCTCGAGCAGGAGACAGGCAGATACTTTTATAGAGGTCCGATGGTGGCCTGATGAGGTGACCATCTGACTGTGGAAAGTTCCCCTATTGAGGGAGGACCATCCCCCACTGGTGGTGGCTGGGGGAGTTGGGAGAGGAGTGGCTGTGGATCTCTCAAACCATCTCTCTGCTCCTCCTAGCACAAGGGCAGAAGCCACACCTAATCTTATCTCCCCAGGGGTGGGAGAGACTGGATTGAAGGGTGGTGGTCCTGTAGCTAGCTCAGTTCTGATCAGGTTCCACTTATCTCTTTAGGTGTGTCTGTCCTTTGATTTAGTTTCTCAAGGAGAAGGTTCCTTGATCTCCCCAGACAACTTCTGGGGTGGCCTGGGCCCATAACAAGTCACGTTGGTTCCATCTTCCATCTCTGTGCTTTTATACTGCCAGTCCCTCATGCCTGAAATGCACTCTTTCCTCACTTCTGCCTCTTAGAATCACTCGTTTCTTTCAAGACAGTTCAAGAGCCACCTTTTTCATCAGGGGTTATTAACTTTCTTGTTTTATGGGCCTCTGGCAGTCTGGTGAAGCTTATGGACCCCTTCTTAGAATAAAGTATTTTAAATAATTGGAGGAAATGTAAAATTTTAGCTAAAGGTCAGTTAAAGACTTTTTTCCCCCCATTGAAGTTCATGGACTTCCTGAAATCTTTATATGGATCTCTTTGGGGTCCATGGACTATAAGAACCCTTGTTCTATTTGAGACCTTACCTTATAAATTCAATTTTATTTTCTGTTATGAATGATCTCTTTTCCATCTCACCTTTCCCACCCACTGAGAAAGCAAGAAAAACAAAACCTTGGTTGGGTGAGTAGAGACTACAAAAACAGTATATGTTTTGTGCCCTCAGTGTGCTGGCAGTTCAGTTGAGGAAGCAATGGTCCCATATGTTGGATACAAAGAGATTTTGATGGCTTGGAATTTTGGATTGCGTTTAAGTCAATGAAATGTAAAAAGAGAGAATTTATTTATTTATTTATTGTGTGTAGATGACATGGGGGGTTGGGACTATTAAAGTTTACACTGGCCAACTAGTTATCAGGATGGACACACCTAAGAAGTAGGGGGAGATTGAATTCTATAGCAAGAAAGTCAGTTGGGCATGGTTACTACCTGAGCTAGGAGACAAGAGATAACTCCAGAGGTCAGGATAATTATTCCAAAAGAACACCCCCCCCCCAGTTTTGGGGGTGGGGGAACTAGCTAAGATTTACTGATAAATTCAGCAAGAGTTTAGGCTTTTAAGTATTTATTAAAGTGTATTAGAAATTAGTGAAGAGAGAGAGAGTAAGAGCAGATCTCTTATAGAATGGAAAACCCTGGCTTTGTGGGATAGCCCTAGTAGCCCATGTGAAGTTCTGCCACCATGCCAAAGTCCTGGACGAAAAGGGAGCAATCCTCAGTGGCTGAAACAGGAAGCAGAGCTGTCCACTCACACACAGCTCTAAGCTAATTGGCTGGTAGCTTTGATTGACATGACTACAGGTGGTTCTATAGATGTAACTTACGGACATCAGGCAACTTCCAGATGCCAAGTCACATGCTTTCTGCTCAGGGTGGAGCTCTGATTCTCACAATAGTTAGGTGGTCACCCCATCCATACCCCCACCATCCATCCTCTATGAAGTCTTTAGCCTCCCTTCTGGTAGAGGAGAAAGGTATCTCAGAGAATCATGGCTCTGAAGTATCTCCTCTTGAGGATAAGTCTTTGACTTCTCTTTTGGTCACTTTCTCTAAGAACCCAAAGAAGACTGTTTTCTTCTAATTGAATTGTGTGTGAGAGGTGTAATTCTTTAAAGAGGAATACCTAGGGACCCCCATGACAATAGAGCATGGACAAAAAAATCTGTAAGTTCCATTTGAGTACACAGTGGGATAGAGCAGTTAAAACAACCATCGCTATCCTAGGCAGCATCATGGTAAGAATCCTGTCTAGAACAAGGGAAATGAGAGTTCCATTATTCTTCCCCTATCAGACCACAACTGGAGCACAAAGTTTATATAATATGATGAATACTGGGTACAGGTTGACTGGCCCACATGTGGCATGGAGAGAGCTAGTCTGTGATTTGGCCCATCTTGTCTCTGAAGGGTGATGGTGATTTCCACCTTGGGAGAAGAGGGGGAAGGCAGAGGGCTGTGGTTGTATCAACAGGAACCAAGCATGAGGTGTCGGAGGCAGGATCTGTAACTGGATTACCCCTTTGCTTTCTCATCTCCAAGAAGGTTATTGCACTATAATTTTATCTATTTACCACCCATACAATATTTGTAGTCTAGAGCTATAATGCTCTCTTTCAAAGATTCAGAATAGAAGCCACTTTCTCTGTTTATTTCCAAGGGGAGGGCCACAGTTGGCTTGTGTTCCACCAGTTTATCTCCCTCCCACCAAATTCTGGCTACACAAAAGACAATCACAGATGGCTGGTAAACCCTTTTTTTTTTTTTCTTTTTAGTACCACTTAGTAATAAACAGGAAGCAGGGATGTTATTCATATTAGGGTAGACAATAAGATACACTAGAGCAAATGAGCTATTCCACTTGGCTCAACTCAGGAGACCATGCTCTCAGTAGGAAATTCTACTCTTACCAATTTCTGGAGTTGCAGACATTGGAAGACAAGGAACATGTTGGAATGACTTGCTCTCCCCCTCTGTCTATGACAGTGGGGGTTATCCAAAAGTTGGAGCCTTTTCTCTTTAATTTTTTCTCTGAAGTTTTTCCACTTCCTCAACATCTATGAGCTCAGAGATTTCTCCTCCATTTAGTACTTATGTCTCCTTCCATGTTCTTGGAGTCACAAGGATGTGCTTTGGGAACTCCCATATTCCCTGAGAGAGATATTACATTTAGTTTTGGATGCCCCCTTTGTAGGAGCACATCCAGAAGAGGAGAACTATGCTGCTAAGATTAGAGACATGTCTATACAAGGTGCAGTTGAAGAAACTTGGAGCGACAGCTGATTTTAAATAGTTGAAGGTCGGTAGTATGGAAGCAGGATTAAACTTGATCTGTTTGGCCCCAGATGATAGAATTAGGAAGTAAAGGTTAAACAGTTATCCCTTTCTCATCACATGGCTCCCCGGTGATTTAGAAAATTCACATAAAAATTTTTGGCCCTCCCTTTGTACCAGAGAAGAAGTCTGAATAATCATGGTATCAAGATAAAGCATGTTGATATTTTACAATGCCATACATATATTTTATGCATTTCTGAGTTTCTACACCTTTTCTGTGTCATCTGCTGGCCTTCACATGTCATCTATGGCTTCTGCAAAACTCTCCCAAAATTTCTTATGCCAACCTGTGATATATCAAAACCACTATGGGGAAAGTTGTGATGTGGAAGGGATAAATAAGTTACAGAGAGCTAGATTTAGGCCTGAAAACTTCCTAACAATTAAGGTGTCCAAAAGGGGATTGAGGGCAGTGTTTTTCTTCCCACAGAGAAGGTTGAATGACCACTTGGAGAGTCAGGGATGTAGTTCTTGGTCAAGCATAGTTGGACTGGATGGCCTCTGAGTTTCCCTCCCATAAATACTCCAAAAGGGGTTTATCCAATAAATATACTGGAAACTTTCTTTTTGGACTTTTCATATTAGGTGGGAGCCAGAAGATGGAATTATGTAGGTTTATAGTAGGGGCCACTGGACTGAATCTAAATGAGCTCTCCTAGGACCAGAGTCAATGTGTGTAATATGGTGAGAAAAAGCACCAGTTTCAAGTTGGAAGACCTTGAGTGCTTAGAGAAGTCTAACGTTTACTTATTAAGCAATGAGAAGCACTGGAGAGTTCTGAGCATGGGAAAGGCATGATCAAATGCACAAATGGCATTGTTTATCTCCTTTGATCTTTACAAATCTGTCAAGAAGGCAGTTTGAGGACAGCTATCCCCATTTTACAGATGCCAAAACAAGTTCAGAGAAGGATAGTGACTCACATAATGTCAGAACTTAGCAATGTCAGGCCTTGGAGATTATCTGGTCCAGACCGTCCTCTCATTTAATAAATGAAAAGTTTAGTTTCAGGGAGGTTCAGTGACTTGTCCAAGGTCACACAGCTAGTAAATGATAGACTTGAGGCTGGAATCCAAATATCTTGACTTCTTCTACAGTGTCCTTTCCACACTATGCCACAATCTCTATCTTGAAGTGTCCTGCTTATTGGTTGGTGCTCTGAGGAACCTTTCTCATTCCCACTATCCTCTGTGTTCCAAACTCAGTACCTCATGCTACCCTTTCAATTTCCCCTTCGTTATGGCTCCTGAGCTTGTGAGATGTCAGGGGCCCTTGACTGCTGCCCCAGACATGTCTGAGAGAACAGGGAAAGGTTTCCATATTCATGTCAAGGAAGCAGCTGTGACTGACTCTATAAAACCCTTTGGCATTCTCTCTCACCAAGATGTTGGACAGCTTGCAGAAGACTTCTACACACAAAACTTAAAAAGAACAAAAACTTTCATGGCACAAGGGCACACAAACAGAGGCAAAGCCTCCAAGGCAACCATTCCTTCTAGAGTGGCACCATTTTGCTAGGATGAGGTTTCCATGTCATTTCTTTCTCTGTATTCCTCCAATGTAATTATTTTTATACCTGCAATTGAAGGAACACTGGTACAAAGATTTGGGCTGTCTTTGCTTTGTTCTACTTCCTACAGACAGTCTCAGACTGGCTGAAAGGCCGGTAACCTTCTTGGGGCCATAGGCAGCAGCCGCTGTCTTCCTGCTCTCACAGTTCAGTTGCCATGCCTTCCTGGTTGAGCTCATATAAATGCAGAGGAACAGCGTGATCGGTCCCAGGAGAGGAATCGACACCTAATACAATATTCTATTAGTTGTCCATCCCTCCTTTGGTCCTGTCTTTCCCCTTACCTCTTGCCCAGAACACGCCCCAGCTCCCAGTTTCTTGGGAGACTTGGCCAGGAGTTAACATGCTAATGTACCCTTTTGATTTTGTAGTTCTACATCTAATTTCCACCCCAAAGGAATAAATTATATGCAATTTATGTAAATTGCCCTCATTGCAGCAAGAATAGAAAAAGCTGTAGGCGTGGAGGCAGCCGCATTGAACAACTTGTTCTAGACACACACAAAAAAATGGAGGCTGCAGCTTACTTCAGATTTATTCCCTTGAGAGAAGCAGCTGTGCTGCTGTTGGTGGTGGTGGTGATGGGAAGGTGGGGTAGTGGTGCAAAGAGCATTGGATTTGGAGTTAAAGGACCTGGGTTCAAATAGCAGTTTGGCTATTCACTATTTGCATTACCTTACAATTTCTTCTCTTTTTTGAGCATTAGTTTCTTCATTTGTAAAATGAGAGAGTTGAACTAGACAGTCATGAATCCTGTGATTTTTCCTATGCTTTCTTGTGGGCCATGAAAGATGTCATGTTGAGGGGTTCCTGGACCAGTGCAGAGCATGGACCAAGTTAGGCCTGGGGAAGCAGATTGATAGAGTAACTCAGGAGCTTACTGGCTGCCCAGTCTTGGCCTGAGGTATCTTCTTTTATATGTAATGTTAATGGCTTTCTTCTCCTGTCTTAGTTCTGAATTGCCATATCCTCTCTTCTCTTATAAATGAGCCCTAGACAACACACTCTTGTGGTCTAGAGTATTTAGAGATAGGGAACAGAAGGGGAAGAGGGAACGCATGCTAGACTATAAGCCTTCAACTGTAGAGCTTGAGATAGTTACTGCTGTATAGTTGGCACTGGACAAAAGATCACGTGGGGAGATCCTGGATTAAGATCCAGATGAAGAGGGAACTGTGTGTTGGTACTTTCTTAAAGGGTGGGAGGCCTGCCTAGACTGTCTTGGCTTAAGGAGGACCTCAATCCTGACTGGGAGGGAAGGGCTGAATCCTATTTCCAGTTTAATACTCTAGCTGTATGAAGCCCCAAGGGCTACCAGGTGGTACAGTGGATAGACCTCTAGGCCCAGAGTCAGGAAAACATCTTCCTGAGTTCAAATTTGATGTATCTGTGTGACTCTGGGCAATCACTTTAACCCTGTTTGCCTCAGTTTCCTCATCTGCAAAATGAGCTGGAGAAGGAAATGGCAAAGCACTGTAGTATCTTCACCAAGAGAACCCCAAATGGGCTCATGAAGAGTTGGACATGACTGAACAATAACAAGGAACCCCAAGGGAACTGAAGCCCTTTACAAGCCAACTCCCCAAGGGTTGGAGACAGTGGACTTCAGCCTGGGCTATCCATGGATTCAAGATTAGGACTACAGACCAATGAGTTGGAGGATGCCAGGGGTGCATGGAAATGCTAGGACTACCTGGACAACAGTCAGGATTATATATAATGTTTGGGAGTGTTAAGGGCTAAAATTCTAGCTAGTCTGTCTAAAATATCTAATGAGTGGTTGCCAATAAATTATAAGCTTTAGCAAGAGTTAGACTTTTAAGCATTTATTAAGGAGAATAAGAATTTGGTAAAGAGAGAAGAAAAGGTCTAGATTCCTATCTATTAAAGGGAGAGCACATTTCTAGCTCCGCTCTCCACCAGAGTCCAAAGGAAAGAGAGCGAGACAGAGCGCCAGTCTCTTCCTTCTTCCTCCCACTAGCAAATGTCACTTCCTGACGCCAAAGAAAAGACGAATGTTCTTGCCCTCAAAGTCCTTCCTTTCATGGCGGAACTTTTCTACAGTAAGTCTCCAGCAGGTGGCGTCATTCCAATCGTTACAGGAGGTAATAGATAAGAAGTTACCTATGTCCTTGGATAGTGCCCACAGATGGAATATAGTATGTACATTCCATGTGACCACAACCCATAATGTATTATTGCATATGATTTCTGTGCATTGTCTATTATATGAAGCTACATACTACATGTGATATTTGTTACATACATGCATGTCAGTTCTTTAACTGGGGTGGTGTGCATTTTTCCCATTAGACTGTAAGTTCCTTAAAGGAAGGGACTGTCTTTCCCCCCCCCCCCATTTGTAATCCTATAACTTAGCACAGTGCAGGGAACACGGTAGGTACCTAATAAATACTTATTGACTAATTTATATATCAGTTAACCAACAATCATTAATTAGGCACCTACTATGTGCCAAACAATATGCTAGATCTGGGGGATGCAAATGCAAAATTGAGAACTTGCCCTCAAGGGGTTTATATTCAATTAGGTTCATAGGTAAGTAAATTCTATTTATCTCTCTTGCCCTCCCTCCCTCTCCTTATCTCTATATCTATCTCTTTGTATTTTGCATTTATTTACCAGTTACTCAGGCACTGATAGGTTGAGGCTCCCTGGGTTGGTGACCTTTGCTAATTCTTGTCCTTCACTTGCCCTCATGATTTGACTTGGTTTCACTGCTCTGTGTCTACCTCTTCTCAGTAAGGGAGCTAGGCTCCCAATGCTCTAATTCTATACCCCCTCCCCTTAAGATTCCTGAAAAACAATTCTATTTTCATCTCTAGACTTAAGAATTCTCCTTAGAAAGGGGAGGTGGGAATAAGTAAAAAGAAGAGTACCCAGTTCCACTGGGAACAAGAATCCAGGATGGAGCAGGCAGTTTTATTCCCACACAAGAAAGGAAACACCAAGTAATAAAACATAGAATGATTACAATTGGTTGAGAGGCTAGTATGTGTATCATCAGGACATTTGAAAAGAGCACTCCACTGAGTACACACTGCTTAGTGTCCAGAAGAGTCTTTCTTTCAGAGGTCTCTCTCCCTCTGGGAGCAATTCTTTTCCTTTTGGTGAGTCTGCTGCTCTCTCTGCCACTGCTGCTGATGGAATTGCTCTAGTAGCTGCTGATGCCCAGTGGCTTGAGTGTTTAGGGGTACAAGTTAACTTTCAAGATCTCACAATGCCAAGTAACAAAGGAAAGATGTAAATAGGAGGTACCATCATCTGAGACACAGGTTCATCTAGGAAGGCTAAGGGCACCTCCCCACCTCTGCCCTCCAGAGCTTAGGGAAGTCATTCTTATACCTTATTTGTTTGTTGTTTGTCCTTTTTTCTTGAAGAAGACCATGACATTGGGAGGTGATATCATGACTTGTACTGAATTGGATTTAAGTGAGGGAGGGCTGTGCAAGGTCACCAACCTCACTCTCCTGTACAGTGACAAGATATACATCAGAATGATTGGAGATGGCCCCTGAAGTTTAAGGCAGTTGGGGTTCACACAGACTGAGGTGATATTTGAACAGGTTCTCCTAATTTCAGGGCCAGTGCTCTATCCATGCACCACCTGGCTGCCAGCAGGAAGAAGAGAGTTGAGTGGCAAAGATAACGCCTTTATTATATCCATGGAATTCTGGTTTAGCATCCAATTAAAAGAGTCCTTCTGCCTGACAGAAAGCAGTCCTAAATATGTTCATCTCCTCTGAAGTGGAAAGAGGGAAGTGTCTTTCCATTACATGTTCCTAAGGGGGTGCTACAAATGAAAAAAACACAAAACACTGAACATAATAATGTTGGGTGTGCACTAAGGTAGGGGTACCAAGAAGTCAAGATGAATATTCCTGATGTGAGGGATAGACTGTGTAAATGTGTAGAGGCAGAAGATTTAATGTTACTTATGGGGAAGCAGCAAGTAGGTCAGATAGACTGGAAAAATGTGTAAGGGAGAATGATGTATAATAAGCCTGAAGAGATAAACTTGAGGCAGATTGTGAAGGGCTTTAAATGTGAAGACAAAGATTTTGCTTTATATTCTTGCAGCAGAGGCTGAGGAGGTCTTTAGGGAGCCATTGCATTCTGTACCCAGAATGTAGAGACTGCAAGACATGTTTACTCATTGCTTGGACTTTTTGGAAATGATGAACTTCTTGGCAGCTTAGGGTCATGTGGTGGCCCAGCACTGAGTTGGCATTTTAGAATCATGTGGAAACCCCTGAATGAGCCCTTGGTCAGCCTTCAATCCTAGACACTGGCAGGAAGGCAGGTGCTCTGCCTTTTATTTATTTATTTATTAATTTTTTTTTTTTGGTGAGGTAATTGGGGCCAAGTGACTTGCCCAGGGTCACACAGCCAGTAAGTATTAAGTGTTTGAGGCCGGATTTGAACTCGGGTCCTCCTGAATCCAGGGCCAGTGCTCCATCCACTGTACCATCTAGCTGCCCCCAGGTGCTCTGCCTTTTAAAGGAAGAAACAGCTTCCATTTTGGCCCATTTTGGCTACCATTCAAGATGGTATCTTGTGACTCCAGTGAGAGGTAGAGGAGAAGGAGTCCTTCTTTACCTGGATATCATAGTGACTGCCCCAATTCCCCATGTGGAGTGTGACCTCAACTAGTTAGGTTTATACTGGGACACCTAGTTGATTCTGTTCCTTTTATCTTTGTTCTTTTGTGATCTTAGGTAAATGGATACCCTAATATAGACCTGTTCAAGCTTGGAAGCAATTTTGTGAGTTTGCCAGATTGAGAGGGCTGTGCTGGTGGCAGCCACCAGAATGACAATGGCAATGTCCTCTGGAATGATTGATTGTGGTAGTGGCAGATGCAGAACAGTGTATTGTGGGAGTGGATAAGAGTGAAGTTCAGGGGAAGTCTGTGTTTGACGGGAGGCTGAGAGTACAGAGCTGAGGTGAAATGTAACGTGTGTGATTTGCAGTTTTGCACAGTTACTTTATATACTGATGAGATATAAATATTCTCTTGCTGGTAGATTGTAACAAGAGTTGCGAGTTGTTACTGAATCTTGTTAAATTAATGATTCCTGTTTTGTAGATGTATATTTGTATTTTCATGTTTAGCACCTGTAGGCATAAATTGCCTGCTCCATACCTGCTTTATATTGAACATCGAGTATCTCTTTTATTACTCTTCTTTTTTTTTGGGGGGGGCAATCCTTAGACTTGTGGGCCTACCTAATTTACTATAATTATCCAGAAGGGTTATCCAAGGTGGGGGACTTAATGAGCCAAAGAACATGAAAAGGGAACCCATTCTTACAAGCGGCAGGCTGTCTAGGACTGAATCCAGTACTGAGTACAGGAAAAAGAGGGGTGAGCCTAGAGCTGAACTTAGAGGTTATAGAACCTTAGATCTTAGAGGATGTATCATCAAAGATTCTGAGCAGAGGAGTGATATGGTCAGACTTGTGGTTTAGGATGGATTAAATATAATCAGAAACTCAAATGGATCTATTATCTCATCAATATAGAAGTTCTTTCCAAAGATACATCTTATAACCCATCTCTTTCTGGCTATTCTGTGGTACTTTAATTCCTATAAGTGTACCATTGGTGGGGGTGGGCAGTGTGGCATGGTGTGTGGTCTGCCCAGCATGCTGGGGCTTTGCTTCACTTTCTTTTGACATCTCAAGGATTCCAGTGTACCTATCAGTAAGGCAAGAAGCAACTTTTAACAATATTTAATATGTATGTGCCAGGCACTGTGCTTAAGTGCCAGAGATACAAAGAAGGGAAATACATGATCCCAGCCCTCAAGGAGCTCACATTCTAATGGGGGAGACAAGATGTAAATAATTAGATACATACAAAAATACATACAGAGTGGATAAAAGGCACCAGCAGCTGGGGGTGGGGTGGGGTGGGGTAGGGTGAGGAAAGGCCTCCTGTAGAGGGTTGGATTTTAGTTGAGACTCAAAGGAAGTTGAACAAGTTAAGAGGTAGAGGTAAGGAAGAAAAGCATTCCAAGCCTGGGGCTTTGCAATGGCACTGAGTCAAGAGATGGAATGTCATGTGTGAAGAGCCGCAAGTAGGGCAGAGTAACCTTGTTTGCTTACACTCCTCACCCAGTAAACACCAGCAATACTACACATTCTATAATGTTTACTAGGTGAAAAGTATAAACAACCAGGGACCTACACATGCCGGCAGAGATGGTGGCTGAGAAAAAAAAGTTGCCAGCTCTTCTTCCCTGTCCCTTCCAATGTTGTCAAGTGCCTCCTTTAAGTATATCAAAGCTTCAAAGTAATTTTCGTGGCCTTGGCACTTGCTGCCAAGGCCAAGACAGAGGCTAAAAGGAATTTACTTGTTTCTACTTAAATATCTAGGAAACCTGGGAGACTTTCTATTGAAGAAGGTGGAGGTGGATTGGAAAAAATATCCTGACCTGAGGGGTTTTTTTTGTGTGCTGTTAGCTGGGCATGCCTATGGACCTAATTAACAAAAGAGCTGAAAATGTATTGATTAGTTTAGGCATGTTAATTCCTACATTGTCAATCAACCTCTTAAACTCTGTCCAATCTATAATATTATTGGTTACATGTTCTAAGCACTGACACTCAAATTATTTAAAGCCACCTGTAGGGTGACATTAGTCCCACCCCTTGTTGTAATGTGTTATCATTAGCCTTATTCCTCACACACCATTTCCTTTTTCCCCCAGTTGCTTTTGTTACGCTAACAACAGCAATTATGATAGCTGACATATTACATTACTTTTAAGGTTTGCAAAGTACTTTATACAGTTATGTCATTTGAGCTTCACAATACCCTGAGAAGTAGGTCCCATAGCTATTATAATTCTCATTTTACATATGAAGTAACCCAGTGTCTGAGAGGTTAAGTAATTTGCCCAAGATCACATAGAATGAATGTAAAATCATTTATTATATGCTTCCAATGTGAAAGACACTGTGCTAAAGCTTGGGAACACAAGCACAAAAGTGAAAAGTCCATCCCTACCCTCAAGGGAATTCCATTCTATTTTCTCTCTCTCTCTCTCTCTCTCTCTCTCTCTCTCTCTCTCTCTCTCTCTCTCTCTCTCTCTCTCTCTCTCTCTCTGTGAGACACACACACATACACACACACACACACACACACACACACACACACACTACATGTAATACATGTTAGAGACTGATAGAGAAGTAAAGGAGTTTTGGTCTGAAAAATAACAGGGAAGGTGAGTTGAACTGTAGAACAACTAATTAACACTCCTCTTCCAGAAGCTATAGCAATATTGATTTGATTATTGCACCTAGAGCAGGAGGAGGAAAGCGGGAGGGGAGAGCATAGATCCCCACATGGCATTAGGGCAGATAACAAAATGGCCTCGGTGCACAGTGGGATGAAATGTTAAATATGCTCTGGTACAGGGCTGGCTAGACATGGTTGGTGAAGTGAGTTTGCACTTACTGATCATGTCTAGCACTCTATGCACAGCCCTGATATCATAATTTCATTTCTTGCCATAGCATTGTCCATGATCCTTCTCAACATTCATACCCTTGTGGTGAAGGGACCATCACTCAAAGCAGGCAGCTCTTTTGACTGATATCCCAGGGCACTGTTACCAAAACTGTGAGCTATTATTAAATGCTAAACTATTCATTCTTCTCTCTCCTTGTCCCATGAGCTCAGGGGTCAAGATCATTGCTGTAATCCAGGCTTCAGCATTAGTTTTTGTCCCAGTGGACTTGATCTGTCCTGTCAAATATCTCCATTTTCCATAGGACCTACTTCCATCCCGTGCTGGCCCCTACAAAAGTTTGAGAAGACTGGAAGTGCAAAACTTTGAAGGAAAGAAAAGACCCTGAGAAAGAGGGAGGGAGAGGCATGAACAAAAAGCCATGGTCCCCCAAATGGGGAGCAGCACCATCTTCTTTCCTCACCAACAATCAGGATTCTTCCTGGGTTTTAGAATTATGGAATATTAGCCAGAAGAGACTTTAAAACAAAGAATGTCAGAACTAGAAGGAACTGAAGAACATAGAACATATAATGCCACAACTGGAAGAGATCTTAGGACACAGAATGTCTGAGTTGGAAGGGACCTCAGAAGATAGAACAGAGACTGTCAGAGCTGGAAAAAGCCTTAAAACAAAGAAGATAGAAACGTCAGAGACAAAAAGCTTACATACAGTCCAACTCCATCATTTTTTTTTTGTTTGTTTTTTTGGTGGGGCAATTGGGGTTAAGTGACTTGCCCAGGGTCACACAGCTAGTAAGTGTCAAGTGCCTGAGGCCAGATTTGAACTCAGGGTCTCCTGAATCCAGGGCCAGTGCTCTATCCACTGCTCCATCTAGCTGCCCCCAAACTCCATCATTTTTTACAGAAGAAAATGGAATTCTGGGATGGAGAAGAGACTTGCCCAATGGCAAACAGCTTAAAGATATCTGAGCCAGGACTACATATTTTGGAAAACCTTTTGGCTATGGCAACTCAAAGTCATTATTAGTTATTGAGAAGGCTACACCGGAAATGATTAGTTTTGATAAATGACCATAGCTCACATGTATTGGGCTCCAGGACAATGGAGAGTTTTCATATACATTGTGGTACTTGATCTTATCAGCCCTGTGATGGGGGCACTGCAAAGGATCAGAGGATAAAAGGATTTAGATCCAGAAGATCCCAGATGCCTGTTTCTCTTATTGCTGAGAGGAGGAAACAGATTCTGAGAAGGGAGTTGACTTTCCCATGGTCACACAAAAATACATTGCAGAATTAGGGCTTTCTAGATGCCCAGGTCAGGGTACCACACTAATCCTATCTCCACATCCCAAGTGAGCTTATTCTGCCTCTTGGTAGTGAGAAGGCACAGGGCTTCAAAAAGCTACTAATGGCCACAGCTGCTGTGTCATTGTTTAATTTTGTGCCAGTCATGAATTTTCAAGCTATTGTTTTGATTTTCAGGCTCCCACTGATGAAGCTGGTTTCCTTGGAAATTACTAGCCTGCAGATGATTTCAATCTCAAGTGAGTGGAGTTTCAGGGGAATAGGAGGGACAGGATGCTCAAGAGATAATTCCGTTTCAATAAATGCAGTTATGTTTCATTTAATGAAATGGGGTCTATTTCTAATATGAGCTACAGAATGGAAAGCTTGTCTTGGAGCCAGAAAGACCTGCGTCCATACTGGGTAAATCACTTAATGTTTCAGTGCTTTTTTATTGTTGTTGTTCAGTCATTTCAGTCATGTTTGACTCTTCGTGAACCCATTTGAGAGCTTTCTTGATAGAGATACTGAAGTGTTGGCATTTCCTTCTTCAGCTCATTTTTACAGATGAGAAAACTGAGGCAAACAAGGTTAAGTGACTTGCCCAGAGTCACACAACAGGTAAATGTCTGATGTCAGATTTGAACTCAGGTCCTCCTGGCTCCAGGCCCAGCACACTATCCACTGCACCACTTAGCCTCCATAAGCATCTCTCTAAGATAATAAGTTAGTGGGGGTAGCTAGGTGGCATAGTGGATAGAGCACTGGCCCTGGATTCAGGAGTACCTGAGTTCAAATCCGACCTCAGACACTTGACACTTACTAGCTGTGTGACCCTGGGCAGGTCACTTGACCCTCATTGCCCTGCAAAAAAAAAAAATAATAATAAGTTACCTAGACTGATCTGCATTGGTTGAAGGAGTTTCCTCACCTGGGAATTAATTCCCTTTGTCAATTAAATAACAGATCCAGTTACCTATTCTGATTTTTACTATGAAAGTCATCTTCATATAGTGCAAAGCACTCTAGACTTGCAGTCAGAAGATCTAATTTCAAGTTCCAGATATACATTACTAATTGACCACAAATAAGTCATGTCCACTCTGTGTCTATGAACCAGCCACATTAGCCTAACTGCTATTCCTCCTACAAGACACTCCTTTTCCAATCTCCAAGCTTTTGCATTGGCTATTCTCCATACTTGGAATGCTCTCCCTCTCCACCTCTGACTCTTAGAACCCTTGACTTCCCTCAAGACTCAACTCAGGTGCACCTGCTTCAGGAGGCTTTTCGTCGTCCTTCCTTCTGCTGGTGTCATTCCCTTAAGGACTGTCTTCTGGGGGGGGGCAGCTAGGTGGCACAGTGGATAAGGCATTGGTCCTGCATTCAGGAGGATCTGAGTTCAAGTACAGCCTCAGACACTTGACACTTAGTAGCTGTGTGACCCTGGGCAAGTCACTTAACCCTCATTGCCCCACAAAAAACCCACTCCAAAATACAAAAACCAAAACCAAAAAACTGTCTTCTGTCTTCTGTCTATCTGTCTCTTTTGTCCCAATTTGTATTTGTTGTCTCCCCTTTTAGAATTAGGTTCCTCGAGGGTAGAGTCTGTTGTTGCTTTTTTCTTTCTGTCTTCAGTGCTTAGCACAGCGCCTGGCACATACTAAGTGCTGGCTCTTAAGGAATGAATATTTGTTGATTGATTGAGTCTGTTTCTTCCTATGTATACAGTCCCTGTTCTTTCTCCATGAGAGAACTGTTGTAAGGCTCAGATGAGACAGTTGATTTGATTCAAGTTGACTCAACAAACATTTATCAGTCACCTACTCTGAGATAGGAGTGGAAAGATCGTGGTGTAATAGAGAACTAGCCTTGTTGCCAGAAAGACCTGAGTTCACATCCTGCTTCTGATGTATACTGGCTGTGTGGTCACTTAACCTCTCAGTGCTCTAGACCAGGGCTTCTTAAACTTTTTTCACTTGAGACCCCTTTTTGCCTGAGAAAATTTTACGTGATCTCAGGTATATACACATATAAAATAGGTATACATAACCTTTTACTGCGGCCAATTTTTTGTGACCCCCACATTCAGTTTCATGACCCCATATGGGGTTGCGACCCATAGTTTAAGAAGCTTTCCTCTAGACAATTCTCTAATATCACAAATTCCAGAGAAAATGCTGACCTACTTGAATTAGAAGAGGTTTCCTTACCAGGGTTTTTCCTCTATCAGTGAAATTGCAGCTCCAATAGCTAGTATTATCCTGATGGGTCAGAGGCTGTGTTAGACTAAGTGGATACAAAGACAAATATAAACAGTCTCTGCCCTCAAGGAGTTTCTATTCTACTGGGGGCAGGGAGAATACAGCGTATATTTAGATAAGTGAATTTAGAGGGCACAAGAAGTTGCTAGGTGGCACATCGGAGAGAGCCTCAGGTCCTGAGTCAGGAACCCCTCAGCTAAAATTTAGTCTTAAGACACTTACTATCACTGCACTATAAGAAATCAAGTATGATTAATATGAAGAAATACTTGAAGACTGACATGAACTGATGCAAAGTGAACTAAACAGAGCAAGGAAAACAATACGTCTAGTGGCTAGCTGTGTGACTCTGGACAAGTTACTTAATCTTTATTTGCCTTAGTTTCTTGTTGTTGTTGTTTTTTTTTTTTACAGGGCAATGGGGTTAAGTGACTTGCCCAGGGTCACACAGCTAGTAAGTGTCAAGTGTCTGAGGCCGGATTTGAACTCAGGAACTCCTGAATCCAGGGCCGGTGCTTTATCCACTGAGCCACCTAGCCGCCCCTGCCTTAGTTTCTTCATCTGTAAAATGGGGATGATGAAAATACCTACCTCCCAGGGCTATTATGAGGATCAAACCAAATAATATTTGTAATATTCTTAGCACACTGTCTGGCACATCTAATTTGTTGTTGTTAAATCATTTTTCAGTCATGTTTAACTCTCTATTGCCCCATTTGGGATTTCCTTGGAACAGATTCTGAAATGGCTTGCCATTTCCTCCTCTAGTTTATTTTACAGATGAGGAATAGAGGCAAGTAGGGTTAAGTCACTTGTCTAGAATCATACATCTAGTTAATATTTGAGGCTAGATTTGAACTCATGAAGATGAGTCTTCTTGACACCAAGTCCAGTGCTCCATCCACTGTGCCATGTAGCTGGCCAGGTGCTATAGAAATGTTGGGTTTTATTATTATTGTTAATTTGAAGAGAGAGAGAGAGAGAGAGAGAGAGAGAGAGAGAGAGAGAGAACAGTAACAACTAGAGAGAAGAAGAGAGGCTTTGCATGGGAGCTGATAACTGAACTATGATTTGAAGGAAGCTAGGGATTTGGCTAGGAAGAGATGAGGACATGCATTCCAGGCATGAGTGATCAACTATATGGAGGCATGGAAATGGTAGATGGGATGTAGTATAGGGTGAACATCCAGTAGATCAATTTGATCATTTCAGAACTGGAAAAGACCTCAGGGGGTATGTTGTCCAACCCATACCTAAGGAAGAATCTCCTCTAATAACATCCTTGATAAGTGTTCATTTAGTTTAAAATGGAAGAACTGGCAAATTTCATGATTGCCTATATTTCTACTTGCTGTGAAGTTTCTTCTTACGATGAATGCAAATCTCTTCCTTGCGGCTTCTACAAAGTGCTACAGTGGAAAAAATTTAAGAATCAAAAGCATTGGTTTTGACACTTACTGGCCATGTGAACTCTCTGAGCCTCAACTTCATCATCTGGGAAATGAAGACAATAATACCTGAACAATTTATCTCACAGGGTTATTGTGAGGAAAGTCTTTGTAAACCTTAAAGGCCTGTGCTTGTTCTGGTGCCATTATTCCTTAACTAGGCCATTGGGGCCAAGTAGAACAAGACTAATCCCTCTGGCACATGGCACACCTTTAAACACTTGAAAATGGCTGCTATGTTTCCTTTCTTAGCTCCCAACATCCTTCCCCCCCACCCCCCAAGTTTTCTCTGCTGGAGACTAAACATCCCAAGTTCCATCAGTTATATCTTATATAACATTGTTTCCAGTTAGTCAATAAACACTAGTTACTAGTGCCAGACACTAGTAAATGCTGAACCTTCCCATTCTGGCCATTCCTTTCTGCATATGTTCTTGTTTGTCTATGTTCTTCCAAAAATATACCTAGTATTGAGCACAATCCTCCAGATGTGGCCTGGCCAGGCAGAGCACAGAAGGACCTCCCTCATTCCAGACATTAAAAATCTATAATTAGCCTGAGATTGAAGGACTTCTTTGGCTCTCATGATATACTGTTAATTTATATCAAGCTGTCAGTTCCTTAAGTCTGGCTACTTCTCACATGTCCTATTGTCCAGCCACACTTCCTCCATCCTGGTCTTGCATTGGTCAATTTTTGAATTTTTCTTTCACATTTCTTTCCATTAAATTTCATCTTCTCAGATTTAGCCCATCATCCTAGTTTAGAGCAATCTTTTTGGATCCTGATTCTTTTTGTCTGATGTGCTAGCAATCTCCCCCAGCTTTGTGCCATCTGCAAGTTTGATAAACAGGCTATCTTTGCTTTCATTCTAGTCATTGATCAAAATGATGAACAGATGTAGAGCGCTAGAGAAATGAGAGCTTTTATTATTTCTGAGTCTTGGCAGACATCCAGTCGAAACACTGCTAAGACTGACTGGCCCTCATCTTAATGAAACACTGGCTCCTAATGACATAGCAGAGGGAACAGTAACAACCATCACAATGATGATGATGCCTCATATTTATATACCTCTTTAAGGTTCCCAAAGTTCTTTCTTACAAAAACCACTTATTAGGTAGGGAAGACAAGTATCACTAATTGTCATTTTAGAGTAAGAATGAGGCCTGGGAGATATCTGGTATGAAGGCATGGAGTCAGGAGATGGAATGTTGTGTGTAAACAATAGCAAATAGGCCATTATGAGTAAATCACAGACCCTGTGGAGGGGAGTCATGTGGAAGGAGACTAGAGATGTTACAGAGAGGTCAAGGGTGTGATCATCCTGATGTGGACCGAAGTAGATAGAGTGGAGGATTAGGGTATGAGAGCTGAAGAGAACTGGGAGCCTGGGGTATTGTTGTTCATCCTTCATTCTCAAAGAGGACCATGACACCGGGGTGATGTCATGACTTGCAGTGAATTGGATTTAAGTGAGGGAGAGCTGTGCAGTCACCAACCTCACTCTCTCTTCCAGAGCCATCTGGGTCCAGTGGTAAGATATATATCAGGATGACTGGAGATGGCCCCCAATGTTTAAAGCAATTGGGGTTAAGTGACTTACAAAACTAGCAAATGTCCAAGGCAGGATTTGAACTCAGAAAGATGAGTCTCCCTGACTCCAGACCTAGCACTCTATCCACTACGTCACCTTGCTGCCATGTGATATTCTAATAAGGGAAGACAAAACCTAAAAAGGAGCTGAGGAAGATAATACCAGGTGGGCAGAAGTTGGAATGGAGGAAGACTGTGAACCAGAAACTGAATTCACTGAGAAAGGAGAGAGAATGTCAAGGAGAGGGAGGGATCAATAGATAATGGGAAAAAGGATATGGGTGGGTTGATTCATTTAGACAGAACAACCTGAAAGGAGGAGAGGCTGATGCTAAATTGGCAGAGAGACTCTGAAAGTGTCAATGGGGAGCAAGGAGTATTCTGTCTTACTCTGGGACTGGTGAGTTGGAGATTATGGGAGAAAGCGTTGCCAATCCTGGAAAGGAAGGTTATGAGGCATGACCTGTCAGCTGAGATGGGGGATAGGAGGAAGATCTAGGTTTCATCGAGATCCAGAAAATAAAAGTAGCATGAGAAAAAGGGCCATTTGTTGAAGGGACTTTTGTTAGTTATTGAGCAAGAGTTTTTCTGGAACACAGGGAAAATAACAGGTAGATATGAAGTGGAAGAATTCTTAGATAGGAACAAGATGGGGATGAGAGAGCAGCAGGAATTGGAGAGGGGGATTTGCTCTTTCATAGCATAGAATTCAGTGTCTTAGGGATGAGGACAGTAAGAAGAGTAGGATTTTTTTAGTCTGGACAAAATATCAGGGAATGAGAGGAGTTTTACTCATTAAAAGCAGGTAAGTAAAATGTCCTTGGACTGACCTTAACCTTGATCTCTATATCTACACAAGCCCCTGAGTGCTCTCTGCCCTGTGAGGGGCATGTGCATCCTTGCAAGCTCAGTAGTAATTCTATCCAATGAGCATTTATTAAGCATCTACTATATTCAGGGTATAATGCTGGGTGCTGGGGATACCACAACAAAATCAAGATATAAACAGACCAAAATGGTGCCTGACCTCAAGGAGCTTACATTAGTTTGGATCTATAAGGAAGGAAAGGGAACATTAGAGACAAAACTAAAAACAAAACCAAACAAAAAACAACCCTTCATCTCCAATTAGAGACTTAGAGGCAAATGAAAATGCAGTCACCTGGCAAAAGAAAAAGTATAGTACATTAAAAAAATTATTTTTAAAGTATTTTATTATTTTCCAGTTACATATAAGGATACTTTTCTTTTTTTCCCCTTTTTTTCTTTTCCTTTTGCAGGGCAATGGGGGTTAAGTGACTTGCCTAGGGTCACACAGCTAGTAAGTGTCAAGTGTCTGAGGCCGAATTTGAACTCAGGTCCTCCTGAATCCAGGGCCAGTGCTTTATCCACTGCACCACCTAGCTGCCCCAAGAATAATTTTCAACATTTGTTTTCACAGGATTTTTAGTTCCAAAATTTTTTTTCTCCCACCCTCCCTTTCCTCCTTCCTCCCCAAGATGGAAAGCAGTCTGATATAGGTTGTATATGTACATTCATATTAAGCACATTTCTACATTAGTCATCTTGTGAAAGAAGAATCAGAGCACAAGGGAAGAACTTCAAAAAAGAAGGAAAAAAAAAACCAGTCCAAAAGTAGATACAGTATGGTTCAATCTGCATTCACAATTCATAGCTCTTTTTTTCTGGATGTTGAGAACATTTTCTATCATGAATTCTTTGAAACTGTTTTGTATTGTTGCACTGCTGAGAAGAGCCAAGTCTATCCCCATTGTTCATCACACAATGTTGCTGTTACTGTGTACAATATTCTGCTCCCCTCAGTCAGCATCAGTTCATGTAAGTCCTTCAAGGTTTCTCTGAATTCCTCCTGCTCATCATTCCTTTTTTTTTTGGTGAGGCAATTGGGGTTGTGACTTGCCTAGGGTCACACAGCTTGTAAGTGTAAAGTGTCTGAGGCCAGATTTGAACTCAGGTCCTCCTGAATCCAGGGCTGGTGCTCTATCCACTGTGCCACCTGCCTGCCCCTCATTGTTTCTTATAGCATAATAATATTCCATTACATTCATATACCACAACTTGTTTAGCCATTCCTCTAATGATGGGCATTCCCTTGATTTTCAATTCTTTGCCACCACAAAGAACGCTGCTATAAATATTTTTGTAGATGTGGGCCTTTTCCCTTTTCCATGGTCTCTTTGGGATACAGACCTAGCAGTGGTACCACTGGGTCAAAGGGTATGAACAGTCCCATGGCCCTTTGGGCATAATTCCAAATTGCCCTCCAGAATGGTTGGATCACTTCACTGCTCCACAAACAATGCATTAGGGTTCCGATTTTTCCACAGTTTCTTCAACATTTATTATTTTGCTTTTTTGTCATATTAGCCAATCTGACAGATGTGAGATGGTACCTCAAAGTTGTTTTAATTTGCATTTCTCTGATCAGTAGTGATTTAGAGCATTTTTTCATATGGCAATAGATAGCTTTGACTTCTTTTTTTTTTTTTTTTTTACTGAGGCAATTGGGGTTAAGTGACTTGCCCAGGGTCACACAGCTAGTAAGTGTTAAGTGTCTGAGGCCGGATTTGAACTCAGGTACTCCTGACTCCAGGGCCAGTGCTCTATCCACTGCGCCACCTAGCTGCCCCATAGCTTTGAATTCTTCATCAGAAAACTACTTGTTCATATCCTTTGACCATTTCTCAATTGGGGAATGACTTGGATTCTTATAAATTTGAATTAGTTCCTGATATATTTTAGAAATGAGGCCTTTATCAGAAATACTGGCTTTAAAAATTGTTTCCCAGTTTTCTGCCTCCCTTCTAATTTTGGCTGCATTGCTTCTGTTTGTACAAAACCTTTTTAATTTAATGTAATCAAAGTCTTCCATCTTGTGTTTCCTAATATTCTCTATCTCCTGTTTGGACATAAATAATTTTCCTCTCCATAGATCTGAGAGGTAAACTATTCCTTCCTCTCCTAATTTATCTATGGCATCACCCTTTATGTCTAAATCTTGAACCCATTTTGACCTTATTTTTGTATAAGGTGTAAGATGTTGGTCTATTCCTAGTTTCTGCCATGCTCTCTTCCAGTTTTCCCAGCAGTTTTTGTCAAATACTGAATTCTTATCCCAGAATCTGGGGTCTTTGGGTTGATCAAACAGTAGATTACTATAGTGATTTACTACTGTGTCTTCAGTGCCTAACCTATTCCATTAACCCACCACTCTGTTTCTTAGCCAGTACAACATAGTTTTGATGACTGCTACTTTATAGTATAACTTCAAATTTGGTATGGCTAGCCTACCTTCCTGTGCATTTTTTTCATTAGTTCCCTTGATATTCTCGACTTTTTGTTTTTCCAGATGAATTTTGTTATTATTTTTTCTAGCTCTATAAAATCATTTTTTGGTAGTCTGATTGGTATGGCACTGAATGGTAAATTAATTTAGGTAGAATTGTCATCTTTATTATGTTAGCTCAGCCAATCCGTGAGCAATTGATATTTTTCCAATTACATAGATTGGATTTTATTCGTGTGAAAAGTGTTTTGTAATTGTGTTCATAGAGTTCCTGGGTTTGTCTTGGCAGGTAGAATCCCAAGTATTTTATATTGTCTACCATTAACTTTATTTTTGTTTTGTTTTGTTTTTGGTGAGACAATTGGGATTAAGTGACTTGCTCAGGGTCACACAGCTAGTTAGTGTTAAGTGTCTGAGGCTGGATTTGAACTCAGGTCCTCCTGACTCCAGGGCCAGTGCTCTATCCACTGCACCACCTAGCTGCCCCATACTGTTAACTTTAAATGGAATTTCTCTTCCTATCTCTTGCTGCTGAGCTTTGTTGGTCATGTATAGAAATGCTGATGATTTATGTTGGGTTATTTTATATCCTGCAACTTTGCTAAAGTTGTTCATTGTTTCAAGCAGTTTTTTAGTTGATTCTTTAGGATTCTCTAAGTATACTATCATATCATCTGCAAAGAGTGAAAGTTTTGTTTCCTCCTTGCCTATTCTAATTCCTTTAATTCCTTTTTCTTCTCTTGTTGCTATAGCTAACATTTCTAATACAATATTCAATAATAGAGGTGATAATGGACATCCCTGTTTCACCCCTGATCTTATTGGGAATGCCTCTAATTTATCCCCATTATATATAATATTTGCTGATGGTTTTAGGTAGATACTGTTTATTATTTTAAGGAAAGCTCCATCTATTTCTATGCTCTCTAGTGTTTTTTAATAGGAATGAGCATTGTATTTTGTCAAATGCTTTCTCTGCATCTATTGAGATAATCATATGAGTTTGGTTAGTTTTGTTATTGATGTGGTTGATTATATTGATAATTTTTCTGATGTTGAACCAGCCTTGCATTCCTGGTATTAAATCCCACCTGGTCACAGGATATTATCCTGGTGATCACTTGCTGTAATCTCCTTGCTAATATTTTATTTAAGATTTTTGCATCAATATTCATTAGGGAAATTGGTCTGTAATTTTCTTTCTCTGTTTTGGCTCTGCCTGGTTTAGGTATCAACACCATATTTGTGTCATAAAAGGAATTTGGTAGAACTCCTTCTTCATCTATTTTTCCAAATAGTTTGTATAATATTGGAATTAATTGTTCCAATTGGAATTAAATGCTTGGTAGAATTCACTTGTAAACCCATCTGGCTCTGGAGATTTTTTCTTAGGGAGTTCATTAATGGCTTGTTCAATTTCTTTTTCTAAAATGGGCCTATTTAAGGATTTTATTTCCTCAACAGTTAACTTGGGGAATTTGTATTTTTGTAAATATTCATCCATTTCATTTAGATTGTCAAGTTTATTGGCATGCAGTTGGGCAAAATAGCTCCTAATTATTGCTTTAATTTCTACTTCATTGGTGAGGAAATCACCCCAGTCTACCTTTCCATGGCTCTTTATTACATGTAATTTTTATTGCATCATGATCTGAGAGGGATGCATTTCCCCTTTGTACTCTTTTTTTCCTTCTTTCATCCTATTCCACTTGAACAGTGTTTTGCTTCTGACCACTGGCTCCCTCAATCTGCCCTCCCTTTTTTCAGCTGCCCTTCTTTTTCTTGCCACTTTTCCCCCTGCTTCTGCCCTCCCTTCTATCAATACCACCCTTTCCCCCTTCCCCCTTTGTTTCCTTAAAGAGTAAGCCAAGTTCCTTTGTACAAATGGGAGTGTATTTTATTCCCTCCCTGAACCAAATCTGATGAGAGTAAGGTTGCAACAATGCTCACCCTGCCCTTCTTTACCTCTATTGTAATGGGTTCTTTTTGTGCCTCTTTATATGATGTAATTAACCCCATTCCACTCCCCCTTCCTCTCCTCCCCTAGTCTTCTTTTATTCTGCCCCTTAAGTTTCTTTATAGCATTACATCAAAGTTGATTTAATAACAATATCTAACAGAGATACAGATCCCAAGAGTTAAAAGTATTATCCGTCCTCATAGGCATGCAAGCAGTTTAACATCATTGAACAACTTTTTCCCTGCCTTGTTCACCTCTTTATATTTGTCTAGAGTCTTGTATTTGGAGATCAAATTTTCTGTTCAGTTCTGGTCTTTTTCTCAGGAAGCCTTGGAAGTCCCCTAATTCATTGAATGTCCATCTTTTCCTCTGAAAGAAAATGCTCAGTTTTGCTGGGTAGTTGGTCATGGGTTGTAATCCAAGCTCCTTTACCTTCCTGAATATCATATTCCAAGCCTTGGGATCCTTTAATGTTGAAGCTGCCAGGTCCTGTGCAATCCTGACTGTGCCTCCATGATATTTAAATGGTTTATTTCTGGATGCTTGGAGTATTTTCTCCTTCACCTGATAATTCTGGAGTTTGGCTACAATGTTCCTTGAAGTGTTCCTTTTGGGGTCTCTTTTAGAAGGTGATTGGTAGATTCTTTCAATGATGATTTTATCCTTTCATTCTACAATTTCAGGGCAGTTCTCCTTGATAATTTCCTGGAATATGGTATCTAGACTCTTTTCTTGATCATGGCTTTCAGGTAGTCTAATAATTCTCAGATTATCTCTCCTGATCTGTTTTCCAGGTCAGTTGTTTTTCTGTTGAGGTATTTCACATTTTCTTCTATTTTTTCAGTGTTTTGATTCTGCTTGACAGATTCTTGGTGTCTTATGGAGTTATTAGCTTCCATCTGCCCAATTTTAATTTTTAAGGTCTTATTTTCTTCAGGAAGCTTTTGTACCTCTTTTTTCCATTTGGCCAATTTTTTTCTCCCATTTTGCCATTTTTTTCTCTCATTTGGCTAATTGTATTTTTTAAGGAAATTTTTTTCCTCAGTCAATTTTTGTGTTTCTTTTTGCAGTGTAACTCTCATTTCTTTTTCCATATTTTCTTCTACCACTCTCATTTGGTTTTTAAAAGCCTTTTTGATCTTTTCAAAGAAGGCTTTGTGTTATTGAGACAAAATCATCTTCCCACTTGAGTCTTCACTTGTAGGCATTTTGACATACTCATCTGAGTTTGAGTTTTGGTCTTCCCTTTCACCATAGAAGTTGTTAATAGTAAGGGTCTTTTTTTGTTTCTTGCTCATGTTGTAGCCTATTTTTAAACTTATAAAGTTGAAGTCTGTTCCTGGAGCACAGCTTCTTACTGCTATTGCAAGTTTCTTACTCCTCTCAGCTGCCCCACTCTCAGCTGTGTAGAGCTGCAGCAGTTTTGAGCCACCCACTGAGCCTACCTGTGATGAGCTTAGCTGCCCACCAAGTCTAGCTGTGTTGAGCTGAGTCGCCAGATGAGTCGAGCAGTGTTGAACCTCCCTCCCCTTTCACCCAGGTGAGACAGACCTTTCCTGAAGTCTTCTTAATTATCTCAAGTAGGAGGATTGTGTGTCTCTTTTTGTAGGTTCTGTAGTTCCAGAATCTGTTTAGAGGCTTGATTTAATGTTTTTGAGAGAAACACAGGGCAGCTTCCTGGCTTCTCTCCTCCATCTTGGCTTCAGCATAGTACATTTATTGTGGATCTTTATAAGTTCCTTATTCTCTTAGCTCATGCCCATTCATCATTATTTATAATTGGATAGAGAGGCAGCTAGGTGGTGCACTGGATAAAGCACTGGATAGAGCACTGTCCCTGGAGTCAGGAGGACCTGAGTTCAAATCCAGCTGCAGACTCTTAACAGTGTGCCCCTGGGCAAGTCACTTTACCCCAATTGCTTCCAAAATAAAAATAAAAAAAATTGGCTGAGCTAAGCTGAGTTGGGGCTGAGGGTTGTCTTGCTTTCTGGGAGCAGGGGCTGATTCTTATGTCTCTGAACTAGCACTTAACTATGCTTTATGGTTAACTATATGAGAATAATAGTGCTTCTATTAACAGTGGTTTGCTCTTATATATAGCTTTATGAGTCCTAGAAACCTTCCTCATAACAACACTATCAGGGATATAGTTCAAGGGTGACCATTCTCATTTTTTAGATGAGGAAAGGAGACAACATAGAGTAATGAACAGTGAGGAAGACCTGGGTTTGAGTTCGAGCTCTGTTCCTTACTCACTGTGTGACTCTGAAAAGTCATTTAACCTCTCTCAGTAACTCAGGCCACTCTTTAAGGCTATAATTTGCCCCAGAGCTGCCAGTCTTTGTTGGTAGAGGAAATTCATCACTGGGACCTCTTAATATGGATGAAATCACAGGTCTGGTAAAGAAGAATAGTTTAAGGAAGTAAATGACTTGTCCACAGTTACCTAACTTGAGGGTGTGGGAGACAGAACTCAAGTTCCCGACTCTGGAGCTCTGTTTTGCCTCTGAAAAGAGGCAGAAAGTACATGAGAGAATGAAAGGGATGGCTACAATGAAGGGGAAACCATCTCAGGATCACTGGAGAGCTGGAAAAGCCAAGTGAAAGCAGCTCATTAAGACATGAGTTGTTAAGTGAAGAAACGGAGAGTGATTATTTTTGTGGGTGGGTATGTTCCCATATCTATCTTTCTTTCTTTCTTTCTTTCTTTCTTTCTTTCTTTCTTTCTTTCTTTCTTTCTTTCTTTCTTTCTTTCTTTCTTTCTTTCTTTCTTTCTTTCTTTCTTTCTTTCTTTCTTTCATACTTCCTTTCTTGGTTTCTTTGTTTCTTCCATTCTTCCTTTCTACCTTTCTTTCTGTCCGTATGTCTTTCTGTCTCTCTGTCTGTCTTTCTGTCTCTCTCTCTCTCTCTTTTTCAGGCCAGGCCTCTTCATCTCACTCAGCCCGGGAGTTTGGTGACTACTCAGAGGCCAAACCCAATGCTCATCAGTATGTGAGCTTTAGCCTTCTCCCTTTTTCCAACTTGCAACTGTTAGCCCCTCCTTGGCCAGCCATATGGCCCTCCATTTCTGGAAGTTTGATATATAAGTGCCTGATTTAGTGTGGACCCCCAGTTAACTTTAGTACTACTGTACCTCAGAACTCCTGAACTCAAACAACCCATCCCACCCAGTCTCACCCAGATGTCAGCCACCATGCCTGTCTTGTGCTCCTTAAAGTTCCTAAGGCTAGGCCTGTTCAGTCATTTCAGTCATGTCTGATTCTTGGTCTTTGCTTGGCAAAGATACCACAGTGGTTTGCCATTTCCTTTTCCAGATCATTTGAGGTAAACTGCTGTTTAGCCCCATTTACTCTTCTGTAAAATGGGTATAATGATACCATCTACCTCTAAAGGCTGTTGTGAAGATCACCTAAGATGATAATTGTAAAATGCTTAGTACAATGCCTGGAATATAGGAAGTGCCATATAAATGTTAGCTATTATTATTACTAGGGAACTTCAACATACATATTGCTACTCTCTCAAATACCCTAATCTCATAGCTTCTCAACTTACTCATTTCCTATTACCTACTGCTTTATCCCACTTCAGCCACACACAAACAAGATGAGGGTCTACACCAGGGTGGTGACTGTGTCAGAGGAGAGAAAGGTACATATTTGAGAGATGTTGCTGCAAAAGTGAATCAACAGGCCTTGGCAACAGATTGGATATGGGAGGTGAGCTATAGTGAGGAGCCAAGGATGATTCCTAGATTATTAGTCTGAGGGATCTTCCAGATGGTATTGTACTTTACAGTAAAAGGAAAGGTATGGACAGCTAGGTGGTGCAGTGGATAAAGCACTAGCCCTTGATTCGGGAGGGCCTGAGTTCAAATCCAGTCTCAGACACTTGACACTTACTAGCTTGTGACCTTGGGCAAGTCACTTAACCCCAATTGTCTCACAAAAAAACCTCAGAAAGGTAGGAGGGGAAAGGGTTTGGGGTGAAGATAATGAGTTTTGTTTTGGATATATTGAGTTGAAGATGTCTACTAGACATCCATTTCAAGATGTCTGGAAGGTAACTAGAGAAATAAAACTGGTGGTCAGCAGATAGCTTAGGGCAAGATAGGGTTATTTGAAAATCATCAGCATAGAGATGGTAATTAAATCCATTGGAGTTGGTGAGATCATCAAGTGAAGAAGGATGGGGGAAGGGAACGGGACCTAGGATAAAACCACGAGGAACATTTATGGTAAGAGGGCATGATTTTGAAGAGGATCTAACAAAGAAGACAGAGAAAGAGTGGCCAGTTAGGGAGGAGGAGAACCGGGAAAGAATGAATGGTGTCTTGAAAACCTAGAAAGAAGGAAATATGAAGGAGGAGAGGATGATATACAGTGTCAAAGGCTATGGAGATGTTGAGGAGAAAGGATTGATAAAAGGCCACTGGATTTAGCAATGTTGCAGCCTCTCCTTTTCTTTTCCAATCTGTTTTCCATGTAGCTGTCAAAGCGTTTTCCCTAAAGCATAGGTCTAACAATGAAACTCCCCTTATTCAATAAACTCTGCTGGGTTTCTATTGACTTTAGTATCAAAGATATGCAAATCTTATGAGGAAACTGGGTAGGATTTGATCAGGTGGAGCAGTTACATCAAGCATATTAATGTTCTAGAGTATTCAGCATGAATATAAATAAAAAATAAAGAGGATGAGTGTTTCCTTTATAATTTTTAGCAGGGCCTAAATAATTTAATTGTTTTTTAAATTCAAGAAGCCAGCAATTGATTTTCTTATGTAGGGGTTGTAGTACAAATTGTCTTGTGGTGTTTGTTGTTCTTATAGAGACAAATATTGATTATATCTCTATCTCTATCTTGACATAAATTTGTATTATGCTTTTACCTGCCACTTATTTATTCGTTATGAAAGAAACATCTGAAGTGAATCATCAATGTGGTGAGTTATAAGACTATATTTGTATTTTCTTAAGTATTAATAAGATATTATTTCATTTATGTTTTAATTCCTATTTTTATGTTTTGCAATATACAGTTATGAATGAACATATATACTTTATAAACACATTTATGTACATTAGGGTTAGGTGCAAGAAAATGTTTTATTTGAGATGTGTGTGTTTGGAGACAAGTGGTCTAGAAAAAAGGCATTTTAAAAAATCTTTGAAATTTGTTTTATTACTCACATGTGGTCATGCTTGGGCATGATATGTTAGCAACTGACAACTTTTCCTCCCAAGTAACAAAGCCTTACTATAATGACTTAACTTAAGAGATGGAATGTTTTCTAGTGTTACAAGGGTGAGCCCATGGATCATGGGCTCTGGCTCTATGAGGATATAAAGGGTGTATATAACCAGAGGATCTTTGTCTGGACATGCCTTTTTAATGAATAAATTAATATTTATTGCTATCTTTTGGTTTTATATTACCATTTCCCAATGCATCTCTTCTTCTCCTTTTCCCACAGAGTAATCTCTTATAAAGAAGTCTTTTTGAATTTAGAAAAACCTAAGTAATATATAAAAAAAATATAAAAAAAATTAAAAAAAATCTGACATAAGCAGTGCTCAACCCCCACCTCTGTAAAAAGCATGTGTGTGTGGGATGGGATGGGCCTCTCTCTTCTTTAGAAGTGAGCTTTGATTATTTGGGGATGGTTCTTTCCATTTTTGTTCTATAATCATTGTGTATCTTGTGTACCTCATTCTGCTTACTTCACTTTGCATCAGTTAATGTTAAGTATTCCATGCTTCTCTGTATTAATTTTATTCATATACCAAAATGTGTTCAGCAATTCCCCAATCTATGGGCATCTATTTTCTTTCAAATTCTTTGCTTTTAGAAAAGTTCTGTTATAAATATTTTGGTATCCAGGGGGCCATTCTTTTTGCCATTAAGGTTTTTTTTTTTTTTTTTTTTTTGCAGGACAGTGGGGGTTAAGTGACTTGCCCAGGGTCACACAGCTAGTAAGTGTCAAGTGTCTGAGGCTGGATTTGAACTCAGGTACTCCTGAATCCAGGGCCTGTGCTTTATCTACTGCGCCACCTAGCCGCCCCCACCATTAAGTTTTAATGGTAAGGGCAGCTAGGTGGCACAGTGGATAAAGCACTTGCCCTAGATTCAGTAGAACCTGAGTTCAAATCCAGGCTCAGACACTTGACACTAGCTGTGTGACCCTGGGCAAGTCACTTAACACTCATTGCTCCACAAAACAAACAAACAGGGGGCAGCTAGGTGGCACAGTGGATAAAGCACCAGCCCTGAATTCAGAAGTACCTGAGTTCAAATCAGGCCTCAGACACCTGACACTTATTAACTTTGTGACCCTGGGCAAGGCATTTAACCCTCATTGCCCCTCAAAAAACCCTGCCAAAAACCAAAACCAAAACCAAAAAAACCAAACAGATTGTAAAGAATTCATTGTTATTTGAGGTTTTTATGCCTCAGCGTGCACTGGCCTGGGGCTCTGCAAACCGAACGGTGCTCCACCCACTGGGTGTAGTCATTGCCAGGGCTCTGGCACCTCACGTCATCACCACTCGCTGATGCCTACATGGGCCTGGCAAAATTATAATGATTGGAAGCCTAGTGAGGGCAGTCATGTGACTGTCAGAGCAGCCATCCCGTTGGCTGGGGCAGTGTGGGGGTTTCTAGGTTTGGGGGAGGAGAATTGGGCATTCTAGGTGGAAACTGGAAAGCAACAGGTGTTCTGCTGTGTATTTTCAGCTGATTCCTGGGCGGTGGTATTTTTTCAGGTATTATAATTTCCCTTTCCCCATTTTATTTCCTTTCCCTTGATCCTACTGATCCTGTGTGTTTTTTTTAAAGTTTGTTCTTGTTAAAATAAATCTTGTTCTGTTTTGAGGGAGGCTGCCGGTCTCCTTCCTTGTCCCAATATTGCGGTGAGCCACTTAGCTAGCACTCCCCAATTAAAAATTGGTCCCCATAGTTTTAACAATTAATTCTTTACAATACAAACAAAAAGTTTGAATTGTATATACTTTGTATTAAGGTATATGCTTTGCAGGGGAATTCCTGGGTCAAAGGATCATGAGGATCACAGGATCACAGATTTAGATCTGGAAAAGACCTTGGAAGATAGTGAGTCCAATCTCACTTTTTAGATAAGGAAATGGAGGCACAGAGAACTTCTGTGACTTGCTGAGCATCACATGACTACTAAATGTCTTAGGTGTGATTTGAATCCAGGCTTTCATTATTCCAAGTTCAGTGACCTTTCTACTATACCACTTTTTCACATTTCTGCAAACTGCTTTCCATAATGGTTAAACAAATCCACAATATTCCAGTGTGTTAGTGTGCACTGCCTTTTTCTATCTTTTTAAACATTTGCCAAGTTTCTGGGTGTGAGATGAAGCCTCAGTGTTGTTTTTATTTGCATTTTTCTTATTAGTTTGAAATGTTTATTCAAATAATAGTTTACAATTCTTTTGAGATTATTTGCTCATGTCCTCAGACCATTTTTCTAGTGGAAAATGACTTTTGGACTTCTGTGTTTCTTTTAGTTGCTTATTTGTCTAAAATATTAGACCATTGTCAGAGATATTTGCTATAAAGATTTTTTCTGAACTGCATTCATTTTGTTCATAAAAAATTCTTTCAATTTCATGTAATCAAAATTATCTTTTGTAATTGTTATTTCTTACTTGATTAAGAATTCACCCCCTAGCTCTAGCTATGAAAGGTGCTTGATGTGGTTTTCTTCTAATTTTTTATAGTATAATCTTTTTAATATTTGGGTCACATCCATTTTGAGCTTAATAAATGCCAACTGACTAACAGACTAACTAATTGTGGTGCTGACCTTGGACATGAACTCATGCAGGAACTGAGCTAAGCTGAGCCTACTCTTTCCAGAGACTGAGCTGGTGTTTTTGCTATATTTTCCAAGTAAATATTCTTTTGTAAAAGCTAATCATTGGGGCAGCTAGGTGGCACAGTGGATAAAGCACTGGCCCTGGATTCAGGAGGACCTGAGTTCAAATCTAACCTCAGATATTTGACACTTAACTAGCTGTGTGACCCTGGGCAAGTCACTTAACCCTCATTGCCCCACCAAAAAAAAAAAAAAAGCTATTCAGAGTTAAGTAGTTAAATAGAATTTAGGCACCACTTACTGGCACCTAGGGGAAAAACAGGTAGTGGGGTCATGACCTGTTGGCAGTAGAGAAAAGACAACCTATAAATTCCTCAGGGTCCTCTAGAACCTTGAAGAGCAAATGTCTCAGGCCAGCTCTGGGGAGAAAAAGCCTGAGCATGCCTACTGCATTTGTCTAAGGAATTGAGTTGTTCATGTTTATTTAAGTTTATAATAATAAAATTTTTTTTTTTGAAAAGAACAAGGAAGGTGATAGTCCCACCATACTCTGCTCTGTTCAGACCACATTTGAAGTATCATACTTTGTTCTGGATGCCACATTTTAGGATGATAGATAAAGAAATAAACAGATAGATAGATAAAAATATCAATTAAACATTTACTATCTAATAAGCTTTGTGCTAAGTGTTGGAGCTACAAATACAGGCAAGTAAGATAGTCCTTCCTTTCAAGAAGTTTACATTCTAATTGGGGGGGAAGGCAACAGATAAAGGGGTATTATAAGGGGGGAATGGATGGGAAATGGGAGGAGGGAGGAAAACATGTGCTTCACATGCTGAAGAGACAGAAGGGAAGGGATGTGAAGGACTGGTTCCTGACATAATCAAGCAAAAGCTCACTTAGTAGCCATTGCTATTTCCAGGCTCTCCCTCAGAAAGGGAGAGGGACCTCCGTCACCCAGTAATTTCTCCTCCTTTGAGGTACATTCAATACATAATTATCACACAATCAAGATTCTGGCAGTTGTCCTCTACACACTTCCAAGGCACTTTCTTTCCTTCCTGAATGAGTTCAGTACCTGGTTCACACTTTTTCTCTCTTCCTCAATTCCTACCCTGATAATCTCATGACTAGAGCAGGTGTCTCTGCGTCAATCCCTTCTTCAATCCATGTTCCCTTTAACTGTCAAATGGACCTTCCCACAGTACTGATCTTGCCATGTCCCCCCTCTCCCACCCTATTCAATAAACTCCCTATCATCTCCAGTGGTTCCCTATCATCTCTAGGATCAAATACAAAATTCTCTGGCTTTTAAAGCCCTTCATAACCTGGACCATTTCTAGCTTTTCCAATCTTCTTGTTGTGGGGGAAATAGGGTAGGGGGTTTGGGGATAGGGGTAGGGGTTTGGGGTCCTTATGAATTCCTCATTAAAGAATTACACCCTCTTGCACACAAATCCAATAGAATAAGATAATAGTTTATTTAGGGGCTGGGGAAAGGAAACCAAGAGAGAAATCCTTGGACTTCTTCTCATGGGGAGAAATCATGGCACAGAGCCTGGCTCTGAGATACCAGTCTCCTCGAGCAGGAGACAGGCAGACACTTTTATAGAGGTCAGATGGTGGTCTGATGAGGTGATCATCTGACTGTGGAAAGTTCCCCTATTGAGGGAGGACTATCCCCCACTGGTGGTGACTGGGGGAATTGGGTGAGGGGCAGCTGCAGATCTCTCAAGCCATCTCTCTCCTCCTCTTGGCACAAAGGCAGCAGCCACACCTAATTTTATCTCCCCAGAGGTGGGGGAGACTGGAATGAAGGGTGACGGTCCCGGAGCTAGTTCAGTTCTGATCAGGTTCCACTTATCTCTTTAGGTGTGTCTGTCCTTTGGTTTAGTTTCTCAAGGAGAAGGTTCTTTGATGTACCCCAGAGACCTCCTGGGATGCTAGGCCCTATAACATTCTCATATCTTACTCTCCTCCACATACACTTCAATTTAGTAAAACTGGCCGGCCTCTTTGCTGTATCTCTCACATGACATTCTTCCTCTCATCTCTGGTCATTTTTTTTTTTTTTGGTGGAGCAATGAGGGTTAAGTGACTTGCCTAAGGTCACATAGCTAGTAAGTGTCAAGTGCTTGAGGTGGGATTTGAACCCAGGTCCTCCTGAATCCAGGGCCAGTGCTTTATCCACTGTGCCACCTAGCTGCCCCTCTGGGCATTTTTACTGGCTCTCTCATATGCCTGGAATGCTCTCCCTCCTCATCTCCACCTCCTGGCTTCTCTGGCTTCTGCTGCAAGAAGTCCTTGCTAGCAGTCTTTAATCTTAAAACTTTCCCTCAGACATGGGTTCCCATTTATCCTGTCTGTATTTATCCTGTATTGTTTGTACATAGTTTGCATATTGCCTCCCCACTCCCCCCCCCCACTTAGATTGTGAGTGCCTGGCAAGAGGGGACTATGTTTTTTCTTTTCTTTTTTTTTCTTTGTATCTCCAGTACTGAGCACAGTGCCTAGTGCAAAGTAGGTGTTTATAAATTCTAGTTGATTGTATTTATTCATATATATATATATATATATATATATATATATATATATATATATATATATATATATATGTATGTATGTATGTATGTATGTATATATGTACTTGATCTTCCTGGATGGAATGTAAACTCCTCGTTTCATTTGTGTCTTTGTATCCCCAGAGTCTAGCACAATGTCTGGCACATGGTAAGCATTTCATAAATACTTGTTTATGGAGTGAGGTGACGGTCAGGATTGGATGTCTTGTTGTCTGACTTCAAATCTCTCTCTCCACTTTACTGTGCTGTAAATTAAAGTTCTCTGACACCAAATCTAATGTTCTTTCTACTACACCAAGCTGCCTTTCTCTGAATTAAAGACCCTTGAGGCTATTCATGTTTTCCAGTCCTCAACAACTCCTACAATTTTACTTTGGGGGCTGAAAGGGAACATAGTTCACATAATAAAGACAGATTTTATTTTCCCCAGGTGCATTCCATTCAAACACAGAAAATGCTACTTAACCATAAACAATGATTTGCAAAAGTCTTTGCTGTATTAACTGGCTAGAGATGTGAGTCAGGGACTCTGGGGCTAAAGGCCTTAGCTTTCCTTGGGCCCCCATCTGTTACCCTTCCCCAGCTTTTCAGCAGAACCCACATCTTTAAAGGAATCAAAATGGACCAGGAAATCAACGCTGTGGTTTACTGCACTTGTTACCCTAGGTGTGGTCTGAGGAGTCTCTACAAGGAGATTTTGGAATCATGCTTTCTTCAAGAGATGTTAAGACTTTTCCATGTTGATGAGGAATAGGATGTTAGTCCACAGCAAAACTTTGATTTGATGGGCACTCTACAGAGCCCAAACTGAGTTCTCTGGAGGGGTGCTTTCTCTGATGTAGGGCTACTAGTAAGGGAAGGAAGAGTAACAGAATGGAAAAAGCTTAATATTGGAGCCAAATAATTCTTGGTTCTGTTCCACAACTATTAAATTGCATTAGAATGTGAACTCATATCCTTCCTGTTATGGGGGAAATTGGTGGGGGGTCTGGGGTTGGGGTTTCTAAGGACTTCCTCTTTAAAGAATTACATCATCTTGCACAGAATCCAATTAGAATAAAAGAATATTTTTTATTTGGTCCCAGAGGAAGGAAACTATTATTGGGGGAAATTGGTGGGGGCATTTGGGGTAGGGGTTCTTAGGAATTCCTCTTTAAAGAATCACACCCTTTTTCACACAAATCCAATTAGAATAAAATCATATTTTATTTAGGTGCTAGGGAAAGGAAACCAAGAGAGAAATCCTTGGACTTCTGATGGGAAGAAGTCATGGCACAGAGGTGTGGCTCTCTGAGATACCTATCTCCTTGAACAGGAAACAGGCAAATCCTTTTATAGAGGAGTGATGGTGATCTGAAGGGATGGTCATCTGACTGTGGAAAGTTCCCTTATTGGGGGAGGACCATCCCCCACTGGGGGTGGCTGGGGAAGTTGGGCTAGAGGAGGCTCCATCTCTCAAGCCATCTCCTTCCCCCTCACCCTCATGCCACAAGGACAGCAGCCACGCCCAATGGGCCTATCTCTTCCAGGCATGTCCCCCAACTCCAATTTCTTGTGCTTCTCTATTTGAAAGTCAAATTTTCCATTCAGTTCAGGTCTTTTCATCATGAATACCTGAAAGTCTTCTTTTTCATTAAAGTCCCATTTTTTTCTGCTGAAAGATTATGCTGGGTAGGTGATTCTTGGTTGTAATCCCATTTCCTTTGCCCACTGGAATATCATATTCCATGCCTTCCAGTTCTTTAATGTAGAAGCTGCTAGATCTTGTGCTATCCTAACTGGGGCTCCACAGTACTTGAATTCTTTCTTTTTGGTAGCTTGCAATAATTTCTCCTTGACCTGAAAGCTCTGGAATTTGGCTATAATATTCCTAGGAGTTTTCCTTTGGGGATCTCGTTCTGGAGGTGATCGGTCAGTGGATTCTTGCAATTTCTATTTTACCTTTGTGAGATTTAAAATTGGATATTAGATCATAAATCTCCCCTACTTAACCTTTCCCTTAATTTATCTCCCAGACTAGTAAATGGAAGAAGCTTTTGGTTTTCTAGTTAGAGCTTTTATTGTATGGTAGTCACAAGGTGATGTTGATTAGAAGGATAGGAAAGTAGAAATACAATACAAATCGTCTTAAGTCTAGGCTTAGTCTATATTCCATATAAAACTCACCAAAACCCAAGGCCACCTTTGGGGAGAGAGAGAGAGAGACTGAGTCAAGCGCGTGCTGTTAACCGAGAGCTGGGCCGAGTCAAACTCCAGTCAGTGTCTGTCTGTGCAGCGCAGCCAGGAGATCAGCGGAGCAGGAAAAAAGGCCCCACTTCCATTCTCTCCTTGCCTTTTAAGCTTGTACCCTGGAAGTCGAGTGCTCAGCCGGCAATCTGGCGTGCGTCACAGGCGGACTGGTGTGCGTTGCTCATGCTGTTGGTCTCCTCCCCAAAAGGGTGGTCCTAAAAAAAAACTGGCGTCTCTCCATTATCTAACTGACTGTTAAAACTTTTTACCACACCTTCTGCTTCTAGAATTTCAGGGCAATTTTACCTGAGAATATTTTGGAAGATGATGTCTAACCTCTTTCCTTGATCATGGTTTTCAGGTAGACCAATAATTTTCAAATTCTCTCTCCTGGACCTATTTTCCAGGTCAGCAGATTTTCCAAGAAGATATTTCACATTGCCCTCTATTTTTTTATTCATTTGGATTTGCTTTTAATTTATTTGTCTTGGTTTCTCATAAAGTCACTAGCTTCCATTTGTTCAATCCTAATTCTTAGGCAATTATTTTCATCAGAGAGCTTTTGTACTGCCTTTTCCATTTGACTTTTCAAGCTGTTGACATTTTTCTCATGTCTTTCCTGCATCACCCTCATTTCTCTTTCCATTTTTTCCTCTACCTCTCTAACTTTATCTTCAAAGTCCTTTTTGAGCACTTCTATGGCCTGAGACCAATTCATATTTTTCTTGGAAGCTTTAGATATAGGGGCCCTGATGTTGACATCTTCCTCTGAAGGTGCACCTTTATCTTCCTTGTCACTGAAGAAACTTTCTATGATACTCACCTTTCTCTGTCTGCTCATCTTGCCTTTCTTTTACTTGACTTTTAGCTCCTTAAAGTGGGGCACTGTTTCCAAGCTGCAGTATCCCAAGCTTCAGAAGTCCCAGGTGTTATGATCTAAGGAGAATCAGGTTCTTCACTTATCTGGCCTATTCCCTGGTCCATAGATGACCCCAGACCAACTTGCTAATCAACCAGCTTTGTGTGTTGTGGTTGTCAGCTCCAATAGCCTGTGCCCCTCCCCCACCTGGGCCACTGCTCAAGCCTGCCTCCTGGTTCCCAGGAGGGGTGAAAAACCCAAGTTTTGCCTCAGCACAAGCATAGACCCCTGTAGTATCCCTCCCGTACCCAGGGCTCAGCCCTCTCACCAGACTGTGAGCTTAGTTCCAGAAGACACTGGTGCTTCAGCTGATTCAGAGGCTCTGGGTGTCTCCTTCTCTTGTGAGGCCTTCCTGGGACTGGATCTGTGTCAGGGTGACTGTGGGGTTGGGCTCAACTTCTGTATCAGCACAGCAGCTCCCTCCTCCTGATCTTCCAAGCCATTCTTGGTTAGAAGATGATTTCAGCACATTCTTCTGTGGATTTTGCTGCTCCAGGCATTGTCCTATGGCATTATTTTGATGGTTTTTGGAGGGATCGTGTCATGAGTTCAAGAGCTCACTGCCTTTCCTCTGCCATCTTGTTGGTTGGCTTTTCTTTCCTTCTTCTTGAGTTTAAACTTTATCCTGGTGTAAAGATCAATCATTAGAAATTACTTCTATATGATAAGCAGCCTTATAAATCCTCAGTAAAACCATTCCTTATAACAAGCTCTTTTCTGGCAAGTTTACAAATTAAAAGAAGTCTAGAAGGTCTTTTTCTGTGTAATGATTTACCAGCTTAATACCAGTGCTTTATTCTGTGCCTTAAAGGAAACAAAAACTATGCCTGTTTTTGTTAAGACCATCAATTGCTTTGTTTCCTCTAATTTTAACACACATACACCAATTTAAAAGTAAGTTTAAAACTTTAACACTAATTTTCACAGACCTTGAAATTGCAGGTGAGCCCTTAAAGTGACCATGCACCTAAATTGCGACAAGCTCTTAAAGTGTTGGTACATCCTCCCCCGCCCCCTTTTTTTACCTTCAGTTTTAAAATGGCACAACTTTCTTTCTATTTGCTTTTACCAATTATTTTAAATACTCTTGACAATTTTTTTCATTTTCTAAACATTTCTTACCCACCCACCACTCTGGTTCTGCAGACGCAGCCAACACCTGAGAGGGAGGGAGAGGGTGAAAGAGAGCAGTGGCACAGCCACAAGTCATGCTTCACTAGAATTCATTTTTCTTTGAAACTTTTACACATTACAAATAGTTCCTGATTTATAAACAATTCCACTACAAAGGATTTCAAAGTGGCAGTATTTTTTTGTTTGTTTCTTTTGTTTTTTGGTGAGGCAATTGGGGTTAAGTGACTTGCCCAGGGTCACACAGCTAGTAAGTGTTAAGTGTCTGAGGCCAGATTTGAACTCAGGTACTCCTGAATCCAGGGCCAGTGCTTTATCCAGTGCACCACCTAGATGCCTCATGGCAGTATTTTTAAAACCAGCTTTTACAGTTTTCATCTAAGGCTATGAATGCCTAGCAAAGAAGTTATATCCTAATTCCAAATTCAAACTCTTAAGTAGACACACACCTGTAAAGATATCCAGAAGTCAGAGACTTCCCTTCCCCCACCTTCAGAGCCTGGTCATCACTCTGAAAGGCTACGGGGGTACAACCAAAAATTCCCCACAGATTGTAAAACACAATCACAACATTTGACAGACATAAATGCACGAGACAACAATCAGACTAGACACCAAGACAAGCAAACAAACAGCCATAAGATACAAAGCTGGTTGATTAGCAAGTTGGTCTGGGGTCATCTATGGACCAGGGAATAGGCCAGATAAGTGAAGAACCTGATTCTCCTTAGATCATAACACCTGGGACTTCTGAAGCTTGGGATACTGCAGCCTGGAAACAGTGCCCCACTTTAAGGAGCTAAAAGTCAAGTAAAAGAAAGGCAAGATGAGCAGACAGAGAAAGATGAGTATCATAGAAAGTTTCTTCAGTGACAAGGAAGATAAAGGTGCACCTTCAGAGGAAGATGTCAACATCAGGGCCCCTATATCTAAAGCTTCCAAGAAAAATATGAATTGGTCTCAGGCCATAGAAGTGCTCAAAAAGGACTTTGAAGATAAAGTTAGAGAGGTAGAGGAAAAAATGGAAAGAGAAATGAGGGTGATGCAGGAAAGACATGAGAAAAAAGTCAACAGCTTGAAAAGTCAAATGGAAAAGGCAGTACAAAAGCTCTCTGATGAAAATAATTGCCTAAGAATTAGGATTGAACAAATGGAAGCTAGTGACTTTATGAGAAACCAAGACAAATAAATTAAAAGCAAATCCAAATGAATAAAAAAATAGAGGGCAATGTGAAATATCTTCTTGGAAAATCTGCTGACCTGGAAAATAGGTCCAGGAGAGAGAATTTGAAAATTATTGGTCTACTTGAAAACCATGATCAAGGAAAGAGGTTAGACATCATCTTCCAAGATATTCTCAGGTAAAATTGCCCTGAAATTCTAGAAGCAGAAGGTAAAATAGAAATTGCAAGAATCCACTGACCGATCACCTCCAGAAAGAGATCCCCAAAGGAAAACTCCTAGGAATATTATAGCCAAATTCCAGAGCTTTCAGGTCAAGGAGAAAATATTGCAAGCTACCAAAAAGAAAGAATTCAAGTACTGTGGAGCCCCAGTCAGAATAGCACAAGATCTAGCAGCTTCTACATTAAAGGACTGGAAGGCATGGAATATGATATTCCAGTGGGCAAAGGAAATGGGATTACAACCAAGAATCACCTACCCAGCATAATCTTTCAGCAGAAAAAATGGGACTTTAATGAGAAAGAAGACTTTCAGGTATTCATGATGAAAAGACCTGAACTGAATGGAAAATTTGACTTTCAAATAGAGAAGCACAAGAAATTGGAGTTGGAGGACATTCCTGGGGTCATGAAGTGGGTCACTGTCTTGTATCTGAGGCCGAGTTTTGGCTGGGTTCCCCCTGGGTCCAGGGTGGATGTTTTGTCCACTGCATCACCTAACTGCCCCATGGTGACATCTTTAGGGTTAAATTGTGGGGTGAATGGAATGCACTGGAGGAGAGGGAAGGACAGAGGTGAAATCCTACATGAAAGAAACAGGAAAAGACTTATGGAGTGGGGAAAGAGATGGGGGAGGAGCAGGGCAGTAAATTAATTTTACACTCATCAGAAAAGGCTCAAAGATCTTAAACTCATCAGAGTTGCCTCAAGGAGGGATTAACACACACACCAAACTGGGTGGAATAATCTGTTTAATCTGGGCAGTAAATTAACACTCATCAGAATTGGCTCAAAGACCTGAATCTCATCAGAATTGGATCAAGGAGGGAATGACATACACACTCAATTGGGTGGAGTAATCTCTCTAACCCTGTGGGGAAAATAGGAGGGGAAGGGGATAAAGAGAGAGGGACAGAGGGGAAGCTAGGTGGTACAGTGGATAAAGCACTGGCCCTGGATTCAGGACCTAAGTTCAAATCCAGCCTCAGACACTTGACACTTTCTAGCTGTGTGACCCTAGGCAAGTCACTCAGCCCTCATTGTCCTGGGGAAAGGGAGGGGGAATTAAATTAATTTAAAAAAAAGAGAGTGAGGGGCAAAAGAAGGAAGGGCAGATTGTGGGAGGGGACAGACAGAAGCAAATCCCTTTTGAAGAGGGATAGGATGAAAGAAAATGGATAATAGAATAAATATCATGGAGAAGGGAGTAGGATGGAAGGGAAACAGTTAACAATAGTAATCATGAAAAAGAGAAAAGAGGGAAAATTATACAAAAATATTTATAGCAACTCTTTGTGGTGGCTAACAATTGAGAATCAAGGGAATGTCCATCAATTGAGGAATGACGGAAGAAGCTATGGTATGATTGTGGTGGAATGGTATTGTGCTATAGGAAGTGAAAAACAGGATGTTCCCCCCAAAACCTGGAAAGACTCACAAACTGATGTATAGTGAAGTGAGCATATCTGGGAGGACATTGTGCATAGTGACAGCAGTATTGTTCAATGAGCAATTGGGAATGACTTAACTACTCTCAGCAATGCAATCATCCAAGACAATCCCAAGGGAGTAATGGTGAAGAACACTTGTGGATTGTACATAAATAACCGTATTGCTGTCTTGTGGAGGGAGGATGAAAGGGAGGGAGGGAGAAAAATCTAGAATTCTAAATCTTATGAAAATGAATGTTGAAAACTACCCTTACATGTAACTGGAAAATAAAATAAATGTTTTTTGAAATTATAAACAAAAAGCCAACCAACATGTGTGTGTCCTGGTAAAATATGTTTTTTGGCTCATTGTAACTTCATGAAAGTAGAGGTTTGCTATTTTAGATAACATATTTTGGGACTGTAATTTATAATGTTGTTTTGAGTTTTGAATTCAGGCATAATTGGATGGTTAAGCTGGTAATTCGACACTGGTGAGAATGACACAAATCAATGCCACAAGAGGTTATGTGCTACTGACAGGTGGAGGTATCTGAGAAAAAGCTGAAAGGATGATCTGGGTCTCATCTGAGGTAGGCTCTTTCTGGCTCATTGTGTTCCTGCTTAATAGGAAATGTTTCCCCACCTGGCTATCCCTGGATCTGGCTAGTACTGCATGACTGGTGGTCACTTATAACTTTTACCTGAAATCAAACAGAGATAAGGATGTTTTATCGTAGTCTTATAATCACGTCTCTGATTTTTCCATTATAACAAATTTCTATAATCAGAGCAAGTAGTCAGTAGAAGAAATGAACACAATGCATGTAAGATCTTATTGTTTTCAGTCTAAATGTGTGGTTACTTGATATGCCAAACAACAAGGTATATTAATATTCAAGTTTTCCATCTGCCTGCTAATGTTTACATGGTGTTATGATAAGGTTAAATTAATTGGGTATCTTTTTGGCTTAGAAGAAAATGAAATTTCTCCCCATTCTGATGAGAGGGAGGATGATAACTAGGAAACATAGCTATGTATTTCAGGTTTTCCCATAAATCTGTCCCATCAGATCTGTTATGCACAGCTAAAGGCACCAAGATATCAACTCCATAGCACAAGGGAATCACAGGGCAGACTTTGCTGCTGGATTAGTTGCCAGGTCCATTCACTGGTTCACCTTAGCACTGGTTCCCTTGCACTCTACTGTGCCCAAAAGTATCTCCCCTTCCTATACCAAGGAGATTATGTCTTTAGTGTTAACTACCAACTGCTTAAGCTCATCTGTTACCTTGGGCTATTTGGATTCCAGAGCAAGAATCCTATTTCTTCTCATACTAGAGTTAGAAGAGGAAACTGGGATAATTTTCTGAGGTGGGTCTGGAAAACTGCTGCCCAGAAAACTTCTGAGGTACCACTCAGGTCCATAACAGAAACCAAGACAGATATCCTTGGACATCTTCTCATGGGGAGAAGGCATGGCACATAGATTTAATTCTCTGAGAAAACTATCTCATCGAGCAGGAGAAAGGCAAATACTTTTATAGAGGAGTGATGGTGGTCCGATGGGGTGATCATCTGACCATGGAAAGCTCCCTTATTGGGGGTGATCACCCGAGGAAAGACGAAAATAAACAAACAAAATAACTGCAATTGGTAGCTGAATCAAACAACTGAGGTGTTCTGAGTAGAAAGAATACTGGATTTGGGATCACGGTACTTGGGTTCAAATTCTGACTATAGCCTTTGCTACCACTGTGACCATGAGTAAGTCACTTAACTTTTCTGGGCCTCAGTTTCCTCATTTTTAAAATGAGAGAGTTGGGCTAAAAAATCTCCAGATTTTACCAATCATGTTTTAGTTGCCTTTTCCCCCTGTTCCTGTAGCTCTCTTTTCTTAGTGAATTCTTACTAGAACCATCATTTTGAAGAACAGTTTTGTTTCACTCTTCAGATTCTGTCTCCTTGTCTCTGAGTGGATTTTTCATCTCCTCTCCAAGTTTTCCAGCTCTCCTTTATATATTCCCTTCTTCCATTAGAATGAAACCTATTTTAGGGCAATACACATCTTTTTTCTTTTTCTTTTTTGCTTGTATTTATAGCTCCAGTGCTTGGCACAGTGCCTAGCATGCAGTTAGTCCTTAACAAATAAAGGTTTATTGACTTGGCTTGACTAGATCACCTCTATGGTACCTACCAGCTCTAAATCTATGAACTTATGGACTTACATATATTTAACAATTGCTGCAAACAAATGCCATGGGTTGGCCCAGTTAGACATTCAACTTGTACCGTAGCTTTAGGAAGGAAAGGTTTTCTGGGGCCAGTAAAGAGTCAGTAGAAAGAGAAACTACTCAGAAATGGGTAAACTTTTTCTCAGAACATCAGAGCCAGAAGAAGCCTCAGCATTTAAGAAATGGAAGGGGACTTGAAATGTAGAATACAGAAAGTGAGCACTAGAAAGGGCAGTAAAACACAGATCATGGAATATGAAAGCTGGGAGAGAAATTAAGCTATAATAAGATAGCATATGTAGTCAAATCAATAAGCATTTATTCAGTGTTTACTGTGTGCCACACACTGTGCTAAGTGTTGAGTATATGAATATAAGCCAAAAGAAAGACAGTCCCAGCTCTTAAGGAGGTAACTTTCTAATAGAAGAAGGCAATGAATAAAAGGAAATTGAAAAACAGGGGTAGGAGTAGTCTGGAAAGCCAGAAGCAGAGATGGGAAAGGAATGAAGGACAGCTGGTCTGGACCCTTCATAAAAATTAAGGTTCTGGGAGGATCTCACCATTGGGGGGAAGATGCTGTAGAGGTAGTGTGATCTTCTAGGATAGGAAAGTCACAGGGACAGAAGGAACTTCTAGAGTAAGAAGGCTACTGGAGAATGGTGGCAAAGACTAAAGAGTGAGAAAGAAAGCCTGAAAAGGAATTCCAGAGTTAGTTGGGCCCTGAAAACATAGAACATAAGCTGTTAGAGCACCCATAGATTTCAGGATATAGAACATAAAATGCTAGAATTGGAGGGGAATTTAGAGATCACTTCAGACAACCTAAGTTTCCAATTCTATGGTTTCATAGCTGTTTGGAGTATTTAACTGTCAGTTGGCACCATGGTACAGTGGAAAGATTACTGGATTTGGAATCAGAGATCCTGGTATCAAGTAATTTCTCAGGAGTTTTCTACCTGTGTGACCTTAGACAAATCACTTACCCTCCTTGAGCCTCAATTGCCTCATTTGTCAAATGAGAGGTTTGGACTAGATGGCCTCTGTGGTTCCTTCTGGCTGTATATCTAGGATCTTATAATCAACATAATGTTCAAATTCATCTGTGACTTCATCAATTTGGAACTTCTCTTCAATGATGCTGATATCAACCTATCCATACCTTCCTATCCTGTTAGACTATTGTCCATGTCCTCCCATAAGTTTGAATTCCTCCCTTTCTCTTGACACCTTGAGATGTACCAATGAAGTACTCTGGCTGCCTACCTATCTGACATTATTCACCCTCACCATGTGACAATTCTATCCATCTTCTCTTCTTCTCCTCCTCCTTCTCCTCCTCCTCCTCCTCCTCCTCCTCCTCCTTCTCCTTCTCTTGGCAGGTCAATGAGGGTTAAGTGATTTGCCCAGGGTCACATAGCTAGTAAGTGTCAAGTGTCTGAGGCCAGATTTAAACTAAGGTCCTCCTGAATCCAGGGCCGGTGCTTTACCACTGCACCACCTAGCTGCCCTCCATCTTCTCTTCTTAAGATAATGTCTTCTACTCCTATTCTTTTTTGAAGTTCCTCATTGGTTGCATGTGGTAGCCTATTCATATCCACCATTGCCCTTGTGGGATATTCACTTGTTTCATGCCCAATTAATTGATCTGCTCCTTATCTTTTTCATTGATGTAAGCAATTACATTTTCCCCTAAGTACTGCTTTGAGTGCATCCCATAAATTTTGGTATGTTGTCTCATTGTTATCATTCCCTTTAATGAAATTATTGATTGTTTCTATCATTTGTTCTTTGATCCACTCTTTCCTTAGTATTAGTTTATTTAATTTTCAATTAATTTTAAATCTGTGTTTCTATGGCCCTTTACTGAATGCAATTTTTATTGCATTATGTTCAGAAAAGGGTACATTTAATATTTCTGCTTTTCTGCATTTAGTTGTGAGGTTTTTATGCTCTAATACTTGGTTAATTTTTGTGTATGTGCCATGTACCACTGAGAAAAAAATGTACCTTTCTGTTCCCATTCAGTTTTTTCCAGAGGTCTATTATATCTAACTTTTCTAAAATTCTATCCATTTCCTTAACTTCTTTCTTGTTTATTTATTTACTTTTTGGTTAGATTTATCTAGTTCTGAAAGGGGAAAGTTGAGACCCCTCATTAATATAGTTTCTGTTTCCTTCTGTAAGTCATTTAACTTACCCTTTTTTTCATTTAACTTTTCCTTTAAGAATTTGGATATGATACCATTTGGTGCATCTATGTTTAGTATTGATATTACTTCATTGTCTATTGTACCTTTTAGCAAAATGTAGTTTCCCTCATTATCTCTTTTAATTAGAATTATTTTTGGTTTTTCTTTGACTGGGATCAGGATTGCTACCCCTGCTTTTTTAAAAAATTTACTTCAGCTGAAAACATAACAGATTCTGCTCAGCCCTTTATTTTTACTCTGTTTGTGTTACTCTGCTTCAAGTATATTTTTTGTAAACAACATATTATAGGGCTCTGGTTTTTAATCCACTTTGCTATTCACTTCAATTTTTTTTTTTGGTGAGGCAATGAGGGTTAAGTGACTTGCCCAGGGTCACACAGCTAGTAAGTGCCAAGCGTCTGAGGCCAGATTTGAACTCAGGTCCTCCTGAATCCAAGGCCGGTGCTGTATCCACTAAGGCACCTAGCTGTCCCCTATTCACTTCCAATTTGTGGGTGAGTTTATCCCATTCACATTTACAGTTGTGATTGCTATGTATTTCCCTTCATCCCGCTTTCCCTCTTCTGTTTATTCTTTTCTATCTCCTTTTACCCTGTCCCTCTTCAAAAGTATTCTTCTAGCCACTGCCTCCTCCAATCTGTCTTCCTCTTCTTTATTTCCCTGCCCTTTTACTTCCCTATAAAGTAAAACAGGTTTTTATACTCTAAAGGTGGATATTATTGCCCCTTTGAGCCAATTCCAATGAGAATAAGGTTCAAGAATTGCCTGCCACCCCCCATCTTCCTCTCCACTGTAAAAACTCTTTTGCACCTCTTTTTTGTGAGATAATTTACCCCATTCTACCTATTCCTTCCTTCTCCCAGTGTATCCCTTCTTTCTCACCCCTTAATTTTATGTTTTGGAATATCACTACCTCATAGTCAATGCACACTTATACCCTCTTTATATTCCTTCTAATGGCCCTAACAATGATAAAATTTTTAGGAGTTACCTGTCTTATCTTCCCACATAGGAATGTAAACAATTTAATAAGTTTAGATAAGTCCCTTATCATTTCTTTTTTGTGTTTACCTTTTTATGCTTCTCTTGAGTCTTGTATTTGAAAGTAAAAATTTCTATTCAGCTTTGGTCTTTTCATAGGTATGCTTGAAAGTCCTCTATTTCATTAAATATCTATTCCCCCTGAAGGATTATACTTAGTTTTGCTGGGTAAGTGATTCTTGGTTATAGTCCTGGCTCCTTTGACCTCTGCAATATCATATTCCACATACTCTAATCCTTTAATGTAGAAGTTGCTAACTCTTGTTATCCTGACATTTGAATTGTTTCTTTCTGGCTGCTTGCAATATTTTCTCCTTTACCTGAGAGCTCTGGAATTTGACTATAATATTCCTGGGAGTTTTCATTTTGGGATCTCTTTAAGAAAGAGATTGGTGTGCAGTTTTTCCCTGATAACTTCTTGAAAAAAGTTTAGGGTCTTTTTTTGATCATGGCTTTTAGGTAGTCCAATAATTCTCATTTTTTTCTCCTTGATCTATTTTCTAGGTCAGTTGTTTTTCAAATGAGCTATTTCACATCTTATTCTATTTTTTCATTGTTTTGATTTTGTTCTATTGTTTCTTTGTTTTTTGTTTTTTTTTTGCAGGCAATGGGGGTTAAGTGACTTGCCCAGGGTCACACAGCTAGTAAGTGTCAAGTGTCCAAGGCCAGATTTGAACTCAGGTACTCCTGAGTTCAGGGCCAGTGCTTTAACCACTTCGCCATCTAGCTGCCCCTATTCTATTGTTTCTTGAAGTCTCATGGAGTCATTAGTTTCCATGTACCCAATTTTAATTATTAAGGAATTATTTTCTTCAGTAAGCTTTTGTACCTCTTTTTCCATTTGGCCAATTCTACTTTTGAAGGATCCCTTCTCTTCAATGGATTTTTGTACCTCTTTTGGCATTTTGCCTATTTAAAAATGTTTTTTTATTTTTTTTGTGCCTCCTTTACCAAGCTGTTGTCTCTGTTTTCATGAGTTTCTTGCATTGCTATCATTTATTTTCCCCAAATTACCCCTATTTCTCTTATTTTATTTTGAAAATCCCTTTTGTGCTCTTTTAGGAGTTCATTTTGGGCCTGAAACCAATTCGCCTTTTTCTTTGAGGCTTTGGATGCAGCAGTTTTGACTTTGTTGTCTTCTGAGTTTAAGTTTTGATTTTCCCTGTCACCATAGTAACTTTTTATGGTCAGGTTCTTTTGTTGTTGTTGTTTTTTCATTTTCCCCAGCCTATTTCTTTATTTTTAACTTTATTTTAAAGTTGAGCTCTGCTTCTGGGTAGAGGTGGCATTGTTCCAAGTTTCAGGTTTTTTTTGTGCTCTTGTTTTCAGAGCTAGCTTTGGGGATCTGAAAGCTCTCAGTTCTTCCAAGGTGATATGATATAAAGAGAGATGTTTTCCAAGTGGTCCATTCATCATCCCAATGTCATCTATAAACAGGAGCATCTGGAGGATATCACTATGGACAGGAATCTATCTTCTTTTGAACTTTACTCTGAATCTCCTTCATTTCAGTGGAGATAATATACCTCTGCCAAGTATACATCTCTTCATTTTATGCTTTGCTTGATGTTTATGATCAGAGGGTCATTGAACAAGGTCACTGCTATTCTAGTTGTATATCTTTTAAGGAATCTTTGATAATTTTGATATATGGATGAAAGATATCTTGTTGAAAAAGAGCTTTGTTTTGAAAAAAAGCATAGGTTTGCTCCTGAATCAAATAATTTTTTATAATCAACACACAATAAGCACAGTGGGATTTTATATTTTCTATATCTTTCATTTAGTTATGAAATGTGTCTCATTGTTTAATAAGATATGTGAAAACCTGTTTGTTTCTTACTAATACCTTTATTGAGAATGTCCTCAATTTGTGAATAGATGATTCTCTAAAGATTTTGTATTTGTGAGAGTAGACATATATGAAGAAAGTTATTGATATTTTCTAGGTTGCCTTTTTTGGGGATTAATGAGTACTACAGTTTTGTTCCCCATGCCTCTCCCTTCAGATTCCTTATATGTTTACTCTCTCCCCTCCCCCCCCTCCATGATTGTGTCATCTTCCGTGCAGATCTCCTTTACATACACTGTGAACAATCTGGTTTCTTTCTTTTGTTCTGTTAGTGCTATTCCTATCTTCACTATAAATATACTAAGAACTGTGACGGTAGAGATTCCAAGTGTGATGATTCCACTGTCCTTGATGGAGGAAATTGTCAGAGTAAAATCTTTACAAATCTTTAAAAATTTTTTTTTCTGTTTCTTGTCTTTTCACTTTTGCCTTAACTTTGCTTAGTTGAATGTCTAGCCAAGCTTTCTTTCAAATTTATCTTCCAAGACTTCTCTCTTGCTTTATGAGGTGATATTGCTCATAACTGCCTATTGTCCTTTGTAAGATTTTTAAAAATGAATTTATGATCTAGCCCCATGTTGCCTTTGGCAGTCATCTCTCTCCACTTGGCAAGTACAATAAATCAGATGTTTGCTGATTAAGGCACAATCTCTCTAGGGTCTTTTCATTTCCTTATTGTGGCAATTAATTTACACTGGCTAAAATTGAGAATAAACTTATTAACAATCTATGCTGATGTGATTTCTATTAGCCATTTCCCATTTTTCATTGTAAATTATTATTTAAATACTTCAGTATTGAATTGCTTCAGTTGTATGCCACAGCTTTTGATTATTCTTAGATTTTAGCTGGGACAAGTCCATGGGCTGACTGTACACAGATAGGGTTTAGGAAATAGTTCCCACATCAATAGCAGATCTTTTTGAATCTATGAAAACATAAGCTATTTTTTAAATGATATGTGGTATTCTTTATGTCCTGCACTTACCAATTATTTTCTGGCCAAAAGTGTTCATGATGTAAAATTGTGAAGCTTCTGTGTAACCTACAAGTCTTTGGCCTCTCACTTTCCTTTGTTCTGAACTATCTGTTTCCATGTATTTCTTTTTATCCTCACCTTTTGCTTCTTTTGCATTGAAGTCACCAAGTATCATGGTATATATTGATTTAATTTAGAGGGTCTTATCTTGTTCTTTACAGAATTTCTATACCTCTTCATTTCAGCAATTGATGTATAACTTGTAGTTATTTTCATAATTTTTTAAATTATGAGATTCAAAAAACTATCCTCAGAAAAGATCCCCTGGGTCCAAGGAACTTTGTAGGTCTGTGTGTACTCAGAAGCATGGCTGATAAGTGTTCCCCCCAACCCCCCAAACCCCCATACCCCTTCTGCCCCAATTATGTGTTTACCTTTATTAGCCAACTAGAGGATTCATTAGTTCAAAGCAAAATAAATTGACTCAAACAGTATAGCAAATAGGATGATAAGAAAACACCCACATACACAATCCATCCATGCCCCACCCCAACTGAAATGCACACATTGGAAAATTCCCTCACACTGCTACTGCATCACTAGAGGGGAAGGCATACATGTAGGGCCATAGGAATACTTGTGGCTAGGGAACATGTGTGAAGAGGAAACACACCAGAAGCCAATGTGGCCAGGGTAGTTTCTCTGTCTCTCTGTATCTATCTCTCTTTCTCTGTCTCTCTCTGTGTCTTTCTCTGTCTGTCTCTGTCCCCTACATAACCTTAAAATTGGTTTCCCCAACTTAAGTCTCTTCTTATTCTAATCCATCCTCCATTCAGTTGCCTAAGTGCCCTTTCCTATAGTACAGACCTGATCAATCATCTCCCTACTTAGTAAGCTCCAGTGGTTGCCTGACACATTAAGGATCAGATTTAGACTCTTCTGCTTGACATTTAAAGCTTTTTATGATCTGTCCCCTTCCTACCTCTCCAATCTTCTTATCCTTTTTCTCTTCCATACATTCCATAATTTAGCTGTCTCCGCCTCTTTTCTGTTCCAAACACACATAGCATACTACATCTCTGCTCTCTGTTACTTTGTACTGGCTATCCCCCATGCCTGGAATGTTTTCCCCCCTCACTTCTATCTTTTAGTTTCCCTGGCTTTCTTCAAGACTCAGCTCAAAACTCATATTCTTCAGCAGGAGGCCCTTCCCCTTCAAGATTAACTTCCACTTACTCTGCATGTGCCTTGTAAGTCCTTAGTTATTCACATCTCCCCCACCAGAATGTGGGCTTCTTAAGGTAAGGGACTAGGTTTTTTTTTTCTTTTTCTTTTTGCCTTTCTTTGAATCCATAGCACAGTGCCTGGCTCATAATAAATGCTTAATAGATGCTTGTTGACCGACTGATTGTCATGCAAATGAAGCTACAGGCAAGAACAGAAAGAGTGAAAAAGGGAGGGACATTGGCCTAAGTCCCAGCTTCACATTCCTGCATTCATTAGACATGCCTGTCAATAACTCTGGGGCTGTATTTCTTAGGATACTAGAATCATAAGTCTGGACTTGGAAGATACTGCAGAGATCATTTAATTGAGGTCCCTCATTTTACAGATGGGGAAACTGAGGCTCTGGGAAGTTCAGTGACTTGCCCAATGTCACACAACTATTAAGTGGCAAAATTTGGATTCCAAGGAAGGTCCTGTGACTTCAAGTTCAGTAACCTTTAGGCTGTCAGAACAAATCTCATTGTTTTACCTAAATTTTTTTTCATATAGCTTTAATTTCACCAGATCTTTTGGCTACCATACCACAGTAACTGCAAGGTTCCAAGCCCAGGTGATGGGGAGGATGGGATATTTATTAAGAATTTTTTCTAAGCCTGCTACAAAAGGCTTCCTTCCTGGTTTGGTCCTATGACACCAGAGTAACACTAATTCATATTTATATAACACTTAAATGTTGGCAATGTGTTTTCCTCAGAAAAACCTTGTGAAGTGGGGAGGTAGACAAAAAGTGAAGTGATTTGTCTGGGGTCCTACAATTAGGAAGTGTCTGGGGCTGGATTCCAACCTCTGTCTCCTGATTTCAGGCCCATAACTTTCTCCGTGGTTCCACAGAAATGAATGTTTGTGACAAGACGTTATGGGCCAGCTTAACTCTCAGTGTCAATCCCAAGACCATTATTAGGCACTGTTGGCCATACAACTAATCTTGTCAACCCACTAGGAAGGCCTGAACCTTTTGGGTTGTTCTGCACAGCAGAGCATGGGGCAGAAAGAGAAGAACAAAAAGGGCAGACTCTCAGCATCTTGATAGACTGAAGAGGAGGAACTTTCTAATGATTTTAATTGGGCTGCAGCTGGAGCTAATTAAGTAGTTTTCCCCAACATGCTATTCTCATCTGTCCCTGCTAACTCCCCCTTTTCCCCACTCCCATCCAAACAGTGTGGGAAGGGGAGATAGGTCTACTGAATTGGGAACAATGTCTGCATTTCCAAACATCTGCTACCCCTTTCAGTTAACATATATTACAGAGAATCACAAAATAACAGAATATCAAGGATGGAATGGATGTTAGGCCATAAATTGTTAGAATTGGAAGAGACTTTAGAGCATAGAACTTGGAATTGTCCTAGTTTAAGGGAACTTTAAAACATAGACTGTTAAAGCTAGAAGGGAACTAATGATATGTCATCAGAGAATGTCAGAGCCTGAACAGACTTTAGCATATACAATTTTAAAGCCCAAACCCCCCTGAGAACCTAGAACCTAGAATGTAAGGTCTGGAAGGGAACTTAGGTCAAAGACTGTACTAAGAGTCAGTAAAGCCAGAAGAGACCTTAATATAGAACAAAGAATACCAGACCTGGACAGTGCTAAAAAGAGCTTTAGAAATAATCTAGAATGTCTCCATTATATAGATGAAGAAACTGACGTTCAAGAAGTCACAGGTACTTTGTCCAAGGTTGCATAGCTAGTAAAAAGCCAGAACTTTTACCTAGGCCTTTCCAATTCACCTAAAAAAAGGATTTAATAATTTTTTCTTGGCTCCAGAGGGCAGAATCAACATCGATTTGTGAAAATTAGTGGGGGCTACAGGTTGAGAAGAAGCAGATTTTCTCAAAATAAGGAAGAATTTACCAACAACCATGACTATCCTACTATGAAATGATGTATTTGGGGTGTAAGTTGTTTCCATTTCAGTAGTTGTCATGTCTGACTTTTTATGACTTCATTTGGGATTTTCTTGGCAGAGATACTGAAATGATTTGTCATTTTCTTATCCAGCTCATTTTATAGTTGAGGAAACTGAGGCAAACATGGTTAAGTGACTTGCTCATGGTCATGTAGCTAGTAACTATCTAAGGCCAGATTTGAACTCATGAAGATGTCTTCCTCATTCCATGCCCAGTGCTCCATTCACCATACCACCTGTTGAGGGATTAGTAAAATGAGTTCCTCATCCAGTGTTACATATTAAATAAGTACACTTTTTCTGCTTTGCTCTGCTCTTGAGAAGACTGAGATGAAGATGACAAGTTTTACCCATGGAGTTGGAAATCTGGTTAAGGCTGGTCAGAGGGTCTTAAAAGAGAAGAAAAGATAAAATATGTTGGCTAAGTAATATATCCATCTATATTTGTCTTACTAGGTTCACCTCCCAGGAAGAATGCTGTGAGTGGGATGGCTAGAGAAAATATAATATCAGTGTGGTACAGTGGAAAGAGCACAGGGCTAAAGTCAGTAGCCCTAGGTCTGAGTCTCAGTGTCTTCAGCTTTGGTCATGCCCCACGTGCAGTATTATGGTCAATTCTAGGCACTATGTTTTAGGAGACATTGGCAAATTGAGGCATTGCTATCAAATGACATGTATGCATATATGTAGATTATTATAATAATTATAGCAGCAATAATGCTATCTGACATTTGTGAAATCACTTTAAAGTTCTAAAAGTGCCTTGGGTGCTTATTTCTTTTGATTCTTATACCAGCTTTGTAGTAATAATATTACAGTTAGCATTGTCCCCCCTTTATATGTTATGAAAAGTACACTCAAGTTCACCTTCAAGTTCAAGTATCAGAGGTCTCTCTTGGCTCTTAGTCCAAGTGCTTTTTATGAAGACCAATGGAAGGAATTGAGTGTATTTAGCCCCCCAAAAAGAGATTAAGGGGCATGTGATAAGTGTTTTTAAGTATTTGAAAAGTAATCATGTAAAAGAGGGATTAGATTTGTTTTACTTGGCCCTAGAGGCCAGAATTAAGAGTATATATAACACATTGATGAGAAGTAGATTTCAGCTTGATAAAAGGGGGTAAAAGAAAACCCAAAGAGGAGCAGGCTGCTCATTCTTGTTCTCCATTATTGGAAGTCTTCCAGCAATAGCTAGATATTCTCTTTATGGTCCTTATTAGTTGTGGGTTTGATTAAATGATCAGAGTACCTTTCATTTCTGAGGTTTCTTTTTATTTCTGAGATTTACTTCTTGAGGATTTCTTTTCATTTCTGAGGTTTCATTTCTTGAGGCTTTCTTTAGTTTTTCACTAAATTTGTGATGTTGAGTAAATCATTTGCGTCCTCTGGGTTTCAATGTCTTTCAGTTTGTGTGTGTGTGTGTGTGAGATTAGGTGATCTCTAAAGTCTTTCTTAGTTCTGACACTGGGGATTCAAAGGTCTTTTCTAGGTCTAATACTCTATATTCTAAGGTTTTTTTTTCTGGTTCTGACATTCCATGTTCTAAGGTCTTTTCCAACTATGACATTCTATGTTCTAATGTCTAGTGGTTCTATGAACAATGAAAAAATCAGAGTGATAAAAGGGAACATTGTCTCTTTGAGCCAGGATAGATATATTGATTGTACCAAAGTAAAGATAATATTTACTAGGGTTAAGCTGGAACTTCCCCTTTACTCTTACCTCATAGTTCATATGGGCCAGGTTATCTAATTGGCAGGAGTTCTAGAAGGTAGGTCACTTATGTGATAGTGTCACATTATGTTTGAGAGATGCTCTGTCTTCTTGGTTGGAAGAGTCCCATTTTCCACATCAGCCTGGAATCAGGGCAACTAATGGTGGGGTTCTTTTTGGTTTTTGTTGGTTTTTGTTTTTTGTGTTAGCTTGAAAGTGGAAACAAAATGTGTGTCCATTGATTTGGGGATGGCTTGGCTGATTAAATAATGGAATATTATCACACCAGTTGGTATGAGGAATTCAGAGCAACTTTGAAAGACTTGTATGAAACAGAATGAAGTAAGCAGAACCAGTTATCAAGCTTTTATTACATGCTTATTATATGCCAGGTGCTGTGATAAGCACTGGGGAGACAAAGAAAAGTAAAAACATGATCTTTTTCCTCAAGAAATTCACATGCTAATAAGGGAGATGACATGCAAATAACTATGGACACACACACAGATATATGTATATATATGCATATATATGTATTTATGTCACATACATGTATAGTGCAAATAGAAAGTAACCTCAAAAGGAGGAATCTCCAAAAGGGAAAGGGTGGGATGGGGGAAGAGAGGGGAAACCTAGGAAAACCTCTTGAAGGTGGGATTTGAGTTGATTCTTGAAGGAAGCCTGGGAAGCTAAGAGATAGAGGTGAGGAGGGAGAACATTCCAGACCAGTTAACAACTGGGAGATAGGATGTCATGTGCAAGGACAGAGGAAACACCCAGTTGGATGAGGATAACCAGTCCCTAAAGGCCATATTCTTAAATGAGAGGTCTCTGCATCCCCAAGGCATTTAAGGCAGTCTCAAGCCTAGGCTATGGGATAAATCAGCCTTAGGCCTGACCAGGGCCCCATGGCCCTTAATACTCATTGGTTTATCTACCAGGAAAATAAAATACAAAATGACTACAATAATGTAATTTAAAAGAACACAAATAAATCTAAGCTCGGAGTAGTTGTAATGACTGATCGAGTCCCTAGAGATGAGATGAGAAAATACACTGGGCTTCCTTTGTTTGGAGAGGTAGGGGACTATGGGTGCAGAAGATTGCTGATGTAGTCAGATTTGGTTACTATGCTAGTTGGTTTTGTTTAGTTGTTTTTCTTTGTTACAAGGGAATGATGATAAAGTAAAACAAAAAACAGCAGTAAAACATAAAAAGCCAAACTCCCAAAGGTGACTTTGAAGCAGCCACCAGGCAAGCCCTTTCACTAAGAAAGCAAAACATATGGGGGCAGGTTATAACTAGTGGCAACTAGGAGGAAGAAGGGTCTTGAGGATAATGATGTAGAACCCATGGCTCTGGATCCTAAGTCTGAGCATATACATACTAAGTTCAATCATGGGAGTGTCTTTCTTCTTTTTCTTCTTTTTTTTTTTTGGTGAGGCAATTGGGGTTAAGTGACTTGCCCAAGGTCACACAGCTAGTAAGTGCTAAGTGTCCGAAGTCGGATTTGAACTCAGGTCCTCCTGAATCCAGGGCTGGTGCTCTAATAATCTTTATGACTCAGCTTCTACCCAGGGTAAGCCCCAAGCAGCTCCAAGATGTGGCTTTTGTTTTTCTAGGTACTTGCTCCCCTTCAGATACAGGATTATAAGAGACAGTAAGTGTGAACCAAAACACTCCTCAATAATTCTCAGGAACTCAGCAGCGATGTGACAAAGGCTCTTTTATTTCCTTTTCGTGAGAAGGAGGCACCCTAGTGTGCAGCTAGTGGGTGCAAATAAAGGGGGCTCACAAGCCCTGTTTTAAACCCTAGTCTCTAACGCAAATGGACCCTCCCATTTTTCATCATTGGTCCTATTACTCAAGGGTTACAATCTATGTGCAAAAACTAGCTAATTGGAATGAAGTATTCCCATACCATTAGCAACTTAGAATTATATGAACAAAGAGATTGAAATGTCCATACCCATTAACCCAGAGATTCTGCTGCTAGGTATATACCCCACAAGTGTATATTAATAATTATATTATATTATTAATTATATATAATATATCACTACATATTAATATGTTACATAATTATATTAATAATATAGCAGCATTTTTTGTGGTAGCAAAGAATTAAAAACAAAGTAGATGCCCATCCACTGGGGAGTGGTTAACCAAATTGTGGTACATGAATGCAATGGAATATTACTCTGCTATAAGAAACAAAAGGGCATGATGAACACAGAGAAGTATTGGAAGACTTCTGTGAACTGATGTGAAGTGAAATAAGCAGAGGCAGGAAAACAACATACTCAAGACTACAACAATGTAAATGGAAGGAACAACCACAAAACAATTGAAAATGAATGTTGTGAATTACAAAGGACAAGCTTGGCCCTCAGAGAAGAGATAAGAGAAAATACTTCTCCCTATTTCTTTGCAGAGGTCAGAGTTCATGGGTGTGGAACATTGCATCTAACATTAGATTAAAAAACAAGTGATGTGCTTGGTTTTGCCAGTTTTTTTTTTTTTCTTTTGCTATAAAGGTTGGCTTTCTGGGAGGGGGAAAGTGGATATAGGGGAAGTCTAGGCAATATAAAATAAAATATAGCAATGCAAATCTAGTTAAAGAAAAGAAATAGAATACTCCATGTGAATTCCTCATTCCCCATCCCGCCACCCCTCCTCCCCCTTCCCCACCAAGGTCCAACACCATCTCTACAAGATCATAATCTAATACCGAGTCTCTGGCCAGCAATTATGCATAGAGTTCAGCACCTTGGTCAGGGACACTACCTCCTCAACTCTATCCTGATTTCCTCTGGCATCTGCTCACTCCCTTCCCATTATTGCTGCCACTCTCTGCTCCTTGGGATTTTAGCTCTACAGATGCACAAAGCCATTCCCAGTTCAGCTCTCTATTCATGATCTCTCTCTGTGAAATGGTCATATACCCCTTTCCTTACCCTGACCCTGGAAGCTCAGTTCCTACTGCAGAGTCTGTAACTTGGACTTTGTTGCATCCCACAGAGACAGAACAGGAAGGGGACAGCCTAGGGGTCTCTTTGGAAGCACTTATTGTATGCCAAGAGCACCATGGTAGCCACTGGGTGCCTAGGTAAGGCATATTCTCATCTCTTGCAGTTCACAGTCTAATAGTGGGATAAGACAATAGTATAGAAAACAATAATTTATATCATAAGATAATTATATCAATGAAGTGTAAGGTGCTGTGTGGTTCATAAGAAAAGACCATTACTGACTGGGGTGATCAGGAGATGCTCCATGGAGGAGATGATATTCAAGTTGGCTTTTAAGAAATGGGTAGTTATTCAATAGGAAAACCTAAGTTGGGGCAGAGGGACAAGAGGGGAAAATTCTCTAGGCCTAGGAACAGTTTGAGACAAATTACAGAGGTGGAAGATTTTGGGATGGTTTTTTTTTTGAGGTGGAGGTGATACAGAGAAAATTAATTTACTTAATTAGGAAGAGTAATGTGAGAGAGTGATACCAGACTGTGGGTAAAATGAGAATGCTTTTAGGAGGCAAAGAAAAGTGGAGAATTTCAGCGCTCACTTTCTTGAACAGGAGCCAGGGGACCTGGATTCCACTCTGGCTCCCTGCTGCCTCCAAGATTAAATATAAACTTCTGTTTGCCATTTAAAGTCCTTCACAATTTGGCTCCAACCTACCTTTCTGACTTTATTGCACGACTTCTTTTCATGTACCCTACAGTCCAGTCAAAATGGCCTTCTTCTTCCTCAGTCATGGCACTCTGTCTTCCATTTCTGTGTCACTGGGTTATCTTAGAAGGCACTTCCTGCTGCTCCCACCTACCTCCTTAGCTTCCTTCAAGACAGAGCAAAGACCACCTCCTGTTTGAAGACCTTCTTGATTCCCACTGTTATTAGTGCTTCCCCTACCAAAAAAAGACCTTTTGGTCTATTATTCTAGTATGTGAATGCTTTTTTTTTTTCATTTTGACTCTTCATCTAAGTCATTTTATAGTTTAGGTAACTAATAATACCTGAATTATTTCTCTCTCCCTCCCTCCCTTCCTCCCTCCCTCCCTCTCTCTCTCTCTCTCTCTCTCTCTCTCTCTCTCTCTCTCTCTCTCTCTCTCTCTCTCTCTCCCCACCGATCCATTTCTCTATCCATCTCTTCATTTCTCCATCCATCCATCTATCCATCTATCTATCCATCATCTATCATTTCTGCTTATAAAATGGAAACTCTTCCAGGGAAGAGACTATTTCACTTTGGTCTTTGTGTCTGAGTAGCACAGTACCTTGGGTAAAATGGGTGATTAACAAATGTTTATTGAGCTATCTCCAGAGAGAGAGAACTGATGAACTATGAGTGCATATTTATGTGTGTGTGTTGGGGGGGAGGAATGAGGGCTAAGTGACTTTCCCAGAGTCACACAGCTAGTGTCAAGTGTCTGAGGCCAGATTTGAACTCAGGTCCTTCTGAATCCAGGGCCAGTGCTTTATCCACTGCACCACCTAGCTGCCCCGCTATGAGTGCATATTGAAGCATTTAAAAATTTTATTTTTCTTGCCTTTTTTTGGCAATATCGTTAATATGGACATATGTTTTATGTGATTTCATATGTATAATTGATACTACATAGCTTACCCTCTCAATGGATGGGGGAGGAACTGGAGGGAAGGAGAATTTGGAATTCAAATTTTTTTTAAAAGAATGTTAAAAATAAATAAATTTAAAATGTATATTGATTGTGCAGATGATTTTTTGAAGCCAAGTATAAGCACTTAAATTTGTTTCTATTAAACTGAATCTTCTAAAATCTGATCTGTTATTCTAGCCTGACAATTTTCTTTTTTCTTTTCGGTTTCTTGACCTGTTTAGTGGTATAAGGATCTAATAATATCTAAATGAGCTCATTAATATATGCAAAAGGATTTCCCAACTATAAAGCACTAGCTATTATGAAACATCTCTGAAGCCTTTGTTTTTATTCCCTGGATCCTAGACAAATTGCCATGTGACCTTTGGCAAGATTCTGCCCTTCTCTGGGCTTTTTAAAACTGAGGGAGTTTGTTGGATTAAAAATTTGGTCCCTTCTCTCCCTCATATTCTATGTATAGTCAGTATGGAGGCCTCCCCCTCTTCTCCCAAGTGATGTCCCTGACAGAATGCATGCTGGAGAAAAGTAGGAGCATACTGTTTTCTCTCTCCACCCCCTTAACTTGGGCGTTTTGAAAATTCCCACCCTGTTGCCATAGAGAGATCCCTGTGGTCTTCAGAGAGATAATTAAAGACACATTGAGGTGCTTTTTTCAGCTCCTGCACCAGTAAGGAGAACTCAGGCATTGGTGAGAGAAAGGACGCAGCACCTTTAATGACCATATCTAAACCTGGAGTTTTTGACTAGGAATTAAAGACTGAGAGTGCCAGGGTTCTGCTCCCTGGGTATACTTAGGTGAGGACAGAGGTCAGCAGGACTAGTAGGAAAGGGGATTAGCCTAGTGAGAAGGGATCCTTGGTCTGTACTTCTTAAATTATAGCAAGTTAGAGCTTGAAGGAACATAAGCAATAATCTAGTCTAGTGGTATCAAACCAAATACAAATGGATGAAAATCACAAGTAAATATTATTTATGTTTTATTGTAGCTTAGTTAGGTGGCACAGTAGATAAAGCCCTGGACCTGGAGTTAGAAAGATCTGAGTTCAAATCCAGACTCAGGTACTTATTAGCAGTGTGACCCTGGGTGAGTCATTAAACCCTGTTTTCTTCAGTTTCCTCATCTGCAAAGTGAGCTGGAGAAGATAATGGCAAAGCACTCCCCAAATGGGGTCATGAAGAGTTGGACACGATCGAATAGCAACAACAAGAAGTATTTTATTGTATTTTTATTTATTTTGTTAAATATTTCCCAAGTAAATCTAGTTCTGGCTGCACTCAGGAGTATTGCAGGCTTCCAGGCCACATATTTGATACCTCTGACTAGTCCAACCCCCTCACTTTACATATGAGGACATTAAGGTCTTAGAGAAGTACAGAGGTGGCAGAAGTAGGAGCAAATGTCAGAGACAGGATTTAAACCTATTCCTTTTGACTCCAAGTTTAGTACTCTTTTCCCTCTAGTATGTAGCCTCTCATATTATAGTTATATATAATCAACCAATCAATTAAGCATTTATTGAGCAACTATATACCAGGTACTGCACTAGGTTCTGGGGAATCCAGAGACCAAAATGAAACCGTCCCTGCCCCTAAGGTGCTTACATTCTATCAGGGGAAACAGTGTCTCCTTTAAGACAAAGAAAGCAATGGAGGTCTTCCATTTTGCCATGGCCAAGGCTAGGAGAAATGACAGTGAAAGATTATTGTGGTAAAAGACCTGGCTACAATGATGCTGCTGCCTGCTAGGACTTCTGTAATACAGGAGGAGCCAGAATGGAGACTGACACCTGCTGGGAGCTGTGTAGACTACAATAGTGAGCATGATAGAAAGCAATCCCTAGAACCATAGGAATGACTGAGGAGGCCACAGATTGGCAGGAAGAGGAGGAAAGGGGTGGAGGTCAGGAAGAACTCCCTAAGTGTCACTGACTGACTGACTGTAAGTGCCTGACCCTATGTGTGACCTTGGGTAAGTCACGTAACCTCTGTTTGCCTCCGTTTCCTCATCTGCAAAATGGGGATAATAAAGGCACCTACCCCTTGAGGTTGTTGTGAGGACCAAATGAGATATAACTGTAAAGCATTTAGCAAAGTGTTTGCACATAGGAAGCTCTATATAAATATTAGCTATTATTATTGAGATGCTCTGTAGATCTTTGAAACAGGGTTGCTCATTGGAGGAGTTCATTATTTTCCTAGCCTTTTGTTGTGGGTTCTATTTTGCTCATAGTTTACACAGTGTTTCTTCTTGAACACTGTAAACTGTGAGCAGGACCCATATATGTATTTTTCCACGTTTCTTCAGTGGGGGCTACAAGCCCATAATTGTATCTAGCAACTTTTTTGTCATGAAAGTCTCAGACATAAGGGATATATTCTTTTAATGTTGAAGGTTCCTTCCAGCTTGGAAGGTATATGCTTTATGTATATTTCTAGAATAAATTCTAAAAGAATATAAAAAAGGACATTTCTAAGTTTGAGAAGAATGAAATATTACAAGGATAAGGAGTCTGAGGTTTTTCACTGGCTAAAATAACATACCAAAGCAATCAAACTTTGATGCTGACACACCTACATAATAAAGATAGGAATAAACCTTGTCACCTTAGTTTACCTTTTGTTCTGGCTCAAATTCATTTGCATGCAAAGCCAGAGATGATTTTGAGAATATCTAACTATAAGTTAGTTATTTGTAGCACAAAGCTTTGATCTCCTGCCAAAACATAGGGGTGGAAAAGCAAAGACTTAACCTCTGCTTGCCTTTTGTTAGCTTTGTGTCTGGACTATTACTAAAGATCTGTTAGTCTTCTTTTATCAGGGAGAGGTTGTGGTCACTATACCCGAGCCGACTGAGACATGTAGGGTGTCCTTGAAGAGGTGAGCTCAGAAGCTTATAGCAGGCAATAGCAATTAGCAGAGATTAATAGCAGCCAGAGCAATACTGGGTTCCTCACTGGTGCCATGAAATCAATGGGGACCAGAGAAGACAAGAAGAGCCCAGGGAGCAGAATATTCTGCAATGTTGCCACACCCATGAGGGAGCTAGTTCAGTGAGAGCAGTATGATGACATCACCAGAAGACATGGGTAGTTCTGTACCTCTGAAGTTGTAAATTCCCTTTTCATATGTGTGTCCTGGATTAGGAAGGGAAATTCTCTATTGTGAATTTTAATACTATCCTACTTCATTAGATATTTTTGCTTTTAGCTAATTTTTTTTTCTGGTTGGCTAGAGAAAAAGTAACTATATTGATGGGAGGATCATGAAGTATAGTTTTGAGTGGAAGTAAGCTCACAGAGTGCCTTGAATCTGGGTTAGCTAGCTATTCCATAATCCCATGTGTTATAACCAGGGAGGTGCCCCAAGTGCTACCTAAGCAATTATACCAAGCAAGGTTGATTAATTGCATCTAGAAGATATTTGCACTTTCCCTTGACTAGTAATTGGTAATGGGTGACAGGACTAAATTGTTTTCTTTTTAGTGAGGCAATTGGGGTTAAGTGACTTGCCCAGGGTCACACAGCTAGTAAGTGTCAAGTGTCTGAGGCTGGATTTGAACTCAGGTCCTCCTGAATCCAGGGCCAGTGCTCTATCCACTGCACCACCTAGCTGCCCCGACTAAATTGTTTTCTGTTCATTTGGAACTCAGTCAGATAACTGCAGGGTTTTATTTCACCAGCAAGCTTTCTGATTCTTGTCTGGTGAAACTGGTGAAACTGTCTTTCTTGGGTACCTTCTGTCCAGCTCTGTCTGCTACCGCCTGTATTCTGGAAGGACACATTATAATGCACTTTAAAATTGTATTTATTTTTCCTCAATTACATATAAACATTTAACATTTATTAAATTTTTTTTAGTTCCACATTTTCTCCCTCTCTTTCCTCCTTCTCCTTGAGAAAGCAAGCAATTTGATACAGATTATACATGTAGTCATGCAAAACATTTCTATATCAGCCTTGCTGAAAAGGAAAAAGCAAACAAAAAACCTCAAGAATAATAAAAAAGTAAATAAAGTATGCTTCAATTTGCATTTAGATTCAAACAGTTCTTTCTCTGGAGGTGGACAGCACTTTTTATCATAAGTTCTTTGGAATTTTCATGGATAACTGTATTTCTGAGAATAGCTAAGTTGTTCACAGTTGAATATTGTACAATATTGCTGTTACTGTGTACAATATTTTCTTGGTTCTCCTCACTTCACTTTGTATCAGTTCATCTAAGTCTTCTCAGATCATAAAAAAAGGGAAAAGGACCCACATGTACAAAAATATTTATAGCTGCTCTTTATGTGGTGGCAAGGAATTGGAAGTTGAGGGGATGCCCATCAATTGGGGAATGGCTGGACAAGTTGTGGTATATGAATACAATGGAACACTATTGTGCTGTAAGAAAGATTGAGCAGGAGGAGTTCAGAGAAACCTGGAGGGTCTTGTGTGGGCTGATGATGAGTGAGATGAGCAGAACCAGAAGAACATTGTACACAGTATCATCAACATTGAGTGTTGATCTACTGTGATGGACTATATTCTTCTCACCAATGCAATGGTACAGAAGAGTTCCAGGGAACTCATGATAGAAGAGGATCTCAAAATCCAAGAAAAAAAAAGAACTGTGGAGTATAGATGCTGAATGAACCATACTATTTCTTTTGGTTTTGGTCCTTTTGTTTTTTCTATTTTGAGGTTTTTCATCATTGCTCTGATTTTTTCTCTTTGTGACAAGACTAATGCAGAAATAGGATTAATGTTATTATGTGTGTATATATATATGTGTGTGTATATATATATGTGTGTGTATATATATATGTGTGTATATATATATATATATAAAACCTATATCAGATTACCTGCTGTCTAGGGGAGGGGGGAGGGAAGGGAAAGAGGGAGAAAAATCTGAAATTGGAAAGCTTGTATAAACAAAAGTTGAGAACTATGTTTACATGTAATGGAAAAAATAAAATACTTTATTAATTTAAAAAAAATAGGGGCAGCTAGGTGGCACAGTGGATAGAGCACTGGCCCTGGAGTCAGGAGTACCTGAGTTCAAATCTGGCCTCAGACACTTAACACTTACTAGCTGTGTGACCCTGGGCGAGTCACTTAACCCCAATTGCCTCACTTGAAAAAAAAAAAAAGAAGAAAGAAATATACCACAACTTGTTCAGCCATTCTCTAATTATGGACATTCTCTCAGTTTAAAATTTTTTTTAACCATTAAAAGGACTGCTATATATTATTTGTACATATAAGTCCTTTTCCTTTTTCTTTGATTTCTTTGGGGTACAGACCGACTAGTGGTATTTTTGGGCCAAAGGGTATGTGTGGTTTTATAGCCTTTTGGGGAATAGTTCCAAAGCATTCTCCAGAATGGTTGGATAAGTTCACAACTCCACCAACAGTGCATTAGTATCTTCTCCAACATTTGTCATTTTTCTTTTCTGTCATATTAGCTAATCTGTTAGGTATGAGGTAGTACCTCAGAGTTGTTTAAATGTGTGCTTCTCTAAGCAATAGTGACTTAGAGCATTTTTTCATATGACTATAAATAGCTTTGATTTCTTCATCTGAAAACTGCCTGTTCATATCTTTTAACCATTTATCAATTGGTGAATGATTCATATTCTCATTCATTTGACTCGCTTTTCTATATATTTGAGAAATCAGGCCTTTATAATAGAAACTTGCTATAAAGCACTCCCACCCAGTTTCTTGCTTTCCTTCTAATCTTGGCTGCATTGATTTTATTTGTGTAAAACCTTTTAAATTTGATGCAATTGAAATTATCCATTTACATCCTGTAATATTATCTATCTCTTGTATAGTCATAATTCTTCCCTTACCTATAAATCTGACAGGTAAAATATTCCACGGTTCCCTAATTTACTTATGATATTACCCTTTATGTCTAAATCATATAGCCATTTTGACTTTTTCTCAGTATATAGCATGAGATGTCATTCTGTACTTAGTTTCTGCTGCATTGCTTTTCAGTTTTCCTAGCAATTTTTGTTAAATAGTGATTTCTTATCTCCAAATCTTGGATCTTTGGGTTTGTCCAACACTAGATTACTATGGTCAATTACTACTGTGTATGGTTTACCTAATCTATTCCACTGTTTAACCACTATATTTCTTAGCCAGTATCAGATTGTTTTGATGATTGCCACTTTGTAATACAGTTTGAAATTTGGTACAGCTAGGCACCTTCACATTTTTTCACGGATTCCATTGATATTCTTGACTCTTTTTTCTTCCAGGTGAATTTTGTTAACATACTTTTAAACAGTAGCATGACACCATCTAAAGCATATTGGGATTGAAGTCAGAACTCAGATTTGAATGCCAGCTTGGCCTCCTACTATCAGTATCCATTTGAGGAAGTTCATAACCTCTTTGGACATTAGTTTTCACATCTATAAAATGAGGAGTCTGCACTAGATGATCGCTAAGGTCCCTTCTAGCTCTAAAGCTGTGATTTAGTACCTAGCAGAGTCTTCACTCAGAGAGTAAGCAGCTTCAACATAATTAAAAATAAGTTTCCTGGGGCAGCTGGGTGGCACAGTGGATGGAGCACTGGCCCTGGATTCAGGAGGACCTGAGTTCAAATCCGGCCTTAGACATTTGACACTTGCTAGCTGTGTGACCCTGGACAAGTCACTTAACCCCAATTGCCTCGATAAATAAATAAATCTATTAAAAAAAAAGTTTCCTTTGATAGGATGCTGCTGAATGTGGATGAAATCACATTGCATTTATTTAAAATACTATAGTTCTTATGTTTAGCTCCTGGTGTGATATCTTAGGAGAGATATCGATAAGCTGGAATATGTCCAAAGGAGGCTGTTTAGGAAGGTGAGGTGATTAGAATGATGCCATATGGGCACTGGTGGAAGAAACTAGGCATATTTAGCCAGAGAATAGCTGATTTTGTGAGAACATAATCACTATTTTCATCTGTTTGAAAGGCTGTTATATGGCAGAGAGTTTAAACTAGTTCTGTTTGGCCCCCGAGAGAATATCTAGAAATCACTGCAGGAAGCTTGAGAAAAGGAAGATTTTGATTCCATATAAAGACTTTCCAACAACTATCACTAACAGTAGACACTGATCTTTTTCTTTCTTATTCCTGTTTCTTTATTGTGTTTGAGATTAGTGAGGTTACCAGATAGTAGAGTTTTAGAACAATTAATCAATTGATCAATCACTCTGCTAGGGTCTGGGGATACAAAGGCAAAAAGAAAAAACCCTTTGCCTTTGAGCAGCTTACAATCTAATAGTGAGAGACAACATGGACATAAACAGGTATATTCAAAGGAGATACAGGGTAATTTTTGGGGGTGGGGAGATACTAAAGTTTGGGGGAATCAAGAAGGGCTTCATGTAGAGGGTAGCCTTTGAGCTGAGACTTGGAGTAAATGAGGATTCTAAGAGGTGGAAGAAAGGGGATGTAATATTTCCCAGGGATGAGGACTGGCAAAGGCTGGAGATGGAAAGTCATGTATGAAGAATAGAAAGAAGGCCAGTCTGGTTGGACAGTAACATATGGGAAGAACAACCTGAAATCATACCCAGAAACAAAGATTGGAGTCAGATAATTGAGATCTTTAAATGTCAAATGGAGGAGTTAATTGATACTAGAGGTAATAGGGAGCCATTAGAATTTATTGAACAGGCCAGATTTAGTGATTTAGGAAAATCACCTTTTCAATAGTGCAGAAGATAAACCAGAATAGGGGAGAACATTAAGTTAGGGCAATCAATTAGGAGACTATTGTAAAAGTTTGAATGAGAAGTGATAAGGGATTAATTTCAGATAGCTGATTTCTGGATCAGTGCTGGTGCCAGGGTGTTGGGTTCTAGATCAGTGATGAAACTGGTTATCTGAGTTCTGGAATGGTGAGAGTACTTCCTGGTTCATATAGATGCATTTTGTATTGGTAAGAAATTACTATTGTAAAAACCAAAAATACAAAGGCTTTATTTTCTTAGATTTTAAAATGGGGGGGGCAAGTACAAGGGAGAAAAAGAATAAATGCTTGATAACTGAAAAAAAAAGATAAAAGTTTAAAAAACCAAAACAAAAAACAAAAAACAGCAAGCCTGTTGGCTTCTCTCAAATTACTTTTCTATGTTCACAGGGATGTCCTTATCCTCATTCTTTTTGACATTATGGTAAAAGAAGGTGGAGAACCAGAAGTTAAATTTAAGGTCAGAATCTACCTCTCAATTTAGAAAAATAAACTTAAATAAAATTTCAGTTGGCCTGGAAACTCTTATAAAAACAATGATAAGAACAACAAAAAACTTATAAGAATGCCTTTGCAACATTTCTGCTCTGTTGAATTTGACTACTTTCCAAGATGGGTTACCAGCTGCTTAGGGAGGTCCAACATTTTGTTCTGTTGTTGAGCCTGTACATACAAAATTCTCTCTCATTGGACTCAGAGCCAATGAATATAGTATATTTGACTCCAAGTTTTCATGAAGGCCAAAGTCCAGGGGCCCAACAAACAGAGCCATCTCTGTGGATTAAAACCAAAAAAATCCTATTCAGTGTGGGTGGAAATAGGTATCCTCAAGAAACCAAGATATCCTCAGAGAACCAAGAGAACATTGTACACAGAGACAGCAATATTGTTTGATTAAGAACTGTGAATGCCTTAATTATTCTTAATGATATAATGATCCAAGACAATCCCAAAGGACTATCGATGAAACATACTACCCACCTCCAAAGGAAGAAGTGATATTGATGGAACACAGACTGAAGCAGGCTATTTTTCACTTTCTTTCATTTTTTCTTTTATTCAAATTTTCTTGTACAAAATGACTAATATGGTAATGTTTTATGTAATTGTACATATATAACCCATATCTGATTGCTTACTGCCTCAGGGAAGGAGGAGGGGAGTGAGGGAAGGAGGGAGGGATAACAATTACAACTGAAAACTATAAATAAAAATGTCTATTAGTCTTAAAAAATAAATAAAATATGATTTTTTTTGGTTGGATGATGAGGGTTAAGTGACTTGCCCAAGGTCACACAGCTAGTAAGTGTCAAGTTTCTGAGGCTGGATTTGAAGTCAGGTCCTCCTGACTCCAGGGCCAGTGTTCTATCTACTGTACCATCTAGCTGCCCCAATAAAATAAAATTTAAACAAAAAGAGAGAGACCTGCTCAGACAGTACAGGTATTATAATTGTTTAAATATTTTTAATAATTTGAATAATTGTCACATAGAATCACAGACTATCAGAGTTAGAAGGGGCTTTTGAAATCATCTAGTCCAACAATTTAATCTTATAGCAGAGGAAAATGAAGCCCAGACAGAAAGAGTGACATGCTTAAAGTCTCAAACAAATAACAGTAGCTCACATTTATATAGCAAATCAGTTTAAGGTTTACTCAGCATTATGTTAACAACATCTCTGTAAGGTAGATAGCACAAATATCATCCCCATTTTATAGATGAGGGAATTAAAGGTGAAAGAGGAGAGTTGACCTGGCCTATCACTCAGCTAGGAAGTGCCAGAATTAGATTTTGAACTTAGGTCTCTTGAGCCAATGGAACCTTTAATTAGGTCTAACACTCCTAGTGGCTGGAATTAGAATCCAGGTTTTCTGACTCCAAGTCTATTTCCATTTCACCCAGGAGAGAAATTGGACTGGTTTTGTTTGGCCGAAGAAGTCAGGGCCAATGGGTGGAAGTCACAAGAAACATATTTTGGATCAATATATAGAATTTCCTAATAGTCTGAGTTGCCCAACAATAGAAGGGGTAGTTCTAGTGTGAGGTGTGAGTGGGGGATGAGGTTGGGGCGGGGGCAGAACATGGAGAGTGGAATGAGATTTCTGCCACAAGTATTCAAACATTGGCTGAAAGACCTGTAGTTAGTAATGAAATTCAGTTTAGTTCAACAAGCACTTGTGTCTCTTATGTCTAAGGTACTGTGCTAGGATAAAAAGACAAAAAATCCCTACCCTTACAGAGCTTACATTCTACTGACGGAAAATGACAGATACATACGTAAATAAATACATGATAATGCATTTGGTAACATGATAATGTGAGGAGGGAGAGGGTACTCATAACTCAAGGGAAGGCTTCTTTTAATTTTTTTAATTTTTAATTTTTTTTTAGGCAATTGGGGTTAAGTGACTTGCCTAAGGTCACACAGCTAGTAAGTGTCAAGTGTCTGAGGACGGATTTGAACTCAGGTACTCCTGAATCCAGGGCCGGTGTTTTAACCACTGCGCCATCTAGCTGCCCCTGGAAGGCTTCTTTTTAAATAATATTTATTTAATATGTGATATAGGTTATACATGTACTCCAATCAAATAAAACATTTCTATATTAGTCATTTTGTGGGAGAAAAGTCAAACAAAAAAGAAAGGAAGAAAAAGAAAGTGAAAAATAGTATGCTTATGTCTGTATTCAGATACCATCATTTCTTCCTCTAGAGGTGGATAGCATTTTTCATCACGAGTCTTTTGGAATTGTTTTGGATCATTGTATTGCTGAGAATAGCTAAGTCATTCACAGTTGATCATGATACAATATTACTATTACTGTGTACCATGTACTCCTGGTTCTGCTCATTTCACTCTGCATCAGTGCATATAAGTCTTTCCAGGTTTTTCTGAAAGCATCCTGCTCATTATTTCTTAAAGCACAATAATATTCCATCAAAATCACATACCACAACTTGTTCAGCCATTCCCCAATTGATAGGCAACCCCTCAATTTCCAATTTTTTGCCAACAAAAAGAGCTGTTATAAATATTTTTGTAAAAATGGGTTCTTTTAAGGGAAGGCTTCTTATAGGAAATGATAATCTGAGTTGATTCTTGAAGAAAACCAAGGCTTAAAAGAGTAGAGGATGAGAAGGGAAGCATTCCAGGAATGGGGAAAGCCTATGCAAAGGCATGGAGATGGGAAATGGGATGCCAAGTATGGGGGAAACAAGTAAGCCTAATTGGCAGGCACACAGGAGACACAAAGGGTTTTAATGTGAAAATATCTAGAAAGGTAGATTAGAGTCAATCTGTAAAGGGCTTTAAATGCCTGCTGAGTTTTATTTTATCTAAGAGGCAATTGGAAGCCAATGAAGATTTTGGAGCAGTTAAATGAAATGGTAAGATTTATGCTTTAGAAAGAAAGATATTTTGGTATTTGTGTGGACAGAATGGAAAAGGGAAAGTTTATTATCTAGGTGACCAATTAGGAGGCTATTACAATAGTGCAGATGACAGATGATGTTTTGAATCAGACTAGAGGCTGTGTGAGTGAAAAGTAGAGGACAGATGGAAGATACACTGTAAAGATAGATTTGGTAATACCTGGCTGCTGTTTGGATAAGGGGTCTAGAAATAGTCTTATAATTAGGGCAGGGCAAATGGGGTTTTGGTCTAGGGTGCTGAAATTTGGAAGATGCAAAATTTTAAAATAATGAATGATTTCAAAAGATTTTGCAATTTAAATATTATCTATATTTATGTTTTGACAGCACTTAGAAACAACTTTGTTTGACACTTAGCAAGAATGGCTCCTTAAAATAGGAAGCTACCAGATGGCATGCTTCTATTCCTAGCCCCTCCCCACAAAAACCCCACCTTGTTCACACTCCAGGTAGGATCTTCCCCGTACTGGCCCTGCCTGTTCTCCCTTCCCCAGCAGCAACCTTTTTGTGTCTTAGTGACTCTATCAACCCTGGAGCAGTGTCTTTGGGTTTCTCCCTACAAGGAGCAATGTTGTTGGTAGAGTTTTCACCTATGATAATTGTGACCCAGGATTTCCCTTCTTGATTTTGTTTTTATTTGTTTTCATCACTTCTTATGTTATTTTTACATCATGAATTACTTGTTTATTTGAAGGTACATTCCATGCAATTAGTCCTGGGTGCATTTTTTGATGCTCACTGTGTGCCAAAACTAGTCACTATAGTGCTAAGAAGAGTGATATGTCCGGAATGACTCTGCAGTTGTGAAATCAGGATAATGTAAGGATAATGGTACCCTCAATGGAAATAGGGATGTCTTGCTGAGAGACAGGTCAAATGGAGAAGGATAATGTGTTTTGTACCTGTTTTCTTTCTTTCTTTTTGTTTGTTTGTTTGGTTTTTTTTTTTTTTTGCGGGGCAATGGGGGTTAAGTGACTTGTCCAGGGTCACACAGCTAGTAAGTGTCAAGTGTCTGAAACCGGATTTGAACTCAGGTACTCCTGAATCCAGGGCCAGTGCTCTATCCACTGTGCCACCTAGCTGCCCCTGTTTTGTCTCTTTTTGTCAGATACAGAATTTCAGGGCTGAAAGAAAAATCAAGGCTCCCCTAAATGAAACCAAACTTGAACAGCGATCTTTCTCCAGCAGACCCAAATGGTCCTCTATCATTTGCTTGAACATGTCTAGTGAGGAGAAACCTACTATCTTCCAAGGTGGTCCATTTCACTTTGGAACAATTCAAATTGTTAGGAAATATATCCTCATATCAAGCCTAAATTTGCCTCTCCTCAACTTCCACCATTTGTGCTTTGTTCTACCCTATGGGACCACATAGACAAAGTCCAAGTTCTCTCCCATATTAGTGCTCTTCAAATACTCAGAGATGATTATTATTACTTGGCACTCAGCCTTTACCCCAAGTCTTCTTTTCTCCAGATTAAACATTGTCAGTTCTTTCAGCTAGGAGGTAGAATAGTATACAGAAAGAGGACTGGATTTGGAGTATGAGCATATGTGTACAAATCTTTGCTCTGCCACATATACCCTTTGTGACCTCAGGAAGTTAATTTCATCTCTTGGAGGCCCAGATTCCTCACTGTATCAGATGAATTGTAAGGTCTGTTCCAAATCTCTCTATATTTCTATGATCCTATGAACAAATTTTTATATGGCATAATGTCACAATCCTTCCCTTTCTTGGGATGCTCTCTATAGATACTCTCTAGTTTATTAAGGTCTTCCCCAAAATGTGGCATTCTGAACTAAACACAGTCTTCTTTTTACCATCTCTCGGGGGTGGGGAATGGTAGGACTGCCCCTAGTTCCTTATACTCTGCTTCTCTTCATTAAACCTCAGATCATACTGGTGTTTTGGGACTGCCTTATCATATCACTGACTCATGTTAAGATTACATTTACTATAAAAACCATCATTTTGGGGGGGATGAACTGCCATTAAGGCTTATTCTCATGAAGTTGATTTTGAAGTGCAGTGGAAAAACTCACATTTCCTCATTAAATTTCATTTCCTTACATGCAGTCCAACCTTCTAGCTTCTAGCTTGTACCCTTAGGTACAATCCAAATTTGCTACGTGTTATGTTGATGTTTTTATCTAAGTCATTGACAAAAGGATAAACAACAAAGGGCAGCTGGGTGGCACAGTGGATAAAATGCTAGGCCTGGAGTCAGGGAGACACATCTTCATGAGTTAAAATCTGGCCCCAGACACTTACTGGTTGTGTTACCCTGGTCAAGGCACTTAACCCTGTTTGCCTCACTTTCCTCATCTGTAAAAAAGAGCTGGAGAAGGAAATGGCAAAACATTCCAGTATCTTTGCCAAGAAAACTATAAATACAGTTATGAAGAATCAGACATGAAATGACTGAACAGCAACAACAACAACAGTGAAGGAAGATCCCCAAGGCACTCTACTAGAGATCTCGGTGGGTTATACCAAGTGGCTACTGTTTGGATACACAAATATCTCATGAAGGTTGTTAAATGCTTTATTAAATCTAGGTAAATTATCTACAGCATCCTAGAATTATGTTAACATAGCAATCCTGTAAAAACAGAATAAAATTAGTCTTCCATAATCTTTTTAGTGAAGTCATATTGTCTTGTAATAATGCATTTAAGACTTTTGTTAGGAATCAAAGTCAATTTCATTGGCTGGTAGTTTGTAGACCCTACTGTTACCATCAACATCTCATTTTTCTTTCTTTTTCTGTGGGGTAATGAGGGTTAAGTGACTTGCCCAGAGTCACACAGCTAGTAAGTGTCAAGTGTCTACATCATCTCATTTAAAAAAAAAAAATCAGGACAGCTTTTAGCCCTTTTTGGTCTTACAATATCTCTCCTGTGCATGATCTTTTAAAGTTTACTGAGAGTGAGTCACTAAGATCTATCAGTTCTTTCGCTACTTAGGGATATACATCTAGTCCTGGGGACCTGAAGTCATCATAAAGGTCAGTGATTAACACATCCCTACTTAATATCTCCATATTGGTCTTGGTTTTCAACTCTTTTTTTAAAAAGCCATTTTTGTCCTGGTCTGTCTTAGTAAAAGGATCATTCTTCTTGGCCGAGTGAATGAAATCCAAATGAAAATTCAGTAGTTTTGCCTTCTTTTCATTGTCTTTTATCCTCCTCCTTTCTACCTTGAATTATGCTTTCTTTCTTATCTTTGATACTTCTCCTTTATCCAATGAGAACTTAAAAAAATTCCTCTGTCATTCTTTTCTTTGCCAGTCTCACTCAGCTCATTAGGAGCTGGAACACTCCTGACACTGTTATTGCTGGTCATATATTGTATTCATCATCTGTTACCTGCTTTTGCTTTCCATTTTTGATGTGTCTCTTTAAGTTTTGAGTTGGCTAATGAGTTTCCTGAGCATTCATATAGGTCTCTTTAGACAACTCCTCCCTTCTTTCCTCATTGGAATTATTTCTTTTGGTGTCTTCATATTTCATTCTCTTTTTTTGGCAGGGCAATGAGGGTTAAGTGACTTGCCCAGGGTCACACAGCTAGTAAGTGTCACGTGTCTGAGGCCGGATTTGAACTCAGGTCCTCCTGGATCCAGGGCTGGTGCTTTATCCACTGAGCCACCTAGCTGCCCCCCATATTTCATTCTCAAGAATTTCCTAACCTTTCTGGCTTTACTTCAAGTCATAGAATTTTGATATATAGGATTTTATTCATCCTTTCCCTGCTCCCCTTGAAACCTGTACTCTAACAATCTAGGGTTCATGTCAGATAGTCCTTGTTCTCTTCTATTCTAGTATAAATTCAAAGATGAAATGGTCACTTTTCTTTAATGGTCTGATCCTTTCCACTGCAGTAAACCAGTGTAACCTTCCTCTTGGTACACAGGAAAATTGGATACATAATAGCAGTATCTTTTATTGGTTCCTCCACATCTTGAAAAGTGACAGTATAATTAGAGTCAGCCAGTATTTGATGCCTATGGGACAGCCAAGCAGTGATGCAGGACAGGAGTTTAGGAAAGAGATTATGATTGCTACCTCTATTTGGGAGTCACCTATATAGAGCTAAGTGAACCCATGGAAACTGAGGTTACCAAAAAAGAAGAGAAAAAAAGAGGTTCTAGGATAGAGATCTTAGGGAGACAGTGATGTGCTGGAGTCAGATCATAATGCTTGTGAAAGCTGATTGTTAAATCTTCAGTGTGAACATTTATATCTCCAAAATGAGCAAATGCTACAAATCAGGACTTGATTTTTTTGTTTTATTGATCATCTAGGCTTAAGAAGGTGATTGGGGAAATGCTAATAATGCTAATTAAACTTTAAAGTGTCATACATTCTTCCTTCCTTCCTTTCTCTCTTTCTTTCTCTCTTTTCTTCCTTCCTTCCCTCCTACCCATCCTCCTGCCTGCGTTTCTCTCTTTCTTCTTTGAGAGCTGGTTCTTAAACCTTTATCAGCTCATCCCCATGGTTAGGGGGCAGGAAACAGATGATGATTCAACAAAGAAGACTGTGAAAGAGTAGTCAGAGAGGTATAAGGATAATCTACAGAGCAGTTTCACTATAGGTGAGGAAGAAGAGATTACAGAAGAGGAGGTATTCAATAGTGTCAAAATCAACAGTGAGGCCAAGAAGGATGTGGATGGAGAAGGCAAGGGAAGGGAAGAAAAGAAGGGAAGAGAAATGAAGGGAAAGTAAATGGAAAGTAAGGCAAATGGAAGAAAAAGAAAACAGAGGAAAAGGAAAATAAGAGAAGGGGAAGGAAAAGGGAAGGGAAAAAAGCATTTATATAATCCTTACTATGTGCCAGGCACTGTACTAAGACCCCCATAATAACTCAGTGAGGTGCTTGTTATTATCCCCATTTTACAAGTGAAGAAACTGAGGCACACAGAGGTTAAGTGACTTGCCCAGGGTTACAATGCTAGTAGCATCTGAGATCAAATTTGAACTTAGGTCTTCCTGACTACAAGCCCAATCCTCTATTCATTGTGCAATTTAAAAAGATAGCAATCTTGGAGAGAGTAAAGTGGTCAAAAGTCAGATTTTAAGGAGAGAAGTGAGTGGGAAATAAGGACAACCACTTTGGTGGCAATGATTGTCAACTATTTTATGAGTTTGGCTTTGAGAGGGTAGAAATACATAAGATGAACATTTGAGAGAGCAGCAGAATTGATTGAAGTCTTTTTCCAAGTTTGGGGAAGTCCCTGACATATTTGTAGGCAGCAGAATAAAAGTCATTAGATAAAAAAAATGATTAAGAATAAAAGGTGGGGTTGGGCATGATTGGAGGAATACATCTCCCAGATGAGACATCAGAGAATAACAGATTTCCCTGCAGGATAGAATTCATTGACCTCTAAGTCTGCTTATAATTCTAAGGAACTATGAATTCATTAGCTTAATCATAATTTAAGAGATACCTCAATGAACTCAGGCTACAATGGAATTTGGAACTGTCACACTATGATACAAAGGGCTTCCCAAAAGAGTTTTTACTGGCAAGCAGCTGGTTTCAGATGGAACCTATAATTAGTTATTCTTTTTTTGTAGGAAGATTTTATTTTATTTTAAAATAATGAACATTTTTATTTATAGTTTTGAGTTTCAAATTATATGTCTCCTTTCCTCCCTTTCCTCCCCTCACCCTGAGGCAGTAAGCAATCAGATATGGGTTATATATGTGCACATAAAACATTACTATATTAGTCATTTTATACTAGAGAACTTGAATAAAAGAAAAAATGAAAGAAAATAAAAAATAGCCTGCTTCAGTCTGTGTTCAATCAATATCAGTTCTTTCTTTGGAAGTGGATAGTATGCTTCATCATTAGTCCTTTGGGATTGTTCTGGATCATTGTACTGCTGAGAATAGTTAAGGCATTCATAGTTCTTCATTAAACAATATTGCTGTCACTATGCACAATGTTCTCTTGGTTCTGCTCACTTTGCTATACATCAGTTCATACAAGTCTTTCCAAGGCCTTCTGAAATCATCTTGTTTGTCATTTCTTATGGCACAATAATATTCCATCACCATCATATATCACAGTTTGTTTAGCCATTCTCCAGTTGATGGCCATTCCTTTTATTTAAAATTCTTAGGCACCACAAAAAAAGTTGCTATAAATATTTTTGTACAAATAGGTCTTTTTCTCTTTTTGGGGATATCTTTGGGATATAAACCTAGCAATATATTGCTGGATCAGAGGGTGTGCACAGTTCTATAGCCCTTTGGGCATAGTTCCAAACTGATCTCCAGAATGGTTGGATATTTTCATAACTCCACCAACAGTGGATTAGCATCCCAGTTTTCCCACATCCCTTCCAACATCCAAATATTTTCCTTTTTTGTTATATTTGCCACTCTGATAGGTATGAGGTGATACCTCAGAGCTGTTTTAATGTGCATGTCTCTGACCAATAGTGATCTAGAGCACGTTTTCATATGATTAGAGATAACTTTGATTTCTTTGTCTGAAAACTGCCTGTTCAAGTCCTTTGACCATTTATCAATTGGGGAATGACTTATATTTTTATAAATGTGACTCAATTCTCTTACATATTTGAGAAATGAAGCTTTTATCAGAGATACTTGCTTCAAAAGTTCTTTCACAGTTTTCTGCTTCCCTTATAATCTTGGTTTCATTAAGTTTTGTGTAAAAACTTTTTAATTTTATATAATCAAAATGGTCTATTTTACATTTTGTTTTATTCTCTATATCTTCTTTGGTTCTAAATTCTTCCTCTGCCCATACATCTGACAGATAAGTGATTCTATACTCTCCTAGTTTGCTTATGGCATCATCCTTTATGTGTAAACCATGTACCCATTTTGATCTTATTTTAGTATACAGTGTGAGATGTTGGTCTATACCTATTTTTCTGCTATACTGTTTTCCAGTTTTTCCAACAGTTTTTGTCAAATAATAAGTTTTTGTTCCAAAAGCTTGGATCTTTGGGTTTATCATAGACTAGATTACTACTGACATTTACTATAATGTAATTTCTCCCTATTCTATTCCACTGACCTACCTCTCTATTTCTTAGCCAGTACCAGATTGTTTTGATAATTTCCACTTTATAATACAATTTGAGATCTGGTGCTGCTAGAACACTTTCTTTAGCATTTTCCCCCATTTATTCCTGTGATACCCTTAAGCTTTTCTTTTCCCAGAGGAATTTTATTCTTATTATTTCTAGATCCATGAATTTTTTGATAGTTTGACTGGTATAGAATTAAATAAATGAATTAATGTAGGTAGGATTTTTATTTTTTATTATATTGGCTTGGCCTATCCATGAGCAATTAGTATTTTTCTAATTGTTTAGATCTGACTTTATTTGTGTGAAAAGTGTTTTATAGTTCTGGTCATATTGTCTTGGCAGGTAGACACCCAAATATTTTATATTGTCCACAGTTATTTTATTTTATTTTTTATTTTTTTAATTTATAAAGTATTTTATTTTTTTCTGTTACATGTAAAGATAGTTCTCAACTTTTGTTTATACAAGCTTTACAATTTGAGATTTTTCTCTCTCCCTCTCCTCCCTCCCCCCTCCCCTAGACAGCAGGTAATCTGATATAGGTTATATATATATATATGTATATATATATATATACACACATAATAACATTAATCCTATTTCTGCATTAGTCATGTCACAAAGAGAAAAAATCAGAGCAATGATGACAAACCTCAAAATAGAAAAAAACAACAGCATCAAAAACAAAAGAAATAGTATGGTTCATTCAGCATCCATACTCCACAGTTCTTTTTTTTTTTTCTCAGATTTGGAGATCCTCTTCTATCACGAGTTCCCTGGAATTCTTCTGTACCATTGCATTCGTGAGAAGAATATAGTCCATCACAGTAGATCAACACTCAATGTTGATGATACTGTGTACAATGTTCTCCTGGTTCTTCTCATCTCACTCATCATCAGCCCACACAAGACCCTCCAGGTTTCTCTGAACTCCTCCTGCTCAATCTTTCTTTTTTTTTTTTCCCTGTATTTATTTTATTTTATTTATTTATTTATTTATTTTAGTTCTCAACTTTTGTTTATACATGCTTTACAATTTCAGATTTTTCTCCCTCCCACCCCTCCCTCCCCCCCTCCCCTAGACAGCAGGTAATCTGATATAGGTTATATCTATATATCTCTATACATATACATATAGATATATATATATACACACACACACACACATATATATACACATAATAACATTAATCCTATTTCTGCATTAATCCTGTTACAAGAGAAAGAATCAGAGCAGTGATGCAAACCCTCAAAATAGAAAGAAAAAAAAAACCAACAGCACCCAAAACAAAAGAAATAATATGGTTCAATCAGCATCTATACTCCACAGTTCTTTCTTTCTTTTTTTTTCTTGGATTTGGAGATCCTCTTCTATCATGAGTTCCCTGGAACTCTTCTGTACCATTGCATTGGTGAGAAGAATATAGTCCATCACAGTAGGTCAACACTCAATGTTGATGATACTGTGTACAATGTTCTTCTGGTTCTGCTCATCTCACTCATCATCAGCTCACGTAAGACCCTCCAGGTTTCTCTGAACTCTTCCTGCTCATCATTTCTTACAGCACAATAGTATTCCATTGTATTCATATACCACAACTTGTCCAGCCATTCCCCAATTGATGGGCACCCCCTCAACTTCCAATTCCTTGCTACCACGTAAAGAGCAGCTATAAATATTTTTGTACATGTGGGTCCCTTTCCCCCTTCCATGATTTCTTTGGGCAAAAGACCTAAAAGTGGGGTTGCTGGGTCAAAGGGTATGCACAGCTTTATCGCCCTTTGGGCATAATTCCAAATTGCTCTCCAGAATGGTTGGATCAGCTCACAGCTCCACCAACAATGCATTACTGTTCCGATTTTCCCACAGCCTCTCCAACATTTATTATCTTCCTTTTTTGTCATTTTAGCCAATCTGATAGGTGTCAGGTGGTACCTCAGAGTTGTTTTAATTTGCATCTCTCTAATCATTAGAGATTTAGAGCATTTTTTTCATATGGGAATAGATAGCTTTGGTTTCTTCATCAGAAAACTGCCTGTTCATATCCTTTGACCATTTCTCAATTGGGGAATGACTTGGATTCTTATAAATTTGATTTAATTCCCTATATATTTTAGAGATGAGGCCTTTATCAGAAGCACTGGCCTCAAAAATTGTTTCCCAGCTTTCTGCCTCCCTTCCAATTTTGGATGCATTGCTTCTGTTTGTACAAAAATTTTTTAATTTAATGTAATCAAAATCATCCATTTTGCATTTTATAATATACTCAATCTCTTGTTTGGTCATAAACTGTTTTCCTTTCCAAAGATCTGATAGGTAGACTATTCCTTTCTCTCCTAATTTACCTATGGTATCACCTCTTATGTCTAAATCGTGTATCCATTTTGACCTTATTTTAGTATAAGGTGTAAGATGTTGGTCTATGCCTAATTTCTGCCATACTATCTTCCAGTTTTCTCAGAAGTTTTTGTCAAATACTGAGTTCCTATCCCAGAAGCTGGAGTCTTTGGGTTTATCAAACACTACATTACTAGTGTCATTTACTACTGTATTTCCTGAGCCTAGCCTATTCCATTGATCTACCACTCTATTTTTTAGCCAGTACCAGATAGTTTTGATGACTGCCGCTTTATAGTAGAGCTCCAGGTTTGGTACCGCTAACCCACCTTCCTGTGAATTTGTTTTCATTATTTCCCTGGATATTCTTGATTTTTTGTTTTTCCAGATGAATTTTGTTATTATTTTTTCTAGCTCTATAAAATAATTTTTAGGTAGTCTGATTGGTATGGCACTGAATAAGTAAATTAATTTAGGTGGTATTGTCATTTTTACTATATTAGCTCTGCCTATCCATGAGCAATTGATATCTTTCCAATTATTTAGATCTGATTTGATTTGTGTGAAGAGTGTTTGGTAGTTGTGTTCAGAGTTCCTGGGTTTGTCTTCGCAAGTAGATTCCCAAGTATTTTATATTATCTGCCGTTACTTTAAATGGAATTTCTCTTTCTATCTCTTGCTGCTGGACTTTGTTGGTCATGTATAGAAATGCTGATGATTTATGTGGATTTATTTTATATCCTGCTACTTTGCTAAAGTTGTTAATTGTTTTAAGTAATTTTTGAGTTGATTCTCTAGGATTCCTTAAGTATACCATCATATCATCTGCAAAGAGTGATAGTTTTGTTTCCTCCTTGCCTATTCTAATTCCTTTAATTCCTTTTTCTTCTCTGATTGCTAAAACTAACATCTCTAGGACAATATTAAATAATAGGGGTGATAATGGACATCCCTGTTTCACCCCTGATCTTATTGGGAAGGCCTCTAATTTATCTCCATTGTGTATAATACTTGCTGATGGCTTTAGGTAGATACTGTTTATTATTTTAAGGAAAGCTCCCCCTATTCCTAAACTCTCCAGTGTTTTTATTAGGAATGGGTGTTGTATTTTGTCAAAAGCTTTCTCTGCATCTATTGAGATAATCATATAATTTTGGTTGGTTTTCTTATTGATGTTGTTGATTATGTTAATAGTTTTCCTAATGTTGAACCAGCCCTGCATTCCTGGTATAAATCCCACCTGGTCATAGTGTATTATCCTGGTGATCACTTGCTGTAAGCTCCTTGCTAATATCTTATTTAGGATTTTAGCATATATATTCATTAGGGAAATTGGTCTATAATTTTCTTTCTCTGTTTTTGCTTTGCCTGGTTTTGGTATCACCACCATATTTGTGTCATAAAACGAATTTGGTAGAACTCCTTCTTCCCCTATTTTTCCAAATAATTTGTATAATATTGGAATTAATTGTTCTTTAAATGTTTGGTAAAATTCACCCATAAACCCATCTGGCCCTGGGGATTTTTTCTTAGGGAGTTCATTAATGGCTTGTGCATTTTCTTTTTCTAATATGGGTTTATTTAAGGATTTTATTTCCTCTACAGTTAACCTGGGCAGTTTGTATTTTTGTAAATATTCATCCATTTATTTAGATTGTCAAATTTATTGGCATACAGTTGGGCAAAATAATTCCTAATTACTGATTTAATTTCCACTTCATTGGTGGTAACATCCCCTTTTTCATTTTTGATACTGGTAACTTGGTTTTCTTCTTTCTTTTTGTAAATCAAATTAACCAATATTTTATCTATTTTATTGTTTTTTTCATAAAACCAGCTCTTAGTTTTATTGATTAATTCTATAGTTTTTTGCTTTCAATCTTATTAATTTCTCCTTTGATTTTCAGGATCTCTATTTTAGTATCTAATTGGGGATTTCTAATTTCTTCTTTTTCTAGCTTTTTAAGTTGCATGCCCAATTCATTAATCTCCTCTTTCTCTTTTTTATTCATGTAAGCATTTAGAGCTATAAATTTTCCCCTAAGCACTGCTTTGGCTGCATCCCATAGATTTTGGTATGTTGTCTCATTATTGTCATTCTCTTGGATATAGTTATTGATTGTTTCTATGAGTTGTTGTTTGGCCCATTCATTTTTTAGAATGAAATTATTTAGTTTCCAATTGATTTTCATTCTACTTTTCCCTGGCTCTTTCTTACATATAATTTTTATTGCATCATGATCTGAAAAGGATGCATTTACTATTTCTGCCTTTCTACATTTAACTATGATGTTTTTGTGCCCTAATACATGGTCAATTTTTGAAAATGTGCCATGTACTGCTGAGAAAAAGGTATATTCCTTTCTATCCCCATTCAATTTTCTCCAGACATCTATCATGTCTAACTTTTCTAGTAATCTATTCACCTCTTTCACTTTCTTATTTATTTTCTGGCTAGATTTATCTAATTCTGAGAGGGGGAGATTCAGATCCCCCACTAGTATAGTATTACTGTCTAATTCCTGTTGTAACTCATTTAACTTCTCCTCTAAGAACTTGGATGCTATACCACTTGGCGCATACATATTTAATATTGATATTACTTCATTATCTATAGTACCTTTAAGCAAGATGTAATTTCCTTCCTTATCTCTTTTAATGAGATCTATTTTTGCCTGCACTTTGTCTGAGATAAGGATTGCTACCCCTGTTTTTTTTTACTTTAGCCGAGGCGTAATATATTCTGCTCCAGCCTTTTACCTTTACTCTGTGTGTATCTCTCTGCTTCAAATGTGTTTCTTGTAAAGAGCATATTGTAGGACTGTGGTTTTTAATCCACTCTGCAATTCGCTTCCATTTTATAGCAGAGTTCATCCCATTCACATTCACAGTTGTTATTACTGACTGTCTATTCCCCTCCATTCTATTTATCCCCTTTGTGCTTTTCTCCCCTTCTTTCACCCTATTCCTCCTCACTGATGTTTTACTTCTTACCCCTGCCTCCCCCAATCTGCCCTCCCTTTTTATCACCCCCCTCTCTTTTCTTTACCCTTTTCTCCCTTGCTTTTGTCCTCCCTTCTATCAGTCTCCCCCTTTCCCTTCCCCTTTTGTTTCCCTAAAGAATGAGTTAAGGGGGCAGTTAGATGGTGCAGTGGATAGAGCACTGGCCCTGGATTCAGGAGTACCTGAGTTCAAATCCGGCCTCAGACACTTAACACTTACTAGCTGTGTGACCCTGGGCAAGTCACTTAACCCCAATTGCCTCACCCCCCCAAAAAAAAAAAGAAGAATGGGTTAAGTTTTTTTTATCCCAATGAACGTATATGTTATTCCCTCTTTGAATCAAATCTAATGAGAATAGGGTTGAAACAACGTTCACCCCTCCTTTCTTTCCCTCTATTGTAATAGGTTTTTTTTCATCTCTTCATATGATATAATTCATCCCTTTCCACCTCCCTTTTCCTCTCCTCCCCATAGACTCCCTTTTTAACCCCTTAATTTTTTTTTGTATCGTCACATCAAAGACAATTTATATTTATACCCTCTGTGTAAGGTCCTTCTCTCTGCCCAAATACATTTACAGTTCTTAGGAGTTATGAGTATTATCTTCCCATGTAGGGATATAAACAGTTTAACCTAATAGGGTAACCTTTTTTTTCTCCTCTGTTTACTTTTTAAACTTCTCTTGAGTCTTGTATGTAGAGATTGAATTTTCTATTCTGTTCTGGTCTTTTCACCAGGAAAGACTGAAAGTCCCCAATGTCATTAAATGTCCATCTTTTCCCCTGAAAGAAAATGCACATTTTTGCTGGGTAATAGATTCTTGGCTGCAATCCAAGCTCCTTTGCCTTCTGGAATATCATATTCCAAGCCTTGCGGTCCTTTAATGTTGAAGCTGCCAGGTCCTGAGCAATCCTGACTGTGGCTCCATGATATTTAAATTGCTTCTTTCTGGCTGCTTGGAGTATTTTCTCCTTCACCTGATAATTCTGGAATTTGGCTATAATATTCCTTGGAGTTTTCCTTTTGGGGTCTCTTTCAGGAGGTGATCAGTGGATTCTTTCAATGATGATTTTATCTTCTGATTCTATGATATCAGGGCAGTTCTCCTTAATAATTTCCTGGAATATGGTGTCTAGATTCTTTTTTTTTTTTTTTTTTTTTTTTTTAGTGAGGCAATTGGGGTTAAGTGACTTGCCCAGGGTCACACAGCTAGTAAGTGTTAAGTGTCTGAGGCCGGATTTGAACTCAGGTACTCCTGACTCCAGGGCCGGTGCTCTATCCACTGCGCCACCTAGCTGCCCCTAGATTCTTTTTCTGGTCATGGCTTTCAGGCAGTCCAATGATTCTCAGATTGTCTCTCCTCGATCTGTTTTCCAGATTAGTTGTCTTTCCAATGAGGTATTTCATATTTTCTTCTATTTTTTCATTCTTTTGATTCTGCTTGACTGATTCCTGGTGTCTCATGGATTCCTTATCTTCCAAGTGTCCAATTTTAATTTCTAAGGCATTGTTTTCTTCAGTAAGATTATGCACCTTTTTTTCCATTTGGCCAAGTGAATTTTTTAAGGCATTGTTTTCTTCAGTGAAATCATGCACTTTTTTTCCCATTTGGCCAGATGAATTTTTTAAGGAATTGTTTTCTGCAGTCAATCTTTGTGCTTCCTTTTCCAAGCTGCTGGTTCTTTTTCATAGTTTTCTTGTTTTGCTTTCATTTCTTTCCCCATTTTTTCTTCTACCTCTCTCAATTGATTTTTAAAATCCTTTTTGAGCTCTTCCAGGAAGGCTTTTTGTTCTTGAGACCAATTCACCTTCCCTCGTGAGGCTTCACACGTAGGCAATTTGATGGTATTGTCCTCATCTGAGTTTGCATTGGCTTCTTCCCTATTGATACAGAAGCTCTCAATGGAGAGGGCTCTTTTTTGCTTCTTACTCATTATTGCAGCTTATTTATTTATTGTTTAAGTTGAGTTGAGGTCTGCTCTGGGGGCACCAGGGTCCCTGTTTTGGGGTTCTTGTGCAGGGGTATAGGTGCTGTGTGACCGGCTTTTTACTCTGAGGCCTTTATAGGGTGTGCAGTTCGCCCCCCTGCACTTCCTGTCTGCGTGCGCTCAGCCAGGCACCCGATACCAGGGCGTGATCCCTCCTGACCCATTCGTGGCCCTCCCGACTGGTGCAGGTTGGTTTTTCCACTGTCCTTCTTGGCCACCAGATTTTTGAGCCAGGTTCCAGGGGCCTCAGTTGTTCAGCTGTGGCCCACAGCTCCTGCTGACTTGCCCCGACCCCCTCAGCACTGGGCTGCCGCCCCGTGCTGGGCCTCCCTTTTGCCCGAGTCAGACAGACCTTTTCCTGAAGTCTTCTAAATTATCTCTGGTTGGAAGACTGTGTCTCCCTGTCTCTTTGCAGGTTCTGTAGTTTAGGAATCCATCCAGATGCTTGATTTAATGTTCTTTTTGAAGGAACAGAAGGAGAGCTCAGGCAGCTTGCTGCTTCCTCTCCGCCATCTTGGCTCCGGCCCCCCCCCCCGCCGTTATTTTTGTTTTTGTTTTTTTTTTGCAGGGCAATGAGGGTTAAGTGACTTGCCCAGGGTCACACAGCTAGTAAGTGTCAAGTGTCTGAGGCCGGATTTGAACTCAGGTACTCCTGAATCCAGGGCCGGTGCTTTACCACTGTGCCATCTAGCTGCCCCTCCGGCCGTTATTTTAATAGAATTTCTCTTTCTGTCTGTTGTTGCTGGATTTTTTGGTTACATATAGCAATGGTTTTTTTTTTCCCTTTTTTTTTTCTTTTTTTTTTTTAGTGAGGCAATTGGGGTTAAGTGACTTGCCCAGGGTCACACAGCTAGTAAGTGTTAAGTGTCTGAGGCCAGATTTGAACCTGGGTACTCCTGACTCCAGAGCCGGTGATCTATCCACTGCGCCACCTAGCTGCCCCTACATATAGCAATGTTGATGATTTATGTGGGTTTATTTTGTATCCTACAACTTTGCTAAAGTTAATAATTTCAAGTAGCTTTTTAGTTGATTCTCTAAGATTCTTTAAGTATAATATTATATACAAAGAGTGATAGTTTTGTTTCATCATTACTTTTTCTAATTCAGAAAGAATTATATGTAATTGGGATAAACTAGAAGCCTTCCCAATATAATCAGGGGTGAAGAAAGGATGCCCATTATCACTTCTATTATTTAATATTGTACTAGAAATAAACATTTATTAAGCATTTACTATGTGCCAGACACTGTGGTTAGTGCTGAGGATATAAAAAGATACAAAAGGCATTCCTTGCCCCCAAAGAGGTTATAATTTAATGGGGAAATAACATGCAGACAAATATATAGCTATGTTCAGGATAAATAGGAAATTATAAACAGAAGGAAGGCACTGCAGTGAAGAGGGCAGCCCTATTCTTGTAGAAGGCGAGATTTTAGTTGAGACTTAAAGGGAGTAAGGGAGATCCGTAGTTGGAACAGAGGAAGGAGAGTGCTCCTAGAGAACTAGGGGAAATGCCTAGAGTCTGGTGATGGTGCATTGAGTAAGAAGAACATTAAAGAGGCTGATGTCACATACATGGAGGGGAGTGATGTACAAGAAGTCTGGAAAGGTGGAAAGGTTCTAGGGAGGCTTTAAAAGTCAACCAGAGGGATGCAGCCAGTGAACAGGAAGAGATTAAAGAACAGTAAGAGAGACAGGATGATAGAGAAGGAAATCTGGTGGGGAGATGGGATGGAATGGGAGCACCTGTGCACATAGAATGAGTTTCCAGCAAGGAGAAGGACCACCTCCTTATGTGAGACAGGGGTGAAGGAGTAGAAAGTTGCAGAAGGCATTTGAGTGTTGTGCAATGAGGAACAGAGAAGATAGATGAGCTCTCTGCCAATGGTCTCAATTTTTTTCAGTTAAATGTGAGGCAAGGTTTTTAGCTGAGAGGGTGGAGGAGTGGGAAGCTATGAAAAGTTTAAGGTGGGATTAAAACATTTGTAAAAGTCACTGTAGTGAATGGGATAGTGGATTGATTGGGGAAGGTATAAAAAGATTGGTCGCTCAATGTATAGAGTCCTGGGCATGAAGGTTGGAAGACTCATCTTCCTGAGTTCAAATCTGACTTCAGACATTTACTAGCTGTGTGACCCTGAGAAATTCACTTAACCCTGTTTTCCCCAGTTCCTCATTTGTTAAAATGGGGGTGCACTGTAGAAAAAAAATGGCAAACCACTCTATTATGCTTACCAAGAAAACTCCAAATGGTATCACACAAAGAATCAGACAAGACTGAAACAACTAAACAACAATGAATATTGTCTTCATGGAGTGAGGGCCTGTTTGAAATTATGTAACATAAATTTGTAGTGGACCCAGTCCACATCATTTTGTGAGCAATGGCTAGAAATTAGTGAGGCAGATTTCAACTCTGTGACAGGCAGAACCTCCTAAAAATGAGAGCTTTCCTAAAGTGGTGAGGTATGCAACAACTGAGGTCTTCACATAGAGGCTTCATAATTCCATGCAGAGGATCTTCAAAGGCAATTCCCAATCGGATTTGTCTTGAGCTTGATGCCTCTCAAGTCCTTTATAGCTTTGAAATTCTGTGAGTTTATCTTTAAGCTTGGGCATCATAAGCTATTAGGAAAGGGTTGCAATGGAGATTCATATGGCCACTGTCACAGGAGCCTGCAATCTGGGTGTAAAAATAAAAAAGGATGGTTTGAGAATGGGGCCTTCTCAGGGCTCACAAGAAAGGAAATCTTTTCTGGTTGGCATCAATAAGTATTCAGTCTGGTTCAAAGGTTTGTTTCTCATGGTAAATTATCAAATTGGCCTATGATCAAGACTCATGAAAAGAAAAGGGCAATCTGGAGTAAATTCTAGTAGCTTGGAGCCAGTTTTCTCAGAGTGTCTTCTGGGACTCACATTTAGGAAGAAAATTCACAGGTTGGAATGTGTCCAGAGAAGAGTGACTAGGATGAGCTGAGGACTGGAAACCAAACCATACAAGGATCGATTGGTTGAAGGGACTAAGCATGTTTAGCTTGGAGAATAATTTATTGTTTAGGGGGGGGGTGTGATCTTTATCTCCAAATAGCCTTATGGAAGGCTTGTTTAACGTGGTCCCAGAAAGTAGAATTAAGAGCAACAGAAAGAAAGTCTAGGGAGTCAGTCTTTGGGTCAATAGATGAGACTTTTTAATGGTTTAGTGGAAAGAGTGCTGATTCAAAGTCAAGAGACTTGGATTAATCTCAGCCCTGCCACTCATTTACTCTGTGATCCTGGCAAGCCATTCTTCTCTCTAGACCATAGATTCCTCAATTTTAAAAGAAGGGGCTTAGATTAGTGGATCTTCTGGCTCCAAACTTTGGTGGGCTAATGAATTAATTCTGTAGAGGATTCCTATTCCTTTGAAAAGCAGATTGGATTCGGTGCATTCTGTAGCCCTTTTATACCCTGGACTCTGTGTTCGAGGGATGTTTTGAATCCCATGTGCTTAAATGCTCTCCCTTATCCTCCTCTTAGCCCCAATACATTTTGTGACAGAATCATGGAAGCAAAACGAAATGATATGCTAATGAGCCTACTAATTGGGATAGCTCCTAGGAATCAAAAAGGAAAAAAAAGTTGGGCTGCATTTCCATTATGGAGTTATTAGAAGAGTCCCTCCTCCCTTCTCCAGAAAATGTAAATTTCCAAGGCTAAAGGAAAAAAACAGAAAAATAGCCAGATTCCTGGAATAGGATACAGACACCATGAATTGTTCTGTGCTGTTAGATCTGTCCTTGGCCATGTTCTGTTTTTATGAATGTTGTTGTTGTTGTTGTTTTGTTCCATGACATCAGGAAGGTGATGTCATGACTTGCAAATGAATTGGATTTAAGTGGTGGCAAGTCACCATTTTCACTCTCTCCTCCAGAGCCAGCTGGGTCCAGTGGCAAGATATACAGCAGGATGATTGGAAATGGCCCCGATGCAGTGGGAGACCTTGTCCTTTTTAAGCTAAGGTCTTTCCCAGGTCACAGTTTGTCTGAGGCAATGCCCATTATGAATGACTTAGATTTAGGCAGAAATCAGCTGACCAATCAATAAGCATTTAAGTGTCTGTTATGTGTCAGGCACTGTGCTAAGTGTTAGGGATACAAGCACAAAGAATAAAACAATTCAGAAGCTCACATTTTAATGGTGGAAATAACCAGGACATGTATGGGAAAGAGGGAATATCTTTATTCTCCTTGGTCCCAGAAGTCAGGACAAGAAGCAATGGTCAGAAATACATTTTGGCTTTCTGTGATAAAAACTCCCTAAGAAGTAGAATGTATTGTTTGGGGAAGGTAATAAATATATACAGCAAAATATAAAGTGGACAAATACAAATAAACACAAAGTTAAATAAAAGAGTGTTTGAGAGGGAGGACACTAACATTTTAAGTTGTTTTTGGGGGGGGGGCAGGCAATGGGGGTTAAGTAACTTGCCCAGGGTCACACAGCTAGTAAGTGTCAAGTGTCTGAGTTCAGATTTGAACTCAGGTCCTCCTGAATCCAGGGCCAGTGCTTTAACCACTGAGCCATCTAGCTGCCCCGGACACTAACATTTTAAAAATCAGGAAAGACTTCACCATGAAGATGAGGCTTGACTTCATCTTAAAAGGATCAGAGGGACTCCATGAGGTACGGGACAGCTAGGTGGTGCCATGTTGTACAGAACACTGGGTCAGCACGTCAAAAACAAAACAAAACAAAACAAAATAAAAAGTCAACAAGATTCCTCTTCTTCAGTTCTAGTCCAGTCTCAGATACTATCTGTGTGTTCCTGTAAAAGCCACCTAGTCCTGTTTCCCTCAGTTTCCTCATCTGCCCCCCACCCCAAAAGCTGGAAAAGGAAATGGCAAACCACTCCAGAATCTTTGCCAAGAAAACCCTAAATGGGATCAGAAAGAGTCAGACAACTGAAATGACTCAACAACAAAATGAGTCAACAGCGTGACATCAGAGCCAAAAAAACTAATGCAATATTCTGCTCTACTGATAGAGAAATATTAATCATGTCCAGAGTAAAGTCCCCCAGAATTTCATTTACCACAATACTTGGATCCAGAGAACATCTTTTTTATTTCCCAGGATTCCATTTCCCTTAAAACTGTGTGCAGAGTAATTGTATCATGAAGTAAGGATTGTGACTGAAGCTTCTGAGAAGTGAGAGGTTTAAAAAGTGGAGAGATTACTTCACTCCAATGTCAAATTGATCTTCATAAAACGCAGGTCTGACCATGTCACCCCCTTTTGAATAAACTCCAGTGGCTCTCTATTACTTCAGGATCAAATATAAAACCTTTAGTTTGGTTTTTAAAGCCCTTCATAACTTTGCCCATTCCTACCTTTCAAGGCTTCTTAAACCTTATTCCCTCTACATACTCTGCCATCCAGTGACCTCATGTGATACTCCTGATTCCAGGCATTTTCATTGGCTGTCTCCCATACCTGAAATTCTCTCCCTCCTGTTTTCTACCTCCTAGGCACTCTGATTTCCTTCAAGTATCAGCTAATGTCCTATCTTCTTCAAAAAAGCCTTTCCCAATCCTCCTTAACCTTCCCACATAGTTGTATGCATGTTCTCTCTCTTGAGCTTCTTGAGAGCAGGGACTATTTTTTTGCTTTTCTTTGCCTCCAAAGCATATTGCACCTGGCACATTGCAGGTGTTTAATAAATGCTTCTTGACTTGGTTTGACTTGGTGCAGTGTTCATTTGCATGATGCTGGGCAGTGAACCAGGGCTGTGATCAGCAAGAATGAAAGAATGAGGAAGAGAGAGAGAATGAGGCTACCATGGCACACCTCAACCCGAGTCCTTAAAGAATCCTGATTCCATGGAGCAAGTCAAGATGAATGATGAATGTCTCCCTCAAAGAGAAGGCATCCGATCTTTATGCCGGCTATCCAAAATAGAGCTGGCCATAAAACTATGCATATCTAGAGAGGAGACTTTTCCAGCTGCAACATAATAACATTGAACTGAAGCCTTCCACTAGCATGGGAGTATGTAGAAGATTAAACCAATTAGTACAAAGTGGCTGAGAATACTTCTATTGCTTGAGTTTATTCTTCTATTCACTGTAGTTAATAAATTCTTTTTTTTTTATTTATGGTTCCTGTCTGGTCTGTGATCTAGAACTGAACATGACTTTAGTGGTTTCTCATATGGGGAGTAATGTGGGGGTAAATGGAATAATAATGACTATCTAAAATGCTTGTGTGGTTCCAGGATGGAACTGGATATATGTTGGGGTACGCTGGAGACAGCTCTCACTGGCCTGAAAGAAATGGTTATTAAATTATCAGTGTGAGCATTTACACCTCAGAACTCAGCAAAAGCTACAAATCAGGGCTTGCTTTATTGTTTCATTCAATGCCTAGACTTAAGAATGTGATGGAGAAAATATTAATAATAAAGATTAAACTTAAAGATGTGTCATGAGGACATTTTTTCTTTCTGGAGAGCTGGTTGTTAAACATTTACCAGCACATTCCTGGATATGTATTATAGAAGTGGTATATAGAATGACCCATGGGATTACAGAACTTTCTAAAAAGTAGGCTAGATTGTTTGGAGAGGTAATTGGTTATCCTATCATTAGTAAATTTCAAGCACAGGCTGGATGAATAACATCAAGGCTTCTTTCTGTAACAATGGTATGTAGTTGAAGACATGACGGAGTCATGGATGGGATTTTGTGAATCTATAGTTTTATTTTTTTGAAATGCTACATAACAGTAATTTCTCACGTGTATCAATTTAGTTATAGATATATCATGGAAAATAGAACCCCAGAGTAAACTTACTCACCTCTTATCACAATTAGCCTGCTGCATGCCTTGGTATAGGTTTTCATTCCAATTAAAGAGTGTTCTGGATTATGTACAAAGGTAGTGCCAGACACCATTTTCTATAATTTAAGTAAGTTTAAATTAAGGACCATGTTTTGGTAAAATAGTAAATATGAATTATTTTAGGTTCCTGTTGGAGATAACAGTAAAGAAACTAGATAATAATGATGATTATGATAACAATGGTGATCATGATAATAACTAACATTTATATAGCATTAGACATATTGCTAGGGGGCACTTGAGGTCCAGAACAGGCTTTACTGGATATCCTCTGAGGATCCTCCTAGTTCTAAGATTCTAGGATTGTATGATTAAGTTAGGAGAAAGGGCAGAAAGTTTTGTTATGGTTTAACATGGGTCAAAGAGCACCCTATGCCTTTTTTTTTTTTAATTTTTTTTTTTTTTAGTGAGGCAATTGGGGTTAAGTGACTTGCCCAGGGCCACACAGCTAGTAGTAAGTGTTAAGTGTCTGAAGCCGGATTTGAACTCAGGTACTCCTGACTCCAGGGCTGGTGCTTTATCCACTGTGCCATCTAGCTGCCCTCTGTATCTGTAAGAGAAGTGTCTCACATTGACCAATCTTATAGATCAATCAAAAACCTCATGAATCCTTTACTATATGCTCAAATTTTCTTTGAGTTTACATGGACTTCAAGTTATGGGATAGAATGTAAGGCCTTCTAGAGACATTAGGATATAGAATTGGGGTGTGTTTGTCTGGATCTATGATTTAGTTGGAGAAGGAAGTTCTTAGTGAAGAAACTCTCTCAACCAATGCAGATGGGCAACAATTCTGCAAATTATAGTCCTAGAAAACTACCTAGAGTAGAGTAGAGAAGTTAATAAGCCCAGGATCACACAGCCAGTATGTGTCAGAGTTCAACAAAAAGATAGATAGATAGATAGATAGATAGATAGATAGATAGATAGATAGATAGATAGATAGTCTTTATTTGGCTTTTAAGATCCTTAAGGAATTTAGATATTCCTTATTGGGGGAGGAGGGAACACAACACATAAAAGTTGAAAATCAGGGGTGATGGTGGAGAATAGGTACTTTCCTTGGGCGGAAGGTGAAGAAGTAGGCTGGGCAATCATGGGCTGAACTGGCCTTGAAATGAGCATTACTATCATGGGTACTTCTTCAAACAGATGTTCCAGGGACAAACTCAGCAGATGGAGGAGGAGGCCATCAATGTGGAGTCATTGCTAGTATGAGAAGGCCACTGGGACAGAGGTTAAGAGGTTGTCCAGAGAATAGAGTCAGGACTTTTACCTGATTCTGAGGTTTGGTTTCAGTCTTCTATAATACACTATCTTGAACAGATTATGCTAAAATGAAACACACACACACACACACAAATTAATTCTAACATTATATAAAGTGTTTTCAAAAATATGAAAAGAAGGGATTCTTCCTGTAAAAAAAAATTGGTAGGGGGCAGCTAGGTGGCACAGTGGATAAAGCACTGGCCCTGGATTCGGGAGGACCTTAGTTCAAATCCGGCCTCAGATACTTGACACTTACTACCTGTGCGACCCTGGGCAAATCACTTAACCCTCATTGCCCTACCCCCCCCCAAAACACCCCCCAAATGGGGGCAGTTAGGTGGCACAGTGGATAAAGCACTGGCTTTGTATTCAGGAGGACCTGAGTTCATATCCAGGCTCAGACACTTGACACTTAATAGCTGTGTGACCCTGTTCAAGTCACTTAACCCTCATTCCCCCCCCCCCAATTGGTTTTGATACCTAAACCAGAGGAGGGCAAAAGAGAGAAAGAAAATTCTAGATTAATATTCCTAATAAATACCAATACAAAAAATAAATAAAAATTTAAAAATAATTTAATTGGATTTATAGTATGCAGATTTGGTTCAATATTGGCAAAACTATTAACATAATAATAGTCCATATTAAAAACCCAAATAATTAAAGTTCCATGATTATAACACTAGATGCAAAAAATACTTTTGGCAAAATACAAAACCAATTTCTATAAAAACATTTAAAATTATAGGAATAAATGAACTTTTCCTTAATATGAAAAATAGTGTCTCTCTAAAACAGAGTTGACATTATTTAAAATGGAGACTTCCTAGTAAGATCAGGTGTAAAGCAGGGATGGCCATTGTTACCATTATTGTTTGATGTAGTTTTATAAATGCTAACTATTGCAATAAGTTAAGAAAAATAATTTGAAGGCATAAGCACAGGTAAAGAAGAAACAAAAAAATCAATTTTTACAGATGACAAAATAGGCTACTTAGGGAACTCTAGAGACTCAACTAAAATAATAAATTAATCAATATACCAGATTAGAGAATAAAAATACATAATCCAACCTTTCCGTATATTGCTAACAAAACCTAGGAGGAAAAACTAGAAAAGAAATCCATTCAAAATAATTATAAAATATATAAAACATTTGGGGGTTTGCCTATCAACACAAATAGGAGTTATATGAATATCACTCCAAAATGATTTTTTATAGAAATGAAGACAGACTTAAATATTTGGAAGAATATTAATTGCTCATGGTTGGGCTTTGCTAATATATAATTAAAATGATAGTACTACCTAAATTAATTTACTTAATCTGTGCCATACCAAATTATCAAAAATTTAATAATGATAGCATTTATATAGTGTTACAAAGATTACAAAGTGTTTTACATATGTTATCTTATTTGATCTTAACAACCTTCTGAGGTAGGTGCTATTATTATTGTCATTTTATAGATGATGAAACTAAGGTTGAGAGAGGTTAAATAACTTGTCCAGGGTCACATAGCAAGTAAATGTCTGGGGAGGATTCAAATTCATATTTTCATGGCTCCAGGACTGGCGCTCTATCTACTATACTACCCATCTGCCTCCCTGAAGATGATTACCAAATTTCATCTGGATGAACAAAGGGATTAAGAGTAAGAAAACTGGGAAGACATATATGAACTGACGAAAAGTGAAGTGAGCAGAACAAGGACAACCTATGCAATGGCTACTACATTGTTAACAGCAACAACTTTGAAAAGCTTAGGAACTCCAATCAATTCAAGGATCAACTGCAATTCCAGAAAACTGATGATTTAGCATGTGGGGACCAATTTTTAATTAGGGAGTGCTAGCTAAGTGGCTCGCCGCAATATTGGGACAAGGAAGGAGACCGGCAGCCTCCCTCAAAACAGAACAAGATTTATTTTAACAAGAATGAACTTAAAAAAAAACAACACAAACAGGATCAGTAGGATCAAGGGAAAGGAAATAAAATGGGGAAAGGGAAATTATAATACCTGAAAAAATACCACCGCCCAGAAATCAGCTGAAAATACACAGCAGAATGCCCGTCGCTTTCCAGCTTCCACCTAGAATGCCCAATTCTCCTCCCCCAAACCTAGAAACACCTCACACAGTCCCAGCCAATGGGATGGCCGCTCTGACAGTCACATGACTGCCCTCACTAGGCTTCCAATTATTATAATTTTGCCAGGCCCATGTAGGCATCAGCGAATGGTGATGAGGTGAGGTGCCAGAGTCCTGGCAATGGCTATAACCAGTGGGTGGAGCACCGTGTGGTTTGCGGAGCCCCAGGCCAGTGCGCACTGAGGCATAAAAACTTCAAATAACAATTCTTTACAAGCATATTTCCCATCATTTGGCAGAGAGGTGATGAACTAGAGGTGCAGAATGGGACATGAATTTTCATATGTGGCCAATATACCAATTTATTTTGCTTGACTTGATTTATTTGTTTTAAGGTAACATTTTTTTTTAAGAGGAATGGTTGGGAGGGTTATGGAGGCCTAGTGATAGCGATGCTCTCTTTCCAAGAAAAAAGAAAGAAAGAAAGAGAAAGAGAAAAATAAAAAAGAAAGAAAGGAAAAGAAAATCAATGAAAAACTTTAAAAATACACAGAAGGAAGTTAAAAGTGAGATACAGATAAGCAGGACAGCTTTGGAACCAGCACATATAATATATATTTGTGGCTTCAATATACCTGCCCTTTTTTTCTTTTTTTGTATGTGGAAATATTCATGTTTATAAATGTCAAGGTCAAATAACAAAAAATAAATAGTCATATCTGAAACAACAACAACAACAACAACAACAACAACAAGAAAACAAAATAAAGACTACAAGAGCTGAGAGATACCTTACAACTGAAAATGCTAGAGGTGGGAATAGTGTTAGAAAGTATATCCTACTGTTACATGTTATAAGATCCCTTTCAGTTCAAGTCGTTTATGTTGAATGTTTAAACATAGAATGTTTTAAATCTCCTAGTTCTAACATTCTAAGCTCTATGTTCTAGCATTCCATGTTTTTTGGTTCTTTCTACATCTAAAATTCTATAATTGATATTACAACTTGGTATGTTCTAAAGTCTTTTCTAGTTCAGACTGGGATTTTGTGAGTCTCTAAATCTGGATTTTCCATAGTAAGACAAACCTCCCTTTCTATCCCAGAGCTAGGAAAGGCAATTCCCTCCATGAATATCTGTTGTTCCTCCTTGCAGCAAATCTATCCTGGCCCAATAGAGTTGTATGGTTTGTAGATTCTTAGTTCCATGTCTTTAATCCATAATGACTTCTTGGTTTTGAGGGTATCTTGGATAGAGGTGGAAGCATAATGATATGATTTTCTCAGTCTTCTGCAGAATTGTGTATGTGGTGAAAAAATAATTTTCAGGAAAGGCATCTTGTCCAAGAAATTAAATCATCTTCCTTAAGTATGACTTTTCAGTAAGTTTACATGCCAGAGGTTGCCTGACTAAAATTTCCAGAGAAAAGAAGTCATATTAAGCTCCCTTCCCATTTCTTCCTGGGAACTACTATTTATATGCAGGGAAGTAGAGTGACTTTTGAAATGGATTCCCATTGTGTGTGTTTTTTTTAACTAATTAATTTTAGGTGTAGAGTTCATCATGTCATTTCTTCCTTTGGAAATGTAGACAAAAAAAGGGAATGGAAGGAACCATAGACCAAGAATCAGCAGACCTAGGTTTTAATCTCAATTCTTCCATCAGTTCTGTGTAGAAGTCTTTGCTGGTATCTTTTCTTTTCATATTACCTAAATATCTTCTGGTATCCTTTTGCTGCCTCTCCCAGAGAGTCATTCCATATAACAAAGAATACTTTTTGAAGAAAAACTAATCAATACATTTAAAACAACTGGTAACATATGTAACAGTCTACCCCTGTGCTCTACAAAAGAGTTGGGAGGGTTGTCTTCTCAAATCTCTTTTTTGGAGCTATGTTTGTTTTGTTTTGTTTTGTTTTGTCTGTGATTTTGCAATATTCATTTTAAATTCTTTTGTGTTTGTTCTTTCCATTTACATTGTTGTAATAATTGTGCATCATATTTTCTTGGTCAGCTTCCTTTACTTTGGATAACTTCATGTAAGTTCATCTTACTCAGTGAATCTCAAAGAATAATAATATTTCATTAAATCCATGTGCCACAACTTATTTAGTTGTTGCCCAGTTGATGAGCATCTACATTGTTTCCAATTCTTTGTTCCTATAAAAAGTTCTTTCAAATATTTTGGTATGTAGGGAGACTTTCTTTTAATCAATCACCTCTCTGGGTGGCTAAAAGTGGAGCCTCTGGATCAAAAGATAGGGACAAAGAACCAAAAAACCAAATATTTTATTCATAAACTACATGGTGGCCTTGGTGGGGAGGGAATGCCTCTCACCAAATATATAGTTATTCCTCCTATATTGCAAGGATTAGGGGTGTCTGTACTCTTCCCATCAGGAATATCTGTGTAAAAAATTTTGGCCCTCCCTTCACACCAGAGACAAAAGTCTGAATTTCCCCCCCTTTTTTGTGGGATGCTTGCTTATATTACCTTATTGTAAAATTTGGGTTAAATATTTGGTCATAGGTTATATTATATAATACTATAAATATATTGTATGAATTTCTGAGTTTCTAAACTTTTTCTGTGTCATCGGTTGGCCTTTGCATGTCATTGTGGCTTCCACAAAATTCCCTCAAATTCCCATTTAATTTCTTATGCTGACTTGTAATATATCAAAACCATGATGGGGAAAATTGCAATGTGGAAGGGCTAACTATAATCAGTCAGAAAGAAATCACTTGAACAGAAGAAGGCAAACCAAGGGATTAAGCCAAGAGAGGGTAGAGACTAACTAATGCCATTTTGAATGCCTCTCAGTTCCAATCAGAGTTTCTTACTCATTATGTGGTCAATAAACGAACCAGTCTACATATACTCCAAAATCTGTCCAAGTAATTTTCATTATACGACATTGTTACTCTCCTGGAAGCAGGTTGCTTAATCTCTTCCTAGTAAGATATTGCATTTGAGACACTCTTTGAATGCTTCTAAGGACTGGGTTCATTGGTCAGTTGACCCCACCTACTATTCTTATCATATCTGCATTTCACAATTATTTTCAATGGAATTTCCTTTTCTATGATTGCATCTTGGGTTTTGTCATTTTTATATAAAAATGTTATTGATTTTTGTGGGTTTATTTAGTAGTTTGCAACTCTGCTGAAGCTATTAGCTGTCTTGATTAACTTCCTGGCAGATTCTCTAGCATTTCCTAAGTAAACAGTTATGTCATCAGCAAATAGGAAGGTATACCTTCTCTTTGCTTCTCTTTATGCTTTCAATTCCTTTTTCTTGTCTGGAAAGTCCCTTTCTAATGGAGATGTTTAGGGTGGAGAAGAGAAGATAAGGTAGAAATGTTGTCTTCAATTTTAAAGGGCTATTATGGAAAAGAGTAATTAGACTCCCTTTGCTTGGTTCCAGCAGGCAGAAGTAGGAGCAAGCAGAGAGGAGCTTGGGATAGGGGCAATGAGAGCTATACAAAAACAGAATGGGTCTCCTCAGGCAACAGTGAGTTCCCTTTCACTGGAGTAGAAGATGTCTGAACACTTATCTGGAATATTCTAAAGGAGATTCCTTTTCAGGTAGGGGTTGGACTAGATGATGTTGCCTGGCAGCTTATCTGAGATCTTATGATTCCATGATTTTCTCTGGACTCAAGTTCCCAATTCTGTAAAATGGTGACAACAGTTCCTTTCTAATCTCCTTCCTAAGGCCATTATGGGGAAAGAACTTTTGTTTTCTATAAAGTCCTCAAGAAAAGTATACAAGGATTGTTATTATTTCACCATTTAAACTCTCTGTCTAGGCTCAAGATATTTACTGTTGATTAGGAATAGTGGTTTCTTTCCTGACCTTCTAGCAAGACTCATTGTTTTGTAGATTGTTAGAGTTTAAAGAAACCATATATCATTATATCATGTTATATTATGTTATTCAATCTAATCTATTAACTCTACAGATAGAAAAACTGAGACTCTGAGAAGGGCACCTCAGATTATCTCATCAGTGTCAGAGCCAAGAGCAGAATTCAGGTCTTCAGATGCCAAGGGTGGTGCTGTTTCCAGTGCATTATGCTACTCATTTCCAGCTCTGCCTTAAATTGCTTCAACCTCCTTGCTTAAGGCTCCTTCCTTCCTTCTCTGTATGCATCTTAGTCTTACCAACATGCAAAGCCCATTTCATTCTGTGTCTTCTCCATGAAACGTTTCCTGACTACTTAGCTCAGCTTTCAAGTCAAAGGACCAGAGAATATTAAAATTGGACGGTACTTTGGAGCACATTTAATCTAGCCAGCTCATTTTGTGGAGAAGGAAACTGAAATTCAAGGGAGTATAATGAGGGCCTGGCCACTGCGGTTCCATCCTCAGAGCATGCACAGTGTGCTCTGCCTAATGCCAGTTCATTTGGAAGGGACTCGGGATCCTGCTTCCAGAAAGACATGATGTTAGGCACTGAAAGGACTCTGCTCCTTAGTTAAGAGCTATTTAGTTAAGGAAGTTTGGTTTTGATTTGCTCCTACAAAATTACATGCTCTCAAATAGAGATTAAAATGATTTTTAATAGAATATAATAATTAAAGGAAAGGTAAAAGCCTATCAGTTTTATAAAGAAAAATATCCAACACAGCCTGCTATGATCACACATAAAGCAAATCCTGCAAATATATATACATGTATATATAATGAGCAAAGAAAACATCACCCAATGGGGAAAAAACAACAACTCTCCATTCATTGTCTGGGGAACCCCTATTCACAGTCTTTGAGTCCTGATCAGGAGGGTCCCAGGCAATGTGTCCACCCCTGGGGTGAGATTCCCAAAAGAAACAGAAAATAAAACCATCACCAAGTCAGGAGAGCACCAACATCTGGATTTTTTCTAGCTGGGGAGTCCTGGTTTGTAGCCTCCAGAGTCCTGATTGGGAAGGTCCCGGGGTGATGTGTCTGCCCCTCGGGTGAGACTTGACTACACTGGGGAAGGGCCAAGCTTAAAAAGTCTGAGAACAAAGAAGGCTTACTGCCAGGAATATTGGAATAGTGTCATTCTTTACATAAAGTCCCAGGAGGGGGCCAACCCTGCAAGGACCCCAGAAGAATTGATATTGATTCCTAGGAATGGCTAGTTCTGGGAATTCAAGGGCAGTTTAACTAAGTGCAGCCTTGAGGGCCTGGCCAGGGTCCATCAAGGTTGTTAACCTTCTTGTTTTCATGCTGTTCCTGACATAAACATACACTGTGGAGAGTTGAGTCACACTAAAGATAATTTGGAGGTCATGAAATTCAAGTCACATAAGGGTGAACTGGAGGTCATTTCAACTAGGCCTCTGCCTGGATAATCTTATACTAATTCATATATTAATTCATATATGAATATTTCAAGAGCCTGCATAGGTATTCTGATAGTTTCCAATTCCATTACTAGCCAAAGAGAGGAGCCTTTTGACTGGTTGTTGAGTCAGAACCGAGGATCCATTCAAAAGGCACCAATTAACTAAGGCACTTCTTCTTTCCTGCCTGATTGTGTTCAAGTAGGGAGACAATAACTATCATAAGCTCTTGGTGGAAAGAGAGGCCTCACACCATTATGTCTCCACTAGGGCCACCACCATGTGGCCATTGAGCACATGGGACTGCTGTTGCTTCTGTCTCAGACACGTTGCTTCTTCTTATTTTTAGGTGAAGGAGTTCTGGATGGCTATGGCTATGTGAGCTTTAAAAGGCTGCAATGGCAAATACCAGAAGTCTAAGAGCTAAAAACTATATTAGGATTTTTCAGAGGCTGACATAATCCTGAGGAGTGACTTTCTTGACTCAGTGGTACCTGAGACACAGACTCATTCAGTTATTATGCTATGTTTAGAAATGAATTTGATGGGTCAAATGCTTTATAGAAACTGCTTTAACTGAGGGACTGAGGCAGTATGGAAAAAAATGTGCCTCCACTTGTTGGGGGTAGAGTAGGGGGAAGATATTTATGCTTCCATTCTTGTTATATATTTTCAGTAAATATCCCTTTGTTTAAGCCAATTGAAGTCAGTTGGTTAAATGATATTGGGGCTCTAATAATCAGGGGTTGATACTGGGATAACATACTGGGAATGGGGTTTCTAGTTGATAGCATTAAAAAAGACACTCCAGGGCAGCTAGGTGGCACAGTGGATAAAGCACTGGCCCTGGATTCAGGAGGATCTGAGTTCAAATGTGGCCTTAGACACTTGACACTTACTAGCTGCATGACCCTGGGCAATTCACTCAATCCTCATTGCCCTGCAAAAATATAAACAAACAAATACACAAACAAATAAATAAACAAACAGATAGATAAATGAATGAATGAATAAATACATAGATAGATAAACAAACAAATAAATGAACAAAAAAAAAAGAAGAAAAAGACACCCCTATTCCCTCAGAGGTACCTCTAGAACTCTGAGATCAAGACATAGGCTTGATTAGTCATTGGACTTATCTATGGGAATGGGAGTTGTTATAGGGATCTTCAGAATGTACAGAGGAATATGTAAAAAGTATGTGTGTGTTTGGGGAGTGGGATAGTCAGGTACAGGGTAGCATTGTATATTAGGAAAAGAAACTCATTTGAGAAAATTCAGGAACTGGAATGGGGAAGCACAGTGGAGGGCATTCAAGTAGAAATCAGGGAAGCAAATTAACAGAAGATGTATTATCATCAGAATACACTATAAGCTATTTGGGGAGAAAAGAATAGATGAGTTTGACAAGAAAATCACAAGACTGGTGCAAAGACATGATATAGGGGGATTCCAGTTATCCAGATACCTGCTAGAATTCTCTCTGCCAAAAGTAGTTTATTTTACTTAATGATAATTTAATCCTTAAAAAAGGTGAAAGAACCAATAAAGAGAAATTCTATTCTGGAACTTATATTAGGATTGGTTGAAGAAATGGGAAATGTTGACCCTGGAGAAGAAAGGATGGTGGGGTAAGGGAGAAAATAATATCAATCTTTTTGTATTTGAAATACTATCACCTCGAAGAGGCATTTCCTGCCATTTCAGAAGGCATATTGGGGGATTGTGGGTGGAAGTTACAAAAGGATAAATTTAGGCTAATGTAAGGATTTCCTAATAATTAGGACTATCCAAAAGTAGAATGGGCCAACTGGGCAGATAATGGGCTATCTTTGATTGGAAGTCATCAAGTAAAGCCTAGATGAACAGTTGTCATGTATGTCATAGAGGTTTGCTTTTATTTAACTTGTGATGGTTAAAAATAATTCCTATAGACACATGTTTTGGGTAAGCGTATCAATTTCTAATGGTAAGAGATTGACCAAGTGTCTCCTTATCTTTCTGTGGTCCCAAGAGAGCCCATGGCTACCTGTCCAGGTTTTTTATATGAGTTGGGTCATTATACATCAGTCATATGTAATTGGGTCATTATAAATCAATCAAATCTAATTGGTTCATGTAATTGGAGGCAGATTATATTAAGATGAAGTCCAAGGATGACATCAGAGAAAGGAATGCAAGTCCCCAACTCAAGCTGGTCATGGCAAAATTCTTTCACATAGGTGTGGTTTAATCTCATCAGTTAGTCCTTGGGCTATCTAGACAAAAGGATCAGACTCATTTGTGGGCTTGAGTCTGGTTTGACCAGATGAATCTTACTTTTAGGGAGAACTCAGACCTTTAGGGGGGGAGGGACAAAGAACTAAGAAAAAAGGGAAGCTCTCTGGGTGCCCTAAGATATTGATTATTAATAATTATTTCTCACATTGCCCTGAGTATGAGTTGGATTAGATGGCCACTGAGGTCCCTTTCCACTTTCAAATTCTGTGATTCTGTGTGAGGGGAAATAGTAAGGAGCAGAATGTGCATTTCAACTCAGGTCCTCTGACTCAACTCCTGTGACCTTTCTATTACACCACATTGCCTCCTGTCTTTACTCTTTCCTTAATATGTCATTTCATCTTGTTACCAATCAGTTACTATGTCCTATAGAGCTTGCCTCTGAAGTTTCACTAACATATTTTTTCTGTTTCCTGTAGATCACTGCTGGGATTACAACCCTGGCACAGACCCTTCTGATAAGAAAGGAAACATCTACTGAAATATCTTCCTAATAGGCCTCCTTGTCTTAGTCTCTCCCTAGCCAATCCACATATCTCCACTGTTTTTGGCTAATTTATCTTATGTATAGAACTTGCCACCAGTGAATAAGCATTCATTATGCTTATTTATTACTAACTTTATTATCAATATGTGCTGGCTAGATGGCACGGCGGATATAGTGCTGGGTCTGGATTCAGGAAGACCTGAGTTAAAATCTGGCCTCAGACACTTACTAATATGTGACCCTGGATAAGTCACTTCACCTTTTGCCTCAGTTTCCTCATCTGTAAAATAAACTGGAGAAGGAAATGGAGAACCACTCCAGTATCTTTACCAAAATAACAGCAAATGGGGTCACAAAGACACAGCTGAAACAAAACAACAACAACAACAACAATTAATATGTGCCAGAAACTATGCTGAGTACTGAGCATACAAAGAACAGCAGATTATCTCTATTCTCAAATAGCTCACATTGTGGTGGTTCATGTTCCTTCCTTCCAAGTAAAATTTAAACCTCTCCACCTGGCATTCAAGGCCCTTTTCAATCTAGTATGATGCTACTTTCCCAAACATATCCCATATTAATTTCTTTCTCATACTCTATATTTCAGCCAAAAGGAGCTACTCTGCAATCCCTAAATATATTCTCTGCTCTCTTGACTTAGTTCCTTTGCTTGGACTGTTTTCTATGCCTGGAATGTTGTCCTTCCCTTTCTTTACCTATTATATCTTTATACATCCTTGACAGCCGGGCTCAAATAAGTGCAATAGCTCTGCCTTATCAAGTCAATAAGCATTTACTGAGTACTTAATTTTGTACTAGCTAATGTACTAAATGTTTAGGATACAAAGACAGGCTATAAAACACATTCTCTCCACCCAAAGAACTTACATCCTAATGGGGGAGATGACAGGCACATAAAGAACAAGGTGGATACATAATGGATATACTATGAGAGAGGAAGCCATTTGTGGCTGGGGAGAATGAGAAAGGGTTCTTAGAGAAGATAAGATTTGACCTGACTCTTGAAGGAAATTATGAAGTAGAAGTGAATGAGTGGAGTATTTCTAGTGTGTGTGTGGGGATAGCTAATGTAACATGAGATGGAAACAATATCATGCTTGAGGAACTAATTGCAAGTAGGGCAACATTGTTGGAATGTAGGGTGTGTTGAGGAAAGTACAAGAAGACTAGAAAGATAGGAAGGACCCAGTTATAAAGAGCTTTAAATGCCAGACAGATGAGTTTATGTATGATCCTGAAAATAATAGGGAACCACTAGAGCTCATTTTGCAGGCAGGTAGATGGTTTCAAGAAAATCACCTTGGCAGCTGATGGAGGATACATTAGAGTAGAGAGAGATTTGAGGGAAGAGATTGGTTACAATGCTATTGTAGTAGCCCAGGTGAAAGATGATTGGCTAGAACTAGAGTTTTGGTTAAATGATGCAAGACTAGAGCTCAGGAAAGAGATTGGGGCTGCACATATGCAGACATGAGAATCATCTCTATAGATGTGATAATTGAACCCAAGTGAACTGGTGAGATCATCAAGTGAGATAGTAAAAAGCGAGAGAAGGAAAGAAGCCCAGGAAATAGTCTTAGGGAACACTCACTGTTAGTGATATGACATAAATGATAAATCAACATAGGAAACTGAGAAGAGTTAGTTGCACAGACAGAAGGAGAAGCAGGAGAGAGTGGTATCATAAAATTCTAGCAAGGAGAGACCATATAGAAAGAGGTGATGAATAGTGTCAGTTGCTGTAGAGATATCAGGGAAGATAAGGACGGAGAAGTCATTTGATTTGGGAATTATGAGATCACTGATAATTTAGGAGACTGCAATTTCAGTTCAATGAAAGAGTCAGAAGTCAAACTGCAGAGAGTTTAGAAGAGAGTGAGAGGAGAGTAATTGGAAGCACCTAAGGTAGATATCTATCTAAAGGAGTTTAGAGGCAGAGAGATATAGAATAATATCTAGTGGGGATGATAAGATTAAGTGAAGATTTTTTTAAGGATGGAGAGACATGGGCATATTTATAGGCAGCAGGGAATTGGGAAGGCATTTTTTTCTAGACATTTTGGGAGGGAATGGGATCAAGGGCACATGTATAGGGGTTGGTTTTGTCAAGAAGAAGAGCCATCTCTTCTTCTGAGACCAGAATTAAGGAAAAGACCATAGGGGCAGATATCTGAATGATGTGAGATATGGTTATTGTTATTGTTGTTTGTCCTTTGTATATCCTTGAAGAGGACTATGACATCGGGGGTGATATCATGACTTGCAGTGAATTGGATTTCAGTACAAAATCACCAACCTCACTCTCTTCTCTGTGAGATAAGGCAGAGAGGGGAAAGGAGAGTTCTCAGAGAAGGCTCAATTATTTTGGTGAAATATGAGACAAGTCCCTTGACTGACAAGGTAGTGGGTAGAACTCACATGAGAGGTTTAAGAAGAGACAAGAAATTTTAGAACAGTTACTGTAGGGAATAGGATAGCAAATTAATTAAAGGGGAATAGAATATTTGCCTTGCTATATCAAAGGCCCATTTGAGATAACATAAATTTGTAGAGGACCCAATCAGCATAGTTTTATGTTTTTTTTTTCCAACTCTGGGCAGCAGCATGTGAATAGAAGAGAAGCAGGCAGGTAGTAGGAGCAATATAGGGTTGGGATTCAGCAAGGCAAAGTTAGGACAAAGGGCAAGACATTCTAGAGTGGAGGATGGTGTAGAGTTGCATTGGTTCGTTAAGGGATAGAGATAGGGAAGGAGGAGAGTTTAGCCGGTATAGCCTTAGAAAGAGCTGAGGAGTAGAGGGAATAGAGATAACTGTGAGTATAAAGAATAGGACGAGCAGTTTTAAGACATAGGGAAAGATGGAATGAGAAAAGTTTATGATCAGATTAAAGAATTTTGGTGTCTGTGGATGATCCATAAGATTTTTGACACGAGATCCTTAATAAATGTTCATGGAATTGAACTAAATTCTAGGTTCTATGAACATGAGCTTAAGTATGTAGGAAAATTAGACAAAAGGCCCCATGTGAGTAAAAACATTAAATCTGTGTGTTTCTGAAAGGAAAGACAAGATTGTCATCAGAAAACCTAAGGGAATGACAGGTTCCATGGTCAAAAGGAATCTCTTGCTATGCAAAAAAATAGACCTGAGAAGCTATAGCTAGACCTTTTCTAGGAAAGACTGCCCAATTGTTTTCCATAATGGTTAAGTCAGTGCACAGGTCTATCATTAGTTCTAATGTGCTTTAAAAAACAACAATAGCAACAACAAATTTTTATTGCCCCCCTTATTTTCTCCCTCTCTACCCCCACCCCTCTCTCTTTTGGTGGGGCAATGAGGGTTAAGTGACTTGCCCAGGGTCACACAGCTAGTAAGTGTCAAGTGTCTGAGGCTGGATTTGAACTCAGGTCCTCCTGAATCCAGGGCCAGTGCTTTATCCCCTGCATCACCTAGCTGCCCCCACCACCCTTATTTTTACATCACCTTCAATTCTAAATATATCCCTACTCCCTTGCAACTAAGAATAAAAAAGAAAGAGAAAAAAGAGCACTTTAGCAAAGCTAACCAGCATGTCATTGGAGTCTGTCAGTATTTGTGAAGCTCCACACACACAGTCTTAATGTTTTTTTTTAAGAAGAAATGTGATCTGGGGCAGCTAGGTAGCACAGTGGATAAAGCACCAGCCCTGGATTTAGGAGGACCTGAGTTCAAATCCGGCCTCAGATGCTTGACACTTACTAGCTGTGTGACCCTGGGCAAGTCACTTAACCCTCACTGCCCCACCAAAAAATAAAATAAAAAGAAGAAATGTGACCTAAGTGCTGTTGAAAGACTAAGGACAAAAGTGCTCTGATCTAGTGTTGCTAAGAACTACCTTGAGTTTTATCAAAGCTCTAGGGCAAGGGTCTTAAACTGGGGCCCAGGCTTTTAATATAAAAATTAGACAACTATTTCACATAATTAGTTTTCCTTGAAATCCTATGTATTTTATTTTATACATTTAAAAACATTATTCTGAAATCGGGCTCATGACAAGAAAAAACACCAAACAAAACAAAAAAACCCCCAAATGTTAAGAATACCTTCTCTGAGGTTATTTATATGACATGAGAGAATTGAAAGGAATTTTCTCATGAAACCTAAATCTCATATATGCCTTGCATAATTTCCATTGTCAGGGAATGATATGGATAGAAGAGCAGGCTTTTGACCTTTGGGCTCTTTTCTGAGCTGACTGGGTATAACTGTCAGCCTGACTGATCAAAGAGCTAAAATGAGCTTATTAGTCTCAGGTGTGATTAATCTCAGAAGCAGATAATGATCCTTTTGAGGAAGAAGTCATGGAAGTGGAAGCTAGCTGTACCAGATGGTAACAGCTCAGTAGGGGAAGAATCCCAGTAGCAGATGGCAGTAATAGCTCAACAGAGAAGCATACTAGAAGTAGATGCCAGTAGCAATTCTACAGGAAAATAGAAAGTAGAAACTTTGAGGACAGTGAGAAATGACAGCTAGGGAGGGAGCAGCATTAAGACACAGTATACAATAGTTAGGAGCAGTCAGTTGATGGGAGATGAAGACATAGGAGGTGGAACCATGAGAGGTGTTCTGGCTGTGATGGAACCCAAGAAGCTAAGAACATGAATTGTCCAAGCAGTATTTCCTCTTGTACACTACAGCACATTATGCCCCTGTGTGTATGAGAAAGGGTTTTCCTTCTGTTATCTGCTTTGTTATTCTGTCTTAATTATTTTTTTTTGTTATTTGATTTATGGTTCCTTGTTCTATTAGTAAATAATGCACTAGATAGCAGTATAGTTATTTTTGCTTAACTATGCATATCCCACTCTATGAAGAACCTAATAATGTAGAAATCTATGCTGCAGACTTACATGATGTTACACTCTGTATTATCTGTATTTGGGTTTTATCCTATACTGCGAACTCCAAGAGGACAGAGACCAGATCTTATCTAAAGATCATACCTCTCAGAAGCTAATTATAATAATGAGAACTTAAGATTAGCTGATGTTTTGTGAGGGCAATAAGATTTATGTAGCCCTTTCTTCACAATAGCCCTATAAGATTTACAAGGCAAAGTTTTTTTTTTTTTGTTTTGTTTTGTTTTTTACAAATGAAGAAAACAAAACTTAGAGAAAGGAGGTGACAAACCCAGGTCACCTATTTAGTAAATGGCAAAGGTAGTATTCAAATCTGGATCTGATACTTTTTTTTTCTCCTACACCAACCTATCTCCTGAGAAAATATGTGTCGAATTGACTAGAATCTCTTCCTCCTTACCCCCACTAGGGAGTATTGAAGAATTTAGCTCTTGTTTATATACTGCTCACTCTTTCATACTGTTACTGGGCAGGAGTCCAACTTGGCACAGGTCAGCAGGATGGAACTTGACTGATTGCCATCTGCTGGAGTTACTTATATGGTAGATTTGAGAAAAGAATGGAAGACTTGTTAAATTGCTAAAATTCATCTTGTAAAAGTCCTTGAGAAAGTATTAGTAAGGAAAGGAATGCTTCCATGTGAGGGATTCAAATTTCAGATGGGGAAAGAGAGAATCTCAATCTGTTTTGCAGTACTTAATGTTGGGGAGACAACTTTGACCTTGGGAAGAGAAGGTTATGCCTTAGGGAATGAGTAGAGGGGAATTAGAGCATTTATTTGGTAAACAATTCAGACTTCACAGTTTGAGCAATAGGAGAGAAAAATCTGCTGCATGCTGGCTGTTTGGCAAGCCCTGTAAAGAGATATCTGCAGAAAATTAAACAAAGAAGAGCACTTGCGAGTGAAGAAAAGGGAAATTAGAAAAGGAAATGCCCAGAGTACAGTAAGCATTAGGAATAGGGCAGTGGAAAGAGGCCTGGATTAGGAGTCAGAGAACCTGGGTTTTAATTCGAGCTCTGCAACTTATTAACTAGCTTATTGACTTGCTAATTTATTAACTTTGTTATTAATCAACTTGGGCAAGCTGCTTGACTTTTTTGGGCCTTAGTTTTCTCATCTGTAAAATGAGAAAATGGGATTGTATGTCTCCTAAGGCCCCTTATAACTCTAAGTCTATGATAGTATGGCAGAGCAAGAAAATAATATTTTAAAGGAAGATGGGGAAGGTGAACTTCAGCAGTGTGACAAGAGGAGTAAGTGTTAACTCAGGAGTTTGGGCAGACATTAAGAAGCATCAGGCTCAATATCAAGTTATTATGAAGTGACTGCCAGGCATTGCAGCAATAATATAATAATAACTCTAGTAGTAGTAGTAGTAGCAGCAGCAGCAATAATAAGAATACACATTTATATAGCATTTTATGGTGTGTAAAGCACTTTACATATGCTATCTCATTCGATCCTGATGACACCCTTGTAATCTAGGTGCTGTTGTTATCCTCATTTTGCTGATGAGGAAATTGCTACTGAGAGTGGTTAAGTGACTTGTCTAGGATAATAGTAAGTGTCTAAAGCAGGATTTGAACTCAGGCCTTCCCGACTCCCAGTTCTATCCATTTCTCTGCCTAGATATGATATCATAGGATCACAGATTTTGAGCTGGAAGGCACCCCAACATGATCTCATACCACCCCCTTATTTTATAATTGAGGAAACTGAGAACCAGAGAGGGTGTCTTACCCAAAGTAAAAACAGAGGAAGGATTTTTGATCTAGTTCTTCTAATACTAAAGCCAGGGCTTTCCCTCATTGTTCCATGATGCTTCTCACATTACAAACATCTCACATATTTATGATGAGCTAATAAGTAGTATAGGCAGGATCAATTGCATCTTGTTGATGATTTAGAATCTATGCTGGGCAGAGTCTAAAGATTAGGCACCCAGGAAAGTTAAGCACCAAAGACCTTATAAGAAAAATTTTTCCCTTGGGTTCCTGTGGTGACAGGTTGTTGAATCTTTCTCTGTGAGAGCTCCTAAAGAGCATCCTCTGATGGTCCTTACAGAGAGATGAGAGCAAAGAGAAGAGAAGTCTGTCCTGGGGAACTGAAGTTATAGGTCCAAAGGACCTCAGATCAGCAAGGGGACTGAAGGGATAGCTCAGGCATTTCAGATGGAAAATAGAGTTGAGCAAAAGGTTAAGAAGGCCTGTTGTTGGAGAAATGTGGAAAGAAGGGTAGAGGATGGGGACTGCCAGAGGTCATGATTTTGCTTGGCAACCTGCCTGATATGGAGTTACCTACCCAGATAATAGATAAGTTTGTATCATGGGTCAAACTTCAAATGAGGTTTGGGATCAGTATAACAGGATTACAGCATCATAGGATGAGTAGGCAGGATGAAAATGCTGATCATATAGAATCTAAAAGAAGGACTACCCAATGAGTTGCAGGGACAGTAATTGTCCTTGGCAATGGTGAGAGTTGAAACAAATATATATGACCAGAAACATTCCCAAATAAGATCATAGCATCATATATTTAGATTTGAAAAGAACACAAAAGGGTCATCTAGTCCAACCTTTTCATTTTACAAATGAGGAAACTGAGGCCAAAAGCAATTAAATGACTTGCCCTAGGGTACCCAGATAAATAATCCAAGGATATAGTTCTAAGAAAGAGGAATGGAAATAATCAACAAGCATATAAAAATGTCCCAAATTATTAACAAGATTGAAACAATCTAAAACGTTTGAGGAACTATAGGAAGACAAACTCCTTAAGAGCAGGAATCCTTTTCTGCCTCTTTTTGGACCTCCAGTACCTGGTACATAGTAGGTGCTTAAATATGTTTATTGATTTTTTGTTATTGTTGAGTTATTTTAGTTGTGTCCAACTTTTTGTGACCCCATTTGAGGTTTTCTTGGCGAAGATAATGACGTGGCTTGTCATTTCCTTTTCCAGCTCATTTTACAAATGAGGAAACTGAGGCAGACAAGGTTAAGTAACTTGCCTAGGATCACACAGGTGGTATCTGAGGCCCAATTTGAACTCAGGAAGATGAGTCTTCCTGAATTTAGGCCTAGCACTCTATCCACTGTACCACTTAGCCCCTCATTTATTGTTTTACTGATTTATTGATTGACCAGGCATGCTAACACACTGTGAAGCTGTGAACCAGTCTAACCAAAAAACCAAAGAGGAATTATGTGAAGAAAATCACTAATCAGTGATTCTCCTACTGAACCTCCATCCCAAAGAGGCTAAATGGTCCCATATAGATCAAAATATTCATAACAACATCCTTTGTGGTAACAAAAGGAAAATTGCAAACCAGGTAGGGTCTCATTTATTGAGGGAATGAACAAATGGTGGTATATGAATGTAATGGAATATTACTGTGGTTTAAAAGATGAGACATATGGAAAATTCAGAGAAACAAGGAAATACATGGGAACTGATGTGTCATGAAGAAAGCAGAATCAAAGGAATCATATAAACAATGACTAGAAGAGTCTAAGTGAAAACAAGACTCAGAGGCATCTGAACTACATTGAATTACAAGGAACAGTCTTGGTTTCAAAATCATCGATGAAACACACATCTCTCTTCTCAGTAGAGATGTGGAAAATCTACCTATAGGGGGTAGCACTTAATGTTAAGACTTGATTGCTTTGGTAAATCGGTTTTCTTTAATTGTTTTTCTTCATTTTGAAGGAGGGTTCAGTGTGTGTGTGTGTGTGTGAGGTTTATTGGGAAATGTTTGTGATCTTTAAGAAAAGGAAGCATAAAAAATAAAATTATCATACTTGAAATAAGGGGACCTGGATTTCAATTTCACATGCTACCTGTGTGACTTCAGGAAACCTCTCTGAGCCTCAGCTTAGTCATCTGTAAAATGGAGATACCCAGAAATTATATGAGTAAAATGTTTTGTAAATATTAAAGTTTTAGAGAATTGGGAGCTAGTGTATATATATATATATAATTTTATTTTTTTGGCAGGCAGTGAGGGTTGAGTGACTTGCCCAGGGTCACACAGCTAGTTAGTGTCAAGTGGCTGAGGTCAGATTTGAATTCAGGTCCTCCTGAATCCAGGGCCAGTGTTTTATCCACTGTGCCACCTAGCTGCCCCCTATTATAGTACTTTGTAAGTGTGTTATTTTTATAGCATATGTTTACAGCTATGATACTAAGTAACTATGGATTGTTATTTTAGCATGTTACATATTAACAATCATTCTTTAAGGCAGGTAGTACAAGTTGTATTCCCATTTTACAGATGAGGAAACAGTCTCAGAGAGGTGAGGTGACTTTCCTAATGTCATACAACTGAGATATGGCTGAACTAGGACTCAGAATTAGGTGTCCTGACTCCAAATCCAGGTGGTCTTTCTGCTATACTTGATTCCTGCCTAAAAGGAGCTCAGAATCTAGGGAGCAGGATATGATAGGAGTAAAAGGCAGGATCTCAAAAGGACATAAGCTAGATAGACAAAATGAATGTCAAAGCTGGCATAGACTTAGAACACAGGCTTTATTTTTTTATTATTTTTTTTGAACATTGATTTTAGACTAAAACTTTAAGACATAGAATTGAAAGGGATCTTAGAATACGGAACATCAAAATCACTTTCATGGAGGAACTGATTCCCACCCCCAATCTCCACAAAAATACCCCAAACCCTCAGAGAAACACGGAAAACTCATTTTCAATCCCATTGTATGGACACAACAAGGGGACAGTGACTTTGTGTTGGCCCCTGCAGCTCTTGAGACTATTGTTTGGGGAAAAAACTAAATGAGGGCCCAGCCCTAGCAAGAACAGCAGGGGCTGGAGTGTCCAGCTGATAAAACTAACATTGTGGCAGTTTGTTCTGAAAAGTAAGGAGAGACTATCCTTGAGTTAGTTGGTTCCTATCTATCTCCTTCTCCCTCTTCCTCTTTCTGTCCCTCTTTGTGCCAGTCTCATAAAAAAGAGACAAGGTATTGTGATAAAATAATGGGACTTTACGATCACACCGACACTGTTTATAATGCCCCCTTACCAAAGGGGAGTGCCCCCTTTAGTTTTTCTCTGTTTGTAATGTCCACCTGCTAAAAGGGGAGTGCCCCCTTTAGCCTTTGTTAATGCATTGCTCAGTTTCTTTTCTCTCTTCATTCCCTTTACTTTGTTAGTCATAAGTATCTGGAATGTTATTGCTTCATTAAGGAAACTATTGTTTCTTAACAAAGCACAGGGGGGAATGTGATAAAATAATGGGATTTGGCAGCCCCTAGGGGCCCCCACCTGAAGATTGATTTGGAATTGATTGAATTGGGTGAGACTGAGAGAATGACTGAGAACCTACTTAAGGTTGATTAAATCAAGACCACACCTGGCTGGCCCTGAGTGGGGTGTTGTTCTCAGAGGCTGTGGACTCCGACATCCACAGGAGACCACCCTCAACCAATCAGCTTGAAGGACCTCCCCTTCTGGGGATAGAGAGAGGAAGTAGGAAGATGAGACTGGCTCCCTGGATTGGCCCTTTTCATGCTGGCTCTTCAGGTTGGTGGCAGAGAAAGAGAGAAGAAAGTAGACAGGCTTTTCTTTTGTTACTGTACTCCATGTGTTGTCTTTACTCTTTAATAAATACTTAAAAGCCTAAACTCTTGCTGAATTTATCAGTAAATCTAAGCTAGTTTCCCCCTAAAACTGGGGGGGGGGGCGGGAAGGTAAGGACACACATTAGATTTTAAACATCACACTATTCTTATGCTGAGTTTGGGTTCTGGAAGGAGTCAGAAGTCCTCATCCTGACATCCACTGGTAGGCATCTAAAGCAGGAAGGACAAACATTTGGTAGGCTCAACCTGTCTGGCTTTTAAAAACAGGGTTGTAGCCCAGCTGACAGAATAGCTAAGTTTGTATCCTAGTCCTCCACCAAATTGCTCTGTGGCCTTGGGCAAGTCAGAGACAGACTATTAGAGCTGGGAAGTACTTCCTAACATGGAACATAGCATGTCAGATCTGGGAGGGAACTTAGAACATTAGTACTGGAATAGACCTCAAAACATAGAATGTAAAATGTCAGAATTCAAAAAGGACCTTGGAACATTGAGGACAGAATTACAGAGCTGAAAGGGACCTTAGAACATAGAATGTTAGAGTTAGAAAGAATCTTAGAAAGTAGATCATAGTCAGAGCTTGGAGGGAATGCAAAAGAAAGAATAAAGAATGACAGGGTTAGAATTGGCCCCAAAACATAGAATATAGAATGTCCTGTAGAAAGGATATTAGGGGGTGCAGCTAGGTGGCACAGTGGATAAAGCACCCACCCTGGATTCAGGAGGGCTTGAGTTCAAATCCTGCCTCAGACACTTGATACTTACTAGCTATGTGACCCTGGGCAAGTCATTTAACCCTCATTGCCCTGCCAAAAAAAAAAAAAAGGATATTAGAACATTGGAGATTGACTAATAGAGCTTGGAGGGACCTTACAACATAGAATGTTAGAGCTGGGAGGGAACTAAATAGAACATAGAATATTAGAGCTCAGAGGAACCTTAGGAAACAGAAAATAGGTTCTTAGAGTTAGAAAGGCCCTTAGGACATGGAAAATAGAATTAGAGCTGTAAGGGACCATAAGACATAAAACATAGGATATTACATCTAGGAGGGGCCTTAGAACGTAGAATATTAGATCTGGGAGAGAACTTAGAACATAGAATATTAAATCTGGTAAAGACCTTAGAACATAAAATATAGAATGTTGGATCTGGGAGGGACCCCAGAACATAGAACATAGAATATTAGACTTGGAAGGGACTTTAAAACATGGATTTTGGAATGTTGGACCTGGAAGGAACCTTAGAATATCGAAAGTCAGTGGAGAGACCTCATAACATAGAAAATAGAATGCCAGAACTAGACTAAGGGTCTTAGAACATTGAAGCTTGACTATCAGAGATAAAAGGGACCTTGGAACATAAATGGTAGAGTTTCAGAGCTTCTTGATTACAGGGATTATTCAGCTTTTGTCTCAATACCCTATAAGTGGTAGATCATAGTGGGCTTTGGCAATGATAATTATTAATTGTAATAATAGGTAGCATTTATAGCATTTTGAGATTTGCAAAGTGCTTTACATAGGGTATCTCATTTGCTCTTCATAACAACCCAGGAAGCAGAGGTCCTATTATCTTCATTTTTTTCAGATGAGGAAATTGAGGTTGGGAGAGGTTGAAATGATTTTTCTAGGACCATACTGTTACTAAGTATGTGGGATTTGAATTGAGGTCCTCCTGAGTAGAAGTCCAGAGCTCTATCCACTATGCTACTTAAGATGACTAAATCATAGGTGCTTCAAGTGTTATATTGATTTGAAAGGACTCTTAGAATCTTAGAACTTAGAATGTTAGGATCTCAGAACAATGAACCTTCAAGCTGAGAACAGAAATCAGTCAATTTTACTCTAGCTAGCTGGATCATGGCATGTGATGCCATTTTCTTCACAATTTCTTCAACCTTATGTCACAGTCTTTTGGAAACTTTTCTTTCTCTTTTCTTCCTTTTCTCCTGAGATAAAGTGGGGAAAGTGCTAAGTAAATTGCCAGGTTTATGGAAAAGAATCCTACTTGTTACCTTTGAATTAAAAAAAAATGCCAGAAACAAGAATTTCACCATATTCTGCAAATCCCTTATAAGCCACAATATTTCAAAGACTTCCAGAACTGGAAGTAACCTGAAAAATCACATAGTTCAACCTCTTTATGCTACAGTTGAAAAATCTGAAGACCAAGAAGTTAATGGACTAGTCCAAAGTCACATGGCTGGGGAGAGACCATGACTAGAAGGTTCCCATAAGGATCTTTCTCATGAATAAATACATGAACATAGGACATAAAATTTCAGAATTAGAAGGAACTTGAAAATATAGTATGCAGATTGTTAGTGTTGAAAGGGACCTCAGAATATAGAACACAGAATGGCAAGCCTAGAAGTGATCTTAGACTATAGAACCCGAAGTGTCTGAGGCTGGATTTGAACTCAGGTCCTCCTGAATCCAGGGCCAGTGCTCTATCCACTGCACCACCTAGCTGCCCTGAATCACTTCGCTTTTCTGGAATTAGTTTATGTTACTCTGATGACATACTTTTGTTAAGTGCAAACTGGAATAGGAATGAATAAAACTTCTGCAGGAAATAAGAGCTGTTTCACCACACATAGATTACATAAATGAGGGTAGACTGTACAAATAGCCAAGGAATCAGGTTTGGTGAAGATAGCCAAAATAATCTGTTTTGGTCCAAAGGCACGAGCAAAAAGCCACATAAAAGTTGAAGAAAAAACATCTGCCACCAACTGTCTTTGGGCAAGTAATTTTCCTTCTCGTGACCTCATTTTCTCTATCTCTAAAATGAGGGAGTTGGTCTCTTAAGTTCTCTTGAGGCTTTAGCTAGCATTCTGTTTTCTATGTTATGAGGTCTGCTCCAGGTCTAACCTACCTTTTTAGCCTTATTGTACCTTACTGACATTCATATGCTGTGTTCCATTTAGACTGTTCTTACTGTTCTCTATACATTCTCACCTCTGCTCCAGAGAATCCCTAGTTTCCTTCAGGGTTGAACTGGAGCATTATTTTCCATATGAAACCTTTCCTGATCTTCCCCATTCTCCTCTTCAGTTATTCCCATTGCCTAGCATATAGCAGGCACTCAGTTCATGGTTTATTAATTGATAACATTAGATATCCTTTTAAATAATGGATTTTTCATTAACAAACATTCATTCCCTCTCCTTCTACACTCCCTCCCTGGGGGAAAATATGGAAAAAAAAACCTAGACCCTTATAACAAATAGTCATAATCAAACAGGACAAATCCCCACATGTCCAAAAATGTTGTGTCTCATTCTGCACATTCTAAGGATCCTTCCAGAGCTGAGACTCGATAGGTCTAAGAGACATGAGAAATCTGGTAACTGGTTAGCTTTGTCTGCCAGAAAAGGGCTGAGGCTCAGAGAGGGGAATTGGATTTATCTGTGGCAGTAGAATGAGTTAGTGGTAGAGTCAGAATTAGAGCTCCAGTCCCTTTTCTTCCTGAGAAGAAAGCACCATCTTCATCTGACTCAATCAATCTCCTTGGCCTTGGGAGTAAATGAGCCTGGGTCTTTTCCATGTTTCTATGGTTCTGAGTGCTTGACCTTTTCATTAGTGCATTAGAGGTCACTAGGTTTTTTCAGCTGAAGGAACAGCTAATGGCTTTTTATATTCACAAATCCAGGAACTTAAGCTTTAGCTTGGCAAATGGTCATCCTGCTTTTCTTGGAAAAGAATAGAAGGTTAAAGGGAGGCAATCCTGCTGGGAGGGTAAGGGGAGAGAAATAATTATCTCAATGAGGAGCCCCAAATGAGAAGTTTCTTAATATAATGACTAATTCCTTACATGGCACACAGAGTATTAAAGTATATAAATGCAGTTTCATGGCATGGTGGCTAGACATGAAGTTACGAAAAACTGAGTTCAAATCCTGCCCCAGGCATTAGCTGTGTGATCCTGGGCAAGTTACTTAGCCTCACTTTTTTCCTCTCTAAAATGGAAATACTAATATCAATATGGAAATCATGATGGGAATCAGCAATATCAACACAAGGTAAAAATTATAAAGCCCTTTGCAAACCTTAAAGTGCTACATAAATGGTAGATATTACCACCACCACCACCACTAAACATCATTACTTCTCCGATTTTACCCTCACACTTCTCTGAGAGAAGGACAGGGTAAGGATTAGATGACTTAAATTTTTATGTTGACTCTACTACTTGTTACCTGTATGATTCTAGGAAATTCACTTTCCCCTTCTGGGCCTGGAGTAGATAATATTAAAGGTACTTGCAGGTCAAGATTAGTCAACAAGCATTTAATAAAGACATTTCCCCCTCATTTTTGTCTTTATATCTCTGGTGCTTAGGCAAAGACAAAAATGAAGCTATCTCAGCTCTCAAGGAGCTTACATTTTATTGTGGAGAAACAACTGGTACACATATAAGTATATAAAATATAGGAATAGGGATAGGAGAATTTTTGGATCATAAGACTTAAAATGGGAAGAGGCCATCTCTCCTTTTTTTTTTTTAAACAGATGAGGAAATTGATCAATCCAAGGATGCACAGGAATTAAGTATCAGAGATGAGATTAGAACAATGGTCCTTGTTACCACTAGATTGGTTCTACAAATATTTCTCTTTCAAAGAATTACTCGACCGTATGATCCAATCAAAATTTAAATAAAAGTTTTTATTATTTGCCACATGGAGGTATGGCTGGGAGAAGAAGTACACACTTCAACTCCCCAAAGAAAGGAGAAGATGAGAATTTTATAGAGGAGAGAAGGGGGTGGGAGAAGAGACTTAAGACTGAAACAGGTGTTTGAAAATGATGATGTTAGCTATTTGGATACATGAATAATAAAAATTTCACACTTCTAACTTGAGATTATTGTCACTACCTGGTCCTAATCACATAGCAAACAGGACTGGCTCCCAACTAAGATCATGCTGTAAATTCAAGGTGCCCAGCTTTCTGGGTGTCCCTGACATGACTGCTTTATTATCTGTTTGACTAACCACTACCTGGTTAATTAACTAATTTGCCTTTCCAAGGAAAGAGTAATTTCTAACTGACCCCAGCAAGCTGATCAACCATATTTCTCCATGGTCATAGTGTCCCCCTCAAGGCCAGAGCATCCCTGACTGGGCTCAGGCCTACCAGACTGCTACTACAGTCCTCTCCACTGCATCCAATGCAGACCCTATGCTGCCTCTCCCAAGCTTATTGTTTTAATTCTAGTAGGACATTTTTAATAGTGGAAATACTGTGACTCCTACTCCATGTGAGGCATCTACATCAGGCTTTGCTCTTAAAAGCTACTTCTTGAGCCACTAGTTTCCCCTTGGAGTGGACCCAGATACCCTTTGACTTTAAGTCCCAGAGATTTGCTCTTTCACATTTTTTTTTCTGTTTTTCCTTGGATCTCTTTGTTGCTGAACTTTACTTGGCTTCCTGAGTTCAGAGACTGTCCACCCAAATTTCCTTATTTTCTCTTCTGCTCCTACCACCTTCCCTAGATTCTACGTGTATTTGTGGGAAAGAATGAACCAAATTCTAAGGACAATGTTTTATATTAACTGTCTTTACCATTTTATCTGAGAGGAGTTGTAGTAGTAGCTATCCTCTGGGGACCCAACCTGGTCATGGGAGCAGAAGTTAGGGGATGCTGGCTTTCATTGAAAGACCAATAATAGTCACAAACCTCTGTCACTCATTGGTTAGGTTTTGATGGCTTAGAATGAGTATTAATAGCAATTTTTTGTTGTTCTAGCCAGAAATTCTTAGGGTCTTCCCCTCCCAGATGGATATCTTTGTGATGGTAAATTGGGCTGTATTTTATCTCAATTCTTACCTTGCCCTTAGATATTGAATGGGTGTGGTGTCAGACAAACTGAGACCTGAGAAAGACCTTAATTTAGAGAGGTCAAGGTCTCCCAATACATCTTGGGATCTTGCCAGCTGTCTAGACCTTTGTTTTGCCACTGGATTTCAATGACTCAGAGGAGAGAGGGAGGCTGATGACTTTGCACAGCTCTGCCTCACTTAAATACAATTAATGTGAAAGTCAAGATATCATCTCCGAGATGTCATTGGTCCCCTTTGAGAAGGAAGGACAAACAACAACAATCACATTATTGCTACTGCCTTCTCTTGTTCTTTTAAACTCCATTTATATCATTGTGTTCACTAATGGGTGTTGCATTTTCAGAAAGACAAATTGGAGTAGTACATTCAGAGAAAAGAGACTGAGATGGGAAAAAGGTTCTTGACATAGGACCAGCTGAAAGCACCAGGGGTTGTTTAGCCTGAATGAAGAGAAGACTTAGAGGCTGAGTGGCAGAGGATATAATTTCTGTCTGAATGTATCTGAAATGTATCTGAGGGGCTGAAATGAGAAAGCAGGGATGGATATGTGTTTTATTTGTTACCAGAGGGAAGAACTAGGCATAATGGATATAAATGAAAGGGAAGTGGATTTTGATTCAATGCAAGAAAAAAATTTCCTAACAATGAGAGCTATCCAAAAACCTAGAAAAGACTGTCTCTAAAAGGAATGAACTCCTGGCACTGGAGACCTTCAGGCAGAAACTGAATGGTTGACCACTCATTAGGCATGTCTGCTGCTCAGCTACAGATCTGACTGGATTCTCTATTTCTGAAGTCCCATCTTCCTCTGAACTTTTGTGACTCTGTGGGTCTTGGTGGCTGTTTCCAGCACCTATCTCCCTGTTTTTTCACCTGCCTGTGTCCACACACTCTAGATTAAAGGTGCCAACAAAACTCTGGAGTGGGGGCTGGAACTAGATTAAAATATAATTGGGAAATGTTTAACAAAATAAATAAAAATGCAATCCAACACAGATAGTCTTAATGTGTGGTTTTTAAAGTCAATGTACAGCCTGTAGTGATCCATTTCTATTTGAGTTTGATACCGGGGGGACTCCACAATTTTATTTTCTAGAATTTGTTAAAAATTCAGACATATTACATCAGAGGGAGTTATTAGAAATATACATAAAAGAAAACCACTTGGTCCCAGACTAAAAGCTAATGAACCCTCTAGATACAGCTTCTTGGTCTCCTAAAAAAGTATTACTATTATTTTTAAGACAGGCTCTTCTTATCTATCCAAAGTGGCAGACCAGGGGACAACTCATAGCTGATCCCATTACTGTTTGGCAAGGGACCTTTGATCTGTTGTGTTTCTGACATGAGCCAGTTTACCCTTCCTCAGGTGACCTGGTGGCACCCTGATCCTGGGTGCTCACTGTATATTGGTGCAAGACTTAGAATAGACATTTTAGCATAGTCCACTGCCACCCAGAATTCCTTTTTTTTGTGTGTGTGGGGCAATGAGGGTTAAATGACTTGCCCAGGGTCACACAGCTAGTAAGTGTCAAGTGTCTGAGGCCAGATTTGAACTCAGGTATTCCTGAATCCAGGGCTGGTGTTTTATCCACTGTGCCACCTAGCTTCCCCATCACCCAGAATTCCTGACCCTGAAAGATCCACCAACCTCAGCTTTCTCAACAGTAGTGTGATGTTTAAAATCCATGTTGTGTGATTGCCTTAAATTAGAAGCTTCAGCACCAGTATTTGGGCATTAAACATTTATTAAAAAGTTAAGAAAAAGCCTATCTAGTCTAGAGTTCCAGCCTGGTTGGGTTCTTCCTCAAGTCCTCCGCCAGGAGCCTGCTTCGATCACGAACTCTCTAGCAAACTGATTGTGGAAGCTTTTTCTAGGTCTGGAACACAGGTGGTCCTTACACACTGCTTCAAGCTGATTGGTTGGCATCCTCCAAATCCATTGGTTTTGAAGGTGTTCTCAAGTTGCATTCACATTCTAGCTTCTGAGAACAATACCTTCTTAAGGGCTAGCCAGGTGTGATTACAATTTAGTTAACTTGAAGTAGGCTTATCAGCAGTCAATCACTCTCACTTAATTCAATCAGTTTAGATTAATCTCCAGGTGGGCCTTTGAGTATCTGTTAAATTCCATTATTTTATAACAGTAGCAAGAATTACAGGTATGTGCTACTATGCCTGTCGACAATTTCTTGGTCTTAGCTGAGCTCCTGACTTCCTTTAGTCATGGCCCTCAAAGCGATTGCTCCCTTCTTAGAACACTCTCATCTCCAATTTGGGATTTGCCTATCTAGCTGTTCTGAATTCAAGTTCATTTCCTTATTCTACAGCCCCCAAGCTTCATCTTAGTTGGTCAGGATCTTGATTCAATTCAACAATCATTTATAGCTGTTAACCACTTGCAAAATAGAGGCAGTAGATATATGGTTAGACTTGGAGTTGGAAAGATCTAGGTCCAAACCCTTTGACAGAGTTCTTTGCCTTTAGCTGTGAGACCTTGGACAAATCATTTAACATCCTTGAGCCTCATGCACTCTTTAAGATTATATTATTTGAACCCATATTAGAAAAAGAAATTGAACAAGCCATTAATGAACTCCCTAAGAAAAAATGCCCAGGGCCAGATGGGTTTATGGGTGAATTTTACCAAACATTTAAAGAACAATTAATTCCAATATTATACAAGTTATTTGGAAAAATAGGTGAAGAAGGAGTTCTACCAAATTTGTTTTATGACACAAATATGGTGGTGATACCAAAATCAGGCAAAGCAAAAACAGAGAAAGAAAATTATAGACCAATTTCCCTAATGCATATTGATGCTAAAATCTTAAATAAGATATTAGTTAGGACATTACAGCAAGTGATCACCAGGATAATACACTATGACCAGGTAGGATTTATACCAGGAATACAGGGCTGGTTCAACATTAGGAAAACTATTAACATAATCAACCACATCAATAAGAAAACTGACCAAAATCATATGATTATCTCAATAGATGCAGAGAAAGCTTTTGACAAAATACAGCACCCATTCCTAATAAAAACATTAGAGAGTTTAGGAATAAGTGGAGCTTTCCTTAAAATAATAAACAGTATCTACCTAAAACCATCAGCAAGTATTATATGCAATGGAGACAAATTAGAAGCCTTCCCAATAAGATCAGGGGTGAAACAGGGATGTCCATTATCACCCCTGTTATTTAATATTGTCCTAGAGATGTTAGTTTTAGCAATCAGAGAAGAAAAAGGAATTAAAGGAATTAGAATAGGCAAGGAGGAAACAAAACTATCACTCTTTGCAGATGATATGATGGTATACTTAAGGAATCCTAGAGAATCAACTCAAAAATTACTTGAAACAGGATAGAGCACTGGCCCTGGATTCAGGAGGACCTGAGTTCAAATCCGCCCTCAGACACTTAACACTTACTAGCTGTGTGACCCTGGGCAAGTCACTTAACCCCAATTGCCTCACTAAAAACAACAACAACAACAACAACAACAAAAAAAACCAAAAAAATTTACCTGAAACAATTAACAACTTTAGCAAAGTAGCAGGATATAAAATAAATCCACATAAATCATCAGCATTTCTATACATGACCAACAAAGTCCAGCAGCAAGAGATAGAGAAATTCTATTTAAAGTAACGGCAGATAACATAAAATACTTGGGAGTCTACTTGCGAGGACAAACCCAGGAACTCTATGAACACAACTACCAAACACTCTTCACACAAATCAAATAAGATCTAAATAATTGGAAAGATATCAATTGCTCATGGATAGGCAGAGCTAATATAGTAAAAATGACAATACTACCTAAATTAATTTGCTTATTCAGTGCCATACCAATCAGACTACCTAAAAATTATTTTATAGAGCTAGAAAAAATAATAACAAAATTCATCTGGAAAAACAAAAAATCAAGAATATCCAGGGAAATAATGAAAACAAATTCACAGGAAGGTGGGTTAGTGGTACCAAACCTGGAGCTTTACTATAAAGTGGCAGTCATCAAAACTATCTGGTACTGGCTACTGTGTTTCCTGCGCCTAGCCTATTCCATTGATCCTCCACTCTATTTCTTAGCCAGGATATGAACAGGCAGTTTTCTGATGAAGAAACCAAAGCTATCTATTCCCATATGAAAAAAATGCTCTAAATCTCTAATGATTAGAGAGATGCAAATTAAAACAACACTGAGGTACCACCTGACACCTATCAGATTGGCTAAAATGACAAAAAAGGAAAATAATAAATGTTGGAGAAGCTGTGGAAAAATTGGAACACTAATGCATTGTTGGTGGAGCTGTGAACTGATCCAACCATTCTGGAGAGCAATTTGGAATTATGCCCAAAGGGCGATAAAGCTGTGCATGCCCTTTGACCCAGCAATACCATTTTTGGGTCTTTTCCCCAAAGAAATCATGGAAAGGGGAAAGGGACCCACATGTACAAACATATTTATAGCTGCTCTTTATGTGGTGGCAAGGAATTGGAAGTTGAGGGGATGCCCATCAATTGGGGAATGGCTGGACAAGTTGTGGTATATGAATACAATGGAATACTATTGTGCTGTAAGAAACAATGAGCAGGAGGAGTTCAGAGGAACCTGGAGGGTCTTGCGTGGGCTGATGATGAGTGAGATGAGCAGAACCAGAAGAACATTGTACAAAGTATCATCAACATTGAGTGTTGATCTACTGTGATGGACTATATTCTTCTCATCAATGCAATGGTACAGAAGAGTTCCAGGGAACTCATGATAGAAGAGGATCTCCAAATACAGGAAAAAAAAAAAAGAACTGTGGAGTATAGATGCTGAATGAACCATACTATTTCTTTTGTTTTTGGTGCTGATGTTTTTCTATTTTGAGGTTTTTAGTCATTACTCTTATTTTTCTCTTATAACATGACTAATGTAGAAATATGTTTAATGTTATTATGTGTATGTATATATATATACATACATACATATATATGTATGCATATATCTATATCTATATGTATATAGATATATATATAGATATATAGATATAACCTATATCAGATTACCTGCTGTCTAGGGGAGGGGGGAGGGAGGGGAGGGAGGGAGAAAAATCTGAAATTGGAAAGCTCGTATAAACAAAAGTTGAGAACTATCTTTACATGTAATGGGGAAAAAAATAAAACACTTTATTAATTAAAAAAAAAGATTATATTATTTGACCATAGATCCAGTTGTGATCTCTGGCAGAGGAGAGTCCCCACCCTAGGAGTTATCACTTAGGGAAATCACTGGTCTTTGATGTATTATTGACTGTGTACAGAGAGATTGCTAAGTGCAGAAACAGATAAAAAGTTTAGATAAGACAGGATCCCACCTTTGAAGAACCAGTAGACTAGTGATGAGACATAGCTACAATGTAAAAATTTATGATAAGTATATAAGAAAACAGGCATTCTTCATCTCTTCGTTTTTTTTTCAGTGTACACAAGTACATTGTTAAATCTAATTCTTTTAAGCAGAGGTAGATCTCATTTAGGAGGTTCTGTAGTATTTGAGGGCTTGCTGTAATCCATTGGTGTGAAACTCAAATAGAAATGGACCCTTGCAGGACATTTATTGATTTAGAAAACCACAAATTAATAATATTTACATTGGATTGTGTTTTTTATTTCTTTTGTTACACATTTCCCAATTACATTTTAATCTGGCTGGAGCCAGATTCTGGGCAGCACTTGGTGCCTCAAGTTTCACACCTCTGAAATCTGCATAATATTATCTGCATCTGGAGGACCTTACTTTCTAGGGTAGGGTTACTCAACCTTTATTGTCTCCTGGACCCCTTTGGTGGTGTGGTGAATTCTAAGCATTCCTTCTTGAAATAATGTTTGTTGTCTACATTCATAATTAAAGGAAAGTTAGAGGCTAGTGAAAATAGACAAATTTTTCCCCAACTCGATTCATGAATCCTCTGATATCTATCCATGCACCCCAGTCTACGAACTCTTGCTCTAGCAACAATTCATTTTCCATTCCAATTTTCTGCTGGAGATCCCTCATGACAGTAGCAAACACCTTTGGCATATGTTGAATATCTATTTTCCTAACTATGACATTTCAATTGGATGGACAGATGATAGAGCTGTCTCCTTCAGTAAAATATCTTGGACAGACACTGCAGAAAAACAGTAAGTAGAGCCTAGACTTGAACAAGAGGAAGAAAGCTGGCTGGATTGCATTTGGAAAATTGAATAATACTTTCAACAACCCCAAGCATTTCCCTGAAACAAACAAGCAGAAGAAATCAATATTATTATAGCGATGTTGTCTAGTTGCACAGGTCATGGAATATCACCATCTATAAAGAATTTAAAGTGCAAATTACTGAAAGGTCAACAGAGAGACAGATGTATGGAGGGTGCAAGTAGACTGAAGAACATTACACATGAGAAATTTTATGCAAGAAGCATGAGGAAGATAATCAGAGAAATGATCAGAAAAGGAGGCCCCTCAGTCAGAGTGGAGGAGAAGAGAAAACTTGCTTGCTGTATTCATATTCATGCAGGATGGGGAGGGAGTCTCCATTTTCCCCTCCTCACTATGGATGATTTTGGAAGGACACGGAGAAGAGGTGCATAGTATGAGAAGCCTGTATAGGTTGTGATCCGCATGGTCAGAAGGAATGCCCACGTGGATGAAATCCTGTTGAAATGTTGGCATATAGGTGCCCATATTTCAGGGAGGGGACAAACCCAATTGGATCTAATTAATTACACTCATCCCCTCAGATTCCTTGATATGGTGTTGTCAGATTGGTTTTCTGGGACGAGGTAGAACTGCTCACTTATTCTTTTTTAGCCAGAAAAGCCCCCATTTATTGCTGCTCCTCACTTGTTCTTTTAAAACACATTCATCACTAAATGTTCCTTCCAATCATTTCTTTTAAAATGTTACTTTAAATAGGGGCAAAGAGTGGGAGAGACTGACAAATCCAGAGAAATAGAGAAAGAGAGTTGATTTAATTACTTGAGTACTCATTCTGATGGTCATTTTTTGCTGCTGATTTCATTTTCAAAGGTGTGAAAGTCAAGAATACAAACAGTCACTATTAAGCTATCATAGAGGCTATTTCCAAAGAAAATCTGGTTATGGTTTTGAAAAAATCCCTCCATTTTATTTGTTTTGCCTCTCTTGGAATTTGAACACTGAATTTTTTTTTAATTGTCAAACATGAACAGTATCTATGTCCTAATGTCCTTTCCAGTTCAAATATTAGAAAGAGTCTGTAGCCAGAAGTCTTTTCCAGACTCAGAGTCTGTATATACTCTGAGGCCCTCTCCAGCTTTGATATTCTGTGTCTTAACTTTCTATATTCTAAGATCTTTTTTAGCTAGGGCATTCTATGTTGTTCCAACATCACTTCCCACTCTTAAATTACATGTTCTAAATCTCTTCCAACCTTGACATTTTCACTCCTATCTTCTAAGGTTTCTTCTTAGCCCTATGACTAAGACTTGAAAGGGAACAAGGATACATTAAATACTCAATACTGGGGCAGTTATGTGACACAGGAGACAGATTGCCAGACCTAGAGCCAGGAAGACTCCCCTACCTGAGTTCAAATCTGGTTTCAGACACTTACTAGCTGTGTGACCCTGGATGAATCACGTCATCCTGTTTGCCTCAGTTTCCTCATCTGTAAAATGAGCTGGAGAAGGAAATAGCAAAGCACTCTAGTATCTTTGCCAAGAAAATCCCAAATAGGAGTGAAGAGTCAGGCATGACTGAAAACGACTGAACAACAAAAATACTCAATAAAAAAAAATAATGATAATAATACCAGGTAAATATCAGAGAATGTGAAAGCTAGAAGGGGTGTACCAGGTTACTTCTGGTACACAATGAACAATCCTGGGAGGAATCTAGTGGAGGACTTTGATCAATCATATTAATAAAAAAAAATGTAATAATAGGAACAACTGATGCTTTTTTTTTACAAGGTTTTTACAAGGTTTGCAAAGCTCTTCCCTTATTCCCATTCAATTTTCACGACAACAACATGAGGGAGGTACTTTAGGCATTATCGATTCTATTTTTACAGATAAGGGAACTGAGGTAGCCAAGTGGATAGAGTGCAGAACTTGGAGTCAGGAAGATCTGGCTTCAGATTTCACTCAAAACTTTTACTAGCTGTGAGACTTTGTTCATTTGACTTCTCTGGACCTCAGTTTCCTCATCTGCAAAATGAAGGGGTTGGACTAGGTAGTTTCCAAGAGGCCTTCCAGTTCTAAATCTATGATTCTATGAGGTTTAGAGAAGGCCACCAGTGTCAGAGGTATTTTCAAACATAAGTCTCCCATGATTCTAAGACCAGGTCTGTGTTAAAATTGTGTCTTGTTCTGTTCCTCCTGATCATCCCTCCCTTCCCTTCAGTATAGTAAATAAATTTACAAAGCACCCACTATAAAGGAGGAATAGCAGGAAAAAAGATAAAAAAGGGGAACCATCAAGTCACATACAAACTATCCCAAAGGTCAGAGGAGCATAACTTGCAAAATGTAGCTTGTATTAACCAAAATTCCCATCCTTGGTAACAGCCTTGCTAATATGTGCCGAATCGGGGAAAACCATCTACTTTCTGCTTGTCAAAGTTTCTGGTCCTATGTTATGTAAATTCCAGACAAAATCCAAGCCTCCACAGTTCTGGACCAGCAGAACATCAAAAAGGTGCTGAGAACTTTGAGACAAGAAAACTTTGAAGTTGTACCGGTAATTTTGAGATGATTTGGATATGTTAATAAACTAACCCCAAAGGAGCTGATGTTTCCTCACCGCACTCCCCCCGACTCCCGCAAAAACAAAAAACCCAAACCCAGAGCTATAAAAATGAGACCTCAAAATCCTATCCCCTTCTCCTTTTTCCCTCCTTCTTACTCCCCCTCTTTCCTATCTTCATCCATCTGCAATGGTCAGTTCTCCCTAGTGCTCCCAATTTTAATCCATAGTTATGAGAGTGAGCTTCTTTGCCTCTGCTTCTCTTCCCCATCCTTTTCCCCATACTGTCCACCTTTTTTCATCACTCCATTCCCTGTCCCCATGCTGCTGTCTGCCTCTGTATCCCTCCTTACTTAAGCTGCTTGTCTCTGCCTTTCTGGGCTTTTTGTCCCAATACCCTTTGTGTTTAATTAAAGTGTAATTGCTGCCCACTTCCTACATCATGGTCTTCCTTGCTGAGTACCCAAAGAACTGAGTGTGCCTGCCTGATTCCATAATTTCACCAGTTAATTATCAATTCAAGTTCACTTTTCACTATTCTGCACTACAGTGGTTGGAAACCAATGTAAATCAGTCCACATCTTTAGCTAACTATGGTTTGGGAAGGGCTGATTAACGATGTGTAGAGGGAGAAGGTGGGCTTTTCCAGCAATGAAATTTTTATTTGGGAGCCTCTTTCAGGGAAACCAGTTTGAAGTATGAAGCAGAACAGGGATTGGAGCTGGGAGAATAATGACCGAGGGCAACCAGACTTTCCTCATTTCCCAAATAAACCCATTCTGGATACCAGCAATGTTTAACTGGCGTAGGAGCTATTTTTATTCCATTGCTAGATGTGACCCGGGATCTGGACCAGGATGTCTTAGCTGAGAAGAATGTGTTTATTGTGAGACTATATTGTGATTAAAAGAAGAAAGTGCTATTTAAAATCCTTTATCAGAACTAAAAATCAGGTTCTTGGTTTGACTATACTAGGAAAGATAATTGTCATGATAGGCAGTATGACAAAGTACTGGATATAAAGTCAGGAAGTCCTGGTTTCATAGCTCACCTTTGACACTAGAGTTATGATTATATGTAAGTCATTCAACCTCTCCTAGTATTAATATTTTCATCTGTTAAATGAGAATAATAAGATTATAGATTTAGAGTCAGAAGTGACCTTAGAGATCACCTAGTTCAGAAGTGTTAAAGATGAGGCCTACAAAATTCCCAAGGGGTGAACCAGATTAAAATATAATTGGGTAGGGGCAGCTAGGTGGTGCAGTGGATAGAGCACTGGCCCTGGAGTCAGGAGTACCTGAGTTCAAATCCGGCCTCAGACACTTAACACTTACTAGCTGTGTGACACTGGGCAAGTCACTTAACCCCAATTGCCTCACTTAAAAAAAAAAAATATATATATATATATATATATATATAATTGGGTAGCTTTCTTTCCCTGTCACCACTGAATAGAGCGGAGGCAGAGGCTCCTGGGTGTTTTCAAGATTTAGCTTCACTCGTGAACCGCTGGCATGGGTGCAGAAGGCATTGCTGCTGGAGGTGTAATGGACATTAACACCGCTCTACAAGAAGTACTGAAAACCGCACTCAACCACAATGTCCTAGCTCGTGGAATTCGTGAAGCCACCAAAACCTTGGACAAATGCCAAGCCCATCTTTGTGTTGTTGCTTTCAACTGTGATGAACCTATGTACGTAAAACTGGTTGAAGCCCTGTGTGCTGAGCACCAAATTCACTTGATCAAGGTTGATGACAACAAGAAGCTGGGTGAATGGGTAGGCCTCTGTAAAATTGACAGAGAGGGGAAGCCCCACAAAGTGGTTGGCTGCAGTTTCGTTGTTGTTAAAGACTATGGCAAGGAATCTCAGGCCAAAGATGTCATCAAAGAATATTTTAAATGCAAGAAATGAGTAAATAAAAGTCTTGGTCTGATTTGAAAAAAATATATAATTGGGAAATGCTTAACAAAATTAAAAAAAACACACAGCATAGATAATATTAATTTGTGGTTTTAAAAGTCCATATGTAGCCCTTAAGAATCCATTTATATTTGGGTTTTACATGACTGATCTAGTCCAACCCCCTCATTTTACATATCAAAAAACCAAAGACCAGAAAGGACTTGACCAAGTTCACCGAGTAAGTGGCTGAGCCAGGAATCAAATCTGGCTCTTCTGATTCTAAATTCAGAGTCCTCTTCCTCACTCCACACTACCTTAATATGGATAGCCTCTACCTCCAAGGGTTGTTGTGAGGTTCAGAAGAAGTAAACACTTTGAGAACTTTAAGCAACTAGATAAATGTCAATTACCATTGCCTTCTTCTTCCTCATTAAATCATCATAAGATTTATTTTATTAAATTATTATAAACTATATAATTAAACTATTACCCGTCAACAAAGTCAAAAATATGAACAAATATTCAAAATAAGGGATGTTACATCAATTCCTTATTATATAAAAGCACAGTAGCAAATAAATGAACAAAACCCAAAGAACTGTGTTTGCTGTGTGTCCCTTTCCAAGTTGACCCCTGAGTCTGCTCCCTTTGGTTTGATTTTGAATATATATATTAATCATCAATTTGTACAGCATTCTGTTTTTCTTTCTTCTTCTTCCTCCTCTCCTCCTCCTCCTCCTCCTCCTCCTTCTCCTCCTCTTCCTTCTTGCATCATACCATACAGATCTTTTCATGATTTCCTCCTTGCCTCATTTTTATGGTATTTTATCCTTTTACTTTATTATGTTTCAGTACCTTGATGGATTTGTGATCTCAGTGATCTAGATACTCTTTCCAATGGTATACATCAGAACTGATCCTCACTTTCTCATCTTGTGTAACTCTTGTCTTTATCCTCACATAAATCCTCCAGGTGGTTCTAACTAGTATGCTGGTGGTCTGTCTCTACCCCCTTGGCATTGCCAATGGAATACATGGGTTATCCCTCACTTGCAAGCCTACCTCCTTTTCTATCTGTGTATCTCTCTAATGACATCCTTTATGCACATTTTACTGCCTAATTCTTGATTGTTAATGAGTTGCACCCTACTCAGGAGGAGAAGAATGGAGAAGAGAGGGGAGGAGAGAGGAGAAAGAAGTGAAAGGGGGGAGGATAGAAATAACCCCAACATGTGTCTTTCCATTGTCTATTGTATGAACTTTAACTTTAATTCTTTGAAAACTGTATTTCATGACTTGCAGTCAATGTAATGATGTTAAAATGATAGGCTTTGATTTCCAGTGATGATGGCAGTATAAAAGGCCACAGAGGAGCCCAGCTCACCCATGTATACTCCAGATTGAATAATGATCAAGAATTCCAAAGAGAAACATCAGTAAGCTCCTTTGTCTAGTTCAGGATTGTACAAAAGAGATCCAGTGGCCATGAGTGCTGGAAGAGAGGTCCCTCTGGGAAAGTCAACATGAGTTCAGATGAGCAGGCTGAGAACCTGAGGCAAGTTATTGGGTGAGTACAGATCCACCTGAATATTTTAGTATTTAGTACTTGCTATATCCTAGTGCCTGTGACCTCTCTTCTTTGAAAAAATATTCATGATTATGAGAAAGGCCAAGGTCATTCATTGCATCCAACATCATCACCAGTCATCTTGACTTTTATCTTGCCACTGGACTTCTTTGACTGGAGGAGAGAGTGAGGCTGACAACTTTGTGAAGCTTTGCTTCACTTAAATACAATTCATGTGCAAGTCAAAATATCACCCTTGATGTTGTTGGTCCTTTATGAGAATAAAGGACAAACAACAATTCATGATTATATAAGCCTTTGGCCTCTCATTTCTCACTCCTAGCCTCTCTTTTCCAACATATCTTGCTATTCTCCTTTATGCCCATCTTTGTTTTGAAGTCACCAAATATTAAAGTATAAATTGATTTAATTTGGTGGGTCTTCATAATTCAGATAATATAATACTTGAATTATATAATGATTATACATGTTTTGTATTATGTTAATTTTAGAATTTATATAATTAAATATGGTATATAATACCATAATTCATAATTCAGGTCTTCATGACATTTCTTTATCTCCTCATCCTCTGGAATTCTATTTTATTCTTCAGATCAAGTAATCTTTGTGGTGATTTTTTTTGCCAGTGCTTAACGTAGACACTGCAAAATGAAAGGATTAAACAAATGTCCCAACAGTGATGTTTCTTGTCTTTTGGCTCACCATGAGTGCTGTGGATAAGTCCACTTACCTTGGTAGTATAGTTTCCAGGGATGTACACATAGATAATGAGGTCGACACACACATTGCCAGATCCAGCTCAGTGTTTGGGAGGTTTCAAAGGAAAGTGTAAAAGAGAAGAGATATTAGACAGCCTACCAAACTGAGGGTCTCTAGAGCCATTGTATTGACCTCATTGTTGTATGCCTATGAAACCTGGATAGTCTATCAGCACCATGCCAGGAAACTGAATTGCTTCCATTTGAATTGTCTTAGGAAGATGCTGAAGATCATCTAGCAGGATAAGCACCAGATACTGAGGTCTTTTCTTGAACTAAACTTTCAAGCATTCAGTCTACTCTAGAAAGTGCAACTTTGATGGGCTGTCCACATTGTTCAAATGCCACACGTACACTTGTTTAAAAGACCATTTTACAGAGAACTCTCACAAGGCAAGTGCTCATATGGTGGTCAGAAAAAGTGATACAGGGATACTCGCAAGGTCTCTCTGAAGAACTTTGGAATTGATTGTGACATGGGAGAGACCAGCAAAGGACCATTCAGCACAATGTGCCCTTATCAAAGAAGGTACTGTGTTTTATGAGCAAAGCAGAATTGATGTAGCTCAATAGAAACATGAGACATGCAAATTTAGAGAATCTACCCCAAATGTTCACATGGACTATTTGTGCCTGACCAGTGGTAGAGTATTCTGAGCTCATTTTGGTCTGATCAGTTACAGTCAGACAAACTGTAACTTGACTCTAACATGGTGATATCATTTTGGTCCTCTTCAAAAATGCAGGACAACAACCAACCAGCCAATATAATGTATAAAAAACGTATGGAGATATACACACATGTGTGCATGATGTATGTGTGTATATATGTACACACATATGATAAATGCAAACTCATGGATATATATGATACACATACATACATATATATGATGTATACAAAAGAAATGGTTTGGGAAGAGAGTGCATTATCAATTGGGGGGGAATCAAGAAAGGATTCATGTAGATGGTGGTACCCAAGCTGAGTCTAGAAGGAAGCCAGGGATTCTGAGGGTGCAGAGGCTTGGTGAATTACAAGAATGGGGAATACCTGGAGCAGTGACACTGATATGGGAGATGGACTGTCAGCACATGTGGAACTGTGAGGAGGCAAGTATGTTTGGACTACAGAGTGAAAGAAGGAAAATGGTGTGTCAAAACCCAAAAGGTCTGCTATAAAGAGATTTAAATGTCAAACAGGAACTTATATTTGATCCCAGAGACAAGGAAGAGTCATGGGAGTACCTTATTGAGGAAGAGGGTGTAATTTAAGACCCATACATCAGGAAAATCACTTTGGTGGTTCTGTGGAGGATGGAATGGAGCAGAGAGATAACTACCTAGGGAAACAAACAGGAGGCTATTTAAGTAGACCAGGTGAGAAGTAATGAGGACTAAATGGAAGTGATGACTGTATGAGTAGAGAGGAGGGGCCATAAGGTGGAGATGTTGTGGAAATAGAAATGAAAAGATCTGGAACTAATTAGACATGTGGTACACATATATTACTCCTTTTGGTTCCAATTTACCTTTCCTTTTGTTCAGGGTTGTCTTTTATTCAGTCATTCCAAAGAAAGGGAAGACATATTTCTTAATTTTTTCTGTTGTTAACCCAGACTTAAATAAACCACTCTAAACAAAACTCTTCTATTACTATGTAGATATCTTAGGGCAGTGTGGTCTCCTGAAGAGAGAGTTCATTTGGAATCAAAGCACTTTGGTTCAGATTCTAGCTTAGTCACTTATTACCTTTGTGATGTTGGAAGTCCTTTAGCCTTTCTAGGTCTCTGTTACTATCATGTATTAATAATGGCATTGAATTACATAAACTTTAGGACATAAACTTTTCAGCCCCAAATCTATGATTTTGTGAATGTGGACTTCCATTTGATCAAATATTGGAGTTCTATTTTGAGATGACTTCTAACTTCCTTCTCTACCTTTCCCCTCTTTTAAATTTTGTATTATATTTTTCAAATTCTTCTTAAATACTTGTTCTTTTAGCCAGTACGTTACTCTGAGGAATTGTTGGAAACTGGTTTATATTTATTTAAGAAGAATGAGTTGTTTTAAATATTTGTCTTTTTTGGCTTGGGGCTTTGGTTGCTGTTGTAAGACCTCCTTTAAATGAACAGTCTTTCAACAACTTTTCAGGGTTGACTGCTTTTCTTTTTCTTTTTTAATCTTTAAAAAATTATCATTTATTTTTAACATTCTTTTCTTTTGAAATTTTGAGTTCCAAATTCTTTCCCTCCCTCCCACCCCTTTTCCACCCACTGAGAAGGCAAGCAGTATGCAAAAATATATTTCCATATTAGCCATATTTTTCAAAAAAGCAAGAATAAAGAAAGTGAGAAAATGATACTTCAATTTGTTCTCAGTTCATCAGTTCCCTCTCTGGAGGTAGATAGCATTTTTTTCCCATCCTTTGAAATTTTCTTGGGTCATTGTAATGATCAGAGTACCTAAGTCTTTCACAGTTGATCATCATTATAGCATTGCTGTTACTGTGCACATGACCTAATGTTTCTTTTCACTTCACTTTGCAGTTTATATAGGTCTGGACATAGTTTTCTGAAAACATCTCCCTTATCAGTTCTCACAGCACAATAGTACTCCACTATAATCATATGTCACTTATTCAGTCATTCCCCAAATAATGAAAGATTTCCAATTCTTTGCCACCACAAAAAGATTTGATATAAATACTTTTGTACATATAGGTCATTTTCCTTTTTATTTGATCTCTTTGGGATACAGACCTACTAGTAATATTGCTAGGTCAAAGGGTCACAGTTTTATGGTCCTTTGGGTATATTTCCTAACTGTTCTCCAGAATGGTTGGACTAGTTTACCACTCCATAAACAGTTTATTTGTATACCTATTTTTCCCTCCAGCACCTGTAATTTTTGATAGGTACCTCAGAGTTGTTTTAATTTGCCTTTCTCTAATCAGTAGTGATTTAGACCATTTTTTTCATATGACTATAGCTTTGTTTCTTCTTAAAACTGCCTGTTTATACCCTTTGACTATTAACCAAGGAATGACTCTTATTTTTATAAATTTGACTCAGTTCTACATATTTGAGAAATGAGGCCTTTATCAGAGAAACTTCTTATAATTTTTTTTATTACTTCATTCTCTACAGTACTTTTTAGCAAAATGTAGTTTCCTCAATTATCCCATTTAATTAGGTCTAATTATACTCTTGCTTTGTCTGACATCATGGTTGCTACCTCTTCCTTTTTTTTTTTTTTTAGTTTCCCTGAAGCATATTAGATTTTTCTCCAACCCTTGAGTTCAAGTCTATGTGTGTGTGTATGTACTTCTGTTTCTAGTGTATCTTTTGTAAACAACATATTGTTGGATTCTGGTTTCTAATCCATTCATCTATCTGATTCCTTTTTATGGGTGAGCTCATCACATTTACATTCACAGTTATCATTACTAACCGCGTCTTTTCCTCCATCCCAGTTTCTTCTCTTTTTTCTTCTTTCTCTCTTTTTATCTTGTTCCTCCTCAAAATTTTATTTTGTTTCTACCCACTACCTCCCTTAATCGACTCTCCCTTTTATTATCTACCCCACCCCCATCCTCTTATCCCCTTCCCTCTTTCCCTATTGGGTAAATTACTTGTCTATACACAACTCTGTGTGTGTGTGTGTGTGTGTGTGTGTGTGTGTGTGTGTGTATTCTTCCCTCTGAACCAATTCTGACGAGAGTGAGGTTCAAGCATTGCCTGACATCTTCCCCATTTTTCTCTCCACTGAAATAGGTCTTTCTTGACTCTTTTATGGGAAAAATCTTTACCCATTCTATCTCTTCTGTCTTTTAGTTCATCCCTCTTTCTTACCCCTTCATTTTTTTTGGAGATTATTCCAACATAATTGACTCATACTCATGCCCTCTGTCTAGGTAAACTCTTTTAAACCGCCCTAATAACGATAAAGTTCTTAGGTGTTATATGCATCATCTTTCCATATAGGAATGTAAACAGTTTAACTTTATTGAGAGCCTTATGATTACTCTTCTGTGTTTATTATGCTTCTCTTAAGTCTTGTGTTTGAATGTCAAATTTTCCATTTAGTTCTAGTCTTTTCATCAGGAATACTTGAAAGTTTTCTATTTCATTAAATATTCATTTTTCTCCCTTAAAGATTATACTCAGTTTTTCTGGGTAGGGTATTTGTGGTTGTAATCTTAGCTCCTTTGCCTCCCAGAATATCATATTTCAAGTCTTTCACGTTTTACTTTGGAAGCCACTAAATCTTGTGTGATTCTGACTGTAGTTCCACAATATTTGAATTGTTTCTTTCTGGCTGCTTGAAGTATTTTCTCTTTGACTTGAGAACTCTGATTTTGGCTATAATATTCCTGGAGTTTTAATTTTGTTATCTCTTTCAAGAGGTGATTGGTGGATTCTTTCAATTTCTATTTTACCCTCTGGATTCAACATTTTGTGGAAATTTTCCTTAATAATTTCTTGAAATATAATCTTCTTTGATCATGGCTTTCAAACAGTCTATTAATTCTTAATTTATCACTCCTCAATCTATTTTCCTGGTCAGTTATTTTTTCTGATAAGATATTTCACATTTTCTTCTATTTTTTTCATTCATTTGGCTTTGTTTTATTGCTTCTTGATATTTCATGGAGTCATTAGCTTCCACTCACCTAATTCTGATTTTTAAGGAATTTTCTTTGGTGAACTTTTGTATCTCTTTTTCTATCTGGTCAATTCTATTTTTTTTAAGTCATGCTTGACCACATATATTATTTATTTATTTATTTATTTATTTTGGCAAGGCAATGAGTGTTAAGTGACTTGCCCGGGTCACACAGCTAGTAAGTGTCAAGTGTCTGAGGCCAGATTTGAACTCAGGTCCTCCTGAATCCAGGGCCAGTGCTTTATCCACTGAGCCACCTAGCTACCCCCTGGTCAAATCTATTTTAAAGAAGTTCTTTTCTTCAGTGACTTTTTGTGCTGCTTTTGACATTAGGCCAATTGTTTTTTTTAAGGCATTATTTTCTTCAGCATTTTTTGTGCCTCTTTTACTATGCAGTTGACTCTTTAAAAAAAATTTTTTTTTGCATGAGTCTTATTTCTTTCCCCATTTTTTCCTCTACTTCTCTTATTTAATTTTTAAAATCCTTTCTGAGTTCTTCTAGGAATTCTTTTTTGAGCCTGACACCAATTCATATTTTTCTTTGGAGCCTTTGGATGTAACAATTTTGACTTTGTTGTCTTCTGAGTTGATGTCTTGCTGTTCCTTGTTGACTAATTAGTTTTTTTATGGTCAAATTCTTTTCTTTTTTTGTTTGCTCATTTTTCCAACCAATTTTTTGACTTTGAATTTTATATTAAAGTTGGCCTCTGGGATTGGGGAGGCACTGTCCCAAGCTTTAGGTTTATTCATGCTGCTGTTTTCAAAGCTAGTTCTGGGGATTTGCAAGTTTTTGCTGCTTCCAAGGTGGTGTGATCCTGGGAGAGATATGGTCACTGCTCTTCAGTTCTTCACTCTGGTCTTTACCTGGGAAAGGGTCCTCCTTCCCCTGTAGTTAGAAGATCTAGCACTCCCTCTTTGCCTTGGAACTGTGACCAGGGCCCCTGCTCCCTTGTGATCAACCCTCAGAGCTCTTCTTTGCCCTGGAACTGCAACCAAGTATTGCATATGAGCAATAGACTTGCCAATGACTGCAGCTGTACACAGTACAGCCAAAGGGTTCCCTGTAATCTCTTTCTGTCCAGTTGTCCTACTGCTTTACTGTCTCTGTGCTGAGAGGTCCTGGAGCTGTGGCTGTGGCCACTGTTGCTGCCACTAAGTGTGTGGGCTCCGCATAGACTTCCATGGCAGTGTCACAAACTTCTCCTGTCAACCTCCTAAATTTTCTTAGGTCTGAAAAATAACCTTTTGTTGGCTCTGCTACTCCAAAATCTGATTTGAAGCATTATTTTAAAGTTGTTGGGAGAGGAATGTTGAGAGTTCAGCTGGGTTGCCTCTAGTTTCCCGTCTTTCAGGCTGACTGCTTTTCAAATCTCCATCTTACCTTGAAACATGTGCTGTGCTTTGTGGGGGAGATAATTGAGGGCTCATGGCCAATGTTTCTTAATTTTATATGTATTACATTCCAATTTTGCTGATATTTTTTCTTATTCTTGTTGAGAAGTCTGCTTTGATCTGGATTTATTGCTCCTCAGTAGATTATTTCTGTCACCTGGCAGCTTGAGATAGTTTTTCTCATTTTTGTAATGTTGAATTTTAAGGATAATGCATTTAACAGTATTAAATCTTTCATTTTTTCCTTTTGGAGTCCTGTAAATTCTATTTCTTTGTATATCACAATTTGTTTTTGTTAGGCTGACAATGTTTTCTTTGATGATTTAAAATTCTTTAGTTTTTCTAAAATTTCTGAGGGGTCAGAAATTCTGAGATTGCTGCACCCAGGCTCATTACTTATTTCTCTATATTATATATGTTATATATAGTAGATATTGTATTTTATTTACATGTTATTTATATATTACATATAAATTATATAATTAGATATAAACATAATTATGTTATATATAATTGTATATATTATTTAACATATTATATCTATTTATTACCTATTATCTATTATCTTGGGATAATTCAGTGATTTTTAGCACTTATATCTTTCTCTAGCTGATCTATTCTGGCTAGAAATCTATCCACAATATTAAGGCTATCATTGGTTGGTTCTGTAGTTTCAGTTTTTTCTGTTCTTGTCTCTATTTTCTTCATGATTTTTTCCTAATTAAAAAAAATGAATTCTAGCTTGATTTCCTCCTTTGATGTTCTTTTCTTGCTTTCTTCAGTCTTGTTTGTTTTTCCCCCATTTAGTTGTACTAATTCTTACTTTATTTCTTTGAATGTGATATATTTGAGGACATCACTAGAATTTTTACATTTTTTTTCCAACTGTGTTTCTTCTGGTACTCTATCTGGTTCAGGTGCTCAATTTAAAAATATAATATTGAAGGGGGAATTCTGACTAAGTGACATAAAAGGCTGCAGGAGAGAGCCAAGTTCTGCACACATAGGGTCACAGAATCATAGATCCAGGGATGGAAGGGACCTCAGAGGCCATGTGTTCAAATCCTCCCATTTTACAGATGAGGAAGTTGAGACCCATGGATATTAAGCGACAGGTTCAGGTCAGACAGGTAGAGTGAAAGGTGGTACAGAGTTGAAAGATCAGTGGGGATGGGTATAGTACAATGCTGGGAAAGTTAGGAAATTGATGAAGACATGATTATTGGGATAGGGAAATAGGTATGACTGGAAAATTCTAGGAACAAGTACTGCCAGTTGAGCTGGTGCTTTGCATCAGGGACAGCATTCTTTTCTACAGGAACTCATTTCCTCATATTTTCCTCATGCTAGCAGTATCAAGCCTGTCCAGAAATCTCTTCAGTGATATGAAGCTAGGAGGTCCTAGGGTCCTGCTTTCACGGGCCCACTACAGATTTATGCTATCTCAACTCAACTGGAACTTCAACGATGCACACTGATCCTTTTACTCTTGTCTGATTGGGGCAGAAGGACCTTCGTAACAGCTACTGTTCCAAATGCTCTCTAGCTTCATGCCACCTACATATGTCACCCCCCCCTTCTCTCTTGCTATCAGGAGAAGATTTTGCCTCCCACTTCACTGAATAAATTGAGTTCCTTCGCCAATAACTTCCTTCCTCTCTTCCTCATTTCCCCATTCAAATAATCTCAACATCATTGCTCATTCTCTCCTCTTTTACTGAAGTCTTAGAGGATAAAGTGTGTTTCTCCTTGCTAACGCTAACTCTTCTATGCAACAAATATTGATATTAGTCAACACGCATTTAAACACCTATTATGTTCCGGGGCTGGGCCTGCAGTCAGGAAGATGTGAGTTCAAATCCAACATCAGACACTTACTAGCTGAGTGAATGTGGGCAAGTCACTTAACCCCCCCCCCCCGCTTGCTTTAATCCATCGAAAGGAAACGGACAACCAAGTCCAGTAGCTTTGCAAGTAAATCAGGTCGTTCGTTTTGCCCAAGTCCAGCTCTCCGCCACAGCAGTGCGACCCCTGGTGGAGGGCTCTGGTGGTGGCGGGAGCGGCAGCATCTTCTCGCACCTACACTTACCGGCTCATCTTGAAAAGCCCTGTGAACCACCAGTACCCAGGGGGCTGTCTTCGGGCCGGGAGATCCTGGTCAGCCTGAGTAGGATGGGCTTCTCTTGTTCTTCTCAAGGCCGGCACTACCCAGGGAGCGCTTCTGGGCCTGCGCGTACTGCGCTTCGTGCTCGGCCAAGGACTTCCCAGAGCGCCGGCCTGCAGGGAGAGCGGGGCCCAGGAGCGCTTGCTTGTAGGCCTTTTGAGAATCCGTATTTGAGGAGGGGGCCGTGAGGGAAGGCTACCGACCTGAGTAACGATGGGCACTTTGGGAAGAGACACAGATTTCCTCTCCTTCTGGGTGATTTTCAGGGTTTTTTTCCTCCAGCTGTCTGTTTCCCTACTGTTGGCCGCCTCTTCCCCCACCTCTCTCTCTGTGTATCTGTGTCTCTCTCCCTTCCTTCCCTTCCTCCTTCTCCCTTCCCTCCTCCCTCCCCCCCTCGCTCCTCCTCCCTCCTCCTCCCTCCCCTTCCCTCTCCCTCCCTCTTCCTCTCCCTCTCCATCTCTGTCTCCTTAAGTGATTTGTCCAGAGTCACACAGCTACTAACTGTGTGAGGCCTGATTTAAACTCACAAAGATGAGTCTTCATGATTTTAGGTCAGACACTCTTATCCACTGGGCCATCTGGTTGCTCCTAGGAATGGGCCTGGTTAGGAAGAGTTTTAGATATGAAACAGGACTTTATATTTGATCTTGAAGGGAGACACTGAGGCTCATTGGATGCTATTTGTGCTCTTGATCCCATCCCCTCTCTTTTCTGAGAGTTTAATTCTTTCAACATTCTTTAATTTTCAGCTTTCCATCCACTGGTTCTGCCCTGTTTCCTACAGGCATATCCAGATCTCCCCTATTCTTAAGAAGCAAAACAAAAGGGGGCAGCTAGGTGGCGCAGTGGATAGAGTACCATCGCTGGAATCAGGAGTACTTGAGTTCAAATCTGGCCTCAGACACATAACACTTACTAGCTGTGTGACCCTGGGCAAGTCACTTAACACCAATTGCCTCACTTAAAAAAAAAAGAAGCAAAACAAAAACAAAGAATTCTTTACTTAACCTTCCCATTCCATTCTAAGTCTTCCTTCCCATCCACAGTTAAACTCCTAGGATGGGGTAGGGAGTGTATATAATCATTACCTCCATTTTCTTATGAACCACTCCTTTGTGATCTGGTTTCCATCTCTAAGTGGTGACTAAAACTGCTCTTCACGGTGACCATTGATCTCTTTATTGCCAATTTTAATATTAATTTATCAATTTAATATGCCAAGTATTGTGCTAAGCACGGGAAATACAAAAAGATGCAAAAGATAGTCCTTTCCATAAAGGAGTTTGTGATTTAATAGGGGACAGCATATAAACAAATATATACAAAGCAAGGTATGTGCAGGAGAAATAGGAAAGAATTAACAGAGAAGGCACTGGAATTAAGATGGGTTGTGGAAGTCTTGAGGTGGGATTTTAGTTGGAATTTAAAGGAAACCAGGGAGCTCAGTAGTTGGAATGCTGGAGGAAGAGCATTCCAGGCATGGGGGACAGCCAGAGAGAATGCCTGAACTTGGGGGATGAAGTACATTGTTTTTTGTTTTTTGTTTTAGTTTTAGTTTTTGTTTTTTAGTGAGGCAATTGGGGTTAAATGACTTGCCCAGGGTCACGCAGCTAGTACGTGTTAAGTGTCTGAGGCTGGATTTGAACTCAGGTCCTCCTGACTCCAGGGCCGGTGCTCTATCCACTTCGCCACCTAGCTGCCCCGATGAAGTACATTGTTAATAGAACAGCCAGGAGAGGGCAGCTAGGTGGTGCAGTGAATAAAGCACTGGCCCTGGATTCAGGAGGACCTGAGTTCAAATTTGACCTCAGACACGACACTAGCTGTGTGACCCTGGGCAAATCACTTAACCCTCATTGCCCAGCAAAACAAAACAAAACAAAACAAAAAACCCCCCAAAAATAGAACAGCCAGGATTGAAGAAGAATATGTTGGGGAATCAGGTATAAGAAGACTGCAAAGGTAGGAGGAGGATAGGTTATGGCTTTGATTGCCAAACAGAGCATTTTATATTTATATCTGGAGGCAGTAAGCCATTAAGGCCATGACATGATTAGACTTGTGTTTTGGGAAAATCAGTTTGGTAGCTGAATAGAGAATGGATTGGAGGCTTGACGCTTGAGGCAGGCAGACCCACCAGCTAACTATTGCAATAAAGCAATGAAGTAAAAAAATAATAAAATAAAGCAATGAGGTGATGAGGGCCTGCATTAGAGTACTTGCAATGTCAGAGGAGAAAAGGGGACATATTAGAGAGATGCTGCAAATGTGAAATTGACAGGTCTTGGCAACCACTTGGATGTGGCAGCCTGAGAAATAATGAGGAGTCCACGATAACTCCTAGGGTGTGAAGCCAAGGGACTATGAAGATGGTATTTCCTTCTACAGTATTAGGAAAGGTAAGAGGTAAGGTGGATTTAGGGGGGAAGATAGTGAGATTTTCGACATGTAGAGTTTAGTAGATGTCTACTGAAATCCAATTCAAGATAACCGAAAGGCAGTTGAAGATATAAGATTGGAGATCAGCAGAGAGATTGGGTCAGTAAAGATAGATTTGAGAATCATCAGTACAAAGAGGGCAATTAAGTCCATGGGAGCTGATGAGATCACTAAATGAAGTAGTATAGAAGGAGAAGAGAAGAGAATTCAGGACAGAACTCTGAAGGACACCTAAGGTTGGAGGGAGTGATCTGGAAGAGGATCTAGTAAGGAGATGGAGAAGGAGTGGTCAGAGAGGTAGGAGGAGAACCAGGAGAGTAGTGGCCCAAAAACCTAGAGAGAAAAGAGGATCAAGGAGGAGGGAGTGATCAACAGTGTTAAAGACTGCCGAGGTCAGGGAGAATGAGGATGGAAAAATTACCCTTTTCTGCTCTCTGCAAAATTGGAATGCTGACTATTCTTTTCTTCTGGATACTTTCCTCTCCTGGGGTTTTGATAGCACAATTTTCTCTTAATTTTGCAACCTTCCTGACTGCTCCTTTTCATTTCCTTTTTAGGAGTGGTCATCCTTGTCACACTCCATATTTGAGGGTATACCACCAATGTTTTATCTTGTGTCTTCTCATCTCTTTCCGTACTCTCTTGGTGATCTCATCAGCTCTCATAAAGTTGACTATCATTCTTGTGTAGCTGGCTCCTCAATCTATAAAACCATTTGTCATCTCTCTCCTGAGGTCCAGTACCCCATCTTCATTTGCTCAGTGGACATCTCCACCTGGATGTCCCCTAAATACCTCAAACTTAACATTTCCAAAACAGAACTTATCAGGGGCAGCTAGGTGGTACAGTGGATAGAGCACCCTGGATTCAGGAGGACCTGAGTTCAAATCCGGCCTCAGACACTTGACACTTACTAGCTGTGTGACCTTAGGCAAGTCACTTAACCCCAATTGCCTCACCAAAAAAAAACCCCCAAAACCCCAAAACAGAACTTATCTTTCCTTCCAAACCCACCCCGTTCCTCAACTTTTTAATTTTTCTTATTCTTATTTTTGTCTAAGGCATAGAGTAGGAGCTTAGTAAATTCTTTCCCCCTTTCCTTCTTCTTTAGTCATCTTGACTTTAGTCATAAATAACTTTATAATTGATCTTCCTCACTGTGGTTTCTCTGCTTTCTGATTTATTCTCCTCACAGTTGACAAACTGATATTCTTAAAACACAGGTCTGATCACATCAGTCCTTTGCTCAAGACTCCATTGGCCCCTTATGATAAAATGCAAACTCTTCTGTTGGGCATTTAAGACCCTCATAGTCTGATTACTAGTCTACCCTTTGTGCCCTTCTGCCTCTCAAGTAATCCAAACTGACCTCTGTGCATAACTTTCCATCTCCTGCCCGAGTGTACTCATACCTCACCTTCCTTTTGTGGAATTCTTAGCTCGCTTTGAGGTTCAGCTCAGTTGTTCAACTCATTTATTTATTTATTTATTTTTGCAGGGCAATGAGGGTTAAATGACTTGCCCAGCGTCACACAGCTAAGAAATATCATGTGTCTGAGGCCAGATTTGAACTCAGGTCCTCCTGAATCCAGGGCTGGCGCTTTATCCACTGTGGCGCCTAACTGCCCCTGGTCAACTCCTTTAAGAGACTTTTCCTGATACCGTCAGATGGTAATAGGCTTCCTCCCATCTCATAACCTCAAATCACTTTGTATTTTCATGTGTATGTATGTAGTGCATATGTATATATGTATGTATATACATACAATACATACATATCATACATATATAAAATATACTTACATATATACATATGTGGGGGCAGCTAGGTGGCACAGTAGATAAAGCACCAGCCCTGGATTCAGGAGGACCTGAGTTCAAATCTAGGCTCAGACACTTGACACTTACTAGCTGTGTGACCCTGGGCAAGTCACTTAACCCTCATTGCCCCACAAAAACCCCCCAAAAACAAAAACAACAAAACAAAACATATATACATATGCACGTATCTATATCTGTCTCTATCCATCCATTCATCTATCATCTGTCTCTCCTATATTTACTTTTCTGTGAACAAATAATATTCCCACAATAGAATGAAAGATTCTTCAGGACAAGGATGGTACCACTCTTGTCTTTATATGACCAGCACACAAGACAGTGCCTGGAACATAGGAGGTATAGGATAAATGCTTGTTAATTGATTGCTAGACTGTTCAGATGATTTTTTGGTAGACAAAAATGAGTTTATATTTTTCCTTACTAAATTTGATCTTCTAAAGTCTGACTGGCAATGCCTTTTCTTTTTCTAACTCTTTCATCCAACTTATTCTATAATGTAGGGAGCTAATGATATCTAAATGAGGGCTTTGCAGCCATAAGGCACTACATATTACTAAACACCTCTGAATCCTTCTAGCCCTTGTCTCTATGCTTTCTAAGCAACCATTTAGAAAAGCCTGATAGATCCTTATCTCTGTTCCCTGACCAGAAACACATAGATCCCTTTGTACCTCCATTTAGGAGAAAGGAGCAAACTTCATGTGTTCCAACTGTGGGGGGGGGGGGTCTGTGCTGTACTACCTCTGACTCCCTTAAGAAAGGTCTGTCTTTCTTCTGCAGGTATATGATTGATAAGCACCTTCTCCAACCTGCTTTGACTGTAAAAGTAAAATAATCATGAATTCCTATGCTAGCTGTCAGAAAGAAATTTCTAGCCTGTCTTCCCTCCCTGAAAGTATTAATGCTTTAAACCGGTCCCAGGGCATCACTGCCCAAATGAATGAGGTCATTGCAGCAACCACCTAGCTCATTCGAACCCTTTTTTTTAAAGGTCTTCCTTCACTTTGGATGATTTCTAGGGGGCAGATGCAGTTCAGCAATGAAGGATGTGAAGAATGTATCTGGAAAGGTAATTACTTTGTTGTGCTATAGGAATGAGGGTAGTGGAGCTTCTGACCACATTAGTTTGAGCTTAATTCAATACATATGTCCATGGATTCTTAGAGCTAGAAGGAACTGAGGAAGTTGTCCAATTAGGCCCACATTTAATAAGAAATTCTTTCTGTAACATTCCTGAAAAGTACTCATCTGGTCTTCCTTGAAATCCTCTAGGGACAGGGAGCTTACAGCTTTATGGGATAGAGCCCTTTGCCCTTTGGGACAGCTTTGTTAGGAAAGTTTTCCTTTTATTAAGCTGAAATTTAAATTTTTTTTCAATTCCCACTTGGTATTCCTGGCTAGACCCTTTGAAGCTAAGTAGAACCAGTCTATTTATCCTTCCATGTGATTCCCCTTCAAATACTTGAAGACATGGATTCTATTCTTGCTAAGTTTTGCCTTCTCCAGACTCACTATCCGCAATTTCTCCCATAGTTCCTCCTGTGGTGTTGCCAAAATACCATTCACTTAGTCCAGTGATTTCCAAATTTTATGTAGTGCCCCCTTTTTTTAGCCAAAAAATGTGACCCTCAAGAGGGACCCACATGTACAAAAATATTTATAGCTGCTCTTTATGTGGTGGCAAGGAATTGGAAGTTGAGGGGATGCCCATCAATTGGGGAATGGCTGGACAAGTTGTGGTATATGAATACAATGGAATACTATTGTGCTGTAAGAAATGATGAGCAGGAGGAGTTCAGAGAAACCTGGAGGGTCTTGTGTGAGCTGATGATGAGTGAGATGAGCAGAACCAGAAGAACATTGTACACAGTATCATCAACATTGAGTGTTGATCTACTGTGATGGACTATATTCTTCTGACCAATGCAATGGTACAGAAGAGTTCCAGGGAGCTCATGATAGAAGAGGATCTCCAAATCCAAGAAAAAAAAAAAAAGAACTGTGGAGTATAGATGCTGAATGAACCATACTATTTCTTTTGGTTTTGGTGCTGTTGTTTTTTTCTATTTTGAGGTTTTTCATCATTGCTCTGATTTTTTCTCTTATAACATGACTAATGCAGAAATAGGATTAATGTTATTATGCATATATATGTATATATATGTATGTGTATATATGTATGTATGTATATGCGTGTATATATATGTATATGTGTGTGTATATATATATATATATATATATATATATATATATATATATATAAAACCTATATCAGATTACCTGCTGTCTAGGGGAGGGGGAGGGAGGGGAGGGAGGGAGAAAAATCTGAAATTGGAAAGCTTGTATAAACAAAAGTTGAGAACTATCTTTACATGTAACGGAAAAAAAATAAAATAATTTATTAATTAAAAAAAATGCGGCCCTCACTTTTTGTTTAAAAAAAATCTACGCAGATATTTTTCTTAGCTCATATTTTGTTCAAAGAAAATTAGGACTTTATTATAATTTTTGTTACAATACAGATCTTAAACATACACACAATATAAATAATCATTGCACTGAATTCACTGTTAAAAGATCATACATAGATTTAGAATTAGAAGAAATCTTTAAAGTCATGTCAGGATAGGAAATTGAGACCCAGAGAAGTTAGTTGAATTTCTCAAGGTTACAGAGGTGGGCAAATGGGCCAAACCAGGATATGAACCCAGGTCATTTGACCCCCACATCTCACATTCTTTCCATTGTACTCGACTGTCTCAGAAAGGCAAAGAGGAAAACACAAAGGTAGCAGGCAGTCCCATGTATCTTTAAACCTTTGTAGGCCAGGTATATGGGACAAGGGTTTGGGGAAAGCCTTTGAGATACTGCCCTATCCTCAAACAGTGGGTACCCATCATTCTGCTTGGTCTAGAGGACCTGATAAATCTGTGGGTGAATGGAAGACATAGGACTAGGAAATCCTGGGCCAACACTGACTGGGTCAGTGAGGTAATGTCACCCTGGCACTTCTGCAGGTGCTGTGTCCAAAGGTAGTAGAATAAACTTCAGTTGCATCCACTATAGGGTGGAGATGATCATATTACCTTATGGATTTACCATTGCTCTGTGTCTAGACTGTCCTTCCAGTAAAAGGACCTATTTTTTTTTCTACTTGCTGTCAGTGCCTGTGCCAAAAGCAGGAAGAAAATATTAATACCCAGTATGTAGGCTTCAGTGAGGCAATGTCAGAGGCTCATTCCTTACTGCCCATAACCTGAAGGTGGCTCTCTTCTCTTCTGCCACCCTCCCACAAGTTGGAACAAATTTACCATTTTAGTCTTGCTTTTGTTGACTTTGATTTGAACTTTGTTTTCATTTTTTAAAAAAAGTGGATATATTTGCCCAGGAGTTATACCAAAAAAATATCCAATAACTCTGGCTATTGCTTAACCTTTCCACCTTCCCTTCTCAACCACCTTTACCCCAGCCCCAGTGTATGCTGGTCCATAATTTGTTTAGTGTCAACTTACTTATTATCTTTCCTCAAATGTGGCATCAAGAATTAATACTGGATGGCATCCGAACAGGGTCTGATGAGGATAATAAAGAGCAAGACTGTTATTGCTTTTGCTCTCATTATAATTCTATTAGGCCAGCATTAGCTTTTTATCAACTCAGCAAACCATTTATTAAGTGCCTGCTCTGTCTGGAGCACTATTCTGGGGGAAATGCAAAATTTCCACAAGGCATGATGACCAAATTTCTCAGCCAGGCATTCAAAGGTCTCAGAGATCTGGCCAAGACCACAGAATCTCATCCTATTCCCTTCCCATTATATTTACTATTTTATATTTTCTAGTGTCTCTTTTTTTTTTGTGAAGCAATTGGGGTTAAGTGACTTGCCCAGGGTCACACAGCTAGTAAGCGTCAAGTGTCTGAGGCTGGATTTGAACTCAGGTCCTCCTGATTCCAGGGCTGGTGCTCTTTGCACTGCGCCACCTAGCTGCCCCTCTATCATCTTTTACCCTATTCCTCCTCAAAAGTGTTTTGCTGCTGACTGCCCCCTCCCCCTCTCTGCCCTCCCTTCTTTCACCCTTCCTTCTTATCCTCTTCCTCTTCTACTTGCCTGCAGGGTTAGATAGATTACTCCACCCAATTGGGTGCATATGTTCTTCCCTCCCTGAGCCAACTCTGATGAGATTAAGGTTTTTGAACTAATTCTGATGTGTGTAAGACTCCTTCACTTCCCTATACCTCCCCCATCTCTCCATCCACTCCATATGCTCTTTCCTGCTTCTTTCATGTGAGATTTCACTCTATTCTGCCACTCCCCTATCCCGTCCCACAGTGTATTCCTCTCCCCCCCTCAATTATACTCCAAAGATGTCATCATGGGGCAGCTAGGTGGACAAAGCACCTGCCCTGGACCCAGGAGGACCGAGCCCAAATCCAGCCTTGGACTCAAGACACTCATCAACCTCAACACCCTCCCCCACCCCTCCAAAAAAAAAAAAAGAGAAACAAAAAAATAAATGCTTTACAGGTATCATCCCTTTATAATCAATTCATACCTGTGCCCTGTGTTTATTCCTATCATCTGCCCTAATACTCAGAAGGCTGTTATGATTTAGACATATCATCTTCCCATGAAGGAATGTAGACAGTTTAATCTTTTAATATCTCTCATGATTGCTTTTTTCCTATTTATCATTTTATACTTCTCTAGGGTATTGCATTTGAAAGTCAAATTTTCTATTCAGTTCAGGTCTTTTCATCATGAATACCTGAAAATCCTCTTTTTTATTAAAGTCCCATTTTTTGCCCTGAAAGATTTTACTCTTTTTTTCTGGGTAGATGATTTTTGGTTGTAACCCAATTCCTTTGTCTTCTAGAATATCATATTCCATGCCCTCCAATCCTTTAATGTAGAAGTTTCTAGATCCTGTGCTATCTTTACCGTAGCTCCACAGTATTTGAATTAGTTCTTTCTGGTTGCTTGCAATATTTTCTCCTTGACCTGGGAGCTCTGGAATTTGGCTATAATATTCCTGGAAGTTTTCCTTTTGGGATCTCTTTCAGGAGGTGATTGGTAGATTCTTTCAATTTCTATTTTGCCTTCTGCTTCTAGAATATTAGGGCAATTTTCCCTGACAATTTCTTGGAAGATGATGTCTAAGCTCTTTCCTTAATCATAGTTTTCAGGTAGTTCAATGATTTTCAAATGATCTCTCCTGTATCTATTTTCCAGGTCAGCAGTTTTTCCAAGAAGATATTCCACATTGCCCTCTATTTTTTTTTATTCATTTGGATTTGCTTTATTGTGTCTTAGATTCTCACAAAGTCACTAGCTTTCATTTGTTCAAGCCTAATCCTTAGGCAATTATTTTTGTCAGAGAGCTTTTGTATCTCCTTTCCCATTTGGCTTTTCAAACTGTTGACTTTTTTCTCATGTCTTTCCTGCATCACTCTCATTTCTATTTCCATTTTTTCCCTCTACCTCTCTAACTTTATCTTCAAAGTCCTTTTTCAGCACCTCTATCGCCTGAGACCAATTCAAATTTTTCTTGGAAGCTTTAGATGTAGGGGCCATGATGTTGCTATCCTCTTCTGAGAGTGCACCTTGATCTTCCTTGTCACTAAAGAAGCTTTCTATGGTTCACAACTTTCTCTGCCTGCTCATCCTGCCTGCTTTTCACTTGACTTTTAACTCCTTCTTAGTGTGGGGTCCTGCTTCCAGGATATACTGTACCAAGCTTCAGGGGGTCCCAAGTGTTATGATTTAATGAGGGGCAGTTTCTTCACTCTCCTGGCCCTTTCTCTGGTCTGTAGATAACTCCAGGCCAACTTGCTAATCAACCAGGCAGAAAAACTTTGTGTACTGTGGTTGCTAGCTCCAATGAGCCTGCACCCCTCCCCGACCTGGGCCATCACTGTTCCCTGCTGGGGTAGGACATCCAAATCCCCCTTATCTTCTGCATACATCCCTGTGGACTTCCCCTTGCCAGCCATTCAACCCTCTCACCAAACCGTGAGCTTAGTTTCAGAAGATGCTGGCACTGCAGCTAATTCGGAGGCCCTGGGGTAAGTTTCTCTGTCTCAGTCAGCCTGGGGCTGGATCTGTGTCAGCTTGATCATGGGGCTGGACTTCACTCCTAGCCCAGCTCCCCCTTATGCTGAACTTCTAAACTGTCTTTGGCTAGAAAATAATCTCAGCCATCTTTTTGTGGGTTCTGCTGCTCCAGGAGTTGTTTTCTGGCTGGAGATCTTTTGGAGTAATTGTGTCAGGAAGTCTGAGTGTTTAATGCCTTTCCTCCACCATCTTTGCCTGAAAGGCTTTTAAGGACAGGAGTTGAATGGGTAGAGATGCCATGCTGGATGAAACTCTTTGGGGATAGATGCGTGGACCTGAGTCCTTACAGGCTGATAGGTGCTGTATTCTGGCTGGTGGATTCTCACCTTTCATTTGTCCCAATTCAAAGCAGGATAGTTAGACAGCAGGAGCTGTCTGCAAAGCCTTGGGACTGCTTTTTATTTTTTTTATCCCCTTCTGCCTTGACTTAGTCTTGGGACAGTCAGGCTACAGACATGCAATATCTCTCTCCCTTCTCTCCAGCCTTGTCCACTTGGAGATCAGAAACCATGCCCTGAAACTTTTTAACCCTTTCATCTTTGGAGCTTTTCTCTTTCCCTTGTTGCCTCCCTATTTCAGCCTGGCCATAGCAATTTATACATATATATGTATACATATGTACACATTCATATACATAAGACACATACATCATGCCTATATACATAAATAATCTCCCAACCCCAAACCTTCTCACTGTTCAGATCTGGAACCATGATCAAATCAACTCTGTGATTGTTCCTGGAAGGGATATACCAATCTACCTCCCTGTGGCCCCACTCACTATCCTTGTCACTTGCCAGACCACAGTATCTTTCCCTGTTCACCACTCTCCTATTTGTTTCTCTCTCTCTCTCTCTCTCTCTCTCTCTCTCTCTCTCTCTCTCTCTCTCTCTCTCTGCCCTCCCCTCCTCTTCTCTTTCCAACTTCCCCCTTTTCCTTCTGTCTTCTTCCCCCCTTCTCCTTTAGAAGGTCAAGGGTTAATTAGGCAACAGTTCATAGGTTGGTTTGGAGAAGGCTATATTGGAGGTAGGAAGAGTAGTGAGGTACAATAGAAGGAATTTTGGGTTTGGAACCAGGGGATCTGAATGTGAACTCAGACTTTGCTAATATGTATATGATCTTTCACAAGTTACTTCTCCACTCTAGATCTCTGTTTTTTCATCATCTAAATCTATATCCTGTTATCTCTCCTCTATATTCTATGTTTCCAAGGCTCCTTCCAGCTAAGATAGTCCATTCTTTATGGTCCTCCCAGCTGTTACAGTCTGTTGCCTTTGAGCTCTGGCATACTATATTCTCTTCTTTAGGATCTAACATTTAATGATTCTGAAGTATTTTGATTTTTTTTCAATTTGGACATTGCATGACTTGGCAAATCTAATTCTAACCACAAGCTCATGCTTTGCAGTATTTGGGTACATCCCTCCCTGGCAACTATGGTACCTTATGCCTGCTTTGATTTGTGGGCAGCTATCTATACTTGGTAATAGGGAAGGTCAATGGGTGGAACCATATCACCACCTAGTGGGCACACTTAAATCTCAGGACCATCTTGTTCCCATGACATTTCAAGACAGCACTCTAATCATTTCTTGGGAGCCACAAGCAAATTTGTAGAGAAGGAAAGGATTTCTATCAATGATCCTTATTCAGGGAGGTCACTTGGCTCCCACGTTAGCCAGTAAAGGGGATACAGATTGGCAAGGTTGAGCCAAATCATGGCAAAGACCATGCCCAAGCCTCTGGGTTCTCCCCAGAGGGTGTGACTAGACTATGATACCTAGAATTGAGTTGAACTTAGATGTCATCAAGACCTGAATCCCCTCTATAAATTCCCCACCAAGTGATCCTACAGTTTCTGCTTAAAGACTTCTATGGATGGGAACCTACTACATACATCTCAACTCTTTTCTCTTTTGGACAGCTGTTAATATTAGGAAGCTTTTCTTTATATCCTTCCTAAATGCACCTTCATGCGACTGACCCATTACTCTTGTTTCTATACTCTGTAGCCAGCAGATCAAGTTCTTTCTCATGAGAACTCCTTAGATACTCGAAGATAACTATTATATCTCATACAAGTCTTCTTCTCTTGATCAGAGTTCCATTGGCTGACAGAAATGGCGTGGCCTCTTGAGCTCCCATTATTCTCATTTTTGCCCATCTCTGGGCCTGCTCCAGTTTGTCACTGATCTCACTCTAGAACTGAACACAAGCTTTTTATACTATATCTTACTGGTCTGCCTGCCTCCTGGTCTGGAGATTTAGTCTGATCACAGTAGAGTGTAGCAGGACTAGTAAATTCTTCATTTTAGACATGATGCTTCTCTTAATGCAATCAAAGGTTGCTTCACTTACTACCCAACTCAGTCTCTGGACTTCTTTCACTTCTTCACCAACCACCTTCCCAACCTAGAAAGATTCCCTCTCTGAGGTCTTCCCCCTTCCCCTATACTTTCCAGATCCCCTATAAATGTTGTTTACCTGCATTAGACTATAAGCTCCTTAAAGGCAGAATTGGCCTGTTTATTTGTTGTGTGTCTCCATTGCGAATCAAAGTGCCTGGCAATCTAAGCACTTAATAAATGATTTATCTCTATATTAGTTTTTTACATGCCATGTTATACTGGAGACATACATTGAGCTTGTAGCCCACTAAAACTCCCAGTTTCTTTCTCCCATAGAATTATTTTCTAGCTTTGATTCTTCCACCTTGAACTTGTACAGTTGATTTCTGAACCCAAGTGCAGGATTTTAAACTAATACCTAAATATCATTTCACTAAATTTGGCCTATCGTTATAGTCTTTTGAGATCCTTTTGGATCTGAACACTGTTATCCAATTTGTTAACTATCCTTAGATTTTCATCATCTGGTAATCTGATAAGCTTGCCATCTGTGACTATCCAAGTCATTGATTTTTAAAAATTGTTTTATAATAGTGGTATCAAATTCACCATGCACAAGAATCTCTGCTGCCTCCTGGTGACTTAGAAAAGCACATGTTAATGTCATCTATGTTCTATTGTATTTTTATTTATTTTGTTAAATGTTCCCCAATTATATTTTCATTTAGTTCTGGCTGCACTTAGCAGTGTGTTTGGCATCTCTGGTGATGCCAAAGAGCCAAAGACAAAGAGATACATAGGGCATTTCACTAGAGACCTCCCTCCTTGTTAGCATTTACTCATCTGAATCTGAGTTCAGTCATTCAACGAGGCTAGCCTTCATCTCTTTATCCTGCCTGCAAGTATACAAAGAGAGACTTTGTCAAATGCTTTGCTGAAATTCAAATGTACTATATCTGTGGTATTCCCATGATCTACCAATCCAGCAATCCTGTTACAAAAGGACATCAGTTAAGTATCTTGTTGTTGATTCAATTGTGTCCACCTCTTTCTGACCCCATTGGGGATTTTCTTGGCAGAGATACTGAAGTGGTTTGCCATTTACTTCTTCAGCTCATTTGACAGATGAGGAAACTGAGGAAAACAGGGTTAAGTGACCTGCCCAGGGTCACATAGCTACTAAGTGTCAGAGGTAGGATTTAAACTCAGAAAGATGAATCTCCCTCACTCCAGGCCCGGCACTTTATCCACTATGTCACCTTGCTGCCATGTGATATTCTAATAAGGGAAGACAACACCTAAAAAGTTGCCGAGGAAGAAAATGCCAGGTGGGAGGAGTTCTCCAATGGGAGAAGGGGACTGCAGAGATAGAGGAATGTCCTGGGTTGAGAAATTGGCCACACTGGCCTTATAAAAACTTAAGTTTCAGTCTGCACCCTGACTTCATCACTGATCAGGAAGCAGGTAGCAGGTTCTGCAATCATGGCTGGTCATTGTGTTGATTGGAGAGCTTAAGTCTTTCAAAATTGATCATTTTTAAAATGATTGTTCTAGTAGCAGCTAGGTGGCACTACAGTGCACAGAGCACTGGGCCTGACAGAGTCAAGATCTGAGTTTAAATCTGGTCTCAAACACTCAGTAGCTGTGTGACTCTGGGCAAGTTGCCTCAGTTCCCCCCACTGTAAAATTGGAATTAATAATATCACTTACCCCTTAAGTTTGTGATAAGGATAAGGTGAAGTACTAAAATGCACTTAGCACAGTGCTATAAAAATGTATTTCTTTCCTTCCTCCTATTTCTTACAGCGTGACAGAATTCCATTATATTCACATACCATCATTTGTTCTGCTACTCTCCTGTTGATGGACACCTCCTCAGTTTCCATTTCTTTGCCACTCATAAAGACGAGCTGCTGGAAATACTTTTGTACTGGTGGGTCCTTTCCCTTTTTCTTTGCTGTTTTTGGGATAGAAGCCTGCTAATATCACTTTCCTTTTAAATGCTTCCAAACAGCCTTTTAATCAGGTTTTTTGAGGGGTTTTTTTGGGTGGGGCAATGAGGATTAGGTGACTTGTTCAGGGTCACACAGCTAGTAAGTGTCAAGTGTCTGAGGCTGGATTTGAACTCAGGTCCTCCTGAATCCAGGGCCAGTGCTTTATCCACTGTGCCACCTAGCTGCCCCCTTTTAATAATTTTTAAAAAATATTTTTGCCAGGATTTGAAATTAAGCTCATTAGCCTGTAGTTTGAAAACTGGAGGCTCTTCCTCTTCTTTGTCTTTTCTTAATAGTCAGGACATTGACCCACTGTACACCTGCTGTTTTCCCTGTCTTTGGGATATCACTGACAGTACCTCAGCTGTTCCATCTGCCAAGTTATTTACTAGGCTGGGGACTGAGTGGTGTGATATGGACTCAGTGAGGGAAGGTAGGTCCTGTTTTACCATTTTCTCCTTGATCTTGAGTTTCCACAACATGCTACCTTTTTTTTTTCTGCCCTCCATCTTGAGATCATTTTTAGCAAGGAAAAGGGAGCAAAGTAACAGCTGAGCAGATGCAGCTCCTTTCCAAGATCATTGCCCTCTCCTCTGTACAAGGAACCTTGTCATTTCTTGGCTCTTCTCCATCCCAGTATAGCTACAAACCCCATACATACACACGTAACAAAAGACCCTTTTTTGTTGTCCTTGGTACACTTCCTCAGATTCAGCTCATTCTGAATTTTAGGGATCCTAGAGCTGTCCTTATCCAACTGTCACTCTTATATTCTTCCTCAAACATTTGCACTTGCTTCCATCTCTTATAGCTGTCTGTCTATGTGACCTTGGACAAGTCACTTGACTTCGTTTTATCTCAGTTCCCTCATATAAAATAGAGGCCGCAACAGTACCTACTTTCCAGAGTTCTTGTGAAGATCAGATGAGAAACTATTTGGAAAGTGCTTAGTACAGAGGCTGGCAGATAGTGGAGCTCTATTAATACAAGCTATCATTACTATGTCTTTAAATTATAAAAAAAATTGAATTGTTCATTAAGTTCTTTGTGTTCTTATTTGGAAACATATACTTCATGTATTTATATGATTTTAAGCAATCACACTATTCTCTTTAGGCAGCTATTTCCTTTTCTTCTTCATTAGAATAGATGATGTTTGTCTTCAAAATTGGAGTCTTGGGGGCAGTTAGGTGGCACAGTGGATAAAGCACTGGCCCTGGACTCAGGAGGTCCTGATTTCAAATATAGCCTTGGATACTTGACACTTACTAGCTGTGTGACTCTGGGCAAGTTATTTAACCCTCATTGCCCCACAACAAAAATAAATAAAATAAAATTAGAGTCTTGAAAACTTCCTATCCATCTCCCTTAGGTGCACTTCCCACAAAGAATTTTATGCCATAGGAACATGCATATTCTTTCTCTGAATCCTCTGAAACCTTTGTTGTTGTCAGAATCATTGTAACTCCATTTGACGTTTTCTTGGCAAAGATGTGGGAGTGGTTTGCCATTTCCTCCTCCACCTCATTTTGTAGTAGGTGAGGAAATGGGGACAAACTTGCCCAGAGTCACACAGCTAGGAAGTGTTTGAGGGCAGATTTGAACTCTGCATGCTCTGACATCTGCCCTCCCCCAAACTCGGATGTGTGTCAAATAATATCCATATTCTCTCTCCAGAGTCACAAACTCTTTGATGGAGCAGTAACTTACTCCCAAGAAAAGACTCCTATCTTTTGTCCTTCAGTAACCAGTATCTCCATGTTTCAGCATCAGGTACAGAATGGGTGTTCCTATCATTGCTTCTTCCCCTGAGCCACTCTAGTCATGTTTGGTCCTTATCCCCAGGGGAAGATGAGGAGAACAGACTGACCAAAACAGCCAGGGCCACTAGAGCCACTTTATGGATAAGGAGTTTGCTGTGAGCCTTGAAGAAATGAATCTTTCATCTGTGTGTTCTTTGACTGCTAATTTCTGGTTAAGATTCATAGTGACAGAGGTTTTGGGCATTAGATTTGTAAAACACTTCTGACAATTTCATTTGATGGCAAATATGCTTTGGGAGGGGGCAGAGGGCACTTGTGGTGAGTTAGTTATCAGTCCTGACTGAGCTGTCCAGTTCCTGGTGGAACTTCATGTCTTGCTACTCGATGGCAGAATGAGGAGACAGGCCTGGACATGGGTAGCTTCACAAGAGACTGGCACATGCCCTTCACTATGCATGCTCTTTGTTTTTGCTCTAAGTTCACATCAGTGAGGCAAGTTCCCATTAGCATGAGCTGCATCTCTGTCTGCCTTGAACTTAGAAATGGGTCTTTGGGAAAATGAAATGATCATTCACAGCAAGTCAGGAATATGTCAGCTGTTCTGATGTGGGCTGAGAAGGAGCTCCTGGGGTTGCTCAGAGAATTCAGTGAAGCCCTTCTTTGTTCTTGTAGTGTAGGTGCATGCTGTATTTGGGCTTTGTGTCCTGAACTCTTTATCTATCATCTTCTGGCCCTCTTTCCTCTATTCTTCTTGTGTTTTTTCTCCTTCATTGATCCCCACTAGAAGGCTCTCCATCATGTTTTCTCCCTTCTGTTCCTGGATTTCCTCTAATGACTGTTTCTTTTTAATATGCAATGCAGCTTTCATGGGAGTCAGGGAGGAGAAATCAGCCCTTTCCTGTAATCATAGTGTCCTTATTGACAGGGTGGCACAATGGAAAGAGCAATGGATTAGGTGACCAGACCATCAGAGTTTGGATCTCATCTGTGTGTTCTAGCTGTGTAATCTTTGGTAAATCACTGAAGCTCTCTGGTCTTCCATTTGTAAAATGACCATTTAATATAAAATGAAGGGATTTGAATAAATGGTCAATAAGGCTTCTTCCAATTCTTTTTTTTTTTTTGTGGGGCAATGGGGGTTAAGTGACTTGTCCAGGGTCACACATCTAGTAAGTGTCAAGTGTCTGAGGTTGGATTTGAACTCAGGTCCTCCTGAATCCATGGCCGGTGCTTTATCCACTGTGCCACCTAGCTGCCCCAGTTCTAAAGTAAAGATCTTTTGATCTCCACATCCTGCAGATCATGGCTTTGAAAGACAATGTAATGCAATGTAAAGAGCCTTGGACTGGCAGTTAGAAAAACCATATTTTAATCCTGGCTCTGTCCTTAACTTGAGGTGTGAATCGGTTAAGTCACTTCTCCTTTCTGACCTTTAGAATTCTTACATATAAATGATGATGGGAATGTTTGTGCTACATACTGGGCTGCAGTGAGCACTGAATGGCATAAACTACTGTAATCGTCCCGATATCTATAAAGCCCTATACAAATGTAAGGAATTAGAGTGGTTGCTAGCCCCTGCTCCTAACCCCTCCTCCAGATCTTGGCCATTCTTTTGTTTTTTTCCTCTTCTTCTTCAAATCAGAGCTCTGCTTTGATTATGATATGGAGCTTCTGGGGAGTAGCTCCTTTTACCAATGTAAGAAAGCACTCTATCTGCATGTTATAATTTTGGAGACTTGACTAGGGCCTTAGAGGTGATATGTCACACTGGCAGTAGGAGTCAGGGACAGGGCTTGAACCCATTATGGGTAAAAGAGGGTATGGGGCAGAGCTTGAACCCACAAAGACAATAGACAATCAGGGGCAAGGCTTGAACCCACACAGGGTATACAGGGTTAGGGGTAGGGCTTGCACACACACGTGCAATAGGAGGTAAGGGGCAGAATCAGAAATAACCCGGAGGTCAGTCTTCTATCCATAATGCCTTACTTTCTCTAGCATATTTTTCACAAGAAATCACTTAAAGTGCAGCAATCAACCTCATAAATTTATTAAAGAATCAGGCTGTCCAGCCATAATGCTGCCCCCTTGGTACTTCTTCAGCACTTCCCCACTTTTTGTATCTGGACATGAGTTCCTTTTTCTCTGTAGAAGAAATCAAAAGCTAGAGCACTGTGAATCACCACAATTATGACATCTAGACTGTGAAGTGAGAAAGAAAACTCTGCCCAAAAAGTCATCATTAGAACAAGGACAAGATAGAACATCAGAGCAGGAAGGAACCTTAGAACACGGAATGTAAAAGTTGGAAGGAACCTTAGAGCAAAGAGCATCAGAATGTCAGCTATTTCATGGATTGGCCAGATACTTTTTTTATCAGAAACTTCTTCTTTTGAATCAAAATCAGCCTCTTTGCAATTTCTACTCATTGCTTCTTGTTTCTGCCTTTTGGGGCTAAGAAGAACAAAGTGCATCTTTCCCACCTCAACAATCCTCCCCATATTGAAAGGCAGTGATTAATATCCCCTCCCCTCTACTTCTCTCTTCACCATCTTGCCATTTCTGTTCTCTGGGTTTAACATATCTAGAGATTTCAAACAGCATCATTGGTTGAACTTTTTTCCTCTGCATAAGGTCAAATATAGCTAGGAGGCACAATAGATAAAGGTGGGGAGCCAGGGGTCTGGAATATTTGAGTTCAAATCCAACCTCAGATACTCAGTAGTATTGTGGCCCTCTGCAAGTCACTTAATCTCTGTGTCTGTCTCAGTTTCCTGATCTTCAAAATGAAGAATAATAGCACGTTCCTCCCAAGGTTTTTGTGAGGATCAAATGAGGTTATAATTGTAAAGTCCTTGGCACATTACCTGGTATATGGTTCTTTAGCTATTATTATTTGTAAATGCCTGAGTCCCTCCATTCTTCCTATCCCCTCTTCCTCCAGGATTCCTAGTTGCCATATGAATTAAATGCAGTATTATGCCAGAACCCTGGTCCCCTTTGGTTTGATCACCTTGATTATTGCTTCTGCCCTATGCACAATCTACTCACTTTTTAAAAAAAAAGTTATACCTAAAACTTAACTTTGAACATCAATAGATCCAAATTTGCTTAGGGAGTATATATGGCTTACTTTTGATGAGTAATATATCGTACATTTTCATCACCCTGAATCTGGACAGACCAGTCAGGAAAAGTCCAGCTAAGAGTTATTAACCTGAGGTCTGTTAATGTTTTCTTTGTATTGACTATTTCCATTTCCTTTGTAATACTGTCTCCTGTTTTTATGTGTTTAAAAACATGATTCTGAGAAGGGTTTCACCAGGGAGCCAAAGGATTAATGACCCCAAAGAAACTGAGAATCCTTGCTTTAGGCCTTTATATAGAACTTCTCTTTAGGTTCTAGTCAATAGGAAAATACATGTATAAGGTATAGGTACATTCTAAGCTCTGTGTTCTAAGGTCATTTCTAGCTCTGAAAATTACCTTGGAACCTGGTGGGTTTCTAACAATTCAGGTGACCTGATTTTGCATTGTGGCCCTTAAGCTGATAAAAGTGAGTTGCTCTCAGCAACTTAGCCAGACCATGGGAAAATTATATGACGGTTACAAGTTCACCTTAGCAAGATTTGTAAATGGGTGGAAACCAAGAGACAAATGGAATGTCTCAAGATACCAAGTCAGGTCCAGGAAATGGGGGTTCTTCATAATCCCTTACACTGAGGGAAAGAAGTCTGGGACCAAAGTGGTGTATCAGACTTGGCAGTTTCCAACCCTCTTCCAGTCCCTAATAGGGAGGAGGCCTCTGATGGGGGACAGAGCTAGGGTAAAGTTGCAGGATAATTTGGAAATATGTCCTATGCAGAGAAGAAATGTAAATCTTAATCCTCAATCTCAACCTTAGCCCTCAGATTCCATAGTCTGTCCAGGCACAAGCCCTCCTCCAGCCCTCCCATCAAGTTGTTCCCATGGTACAGAAGGCCCTCCCCCCTTCATTAAGTTGGTCCAAATCATATTCATCCTTCAATCTCATGGTCTCTACCTCCCTTGCTCTTCCACAAGTCACTGACATCTCCCTGCTTTGAACTCCTTTGTTGGTGTGATTGTACTTCACTCTTTGTGACATTTCTGACTCTTGGTCAGCCCATTTTCAGTTTTCTTAGCAAAGATACTGGTCCTCTTTGAGAAATATGGACAAACAAGAAGAACTGGAATCGTTTGCCATTTCCTGCTCCAGCTCATTTTACAGATGAGAAAACTGAGGCAAACAGGCTTAAGGAACTTTCCTGGAGACACACAGCTAGGCAGTGTCTGAGGGAAGGTTTGGTAGCCCTTAGGAAAGAGCAGTGGATCTGATTTGCCTTACAGCTCTTTTGCTAATGATCTGTGTTGACCTTGGGCAAGGAAATTATCTTCCCTGGTTAATTCAGTCTCCTCTTCTTTACAATACAGTAGCTTGTCTGCATAGTCTATAAGGTCCTTCCAGATCAGGTGTTCTATACTTTGAGGAGTGTTTCAGATTTGATTTAATTCACAATTTATCAAGCATTTATTAAGCCCCTGCTGTGTGCTAGGCACCAGGAATAAAAACCAAAACACAAAAATAGAACAATCCTTGGTCTCAAGGAGCTTAATCTCTTTGAGAAAGTACCAAGTAATTGGCTGGGGCAATGGGGAGAATGATTTAACACCTGGGAGGATTGGGAAGGAGGGGATAACTGAAAAAGAGCCTTGATAGAGCTGGGGAGTCCAAGATGCAGAAGTGTGGAGGGATGGCATTCAGACATAAGGTATGTCCTGTGTAAAGGCACAAAGGGAGGAGATGGAATTCTGTGTGTAGGAAACAGCAAATAAGTTAACTGGGCTGAGATTCAGAGTGCATGAAGGAGATTAACTAACAATGAAGCTATGAGTACACACCATGCTATTTAGCCCTCCTGATTCCTCTATTATATCAAGTGAATGTGTCTCTAGCTAGAGTGTTGAGCATCCTTGAGGAAAAGGAATATAGCAGATCTTGGCCAGGGAATATGGTGGTAGAGGGGAGTCAGAGTTGAGGTATATGGGCTTTGACTTGGAGGCCATGCCCTAACCCCTGGACTCTTATCCTGTGCAGAAGCATCCCCTCTGGGTAGCATTCATTGAGTTGCTGCTAAGAGGAATATAGACACAAACCTCTGACTCTATATAGGAGTTCAGGGATGGGAACTTAAAGACCATCTGGTACAAATCCTCCATTGGAAAGAGGAGGAAACCTAGGCTTACAGAAAGGCAGTGACCTTCCCAAGATCATGGAGCAAGATCAGAGCTGAGTTAGGCCGAGATCCCAAGTTTCTAGGCTCCAAGACAAGGGTTTTTCCCCCTCCCCCTCCATGTTGTTACATGTACTCAAGGAAATTCTTTATGAGAGACTCCTCATTGTCCAATGTACTCTCTTCCTTGAGAAAGTGATAGTTGTGACCCAATTTCCATCTTCTCCACTATTCTTTCACTGTCCATTTGACTCAGCCAACTGTGTGGAACTTGTCCTTAAGTAGACAGATGCAAGTAATTAGAGGCATCATCATGTAGTAGGAAGAGCACTGGATCAGGTACTAGCAGAGCTAGGGTTGCATCTCATTTCTGTAAATTATGACCTGCAAGGCCTTGGGGAAGCCAGCAGCCCCTCCCTCCTAGTCTCTGTCCAAGGATGGTTTTGGTTTAGATTACCATTTTGTTTTGAAAACATCTGTGTGTGTGTGTGTGTGTGTGTGTGTGTGTGTGAGAGAGAGAGAGAGAGAGAGAGAGATAGTGGGAGAGAGAGGGAGACAGAGATGAACCTGTTTGTCAGTTTGGCAAAGCCTACAGACCCCTTTTCAGTTTGTTACCTACTTTCATAAAAGAAGGAAATGAGAAATTTCAGTTGAGGTTACTGAAAATATAGATGTATTTTTTTCCCTATCCAAGTTCATGGACCTCATGAAGTTTTTCTACTGACCTGTTGGCAGGGATCCAAACTTGGTAACTCCAGGTTAAGAACTTCTGGATTAGATGACCTTTAAGTCCCCTCAAATTCCAGGTTCGAGGAAATTGACACCTTAACTTTAAAATGTTATCACTAAAGAAAGTCCTGTTGGCACTTACTTGTTTTGTAAACACAGCATACATTGATTTCCATAAGTCTTTCCATCAGTGCCACACACAGGGTGAAAGATTTTGGGACATCTAGTTGTATATTTATGACATTCTGCCTAGAAGAATAATAAAAACAGATTGATTCTCCAGCTATATCATAGAAACAGAGTCTCAGAGCTTTGGAGCTGGGAGGGATCTGTACCAACCAATCAGTCAGTGAATAAACATCCATTAAGCACCTATTATGTGCCAGGCAGTATGCTCAGCACTGAGGATACAAAGAAAGGTAAAAGACAATCCCTGCCATCAAGGGGTGGGGAGACAAGCCTGCTTGTGGATAGCAAGATGCTATCAGCAGGCCAATGGGGGAGGTAACATACAACCAATTATAGAGTTAGGTGGCATGGTGGTTAGAGTGCCAGGCCTGGAGTCAGGAAGTCTTGAGTTAAAATCCAGCCTCAGACACTAACTATGTCATCTAGGTCAAGTCACTTAACTTAGTTTGCCTCAGTTTCTTCCTCTATAAAATGGGCTGGAGAAAGAGATGGCAAAATGGTCCAGTATCTTTGCCAAGATAACCCCAAAACGGGTTCCAAAGAGCTGGAAACGACTGAAAATGACTCTACAAGAAAAGCAAGTTAGATCCAAACTACTTATAGGACAAAATGTAAATAAGCAAGAAAGGGAAGGCATTAGAATTAAGGGGAAGGGGGAGAGGCTTCCTGTAGAATATGGGAATGTAGCTGGCACTACTATTTAACAGGGATTCTCCTCTACAAGGTACCTGACAAAAATTCTTCCAGCCTTGGCTTGAACACCTCTGCTGTGCTTATGGATACCCTTAGGAAAGGGCCTCTGTGCACACAAGGCTGCCATGGAGAATCTGGTGTGGAGCTTCTCTGACAGTAGATGACCACATGGTTAAGTCACTAGAGTTTCTTGCCTATGGGATGTTTGCAGTTGAGCCCCACCTCCAAACTGGTCTGCCTGGTGTTCCCCAGGATCTCCATTCTCTCTCCAGAACCTCCTTATCTTTGCAAAGGCTGCTCCCAGGGCTGGAAATGCCCTCCTTTCTCACCCTGTCTTGGCATCCCCACCTCCCTTCCAGGCTCAAGTCAAGTAGGGTCTTCCACATGAGGCCTTCATTGACCTCTCATCCTTAGTGTTCCTCTTCTTCCTGAAGGTGCTTTGTATTAATTTTGTTGGGTTTTTTTTTTTTTTTTTTGGTGAGGCAGTTGTGGTTAAGTGAATTGCCCAGGGTCACACAGCTAGTAGGTGTTAAATGTCTGAGGCTGTATTTGAACTCAGGTCCTCCTGAATCCAGGGCTGGTGTTCTTTCCACTGTGCCACTTAACTGCCCCTTTGTATTCACTTTGAATGGATTCCGGAATTACAATTATATGTGTATGATCCAATATGACTTCTTTCCATGCCAGGATGATTTTTATTTTCATCTTTGTATTCCCTATGGCTTGGCACATTGCCTGATGCTTCTTTCTGAGGCAGGTGTATGAGAGACTTATAATTTCACTGATACCCGGAATTCTTGGTGAGAAAACACTCTATCTATGGATGTCTGTAACTGATCTGTAATAGTTAATTATATCTTGGTTTACTGAGGTTGCCACAAGCTTAAGTGACTTAATCAGAATTACATAGACAGGATCTGACAGAAACAGTGCTTGAACCCAGGTCTTCCTAAAACCAAGGTCTGTTCTCTGTGCATATGCCATGTTTCTTCTTAGCTGACATGTAGAAAGGGTTCAGTAAATGCTTGTTGAATTGAATTGAATTGAATTGAATTGTTGGGGTATATGACGGATCCCAATGACTTGGATTTATGTCTCAGTCTGGACCTGTGACCTTGGATAAGGCACTTGGCAAAATGATGGAATCTCAGAATGGGAACGAATCTCAGGCGAGAAATAGTCGCATAATTCCTAAGATGAAATCTCTGTTACGACATCCTAGAAGGGGTTGTCCACCCTCTGTTCAAATGCTTCCATTGATTGGGAACTCTCTACCTTCTAAGGCAGTCTGTTTCTCTTTAGGACAGTTTGAATTGTCCATCCCCAACCCCATCCCTCTTACATTGAGCCAAAATCTATCTCTTTATAGGTATCCTTCATTAATCTTACTTCTACTTCCTGGGTCTAATCAAACCCAGATGAATCACTTTCTACATGCAACCCTTCAGCAGTCATATTTCCTTTAAATCTACTCTTCCCCAGACTCACATTCACAATTTCTTTAAATGCTCTTCAGAGGGCATAAACTTCTGTCCCATCAGCAGTCTTGCTCATCCTTTCTTTGTTTGCTGCAGTTAACCAATTCCTTTCCTAATACAGGATGGCCATAAGGGAATATGATAAATGCTGTACATGGGGTCTGATCAGAGCAGAGTGTAGTAAGGCTATTAATTCTCCTATTCTTGACAAGATGACTCCTAATGTAACTCAGAATCATGTCTGTATAATGTCCCTGGGCTTTAATTCTCCATCATCTATAAATGAAAATGTTGGACTAAGGGGATCCCAATGTCCTTTCCAACTAGTATTCAATAATTCTTCATTTTGGGGTCTCAGTTTCTCTGTCTGTAATTGGGGGGAAATAACCCTTGCTTTCACTCCCTTGGAATACTTTTCTGAGGTCCAAATGAGAACATGTGCCAATCCCATTGTGAATTGGAAAGCACTGCAGAGATGGAGACTTTGAGTAGCAGCTACCCCATGATCTATCTGAAAGTAGGTCAGTGGAGAAAAGTCTAGCACTCATTACTTAAAGCTGATGCAGAAACATAAGCCAGGAAATGCTCTGGGTCCCATAGTCTGGGGCCCCTATCCCTTTCTGAGAATCTTTCCTGTCTATTTCTGTTTGTTTAATTTTTGTTTTGTTTTTAATCAGTTAACAGGTTTTCATGATTAGAAAAGACACTGAAATGATCATTGATAAGAGAAAGAAAACAATGACCGAAATTTACTTCATTACCCAGAATGTCATCGAGTCTTACAGTAGGAGAAATTTTATGACAAATAGTGTAGAACACTTGGAGCTGCAAGGGACTTTAGAACAAAGAACACAGAATGCTAGTGCTAGAAGCCTGCTCACAACCTAGAACACAGCATGTCAAAGCTGGAAGAGTCCTCAGAACCCAGAATATCAGAACACAGAGCACAGTCAATCACAGCTGCACAGGACAATATTGATCACTGAATGACAACCACAAAACACAAAATGACAGAGCTTGAAAGGACGTAAAGAATGTTAGAGCTCGAAGGGACCTAGAACACCACACACAGAATGTCAGAACATAGAACACAGCAGATAGAGGTGGAAGGGAGCCCATAACTTAGGACATGGAATGTCAGAGCTCAGAACATGAAATGTCAGAGCTGGAAGGGACATCAGAACATGGAACACAGAGAATGTCAGAGAGCATCTTGTATGATCTTTCCATTTAACTGTGAAGGAAGCTGAGGCCTACAAAGAGCAAGTGACTTGTCCCAGGTTCAGTAACTTGGTCTCAGCCAAAGAATGGTGCCATTTTGGTGCTGAATGCCATTAGTTCTTTAATGGTGCCTAAATGCCCTTAGGGGCTGAATGCTGAATGGACTTTGTGCATCAATGGTCCCTTCACCCTGGCATGGGAGATGTGTTAAAATGATAAAGTAGAAGCTCCTCTTACTTCTCGGGATTTGTCTTCAGCTCGTGCAGGATCTAGGAAACAAAGATTGAAAAGGTGAGGTTTGCCTTGTGTGTAAGAGAGATACTTTGGGGTTGGGGAAGGGAGAATAAGGGATCCAGAAGAGTCCAGATTACAGCCCCAGCCTCTCCACCCACTATTCTCTATCTTTGCAACCTGCCTGATGCCACCACACTGGTCTTCCCACAAGGCCTTGCCCCCTGAAATGTGGCAGAATCAGACAAAAGTCCAGTGAACTGAACAAAGACAGAGGTGTTTTCCCCCCCTTTATTTTACTTTCAAATCTTTGTCTCTGGGAATCAGGAGCCTTTGGGCTTTGTCCTAACTGTGCTAGTCAGTCACTGTGTGACCTTGGATAAGTCTCTTTCCATCCCTGAATGTCACTTTCCATTCAGGTGAACACAATTATCTAAGGTCACTTTCAGCTCTCTGTTCTACACCCTATGTTCTATGTCCTATATTCTACATCCTTTGTTCTATATACTTTTTAAAAATTTAATCAAATTAAAAAAATTTAATTAATTATAGACAGTCTCGTAATGTTGGAGAAGCTAGAATTGTATACAAAGATAAATGAGACAAGAGACCTCCCTAGGAGAAAAGATAGAAATACAAATAATATAATGCAATGAAAAAATTGGTTAAGTACTGTGGGATGTCTTGGAGAAATATGGTTTTGGAACTGGTATTGTGACAGGCAGACGTAGACAGGCAGTGCTTTTCCAGCAAAGGAAAATGAGCAGTCATGAATCTGGAGCATGCTTGGCATGCTAAGATAATCACCACTCTCTCAAAGGTCCCTAATAATCTCCTAACTGTTAAATTCAAGGACCTTTTCCCCGTTCATCTTAATCTCTTTCTGAAACTTTCAATATTGTTGATCATTCCCACATCCTAGGCTTTCTCTCTTTTCTGGGTTCCCTCCTTTCTCTGTTGTTGCCTCATCATCCATATCCTCCACCCTTGGCACAGGTGTACCCCAGGGCTTTGTCATGGGCTCTCTTCTTTTCTCTTTTAACATTCTCTGGCTTAGTGGCTTGATCAGTTGCCATAGTTTAAGTCTCATCTTATTGTAAAAAAATTAATTATTAATAAGTATATCTAATCTAACCTGGAAAGTTATATATAATTTTGGACTTATGAAAAATTATAGGTTTAGAAAAATTATAATTGGGCTGTAAGTCCTGCCACAGTTGCCATTCAAATGTAGAATATTTTTGGATTGACTAGCCTAATTTTGGGGGGACTAATTTGATTGGGGTACTTAATCTGGGACTGTCGACTATTTGGCTATCTGACTGCTATTAATTTAATGTGGGCCGTTTATAAAGTTCCACCACACTGCTCCACCCCCAAATTGATAAGCAAAATATTAAGAAGCCTCTTAACCAAATAATCAAAGCAGAGTTTATTTATGAGTTACTATTGAAAATTAAGTATACAGGGAAATAAAATGTACAACCTGACTGCTTTCCTGCGGTCTCTTTCCCACCTGCTGCTTCGAAATTTTTTAATACAATAAGGGCCTTAGCTGCCTCTCCACTCAGGGCACTCAGGTACTTTATTCTAACTCCTCTTAATCTTCACTTTCTCCAACCTATACCCTGTGCTGACTGCTTCTGTGTTCTCCGCTGCCTCCTGTTCAGTCTGTCTTCTGCCGCCTTTGCTCCTAGTCCTGCATTGCTGTTCATTTTGTCCCGTCTCTCCTTTCTAATCTCGTCAGCCACTGCTTGACCTCTTCTCAGCCTCTCTCGCCCGTCCTTGTCCAAACCGAACTCTCTTGCTGTCTCACTCCCAGGTCTATATATACCTTTTCTTCTCTCCACTCAAATCTCGGGGCTTCTTGCGCCCCCACAGACCAAGCTAATCTGCCAGCCAGGTCTGCGGTTGGTGCGGGGGAGGGGTGCGCTCCAGCCTTACCTGCTACACCAGAGCCCAGCCTGGACAAGCTCAGGATCTCTCAGATAGCTCCGCTCAGGGCGGAGGGAGCTGGGGGCTTCCCCCGCCCCCTGACCTGGCGTCTTGTACAGCCCAGGGGCTTTTGGGCTCAGCTGAAGCAGAGGGGGAGGGGAAGAGACCCTGAGGGCCTAAGGCTTTCTAATCTCAGCCTAAAGGTAGGGTCCCCAAATCAAAATAAATTTCCACAGTTGCCATAGTTTAAGTCTCATCTGTTTGCAGATGACTCAGAGAGCTACATGGTCAGCCCTCATGTCTTTCCTGAGCTCTCATCCTACATCATAGACTGTCCTTTGGCCACTTCATCCTGGATGTGCCACAAGTATTCTCAATCTTAACACATCCAAAGCGAAAATTCATCATATTGTTCCACAAAAGTACCCTTCCTCCAACTGTTCCTTTTTCTATGATGGGCACGACCATACATTGAGACAGCTGGATTTACAAAATGAGAGCCATCCTAGATTTTCTTTCTTTAAACCATTATTTGATCTATATAATGAAATAGTCTGCTTTTTTGCCCAATCTTAAATATTCATGATTAAGTCTTTAGTTATACTCTTAGGGAGTGACTGGAGAAAGTTTATCACACATAAAATATGATGTGACATCAGCTTCTACTGTTCCTTTTTGGGGGGCACTTTCAGTTTTATTGATACAATTACTTAATCTGAAAGTGCAGTCCCTAGGTCACATATATAGCATCTTCCCCCCTCTTCTCTACTTAAAAAATGAATAGAAATTTAATTTTTCTTCTTTGCATCCCATTGTTGGGAAAAAATGAAAAATTGTAATAAATATGCATATTCAAATGAAAGAAATTCCCCCAATGAATGTACATAAGAATATCTATCTTATTTGTATCCTAAATCCATCAACTCTCTGTAATGGATAGTATGTTTCATCATCTGAAAGCCCTTCTATGTACCTCTGTTATTCTCCAAATCTATTTTGAAGGGAGTCCAATAAATAATTCTGGGACATTGTTTTTCTTCCCCTTTTCTAGATGAATTGTGAAATGAGTTGCATCTTAATCAAACTCCCTGTTGTGCTTTCTTTCTTCGTCTCCTCCCCCCAGATTTGAGAAATGCAAAGATTACTGCATTTTGAGCCCAAAGAACTGGATTTCAGTCTTGACTCTGCCAGTCACTCCTCTGTGGAGATTGTGGAAGAGTTGCTTCCTCTCTCTGACACTCAGTTTCCTAATTTGTACAATAGTAATAATGATACTTATGCTACCTGACTTGCAGAACTGTTGTAAATAAACTACTTTGCAAATAAAAACATTCCTTCCTGGCTCATAGGTATAGAGCTTGAAAGGACCTTGGAATCATGTAGTCTAATCCACTGATTTTATAAATGAAGAAACTGAAACCCAAGGATACTTGGGTAATAAATGGAAGATTTGAAACCCAGTTCTCTTATCTGAATTATTATTCTTGGCTGTCTTCACTAAAACCCTCTTCTACTGACTCATCGAAGGTATGAAATAATAATTGAAGTGTTTAAAGGCTATATGAGGAGAGCTTTGGCAGATCCTTTCAAGCTAGTAATGCTGCCTGTGTAATGTTGGAAGGGGTGTTTGTGGTCTGAGTGACCAGCCTGGCTAATTGTGGAAATGCTTCTCACTGGAAAGATGGTTCCTAGGGGATGCATGTTTGGCCCATGAAAAAGTCCAATACGATGCTGGTTGGTTGTGAGGGGAAGGAGAGGAGTAGCAAAGTTGGTTTGGAAGAAGGAGAATTCTCATGAAAGCAATCTAAGATCTCTGGAAATCTTAAAGTAATGATCCCCTGAGCTCTGCTGACAGGTGTTTCCATTTGTAAGAGAATCACTTTTCCATCTGGATTATTGTGTTTGTTGGGGGTGTGAAAGGGAGTCCCAGGAAAGGTAGCTCAGCTGGGAGAAAAGTCACCCTAATTACTGGATAGATTAGGGATGATCCAAAACCCTTGTTATCCCCTAGCTACCAGAAATAGGATTTCAATGATTTACAGGCAGAGTACTTTGTGGAAGAAGATGCAGGCTTCTTCAGTCATGGCTCTGGCCTCAGTTATTGCTCTATTCTGGACTTCAGCTTGTCCATTTGCACAATGGACATAGCAACTTTTGTTCTATCTATTTTAATGGACTGTGATGGGACCCTAATTAGATAGGAGGTCCAAAAGGGCTTGAGTAGGGATAAAGTGCTGAATGAACACAAAGCATGCTCAACATTTAGAAAGCATTTCTTCTGCTAGACTTTTCTCAAATGTGTATCACTTGGATGGTGGGTTGGGGGAGCTGCAAGCAGAATGGAACTAGAATGAGAGGCCTGGGGTTGAAATTTGTCTCTGACATTGACTAGCTTTGTGGTCTTGGGCAGGTATCCCTCACTTCTCTAAGGCTTAGTTTCCCCTATTGTACAATAAGTAAAAGAAATATCTCACAGGCTTGTTCAGTCATTCAATTGATCAGTCTTTATCAAATGACTGTTATATGTTAGGAACTATTTTAGGCACTGCAGCTACACAGGCAAGCTGTCTCTGCCCTCAAAGACCTTATGTTCAAATGGGGGACACAATTTATACATGTAGAGTTATGTAAAGGAGCCACATAACAGAGACAATGTAGCCTTGCATGGAAAGGCACCAATTACTGAGGAGATCACAAAGGACTTCAGCAGAAGGTGACTGAGGCTTGAAGAAAACTAGGGGTTCCAAAAGTCAGAGGTGAGGGAGAGCATTCCAGGCATAGTGAACAGCAGGAATAAGGAACAGAAACGGGAGATACACTCTCTGGTGTGAGAAGAAACAGAGTCCAGTATGGCTGGATTGTAGAGCATGTGGAGGGCAGTGGTGTGGAGACTGGAGAATCAAGGGGGAGTCAACTTGTGAGGAGCTTTAAATGGCAGGTAGAGCAGTTTTATGTTTGATCCTAGAGGTAAGAGGAAAGCACTGGAGGTTTCCAAACTACCGAGTAGGGGAGTGACATGGTTAGACCTATGCTTTAGGGAAATCATTTCTGCTTCTGGGTAGGGGACAGATTGGATAGATGAGAGACTGGAAACCAACAGGAGGACAAATATTGCAATAGTCATGGTTGAAAAGGGAAAAGGATCTAAATGAGGGTGCTGCTTGTGTAAGTGGAGAGCAGAGATGTTATGGAAGAAGAAATGTCAGAATTTGGTATGATATATGAGGTTAGTGAGACTGAGAAAATGAATTTTACACCAAGGTTGTGAATTTAAATTACTGGATGGTGATGTTTTTGAAAACAATAGGGATACTTGGGAGATGTGTTTTGAGGAAAAGATCCTTTTGGGGGGGTATCCGGAATTTGATGTCTCTTGGATATCCCTTTTGCAAAATCAATAGGTAGTTGGTGATACATAAGTGAGGTCCTAGAGAAAGGCAAGACCAAATACAGAGTTCTTCTAGTCATCTGCTGTTAAGGGTTAAAATTCTAGCTAAACTGTCTAAAATATCTAATGAGTGGTCGCCAATCAATTACAAGCTTTAGCAAGAGTTAGACTTTTAAGCATTTATTAAGGAGAATAAGAATTTGGTAAAGAGAGAGAGAAAGGCCTAGATTCCTATCTATTAAAGGGAGAGCACATTTCTAGCTCCCTTCTCCGCCAGCGTCCTCAGGAAAGAGCCCCCAGTCTCCTCCTTCCTCCTCCCACTAGTCCGCGTCACTTCCTGATACCAAAGAAAAGACTCCTGGTCTTGCCCTCAAAGACCTTCGCTTCATGGGCAGAACTCTTCTACAGTAAGTATCCAGCAGGCGGCGTTATTCCAATCGTTACACTGCTAAGAGTTGATAATTGAACCTAGATGGATTGAAGAGGTGATCACATGAGAAAGAACAGTGAGAAAAGAGAAGAAAGCCATCCCAGGGTCTTGGGGATTAGCCCAGAGTTGGCAGTATGACACTGATGGTGATCTAGTAAAGGAGACTGAGGAGCAGTCAGATGGGTAGGGAGAGAAGCTATAGAGAACACTGTCATGAAAACCAAGAGAGAAATGGGTGGTTAACACTTTTGTATGCTGCACATTGAAAGGACGAGGACTGAAGGAAAGCTATTAGATATGGGAAGTAAGACATCATAGGTAACTTTAGAGAAGACAGTTTCATTTGAGTGATTAGGCCAGAATCAGATTATTGAGGGTTTAGCAGAGTGTGAGAGCAGAGAACTTGGAGTTACCCACTGGAGGTGGCTTGTCTCAAGGAGTTTGGCTGAGAAAGAGAAGAAAAAAGAGGTTGAAAATAAGTGGTAATGATGTAGAGAGGGTTTTTCTTATATGGATAGAGGGAGGCTCAGGTAGCTTTGTAGGCAGAGAATGACAGAATTTGAGAATTGTATGGGGACCTCATCTAGTCCAAGCCTTCCAAGAGGGAATGCCTATACCAATATACATGACAAATGGTCATCCAGCCACTGCTTGAAGACCTCCAAGGAGGGAAACTCACCACATCTGGAGAACAGGTCATTCACTACTGGACAGCTCTCAATGTTAGGAAAGCTTTCCTTTCATCAAGCCTGAATTTCCCTTTTTCATTTCCAACCATTGCTCCAGGTTGTGCCACAAGGGTTGGAAGCAGATATAGATCAAATAGCCAAGACCAAGCCTATTTTGCAGGGCAGCCATTATGAGAAAGTAACTTTCAATTATACAATTTCCTAGAATCAGAGCATTCTTGAATTCTCAAATAAGGGAATCTTAGAATTCTAAAATCACTGGATCTTAGCATTACCATTCTAAGAAATGGCATTGTTGAATATAAGAATACTAAAACTGGGTCTCTGATCAATCCCAGAATTGTGGGAAAAGACCTGGAAGTCAATCCATATGAGGATCATCTAAAGAAACTGACAATATTTACCTTGGAGAAGAAAAGACATTTTAGCAAGACCAAAATAGTATCTTCCACTTGGAAGAGACCTCAGGTGCCATCTGATTTAGTGAGCAACTCACCAGGAATAGCCCCCAGAAAATACTTAACAACTAGTCTTCTGGATTTATTTGAACATTGAACACCTTCAGTGGTGTGTGTGTGTGTGTGTGTATGTAAAGCACTGGCACTGGATTCAGGATGACCTGACTTCAAATCTGGCCTCAGACACTTGACACTTAACTATCTGTGTGACCCTGGGCAAGTCACTTAACCATCATTGTCCCACACAAAAAATCAAACCAAACCAAACCAAAACAAAACAACAAATAAAAAACACCAAAAAGCAAAGACTAAAAGAGCTATCCTATCCTTCCTAAGTCTTCTCTTCTCCAGGCTAAACATCTCCAGTTCAGTTCAAGAATCTTCATATGTCATGATACAAAAATCCTCCACTCTCTTGGTCTATCTTCTTTGGAATTTCCCCAGTTTATCAATGTTCTTTCTTAAATTTAACCTCTGGGGGTGGCTAGGTGGCACAGTGGATAAAGCTCTGGCCCTGGATTCAGGAGGACCTGTGTTCAAATCCAGCCTCAGACACTTGACACTAGCTGCCCCACCCTTACATCTTTTAAAGATGAACTGTAGTAATCTAGTCACACTCTCATCTTGTATTTGTGACGTTGATTTTTTGAACTCAAGTATAAGATTTTATATGCTTTTTAACATTTTATCTTAATATTCTAGCCTGTCAATATTTTTATGACTCCTGTCACCCAGTGTGTGCTTGTTCTCCCTCTCAGCTTTTTGTCATCTGAAAGCGTGTCATCTTTGTGTTTATCAGAGTCACTTATAAAATTATTACCCTGCTTAAAGTAAAACCCCTGAAATGTGGCCGAATTAGACAAAAGTCCAGTGAACTGAACAAAGACAGAGGTGTTTCCCCCCTTTATTTCACTTTCAAATTCTTGGCTCTGGGAATCAGGAGCCCTGGGGCTTGGGCTTAATGTGCTACTCAGTCACTGTGGGACCTTCGAGAAGTCTCTTTCCATCTCTGCATTTCACTTTCCTTTCAGTTGGATTAGATAATCTGAGAATTCCCTTCCAGTGCTGATATTTGATGTTTGGTGTATGAAGGTCACTTTCAGCTCTAACAGTCTCTGTTCTACATTCTATGTTTTTCATCCCACATTCTACATTCTCTGTACTATATTCTTTTTTTTTTTTTTTTTAGTGAGGCAATTGGGGTTAAGTGACTTGCCCAGGGTCACACAGCTAGTAAGTGTGTGTTAAGTGTCTCCCCAATTGCCTCACTTAAAAAAAAAAATAATGAAGCTTCATGATTGGGTCAGCTCCCATAGTTCAAATGTCAGCTCTTTGTAGATGGCTCACAGAGCTACATACCCAGCCCTCATGTCTTTCTGACCTCTAATCCTATATCATGGGCTGTACACTGGCCACCTCATTCTGGACGCCCACCAGCATCCTCTATTTTAACACATCTAATATGAAAAGTCATCACGCTCTCCCCCAAACCTACCCTCCCTTTAACTATCCCTGTTTCTATGGTGGGCACCACCATGCATCAAGGCAGCTGGATTTTCAACCTGACAGCCATCTTAGACTTTCTTTTTTAAACCATTAACTTGATCTATATAATGAAATAGATGGTTTTCTTTGCCCAATCACAAATATTCATAATTAAGCCAATAGTTACATTCTTAGGGACTGACTGAACTAAGCCTATACCATGTAAAATGTGAAGTGACATCACATTCTACTGTCCCTTTTTGTGGCTAACTTCAGTTTTAATTAATTCAATGACCTCATCTGAAAATGTGCCAACTTTGTCTTTATCAGAGTCACTTATTTATTTATTTATTTTTTGGCTGGGCAATGAGGGTTAAGTGACTTGCCCAGGGTCACACAGCTAGTAAATGTCAAGTGTCTGAAGCTGGATTTGAACTCAAGTCCTCCTGACTCCATAGCCGGTGCTCTATCGATTGCGCCACCTAGCTACCCCTTCCAGAGTCACTTATAAAATTATCACCCAGCATAAGGTAAAGCCACAGTTCCCTGGAGTCCTCCACTAGGGACCTCTTTCCAATTAAGTTGATATTCAGGAAGGAATGATTGGAGTGGCATGATGCAATGGGAAGTATGATGGATTTGGAGTGAAGGGGCCTAGCTTCACACTGTGGCTCTGCTTTTTGCTACTTTTGGGATGGGGGGGGCGGGGCAGGTGATTTAGACTCTAGCCCTGAGCCCTTCCCTTTTCCTCATCTATAAAATGAAGGCATTAGATCGATGACCTCCAAGGTCCCTTCCACCTCTAAATCTATGATCCTGTGACTTTTCTTTGGCTCTATCCATTAAAATGACTCTGAAGCCACCTCCTCATACTCTTGTTTGGCTTGTGACTCCCTGCCTTGTCTACAAGAATGGCATGAGATCCTTTGTCAAATATTTGCCTATAATCTAAGGTGGTCTGTATTTGCAGTACTCTCTTGACCTCTCCAGGTAAATTGCCCCACTGAAAAAGGCAATTCAGTTTATTAGGTATGACCTGTTCTTGATGAAGCTCTGCTAGTTCTTTGTGATCCTATGTTGCCACATCAGTGAGGGATTAGGCTAGTTTGATTTGGCCTCAGAGAGCAGAATGGGGTAGGGGGAGAGGTATAGGTAACTGTTTAGGCTGAATCTAAGAGCTTTCTAATATGGGAATCTGTCCAAAAATGGAATAGATAACATTGGGAAGCAATGAGCTTCTTGTCATTGGCATGTTTCAAGCAGAGGTTGGGTGATTCCCTCCTGGGATATCTGCAGAAGGGATTCTTGGCCCAGGAGGGAGGGTGGACTCAATGTCTGAGCTCTGACTCAGTGTATTCTCTCAACCCAGACAGATCCTTACCTGCTCTGAAACTCCCAGTGCCAGAGAGTGGCCTTACATTCTAACAGTCAAGAAGATGTAGATTCAAATCCTACCTCAGACACATAGTACCTGGGTAAGGAACATAACCTCCTTGTGCCTAATTTCCTCTTCTATAAAAATGCAGAGGGTAGGATCCCCTTATGATCCTATGGTCCTCTACCATTCTATGGATGTTAGAGTTTTGTTAGAAGCCAACAACTGAGATGACACTTTAAGCATGTATAAAAGCCCTTACTCCCACAGTCTCATGAGATAAACAGATAGATCATTATTATTCCTAAGTTACAGATCAGAAAACTGAGGCTCAAAGAGGTGAATCAACTTGCTCATTATAACAGCTTATAATCAGAGCCAAGATTCCAAGTCAGGTATCCTGACCTTAAGCTTATAGCTCTTTCCTCTACCTCTCTGCTTATTGAAGTAACAGATTGTGGATGCAAGGGAATTGGTTTGGGAATCATCAGATCTGGCCCACATCCTGATCCAGTATCCAGCTGTATGACTGAGTCATTCACTTAACTCTACTTCCCCCGTGTAAAAGAAATGCAACAATTGCTAAAACACCTTCTAGGGTGGTTAGGGTGACATGAAAGCATGAAAATAATAATAATAACAAATAATAGCTATCATTTATGTAGCACTTTAAGGCTTTCAAAGTTCTTTACATGTTTTTCTCATATCTTCATGATGTCCTTGTGAGTAAGGTGCTATTATTATCCCCATATTATAGATGAGGAGCCTTGTTGAGAGACCTGAAGTGACTTGCAGAAGGTCACAGAGCTAGTGAGTGTCTGAGGCAGAATTTGAACTCAGGTCTTTCTGAATCCAAGAGTGCTACCTAGTTGTCTGTCTCTGTCTCTGTGTGTCTGTCGGCTTGCCTCTGGCTTTTCTCTGCCTCTGTCTCTCTGTCTCTGTGTCAATTTCTCCTTACATAAATGTAATTCAACATTCTCATGCAACCTCCCATCTAGTGGAGGAATCCTGTCTGATATACCTATCACTTCCCTTCCTCTATCACTGCTGCAGTCTGTATTGTGGGCCGTATAAGCAGGAGACCTGAGTTCAAAGGTGGGGGTCTCCAACCTGCTAGTGTGGCCAGGTGCCCTGTCTGGTGTCTGTTTTCTCCTCTGTGAAGCAGGACTAACACTACTGCTGTTCCCTCCCACACAGCAGGGTTGTGGAGAAAGCTTCTAGCCTCAGTAGATCTCTTTATGCATCTGTTTCACCAGCATCAAATCCCTGTACATGACCCCTTTAGCTGCATTAAATGCAGCTAAAGTCTAATTGGGCTCTGGCTGAAGGGCTATCTGAGGGCTACTGGCCCAGTGTGAGGTCAGTGTGCCCAAGGAGAAACTTACTCAGGAAGCAGCACAGAGCCAGGGAGAGCAGCAGGACCATGCCAAGAGGCCTCATGATCAGCCCTCTTTACCACTAGGTGAAGCTGAAGCTGAAGCTGAAGCTGAAGGATTTCAAGAGAGGGGAGGTGTCCTGAGTTCATAGGAGCCTGGGAGACTGCCTTATGTAGGGGCCATGGGTTCCACCTGCTGAATTAAATCATGCTTTCACACACCAGCCCTAACCAGGCCTCTTCCCTCCTGCCCAACTGGCCTAGAGATGGACATTATCCTAAGCCAAATTCTACCTGTCCTGCTGCACTGAACCCTCACCTTCTGTTCTGTGTGTTTATTCCTAGAACTATAGGTGAATTACCTCTTCTTCCCTTACCCCCTTTGTCTAGTGACTAAATATGTTTATATCTTCATCCTCAGCCCCCAACCTTTCCCTTCTTCAGTCATGTGCATCCCCTTCTCCCGGTGTCTCTCTTTTGTTTGTGTTCCTGTTCTCTCCCCTTCGGGTGTGTGCTTCTATCCAGTCTTCCTCCCATATTTAATTGTGCATGTCCTTATAATCTCTCCTGGAGAGCAATTTGGAACTCTGCTCACAGGGCTAATAAAACTCTGCATTCCCTTTCATCCAGCACCACCACTACTAGGCCTGTATCCCAAAGTGATCATAAAAAAACCAAAAGGACCTACATGTACCAAAATATTTATAGCAGCTCTTTTTGTGGAGGCAAAGAAGTAGAAATTGAGGGAATGCCCAATAATCATAGAAGTGCTGAACAAGGCGTGTTATATGAAAATAATGGAATACTATTTTGGTATAAGATATGATGAGCTGGTAGATTTCAGAAAAACTTGCAAAGACTTAAATGAACTGATCCTGAGTGATTTGAGCATCACCAGGAGAAACTTTGTACACAGTAATAGCAATATTGTGAGATGATAAACTGTAATACACTTAGATCTTCTCAGCAATTCTGACAATCCAAGACAATTCAAAAAGCTAATGATGGAAAAAGCTCTCCATATGTAGAGAAAGAACTATGGAATCTGAATGCAGATTGAAGCATAATAGTTTTCACTTCATTTGTTTTTTAGTGTTTTTTTCCTTTTATTCTGTTTTTCCTTTCAGAACTTCATTAATGTGGAAATATTTCTAACATGATTGCATATATACAACCTATATCAGATTGCTTGCTTCCTTGGAATGAGGGAAAGTAGGGAGGGAGAAAAATTTGGAACTAAAAATTTTATAAAAAATTAATGTTGAAAGCTATCTTTTCATGTATTGAGAAAAAAGAAAATACTATTAAAAAAAAGAAGCATCTCACCTGGGTTGTTTGTGACCTATAACTTCCTTCATTCTTGACCCTATTCAGTAGGCCTCCATCATATGTGTGTGTGTTTGTGTGTGATTATATACATATGTATATATATGTATATATATATATACATACACACACATATAAACACATGCACACACACAAATATATGTGTGTGTGTGTGTGTGTGTGTGTGTGTGTGTGTATTTGTCTGTGTGAGAGTGACCTCTAAGTGGAGATGTAGATAACAAGCTGGACCCGCAGTCAAGAAGAACTGAATTCAAATCTGGCCCCAGGCATTCCTAGCTGTGTGAACCTGGGTAAATCACTTAATTTCCATATTCCTCAATTTCCTCAAGTTTAAAATAAGAATAGTCACAGTATCTACCTCCCAGGGTTGTTGTGAGGATTACATGAGATAATATTTGTAAAGCTCTTAGCACTGGGCCTGCAATGTAGTTGAAATCTGATAAATGCCAGTTTCCTTCCTTCTACTGCTTTGTTTTAGGGGAAGAGGAGTAGTATCCACTCCACCAGAGTCTCAGTTGGACAAAATAATCTCTACAATTTCCTCCTACATCTGACTGTTTATACTACTTGGAAAGACATGGGCAGGTGGTGAGGCCACTGTCTGTTGTCAGAGGCCTTAGGTTCAAACCCCCTCTGCTACTCCTAATTTTCTGTGTCTCTTTGAGTGAACTCTTTAGCTGACCTGAGCCTTAGTTTCCTTCTCTGTAAAATGGGAGCTGGGATAAAGGAGTAGAGACCTCTGGGGCCTGTTTCAGCTCCAGTCCCTCCTGCACTCCACATGGGAGAAGGATCTTCTTTCCTTTTGAAACTACAGAGCCTCCCCTTCCCTCACCTCATCTTGATAGCAGCCACGAGGGAAAGAAGACAGGAGTTATTTTCTCCATTTTACAGATGGGAAGCTAAGACCCAGAGAGCTCAGAGCAATTCCTCCAGGTGAAGGAGGGAGTTCTTGGCTGAGTCACAGCTAAAACAATGGCCTCTTGGCCCTTAGTCCACTGAGCCAGCATTATAGGGAGTAGGGAAGGAAGATGGAAACAGGTCAGAGGCAAGAATCTCTTTCCCTCAACAGCCTTATTAGACATTCCTGGTCAGATGGATAATGGGAAGCCTGATAATGGAGACACTTGACACCCACATGATATAAGGGTGTCAGGCCCAGCTGAGGAGAAGGCTCCAGGAATGAACTCTCAGACCTGAGAATCTCAAATGTTCTTTAATGTGGCAGCATCCTCTGTGTGCAATAGGAATGCCATCTCCCTGGTCAGACTCCTCCTGGAGTATTGTGCCTGGTTCTGGGAGCTGTGAGAGTCTCTGAGCTTTGCAAGTATCTCTTATTCTTGTTCTTCTCTCTTCATTGCCCTGAGGCAGAAAAGATGCCCTGAGGAATCTGGGCTGCTTTATTTCTTTTTTTTTCCCCTTGCCTCAAACCTCATTTCTGTGCTTTCATAGAATATGTCTGTGCTCTTCTTTACAGAGGTAGGGCGTTACAGCTGTGCACAAGGGATGGTCCTCTGCATCAGGGGGCTGGGAGGGGTATATTTTGGATAAGCAGACAATATCAATAAAAGCATTTTTTTTTTAATAAAAAGAAAAGGAGAACAAAGAACTTGTATGTTCAATCTTTTCCACAGAGACTTTCAGTTCAGGAAAGGAAGCCCTCTTGAACCCACCATAGCTGAAAATTAGGCTTGTCTGTGCTAGAACCAACTCTGACTGGCTTGTAGAAGTGGCTGTTATTGTTTCTGTGTGAGTATTTCCACCTCAGAAATCTTCAGATTGGAATTACTGTTTTGTTGTTTTTGACCTGAAGTCAGGAAGACTCATCTTCCTGAGTTCAAATCTATGGTCAGACACTTTCTAGCTGTGTTGCCCTGGGTAAGTCTCTTGACCTTTGTTTGCCTCAGTTTCCTCATTTATAAAAAGGGAATAATAATAGCACCTGCTCCCCTGTCCCTCTCTGGGTTGTTTTGAGGATCAAATGAGACAATAATTGTTGTGAGATTAAAATTGGATATTAGATCATAAATCTCCCCTACTTAACCTTTCCCTTAATTTATCTCCCAGACTAGTAAATGGAAGAAGCTTCTGGTTTTCTAGATAGAGCCTTTATTGTATGGTAGTCACAAGGTGATGTTGATTAGAAGGATAGGAAAGTAGAAATACAATACAAATCGTCTTAAGTCTAGGCTTAGTCTATATTCTGTATGAAACTCACCAAAACCCAAGGCCACTTTTGGGGAGAGAGACTGAGTCAAGCGCGTGCTGTTAACCGAGAGCCAGGCGGAGTCAAACTCCAGTCCGCGTCTGTCTGTGCAGCGCAGCCAGGAGACCAGCGGAACAGAAAAAAGCCCCACTTCCGTTCTCTCCTTCCCTTTTCAGCTTGCACCCCGGAAGTTGAGTGCATAGCAGGCAGTCTGACATGCGCAGCAGGCACACTGGCGTGCATAGCTCATGCCATTGGTCTCCTCCCCGAAAGGGTGGTCCTTAAAGAAAAACTGGAGTCTTTCAGTTATCCTAACCTACTGTTAAAAAACTTTCATATTTTTTTTACCACATTGTAAAGCACTAAGTATAAAGCCTGGCACATAGTAAGCACCATATAAATATTGACTATTATTATCATTTTCTAGACTTAAGTTATTTATATATATATATATATATATATATATATATATATATATATATATATATATATATATGTGTGTGTGTGTGTGTGTGTGTGTGTGTGTGTGTGTATTCTCTGCACCCCTCTGCCTTCCCCAGGCCAATTGTTAATCCTTTGCCAGCATGCACCTGGTTACAGGCCCCAGGGCAGGAGGGATGAGCATTCTGAGTCTTCTCTAAGTCAGCTTGTTTCACTGAGCTTCAGAATTAGAAAGTACATTAGAGACCATTTAGTCTTATTTGAGGGCAGTGAGGTAGGGCAGTGCATGGAACACCAGGCCTGAAGTCAGAAAGTCCTCTAGCCATATCAAAAGAATCATGTCATCAGTGACAATAGCAGACAGGGCACCTGCTGCCCTCTTGCAGGATGGCAGCTGTGCTAGTAATGGGACACATGTCCTTTCAAGAGACATGCTCAGATGTGACAACAATTCTTCATTTTATGGGGTTAAGTTTGAGTCATTGTTCCTCACTGTCATTTCAACCTTTTTTAAAAGAAATTTCTAACTCCACCTAAAAAGTGTTAAAGACCCCATTGTCCTTTGCTCATCTTTTCTCATATCCCTCATGGTCTGTCTCAGGATAAGTTTGCCTAGGGCAGTAGAAGAACATTTCATAGGTGTTTATCTCACATGAGTGGCTGAAGGTTGGGAGAGTTGTCCTTTTTTTTTTTTCCCTCTTTTGGTTTGTCCATGGCACATAATGGGAGAAATAAGAACCAGACCTTTAAAACTTTGGACAAATCAGACAATTTCCAAGTCTGAGAATTTGAGGAAACTGAGGCAAACATGGTTGAGTGACAAGCCCAGGTTCACGCAGTTAGTAAGTGTCCGAGACCAGATTTGAACTCAGAAAGATGAATCTCTCTCCCTCCAGGTTCAGCACTCTATCCACAATGTCACCTTATTCCCACGTGATATTCTAATAAGGGAAGACACCTAAAAAGGAGTTGAGGAAGATAATGCCAGGTGGAAGAAGGAATTCACTTGTTGGAGAAGGGGACTGCAGAGACAGAAACCAAAAAGCCTTCTTGGAGGAGCTAAAAAATGCTTTTAAAAATCAAATGAGAGAGACAGAAGAAAAAAATGGGAAAAGAAAGGAGAGAAATGAGAGTTACTCTGGAAAAAGAAGTACAAAAATTGACTAATGAAAACAATTCCTTAAAAAATACAATTGGCCAAATGGAAAAGGAGATACAAAAGCTTACTGAGAAAAATGCCTTAAAAATTAAAGTTGGGCAGGTGGAAACTAATGACTCCATGAGACAACAAGCAGAATAAAAACACAGAAAAAAATAGAAGAAAATGTGAAATACCTCATTAGAAAGACAACTGGCATGGAAAATAGATCCAGGAGAGATAACTTAAGAATTATTGGACTACCTGAAAGCCATGATCAAGAAAAGAGTCTAGCCACCATATTCCAGGAAATTATCAAGGAGAACTGCCATGATATTGCAAATTCATAGGATAAAATCATCATTGAAAGAGTCTATCAATCACCTTCTGAAAGAGACCCCAAAAGGAAAACTCCAAGGAATCAGCAGTCAAATTCTAGGTGAAGGAGAAAGTAATTCAAGCAGCCACAAAGAACCAATTTAAATATCATGGAGCCATAGTCAGGATTGCACAGGACCTGGCAGCTTCAACATTAAAGGATTGCAAGGCTTGGAATATGATATTTGGAAGACAAAGGAGCTTGAATTATAACCATGAATCAACTACCCAGCAAAATTGACCATTATCTTTCAGGGAAAAGATGGACATTCAATGAAATAGGGGGCTTCCAAGGTTTCCTGAAGAAAAGACCAGAACTGAATAGAAAATTTGATCTTCAAATACAAGACTCAAGAGAAGTATAAAGGGGGTAAACAGGGAGGAAAGGGCTGTTCAATAAGGTTAAAATGTTTACATCCCTATGAGGGAGGATAATACTTTTAACTCTTGAGATCTATCTATTGGGGTATTGTTATTAAGTAAACTTTGATGTGGTGATACAAAGAAACTTAATGGGCAGAATAAAAGGAGAATGGGGGAGGAGAGAGAAGGGGAAATGGAATGGGGTTAATTACATCATATGAAGAGGCACAAAAAAATCCTTTTATAATAGAGAGAAAGAAGGGAGGGGTGAACATTGTTTCAACCTTACTCTCATCAGATTTGGTTCAGGGAGGGAATAACATATACACCCATTTGCATAAAGAAACTTAGCTTACTCTTTAAGGAAGTAAAAGAGTAAGGAGAATAGGAAGGAGGGCAGAAGCAGTGGAAGAAAGGGGAAATAAAAGAAAGGATAGAAGATAAAAGGGAGGGCAGCTTGAGGGAGGCAGTGGGCAGAAGCAAAGCACTTGTGAGGAGGAATAGGGTCAAAGAAGAAAAAAAAGTACAAACAAAGGGGAAAAGAGCATGGAGGGAATGAAACAGTTAGTAATCTTAACTGTGAATGTGAATGGGATTAACTCTCCCATAAAATGGAAGTGAATAGCAGAGTGGATTAAAAATCAGAATCCTACAATATGTTTATAAGGAACACATTTGAAGCAGAGAGATACACACAGAGTAAAGGTAAAAGGTTGGAGCAGAATATATTATGCTTGAGCTCAAGTAAGAAAAGCAGGGGTAGCAACTCTTATCTCAGACAAAACAAAAGGAAAAATAATTCTAATTAAAAGAGATAAGGAAGGAAACTGCATCTTGCTAAAAGGTAAAATAGATAATTAAGTAATATCAATACGAAACATATATGTGCCAAGTGGTATAGTATCCAAGTTCTTAGAGAAGTTAAATGAAATATAAGAGGAAATAGACAGCAAAACTATACTAGTGGTTGATCCAAACCTTCCCCTCTGTGAGATTTAAAATTGGATATTAGATCATAAATCTCCCCTCTTTAACCTTTCCCTTAATTTATCTCCCAGACCAGTAAATGGAAGAAGCTTCTGGTTTTCTAGTTAGAGCTTTTATTGTATGGTAGTCACAAGGTGATGTTGATTAGAAGGATAGGAAAGTTGAAACACAATACAAATCGTCTTAAGTCTAAGCTTAGTCTATATTCCATATAAAACTCACCAAAAGCCGAAGGCCACCTTTGGGGAGAGAGAGACCATGTCAAGCACGTGCTGCTGCTAACCGCGAGCCGGGCCCAGTTGAACTCTCATCAGCATCAGCCTGTGCAGCGCAGTCAGGAGACCAGCAGAGCAGGAAAAAACTCCCACTTCCGTTCTCTCCTTGCCTTTTTAGCTCGCACCCTGGAAGTGGAGTGCTAGCAGGCAGTCTGGCGTGCGAAGCAGGCGGACTGGCATGCGTAGCTCATGCCATTGGTCTCCTCCCCGAAAGGGTGGTCCTTAAAAAAAAAAAAACTGGCGTCTTTCAGTTATCCTAACTGACTTTTAAAAAACTTTCATATGTTTTTACCACACCTCTCAGAATTAGATAAATCTAACCACAAAATAAAGAAGTTAAAGAGGTAAATAGAATGTTAGAAAAGTTAGATATGATAGATATCTGGAGAAAATTGAATGGGGATAGAAAGGAATATACCTTTTTCTCAGTGGTACATGGCACATATTAAAAAATTGACCATGTATTAGGGCACAAAAACATCATAGTCAAATGTAGAAAGGCAGAAATAGTAAATGCATCCTTCTCAGATCATGATGCAATAAAAATGTAATAAAGAGCCATGGAAAGGTAAACTGAAAATTAATAACTAAATAATCTTATCCTAAAGAATGAGTGGGTCAAACCACAAATCATAGAAACAATCAACAACTTCATCCAAAAGAATGACGATAATGAGACAACATACCAAAACCTAGAAATTTTATCTCTCTAAATGCTTCCATGAATAAAATAGAGAAAGGGGAAATCAATGGGCATGCAACTAAAAATGCTAGAAAAAGAACAAATTAAAAATCCCTAATTAAATACTAAATTAGAAATCCTGAAAATCAAAGGAGAGATTAATAAAATTGAAAGCAAGAAAGCTATAGAATTATTCAATAAAACTAAGAGCTGGTTTTATGAAAAAACAACAAAATAATAAACCTTTTATTAATTTGATTAAAAAAAAACACACCAAATTACCAGTATCAAAAATGAAAGGGGGTCAGTTAGGTGGTGCAGTGGATAGAATACCGGCCCTGGATTCAGGAGGACCTGAGTCCAAATTCGGCCTCAGACACTTAACACTTACTAACTGTGCGACCCTGGTAAAGTCACTTAACCGCAATTGCCTCACCCCCACCCCCAATATAAATAAATAAATAACTAAATAACTAAATAAACAAACAAACAAACAAATAAATAAATAAATAAAATTAAAAAATGCAATGGGTGATTTTACCACCAATGAAGTGGAAATTAAAGCAATAATTAGGAGCTATTTTGACCAATTGTATGCCAATAAATTTGACAATCTAAATAAAATGGATGAATATTTACAAAAATCAAATTGCCCAGATTAACTGAAGAGGAAATAAATTCCTTAAAAAAGCCCATTTTAGCTGGGGCGCCTAAGTGGCACAGTGGATAAAGCACCGGCCCTGGATTCAGGAGTACCTGAGTTCAAATCTGGCCTCAGACACTTGACACTTACTAGCTGTGTGACCCTGGGCAAGTCACTTAACCCCCATTGCCCCGCAAAAAAAAAAAAAACAAAAACATTTTAGAAAAAGAAATTGAACAAGCCATCAATGAACTCCCTAAGAAAAAATCTCCAAGGCCAGATGGGTTTACAAGTGAATTCTACCAAACATTTGAAGAACAATTAATTTCAATACTATACATATTATTTGGAAAAATAGGTGAAGAAGGAGTTCTACCAAATTACTTTTATGACACAAATATGGTGTTGATACCTAAACCAGGCAGAGCCAAAACAGAGAAAGAAAATTACAGACCAATTTCCCTAATGAATATTGATGCAAAAATATTAAATAAGATATTAGCAAGGAGGTTACAGCAAGTGATCACCAGGACAATACACTATGACCAGGAATGTAGGGCTGGTTTAACATTAGGAAAACTGTCAACATAATCAACCATATCAATAACAAAACTAACCAAACTCATGATTATCTCAATAGATGCAGAGAAAGTGCTTGATAAAATACAACAATCATTCCTATTAAAAACACTAGAGAGCATAGGAATAGGTGGAGCTTTCTTTAAAATAATAAGCAGTAGCTACCTAAACCCATCAGCAAACATTATATTTAACGGGGATAAGTTAGAAGCATTTCCAATAAGATCAGGGGTGAAACAGGGATGTTCATTATCACCTCTATTATTTAATATTGTACTGGAAATGTTAGCTCTAGCAATCAGAGAAGAAAAAGGAATTAAAGGAATTAGAATAGGCGAGGAGGAAATAAAACTATTACTCTTTGCAGATGATATGATGGTATACTTAGAGAATGCTCAAGAATCACTTTACTCCAGTGAGGCAAGTTCCCATTAGCATGAGCCTGCACCTCTCTCTGCCTTGAACTTAGAAATGACCCTTTGGGAAAATGAAATGATCATTCAAGGCAAATCAAGAATGTGTCAGTGGTTCTGCTGTGAGCTGAGAAGGAGCTCCTGGGGGTGCTCAGACAATCCAGTGAAGCCCTTCTTGGATTGTTGTAGTGTACGTGCCTCCCATATTTGGGTTTTGTTTCCTGAACTCTTTATCTCTTTATCTTTATGTTTCCTTATCTGTTTATCTTTTATTCTGGCCCTGTTTCCTCTTTTCTTCTTGTGTGACAACATCTCTTCTGTTTTTTCTCCTTCATTGATCCCCATCAGAAGACTCCATCATGTTTTCTACCTTCTGTTCCTGCATTTCCTCTGAGTGTTTCTTTTTAATATACAATGAAACTTTCATGAGAGTCAGAGAGAAGAATTCAGCCCTTTCCTATAATTATAGTGTCCTTATTGACAGGGTGGCCTAATGGAAAGATCAATTAATTTGGAGACAGACCATCAGAGTCTGAATCTCATCTGTGTGTACTAGCTGTGTGATCTTGGGCAAATCACTGAACCTCTTTGGTCCTCCATTTGTAAAATGACCAGGTAACATAAAATGAAGGGATTTGAATAATTGATCAATAAGGTGCCTTCCAATTCTAAACTACTAGGATCCTGTGATCTCCCTATTTTGCAGGCCATGGCTTTGAAAGACAATGCAGTGCAAAGTAAAGAGCCTTGGACTGGAAGTCAGAAGAGCTGTATTCTAATCCTGGCTCTGTCATTAACTCGAGGTGTGGCTCTGGGAAAGTCACTTCCCCTTTCTGATCTTTGCAATTCTTAGCTATAAAATGATGATAGGAATATTTGTGCTATGTAGAAGGTTATAGTGAGCACTCAATGGCATAAACCACTCCAATCATCTTGATAACTGTAAAAGCCCTATACAAATGTAAGGAATTAGAGTGGTGCTAGGCCCTGTTCCTAACCCCTCCCTAAGATCTTGGCATTTCTTTTGTTTTTTCTTCTTGTTTTTCAAATCAGAGCAAAGCTTTGCTCATTATATGGCAATTCTGTTGAGTAGCTCTTTTTATCAATGTAAGTAAACACTCTCTCTGCATGTTATGATCTTGGAGAGTTGTGTGGGGAATTGAGAGGTGATAAGCCACACAGCCAGTAGGGGTCAGGGTCAGGGCTTAAACCCACACAGGTAATATGAGATGTGGAGCAGGGTTCGAACCCACACAGGGAATTCATGGTTAGGGGGAGGGCTTGAACTCACACATGCAATAGAGGCTCAAGGGCAGGATATGAATTGAACCAGAGTCCAATCTTCTATCTACAATGCCATACTTTCTCCAACATATGTTTTCACAAGAAATCACAGAAACATCAGCAATCAAAATCATAAGTTTATTAAAGAGCCAGGGTGGCCAGCCATGGTGCTATCACATAGGGGACCCAAGGATATTTTGCTTCCTCAACATTGCCCAGATTTTTTGATCCGGACATGAGTTCCTCTTTTCCTGTGGAAGAAATGAAAAGATAGAGCACTGTGAGTCATACCGTTACAAAAATCTAGACCTTGAAATGGGAAAGAAATCTCTGCCTGGAAACTCATCTTTAAGAGCAGGAAGGAACATTAGAACACAGAATGTAAACGTTGGAAGAAACCTTAGGGCAAAGAGCATCTGAATGTCAGCTATTTCATGAATGGCCAGATTATTTTTTGTCAGAAGTTTCTTGTTTTGATCCAAAATCAGCCTCTTGGCAATGTCTGTTCATTACTTCTTGTTTCTGCCTTTTGGGGCTAGGAAGAACAAAGTACATTCTTCCTGCCTCAACAATCCTCCCCATATTGAAAGGCAGTGATTAATATTCCCCTCCCCTCTACTTTTCTCTTCACCCCCTTGCCTTTTCTGTTCTCTGGGTTTCACCTATCTAGAGCTTTCAAACAGCAACATTATTGGTTGATCTTTTTCCTTTACATAAGGTCAGGTGCAGCTAGGAGGCACAATAGATGTAGTGGGGGAACCTGGGGTCTGGAAGACTTGAGTTCAAATCCAACCTCAGACATTCAGTAGCTATGTGACCCTCTGCTAGTCACTTAATCTATGTATCTGCCTCAGTTTCCTTACCTTCAAAATGAAGAATAATAACACATTCCTCCCAAGGTTTTTGTGAGGATCAAATGAGATAATAATTGTAAAGTCCTTGGCACATTACCTGTCACATTGTATGTGCTATAGATATTATTATGTTTATGTGGCTCAGAGTTCCTTCATTCTTCCTATACTCTCTTCCCCAGGACTCCTAGTTGCCACATGAATTAAATTCAGTGCTGTGTTAGAACCATACTCCCCTTTAGTTTAATTACATTGATTATTGCTTCTGCCCTGTGCATTATGTACTCTTTTTTTTAAAAAAAAAAGAAAAATATTACACCTAAAACTTAACATTGAACATCAATAGATCCAAATTTGCTTGGGGAGTATAAATGACTTCCTTTTTTTTTTTTTTTTTTTTTTTGCAGGCAGTGGGGGTTAAGTGACTTGCCCAGGGTCACACAGCTAGTAAGTGTCAAGTGTCTGAGGCCGGATTTGAACTCAGGTACTCCTGAATCCAGAGCTGGTGCTTTAAAATGACTTCCTTTTGATGAATAATGCATCATAACATTTTCATCACCCTGAATCTGGACTGTCAGACTAGTCAGGAAAAGTTCAGCCAACAGTTCTTAACCTGGGGTCTGTTAATGGTTTTTTCTTTGTATTTTGTGCATTATTTCCATTTCCTTTGTAATCCTGTCTCCTGTTTTATGCCTTTAAAAACATGATTCTAAGAAGGGTTTCACCAGGGAGCCAAAGGATTCATGACCCAAAAGAAATTGGGAATCCTTTATTTAGGCCTTCACACAGAACTTCCTTGAGGTTATAGTCAATAGGAAAATACATGTTTAAAGTATAGGTACATTCTAAGATTTCTGTTCCAAGGTTTTTTCCAGCTCTGACAATTACCTTGGAACCTGGTGGGTTTCTAAAAATCCAGGTCACCTGATTTTTGTTTGTGGCTCCTAAAGCTGATAAATATGTAAGTCATTCTCAGCAGCTTAGCCAGACCATGGGAAAATTATCAGATGGTTCCAAGTTCACCTTAGCAAGATTTGTAAATGAGTGGAAACCATCAGACACATGGAATGTCTCAAAATACCAAGTCAGGCCCAGGAAATGGGGGTTCTTCATAATCCCTCACACTGAGGGACAGAAGTCTGGGACTAAAGTGGTGTATCAGACTTGGCAGTTCTCAACCCTCTCCCAGTCCCTAATAAGGAGGAGGCCTCTGATGGGGGACAGAGCTAGGGTAAAGTTGCAGAATAATTTGGGAATGTGTCCTATTCAGGGAAGAAATGTAAATCTTAATTCTCAATCTCAACCTTAGCCCTCAGATTCCATAGCCTCACCAGGCACAGCCCTCTCCTGGCCTTCTCTTCAAGTTGTTCCCTTGGTATGAAAGGTCCACCCCTTTCATTAAGTTGGTCCAAATCACATTCATCCTTCAAGTCTCATGGTCTCCACCTCTTTTCCTCTTCTACAAGTCACTGACAACTCCCTGCTTTGAACTTCTTTGTTGTTGTGATTGTTCTTCAATCTTTGTGTCATGTCTGACTCTTGGTCAGGACATTTGGAGCTTTCTTGGCAAAGATACTGGTCCTCTTGAGAAAGATGGACAAACAGGAACAACTGGAGTGGTTTGCCATTTCCTGCTCCAGCTCATTTCACAGATGAGAAAACTGAGGCAAACAGGCTTAAGGAACTTTCCCAGAGACACACAGCTAGGCAGTGTCTGAGGGCAGGTTTGGTAGCCCTTAGGAAAGAGCAGTGAGTAGCAAATTGTGGATCTGATTTGCATTATAGCTCTTTTGCTAATGATCTGTGTGACCTTGGGCAAGGAAATGATTTTCCCTGGTTAATTCAGTCTCCTCTTCTTTACAATAGAGTAGCTGGGCTGCATAGTCTATAAGGTCCCTTCCAGATCAGGTGTTCTATATTTTGAGAAGTCCCTCAGATTTGGTTTGATTTAATTTAGGAAGTGTTTATTAAACCCCTGCTGTGTGCTAGGCACTAGGGATAAAAACCAAAAACCAAAAATAGAATGGTCCTTGTCCTCAAGGAACATAGTCTATATGAGTAATCACCAAGTAATTGATTGGAGCAATGTGGAGAATGACTCAACAACTAGGAGGATTGGGAAAAATCACCTCCTACATGCAGGAGGTGATAACTGAAAAAGAGCCTTGATGGAGCTGGGGAGTCCAAGAGGCAGAAGTGTGGAGGGATGGCATTCAGACATAGGGTATGTCCTGTGCAAAGGCACAAAGGGAGGAGATGGAATTCCATGTGTAGGGAACAGCAAATAAGTCAGCTGGGCTGAAATTCAGAGTGCATGAAGGAGATTAACTAACAATGAATCTATGAGTACACAGCAGGCTATTTAGCCCTCCTGATTCCTCTATTATATGAAGTGTGTGGGTCTGTTGTCTCCAGATAGAGTGTTGAGCACCTTTGAGGAAAAGGAATATAGCAAATCATTGGCCAGTGAATACGGTGGTAGAGGGGAATCAGAGTTGAGGTGCAAGGGCTTTGACTTGGAGGCCATGCCCTAACCCCTGGACTGTTAACCTGTGCAGAAGCATCCCCTCTGGGTAGCACTCATTGAGCTACTGCTAAGAGGAATATAGAGCACAAACCTCTGACTCTGTAGAGGAATTCAGGGAAGGGAAGTTAAAGACCTTCTGGTCCAAATCCTCCATTTGACAGAGAAGGAAACCTAGGTTTATAGAAGGGACATGACCTGGCCTAGATCATGGAGCAAGATCAGAGCTGAGTTGGGCCTAGATCCCAAGTTTCCAGGCTCCAAGACCAGGATTATTCCCCCTCCCCTTCCATGTTGTAAAATGTACCCAAGGGAATTCTTTATGAGAGACTCCTCACTGTCCACTGTACTTTCTTCCTTGACAAAATGGTAGTGATGACCCAATTTCCATTTTCTCCACCCTTCTCTCACTGTTCATTTGATCCAGCTAATTGTGTGGAAGTTGTTCCCCTCTATACAGATGTACTACTTAGAGGCATCATCATATAGTAGAAAGAATACAGCATTAGGTGCTAGCAGAGCTAGGGTTGAATCCCATTTCTCTAAGTTATGACCTGGGAGACCTTAGGCAGGTCAGTAGTCTCTTCATCATGGTCTTTGTAAGAGGAGGTTTTTGGACTAGATCAGAGTTTTGTTTTGAAACTCTATGTGTGTGTGTGTGTTTGTGAGAGACAGAGACAGAGAGAGACAGAGCGGACAGAGAGACAGAGAGACAGAGTGAGACAGAGACATAAGCGGAAGTGAACCTATTTGCCATTTTGTCAAAATGTACAGACCCCTTTTCATTTTGTTTCCTACTTCTATAATTGTAGGAAATGAGAACTTTCAATTTGAGTTTAGTTTAAATAAAGATATAATTTTTTCCCATTAAAGTTCATGGCCCTCATGAAGTTTTTCCACAGACCTACTGTCAGGGAGGAAAACTTGGGGACCCATGGTTAAGAACGTCTTCATTAGATGAGCTCTAAGTCCCTTCAAATTCCAAGTTCAAAGAAATGAACGCATTGAACTTGAAAATGTTTTCCTTGGGGGCAGCTAGGTGGCTCAGTGGATAGAGCACCGGCCCTGGATTCAGGAGTACCTGAGTTCAAATCCGGCCTCAGACACTTAACACTTACTAGCTGTGTGACCTTGGGCAAGTCACTTAACCCCAATTGCCTCACTAAAAAAAAAAAAAAAAAAAAAAAAAAGAAAATGTTTTCCTTAAAGAAAGTCTTGGTGGTACTTACTTATTTTCATGACATAGCACACATTCATTGCCATAAGTCTTTCCATCAGTGCCACAGACAGGGTGATACTCTTTTGTGCAATTAGCTGTATACTTTTCACAGTTAGCCTAGAAGAATAATAAAACAGATTGATTCTCCTGCTATATCATAGAAAATCAGAGTCTTAGAGCTTTGGAGCTGGGAGGGATCTGTACCAACCATTGAGCCAGTCAGTGAATAAACATTCATTAAGCACCTCTTATGTGCCAGGCAGTATGCTCAGCACTGAGAATACAAAGAAAGGTAAAAGACAGTCCCTGCCATCAAGGGATGGGGAGACAAGCCTGCTTGTGGATAGCAAGATGCCATCAACAGGCCAATGGGGGAGGTAACATACAACCAATTATAGAGAGTTAGGTGGCATAGTGGTTTGAGTTCCAGGTTTGGAGTCAGGAAGACTTGAGTTCAAATCCAGTCTCAGAGACTTACTAGTTGTGTAATCATGGTCAAGTCATTTAACCTTGTTTGCCTCAGTTTCTTCCTCTGTAAAATGTGCTGGAGAAGGAGATGGCAAAGTGGCCCAGTATCTTTTCCAAGAAAATCCATAAAAGTGGTCCCAAAGAACTGGAAATGACTGAACATGACTCTACAACAACAAATCAGATCAAAACTCCATATAGGATAAAATGGAAATAAGCAAGAAAGGGAAGGCATGAGAATAAAGGGGGATGAGGAGAGGCTTCCTGTAGAAGATGGGGTTGAAGCTGGGAGCACTATTTAATGGGCATTCTCCTCTACAAGGTACCTGACAAAAATTCATCCAGCCTTGGCTTGAACACCTCTGCTGTGCTTATGGATACCCTTAGGAAAGGGCATCTGTGCACACAAGGCTGCCATGGAGAATCTGGTGTGGAGTTTCTCTGACTATAGATGAGCACATGGTTAGGTCACTAGAGTTCCTTGTCTATGGGATATTTGCAGTTGAGCCCCACCTCCAATCTGGTCTGCCTGGTGTTCCCCAGGATTTCCATTCTCTCTCCAGAGCATTCTTATCTTTGCTAAGGCTGCTCCCAGTGCCTGAAATGCCCTCCTTTCTCACCCTGTTTTGTCATCCCCACCTCCCTTCCAGGCTCAAGTCAAGTAGAGTCTTCCACATGAGGCCTTCATTGACTCTTGTTGTTAGTGCCCCTCTTCTTCCTGAAGTTGCTTTCTATTCACTTTGAATGGATTCTGGAGTTACTTATCTATGTAAGGTAGAATATAATTTCTTGGATGCAGGGACTGGTTTTTGTTTTTATCTTTGCTTTCCCTATGGCCTAGCACAGTGCTTGACCATTTTTTTCAGGGATCAGCAGTGGGAGGGACTTATAATTTCAATCGTACATGGGACTTTTGGTGAGGAAACACCAATTCTCTATTCATATCTGTAAGTGTTCTATAATATTCAATGATAATCTTTGTTTACTGGGATTACCACAAGTTTAAGTGACTTGCTCTGGATTTCTTAGACATTATGTGATAGATACAGGGTTTGAACCCAAGTCTTCCTAATTCTGACACCTACTCTCTATGCATATGTCATAATTCTTCTTAGCTGGTACATAGAAAGTGTTTAATAAATGCTTGTAGAATTGAATTAAATTGTTGGGGTATATTAGGAATCAAATGAATTGGAGTGTATATCTCAGTTTGGCCCTCTGACCTTGGGTAAGGAACTTGGCAAAATGATGGAATCCCAGAGTTGGAAGAAATCTCAGACGAGAAATAGTCCTTATTCCTAACATGGAATCTGTGCTACAACATCCTAGGAGTTGTCTAGCCTTTGGTCAAATGCATTCCTTCATGGGGAGCTCTCTACCTTCCAAAGCAGTATATTTCCCTTTAGGATAGTTGGAATTGTCAATCCCCGCTCCCCCCCCCCATATTGAGCCAAGATGTATCTCTTTGTAGGTATCCTTCATTAATCTTACTTCTACTTTCTGGGTCTGAGCAAACTCAGCTGAATCACTCTCTACATGACAATCCTTCAGCATTCATATTTCCTTTAAATCTACTCTTCCCCAGTCTCATATTCAATTTCTTTAAATGCTCTTCAGAGGGCATAATCTTCTGTTCCATCAGCCACCTTGATCATCCTTGCCTTGTTTGCTGCAGTTGACCAAAGCCTTTCCTAATATAGGCTGCCAATAAGGGAATATAATAAATGCTGTAGATGGGGTCTGATCAGAGCAGAGTGTAGTATGACTATCACTCCTCTTACTCTAGACAAGATTCCTCCTAATGTAACTCAGAATCCAATCAGTATAACCTCCCTGGGCTTTAGTTCTCCATCATCTATAAAAGGAAGGGATAGACTAAGTGTACCCTTATTTACTTTCCAACTCATGTTTAATATTTCTCTCTTTTTGTGGCCTCAGTTTCCTTTTCTGTAAAATGGGAGAAATAACCCTTCTTTTAGTGTTTTGGAATACTTTTGTGACATCCAAACGAGTTAATATGTGCCAATCACAATGTAAAGTTAAAGGTAGATACAGAGGTGGAGGCTTTGAGTGGCAGCTACCCCATGTTCAATCTGAAACTAGGTTAGTGAAGAGAAGTCTAGCACATGTAACTTTTAGCTGATATAGAGACATACCACCCCCTGGGAATCCTCTATGTTTTATTGTCTGTTTTTTTTTTTTGTTGGTTTTTTTTTTTTTGGTGGGGCAATGAGGGTTAAGTGACTTGCCCAGGGTCACACAGCTAGTAAGTGTCAAATGCCTGAGGCTGGATTTGAACTCAGGTTATCCTGAATCCAGAGCCAGTGCTTTATTTACTGTGCCACCTAGCTGCCCCCTGGGTCCTATATTCTTGGGGCCCCTTAGCTCTCTGAGAATCTTTCCTGTTTCAGTTTGTTTAATTTTTTTAGTCAACAATCTGATTTTCACCATCAGAAAGGACACTGAAATGATCATTGATAAGAGAAAGGAAATCACTGAAGTTTGCTTCATTACCCAGAATGTCATTGAATCCTACAACAGGAGAGCTAGGAGAGACTTTAGGACAAATAGTGTAGAAGATTCAGAGCTACAAGGGACTTTAGAACAAAGAACACAGAATGCTAGAGCTAGGAGCCTACTTAGAACCTAGAACACAGAATGTCAAAGCTGAAATAGACCTCAGATCCCAGAACCCAGAGTATCAGAACCCAGAGCACAGGGGATCAGAGCTTGAAGAGATCCCAGAACATAGGGCATGGATGTCAGAGCACAGAACATGAAATGTCAGAGCTAGAAGGGACATCAGAACATGGAACACAGAGAATGTCAGAGATCATCTTGTATGATCTCTCCATTTAACTGTGAAGGAACCTGAGGCCTACAAAGAGGAAGTGACTTGCCCAAGGTTCAGTAACTTGATCTCAGCCAAAGAATGGCACCATTTTGGTGCTCAATGCCATTAACTCTTTAATGGTGCCTGAATACCCTTAGGGGCTGAATGCTGAGTGGACTGTGTGTATCAATGGTCCCTTCACCCTGGCATGGGAGGGGTGTTAAAATGATAAAACAGAAGTTGTCCTTACATCTTGGGCTTTGTCTTCAGCTCGTGCAGCATCTAGGAAACAATGTTTGAAAAGGTTAGGTTTGCCCTGTGTGTAAGAGAGATACTTTGGGGCTGGAGGAGGGGGAAAAAGGGAGCCAGAAGATTCCAGATTACATCCCCAGCCCCTCCACCCACCCTTCTCTATCTCTGCAATCTGCCTGATGTCACCACACTGGTCTTCCCATAAGCCCTTGGCCTCTGAAATGTGGCAGAATTAGACAAAAGTCCTGTCAACTGAACAAAGACAGAGGTGTTCTTCCATCCATTGTTTCACTTACAAATCCTTGTCTCTGGGAATCAAGACCCCTGGGGCTTGGTCCTAACTGTGCTATTCAATCACTGTGTGACTTTGGACAAATCTCTTTCCTTCCCTGCATTTCACTTTCCATTCACTTGAACACGATTATCTAAGGGTTCCCTTCTAGTCCTGACATTTGATGCTTAGTGTTTGAAGGTCACTTTCGGCTCTAACAGTCTCTGTTCTACACTCCATGTTCTGTCCTATATTCTACATCCTATGCTCTATTTTCTTCCTCTTTAAAATCTAATCAGGGTTGGGGGCAGCTAGGTGGCACAGTGGATAAAGCACTAGCTCTGGATTCAGGAGGACCAGAGTTCAAAGCCAGCCTCAGACACTTGACACTTACTAGCTGTGTGACCCTGGGCAAGTCACTTAACCCTCATTGCCCCGCAAAAATAAATAAATAAAATCTAATCAGGGTTTCTTGAGATTCTATAATGTTGGAGAAGCTAGAATGTGATACAAAGATAGAGAAGAAGAGAGACCTCCCCATGAGAAAAGATAATATAAATAATATAATGCAATGCAAAAATCCATTAAGTGACTTGGAAAGTGCCAAGACTTCAAGAAGTATTGTGGTTTTGGAACTGGTATTGTGACAGGTAGATATAGGAAGGCAGTTCCTTTCAAGGAAAGGAAACTAAGTGGTCTTGCCTGGGTAATCACCCCTTGCTTAAAGGTTACCAGATGTCTCTGAACTGCTAAATTCAGGGACCTTTTCTCAGTCCTCCTCCATCTTGGTCTCTTTCTGAAGCTCTCAGCATTGTTGACTACTCTCATATGCGAGGCATTCTCCCCTTTCTGGTTTCCTTCTTGCAGCTTGACAGCTCCATCACAATTGGCTTCTTTGCCTCATCATACCTTTGCACATGCATGCCCCAGGGCTTTGTCATGGGCTCTCTTCTCTCTCAACATTCTCTGGCTTATTGACTGGATCAGCTCCCATAGTTCAAGTGTCATCTCTTTACAGATGACACAGAGAGCTACATGGCAAACCCTCATGTCTTTCCTGAGCTCTAATCCTACATCATGGAGTCAACCAGCCACCTCATCCTGGATGTGGCATAAATATCCTCCATCTCAACAGGTCTAATATGAAAAGTCATCACACTCTCCCCCAAACCTACCCTCCCTCCAACTGTCCCTGTTTCTATGATGGGAACCACCATGCATCAAGGCAGCTGGATTTTCAACCTGACAGCCATCTTAGATTTTCTTTTTTTAAACCATTAATTTGATCTATGTAATGAAATAGACGACTTTCTTTGCCCAATCACAAATATTCATAATTAAGCCAATAATTGCATTCTTAGGGAGTGACTGAAACAAGCCTATCCCATGTAAAATATGAAGTGACATCTTCTTCTGCCCCTTTTTGTGGTTACTTTCAGTTTTATTAATACAATGATCTCATTTGAAAGTGCATGCCAACTTTGTCTTTTTTAGAGTCACTTATAAAATTATCAATCACCATAATTTACAAATAGTGTAAAATAATTCTAGTTTTTATGTAATATATAATATTGATAATATTGATATACTATAAATATACAGAAAATTATGAGCCAGCACAATTTCCTGGGACCCTCCAGTAGGGACCTTTCCCCAAGGAAGTTGATATTCAAGGAGGAATGATGGGAGTGGCATGATGCAGTGGGAAGAATGATGGATTTGGATTGAAGGGGCCTAGCTTCCAAGTGCGCCTCTGTTGTTTGCTACTTTGGGGATGGGGGCAGGTCATTTAGACCCTAGCCCTGAGCCCTTCCCTTTCTTCATCTATAAAATGAAGGCATTGGATTGATGACCTCCACGGTCCCTTACAGCTCTAAATCTATGGTCCTGTGAATTTTCTTTGACTCTGTCCATTAAAATGTCTCTGAAGCCTCCTCCTCATACTCTTGTGTGGCTTGTGACAACCTGCTTTGTCTACAAGAATGGCATGAGATCCTTTGTCAAATATTTGCCTATAATCTAAGGTGGTCTGTATTTGCAGTACTCTCTTGACCTCTCCAGGTAAATTGCCCCACTGAAAAAGGCAATTCAGTTTATTAGGTATGACCTGTTCTTGACGAAGCTCTGCTAGTTCTTTGTGATCCTATGTTGCCACATCAGTGAGGGATTAGACTAGTTTGATTTGGCCTCAGAGAGCAGAATGGCGTGGGGGGAGAGGTATAGGTAACTGTTTGGGCTGAATCTAAGAGCTTTCTAATATGGGAATCTGTCCAAAAATGGAATAGATAACATTGGGAAGCAATGAGCTTCTTGTCGTTGGCATGTTTCAAGCAGAGGTTGGGTGATTCCCTCCTGGGATATCTGCAGAAAGGATTCTTGGCCCAGGAGGGAGGATGGACTCAATGTCTGAGCTCTGACTCAGTGTATTCTCTCAACCCAGACAGATCCTTACCTGCTCTGAAACTCCCAGTGCCAGAGAGTGGCCTTACATTCTAACAGTCAAGAAGATGTAGATTCAAATCCTACCTCAGACACATAGTACCTGGGTAAGGCACATAACCTCCTTGTGCCTAATTTCCTCTTCTATAAAAATGCAGAGGGTAGGATCCCCTTATGATCCTATGGTCCTATATCATTCTATGGATGTTAGAATTTTGTTAGAAGCCAACAACTGAGATGACACTTTAGCATGTATAAAAGCCCTTACTCCCACAGTCTCATGAGATAAACAGACAGATCATTATTATTCCCAAGTTACAGATCAGAAAACTGAGGCTCAGGGAGATGAATCAACTTGCTCATTGTCACATAACTCAAAATAAGAGCCAAGATTCTAAGGCAAGTATCCTGGCCATTAGCTTAGGGATCTTTCCTCTACCTCTCAGCTTATTGAATCTGTAATCAGATAACACAAGTAACAACATACTATGGATGCAAGGGTATTGGTTTGGGAATCAGGGGATCTGGGCCCACATCCTGACCCAGTCAACAGTTGTTTGACTCTGAATGATTCCCTTAAGTCCACTTCCCCCTGTGTAAAAGAAATGCAACAATTGCTAAAACACTTACCGTCTAGGGTGGTTAGGGTGACATGAAAGCATGAAAATAAGAATAATAATAAGAAGAAATAATAGCTATAATTTATGTAGCACTTTAAGGCTTTCAAAGCTTTTTACATGTTCATCTCATACCTTCATGATGTCCCTGTGAGTTAGGTACTATTATTTTCCCCATATTATAGATGAGGAGCCTGGTTGAAAGACATGAAGTGACTTGCAGGAGGTCACAGAGCTAGTGAATTTCTGAGGTAGGTTTTGAACTCAGGTCTTCCTGAATCCAAGAGTGCCACCTGGTTGTCTCTTTCTCTCTCTGTGTCTGTCTGTTTGCCTCTGGCTTTTCTCTGCCTCTTTTTCTCTGTATCTGTGTCATTTTCTTTTTGCATAAATGTAAGTCAACATTCTCATGCAACCTCCCATCTAGTGGAGGAATCCTGTCTATGATATACCTATCACTTCCCTTCCTCTATCACTGCTGCAGTCTGTATTGTGGGTCGTATAAACAGGAGACCTGAGTTCAAAGGTGGGGTCTCCAGCCTACTAGTTGTGTGGCCAGGTGCCCTGTCTGGTGTCTGTTTTCTCCTCTTTGAAGCAGGACTAACACTCCTGCTGTTCCCTCCCACACAGCAGGGTTGTGGAGAAAGCTTCTAGCCTCAGCAGCTCTCTTTATGCAGCTGTTTTACCAGCATCAAGTCCCTGTACATGATCCTTGACAAACTCCTAGTAAGTACAGCTAAAGTCTAATTGGGCTCTGGATGAAGGGCTATCTGAGGGTACTGGGCCCAGTGTGAGTTCAGTGTGCCCAAGGAGAAACTTACCCAGAAAGCAGCACAGAGCCAGGGAGAGCAGCAGGACCATGCCAAGAGGCCTCATGATCAGCCTTCTTTACCACTAGCTAAAGCTGAAGCTGAAGGATTTCAAGAGAGGGAAAGTGTCCTGAGTTCATAGGAGCCTGGGAGGCTGCCTTATGTAGGGCCATGGGCTCCACCTGCTGAATTACATCATGCTCTCACACACCAGCCCAACTGGCCTAGAGATGGACCTTATCTTGGGCCAGTCCAATTCCACCTGCCCTGTCCCCACCCAATAACACCTCCTGTTCTGTGTATGTATTCCTAGGGCTGTAGGTGACTTCCCTCCTCCTCCTCCCTCTCGCCCTTTGTCTACTGAGTAAATATATTAATGTTCTCACCCTCAGCCCCCAACCTTTCCCTTCTTCAGACTTGTGCATCTCCTCCCACTCTTTCTCTCATGTTTGTTTTCCTGGTCTTTCCCCTTTACGGCATGTACTTATATCAAGTCTACCTCCCATATGTCATTGTGTGTGTTCTTATAATCTTGCCTAGAGAGCAATTTGGAATTCTGTTCAAAGGACTATAAGGCTGTGCATACTCTTTGATCCAGTCCTACCACTACTAAGTCTGTATCCCAAAGAGATCATAAAAAGGGGGAAAGGACCCATATGTGCAAAAATCTTTATAGAAGCTCTTTTTGTGATGGCAAAGAATTGGAAATTGAGAGGATGCCCATCCATTGGGAAATGTCTGAACTAGTTGTGGCATATGAATGTAATTGGATACTGTAGTGTTATAAAAAATGATGAGCAAGTTGACTTCAGAATAAACTGGAAAGAATTAAATGAACTGATCCTGAGTGAAGGGAGCAGAACCAGGTGAACATTGTACACAGTCACACCAACATTGTTGAGGTGTTCAACTCTAATGGACTTAGCTCCTCTTGGCAATCCAGTGATCCAAGATAATTCCAGAAGACTCATGATGAAAGAAGCTCTCCACAAATAGAGGAATATGTATGAATTCTGAATTCAATTTGAGGCATACTAGTTTCACTTTCTCTTTTTTCCTTTTGTTCTGTTTCTTCTTTCAGAATATGATTAATGTGGAAATAGGCCCTGTATGATTGTACACATATAACCTATGTCAGATTTCTTGCTTTCTTAGAAGAAATGAAGGAAAGGGAGAGAGGGAGAAAAATTTGGAACTCAAAATCTTATTAAAAATGAATGTTGAAAATTATCTTTTCATGTAATTAGTAAAAAGAAAATAATATTACAAAAAAGGAATCTCACCTGGGTTGTCTGTGACCTGGGCAAGTCACTTCTCCTTTCTGACTTTTGGAATTCTTCCTTATAAAAAGATGACGGGTCGGGGGGGAGGGGCAGCTAGGTGGCACAGTGGTTAAAGCACTGGCCCTAGATTCAGGAGTACCAGAGTTCAAATCTGGCCCCAGACACTTGACACTTACTAGCTGTGTGACCCTGGGCAAGTCACTTAACCCCCATTGCCTGCAAAAAAACCTAAACCAAACCAAACCAAACCAAACAAACAAAAATAAGATGATGGGAATATTTGTGCTACAAAGTGGGTTGTAGCAAGCACTGCATGGCATAAACTACTGTAGTCATCTCAATAATTGTAAAGCCCTATACAAATGTAAGGAATTAGAATGGTGCTAGCCCCTGTTCCTAACCCCTCCTCCAGATCTTGGTCATTCTTTTGTTTTTTTTTCTTCTTCTTTTTTGAATCAGAACTATGTTTTGATAATTATATGGAACTTCTGGGGAATAGCTCTTTTTATCAAATGTAAGAAAGTACTCTCTCTGCATGTTATGATCTGGGAGAGTTGCCTGGGGGACTGAGAGGTGATATGTCATACTGGCAGTGAGGGTCATGTACAGGATTTGTACTGACCCAGAGGTCAGTCTTCTATCCACAATGCCATACTTTTTCCAACACATTTTTCACAAGAAATCATATAAAGGGCAGCAATCAACTGCATAAATTTATTAAAGAATCAAGATAGCCAGACATGGTGCTGTCCCCTCAGGACCCAGGGTACTTTGGTTCCTCAACAGGGCGTAAGTTTTGTGATATAGACATGATATCCTTCTTTGCTGTAGAAGAAATGAAAGGATAGAGCACTGTAAGTCACACAATTACAAAAATCTAGACCTCGAAGTGAGTAAGAAAACTATGCCCAGAAAGTCATCATTAGAACAAGGACCAGATAGGACATTAGAGTAGGAAGAAACCATAGAACACACAGTGTAAAAGTTGGAATGAAATTTAGAGCATAGAGCATCAAAATGTCAGCTATTTCATAGATGGCCAGATTATTTTTTGTCAGAAAGTTCTTGTTTTTGACCAAAATCAGCCTCTTGACAATTTTTGCTCATTGCTTGTTTCTGTTTGTTACGGCCAGGAAGAACAAAATCATCCTTCCTGCCTCAACAATCCTCCCCATAATGAAAGGCAGTGATCGATAGACCCCCCTTTGTGCTTTTCTTCTCCCCTCTTTTTCTTTTTCTTTTTTCTGGGTTTAACATATGCAGAGACTTGAAACAACAACTTTATAGGTTGATCTTTTATCTCAGGATAAAATCAAGTGCAGTTAGGAGGCACAGTTCATAGAGAGCCTCATTTCTGGAAGACATGAGTTCAAATCCAACTTCAGACACTCAGTAACTATGTGACCCTCTGCAAATCACTTAATCTCTGTGTCTGCCTCAGTTTCCTTATCTTCAAAATGAAGAATAATAGCACCTTCCTCCTAAGGTTTTTGTGAGGATCAAATGAGGTGATAATTGTAAAGTGCTTAGCATATTACCTTACAAATTTTAGGTATTATACTATCCTCTCTTCCCTCAGGACTCCTAGTTGCCACATGAATTAAATGCAGTGCTATGCTAGAACCCTACTCCCCTTCAGTTTAATCACCTTGATTATTACTTCTACCTGATGCATTATCTACTCTTAAAAAAATAAAACAAACTTTACACATAAAACTTAATATTGAACATTAATACAACCAAATTTGTTTAGGGAGTATAAATGGCTTACTTTTGATGCATAATGGATCATAACATTTTCATCACCCTGATTCTTTACTATCAAGACTAGTCAGGAAAAGTCCAGCTAAGAGTTTCTCAACAGGGGTCAGTTAATGTTTTCTTTGTATTTCGTTGACTATTTCAATTTACTTTATAATCCGGTCTCCTGTTTTATGTCTTTCAAAACATTGTTCTGAGAAGGGTTTCCCCAGGGAGCCAAAGGATCCATGACCCAAAAGAAATTAAGAATCCTTGATTTAGGTCTTTACACAGAGCTTCCATTGAAATTCTAGTCAACAAGAAAATACGTTTTTAAGGTAGAGGTACTTCCTAAGCTCTGTGTTCTAAGGTCATTTCCAGCCCTGACAGTCAGTATCCTATGCGTTTATGATTTTACCTTGGAACCTTGTGGTTTTCTAAAAATCCAGGTCACATGATTTTTGTTTGTAACCCGTCATGCTGATAAAAATATAAGTTCATGTCAACAGCTTTTCCTGGCCATGGGAAAATTACCAGATGGTTCCAAGTTCACTTTAGCAAGATTTGCAAATGGGTGTAAACCATCAGACACATGGAATGTCTCAAGATGCCAAGTCAGGCCCAGGAAATGGGAGTTATTCATAATCCCTCACACTGAGGGACAGAAGTCTGGGACTATTGTGATGTATCAGACTTGGGCAGTTCCCAAGTTTCCCAGTCCCTAATAAGGAGGAGGCCTCTAATGGGGGACAAAGCTAGGGTTAAGTTTCAGGATAATTTGGAAATGTGTTTTATGCAGGGAAGAAATGTAAATCTTAATCCTCAATCTCAACCTTAGCTCTCAGATTCCATAGCCTCACCAGGCACAAACCCTTCCTTGGACCTCTTAACTAGTTGTTCCCTTGGTATGAAAGGTCCACCCCTTTCCTTAAGTTGGTCCAAATCACATTCATCCTTCAAGTCTCATGGTCTCCACCTCTTTTCCTCTTCTACAAGTCACTGACAACTCCCTGCTTTGAACTTCTTTGTTGTTGTGATTGTTCTTCAATCTTTGTGTCATGTCTGACTCTTGGTCAGGACATTTGGAGCTTTCTTGGCAAAGATACTGGTCCTCTTGAGAAAGAGGGCCAAACAACAGCAACTGGAGTGGTTTGCCATTTCCTGCTCCAGCTCATTTCACAGATGAGAAAACTGAGGCAAACAGGCTTAAGGGACTTTCCCAGAGACACACAGCTAGGCAGTGTTTGAGGGCAGGTTTGGTAGCCCTTAGGAAAGAGCAGTGAGTAGCAAATTGTGGATCTGATTTGCATTATAGCTCTTTTGCTAATGATCTGTGTGACCTTAAGCAAGGAAATTATCTTCCCTTCTTTATATAGAGTAGCTGGCCTTCATAGACTATAAGGTCCCTTCCAAATCAGGTGTTCTATACTTTGAGAAATGTTTCAGATTTGAATTAATTCAATTTAGTAAGCATTTATTAAGCCCTTGCTGTGTAATAGGCACTAGGGTTAAAAGAAAAAAACAAAAGTAGAATGATCTTTGCCCTCAAGGAGCTCAATCTATTTGAGTAATCTCCAAGTAATTGGTTGGGGCAATGTGGAGAATGATTCAATACCTGAGAGGATTGGAAAAAATCACCTACTACATGCAGGAGGTGGTAACTGAAAAAGAGCCTTGATGGAGCTGGGGAGTCCAAGAGGCAGAAGTGTGGAGGGATGGCATTCAGACATAGGGTATGTCCTGTGCAAAGGCACAAAGGGAGGAGATGGAATTCCATGTGTAGGGAACAGCAAATAAGTCAGCTGGGCTGAGATTCAGAGTGCATGAAGGAGATTAACCAACAATGAATCTATGAGTACACAGCAGGCTATTTAGCCCTCCTGATTCCTCTATTATATGAAGTGTGTGGGTCTGTTGTCTCCAGATAGAGTGTTGAGCACCCTTGAGGAAAAGGAATATAGCAAAGATTGGCCAGTGAATATGGTGGTAGAGGGGAATCAGAGTTGAGGTGCAAGGGCTTTGACTTGGAGGCCATGCCCTAACCCCTGTACACTTAACCTGTGCAGAAGCATTCCCTGTGACTCTATATAGGAGTTCAGGGAAGGGAAGTTAAAAACTTTCTGTTCCAAATCTTCCATTTGATAGAAGAGGAAACCTAGGTTTACAGAAGGCAAGTGACCTGGCCTAGATCATGGAGCAAGATCAGAGCTGAGTTGGGCCTAGATCCCAAGTTTCCAGGCTCCAGTATTATTCCCCTTCCCCTTCCATGTTATAAAATGTACTCAAGGGAATTATTTATGAGAGACTCCTCACTGTCTACTGTACTCTCTTCTTTGACAAAATAGTAGTGGTGACCCAATTTCCATCTTCTCCACCCTTCTCTCACTGTCCATTCGACCCAGCTGACTGTGTGGAACTTGTTCCCATCTAGATAGATGCAAGTACTTTGAGGCATCATCATATTGTAGAAAGAGCACTGGATCAGGTACTAGCAGAGTTATGGTTGAATTCCATTTCTCTAAGTTAGGACCCAGGAGGCCTGGGCAATCTAGCAGCCCCTATAGCATGGTCTCTCTAAGAGGTTTCTTTTGGACTAGATCAGGGTTTTGTTTTGAAAAATCTGCGTGCGTGTGTGTGTGTGTGTGTGTGTGTGTGTGTGTGTGTATGTGTGTATTTAAGGGAGAGAGAGAGAGAGAGAGAGAGAGAGAGAGAGGTGAACCTGTTTGCCATTTTAACAAAGCTTACAGACACCCTTTCACTTTGTTGCCTGCTTTTGTAATTGTAGGAAATGAAAAATTTCCATTTGAAATTAGTCAAAATAAAGATATGATTTTCTCCCTGTCCAAGTCCAAGACTTCATGAAGTTTTTCCATTGACCTGTTTGCAGGGGGCTGAGCTGGGATCCAAAGTTAGGTAGTTCTGGATTAGATGACTGACCTAAGAGGTCCCCTCAAATTCCAAGTTTAAGGAAATGAACACATTGAGCTTTAAAATTTTATCCCTAAAGAAAGTCCTGGTGGTACTTACATATTTTTCGCATATAGTTTACATGGAGTGTTGTAAGTCATTCCATCAGAGCCACAGGTTGGCTTTTGGATAGAGTTTTTGTTGCAATAAACATATAGATGGACCAAATCCTAGAAGAGTAACAGAACAGATCAATTCTCCTGCTGGATCATAGAAAATCAGATGCTCAGAGCTATGGGAGGGATCTGTAACAACCACTAGGGGAGACAGTGAATAAACATTTATTAAGCACCTATTATGTGCCAGGCAGTATGCTCAGCACTGAGGATACAAAAAAAGGTAAAAGACAGTCCCGGCCATCAAGGGGTAAGGAGACAAACCTGTTTGTGGATAGCAAGATGCCATCAACAGGCCAATGGGGGAGGTAACATACAACCAATTATAGAGAGTTAGGGGGCATAGTGGTTAGAGTGCCAGGCCTGGAGTCAGCAAGACTTGAGTTCAAATATAGCCACAGACAATTATTAACTTTGCAATCCTTTTCTAAGTCACTTATCTTAGTTTGTCTCAGTGTCTTCCTCTAGAAAGTGAGCTGGAGAAGGAAATGGCAAACTGGTCCAGTATCTTTGCCAAGATAACCCCAAAACAGGGTCCCAAAGAGTTGGACATGACTGAAAATGACTCAGCAACAACAACAAATTAGATCCAGACTCCATATAGGACAAAATAGAAATACGCAATAGAGGGAAGGCATCAGAATTAAGGGAGATGGGGAGAGGCTTCCTGTAGGAGGTGGGAATATAGCTGGGACCACTATTTAACAGGGATTCCCCTCTACAAGGTACCTGACAAAATTTCTTCCTGCCTTGGCTTGAATACTTCTGCTGTTCTTATGGATACCCTTAGGAAAGGGCATCTGTGCACACAAGGCTGTCATGGAGAATCTGGTGTGGAGCTTCTCTGACAATAGATGACCACTTGGTCAGGTCACTAGAGTTCCCTGCCTATGGGACATTTCCAGTTGAGCCACACTTCCAAACAGGTCTGCCTGGTGTTCCCCAGGATCTCCATTCTCTCTCCAGAGCCTCCATATCTTTGCAAAGGCTGCTCCCAGGGCCAGAAATGCCCCCCTTTCTCACCCTGTTTTGTCATCCCCACCTCCCTTCCAGGCTCAACTCATGTGGAATCTTCCAAATCAGCCTTTCATTCACTTCTCATTGTTAGTGCCCCTCTTCTTCCAGAAGGTGCTTTGTATTCACTTTAATGGATTCTGGAGTTACACTTATCTGTAGAAGGTCCAATTTGACTTCTTTCAATGCCAGGATGGTTTTTGTTTCTGTCTTTGTTTTCCCCATAGCCTGCCACAGTGCCTGACCCTTCTTTCTGAGGTGGGGGTGGGAGGCACTAATAATTTCATTAGTACATTGGTGAGAAAACACCCTTTATCCATGCACATCCATAATTGATCTGTAAGAGTTAATTATAATATTGGTTTATTGAGGTTGCCACAAGCTTAAGTGACATATTCAGAGTCATAGACAGGATGTGACAGACACTGGGCTAGATCTTATGTCTTCCTAATTCCAAGGCCTGTTCTCTATGCATATGTCATATTTCTTCTTGCCTGGCACGTTGAATTGAATTGTTGGAGTATATAAAGAATCAAATGACTTGGATGTATGTCTCAGTCTGGCCAAGTGACCTTACACAAGGTACTTGGCAAAATGATGGACTCTCAGAAGAGAAATAGTCCCATTATTCCTAAAAGGCAGTCTCTGCTACAACATCTTAGAAAGGGTTGTCCAGCCTCTGCTCAAAGGCTTCCTCTGATGGGCAGCTCTGTCCCTTCCAAGGCAGTCTATTTCCCTTTAGTACAGTTGGAATTGTCAATCCCTAACCCTCTCTTACTTTGAGCCAAGATCTGCCACTTTGTAGGTGCCCTTCATTAATCTTACTTCTAATTCCTGGATCTGAGTAAACTCAGGTGAATCGCTCTCTATATGACAATCCTTCAGCAGTCATATTTCCTTTAAATCTACTCTTCATCAGGCTAACATTCACAATTTCTTTACATGCTTTTTAGAGAGCATAATCTTCTGTCCCATCAGCCGCCTTACTCATCTTGTCTTTGTTTGCTGCAGTTGACCAATGCCTTTCCTAATACAGGTTGCCTATAAGGCAATATACTAAATGCTATAGATGGGGTCTGATCAGAGCAAAGTGTAGTATTACTATCACTTCCCTTATTCTGGACAAGTTTCCTCCTAATGTAACTCAGAATTCCATCAGTAAAAACTCCCTGGGCTTTAATTCCCCATCATCTATAAAAAGGATAAATAATATATCTTATAAATAGGATAGGACTATGTGGGCCCTAATAAAATTTCCAAATAGTATTTTATAATACTCCCTTTTGGGGCCTCAGTCTCCTTTTCTGTAAAATGAAATAAATAACCCTTGCTCTCACTCCCTTGGGAGACTTTTGTGAGGTCCAAATGAGACAATATGTGGCAATCACATTGTGAAGTGGAAAGCACTGCAGAGATGGAGACTTTGAATAGCAGCTACCCCATGATCAATCTGAAAGTAGGTGAGTGGAGAGAAGTCTAGCACTGATTACTTTTGGCTGATGCAGAGAAATAATACCAGGGAATCCTCTGATAGAGGACTCTATCCCTTTCAGACAAGCTTTCCTGGCTATTTCTGTTTGTTTAATTTTTGTTTTGTTTTTAATCAATAAGCAGCTTTTCACAATCAGAAAAGACACTGAAATGATCATTGATAAGACAAAGAAAACAAGCACAGAGGTTTGATTCATTATTCAGAATGTCTTTGAATCTTACAACAGGAGACCTAGGAGAGATATTAGGACAAATAGAGTAGAAGACTCAGAGCGGCAAGGAACTTAAAAAAAAAAAAAAGAACACAGAATGCTAGAGTTGGAAGCCTGCTTAGAACCTAGAACACAGAATGTCAAAGCTGGAATAGACCTCAGAACCCAGAACCCAGTATGTCAGAACATAAAACAGAGCAGATTGGCCTGGAATGGAGCCCAGAACTTAGGACATGGAATGTCAGAGCACAGAATATGAAATGTTAGAGCTGGGAAGGACATCAGAACATAGAACATACAGGATGTCAGAGAGCATCTTGTGCTATCTCTTCATTTAACTGTGAAGGAAACAGAGGCTCAGAAAGAGGAAGTGACTTGTCCAAGGTTCAGTAACTTTTGATCTCAGGCCAACAAATGGCATCATTTTGGTGCTGAATGCCATTAGCTCATTAATGGTGCCTGAATGCCATTAGGTGGTGAATGCTGAATGTACTGTGTGCATCAATGGTCCCTTCACCATGTCATGGGAGATGTGTTAAAATGACAAAGCAGAAGCTCTTCTTACATTTCGGACTTTTCCTTTAGTTCGTGCAGAATCTATGAAACAAAGTTTGAAAAGGTTAGGTTTGCCTTGTGTGTAAAAGAGATACTTTGGGGCTGAAGGAGGGAGAATAAGGGAGCCAGAGGAATTGAGATTGCAGCCCCAGCCCCTCCACCCTACTTTCTCTATCTCTGCACCCTGCCTGATGCCACCATACTGTTCTTCCCACAAGCCCCTGCCTCCTGAAATGTGGCAGAATTAGACAAAAGTCCAGTCAACTGAACAGATAAAGGTGTTTTTGTTTTGTTTTGTTTTTTTTAGTAAGGCAATTGGGGTTAAGTGACTTGCCCAGGGTCACACAGCTAGTAAGTGTTAAGTGTCTGAGGCCGGATTTGAACTCAGGTACTCCTGAATCCAGGGCTGGTGCTCCATCCACTGCGCCATCTAGGTTCCCCAGATAAAGGTGTTTTTCCACTCTTTATTTCACTTGCAAATCCTTGGCTTTGGGAATCAGAAGCTCTGGGAGTTGGTTCTAAGTGTGCTACTCAGTTACTGTGTGACCTTAGAAAAGTCTCTTTCTGTCACTGCATTTCACTTTCCTTTCATTTGGACTAGATAATCTTAGGGTTCCCTTCCAGTTCTGACATTTGATGTTTGGTGTTCAAAGGTCACTTTCAGCTCTAAGAGTTTCTGTTCTACACCCTATATTCTGTACCCCACAATCTACATCCTCTGTTCTTCTTTTTAAAAATTTAATCGGGGCAGCTAGATGGTACAGTGGATAGAGCACCAGCCCTGGAATCAGGAGTACCTGAGTTCAAATCCGGCCTCAGACACTTAACACTTACTAGCTGTGTGACCCTGGGCAAGTCACTTAACCCCAATTGCCTCACTAAAAAAAAAAAAAAAAATTTAATCGAAGTTTATTTAGGGTTTATAATGTTAGAGAAACTAGAATGGGATACAAAGATAAGTAAGACAAGAGAGCTACCTAGGAGAAATGATACAAATACAAATAATATAATGGATAAATCCATTAAGTAATGTGGGAAAGGCAAAGACATGGAGGAATTTTATTGAAATTGCTGAAGGGGGTGGAGGATTGAGAGACAAAAAGAGAGTAAGAGAATTTTGTATGATTGGCAAAAGCCAGTAGAAAGAAAGTTATACCCCTTTTGCACTGACAGTGTGGATACAGAATCTAAAAATAAAGTTTGGAAACTTTAGAAAAAAAGAAGAAAAAGAGTGTACTGTCAGTTTAAGTGTTTACCTGCAATTAATAGCTCTATGAGTCTGGGAAGAACCAAAAGTAATTTGTTTGAAAGATGTAGTTGGATATTTAAGGAGTCTTGCAAACCAAAGTTAAGTAATGGTCAATTTTAAAGTAACTTTTAAATTGGGTTTAAAATAATCGTTAATGATTGATCTTTACAGCAGGATAAGTTTAAACGTGATAAAATATTTTGGGACTGTAATTGATATTGTTTTGAGTTTTGAATTCAGGTATAATTGTCTGGTGGATCATTAACTTAGTAATCTACTTCTGTACAGAATGCCACAAGTGATTTGAAGAGAATGTGCTGTTACAATTGGAGGTATTTGGGAAAAGACTGAGAGGATAGTCCTGGTCTTACATAAGCAGATTTCTATGATCAGAGCAAGTAGTTAGTAGATAATATAATCATGAAGCAATGACATATATATATATATATATGTATATATGAAATGCAATGGTATATAATAGTTTGTATTCCAAGGCGGATGGGACTTGGAAACCATTAGAGCAGCTCCTTATGGTTAAAGACAGGAAAACAAAATCTAGAGAAAAAAGACCTGGTCTAGCTGAAAACTGTTAGGTTACATTATTAGCCTCATTGATTTTGTGTTATAATATTTTGGACTACTATAAATTGAAACAAAAAAAAAGGAGAATGAGATGATGAGAGAATTTTAAAGGGCCTGGTAAAATTCCTTTTTGGAATTGAAGATTGAATAAGAGAGAGAGAGATTTGTCATTGTGAAAGTATTTTATCTCATGAAAGTTTGGTGAATATTTTTCCTAAAATCAGGAAAAAATTTTAACCTGTTTCTCAAAAGAAAAGTATTTTCACGATATATTCTGTGCATTTTCAATAAATACATGTGTGATTTTAGAAGGCCTGCAATCTTATTTGTAAGCTAATTTGTTGCAGGGACAATTTGATATTGATGATAATTATGTTCAAACCTACTGTGATTTGTGAGGTTTTATTAATTGAGGGGTAAGCTTTTCTGGGATACTGAATATTCTCTTTCATTTTTAGGTTTGTGTGTATATTTTTATCATCAGGGTAGACAAAGTGGAAAGTTATTGCAATATTGAATTAATTGATTATTAATTTAATACTAAAGCATCTAAATTACTGTAATAAACTGTGAGAAAGAACTTTCTGTTTGGATCTGAATTTATTGGTATTAAGACTTAATAAGATATGCTAGTGGACAGTAGTAACTTATGAACTGCCATGTTCGTTATTTAATTTGGGACTAGAAACACAAGTAAATCAGATGAATCATCTCAAAGATTTTCTCATTGTTTAAAGGAATTCTGAGGGCAGTATCTTATTTTTACACCTATATGGTTAATAACTAAACCTGTTTTACTATATACTATTACGTGAAACATTTTCTAGTCTGTTCTCTGTTTGCAATTTGGGATGATTTGTGCTTATTTCAATCCTTGATGTTTGTGTTTAAGCATCTCAAAGGAAATTCTTTTCTGTAATGTTAACTTAGGGATGAAAAGCATCTATTTAATATAAGTACAAGTATGGTTAATGCTTGCTACCTAGCATATACGATCATTGAGAAGTGAAATTCACTTGAAGTACTGATTGTTAGAGCTTGCTGTTATTATTCTGAATCTAACTCAAGGTATGATCATCAAAGTGCCAATATGACCCATGATGCCAGCAACCGTATAGGGTTTTTACATGTGTGTACTGCAGGTGGAATTCTCTTAGGAAAGGCTGGGAGAATGATTTTTGGCAAAGGCTGAGGTAGGATTCTCCTGATTCAATTTTCCCAATATGACACACGGAAGGTAAACTGTCTCACCTGGCTGATTCTAAGTCTGGCCCACTGCAATTGGATCTCTATACAACTCCTTCCTGGAGCGGATATGAAGTTTTGGGAAGCATTATTCTCTGAGAGTTTTGTCCCTCTTCTTTATGGCAAATTCCTATAATCATGTCAGGTGTTCAGCATGAACATAGTATTGCATCTTCATCCCTTAGGTTAATATTGTAATACCTGGGTGAGATGCTCATATGAGATTCAAACTGTTTAACCTGGAAATTCTAGTGCTTTTTGGATTCTAAACAACTAGAATGTATAAGCATCCAGCTTTGTCATATGTCTGTTATCAGTTATGTATTTTATAAATGGATTAGAAATATCTCAAGTTTGTTTTGAAGAAAATAATTTTAATGAAACCAATTTTCTTAGACAGGGCAACATAGAATGTTTTGTTACACTTATGGAAAGATCAACTTCAAGTTTATTATGTAACGTGGAAATAACACCTGTCTGTAGAGCATATCCTATAGTACAAGCATGGTTTATAATGGACAATTTATTTGATGTGCACCATTTTGACACTAATTACCTAAGTGTCATCCTAAGTCTTTTACTACAATTAAAGTTAACTTGGTAATATTTATTTAAGTTTATTTGTGGTCATCTTCTTACAAAATATTGTATAACCTGCTTTATGTGAGGGCTAGATCTTAAGCAATTAAGTAAAAATTTTTGGAGAAATAAGGTCAAATGGATATATATGTAATTTGGAAGAATTTAATAGTTCTGTCTTCTGTGGTATTTTGAAACATTTAGGTTATATGGTTTGCATGTATCAAGGTAGTGGCAACCATTTAGTGTGTTGTTAATAATGTTTGTGAGATAAAGAATTAGATAAATCTATAAACAGCAGAGGGCACTCATGTTACAAATTCGTTAAAGTTCAGGTAAACTATGAGACCTTGATTTTGATAATAAGATCAAAACCATAAGGTTTGAGGTAGTTTCTACCACATGGAGGAGCATAATTTGAGAGATTATACCAATTTGTATTGATATTTTTTTGCAAGTGATTTTAAGAGGAACATCTGGGGCGTCTCTATAATTAATCTGAAACCAGAGAAGTAAGTCTACTGGAGAGGTGCACTGGAGGCAAAACATCTTCCAGACTGCCCCAAGAAAAAGAGTTCCAGAGACCAGATAACTATGTGGGACATCTGAGATCCAAGATGAAATTGCTAATTGAATGGACACTGGGAGTGTGTTACTGAAATTACAAAGAGACTTGATATTAGGTAATGCAGTTAACCATGCTTGCTGTTATAATCTTGTTATATCTGGGGGTTGTTACCAAAAATACAATGAGGATAGAATTTTCCAAGTAACAAAACCAGTCTTGAAAGGACACTATTGGATTTGTGGCCAGACTACTTACACATGCCTCCCCCAAAGTTGGACAGGTATATGCTTTATTGGGTTAATTAGGCCCTAATTTTTCTTCCTGAAAAATACCTATGGGACAGGATTAGGTATTCAGTTGTATGAAGAGCTAGGAAAAGAAAAAAGAAGTATAGACACAGGACTTGCTGCTACAGGGAATGCTAATGGCCTTCACAGAGAATAATTCAGATTTATGGGCCAGGTACTTTGGCATAAGATGTGAGTTGGGGTTATTGAACCCCAATCTATATTCTAAATAGGCTTATCAGACTGTAAGATATGTTAGAGATAATAACCAGTCAGACTGCCACTGAACTATTGGCAGATCAATTTACTCAAGATGAGGGAAGGTGTGTTACAACATAAGGATGGTCCTAGACTATCTGTTGACCAAAGAAGGGGGTTTCTATGGGAAATTAAATTTAAACACTTGTTGCCTAAAAATTGATAATAATAGGAGAGTAGTGAAGGGAATAGCAATTAATATTAAAAATGGTGAACATGCCAGTACGGAAGTAGAACTCCTATAGGAATAGTGACTGGATATCATGGCTCACTGAAGTTGGTGGAAACAAGTTGGTTTCTTTGTATTATGTAAACTTTCTGGATTGATACTAAGTCCACATCTAATTGCTTGCTTTATTAACTTAATTATTAGGGTGGTAGAGGAGATGCAGGTAGTAACTCTACAGAAAGGAGCTGGAGAAGGATATCAAATGATGATCCTCTGACAAGGGATTAAACAAAGTCTAGATCAGGATGTGGAAAAAATGGTGGATAAGATTTATTTGGAATGGGAGGAGAAAAAAGGGTGAAGAGAGACAGAAATGAAGAAATAAAAGAGGAAGGATTGAGAGAATCAAATGTACTCTTCCTATTGTTCACGCCCCGGGGGTTTCTTCTCCCCAACATCCCCTTCTTTTTACTGCTGAGCCAGCAGTTACAATTGAGAGGAACCAGTGGAGAATGTTCTTCTCAGCTAGGACAGACTACATTGTTCAAATTACTTTTCCTGCTGAGCTACCAGTTATTTGTCTAACGTTAAATAACAGGAGAACCTTGAAATCCCCGTCCAGAAGTTGTCCCATGGGTGGCGGGCTTTGGATAAGGGGCTGTCTGAGGGCTAATGGACCCAATGTGAGGACAATGTGCCCAAGGAAAAACTTACCCACAAAGCAGTATAGAGCCAGGGAGAGCAGCAGGATTATGCCAAGAGGCCTCATGATCAGCCTTCTTTACCTCTAGATGAAGCTGAAAGATTTCAAGAGAGGAAAGGTGTCCTGAGTTCATAGGAGCCTGAGAGGCTGCCTTACCTATGGGCCACCACATCCACATGTTGAGTTACATAATGGTCTCACACCACCCCTAATCAGGCCTCTTTCCTCCTGCCCAATTGGCCTAGAGATGGACCTTATCCTGGGCCAGTCCAATTATACCTGCCTTCCCCCACCCGACCCCCATCTTCTCTTCTGTGTGTGTTCCTAGGGCTGTAGGTGACTTACCTCTACCTCCTCCCTCACTCCTGCTGTTTGGTGAGTAAATATGTTAATGTCTTCACCTTATGCCCCAAACCTTTCCCTTCTTCAACCATGTGTATCCCCTTCTCCCAGTGTCTCTCTTGTGTTTGTGTTCCTGTTCTCTCCCCTTGGCGTGTGTGCTTTTATTCAGTCATGTTCCCATTTGTGATTGTCTGTATTCTTATAATCTCACCTGGAGAGCTATTTGGAACTCTGCTCACAGGGCTATAAAACTCTACATTCTCTTTGATCTCGCACCACCACTACTGGGCCTGTATCCCAAAGAGATCATAAAAAGGGGGAAAGGACCCATTTGTACAATAATATTTGTAGCAGCTCTTTTTGTGGAAGGACAGAATTGGAAATTGAAGGGTTACCTATTAATCAGAGAATGGTTGAACAGCATGTGGTATATGGAAATAATGGAATACTCTTATGCTCTAAGACATGATGAGCAGGTGGATTTAAGAAAAACATGGAAAGACTTAAAAGAACTGATGCAGAGTGAAGTGGGCAGAACCAGGAGAAGATTGGAAACAGTAACAGCAACATTGTGAGATGATGAATTGTGATTGACTTAGCTTTTCTCAGCAATTCAGTGATCCCAGACAATTACAAAAGATTCATGATGAACAATGCTCTCCACATGCAGAGAAAGAACTTTGGAGTCTGAATGGAGTTTGAAACATACTTGTTTTAGTTTGTTTTTTAGTGATTTTTTCCTTTTCTTCTGGTTCATCTCTATGCTGGGAAGTATTTTTCTAGGTGGAGTGATATGAACTCAGTGAGGGAAGTTAGGTCCTATTTTACCATTTCCTCCCTGATCTTGGGTTTCCACCACATGTTACCTTACCCCGCCCCCCCCCCTGCCCCCCTCCCTCTGTCCTGAGATCATTTTCATCAAGGAAAATAGGACCAAAATAACAACTGAGCAGATACACCTCCTTTCCATTATCATCGTCCCCTCTTATGTATAAGGAGCCTTGTTATTTTTTGGCTCTTCTTCTCCATCCTATTATAGCTAAAAAAAAACCCCCACACAACAAAATCCCTTTTTTGTTGTCCTTGATACCCTTCCTCAGGATCAGCTGATTTTGAATTTAGGGATTCTAGTGCTGTGCTTTTTAAACTGTCACTCTCATATGTTTCCTTTGACACCTGTACTTCCTTGCATCTCTTATACTTGTCTGTTTGATCTTGGACAAGTCACTTGACTTCTGTTTGTCTCAGTTCCCCCATAAAATGGTGGCCATAATTGTACCTACTTCCCAGAGTTCCTGTGAAGAGGAACTGAGAATCTGTTTGGAAAGTGCTTAATACAGAGCCTAGTAGATATTGGAGCTATATAAATGTTACCTCTCATCATCATCATCATCATGTCTTTATATTAAAAAAATTTAATTGCTCAATAATATCCTTGTGCACTTACACTATTTGAACGACTATGTACTTTATTTATTTACATGATTTTAAGCAGTATCACTATTTTCTTTAGGAAGCTTTTTCCTTTTTTCTTCATTAGAATAGAGGATGTTTCTCTTTTTTTTCTCCATTATTAATTGCATTTATCTTCTTTGTCCAGTTATATATAAGGATAATTTTCAGCTTTTGTTTTTATAGGATTTTGAGTTCCAAATTTTTCTCCCTCCCTCTCTTCTCTCTCCCCCTCCCCAAGATAGAATGCAATCTGATGTAGGTTATATATGTATGATCACATTAAACATTTCTGCATTAGTTGTGTTGTGAAAGAAGAATCAGAGCAAAAGGGAAAACTTCAAAAAAGGAAAAAAAAAAACAAGAAAAGACTAGAAATTGTATGATTCAATCTGCATTTAGTATCCACAGTTCCTTTTTTTTTTTTGGATGTGGAGAGCATTTTCCATCATGAATCCTTTGGAATTGTCTTAGATCATTGTATTGCTGAGAGGAGCTAAGTCTATGATAGTTGATCATTGCACAATGTAGCTGTTATTGTGTACAAGGTTCTCCTGGTTCTGCTCACTTCACTCAGCATCAGTTCATTTAAGTTTTTCCAGGTTATTTTGAAATATGCCTGGTCATCATTTCTTACAGCACAACAGTATTCTATCATAATCATATACCACAACTTGTTCAGCCATTCCCCAATTGATAGACATCCCCTGAATTTCCAATTCTTTGCCACCAAAAGGAGAACAGATATAAATACTTTTGTACATATCAGTACTTTTCCCTTTTTATGATCTTTTGGGGATTGAGACCTACTAGTGGTATTACTTGGTCAAAAGGTATGCACAGCCCCATATCCCTTTGGGCATAGTTCCAAATTGCTTTACAGAATGGCTAGATCCGTTTCCAATTCCACCAACAATGCATTGGTGTTGCAATTTTTCCACAGATTCTCCAAAATTTATTTCTTTCCATATTTGTTATATTAGCTAATATGATAGCTGTGAAGTGGTTCCTCAAAGTTGTTTTAATTTGCATTTCTTTAATAAATAGTGATTTAGACCATTTTTTTTTTCATATGGCAATTGATAGCTTTGATTTCTTAATATGAAAACTGCCTGTTCGTATCCTTTGACCATTTCTCAATTGGGGAATGACTTGTATTCTTATACATTTGATTTAGTTCCCTATGTACTTTAGAAATGAGGCCTTTATCAGGAACGCTGGCTGGAAAAAATTGTTTCCCGGATTTCTGCTTTCCTTCTAATCTTGGCTGCATTGCTTCTGTTTGTACAAAACCTTTATAATTTAATGTAATCAAAATCATTCATTTTGCATTTCATAATATTCTCTTTCTCTTGTTTGGTCATAAATTCTCCTCTCCATAGAGAGAAAACTACTCCTCTTATGCTAATTTGCCTATGGTATCACCCATTATGTCTAAATCATGTACCCATTTTGACATTATTTTGGTATGCAGCATATGATGTTGGTCTATGTCTAGTTTCTTCCATACTATCTTCCAGTTTTCCCAGCAGTTTTTGTCAAATATTGAGTTCTTATCCCAGAAGCTGAAGTCTTTGGGTTTATCAAAAAGCAGATTACTGTAGTCATTTAATATTGTTTCTCCTGTGCCTAACATATTCCATGGATCTACCACTCTATTTCTTAGCCAGTACCAAACAGTTTTGATGACTGCTGCTTTATAGTATAGCTTTAGATTTGGTATGGTTAGCCCACCTTCATGTGCATTTTTCCCCCATTAGTTCCGTTGATATTATTTACATTTTTTTCTTCCAGATGAATTTTGTTATTATTTTTTCTAGCTCTATAAAATAATTTTTGGTAGTCCAATTGGTATGGCACTAAATAAGTAAATTAATTTAGGTAGAAGTGTCATTTTTATTATATTAGTTTGGCCTATCCATGAGCAATTGATATTTTTCTAATTGTTTAGATCTGATTTTATTTGTGAGAAAAGTGTTTTGTAATTTTGTTCATAGAGTTCCTGGGTTTGTCTTGGCATGTAGACTACCAAATATTTTATATTATCTACAGTTGAGCTTTGTTGGTCATGTATAGAAATGCTGCTGATTTATTTATTTTTTTTAATATCCTGCAACTTTGCTAAAGCTGTTAATTATTCTAAGTTGTTTTTAGTTGATTCTGTATGATTTCCTAAGTATATCATTATATCATTTGCAAAAGGTGATAGTTCTCTTTCCTCCTTGATTATTCTTATTCCTTCAATTCCTTTTTCTTCTCTTATTGCTAAAGCAAATTTCTAGTATAATATTAAATAATAGAGGTGATAATGGACATTCTTTTTTTCACCCCTAAACTTCTTGGGAATGCCTCTAACTTATCTCCATTACATATAATGTTTGCTGATGGTTTCAGGTAGATACTTCTTATCATTTTAAGGAAAGCTCCATTTATTCCTCTGCTCTCTAATGTTTTTAATAGGAAGCAGTGCAATATTTTGTCAAAGGCTTTTCCTGCATCTATTGAGATAATCATATGATTTTGGTTACTTTTGTTATTGATGTGGTTGATTATTTTGACAGTTTTCCTAATGTTGAACCAGCCCTGCGTACCTGGTATAAATTCAACCTGTTCATACTGTATTATCCTGATAATAAGTTGCTGTAATCCCCTTGGTAATGTTTTATTTAAAAATTTTGCATCAATATTCATTAGAAAATTGATTGATAATTTTCTTTCCATGTTATGGCCCTGTAGGTTGTTTGTCTTTAGAATTGGAGTCTTGAAAACTTCCCATCTATCTCTCTTAGGTGCACATCCCACAAAGAATTTTAGGCCATAGGAAACTGCATATTCTTTTTCTGAATTCTCTGAAACTTTGTTGTTGTTGTTGTTGAATTATTTCAGTTCTGTCATACTATTTGTAAGAACATTTGGGGTTTTCTTGACAAAGATATGGGGGTGGTTTGCCATTTTCTTCTCTAGCTCTTTTTGTAGTAGATAAGGAAATGGGGACACAGAGGGCTAAGTGACTTGCCCAAGGTCACACAGCTAGGAAGTATCTGAGGGCAGATTTGAACTCTGCATGCTCTGATATATGCCCTCCCCCAAAATAAAGTGTGTGTCAGATGATATCCATATTCTCTCTCCAGAGTCACAAAATCTACGATGGAGCAGTAACTTTCTCCCAAGAAAAGACTCCTGTCTCTTTTCCTTCAGTAACCAGTGTCTCATGTTTCATAATCAGGTACAGAATAGGTATTCTTATCATTGCTTCTTCCCCTGAGCTAGTCTGGTCATGTTTGGTTTTTATCTCCAGAGGAAGATGAGGAGAACAGACTGACCAAAACAGCCAGGGCCACTAGAAACACTTTATGGATAAGGACTTTGCAGTGAGCCCAGAGGAAATGAATCCTTCGTCTGTGTCTTCTTTGATTCCTAATTTCTGGTTCCGATGGTTAAGATTCATAGTGATACCTGTTGACTAATATGGAGATATTTTGCATGACTACTCAAGTATAACTCATATTGAATTCTTTGAGTTCTTGGGGGGGAGGGAGTAAGAGAAGTTGGAACACAAAGTTTTAAAAAATGGTGTCAAAATTTGTTTTACATGTGATTTGGAAAGATAAAATTCTAAATAAAGTAAAAAAGATTCATAGTGATAGAGGTTTGGGGTATTAGATTTATAAATCACCTCTGACATTTTCATTTGGTGGTAAATATGCCTTGGGTGAGGGCAGAGGGCACTTGTGGTGAGTTAGTTATCAGTTCTGCCTGAGTTGGCCAGCTCCTCGTGGAGCTTCCTGTCTTGCTACTCCATGGCAGAATGAGGAGACAGGCCTGGACTTGGGTGACTTCAGAAGAGATTGGCACATACCCTTCACTGTGGCCTTTGTATTTGCTCTTAGTTACTCCAGTGAGGCAAATTCCCATTAATATGAGCTGTACGTCTGTCTGCCTTGAACTTAGAAATGGTTTTTTGGGAAAATGACATGATCATTCAAGGTGGTATGGGTCTGAGGTACCTCAGAAGTTTTCTGAGTTAATTTAGAAAACTTTCTCCTTAAGAAGCTAAACTAAAGGAAAGACACACCTAAGAAGCAAGGGAGATAAGCCTGCCTGCCCTGGACTGAGATATCTCCAGAAGTCAGGACCACCACCCCTCATTCAAGCCTCTCCCACCTGACCTGGAGATAATCTCTTTTGGTGTGGCTGCTGCCTGAGAAGCACCAGAGGTCAGAGAGAACTCTAGAAGTCAGGACCACCTCCCCTCATTCCAGCTTCCCCCACCCCACTCCCAAAGAGAACTTTCCCTTGTCAGGTTTCACCCTATCGATTCTCTATAAAAGTTTTTGTCTTTCTTCAGGTTGAGGAGAAAGATGTCTCTAAGCCCTCTCCTTCCCTGGAGGAGAATTCTTTGACTTCACTCTTGGTCACTTTGTCTTGTGCCCAAATAAAAGACTATCATATTTTAATTGGACTGTGTGCTAGAGTTGTAATTCTTTAAAGAGGACCAGGACCTAAGAACCAGCATCTACCTATTTCCCCTGTGGTGACAATGGAAATTCAAGAATGTGTCAGCTGTTCTGATGTGGGCAGACAAGGAGCTCCTGGGGGTGCTCAGAGAATCCAGTGAAGCCCTTCTTTGTTGTTGTAGTGTAGGTGCCTGCTGTATTTGGGTTTTGTGTCCTGAACTCTTTATCTATCATCTTCTGGCCCTGTTTTCTTTTTTCTTCTTGTGTGACAACTTCTCTTCTGTTTTTTCTCCTTCATTGATCCCCACCAGAAGGCTCTCCATCATGTTTTCTCCCTTCTGTTGTTCCTTGATTTCCTCTAATGAATTAAAAAAAAAATATGCAATGCAGCTTTCATGGGAGTCAGGGAGGAGAAATTAGCTTTTTTCCTTAATTATAGTGTCCTTATTGACAGGGTGCCACAATGGAAAGATCAATGAATATGGAGACAGACCATCAGAGTTTGAATCACATCTGTGTGTACTAGATGTGTGATCTTGGGCAAATCACTGAACCTCTCTTGTCTTCCATTTGTAAAACGACCAGTTGACATAAAATGAAGGGATTTGAATTAATGGTCAATAAGGTTCCTTCCAATTCTAAAGTAAAGATCTTATCCTTCAGACCATGGCTTTGAAAGACAATGTAATGCAATGTAAAGAGCCTTGGACTGGCAGTTAGAAAAGCTGTAGTCTAATCCTGGCTCTGTCATTAACTTGAGGTGTGACTCTGGGCATGTCACTTCTCCTTTCTGACTTTTGGAATTCTTACCTATAAAACAATGATGGCAATATTTGTGCTGCATAGTGGGTTGCAGTGAGCACTGAATGGCATAAACTACTGTAATCGTCCTGATATCTATAAAGCCCTATACAAATGTAAGGAATTAGAGTGGTAGCTAGCCCCTATTCCTAACCCCTCCTCCAGATCTTGGCCATTCTTTTGTTTTCTCCTCTTCTTCTTCAAATCAGAGCTATGCTTTGATCATTATATGGAGCTTCTGGGAAGTAACTCTATTTACTAATGTAAGTAAGCACTCTCTGCATGTTATAATCTTGGAGAGTTGACTGGAGGATTAGGAGGTAATATGACACACAGGAAGTAGGGGTCAGGGACAAGGCTTGAATTTACACAGATAAAAGGAGGAATGGGGCAGAGATTGAACCCACACAGGGAATAGGGGGTCAGGGGCTAGATTTGAACTGACCTAGATGTTAGCCTTTTATCCATAACACCATACTTTCTCCAACTTTTTTAGAAGAAATCACATAAGGGGCAGCTAGATGGCACAGTAGATAAAGCATCAGCCCTGGATTCAGGAGGACCTGAGTTCAAATCCGGACTCAGATATTTGCCACTTACTAGCTGTGTGACCGTGGGCAAGTCACTTAACCTTCACTGCCCCACAAGAAAGAAAGCAAGAAAGCAAGAAAGCAAGAAGAAATCATATAAACAGCAGCAATCAACCTCCTAAGTTTATTAAAGAATCAGGCTGGCCAGCCATGGTGCTACTCCATGGGGAATCCAGGATATTTTACTTCCTCAGTACTGCCCAAATTTTTGGATCTGAACCTCGGTTTCTCTTTCTCTGTAGAAGAAATGAAAAGATAGAATGGTGTGAGTCACACTCTTAAAGAAATCTAGATCTTGAAGCAGGAAAGAAAACTCTGCCCAGAAATTCATCATTAGAACAAGGAAGAACAAGATAGAACATTAACATAGAAAGGAACCTTAGAACAGAGAATGTAAAAATTGGAAGGAACCCTAGAACAAAGAGCATCAGAATGTCAGCTATTTCATAGATGGCCAGATTCTTTTTTATCAGAAACTTCTTCTTTTGAACCCAAATCAGCCTCTTGGCAATTTCTTCTCATTGCTTCTTGTTTCTGACTTTTGGGGCTAGAAAGAACAAAGTACAGTCTCTGGATCTCAATAATCCTTCCCATATTGAAAGGCAGTGATTAATATCCCCTCCTGTCTGCTTTTTTCCTCGCCCCCTTGCCTTTTTTGTTCTCTGGGTTTAATATATCCAGAGCTTTCAAACAGCATCTTTATTGGACAAACTTTTATGTATGGATGAGATCAAGTATAGTTAGCAAGCACAGTGGAGCCTGGGGTCTGGACGATCTGAGTTCAAATCCAACCTCAGATACTAGCTACGTGACCCTCTGCAAGTCATTTAATCTGTTTGCCTCAGTTTCCTTTTCTTCAAATGAATGATAATAGCATGGTTGAGTGGGATAGGATATAGTGGACTTGATTCATTTCAGACTCTGAGGCTGGGGTCTGAAGAGTACACAGCCCCCAGTGCCTGTTATTGCTAGACCATTCTGTCCATATTCCATCCCATTGCTAAACACATCTCTCCACGCTGCCAATACCCCCTTATTCTGTGGCCAAGTAGGAGAGCTGTCTCATGTCAGTGCAAAGCCACCCATGTACTACCTCTCCCTTCTTGCATTCCTAAGCCCAGCTCCTGGTACCACCCCTCCCTTCTTCCCCTTGCCTCCTTACATGAATGGAGTGGTTTCCCCCTTTCCCCCTGCCCTTCACTTTTCATAACCACCTGCACCCTTTCCCCATCCCCTTCTACCCAGCTCTGGGACCTACCTGAGCATGCCTCCATACCCTGGTCACAAGCTCAGCATTTGTATCAGGTGGGACATGATAGGATGTTAGATTATGAGCCCACCTTGTATACCAGGGGACTGCCCCCTCAAACTTCCATAAAAGCCCAACTCATGAGCTCATCTACTCGCTCCTCATTCCTTGCAAGACGTAGCCCATTCTCATGATAATGAAATAAATTTGTCTCTGGTTGACTTGGTGGTCTTCTCGAATTATTTGGGTAAACTGAGGCAATTGTCCCATACAGTGGTCAAGGGGGAAATAGGTTATGAGGGTCCTTAGGTATTCCTTGGTAAAGAATTACACTGTCCCACAGGTCCTGATTAAAGAGAAAAAACAGTTTTATTCAGTATAAGGGAACCTCACCTAGAGAAAAGTTTAAAACTTTTACCTCCCTCCAACCAGACTAAGAACAATGATTTTATTGAGGGTAAGTGGGGTGATCATCTGAAAGTGGAAAGTCCCTCATTAGGGGTGGGGTGGGAAGGGTTTGAATGAGGGATAGGATGGGAAAGGCTTCAATGAAGTGTGTTGGTCCTGGAGTTATCTCTGCCCCTGGGTGCCTCTCCTTAGGTGTGTCCATCCTTTAGTATTGCTTCTCTCTCTTTCTCCTTTTTTTTTTTTTTGCAGGGCAATAGGAGTTAAGTGACTTGCCCAGGGTCACACAGCTAGTAAATGTCAAGTGTCTGAGGCCGGATTTGAACTCAGGTCCTCCTGAATCCAGGGCTAGTGCTTTATCCACTGTGCCACCTAGCTGCCCCTTAGTATTGCTTCTCAAGGACAAAACAAACGAGAAGAGCAGGGGTCTCAAGTCATCCACAAGAGACAAAATTTAATCACAGGATGTTGAGCACATATAAAAAACATATCAGAAGGCTGACCAGTATATCTATGTCAGTGGAGCAAACTTAATCAATGTAACATTAGAACTTTCACAATGATGAATATCAGGAATGGGATATTTTTCGGCTAGTATGACCAAAACACTCTGTTAGTGCATTCTATCTAATCATATGTTTGTATCTTGTTCTTCATAACTTGTACTTCTGTATCTTGGCTATAGCCCTGATGTCATATTGCTGGTCTTCCAGCTGATGACACAGGGGCTGTTGCTCAAGTACAGAAATCATACTATATTTAGTTAACCTATTCCAATCTAGCCCCTACACAAAACTTCTGCATTATCCTAGGCTCGTATCAGCACCTTCTTTCCAAGGTTCTTGTGAGGATCAAATGAGGCAGTAATTGTAAAGTGCTTGGCACATTACCTGGCCCATTAGTACTTTAGCTATTTTAGTATTTGTAAGTGCCTCAGAGTCCCTCCATTCTTCCTATCCTCTCTTCCCCCAGGACTCCTGGTTGCCACATGAATTAAATGCAGTGCTATGCTAAAACTATGCTCCCCTTAAATTTTTTTTTTTTTGGTTTGTTTGTTTTGTTTGTTTTTTAGTGAGGCACTTGGGGGTTAAGTGACTTGCCCAGGGTCACACAGCTAGTAAGTGTTAAGTGTCTGAGGTTGTATTTGAACTCAGGTACTCCTGACTCCAGGGCAGGTGCTCTATCTACTGTGCCACCGAGCTGTCCCTCCCCTTCAGTTTAATCACCTTGGTTATTGCTTCTACCCTGTGCACAATCTACTCTTTTTATTTTCTTAAAGAAAAATGTTACACCTAAAACTTAACATTGAACATCAATAGATCCAAATTTGCTTTGGGAGTATAAATGACTTACTTTTGATGCATAACATAGTATAACATTTTCGTCACCCTGGATCTGGACAGGGTAGTCAGGAAAAGTACAGCTAAGAGTTCTTAACCTGGGTCTGTTAACTGCTTTTTTTTTTTTTTTTTGGTATTTTGTTGACTATTTCCATTTCCTTTGTGTCATGGGGTGCAGAGTACCTCAGAAATTCTCTGGGGCACATCAAGGAATCTTCTCCTAGAGAAACTAAACCAGAGGACAGATAAGCCTAGAGAGATAAGCAGAACCAGTTTGGAATGAGCTAGCTTTGGGACCTTCACCCTTCATTCTGGTCTCCCTTACCCCTGGGGAGATAAGTTTGGGTGTGGCTATGGCCTTTGTGTTCTGAAGAGAGAGATGGCTTGAGAGATCCATAGCCACCCCTCACCCAATTCCCCCAGCTACCACCTGTGAGGGATGGTCCTCCCTCACTAAAGGAACTTTCCACAGGCAGGTGGTCACACCCCCATCAGTCCCCTATAAAGGTACCCGCTGGTCTCCTGCTCGAGGAGATTGGTACCTCAGAGCCACGTGCTTTGTTCCGTACCTCTCTCCCCATGAGAAGTCCAAGGATTTCTTTCATGGTTTCCCTCCCCACCCCTTCCCTTCCCTTGCACCTAAATAAACTACCATCTTATTCTAACTGCCTTTGTGTACAAGAGGGTATAATTCTTTAAAGAGGAATTCCTAAGAACCCCAACCCCTAACCCCCAACCCTCACCCCATTTCCCCCATAATATTTGTAATCCTGTCTCCTGTTCTATGCCTTTAAAAACATGATTCTGAGAAGGGTTCTACCAGGGAGCTGAAGGATTCAGGACAAAAAAGAAATCAAGAATCCTTGATTTAGGCCTTTATACAGAGCTTTGCTTGTGATTCTAGTCAATATGACAACATGTATTTAAGGTATTGGTACATTCTAAGTTCTGTGTTCTGTTAACCTGTTAAACAATCAATATAGGAGAAATATGGTCTTTAATTGGGGCAGAGGAACTGTAGCTCCTGGTATAGCAAAGAAAGATGCCAGGAATACCCAAAGATGGGGACTGAGGACAGGGGTATGGGGGATGGGGTAACAGAACAAAGGGAACCCTGAAACTGCTCTTGAGTTAAGTATAGAAGCTACTTAACTCAAAGTAGAAACTATTTAATGTAAATGGTCCCTTTCAAATGATAACCTAAAGTCCAGGTAGTAAGGTTGGGAATATTTGGGAGGGGATACTTTGTTTGGGGGAGATCCATAAGTCAATCAAGAGTCTGGATTGCCCCAGGCAATCCATTGGCCTGGGAAGGGGGAGTAGGTGATGATCAGTCAGTTTTCAATAAATTTGTGGTTATCAGTTCTAAGGTTATTTCTAGCTTTTACAATTTGTATCCTATGGGTTATGATTTGATAACTACAAATTTACTGAGAACTGATTGATCCCCACCCAGTCCCCTGCCCAGGCAAGTGAATTGCCTGGGGCTGACTCATGACCTACTTATGGACTTCCCCCCAAGAAAAATGAGCCCCTACCTGACTCCCTGGACTTTATGTTGTTATGTAAAAGCATCCACCTACATTAAGTAGTTTCTATTCAGAGTTAAATAGCATCTATAATTAACTCTGGAGCAGTCCCATATTTTCTTTGGTTAAAGGTTCATTTACATTAAGTAGTTAAGATGTTTCTGTACTTGACTCCAGAGGAGTCTTTTGGTTCCTTTTGTTCTGTTACCCCATAAAAACAGTGTCTTCCTTTCCATCTTTGGGTATTCCTTAATTCTTGCTTTGAGATACCAGGAGCTATAGTTCCTCTGCCCCATTAAAGACCTTATTTTCTCCTATATTGATTGTTTCCTTAATTTCCAGGTTAATAGATTTTACCTTGGAACCTGGTGGGTTTCTAAAAATCAAGGTCACCTGATTTTTGTTTGTGGCCCCCTCATGCTGATAAAGATGTAAGTTTATGTCAACAACATAGCCAGGCCGTGGGAAAATTACCAGATGGTTCCAAGTTTACCTTATAAAGATTTGTAAATGGGTGGAAACTCTCATGGAGGAAATAGGTGGTGGGGGGATCCTTAGGTATTTCTCTTCACAGAATTACAACTTTGAAACACAAATCCAATTAGAGTAAAATAGTCTTTTATTTAGATGCTAACAGAAAGTAGCCAAGAGGGAAGTCAAAGCTTTCTTTCTGAGGGGAAGAGATATCTTAGAAACATCTTGCTCCTCGATGACAAGGAGGGAGGAAAAGTCTTTATAGAGGACAGGTGGTGGGGGGATGGATGGGTTGACCATCTGACTATGGAAAGTTCCCTTTGGGGGTGGGGAAATCTTCCTGAGAGTCTGGAAGAATTTTCTTTTGGAATTATAATAGGCCCTGGGTACCTCAGAAGTTTTTTGGGGGTAAATCAAAGAACCTTCTCCTTGAGAAACTAAACCAAAGGACACCTAAAGAGATAAGTGGCATTGGGTTCAGGATTGAGTTAGTTCCAAAACCACCACCCTTCATTCCAGTCTCCCCCATGCCTTGGGGAGATAAGATTAGGTATGGCTACTGCCTTTGTAGCTTGAGAGGGAGAGAGATGGCTTGAGAGATCCAGAGCTGCCCCTCACCCAACTTCCCCTAGCCACCACCATTGGGGGGATAATCACAGTCAGATTGATGTGGGAGGCAAAAAAAGGGTTAACAGAAAAACCTAAGACCCAAGCTCTAATTCAGATATGAGCTCTAAAAGGGATTCAGACCCCCAGTTAATGGATAATTTAAGATTTGAGTCTTCATTAATACAAGTCAGGGCCTAGGTTTCTGTTACCTATATTAATTAGCACCCATAACAAGAACATAAAGAGGCAGGTCATAGAGACCTTAATTATAACAATGATACACAGATAGGGCATAGAAATTCAAACTGATAAATGAAGATATTTTGAAACTGGACATGGGAATCAAAAAGTGACATGTGCAGAAAAGGCCAAATTTGTCCCCAGATTCACCTTATGACATTTAAACCCCCAAAACACACCACCATGGAAAAAGGTATCCACCTCAGGTGTTGGCTCAAGCCCCCAGGAGCTCCAAATTAGGATAAGCCCTCCCATGTACCTCCCTAAAGTGGAGATTATTATAATGAGACTGATAATCAATTTATCCATACTGTAAAGGGGGAAAATGGAGTACGGTTTTGGGGTAGGGGTTGGTGTTCTTAGGAATTCCTCTTTAAACAATTACACCCTCTTGCACACACAAAGTAGTTAGAATAAGGTGGTAGTTTATTTAGAAGCAAAGGAAGGGAAGGGTGGGGGGAGGGAGACCATGAAAGAAATCCTTGGACTTCTCATGGGGAGATAGGCACAAAGCACTTGGCTCAGAGGTACCAAATCTTCTCGAACAGGAGACTGGAAGGTACTTTTATAGAGGACTGATGGGGGGTGGACCATCTGCCCGTGAAAAGTTCCTTTAGTGAGAGAGGACCATCCCCCACTGGTGGTAGCTGGGGGAATTGGGTGAGGAGTGGAGGACCATCCCCCACTGGTAGTGACTAGAGGAATTCGGTGAGGTGTGGCTCTCCAGGACACAAAGGCTGCAGCCACACCCAAGGGAGACCAGAATGAAGGGTGGGAATCTGAAGCTAGCTCAGTCTGATTTGGTTCAGTTTATCTCTCTAGGCGTTATCTGTCCTCTGGTTTAGTTTCTCAAGGAGAAGGTTCCTTGATGTGCCCCAGAGAATTTCTGGGGTGCTCTGCACCCCATGACAATACTATAAATATAATGATCTTTTCTTTACCTATTTGAGAGATACCTTTCCACTTTTCTGGTTCTCTCCTGGTGGTCACTCACAGTATTGCCATAAAGCTCGGGAAACTGTGTCACTGAGTCTTGTAATTCTTTTGGGATGACTCATGATCAATTTGACCCTAAATTCCATCCCACATCAAGATGATCACCTCATTGGACCACCATCAGTCCTCTATAAAAGTATCTGTCTGTCTCCTGCTCCATGTAGAAAGGTATCTCAGAGAGCCATGCCTCTGGGCCATGTGTTCTCCCCATGAGAAGAAGTCCAAGGACTTCTCTCTTGGTTTCCTTTCCCTAGCACCTAAATAACCTATTATTTTATTCTAATTGGATTTGTGTGCTAGAGGATGTAATTCTTTAAAGAGGAATTCTGAAGGACCCCTACTCCAAACCCCTATCAATTTTCCCATAACAGAATGATAGTCCTGACTTCTGGAGTTATCTCTGTCTCCTAGCTCAGGTCATAGATAGGCCTGAGTTTCTTGCAATAGAATTTAAGCTCCCCCTACTTCTTGGGTGTGTCCATCATGATAGCTAGTTGACCAGTTTAAACTTTAATAATCCTTTAATTCCTCGATATGTCCCAACCCTTTATCAAAACCATTAGCCACCTGTAATGTCTCAAGATACCAAGTCAGGCCTAGGAAATGGGGGCTCTTCATAATACCTCACACTGAGGGACACAAGTCTGGGACTAATGTGGTGTATCAGAATTGAGCATTTCCCAACTCTTCCAGTCCCTAATAAGGAGGAGGCCTCTGATGGGGTAACAAAATTGGGATAAAGTTGCAGGATAATTTGGAAATGTGTCCTGTGCAGGGAAGAAATGTAAATCTTAATCCTGAATCTCAGCCTTAGCCCTCAGATTCCATAATCTCACCAGGCACAAACCCTCCCCTGGCCCTCTCATCTAGTTGTTCCCTTGGTATGAAAGGTCCTTCACCTTCATTAAATTGGTCCAAATTATATTCATTCTTCAAGTTTCATGGTCTCCACCTCCCTTGCTCCTCCACAAGTCACTGACATCTCCCTGCTTTGAACTCCTTTGTTAGTGTGATTGTTCTTCACTCTTTCTGTCATGTCTGACTCTTGGTCAGCCCATTTAGAGGTTTTTTTTTTTTGTTTTTTTTTTTTAGTGAGGCAATTGGGATTAAGTGACTTGCCCAGGGTCACACAGCTAGTAAGTGTTAAGTGTCTGAGGTCGGATTTGAACTCAGGTAGTCCTGACTCCAGGGCCGGTGCTCTATCCACTGTGCCACCTAGCTGCCCCCATTTAGAGCTTTTTTAGCAAAGATACTGGTCCTCTTTGAGAAAGAGGGCCAAACAACAGCAACTGGAGTGGTTTGCCATTTCCTGCTCCAGCTCATTTTACAGATGAGAAAACTGAGGCAAACAGGCTTAAGGGACATTCCCAGAGACACACAGCTAGGCAGTGTCTGAGGGCAGGTTTGGTAGCCCTTAGGAAAGAGCAGTGAATAGCAAATTGTGGATCTGATTTGCATTATAGCTCTTTTGCTAATGACCTATATGACCTTGTGCAAGGAAATTATCTTCCCTTGTTAATTCAGTCTCTTCTTTGCAATACAGTAGTTGGCTTGCATAGTCTATAAGGTCCCTTCCAGATCAGGTGTTCTATACCTTGAGGAGTGTTTCAGATTTGATTTAATTCAATTTAGGAAACATTTATTAGGCCCCTGCTGTGTGCTAGGCACTAGGGATAAAAACCAAAAAGCAAAAATAGAACAATCTTTGCCCTCAAGAAGCTCAATCTATTTTAGTAATCACCAAGTAATTGATTGGGGCAATGGGGAGAATGACTCTACAACTGGGAGGATTGGGAAAAATCACCTACTACTTGCAGTAGGTCAAAACTGAAAAAGAGCCTTGACGGAACTGGGGAGTCCAAGAGGCAGAAGTGTGGAGGGATGGCATTCAGACATAGGGTATGTCCTGTGCAAAGGCACAAAGGGAGGAGATGGAATTCTATGTATAGGGAGCAGCAAATAAGTCAGTTGGGCTGAGATTCAGAGTGCATGAAGGAGATTAACTACCAATGAAGCTATGAGTACACAGCAGGCTATTTAGCCCTCCTGATTCCTCTATTATATGGAGTGTGTGTGTCTGGTGTCTCCAGCTAGAGTGTTGAGAACCCTTGAGGAAAAGGAATATAGCAAAGATTGGCCAGTGATTATGGTGGTAGAGGGGAGTCATAGTTGAGGTGAATGGGCTTTGACTTGGAGGCCATGCCCTAACCCCTGGACTATTAACCTGTGCAGAAGCATCCCCTCAGGGTAGCACTCATTGATTTGCTATTCAGAGGAATATAGACACAAATCTCTGACTCTATTTAGGAGTTCAGGGAAGGGAAGTTAAAGACTTTCTGGTCCAAATCCTCCATTTGACAGAGAAGGAAACCTAATCTTACAGAAGGGCAGTGACTTGTCCTAGATCATGCAGTAAGATTAGAGCTGAATTAGGCCTAGATACAAATTTTCAAGCCTCAAAGACCAGGATTGTTCTCCCTCCCACTCCATGTTGTAAAATATACCCAAGGGGGGCAGCTAGGTGGCGCAGTAGATAGAGCACTGGCCCTGGAGTCAGGAGTACCTGAGTTCAAATCCGACCTCAGACACTTAACACTTACTAGCTGTGTGACCCTGGGCAAGTCACTTAACCCCAATTGCCTCACTAAAAAATATATATATATATATATATATATATATATATATATATATATATATATATATATATATATATATATATACCCAAGGCCATTCTTTATGAGAGACTCCTCACTGTCCACTGTACTCTCTTTTTTCACAAAATGGTAGTGGTGACCCATTTTCCATGTTCTCCACCCTTCTCTCACTGTCCCTTTGACCCAGCTGACTGTGTGGAACTTGTTCCCATCTAGACAGATGCAAGTATTTAGAGGCATCATCATGTAGTAGAAAGAGCACTGCATTAGGTGCCAGCAGAACTAGGGTTGAATCCCATTTCAGTGAGTTATGATCTGGGAGGCTTTGGGCAAGTCAGTATCTTCCTTCTCATGGTCTCTGCCAGCAGAAGGTTTTGGACTAGATAAGGTTTTGTTTTGAATTTGTGTGTGTGTATATGTGTGTGTGTGTGAGAGAGACAGACAGACAGCAGACAGACAGACAGAAAGAGACAGATAGAAAGAGACAGAGAACAGAGACAGAGAACAGAGACGGTGAGACGGTGAGACTGAGTGAGACTGAGTGAGACAGAGACAGAGACATAGGCAGAAATGAACCTGTTTGCCATTTTGTCAAAATGTACAGACCCCTTTTCATTTTGTTTCCTATTTCTATAACTTTAGGAAATGAGAAATTTCGATTTGAGTTTAGTATAAATAAATATATAATTTTTTTCCTATCAAAGTTCATGGACCTCATGAAATTTTTCCACTGACTTGCTGGCAGGGAGGCAAACCTGGAGACCCATGGTTAAGAATGTCTTCATTTAGGGGGCAGCTAGATGGCGAAGTGGATAAAGCACCGCCCCTGGATTCAGGAATACCTGAGTTCAAAGCCAGCCTCAGACACTTGACACTTACTAGCCGTGTGACCCTGGGCAAGTCACTTAACCCCCATTGCCCTGCAAAAAAAAAAGAAAAAAAAGAACGTTTTCATTAGATGAGGTCTAAGGTCCCTTCAAATTCCAAGTTCAAGGAAATGAACACGTTGAACTTGAAAATGTTATCCCTAAAGAAAGTCCTGGTGGTACTTACTCATTTTCAAGACACAGCACACATTCATTGCCATAAGTCATTCCATCAGTGCCACAGACAGGAACTTAGTTTCTGGGGCATTTAGCTGTATACTTATCACAGTTAACTTAGAAGAGTAATAAAACAGGTTGATTCTCATGCTATATCATAGAAACTCACATGCTCAGAGCTTTGGAGCTGGGAGGGATCTGTACCAACCATTGAGTCAGTCAGTGAATAAACATTCATTAAGCACCTCTTATGTTCCAGGCAGTATGCTCAGCACTGAGGATATAAAGAAAGGTAAAAGACAGTCCCTGCCATCAAGGGGTGGGGAGACAAGCCTGCTTATGGATAGCAAGATGCCATCAACAGGCCAATGGGGGAGGTAACATACAACCAATTATAGAGAGTTAGGTGGCATAGTGGTTAGAGCGCCAGGCCTGGAGTCAGCAAGACTTGAGTTCAAATCCAGCCTCAGAGACTTATTAGTTGTGTAATCATGGTCAAGTCATTTAACCTTGTTTGCCTCAGTTTCTTCCTCTGTAAAATGTGCTGGAGAAGGAGATAGCAAAGTGGCCCAGTATCTTTTCCAAGAAAACCCCAAAAGGGGTCCCAAAGAGTTGGAAATGACTGAAAATGACTCCACAACAACAACAAATCAGATCCAAACTCCATATAGTATAAAATGGAAATAAGCAAAAAGGGGAGGCATCAGAATAAAGGGGCATGGGGAGGGGCTTCTTGTAGAAGATGGGAATATAGCTGGTACCACTATTTAATAGCACTTTCCCTCTACAAGGTACCTGACAAAAATTCATCCAGCCTTGGCTTGAACACCTCTGTCTGCTGTGTTTATGGATACCCTTAGGAAAGGGCATCTGTGTACACAAGGCTGCCATGGAGAATCTGGTGTGGAGTTTCTCTGACAATAGATGAGCACATGGTTAGGCCAGTAGAGTTCCTTGCCTATGGGATATTTGCAGTTGAGCCCCACCTCCAAACTGATCTGCCTGGTGTTCCCCAGGATCTCCATTCTAGCTCCAGAGCATTCTTATCTTTGCTAAGGCTGCTCCCAGGGCCTGAAATGTCCTCCTTTCTCACCCTGTTTTGTCATTCCCACCTCCCTTCCAGGCTCAACTCAAGTAGAATTTTCCACATGAGGCCTTCATTGACTTCTCATTATTAGTGCTCCTCTTCTTCCTGAAAGTGTTTTGTATTCACTTTGAATGTATTCTGGAGTTACACTTATCTGTGTAAGGTCCAATATGACTTCTTTGAAGGTACTGACTTTGTCTTTTCATCTTTGTATTGCCCATGGCCTAGCACAGTGCCTGACATTTTTTGAAGGGTTGGGGTGGGATGGACTTATAATTTCACTGGTACATGGAACTCTTGGTGAGAAAACACCTTTTCTCTTTTCAGATCTATAAGTGTTCTATAATAGTTAATGAAAATTTTTGTTTAATGGGGTTACCACAAGGTTAAATGACTTGCTCTGGGTCTTATAGACATTATGTGATAGAGACAGGTCTTCCTAACTCCAAAGCCTGGTCTCTCTGCATATGCCATGTTTTTTCTTACCTGGCACATAGAAATGGTTTAATAAATGCCATCACCTTGGTCTTCCCACAATGCCCTGCCCCCAGAATTAGACAAAACTCCAGCCAACTGAACAAATAAAGAAATGTTTTTCCATCCATTATTTCAGTTACAAATCCTTGTCTCTAGGAATCAAGACAACTGTGGCTTGGTCCTAACTGTGCTACTCAATCACTCTGTCACCTTGGACCAGTCTTTTCCACTACTGCATTTCACTTTCAGTTGAACTAGATCATCTAAGGGTTCCCTTCCAGTTCTGACATTTGATGTATGGTGTTCAAAGGTCACTTTCAGCTCTAATAGTCTCTGTTCTACACCTTATGTTCTGTGTTCCATAGTCTACATCCTCTGTTCTGGATTTTGCTGTGACATTTAAAATCTAAATTGTGGTCGCCTTAAATCAGAAGCTTCAACTCCAGTCTAGCCTAGAGTTCCAGCCTGGTTGGGTTCTTCCTGAAGTCCTCCTCCACGAGCCTGCTTTAATCAGGAACACTCTAGCAAGCTGTTTGTGGAAGCTTTTTATAGATCTGGAACAGAGGCAGTCCTTACACACTGCTTCAAGCTGATTGGTTGGCTTCATCCAAATCCATTGGCTTTGAAGGTGTTCTCAAGTTGAGTTCACAGTCTAGTTTCTGAGAACAATACCTTCTTAAGGGATAGCCAGGTGTGATTACAATCCAATTAACTTGAAGTAGGCTTAATCAGCAGTCAATCACTCTCACTTGATTCAATCAGTCTAGATTAATCTCCAGGTGGGTCTTTGAGTATCTGCTAAATCCCATTATCTCATCACACTGCCTTTTAAAAATTTAATGAAGGTTTATTGAGAGTCTATAATGTTGGAGAAGCTAGAATGGGATACAAAGACAAATAAGACAAGAGACCTCCCCAGGAGAAAAGATACAAATACAAATAATAAAATGAAATGAGAAACCCATTAACTAATGTGGGAAAGGGCAAGACTTCAAGAAGTACTGTGGTTTTGGAACTGGTCTTGTGACAGGTAGAATTAGACAGCAAAGGAAACTGAGCAGTCACAGAAATGAGAGCATTCCTGGTGCACCTGAATAATCACTGTTCTCTCAAAGGTTGCTAAATATCTCCAACCTGCTAAATTCAGGGACCTTTTCTCAGTCCCCATCCATCTTGATCTCTTTCTGAAACTTTCAACATTGTTTAGTGTTCCAATATCCTAGGCATTCTCTCCTTTCTGGGTTTCTATGGCATGGCTCCTTCTGGGTTTCCCTCTTTTCTGTTTGATAGCTCCATCACAATCTGCTTTGTTGCCTCTTCATCTATATCCTGAAACCTTTACAGAGACATTCCCCAGGGCTTTGTCATAGGTTCTCTTCCCTTTTCTCTTAACATTCTCTGGCTTAGTGATTTGATCAACTCATAATTCCACTGTAATCTTTTTGCAGATGACTCATAGTGCTACAAAGTACTCCTCATGTCTTTCATGTGAGTTCTAATCCTGCATCATGTACTGTGCCCTGGTCACCCCATCCTCGATGTCCCACATGCATTCTAAGTCTTAACTTGTCCAAAATATTGTCCTAAAATGTACCCTCCTTCCAACTGTATCTATTCATATCAAAGACACCACCATGCCTTGAGGCAGCTGGATTTACAACCTGAGAGTCATCCTAGACTTTTTTTTAAAGCATTAATTTGATTAATTCTATAGTTTTCTTACTTTCAATTTCATTAATTTCTCCTTTAATTTTCAGGATTTCTAATTTAGTATTTAATTGGGGATTTTTAATTTGTTCTTTTTCTAGCTTTTTAAGTTTCATGACCAATTCATTGATCTTTTCTTTCTCTTTTTTATTGATGTAATCATTTAGAGATATAAAATTTCCCCTAAGCACTGCTTTGGCTGCATCCCATGGATTTTTGTACGTTGTCTCATTATTGTCATTCTCTTGGATGAAGTTATTGATTGTTTCTATGATTTGTTGTTTGACCCACTCATTCTTTAGAATGAAATTATTTAGTTTCCAATTAATTTTCAGTCTACCTTTCCATGGCTCTTTATTACATGTAAATTTTATTGCATCATGATCTGAGAAGGATGCATTTACTATTTTTGCCTTTCTGCCTTTGACCATGAGGTTTTTGTGACCTAATACATGCTAAATTTTTTCATATGTGCCATATACCACTGAGAAAAAGGCATATTCCTTTCTATCCCCATTCAATTTTCTCCAGATATGTATCATATCTAACTTTTCTAACATTCTATTTACCTCTTTAACTTCTTCTTTATTTTTTTGTGGTTAGATTTATCTATTTTTGAAGGGGGAAGGTTCAGATCCCCCACTAGTATAGTTTTGTTGTCTAAAATTGAAAGTAAGAAAACTATAGAATTATTCAATAAAACTAAGAGCTGGTTTTATGAAAAAAAAAAAAACAAGAAAATAGATAAACCATTGGTTAATTTGATTAAAACAAAGAAAGAAGAAAACCAAATTACCAGTATCAAAAATGAAATGGGTGATTTCACCACCAATGAAATGGAAATTAAAGCAATTTTCAGCTTGTTCAGAATCATCTGTTTGTTGCTCAGTAATGCATTGGTCTTATCTTTTTTTTTTTTCTTTTCAATAAACATTTATTTTATTTTTTCCAGTTACATGTAAGGGTAGTTTTCAAAATCCATTTTCATAAGATTTAGAGTTCCATTTTTTTCTCCCTCCCTTCCTTTCTTACCCCCTCCATAAGACATCAAACAGGTTATATATGTACAATTCACAAGTGCTCTTTTTATCATTTCTTTCTATGGGGGTGGATAGTATGCTTCATCATCAGTCCCTTGGAATTGTCTTGGATCATTGTATTGCTGAGTGGTTAAGTAATTCAGAATTGCTCATCAAACAATACTGCTGTCACTATGTACAATGTCCTCCCAGTTCTGTTCACTTCGCTATACATTAGTTCATATGAGTCTTTCCAGATTTTTCTGGTATCATCCTGTTTGTCATTTTCTATAGCACAATACCATTCCACTACAATCATATACCACAGCTTCTTCAGTCATTCCTCAATTGATAGACATTCCCTTGATTCCCAATTCTTAGCTATCACAGAGTTGCTTAAATATTTTTTGAACACTTTTCCCCCTTTTCTCTTTTTCATGATTACTATTGTTAACTGTTTCCCTCCATCCTATTCTGTTCAATATTTTGCACAGAGACTTTCAGTTTGGGAAAGGAAGCCCTCTTGAACCCACCATAGCTGAAAGTTAGGCTTGCATGTGCCAGAGCCAGCTCTAACTGACTTGGAAAAGTGACTGTTATTGTTTTTGTATGAGTATTTCCACCTCAGAAATCTCCAGATTGGAGTTACTGTTTTGTTGTTTTTGACCTGGAGTCAGTAAGACTCATCTTCCTGAGTTCAAATCTATGGTCAGACACTTTTTAGCTGTGTGACCCTGGGTAAGTTTCTTAACCTTGGTTTGCCTCAGTTTCCTCATTTATAAAAAGGGGATAATAATAGCACCTATCCCCCCAACCCCTGGATTGTTTTGAGGATCAAATCAGATAATAATTGTATAGCATTAAGAATAGAGCCTGGCTTATAGTAAACACCTTAACTATTATTATCATTTTCTATACTTAGGTTATATATATTTGCAATCTCTGGAGTGGTTTGTCATTTCCTCCTCCAGCTCATTTTGTAGTAGCTGAGGAAATGGGGACACACAGGGTTAAGTGACTTGCCCAGGGTCACACAGCTATGAAGTGTTTGAGGGCAGATTTGAAGTATGCATTCTCTGACATCTGCCCTCCCCCAAACTCGAGTGTGTGTCAAATAATATCCATATTCTCTCTCTAGAGTCACAAACTCTGATGGAGCAGTAACTTACTCCCAAGAAAAGACTCCTGTCTGTTAAGGGCTAAAATTCTAGCTAAACTGTCTAAAATATCTAATGAGTGGTCCCCATTAAATTATAAGCTTTAGCAAGAGTTAGACTTTTAAGCATTTATTAAGGAGAATAAGAATTTGGTAAAGAAAGAGAAAGGCCTAGATTCCTATCTATTAAAGGGAGAGCACATTTCTAGCTCCACTCTCCACCAGAGTCCCCAGGAAAGCGCGAGAGCAAGCGCTGCCTGTGCAGCGCAGTCAGGAGACCAGCAGAGCAGGAAAAAAGCTCCATCTAGAAAACCAGAAGCTTCTTCCATTTACTAGTCTGGGAGATAAATTAAGGGAAAGGTTAAAGAGGGGAGATTTATGATCTAATATCCAATTTTAAATCTCACATGTCTTTTCTCCTTCAATAACCAGTGTCTGTCTCCATGTTTCAGCATCAGGTACAGAATAGGTGTCCTTATCATTGCTTCTTCCCCGGAGCCAGTCTGGTCACATTTGGTCCTTATGACCAGGGGAAGATGAGGAAAACAGACTGACCAAAATAGCCAGGGCCACTAGAGCCACTTTATGGAGGAGTTTGCTGTGAGCCCTGAAGAACTGAGGCCTTGCTCTATGTGTTCTTTGACTGCTAATTTCTGGTTTAGATGGTTAAGATTCATAGTGATAGCAATATTGGGTATTAGATTTGTAAAACACCTCTGACTATTTCATTTGTTGGCAAAGGTGCCTTAGGTAAGGGCAGAGGGCACTTGTGATGAGTTAGTTATCAGTCCTGCCTGAGCTGGCCAGATCCTAGTGGAACATCCTGCCTTGCTACTCCATGGCATAATGAGGAGACAGGCCTGGACTTGGGTGGCTTCACAAGAGACTGGCACATGCCCTTCACTATGGTCTTTGTTTTTGCTCTTAATTAACTTCTGTGTGGCAAGTTCCCATTAGCATGAGCTGTGCCTCTGTCTGCCTTGAACTTAGAAATGAACCTTTGGGAAAATGAAATGATTATTCACAGCAAGTCAGGAATGTGTCAGCTGCTCTGATGTGGGCTTAGAAGGAGCTCCTGGGGGTGCTCAGAGAATCCACTGAAGCCCTTCTTTGTTGTTGTAGTGTAGGTGCATGCTGTATTTGGACTTTGTGTCCTGAACTCTTTATCTATCATCTTCTGGCCCTCTTTCCTCTATTCTTCTTGTGTGACAACATCTCTTCTGTTTTATCTCCTTCATTGATCCCTACCAGAAGGCTCTCCATCATGTTTTCTCCCTTCTGTTCTTGGATTTCCTCTAATGAGTGTTTCTTTTTAATATGCAATGCAGCTTTCATGGGAGTCAGGGAGGAGAAATCAGCCCTTTCCTGTAATCATAGTGTCCTTATTGACAGGGTGACACAATGGAAAGAACAATGGATTTGGAGACAGACCATCAGAGTTTGAATCTTGACTTTGTACCAGTATCTGATCTTGGACAAATCACTGAACCTCTCTGGTCTTTTACTTGCAAAATGACTATTTAACATAAAAGGAAGGGATGTGAATAAATGGTCAGTAACATCCTTTGCATTTCTAAACTACTAGGATCCTGTCATCTCCCCATCCTGCAGGTCATGCTGAAAGTCAATGTAATGCAATATAAAGAGTCTTGGGCTGGCAGTCAGAAGAGCTGTATTCTTATCCTGGCTCTTTCATTAACTTAAGGTGTGACTCTGGACAAGTCACTTCTTTTAACCTTTGGAATTCCTACTTATAAAATGATGATGAGAATATTTATGCTACATAGTGGGTTGTAGCAAGCATTGCATGGCATAAACTACTATAGTTGTCTTGATAATTTTAAAGCCCTATACAAATGTTTTTTGTTTGTTTTTGGAGGGGCAATGAGGGTTAAGCGACTTGCCCAGGGTCACACAGCTAGTAAGTGTCAAGTGTCTGAGGTCGGATTTGAACTCAGGTCCTCCTGAATCCAGGGCCAGTGCTTTATCCACTGCACCACCTAGCTGCCCCTATACAAATATAAGGAATTAGAGTGGTTACTAGCCCCTGTTCCTAACCTCTCCTCTAGATCTTGGCCATTATTTTCTTCTTCTTCTTTTTTGAATCAGAACTATGTTTTGATCATTATATGGAGCTTCTGGGGAATACCTCTTTTTATCAATGTAAGAAAGTAAGCTCTGTGTGTTATGTTCTTGGAGAGTTGCTTAAGAGACTGAGAGGTGATATGTCACACAGACAGTAGGGGTTAGGTACAGGATATGTACTGACCCAGAAGCCAGTCCTCTATCCACAATGCCATACTTTCTCCAACATATTTTTCACAAGGAATCACCTAAAGAATAGCAATCAACTTCATAAATTTATTAAAGAATCAAGGTGGCCAGCCATGGGGCTCTCCCCTCAGGACCTCAGGGTCTTTTGGTTCCTCAGCATTTCTTATATTTTACGATCTGGACATTATATCCTGTATGGCTGTAGAAGACATGAAAAAACAGAGGCCTGTGAGTCACACTAGTACAAAAATCTAGACCTTGAAGTGAGAAAGAAAACTCCACCCAGAAAGTCATTAGAACAAGGACAAGATAGAACAATAGAACAGGGAGGAACCTTAGAACACAGAATGTAAAAGTTGGAAGGAAACCTAGAGCAAAGAGCATCTCAATGTCAGTTGTTTCATGGCCAGATTCTTTTTTGTCAGAAACTTCTTTTGGACCAAAATCGGCCTCTTGGCAATTTCTGCTCATTGCTAGTTTCTGCCTTTTAGGGCTAAGAAGAACAAAGTACATCCTTCCTACCTCAACAATCCTCCCCATATTGAAAGGCAGTGAATAATATCCCCTCCTCTATGATTTTCTCACTAACACCCTTTCTTTTCTGTTCTCTGGCTTTTACATACCCAGAGATTGAAAACAACAATGATCTTTTATGTCTGGATAAATTCAAGTGCAGCTAGGAAGCACAGGTGATAGAAGTAGAGAGCCTGAAGTCTGGAGGATCTGAGTTCAAATCCAACTTCAGACAATTACTAGCTTTGTGACCCTCTGCAAGTCACTTAATCTCTGTCTGCCTCGGTTTCCTGATCTTCAAAATGAAGAATAATAGCACATTCCTCCCAACGATTTTATGAGGATCAAATGACGTAATAATTGTAAAGTGATTGGCACATTACCTTGCACATTGTGGGTACCATAGCTATTACTAATAAGTGCCTCAGAATCCCTCCATTCTTCCTATCCTCTTTCCCCCAGGACTCCTCATTGCCACATGAATTAAATGGAGTTCTATGCTAGAACCCGGCTCCCCTTCAGTTTAATCACCTTGATTATTCCTTCTGCCCTATGCACAATCTACTCTTTTTTTTGTTAAAAAAAAAAGTTACACATAAAACTTAACATCGAAGATCATAGAACCAAATTTGCTCAGGGAGTATAAATGGCTTACTTTTGATGTATAATGTAGCATAACATTTTCATCACCCTGAATCTGGACAGGGTAGTCAGTAAAAGTCCAGCTAAGAGTTCTTTACCTGGAGTCTGTTAATGTTTTCTTTGTTTTTATTTTGTTTACTATTTCCAATTCCCTTGTAATCCTGTCTCCTGTTTTATGCTTTTAAAAACATGATTCTGAGAAGGGTTTCACCAGGGAGCTAAAGGATTCATGACCAAAAAAAAAATAAGGATCCTTGATTTAGGTCTTTATACAGAACTTTCCTTGAGATTCTACTCAATGGGAAAATACAATTTTAAGGTATAGGTACATTCTAAACTCTATATTCTAAAGTCATTTCCAGCCCTGACAGTCTATATCTATGAGTTTATGATTTTACCTTGGAACCTGTTGGTTTTCTGAAAATCCAGGTCACATGATTTTTGTTTGTGGCCCCTCATGATGATAAAGATTTAAGTTCATGTCAACAACTTAGCCAGGCCAAGTTCACCTCAGCAACATTTGTAAATGGGTGGACAACATCAGCCACATGGAATGTCACAAAATACTAAGTCAGGCCCAGGAAATGGGACCAAAATGGCATATCAGCTTTGGTCAGTTCCCAACTCTCCCAGCCCTTAATAAGGAAGAGGCCTGTGATGGGGGACAAAGCCAGGGTAAAGTTGCAAGATAATTTGGAAATGTGTCCTATACAGGGAAGAAATGTAAACCTTAATCATCAATCTCAGCCTTAGGACTCAGATTCCATAGTCTGACCAGGCATAAGCCCTCCCTTGGCCCTCTCATCAAGTTGTTCCTTTGGTATGGAAGGCCCTCCCCTTTCCTTAACTTGGTTCAAATTATATTCATTCTTCAAGTCTCATGGTCTCCACCTCCCTTGTTCCTCCACAAGTCACTGACATCTCCCTGCTTTGAACTCCTTTGTTGGTGTGATGGTTCTTCACTCTTTGTGTCATGTCTGACTCTTGGTCAGCCCATTTGGAGCGATCTTGGCAAAGATACTGGTCCTCTTTGAGAGAGATGGAAAAACAACAATTGGAGTGGTTTGCCATTTCCTGCTCCAGCTCATTTTACAGATGAGAAAACTGACACACAGTTAGCAAGTGTCTGAGGGCAGATTTGGTAGCCCTTAGGAAAGAGCAGTGAATAGCAAACTGGGGATCTGATTTGCATTATAGCTCTTTTGCTAATGATCTGTGTGACCTTGGGCAAGTAAATTATCTTCCCTGGTTAATTCAGTCTCTTCTTTGCAATAGAGTAGCTGGCCTGCATAGTCTATAAGGTCCCTTCCAGATCAGGTGTTCTATACTTTGAGGAGTGTTTCAAATTTGATTTAATTCAATTTAGGGAGCATTTATCAAGCCCCTGCTGTGTGCTAGGCACTAGGGATAAAAAAACGAAACACAAAAATAGAACAATCTTTGCCCTCAAGAAGCTCAATTTATTTGAGTAATCACCAACTAATTGTTTGGAGCAATGGGGAGAATGACTCAACAACTGGGAGGATTAAGAAAAATCACCTACTACTTGCAGTAGGTCATAACTGAAAAAAAGCCTTGATGGAGCTGGGGAGTCCAAGAGGCAGAAGTGTGGAGGGATGGCATTCAGACATAGGGTATGTCCTGTGCAAAGGCACAAGGGAAGAGATGGAATTCCATGTTGTAGGGAACAGCAAATAAGTCAGTTGGGCTGAGATTCAGAGTACATGAAGGAGATTAACTAACAATGAAGCTATGAGTACACACCTTGCTATTTAGCCCTCCTGATTCCTCTATTATTTCAAGTGTATGTGTCTAGTGTCTCCAGCTAGAGTGTTGAGAACCCTTGAGGAAAAGGAATGTAGCAAATCTTGGCCAGTGGAAATGTCGGTAAAGGGGGAATCAGAGTTGAAGTCCATGGGCTTTGACTTGTAGGCCATGCCCTAACCCCTGTACACTTAACCTGTGCAGAACACTGGCTAATACTCCTTGAGCTGCTGCTAAGAGGAATATAGATGCAAACCTCTGATTCTGTATAGTAGTTCAAGTAAGGGAAGTTAATGGGACAGCTAGGTGGCGCAGTGGATAATAGCACCAGCCCTAGATTCAGGAGGACCTGAGTTCAAATCTGTCCTCGGACACTTAACACTTACTAGCTGTGTGACCCTGGGCAAGTCACTTAATCCCAATTGCCTCGCCAAAAAAAAAAAAAAAGTAAGGGGAGTTAAAGACCATCTGGTCCAAATCCTCCATGTGACAGAAGGGGAAACCTAACCATACAGAATTTAATTGACCTGGCCAGATCATGGAGCAATATCACAGCTGAGTTAGGCCTAGATCCCAAGTTTACAGGCTCCAAGACTAGGATAATTCCTCCTCTCCTTCCATGTTTTAAAATGTACTTAAGAGAATACTTTATGAGAGACTCTTCACTGTCCATTGTACTCTCTTCCTTGACAAAATTATAATGGTGCCCCAATTTCCATTATCTCCACTCTTCTCTCACTGTCCCTTTGACCCAGCTGACTGTGTAGAACTTGTTCCCATCTAGACAGATGCAAGTACTTAGAGTCATTGTCGTATAGTAGAAAGAGCACAGGATCAGTTGCTAGTAGAGCTAGGGTTGAATACCATTTCTCTAAGTTATGACCTGGGAGGCCTTGGGCAAGTCAGTATCTTCTTCCTCATGATCTCTGTCAAAGGAAGGTTTTGGACTAGATCAGGTTTTTTAAAAAATCTGTGTGTGTGTGTGTGTGTGTGTGTGTGTATGTGGGTCTGTGAGAAGGAGAGAGAAAGAGAGAGAGAGAGAGAGAGAGAGAGAGAGAGAGAGAGAGAGAGAGAGAGAGAGAGAGAGAGAGAGGTGTGAACCTGTTTGCCACTTTGGCAAAGCTCACAGATCACCTATCATTTTGTTCCCTACTTTTTTTTTTTTTGGTGGGGCAATGAGGGTTAAGTGACTTGCCCAGGGTCACACAGCTAGCAAGTATCAAGTGTCTGAGGCCGGATTTGAACTCAGGTACTCCTGAATCCAGGGCCGGTGCTTTATCCACTGTGCCACCTAGCTGCCCCGTTCCCTACTTTTTTAATTGTAGAAAATGAGAAATTTCCATTTGAAATAATTGAAAATAAAGATATAATTTTTTTCTTATCCAAGTTCATGGACTTCATGAAGTTTTTCCACTGACCTGTTTTCTGGGGGATGGGCTGGGGATCCAAATTTACAAATTCTGGATTAGATCACCTATGAGGTCCCCTCAAAATCCAAGTTTAAGGAAATGGACACACTGAGCTTTAAAATGTTGTCCCTAAAGAAAGTCTTGGTGGTACTTACAAATTTTGCACACGCACTTCACATGGAGTGATGTAAGTCATTCCATCAGAGCCACAGACATGGCTATGCTTATACATGTTCAGGCATTGAACATATATAAATACCAAACCCTAGAAGAGTAACAAGCACAGATCAATTTTTCTGTTATATCATAGAAACCCACATGCTCAGAACTTTGGAGCTGGGAGTAATCTGTACCAGCCACTGAGCCAATCAGTGAAAAAACATTTATTAAGCACCTGTTATGTGCCAGGCAGTATACTCAGCACTGAGCATACAAAGAATGGTAAAAGACAGTCCCTGCCATCAAAGGGTGGGAAGACAAGCCTGCTTGTGGATAGAAAGACACCATCAACAGGCCAACGGGGGAGGTAACGTACAACCAATTATAGTTAGGGGGCATAGTGGTTAAGTGGCCTGGAGTCAGGAAGACTTGAGTTCAAATACAGCCACAGACAATTATTAACTTTGTAATCCTTTTATGCGTCACTTAATTTATCTCAGTTTCTTCCCCTGTAACATGAACTGGAGAAGGAAATGTCCAAATGCTCCACGATCTTTGCCAAGGAAACCCCAAAAAGGGGTCCCGAAGAGTTGGACATGACTGAAAATGACTCAAAAACAGCAAGATATTTGATCCAAACTATATAACAGACAAAATCGAAATATGCAACAGAGGGAAGGCAGAAATAAGGGGGATGGGAAGAAGTTTCCTGTAGAAGGTAGACTTGTAGCACAATCCACTATTTAACAGGGATTCCCCTCTATAAGGTACCTGATAAAAATTCATTCAGCCTTTGCTTGAACACCCCTGCTGTGCTTATGGATATCTTTAGTAAAGAGCATCTGTACACACAAGGCTGCCATGGAGAATTTGGTGTGGAGCTTCTCTGACAATAGATGACCACTTGGTCAGGTCAATAGAGTTCCCTGCCTATGGTCTGCCTGGTGTTCCCCAGGATCTCCATTCTCTCTCCAGAGCCTCCATATCTTTGCAAAGGCTGCTCCCAGGGCCAGAAATGCCCTCCTTCCTCACCCTGTTTTGTCATCCCCACCTCCCTTCCAGGCTCAACTCATGTAGAATCTTCTAAATCAGCCCTTCATTGACTTCTCATTTAGTGCCCCTCTTCTTCCAGAAGGTGCTTTGTATTCACTTTAATGGATTCTGGAGTTACACTTATCTGTATAAGGTCCAATTTGACTTCTTTCAATTCCAGCATGGTTTTTGTTTTTGTCTTTGTTTTTCCCATAGCCTGCCACAGTGCCTGACACTTCTTTCTCAGGTTGGGGTGGGAGGCACTAATAATTTCATTTGTACATGGACCTTTTGGTGAGAAAACACCCTTTATCCATGCACATCCATAATTGATCTGTAAGAGTTAATTATAATATTGGTTTATTGAGGTTGCCACAAGCTTAAGTGACATATTCAGAGTCACATAGACAGGATGTGACAGATACTGGGCTAGAACTTATGTCTTCCTAATTCCAAGGCCTGCTCTCTATGCATATGTCATGTTTCTTCTTACCTGGCATGTTGAGTTGAACTGAATTGTTGGAGTATATGAAGAATCAAATGACTTGGGTGTATGTCTCAGTCTGGCCAAGTGACCTTTGCCAAGGCACTTGGCAAAATGATGGAATCTCAGAAGAGAAATAGTCCCATTATTCCTAAAAGGCATTCTCTGCTACAACATCTTAGAAAGGGTTGTCCAGCCTCTGCTCAAAGGCTTCCTCTGATGGGCAGCTCTGTCCCTTCCAAGGCAGTCTATTTCCCTTTAGTACAGTTGGAATTGTCAATCCCTAACCCTTCCTTACACTGAGCCAAGATCTGCCTCTTTGTAGGTGCCCTTCATTAATCTTACTTCTCTGGAGAGAGAATCTTACTTCTTCATATTCCTGGATCTGAACAAACTCAAGTGAATCACTTTCTACATGACAACCCTTCAGCAATCATGTTTCCTTTAAATCTACTCTTCCCCAGGTTAATATTCACAATTCTTTACATGCTCTTCAGAGGGCATAATCTTCTGTCCTAACAGCAACCTTACTCATCCTTGCATTCTTGCTGCAGTTGAACAATGCCTTTCCTAATACAGGTTGCCCATGAGGGATATAATAAATGTGGTAGTTGGGGTCTGATTGGAGCAGAGTGTCATAGGACTATCACTTCTTTTGTTCTGGACAAGATGCCTCCTAATGTAACTCAGAATTCCATCAGTATAATTTCTCTCCACTATCTATAAATGAAAAGATAGGACTAAGTGGGACCTAATATAATTTCCAAATAGTATTTTATAATACTCCCTTTTGGGGCCTCAGTCTTCTTTTTCGTAAAATGAAATAAATAACCCTTGCTCTCACTCCCTTGGGAGACTTTTGTGAGGTCCAAGTGAGGCAATATGTGGCAATCACATTATGAAGTGGAAAGCACTGCAGAGATGGAGACTTTGAGTGGCAGCTACCCCATGATCAATCTGAAAGTAGGTGAGTGGAGAGAAGTCTAGCACTGATTACTTATAGCTGATGCAGAGAAATCCTCTGAGTCCCATAGTTTGGGCTACTCTATTCCTTTCTGACAAGCTTTCCTGGATACTTCTTTTTAATTTTTGTTTTGTTTTTAATCAATAAGCATCTTTTAACAATCAGAAAAGACACTGAAATGATCACTGATAAAACAAGCACTGAGGTTTGATTCATTATTCAGAATGTCTTTGAATCTTACAACAGGAGAGCTGGGAGATAGATTAAATATTGTAGAAGACTCAGAGCTGCAAGGAACTTAAAAAAAAGAACACAGAATGATAGAGCTAGAAGCCTGCTTAGAACCTAGAACACAGAATGTCAAAGCTGGAATAGACCTCAGAATCCAGAACCTGATATGTTGGAACATAAAACAGAGCAGATAGACTTGGAAGAGAGCCCAGGACATAGGACATGGAATGTCAGCACTCAAATCATGAAATGTTACAGCTGGAAGGGACCTAGCATACCAAACACAGAATGTAAGAACATAGAACACAGAAGACAGAGCTAGAAGGGAGATAAGAACATAGGATATGCCATCTCAGAGAATAGAACATGAAATCTTAGAGCTGGAAGGGACTTCAGAATACATAATGCAGAATGTCAGAGTATATAGGGTTGTAAGGGAGACCAGAACATAGGACATGGAATGTCAGAGATCATCTTCTATGATCTCTTCATTTAACTGTGAAGGAAGCTGAGGCCCAGAAAGAGGAAGTGACTTGCTTAAGGTTCAGTAACTTGATCTCAGCCAAAGAATGGCGCCATTTTGGTGTTGAATGCCCTTAGCTCTTTAATGGTGCCTGAATGCCCTTAGGTGGTGAATGCTGAATGGACTGTGTGCATCAATGGTCCCTTCACCCTGGCATGGGAGATGTGTTAGAATGATAAAGCAGAAGCGCTTCTTACTTTGTAGTCTTTTTTTTTATGTCGAGCAGTATCTAGGAAACAAAGTTTGACAAGGTTAGGTTTGCCTTGTTTGTAAGAGAGATACTTTGGGGCTGGGGGAGGGAGAAAAAGGGAGCCAGAGGATTCCAGATTCCAGCCACAGCCCCTCCACCCACCCTTCTCTATCTCTGCAGCCTGCCTGATGCCACCACACTGGTCTTCCCACAAGCCCCTGCCTCCTGAAATGTGGCAGAATTAGACAAAAGTCCAGTCAACTGAACAAAGACATAGGTGTTTTTCCACCCTTTATTTCACTTAGAAATTCTTGGCTCCAGGGATCAGAAGCCCTGGGGGTTGGTCCTATGTGCTACTCAGTCACTGTGTGACCTTAAACAAGTCTCTTTCTGTCACTTCATTTCACTTTCCTTTCAGTTGGACTAAATAATCTAAGGGTTCTCTTCCAGTCCTGACGTTTGATGTTTAGTGTTCAAAGGTCACTTTCAGCTCTAAGAGTTTCTGTTCTGCACCCTATGTTCTGTACCCCATATTCTACATCCTCTGTTCTATATTCTTTTAAAAAATTTAATCAAGGTTTATTGAGAGTCTAATGTTGGAGAAACTAAAATGGTATACAAATAGAAATAAGACAAGAGATCTAACTAGGAGAAAAGATACCAATAAAAATAATAGAAAACAAGGCACAGCTAGGTGGCCCAGTGTTTAGACCACCATCAGGAGGACCTGATTCAAAGCTGGTCTCAGACACTTGACACTTACTAACTGTGTGACCTGGGCAAGTCGCTTAACCCTCATTGCCCCTCAAAAAAAAAAAATATATATATATATATATATATAATGTAATATAATACAATGGAAAAATCCATTAAGCAATGGGTTAAAGGCAAAGACTTCTTGGAGGAGTTTGGTTTTGGAATTGGTATTATGACAGATAGACATAGGAAGGACGTGCCTTTCAAGGAAAGGAAACTGAGCAGTCACATAAATGAGAACATTCCTGATGTGCCTGGATAATCATTATTCTCTCAAAGGTTACCAATAATCTCCTAAGTGCTAAATTCACTGTCCTCTCAGTCCTTATCCATCTTGATCTCTTTGTGAAACTCTCACCATGTTGAGCACTCAATATCCTAGGCATTCTCTCCTTTCTGGGTTCCTATGGAACTGAACCTTCCTTCTTTTCCTCCTTTTCCTCCTTTTTATTTGATAATTCCATCAAAATATGCTTTGTTGCCTGTTTAAAGTGACTAATGTTTAACCCTTACAATCCTACAAGGGTAATACCTTCAAGACCAGGAGAAGGGTGAATATGATGAATTTTTTAAAATTTCCAAAATTGTTGAGGGGAAGTGGGTTTGAGAGAGAATAAGAGGGTAAGAGAATTTTATATGATTGGTAAAAATCAAGTTTAGGAGTGTCAAGAAGAATGTGCATCCAGAGTAGCCCGATAAATGGCAAAATAGGGGAGAGAATATTTGCTTAGGGACGTAATTTAAGGCTCACTACAACGAGCATGCTTTGCACAACTTCTTTGGAGATGTGTGTCCTTTCTTGCAAGGTCATAATAAAATGGCCTTCCTGTTTTGCACTAGACAAGGAGTTGTGCCTCAGTTTACCTGTTTCTTACATGGCTACAAAACCTGTGTTCAAGGGTGGGGTCTCCAAATGGCTAGTTGTATGGTCAGGTGCCCTTTCTGGTATCTGTTTTCTCCTCTGTAAAGCAAGACTAACACTACTTCTGTTCCCTCCCACACAGCATGGTTGTAGAGAAAGCTTCTAGCCTCAGCAGCTTTCTTTTTGCAGCTGTATCACCAGCATTTAGTCCCTGTACATGATCCTTGACAAACTCCTAGAAGGGTGCAGATAAAGTCAAATTGGGCTCTGGATGAAGGGCTATGAGGGCTACTGGCTCCAGTGTGAAAGCAATGTTCCTAAGGAGAAACTTACCCACAAAGCAGTACAGAGCCAGGGAGAGCAGCAGGATTATGCCAAGAGGCCTCATAATCAGCCTTCTTTACCTCTAGCTGAAGCTGAAAGATTTCAAGAGAGGGAAGGTGTCCTGAATTCATAGAAGCCTGGAAGGTTGTCTTATGTAGGGGCCATGGGCTCCACCTGCTGTATTACATCATGCTCTCACACCAGGCCTCTTCCCTTCTGCCCAGCTGGCCTAGAGATGAACCTTCCTCTGGACCAGTCCAATTCCACCTTCCCTGCCCCCACCCAACCCCCATCTTCTCTTCTGTGTGTGTTCCTAGACCTGTAGGTGAATTATGTCCTCCTCCTCCCTCACCCCCACTATTTGGTGAGTAAATATTTTAATGTCTTTACCCTCAACCCCCAACCTTTCACTTCTTCAGTCATGTGCAACCCCTTCTCCCTTGTGTTTGTGTTCCTGTTCTCTCCCCTTGCGGTGTGTGCTTTTATCCAGTCTTGCTCCCATTTGTGATTGTCTGTGTTCTTATAATCTCACCTGGAGAGCTATTTGGAACTCTACTCACAGGGCTATAAAACTCTACATTCTCTTTGATCTCACACTACCACTACTGGGCCTGTATCCCAAAGAGATCATAAAAAGGGGGAAAGGACCCATTTGTACAATAATATTTGTAGCAGCTCTTTTTGTGGAAGGACAGAATTGGAAATTGAAGGGTTACCTATTAATCAGAGAATGGTTGAACAGCATGTGGTATATGGAAATAATGGAATACTCTTATGCTCTAAGACATGATGAGCAGGTGGATTTAAGAAAAACATGGAAAGACTTAAAAGAACTGATGCAGAGTGAAGTGGGCAGAACCAGGAGAAGATTGGAAAATTTAACAGCAACATTGTGAGATGATGAATTGTGATTGACTAAGCTTTTTTCAGCAATTCAGTGATCCCAGACAATTACAAAAGACTCATGATGAAAAATGCTCTCCACATGCAGAGAAAGAACTTTGGAGTCTGAATGGAGTTTGAAGCATACTTGTTTTAGTTTGTTTTTTAGTGATTTTTTTCCTTTTCTTCTGGTTCATCTCTATGCTGGGAATTGTTTTTCTAGGTGGAGTGATATGAACTCAGTGAGGGAAGTTAGGTCCTATTTTACCATTTCCTCCCTGATCTTGGGTTTCCACCACATGTTACCTTCCCCCGCCCCCGTCCTGAGATCATTTTCATCAAGGAAAATAGGACCAAAATAACAACTGAGCAAATACACCTCCTTTCCATTATCATTGTCCCCTCTTATGTATAAGGAGCCATGTCACTTCTTGGCTCTTCTTTTCCATCCTTTTATAGCCCCAAAACGCCCCAAAATCATCATCATCATTATTATGTCTATATTTTAAAAAAATTTAATTGCTCAATAATTTCTTTGTGCACTTAATATTTGAACTACTATGTACTTTATTTATTTACATGATTTTAAGCAGTCTCATTATTCTCTTTAGGCAGCTTTTTTCCTTTTCTTCTTCATTAGAATAGAGGATTTCTCCTTTTTTTTTCCAGTCTTAATTGTATTTATTTTTTCCAGCTATATGTAAGGATAATTTTCAACTTTTGTTTTTATAGGATTTTGAGTTCGAAATTTTTCTCCCTCCCTCCTTTCTCTCCTTCCCTCCCCAAGACAGAATGCAATCTGATGTAGGTTATATATGTATGATCACATTAAACATTTCTGCATTAGTCATATTGTGAAAGAAGAATCAGAACAAAAGGAAAAAAATGAAAAAAATAAAAAAGAGTAGAAATAGTATAATTCAATCTGCATTTAGAATCGGCAACTCTTTTTTACTGAATGTGAAGAGTATTTTCCATCATGAATCCTTTGGAATTGTCTCAGATCATTGTATTGTTGAGAGGAGCTAAGTCTATCATAGTTGATCATTGCACAATGTAGCTATTATTGTGTACAATCTTCTCCTGGTTCTGCTCATTTCACTCAGTATCAGTTCATTTAAGTCTTTCCAGGTTATTCTGAAATATGCCTGATCATCATTTCTTACAGCACAATAGCATTCTATCATAATCATATACCACAACTTTCTCTCTTTGGGATTGAGACCCAGTAGTGGTATTACCTGGTCAAAAGGTATGTACAGCCCCATATCCCTTTAGGCACACTTTCAAATTGCTCTTCAGAATGGCTAGATCAGTTCCCAACTCCACCAACAATGCATTAATGTTGCAATTTTTCCACAGCTTCTCCAACATTTATTTTTTTCCATTTTTGTCATATTAGCCAATCTGATAGGTGTGAGGTGGTACCTCAGAGCTGTTTTTATTTGCATTTCTTTAATCAATAGTGATTTAGAACATTTTTTTTTAATATGGCAATTGATAGCTTTGATTTCTTCATCTGAAAACTGCCTATTCATAAACTTTGACCATTTCTCAATTGGAGAATGACTTGTATTCTTATACATTTGATTTAGTTCTGTGGAAATTTATTTTGATTTGGGGACCCTACCTTTAGGCTGAGATTAGAAAGCCTTAGGCCCTCAGGGTCTCTCTCCCCCTCCTCCTCAGCTTTAGCTGAGCGAAAAAGCCCCGTGGACTATACAGGACGCCAGGTCAGACAGCTGGGGGAAAAAACAAAGCCCCCAGCTCCCTCTGACCTAAGCGGAGCTATCTGAAAGATAGCCTGTGCTGAGGCATGAGGCTCAAGAGCACACCGCCCTCCTCCCCCCTCCCCCCCTCCCAGCTGCAGCTCTGGCTGGTGGATTAGCTTGGTCTGTGGGGGCGAAGGAAGCCCCGAGATTTGAGTGGAGAGAAGAAAAGGTATATATAGACCTGGGAGTGAGACAGGAGGTGGGGAGACAGACTAGATAGAAAAGGAGCAAGGACAGACTAGAGGATGGGCTGAGGATGGATAGATAGACAAGACTCAAGGGTTCGGACAGACAAGAAGAGGTCAAGGGGTGGCTGAGGAGACGGCAAAGATTGGAGACTAGAGACTGGGCTACAAGGACGCAGGAGAAGATGAGAAGGACTAGAAGCAGGCAAAAGAGAGGCCGAAGGGCAAACTGACAGAGCAGACAGACAGAAGGTTACAGGCCTTAATACAAACCAGGGAAAGTGTAACGTGCCCTGAGGCCAGAGGCGGCTAAGGCCCTTATTGTATTCAAGAAGTTCGAAGTGCAGCAGATGGGAAAGAGACTCAGTGGAAAGAGACAGCAGGAAAGCAGTCAGGTTGTACACTTTATTTCCCTGTATTCTTAATTTTCAATAGTATCTCATAAATAAACTCTGCTAGGATTATTTAGTTAAGAGGCTTCTTAATCCTGTGCTTATCAATTTGGTAGTGGAGCAGAACTTTATAAACGGCCCATATTAAATTAAACACAGTCAGATAGCCAAATAGTCAAAAGTCCCCAGATTAGTCATCCATAGTTTAGCCCCCCAAAATTAGCCCTACTTAACAAAATATTTCAACAGTTCCCTTTGTACTTTAGAAATGAGGCCTTTATCAGAAACGTTGGCTGGAAAAAATTGTTTCCCAGATTCCTGCTTTCCTTCTAATCTTGGCTGCATTGCTTCTGTTTGTACAAAACTTTTTTAATTTAATGTAATCAAAATCATTCATTTTGAATTTCATAAAATTCTCTCTCTCTCTTGTTTTGTCATAAATTCTTCTCCTCTCCATATATTTGAGAGGTAAACTACTCATTCCTCTGCTAATTTGCCTATGGTATTGCCCATTATGTTTAAATCATGTATCCTTTTTGACATTATTTTGGTATGTGGTGTATGATGTTGATCTATGCCTAGTTTTTGCCATACTATCTTCCAGTTTTCCCAGAAGTTTTTGTTAAATATTGAGTTCTTATCCCAGAAGCTGAAGTCTTCAGGTTTATCAAAAAGTAGATCACTAGAGTCCTTTCTATCATTTCTCCTGTGCTTAATCTATTCCACTGATCTACCACTCTATTTCTTAGCCAGTACCAAATAGTTTTGATGACTGCTGCTTTATACTATAGGTTTTGATTTGTTATGGCTAGCTACCTTCATCTGCATTTTTTTTCTTTAGTTCCCTTGATATTTTTTTTTTTTTAGTGAGGCAATTGTGGTTAAGCTACTTGTCCAGGGTCACACAGCTAATAAGTGTTAAGTGTCTGAGGCCGGATTTGAACCCAGGTACTCCTGACTCCAGGGGCAGTGCTCTATCCACTGTGCCACCTAGCTGCCCCATAAGTTTATTTTGTTTGTTTTGTTTTTGCTTTTTGTGAGGCAGTTGGGATTAAGTGACTTGCCCAGGGTCACACAGCTAGTAAGTGTCAAGTGTCTGAGACCGGATTTGAACTCAGGTCCTCCTGACTCCAGGGCCAGTACTCTATCTACTGTGCCACCTAGCTACCCCAGTTCTCTTGATATTCTTGACTTTTTTTTCTTCCAGATGAATTTATTATTATTTTTTCTAGCTCTACCAAATAACTTTCAGTAGTCTGATTGTTATGGCACTGAATAAGTAAATTAATTTAGGTAGAAATGTCATTTTTATTATATTAGCTTGGCCTATCCATGAGCAGATGATATATTTCCAGTTGTTTAGATCTGATTTTATTTGTGAGAAAAGTGTTTTCTTATTTTGTTCATAAAGTTCCTGGGTTTATCTTGGCATGTAGACTCCCAAATATTTTCTATTGTCTACTGTTATTTTAAATGGCATTTCTCATTCTATCTTTTGCTTCTGAGATTTGTTGGTCATGTATAGAAATGCTGCTGATTTATGTGATTTTTTTACATCTTGAGACTTTGCTAAAGCTGTTAATCGTTTCAAGTTTTTCTTTTGTTTTGTTTTTCTTTTTATTTTTTTGCGGGGCAATGAGGGTTAAGTGACTTGCCCAGAGTTACACAGCTAGTAAGTGTCAAGTGTCTGAGGCCGGATTTGAACTCGGGTCCTCCTGAATCCAGGGCCTGTGCTTTATCCATTGTGCCATCTAGCTGCCCATTTCAAGTTATTTTTAGTTGATTATGTATGATTCTCTAAGTATACCATCATATCATATGCAAAGACTAATAGTTCTCTTTCCTCCTTGCGTTTTCTAATTCCTGAAATTCCTTTTTCTTCACTTATTGCTAATGCTATCATTTCTAGTACAATATTAAATAATAGAGGTGATAACGGGCATCCCTGTTTCACTGCCTGATTGGAAAGGCCTCTAACTTATCCCCATTACATATAATGTTTGCTGATGATTTCTGGTAGATACTTCTTATCATTTTAAGGAAAGCTCCATTTATTCCTCTGCTCTCTAATGTTTTTATTAGGAAGCAGGTGCAATATTTTGTCAAAGGCTTTTTCTGCATCTATTGAGATAACCATATGATTTTGGTTCCTTTTGTTATTGTTGTAGTTGATTATGTTGACAGTTTTCCTAATGGTGAAACAGCCCTGCATTCCTGGTATAAATCCCACCTGTTCATAGTGTATTTTCCTGATGATAAACTGCTGTAATCTCTTTGCTAATGTTTTATTTAAAAATTTTGCACCAATATTCATTAGGGAAATTGATTGGTAATTTTCTTTCTCTGTTATGGCCCTGTAGGGTGTTTCTCTTTAGAACTGGAGTCTTGAAAACTTCCCTTCAATCTCCCTTAGGTGCACTTCCCATAAAAAATTTTAGGCCACAGGAACCTATATATTCTTTCTCTGAATCCTCTGAAACTTTGTTGTTGTTTTTTAGTTATTTCTGTCTTGTCGGACTGTTTGTAACATCATTTCACAAAGATATGGGAGTGGTTTGCCATTTCCTTCTCTAGCTCTTTTTGTAGTAGATGAGGAAATGGGGACACACAGGATTAAGTGACTTGCCCAGGGTCACACAGCTAGTAAGTGTTTGAGGGCAGATTTCAACTCTGCATGCTCTGACATCTGCCCTCCCTCAAACTAAGGTGTATGTCAGATGATAGCTATTTTTTCTCTCCAGAGTCACAAAATCTATGATGGAGCAGTAACTTTCTTCCAAGAAAAGACTGTCTTTTTTTCCTTCAGTAACCAGTGTCTCATGTTTCAGCATCAGGTACAGAATGGGTGTTCCTTTCACTGCTTCTTCCCCTGAGGCAGTCTGGTCATGTTTGGTTCTTATCCCTGCAGGAAGATGAGAATAGACTGATCAAAATAGCCAGGGCCACTAGAGACACTTTATGGATAAGGACTTTGCAGTGAGCCCTGAGAAAATGAGTCCTTCATCTGTGTGTTCTTTGACTGCTAATTTCTAGTTCTGTTGATTAAGGTTTATAGTTATACAACCTGGATAATGTAGAGATGTTTTTCATGACTACTCATGTATAACTGTGAGGGAAAAATTCATCCTCTTCTCAATTCTCAGGAACTCAGCAGCAAGGTGACAAAGGCTTTATTTTCTTCTCATGAGAAGGAGGCACCCTAGTGTGCAGCTAGTGGGTGCCCAGAAAGGGGGCTCGCAGGCCTTGTTTTATACCCTAGTCCCTAACACGAATGGACCTTCCCCTTTTTCATCACTGCTTGGGGTTACAATCTACGTGCAAAAACTAGCTAATTGGAACGCAGTATTCCCACCCCTCTTTCTTGTATGGGCATAACTCAGGAGTGGACCTTATACTTCCTTATATGGACAGAACTCTGGAGAGGACCTAATTGAGACCAGGGCTCCTTGAACCATGTGACCTTGCTAACCTGAGGGGGAGGAGGGGATCTGAGACCTTTGTCCTACAAACAGGTCAGGGGAGTATGACTGACTTGTTATATCCACATTGAGAGGAGACAACTACCCATTTCTCACAATCCCTCCTCTTTATTTTTAACTATTTGGCTCCTCTCATTCTATTTATTGAATATCTCCTCTGCCTTTTGGTCTAAATCTGTGAATCCTATGCTATCTAGGCAGATTAGAGCATCAGATGACCCTTTTTGCCCCTCTGGGCTGTGTTTCTTTGTTGATTTAGACTCAGATTTGGAGAAATGCTCAGATGCCATGGTAAAGAGAGTGGCTAGCTGCACCAACCCACAAGTCCCAGCCCACTTAGGGGGTAAGGTTGATCTTCCACCACAATACCACCATAGGTCAGCTCAGGGGAGGATCAGGGATAAAAAATCTACCGAGTTGTTCTCGGTTACTTCCCATGTTTGGACACAACTCATATTACCCAAGACCAAAAAACCTCTTACCTATCTGGAGAGACAGGCAGGATGGTTTCCTGGGACTCCAACAAAAGTGGGTATGATCTTTTCTGCTGTCATTTTTATCACGGGGAAGAGTAGCTCCCAAATCCCTGCAACTCTCACTCTTTGCCAACCCATTCTGGTATAATTGAAGGAGACACCAGAACCCCTCCAGGCTAATCTGGATTTAGAGTATGGGCAGCTGGTCTTCCCAAAGCACTGACCCATTCCATCCGAGCATTTGAATCTCCAACCCCAGTCTCTGTCTCCATTGTCTGTCTCACATCCTTAACTTCACTGGCCTATTGGGTTTCCTAACTTCCCTTCTGGGCTTGGAGAGGTTATTTCTGGAGTCTTAAAAGGATAGGGGGATGTAGGATCCATGAGATTTTCCTACGGGATCAGTTCCTCCTTCAGATGCCCATATACAAAATCCTTTTTGTTCCTCCACTACTTGTTTGCCTGAGCAGCTCCCACTGCTCAAAATGTTACCTCCCTTCCCCTTTTTTTTGTACCAGGCTTGGTATATTGTACATTAAAGTTTTTTTAAACTTCACCCTTGGTCGATCAGGTTCCTTATTAACAGTCCACTGCTCATGTTTTGGCTCTGGTTTTTCTTCTGGAAAAGGTGTCCCTTTTACTTGAGAGTAGTGAGTCCAGTTTTGCTCCACAGTCCTCACTGCAATGTCAGTGAAAAGTAACACCAGGAAAGGCCCTTTCCAATCAGGTTCCAACTTGTTGTTCTTCCAGGCTCTTATCAAAACCCAGTCTCCAGGCTTAAATTGGTGAGCTGGAAACTCAAGGAGTCTGGGCCAGAAGTCCCTTCTGTCAGAGTAAAGAAACAGAGGCAGAGAGGCCAGAAATATCTGAGAAACATGCTTTTCATTTCTATTATTGGGAACTCTGTTTCCCTTCCCAAGTAAGGATCACATATACATTTAAGGCTTGGCATACCCAATTTTCATTAGACCCAAATTTAGGCAAAAGGACTGAACCTCCCTTGAGGGGAACCCCAGCCCATATTAGGCAACAATATGTTATCATTCTCTTCTTGCATTTTCCTCTATACTTCTCAAATGTATTCCAGATTTCTAATTTGTCTCCCAAAGGGCTGTCTTTGGGAATTTTAGGGAGGTGTACTTTCTTCCTTTTCTGTATCACTAGACATGGCATTCCTCATCTTTAATGAACCCTTTGAATTCTTGGGGACCAGCCCTGTCTGGCACACTACTTGGCATCTCTTGGCACCTGGTGCTTATGGACTCCAATCGCCTGGCACACTGGTTGGCATGTCAGGAATCTATGGACTTTAACCGCCTGGCACCCTGGTGGTTGGCACACCTGGCACCTACAGACTTTAACCACCTGGCACACTGGTTGGCATGCCAGGAACCTATGGACTTTAACTGCCTGGCACCCTGGTGGTTGGCACGCCTGGCACCTATGGACTCTAACCGCCTGGCACCTTGGCACACCTGGCACCTACGGACTTTAACCACCTGGTACCTTGGCACACCCAAAACCAAGAAAGAGAATCCAGGAACTCCAAGATCCTGCATCAGGAGTGAAAAGCTGTTCCAGTGAGAGATGCCAAGAATGCCCCATGCTGTTCAAAGCTTTATCTAACAAATTACTTAACATAACAAAACATTCTATAAGTCACCCTCCTCTACTTCTCTTGAAACAAACTTGAGATGTTAAAAACTTTCCCAAGCCACCTGCAAAGGAGTCCATAAATTGATCATTTTTTACCCTTCTAATTTAATATGACAATTAAAGAATCTAATACCATTGATACCAGTTGCCATGGCCAAATTCAACATCGTGTTTATCATGCCACCTGGGATGATCATAGGGGTTACCATAAAAGAACAGAAGTTGGCAAGCCTCATGGAATACAGTGTAGGGGAAACCAAGTCCTCTCTCCCCGTGGATAGTTGGCACCTTGTTTGCTCAGATCTGCTAACTCAGAAGAAAGGCAATTAATGTAAAAGAATGAATATCTAAAAGCTGCAGTGAAGGTTTTCAGTTAATCAATAAACTCAAACAGTATTTAACTCTTAGCAATGTCACAAAACCAATTTACAATAGCATGCAACAACTGCTAAATATTACCGTAATTTCCATCTGTCAACAGTTTACCAATTAAAACATGGAATCAGTTTTCTCAGGATTTTAAAGTAGAATTCTCAAACTTTTTTTTTTAACTTTTTCTTTTCTAAGAAAAGGCACTGAATTCACACTCCCCTTTCCCAAGCAAATGAATTGCCTGGGGCTAACCGATCTTTGTTAATCCTAGACTCTAGAAGGACCCAAAGGCCTCCCCCACCTTTCCCAAGCAAACCCTTTTGTTTTTCTAATGGGCCTAGTTTACTGGAGAAGTTCCCTGGGGCAAATTAAAAGAACCCCTTCCCCACAAAACCAAACCAAAGGACTGACACTCCCAAAGAGTTACTGAGTAACTCCAAGACCACCACCCTTCACTCCAATCTCCTCCACTCCCAGGGAAGACAAGATTAGGTGTGGCTGCTGTCCCTGTGGTGTGTGTGTGGGGGGGAGTGAAATGACCTGAGGGATCTGGAGCTGCCCCTCACCTAAATTCCCTCAGCCACCACCAGTGGGGGATGGCCCTCCCCCAACAAGATACTCCTACAGTCAGATGATGACCCCATCGGACTGAGCCATGCCTCTGCACCATGCTCTCTTCTCATGAGATGAAATTCAGGGACCTCTCTCCTGGCTTTCCCCCACAATAACACATTATACTAAACCCCAATAACATTTTGCTCTATCTTCACAATCCTGGGAAGCGAGCTTTCATTCATAAATTCACCCAATACCCCTGTAAAAGACCTATAGCAGTGACTCCCAACCATGAGCCTAACAAACCAGAGCACTGGCTTTTCCTTCCTCCCCATGGCAATCCCTGTTTTGATAAATTCTTACCCCCTTGGTGAGTCTGCTCCACCCTGCATTTGCGATGTCTCTGCTGAGTTCCTTGAACTCAGGAGTTGGGGGTGGCCCCCTCCAGGCTCCAACCATCGCTGGTGAAGGGCGCTGGGAGTGCTGGAACCCGGAGGGCCCCGCAGCTCCTTACATCTTGATGGAACCTCCAATTGTGAGTGAAAAATTCATCCTCTTCCCAATAATTCTCAGGAACTCAGCAGCAAGGTGACAAAGGCTTTATTTTCTTCTCATGAGAAGGAGGCACCCTAGTGTGCAGCTAGTGGGTGCCCAGAAAGGGGGCTCGCAGGCCTTGTTTTATACCCTAGTCCCTAACACGAATGGACCTTCCCCTTTTTCATCACTGCTTGGGGTTACAATCTACGTGCAAAAACTAGCTAATCAGAACGCAGTATTCCCACCCCTCTTCCTTGTATGGGCATAACTCAGGAGTGGACCTTATACTTCCTTATATGGACAGAACTCTGGAGAGGACCTAATTGAGACCAGGGCTCCTTGAACCATGTGACCTTGCTAACCTGAGGGGGAGGAGGGGATCTGAGACCTTTGTCCTACAAACAGGTCAGGGGAGTATGACTGACTTGTTATATCCACATTGAGAGGAGAAAACTACCCATTTCTCACAACTTATATTGAATTGCTTGAGTTCTTGGGGGGGGAGGGGTGGGGGGGGAGGAAGAGAACTTGGAACACAAAGTTTTAAAAAATTGATGTCAATTTGTTTTTACATGTAATTTGGAATAATAAAATTCTAAATAAGTTAAAAAAAGATTCATAGTGATAGAGGTTTTGGGCATTAGATTTATAAAACACCTCTGACTTTTTCATTTGGTGGCAAATGTGCCTTGGGTGAGGGCAGAGGGTACATGTGGTGAGTTAGTTATCAGTCCTGCATGAGTTGGCCAGCTCCTGGTGGAACTTCATGTCTTGCTACTCCATGGTAGAATGAGACAGGCCTGGACTTGGATGCCTTCAGAAGAGACTGGCACATAGCCTTCACTGTGGCCTTTGTATTTGCTCTTAGTTACTCCAGTGAGGCAAGTTCCCATTAATATGAGCTGTATGTCTGTCTGCCTTGAACTTGGAAATGGTTCTTTGGGAAAATGACATGATCATTCAAGGTGGTATGGGTCTGAGGTACCTCAGAAGTTTTCTGAGTTAATTTAGAAAACTTTCTCCTTAAGAAGCTAAACTAAAGGAAAGACACACCTAAGAAGCAAGGGAGATAAGCCTGCCTGCCCTGGACTGAGATATCTCCAGAAGTCAGGACCACCACCCCTCATTCAAGCCTCTCCCACCTGACCTGGAGATAATCTCTTTTGGTGTGGCTGCTGCCTGAGAAGCACCAGAGGTCAGAGAGAACTCCAGAAGTCAGGACCACCTCCCCTCATTCCAGCTTCCCCCACCCCACTCCCAAAGAGAACTTTCCCTTGTCAGGTTTCACCCTATCGATTCTCTATAAAAGCTTTTGTCTTCCTTCCAGTTGAGGAGAAAGATGTCTCTAAGTCCTCTCCTCCCCTGTTGGAGAATTCTTTGACTCTTCTTTGTTGTTGTAGTGTAGGTGAATGCCATATTTGGGCTTTGTGTCCTGAACTCTTTATCTACCATCTTCTGGCGCTGTTTCCTCTTTTCTTCATGTGTGACAATATCTCTTCTGTTTTTTCTCCTTCATTGATCCCCACCAGAAGGCTCTCCATCTTGTTTTTTCCCCTTCTCTTTCTGGATTTCCTCTAATGAGGTTTTTTTTGTTTGTTTGTTTTTTTTAAATATGCAGTGCAGCTTTCATGGGAGTCAGGGAGGAGAAATTAACTCTTGTCTTCCATTTGTAAAATAATCAGTTAACATAAAATAAAGGGATTTGAATAAATGGTCAATAAGGTTCCTTCCAATTCTAAAGTAAAGATCTTATGATCTCCCCATCCTTCAGACCATGACTTTGAAAGACAATGTAATGCAATGTAAAGAGTCTTGGACCGGTAGTTAGAAAAACTAGTCTAATCCTGGCTCTGTCATTAACTTGAGGTGTGACTCTGGGCAAGTCACTTCTCCTTTCTGACCTTTGGAATTCTTACCTATAAAATGATGATGACAATGTTTGTGCTACATAGTGGGTTGCAGTTAGCACTGAACGGCATAAACTACTGCAAGAACTGTGGAATCTAGATGCAGATCAAACCATACTATTTCTATTTTTTGTGGTTGTTGTTTTTTGAGGTTTTTCCTTTTTGCTCTGATTCTTCTCTCATAACATGAGTAATGGAGAAATATGTTTAATGTGATTGTACATATATAACCTATATCAGATTACTTGCTGTCTTGGGGATGGGGGAGTGTGGGGAGGGAGAAAAATTTGAAACTAGAAATCTTATAAAAACAAATGTTGAAAACTATCTCTAAATGTAACTGGAAAATAATAAAATATTTATATGGGGAAAAAAATAAAGAGGACCAGCACCACCTATTTCCCCTCTGGTGACAAAGGCAAGTCAGGAATGTGTCAGCTGTTCTGATGTGGGCTGAGAAGGAGCTCCTGGGGGGGCTCAGAGAATCCAGTGAAGCCCTTCTTTGTTCTTGTAGTGTAGGTGCATGCCGTATTTGGGTTTTGTGTCCTGAACTCTTTATCTATCATCTTCTGGCCCTGTTTCCTCTTTTCTTCTTGTGTGACAACATCTCTTCTGTTTTTTCTCCTTCATTGATCCCCACCAGAAGGCTCTCCATCATGTTTTCTCCCTTCTGTTCCTGGATTTCCTCTGAGTGTTTTTTTTTGTTTGTTTATTTTGTTTTTTAATATGCAATGCAGCTTTCATGGGAGTCAGGGAGGAGAAATCAGCCCTTTCCTGTAATCACAGTGTCCTTATTGATAGGGTGGCACAATGGAAAGATGAATGAATATGGAGACAGACCATCAGAGTTTGAATCTCTTCTACATGTACTAGCTATGTGATATTGGGCAAATCACTGAACCTCTCTGGTCTTCCATTTGTAAAATGACCAGTTAACATAAAATGAAGGGATTTGAATAAATGGTCAACAAGGTTCCTTCCAATTCCAAACTACTAGTATCTTGTGATCTCCCCATCCTTCAGCCATGGCTTTGAAAGAAAATGCAATTCAATGGAAAGTGTTTTGGACTTGAAATGAGAAGAGCTGTATTACAGTCTTGGCTCTGTCAGTAACTAGAGGTGTGACTCTGGGCAAGTCACTTCTCCTTTCTGACCTTTGGAATTCTTACCTTTAAAATGATGATGGGAATATTTATGCTACATAGTGGGTCTTAGTAAGCACTGAATGGTACAAACTACTGGAGATGTCTTGTGAATTGTAAAGCCCTATACAGGTGTAAGGAATTAGAGTGCTGCTAGCTCCTGTTCCTAGTTCCCTCCTCCAGATCTTGGCCATTCTTTTGTTTCTTCTTTGAATCAGAGCTATGCTTTGATCATTATATGGAGTTTCTGGGGAGTAGCTCTTTTTACTAATGTAAGGAAGTACTCTCTGCATGTTATAATCTTGGAGAGTTGCCCTGGGGGACTGAGAGGTGTTTTGTCACACAGGAAATAGGGGTCAGGGATGGGGCTTGAACCCACACAGATAAAAGGAGGTATGGGGCAGAGTTGAACACACGAAGGGAATAGAGGGTCAGGGGCTGGATCTGAACTGATCCAGATACCAGTCTTTTATCCATAATGCCATACTTTTTCCAACATATTTTTTAGCAGAAATCACATAAACAGCAGCAATCATGCTCCTAAGTTTATTAAAGAATCAGGCAGGTCAGCCAAGGTGCTGCCCCATGGGGACCCCAGCTTATTGTGCTTCCTCAGCACTTCCCATATTTTTTGATCTGGATCTTAATTCCTTTTTCCCTGTAGAAGAAATGAAAAGATAGAGCACTGTGAGTCACAGTATGACAGAAATCTAGACCTTGAAGTGGGAAAGAAAACTTCCCAGAAAGTCATCATCAGAACAAGGACAAGATAGAACATTAATGTAGGAAGGAGCCTTAAAACACAGAATGTAAAAGTTGAAAGGAACGCTAGAGCAAAGAGCATCAGAATGTCAGCTATTTCGTGGATGACCAGATTCTTTTTTGTCAGAAACTTCTTGTTTTGAACCCAAATCTGCCTCTTCACAATTTCTGCTCATTGCTTCTTGTTTTTGCCTTTTGGGGCTAAGAAGAACAAAGTGCAGTCTCTGGATCTTGACAATCCCGCCCATCTTGAAAGGCAGTGTTTAATATCCCCTCCTGTCTACTTTTCTCCTCACCCCCTTGCCTTTTTTGTTCTCTGGATTTAACATATCCAGAGCTTTCAAACAGCAACTTTATTGGATAATCTTTTATGTCTGGATAAGATCACATGAAGTTAGCAAGCACAAGGAAACCTGGGATCTAGAAAGCCTGAGTTCAAATCCAATGAGATATTCACTAGCTATGTGACCCTCTACAAGTCATTTAATCTCTGTTTGCCTCAGTTCCCTCTTCTTCAAATGAATGATAATAGCACCTCTGAGAAAGATGGACCAACAACAACAATTGGAGTAGTTTGCCATTTCCTGCTCCAGCTCATTTTACAGATGAGAAAACTGACACACAGTTAGCAAGTGTCTGAGGGCAGATTTGGTAGCCCTTAGGAAAGAGCAGTGAATAGCAAATTGTGGATCTGATTTGCATTATAGCTCTTTTGCTAATGACCTGTATGACCTTGTGCAAGGAAATTATTTTCCCTGGTTAATTCAGTCTCCTCTTCTTTGCAATACAGTAGTTGGCCTGCATAGTCTATAAGGTCCCTTCCAGATCAGGTGTTCTATACTTTGAGGAGTGTTTCAGATTTGATTTAATTCAATTTAGGGAGCATTGATTTAACCCCTGCTGTGTGCTAGTTACTAGGGATTAAAACAACAACAAAAAAAAATAGAACAATCTTTGTCCTTAAGAAGCTCAATCTATTTGAGTAATCACCAAGTAACTGGTTGGGGCAAAGGGGAGAATGACTCAAAAACTGGGAGGATTGAGAAAAATCACCTACTACTTGCAGGAGGTGATAACTGAAAAAGAGCCTTGATGGAACTGGGCAGTCCAAGAGGCAGAAGTGTAGAGAGATGGCATTCAAGTAAAGGGTATGTCCTGTGCAAAGTCACAAAGGGAACAGCAAATAAGTCAGTTGGGCTGAGATTCAGAGTGCATGAAGGAGATTAACTAACAATGAATTTAGGAGTACATGCCATGCTATTTAGCCCTCCTGTTTCCTTTATTATTTTAAGTGTATATGTCTTATGTCTCCAGCTAGAGTGTTGAGAGCCCTCGAGGAAAAGGAATATAGCAAAGATTGGCCAGTGAATATGGTTGGTAAAGGAGAATCAGAGTTGAGGTGCATGGGCTTTGACTTGGACCCTTGGACCCTTAACTTGTGCAGAAGCATCCCCTCTGGTTAGCACACCTTGAGCTGAAGCTGAGAGGAATATAGAGCACAAACTTTGACTCTGTATAGTAGTTTGAGTAAGGGAAGTTAAAGACCATCTGGTCGAAATCCTCCATCTGACAGAAAAAGAAACCTAGGGTTATAGAAGGGATGTGACCTGGCCTAGTTCATGGAGCAAGATCATAGCTGAGTTAGGCCTAGATTTCCATTTTCCATCTCCAAGACCAGGATTGCTCCCCATCCCCCTACATGTTGTTAAATGTACTCAAAGGAATTCTTTATGAAAAACTCCTCACTGTTCACTGTCTTCTCTTCTTTGACAAAATGATTGTGGTGACCCAATTTCCATTTTATCCACCCTTCTTTTACTGTCCCTTTGACCCAGCTGACTGTGTGGAACTTGTCCCCCTCTATACAGATGTAAGTACTTAGAGGCATCATCATATAGTAGAAAGAGCACAAAGAGCACAGCATTAGGTACTAGTAGAGCTAGATTTGAATCCCATTTCTCTAAGTTATGACCTGGGAGGCCTTGGGCAATTCAGTACCCTATTCCTCATGATCTATGTCCAAGGATGGTTTTGGTCTAGATAAGAGGGTTTTTTTTAAACTGTGTGTGTGTGTGTGTGTGTGTGTGTGTGTGTGTGTGTGAGAGAGAGAGAGAGAGAGAGAGAGAGAGAGAGAGAGAGAGAGAGAGAGCGCGAGTGAGAGTGCAAGTGCGAGAGAGAGCAGAGACACAGAGAGACTGAAACATAGAGACAGAGAGAGACAGGGTGAGACAGAGTCAGACGTAGGCAGTAGGCAGAAATGAACCTGTTTCTCATTTTGGCAAAGTTTATAGACCCCTTTTCATTTTGTTTCCACTTCTATAATTGGAGGAAATGAGTAATTTCAATTTATGTTTAGTTTTAATAAAGATATAATTTTTTCTCATCCAAGTTTATGGCCCTCATGAAGTTTTTCTACTGATCTATCAGCAGGGAGGCAAACCTGGTGACCAATGGTTAAGAACTTCTTATGAACAATATAACCAATATGACTTCTTTGAAGGCAGAGACTTTTAATTTTCATCTTTGTATTGCTCATTGCCTTAGATAATGTCTAAGTTCCCTTCCAATCCCAAGTTCAAGGAAACAAATGCATCGAAGTTGAAAATGTTATCCCTAAAGAAAGTCATGATAGTACTTACTCCATTTCAAGACACAGCATACATTCATTGCCATAAGTCACTCCATCAGTGCCACAGACAGGAGCACTGTTTCTGGGGCATTTAACTATGTACTTATCACAGTTAGCCTAGAAGAATAATAAAACAGATTAATTCTCCTGATATATCATAGAAACCCAGATACCCAGAGCTTTGGAGCTGGGAGGGATCTGTACCAACCATTGAGCCAGTCAGTGAATAAACATTCATTAAGCACCTCTTATGTGCCAGGCAGTATGCTCAGAACTGAGGATACAAAGAAAGGTAAAAGACAGTCCCTGCCATCAAGGGATGGGGAGACAAGCCTGCTTGTGGATAGCAAGATGCCATCAACAGGCCAATGGGGGAGGTAACATAGAGAGTTAGGGGGCATAGTGGTTAGAGTGCCAGGTTTGGAGTCAGGAAGACTTGAGTTCAAATCCAGCCTCAGAGACTTACTAGTTGTGTAATCATGGTCAAGTCATTTAAACTTGTCTGCCTCAGTTTCTTCCTCTGTAAAGTGAGGTGGAGAAGGAGATGGCAAAGTGGTCCAGTATCTTTTCCAAGAAAACCCCAAAAGGGGTCCCAAAGAGTTGGAAATGACTGAAAATGACTCCACAACAACAAATCAGATCAAAACTCCATATAGAATAAAATGGAAATAAGCAAGAAAGGGAAGATATGAGAATAACGGGGTATGGGGAGAGGCTTCCTGTAGAAGATGGGGTTGAAGCTGGGAGCACTATTTAATGGGGATTCTCCTCTACAAGGTATCTGACAAAAATTGATCCAGCCTTGGCTTGAACACCTCTGCTGTGCTTATGGATACCCTTAGGAAAGGTCATCTGTGCATCCAAGGCTACCATGGAGAATCTGGTGTGGAGCTTCTCTGACAGTAGATGACCACATGGTTAGGTCACTAGAGTTCCTTGCCTATGGGATGTTTGCAGTTCAGCCACACTTCCAAACTGGTCTGCCTGGTGTTCCCCAGGATCTTCATTCTCTCTCCAGAACCTCCTTATCTTTGCAAAGGCTGCTCCTAGGGCCTGAAGTGCCCTCCTTTCTCACCCTGTTTTGTCATCCCCACCTCCCTTCCATGCTTAACTGAAGTAGGGTCTTCCACATGAGACTTTCATTGACTTCTCATTATTTGTGCCCCTCTTCCTGAAAGTGTTTTGTATTCACTTTGAATGTATTCTGGAGTTACACTTATCTGTGTAAGGTCCAATATGACTTCTTTGAAGGCACTGACTTTGTCTTTTCATCTTTGTATTGCCCATGGCCTAGCACAGTGCCTGACATTTTTTGAGGGGTTGGGGTGGGATGGACTTATAATTTCATTGGTACATGGAACTCATTACTTACAGCTGATGCAGAGACACCCCCCCCCCGCCCCCCGCCCCTGCCCAGTCCTCTGGGTCTCATAGTCTTGGGGCTTCATCCCTCTCTGACAATCTTTCTTGTCTATTTTTGTTTGTTTAATTTTTTAAATTAACAAACTGATTTTCACAATCATAAAAGACACTGAAATAATCATTGATAAAATAAAGAAAATAATCACTAAAGTTTGATTCATTACACAGACTTACAACAGAAGAGCCAGGAGAGATCTTTGGACAAATATTGTAGAAGACTTAGATCTGCAGGAGACTTCAGAACAAAGAACACAGAATGCTAGTGCTAGAAGCCTTCTTAGAATCTAAATCAGAGAATGTCAAAGCTGGAATAGACCTCAGAACCCAGAACCCAGAATGTCAGAACACAGAGCACAGTGGATCAGAGCTGGGACAGGAGCCTAGGACATAGAACATGGAATGTCAGAGCACAGATATGAAATGTCAGAGCTGGAAGGGACCTGAGAACACTGAACTCAGAATGTCAGAACATAGAACACAACAGCTAGAGCTGGAAGTGAGCCCAGAACATAGGACATGAATGTCAGAGCATGGAACATGAAATGTCAAAGCTGGAAGGGACATCAGAACATGGAACACAGAGAATGTCAGAGAGCATGTTGTACCATCTCTTCATTTAATTGTAAAGGAAGCAGATGCCCAGAAAGAGGTGACTTGCCCAAGATTCAGTAACTTTTGGTCTCAGGTAAAAGAATGGCACCATTTTGGTGCTGAATGCCTTTAGGGGCTGAATGCTGACTGGACTGTGTGCATCTATGCTCCCTTCACCCTGGCATGGGAGGGGTGTTAAAATGATAAAGCAGAAGCTGTTCTTACATCTTGGGCTTGGTCTTCAGCTCGTGCAGCATCTAGGAAACAAAGTTTGAAAAGGTTAGTTTTGCCTTTTGTGTAAAAGAGATGCTTTGGGGCTGGGGGAGGGAGAATAAGGGAGCCAGAAGAGTCCAGATTACATCCCCAGCCTCTCCACCTTTATCTCTGCAGTCTGCTTGATGCCATCACCCTGGTCTTCCCACAATGCCCTGCCCCCAGAATTAGACAAAACTCCAGCCAATTGAACAAAGACAGAGGTGTTTTTCAATCCATTGTTTCACTTACAAATCCTTGTCTCTGGGAATCAAGACAACTGTGGTTTGGTCCTAACTGCTACTCGATCACTCTGTCACCTTGGACCAGTCTCTTCCACCACTGCATTTCACTTTCAGTTGAACTAGATCATCTAAGGGTTCCCTTCCAGTTCTGACATTTGATGTTTGGTGTTCAAAGGTCACTTTCAGCTCTAATAGTCTCTGTTCTACACCTTATGTTCTGTGTTCCATAGTCTACATCCTATGTTCTGGATTCTGCCTTTTTAAAATTTAATGAAGGTTTGGGGCAGCTAGGTAGCACAGTGGATAAAGCACCGGCCCTAGATTCAGGAGTGCCTGAGTTCAAATCCGACCTCAGACACTTACTAGCTGTGTGACCTTGGGCAAGTCACTTAACCCCCATTGCCCCGCAAAAAAAAAAAAAAAAAATTAATGAAGGTTTATTGAGAGTCTATAATGTTATAGAATCTAGAATGGGATACAAAGACAAGTAAGACAAGAGACCTCCCCAGGAGAAAAGATACAAATACAAATAATAAAATGAAATGAAAAATCCATTAACTAATGTGGGAAAGGGCAAGACTTCAAGAAGTACTGTGGTTTTGGAACTGGTCTTGTGACAGGTAGAATTGGACAGCAAAAGAAACTGAGCAGTCACAGAAATGAGAGCATTCCTGGTGCACCTGAATAATCACTGTTCTCTCAAAGGTTGCTAAATATCTCCAACCTGCTAAATTCAGGGACCTTTTCTCAGTCCTCATCCATCTTGATCTCTTTCTGAAACTTTTAACATTGTTTAGTGTTCCAATATCCTAGGCATTCTCTCCTTTCTGGGTTTCTATGGCATGGCTCCTTCTGGGTTTCCCTCCTTTCTGTTTGATAGCTCCATCACAATCTGCTTTGTTGCCTCTTCATCTGTATCCTGAAACCTTTACAGAGACATTCCCCAGAGCTTTGTCATAGGCTCTCTTCTCTTCTCTCTCAACATTCTCTGTCTTAGTGATTTGATCAATTCCACTGTAATCTTTTTGCAGATGACTCATAGTGCTACAAAGTACTCCTCATGTCTTTCATGTGAGTTCTATTCCTGCATCATGTACTGTGCCCTGGTCACCCTATCCTGGATGTCCCACATGCATTCTCAGTCTTAACTTGTCCAAAACACTGTCCCCAAAATGTACCTTCCTTCCAACTGTGCCTATTCATATCAAAGACACCACCATGCCTTGAGGCAGTTGGATTTACAACCTGAGAGCCATCCTAGACTTGCTTTTTTTAAACCATTAGTTTGAACTGTATAATGATACAGTCTGCTTTCTTTGTCTAATCATGAATATTCATAAGTAAGCCAGTTATTATACACTTAGTGAATAACTGGAACAAGTGTATCCCACGCAAAAATGTCACGTGACATCAACTACTGTTCCTTTTTTGGGGTCACTTTCAGTTTTACTGATACAATGACCATTTAATCTGAATGTGCAGTCAACATGTCACATATGTAGAATCTTTCCCCCTTTTCTCCACTTAAAAAAATGATTAGAAATCTAATTTTTCTTCTTTGCATCCCATCATTGGGAAAAATGAATAAAAACTGTACTAATTATGCATATTCAAACAAAATAAACTCCCCCAACGAATGTACATAGGAATATATATATCTTATTACCTACCCTAAATCCATCAACTCTCTTTAATGGATAACATGTTTCATCATCTGAAAGCTCATGCATGAACCTCTGTTATTCTCCAAGTGTATTTTGAAGGGAGTCCAATAAATAATTCTTGGAGGTTGTTTTCCGTCCCCTTTTCTATGTGAATTGTGAAATGAGATACATCTTATTCATACTCCCTGTGTGCTCTCTTTCTTGTTCTCCTCCCCTTAGATTTGAGAACAGGAAAGATTACTGCATTTTGAGCTGAAAGAACTGGCTTTCAATCTTGACTCTGCCAGTCACTCTTTTGTGGAGATTGGAAGAGTTAGTTCATCTCTCTGACACTTACTTTCCTATTTTGTACAATAATAGTAATGATACTTATGCTACCTGACTTGCAGAACTGTTGTAAATAAAATACTTTGAAAATAAAAACATTCCTTCCTGGCTCATAGGCATAGAGCTTGAAAGGACCTTGGAATCATCTAGTCTAACCCACTGATTTTGTAAATGAAGAAACTGAAACCCAAGGATACTTGGGTAATAAATGGAAGATTTGAAAGCTGAATTATTATTCTTAGCTGTCTTCACTAAAACTCTCTTCTGTTTACTCCTTGAGGCATGAACTAATAATTGAAGTGGGTAAAGGATGTGTTATGAGAGCACAAGCTTTGGCAGGTCCTTTCAAGCTAGTCTTGCTGCCTGTGTAATATTGGAAGGGGTGTTTGTGATCTGAGCAATCAGCCTGGCTACTTGTAGAAATGCTTCTCACTGGAAGGATGGTTCCTAGGGGATCCATGTTTTGGCTATAGTAACTCATGAAGAAGGAGAATTTGCATGAAAGCAATCCAAGATCTCTAGAAATCTTAAAGGAATGATCACCTGAGCTCTGCTGACAGGTGTTTCCCTTTGTAGGAGCATCACCTTTCCATTTGGCTCATTGTGTTTCTTGGGGGTATGAAAGGGAGTCCCAGAAAAGGTAGCTCAGCTGTCAGAAAAGTCACCCAACTTCCCCATCCAAAGCTCTTGTCATTCCCTGGCTACCAGAAGTAGGATTTAAATGATATAAATGCAGAATACTTGGTGGACGACGACCTAGGCTTCTTCAGTCATGGCTCTGCCCTCAGTTGTATGATCTGGGCCTAGTTACTGCTCTGTTCTAGACTTGAGCCTGTCCATTTGCACAGTTCATGCAAATATTGTACAATGGGAAAAAGAACTATCTCACAGGCTTGTTCATTCATTCAATCAATCAATCTGTCTTTATCAAGTGGCTGTTATATGTTAGGAACTATTTTAGGCACTGCAGCTACACAGACAAGTTGTCTCTGCCCTCAAAGACCTGATGTTCAAATGGGGGATGCAGTTTATACATGTAGATGTATATAAAGTAGCCACAAAGCAGAGGCAATGTAGCCTTGCATGGGAAGGCCCCAGTTACTGGGAGATCACAAAGGACTTCAAACAGAAGGTGACTGAGGCTTGAAGGAAAATGGGGGATCCAAGAGGCAGAGGTGAGGGAGAGCATTCCAGGCATAGTGAACAGCAGGAATAAGGAACAGAAACGGGAGATACACTCTCTGGTGTGAGAAGAAACAGAGTCCAGTATTGCTGGATTGTAGAGAATGTGGAGGACAGTGATGTGGAGACTGGAGAATCAAGGGGGAGTCAACTTGTGAGGAGCTTTAAATGGCAGGTAGAGCAGTTTTATGTTTGATCCTAGAGGTAAGAGGAAAGCACTGGAGGTTTCCAAACTACTGAGTAGAGGAGTGACATGGTTTGACCTGTACTTTAGGGAAATCATTTCTGCTTCTGGGTGGGGGACAGATTGGGTAGATGAGAGACTGGAAACCAACAGGAGGACAAATATTGCAATAGTCATGGTTGAAAAGGGAAAAGGATCTAAATGAGGGTGCTGCTTGTGTAAGTGGAGAGCAGAGATGTCATGGAAGAAGAAATGTCAGAATTTGGTATGATATATGAGGTTAGTGAGACTGAGAAAATGAATTTTACACCAAGGTTGTGAATTTAAATTACTGGATGGTGATGTTTTTGAAAACAATAGGGATACTTGGGAGATGTGTTTTGAGGAAAAGATCCTTTTTGGGGGGTATCCGGAATTTGATGTCTCTTGGATATCCCTTTTGCAAAATCAATAGGTAGTTGGTGATACATAAGTGAGGTCCTAGAGAAAGGCAAGACCAAATACAGAGTTCTGCTAGTCATCTGCTAAGAGTTGATAATTGAACCTAGATGGATTGAAGAGGTGATCACATGAGAAAGAACAGTGAGAAAAGAGAAGAAAGCCATCCCAGGGTCTTGGGGATTAGCCCAGAGTTGGCAGTATGACACTGATGGTGATCTAGTAAAGGAGACTGAGGAGCAGTCAGATGGGTAGGGAGAGAAGCTATAGAGAACACTGTCATGAAAACCAAGAGAGAAATGGGTGGTTAACACTTTTATATGCTGCACATTGAAAGGATGAGGACTGAAGGAAAGCTATTAGATATGGGAAGTAAGACATCATAGGTAACTTTAGAGAAGACAGTTTCATTTGAATGATTAGGCCAGAATCAGATTATTGAGGGTTTAGCAGAGTGTGAGAGCAGAGAACTTGGAGGTACCCACTGGAGGTGGCTTGTCTCAAGGAGTTTGGCTGAGAAAGAGAAGAAAAAAGAGGTTGAAAATAAGTGGTAATGATGTAGAGAGGGTTTTTCTTATATGGATAGAGGGAGGCTCAGGTAGCTTTGTAGGCAGAGAATGACAGAATTTGAGAATTGTATGGGGACCTCATCTAGTCCAAGCCTTCCAAGAGGGAATGCCTATACCAATATACATGACAAATGGTCATCCAGCCACTGCTTGAAGACCTCCAAGGAGGGAAACTCACCACATCTGGAGAACAGGTCATTCACTACTGGACAGCTCTCAATGTTAGGAAAGCTTTCCTTTCATCAAGCCTGAATTTCCCCTATTTCATTTCCAACCATTGCTCCAGGTTGTGCCACAAGGGTTGGAAGGAGATATAGATCAAATAGCCAAGACCAAGCCTATTTTGCAGGGCAGCCATTATGAGAAAGTAACTTTCAATTATACAATTTCCTAGAATCAGAGCATTCTTGAATTCTCAAATAAGGGAATCTTAGAATTCTAAAATCACTGGATCTTAGCATTACCATTCTAAGAAATGGCATTGTTGAATATAAGAATACTAAAACTGGGTCTCTGATCAATCCTAGAATTGTGGGAAAAGACCTGGAAGTCAATCCATATGAGGATCATCTAAAGAAACTGACAATATTTATCTTGGAGAAGAAAAGACATTTTAGCAAGACCAAAATACTTGGAAGAGACCTCATGTGCCATGTGATTTAATAAGCAACTCACCAGGAATAGCCCCCAGAAAATACTTAACAAATAGTCTTCTGGATTTATTTGAACATTGATCACCTTCAGTGGTGTGTGGTTTGTGTGCGTGCGTGTGTGTGTGTGTGTGTGTGTGTGTGTATGTGTATGTGTATGTGTGTGTGTGTGTGTGTGTGTTAGATGGGGATGGGGTGGGGAGAAGTTTTCCAATTATCAGGGAATGAGTCCAGGCAGGATATCAGTAGATAAAAAGATATACTTTGGGGGCAGCTAGGTGGTACAGTGGATAGAGCACTGGCCCTGTAGTTGTACCTGAGTTCAAATCTGGCCTCAGACACTTAACACTTACTAGCTGTGTGACCCTGGGCAAGTCACTTAACCCCAATTGCCTCACTAAAAAACCCAAAAAACCCCAAAGATATACTTTGAGCAGAGCCCATTTCATTGTTAGATCACTAAGTTTTAGGGAATTTTCCCCAATAACAAGTATTTGCCTCTTTGTAAATTCTACCCATTGCTCCTAATTCTACCCTCTTGGCCCAAGCAGGAGAAGTCTAAACCTTACAAATGACCTTTCAAATACTACAAGACAGTTATCCTATCCTTCCTAAGTTTTCTTCTCTTCTCCAGGCTAAACACCTCCAGTTCAGCTCAAGAATCTTCATATGCCACAATACAAAGACACTCCAGTCTCTTGGTCTATCTTCCTTGGAATTTCCCAGTTTATCAGTGTTCTTTCTTAAATATAGCCTCTGGTACAGAATGCAGTACTGTCTATGTTATTTGACCAGGACAGTATTCAGTGGAATTCTAACCTCCCTAGATTGAACACATTCTTCTGTGAATGAAGCCTGAGGAAGCATTAACTTGTTTGGGGCTACTCCAGCAGACAGTTAATCCATAATGAGCTAGGCCACTAACACCCTTACATATTTTAAAGATGAACTGTAGTAATATAGTCACACTCTCATCTTGTACTTGTGATGTTGATTTTTTTGAACTCAAGCATAAGATTTTATATTGTAACGATTGGAATGACGCCACCTGCTGGAGACTTACTGTAGAAGAGTTTCACCCATGAAGCGAAGGTCTTTGAGGGCAAGACCAGGAGTCTTTTCTTTGGTGGGAGGAAGTGACGCGGGTGAGTGGGAGGAGGAAGGAAGAGACTGGCGCTCAGTCTCGCGCTCTTTTCCTTTGGACTCTGATGGAGAGCGGAGCTAGAAATGTGCTCTCCCTTTAATAGATAGGAATCTAGGCCTTTCTCTCTTTACCAAATTTTTATTCTCCTTAATAAATGCTTAAAAGTCTAACTCTTGCTAAAGCTTGTAATTGATTGGCGACCACTCATTAGATATTTTAGACAGTTTAGCTAGAATTTTAACCCTTAACAATATCCTATTATATTTGACCTCATGTTGTAGCCTGTCAACATTTTATGACTCCTATAACCCAGTGTGTGCTTGTTCTCCCTCTCAAATTTTTGTCATCTAAAAGCATGTCATCTTTCTGTTTATCAGAGTCATTAATAAAATTATCACCCAGCAAAAGGTAAAGCCATAGTTCCCTGAAGCCCTCCACTAGAAACCTCTTTCCAGGTAAGTTGATATTCAGCCAGGAATGATTGGAGTGGCATGATGCAGTGGGAAGTATGACGGATTTGGAGTAAAGGGGCCTAGCTTTTCACACTGTGGCTCTGCTTTTTGCTACTTTTGGATTGGGGGGGGGCAGGTCATTTAGACTCTAGCCCTAAGCCCTTCCCTTTTCCTCATCTATAAAATGAAGGCATTGGATGAATGACCTCCAAGGTCCCTTCCATATCTAAATCTATGATCCTGTGCCTTTTCTTTGACTCTATCCATTAAAATGGCTCTGAAGCTCTGAACCTCCTCATACTCTTGTGTGGCTTGTGACTCCCTGCCTTGTCTACAAGAATGGCATGAGATCCTTTGTCAAATATTTGCCTATAATCTAAGGTGGTCTGTATTTGCAGTACTCTCTTGACCTCTCCAGGTAAATTGCCCCACTGAAAAAGGCAATTCAGTTTATTAGGTATGACCTGTTCTTGAATGAAGCTCTGCTAGTTCTTTGTGATCTTATGTTGCCACATCAGTGAGGGATTAGACTAGTTTGATTTGGCCTCAGGGAACAGAATGGGAGAGGGGGAGAGGTATAGGTAACTGTTTGGGCTGAATCTAAGAGCTTTCTAATATGGGAAACTGTCCAAAAATGGAATGGATAACATCGGGAAACAATGAGCTTCTTGTCATTGGCATGTTTCAAGCAGAGGTTGGGTGATTCCCTCCTGGGATATCTGTAGAAGAGATTCTTGGCCCAGGAGGGAGGGTGGACTCAATGTCTGAGCTCTGACTCAGTGTATTCTCTCAACCCAGACAGATCCTTACCTGCTCTGAAACTCCCAGTGCCAGAGAGTGGCCTTACATTCTAACAGTCAAGAAGATGTAGATTCAAATCCTACCTCAGACACATAGTACCTGGGTAAGGCACATAACCTCCTTGTGCCTAATTTCCTCTTCTATAAAAATGCAGAGGGTAGGATCCCCTTATGATCCTATGGTCCTATATCATTCTATGGATGTTAGAATTTTGTTAGAAGCCAACAACTGAGATGACACTTTAGCATGTATAAAAGCCCTTACTCCCACAGTCTCATGAGATAAACAGACAGATCATTATTATTCCCAAGTTACAGATCAGAAAACTGAGGCTCAGAGAGATGAATCAACTTGCTCATTGTCACATAACTCAAAATAAGAGCCAAGATTCTAAGGCAAGTATCCTGGCCATTAGCTTAGGGATCTTTCCTCTACCTCTCAGCTTATTGAATCTATAATCAGATAACACAAGTAACAACATACTATGGAAGCAAGGGTATTGGTTTGGGAATCAGGGGATCTGGGCCCACATCCTGACCCAGTCAACAGTTGTTTGACTCTGAATGATTCCCTTAAGTCCACTTCCCCCTGTGTAAAAGAAATGCAACAATTGCTAAAACACTTACCGTCTAGGGTGGTTAGGGTGACATGAAAGCATGAAAATAAGAATAATAATAAGAAGAAATAATAGCTATAATTTATGTAGCACTTTAAGGCTTTCAAAGCTTTTTACATGTTCATCTCATACCTTCATGATGTCCCTGTGAGTTAGGTACTATTATTTTCCTCATATTATAGATGAGGAGCCTGGTTGAAAGACATGAAGTGACTTGCAGGAGGTCACAGAGCTAGTGAATTTCTGAGGTAGGTTTTGAACTCAGGTCTTCCTGAATCCAAGAGTGCCACCTGGTTGTCTCTTTCTCTCTCTGTGTCTGTCTGTTTGCCTCTGGCTTTTCTCTGCCTCTTTCTCTCTGTATCTGTGTCATTTTCTTTTTGCATAAATGTAAGTCAACATTCTCATGCAACCTCCCATCTAGTGGAGGAATCCTGTCTATGATATACCTATCACTTCCCTTCCTCTATCACTGCTGCAGTCTGTATTGTGGGTCGTATAAACAGGAGACCTGAGTTCAAAGGTGGGGTCTCCAGCCTACTAGTTGTGTGGCCAGGTGCCCTGTCTGGTGTCTGTTTTCTCCGCTGTGAAGCAGGACTAACACTACTGCTGTTCCCTCCCATACAGCAGGGTTGTGGAGAAAGCTTCTAGCCTCAGCAGCTCTCTTTATGCAGCTGTTTTACCAGCATCAAGTCCCTGTACATGATCCTTGACAAACTCCTAGTAAGTACAGCTAAAGTCTAATTGGGCTCTGGCTGAATGGCTGAGGGCTACTTGGCCCAGTGTGAGGTCAGTGTGCCCAAGGAGAAACTTACCCAGGAAGTAGCACAGAGCCAGGGAGAGCAGCAGGACCATGCTAAGAGTCCTCATGATCAGCCTTCTTTACCTCTAGCTGAAGCTGAAGCTGAAGCTGAAGGATTTCAAGAGAGGGAATGTGTCCTGAGCCTGGGAGGCTGCCTTATTTAGGGGCCACTGGCTCCACCTGCTGAATTGCATCATGTCTTACACACCATCCCACCTGGCCTAGAGATGGACCTTATCTTGGGCCAGTCAATTTCCACCTGCCCTGCCCCCACCTAGCCCCTACCTTCTGTTCTATGTGTGTGTTCCTAGGGCTGTGGCAACTTCACTCCTTCTCCTCCCTCACCCTCATTGTCTACTGAGAGTCAATATGTTTATGTCCTCACCCCCAGCCCCAACCTTTCCCTTCTTCAGCCATGTGCATCCTCTTCTCCCAGAGTCTCTGTTGTATTTGTATTCCTGGTGTATGAGATGATTATGGATTTGAGTCAGATTAAACTCTGAGGATGGGGTCTGGAAGATACCCAGCCCTGCCCCAGTATAGTTAGTTTCTCTCTCTGCCTAAAAGTTTATTGCTTGTCAAATTCTCACTGTCTCCTTTAAGTTTTATTGCCAATTGACAGTATTTTTACTTCTGCTCAGTCTCCCCACTTGTCAGCTACATCTTAGCTTTATTTGGAATCCATCATGTGTCAGAACCCCAGTCCCTGTTGAGTGGGTCGGGGAATTCACCCACCAATTCAATACTCGAGACTCAAGAAGAAAGGACAGGCGATCACGGGGCTCAGCACAGGATGCGGCAATTAATTTGAGACCAGATGTTAAGTGACATGTTTCTTTTTCTCAGAGCAGAATCCCCTTGACCCTAGGGTCCCAACAATGGATTATTCTTTTATTCTTTATTCTATTTCTTTGATTTCCCAACATAGCCGAAGATAAATTTTAAGCCTGTCATCCTTCTAAAATTAACATGACTACAAAACAATGCTGAAAGACCTGAGTGACTCTTCCTGTTATTCAAGTTGAATATCTTTAGAGATAGGGGCCAGGAGAGGGTGGGGGTCAGTGGGAACTGTGAGATCTGAAACATCTGACTGTCCTCCCCCTTCCCTGTTCCTTCGTTTTGACCTTGTTCCCTCTCCCCTTTTCCCCCTTGTTCCTGGAACACGTATACATGTCTCCACACATTGATCACGAGCTAAGCATGCACTTTGGGTGAGATAGGATTGGATGTTGGATTGTGAGCTCAGCCTAGTGCACGTGGGGACTTTCCTTCCTACAATTACTATAAAACCCCAAAAGTTTGGGCCTATCATTGTGACTCAGTTATTGAGTTTTCCCATTCTTGTAAGAATGTAATAAATCTGTCTCTGCTTGACTTGGTGGTCTCCTCGAGTTTTTTGGGTAAACTGAGGCAGTTTGCCTCAAACACTGGTATCTCCCCTTAGGGTCTGTGCTTCTATCCAGTCTTCCTCCCCTATGTGGTTGTGTGTTTTCCTATAATCTCACCTAGAAAGCAATTTGGAACTCTGCTCAGAGGGTTATAAAACTGTACATACCCTTTGATCCAGCACCACCACTACTGGGCCTGTATCCCAAAGAGATCTTAAAAAAGGAAAAAAAGGATCTACATGTACCAAAATATTTATAGAAACACTTGTGGGGGCAAAGATTTAGAAATTGAGGGAATGCCCATTAATCAGAGAAGTGCTGAACAAGGTGTGGTATGTAAAAATAATGGAATCCTATTGTGATTTAAAACATAATGAGCTGGTGGATTTTAGAATAACCTGAAAAGTCTTAAATGAACTGAGGCCAAGTGAATTGAGCAGAACCAGAAGAACCTTGTACATAGGAACAGGAACAGTGTGAGATGGTAAACTATAATGAACTCAACTGTTCTCAGCAATCCAGTGTTCCAAGACAATTCAAAAGGCTCATAATGGAAAATGCTCTCCATGTGCTCTATTGAGTCTGAATGCTAACTGAAGCATAATAATTTCATCTTATTTGTTTTTCAGTGTTCTTTTCCTTTTGTTCTGTTTTTTTCTTTAGGTACATGATTAATGTGGATATATGTCTAGCATGATTGCATGTGTGTAACCTATATCAGATTGCTTGATTTCTTGGGAATGACAGAGGGAGAAAATTTGGAACTCAAAATCTTATAAAAATGAATGTTGAAAACTATCTTTTCATGTAATGAGAAAAAACAAAATGCTATTAAAAATAAGGGCCTTGGGGGCAGCTAGGTGCCACAGCGGGTAGCTAGGTGGCGCAGTGGATAAAGCACCAGCCCTGAATTCAGGAGGACCTGAGTTCAAATCTGGCCTCAGACATTTGACACTTACTAGCTGTGTGACCCTGGGCAAGTCACCTAACCCTCATTGCCCCACAAAAAAAAAGGATCTCACCTGTGTTGTTTGTGACCTATAACTTCTTTCATTCTTGACCCCATCCACTAGGCCTCCATCCTTTGTGTTTATGTGTGTGTGTGTGTGTTTGTGCATATATATATATATATACATATATATATATATATACACACACATATATATGTATATAAGTATATATGTATGTATATGTATAGTTGCATATGTGACAGAGACATCTAAGTGGAGACATAGATAAAGAATTGGACCTGGAGTCAAGAAGACTTGAATTCAAATTTGACTCATGACATTCCTAGCTGTGTTACAATGGGTAAATCAATTAACTTTTGTCTACCTCAATTTCCTCAAGTTTAAAAAAAGAATAATAACAGTAGAAACATTCCAGGGTTGTTGTGAATATTATGAGATCAATGATCTTATAAATGAGATTATTTTATCAAATTATCAATGAGATTATATTTGTAAAGTCATTAGTAGTGGGCCTGCAATGTAGTTGAAATCTGATAAATGCCAGTTTCCTTCCTTCCACTGCCTTGTTTTAGGGGAAGAGGAGTAGGATCCACTCCACCAGAGTCTCAGTTGGACAAAATAATCTCTACAATTTCCTCCTACATCTGACTGTTTATACTACTTGGAAAGACATGGGCAGGTGGTGAGGCCACTGTCTGTTGTCAGAGGCCTTAGGTTCAAACCCCCTCTGCTGCTCCTAATTTTCTGTGTCTCTTTGAGTGAACTCTTTAGCTGACCTGAGCCTTAGTTTCCTTCTCTGTAAAATGGGAGCTGGGATAAAGTAGCAGAGGCCTCTGGGGCCTGTTTCAGCTTCAGTCCCTCCTGCTCTCCACATGGGAGAAGGATCTTCTTTCCTTTTGAAACTACAGAGCCTCCCCTTCCCTCACCTCATCTTGATAGCAGCCACGAGGGAAAGAAGACAGGAGTTATTTTCTCCATTTTACAGATGGGAAGCTAAGACCCAGAGAGCTCAGAGCAATTCCTCCAGGTGAAGGAGGGAGTTCTTGGCTGAGTCACAGCTAAAACAATGGCCTCTTGGCCCTTAGTCCACTGAGCCAGCATTATAGGGAGTAGGGAAGGAAGATGGAAACAGGTCAGAGGCAAGAACCTCTTTCCCTCAACAACCTTATTAGACATTCCTGGTCAGATGGATAATGGGAAGCCTGATAATGGAGACACTTGACACCCACATGATATAAGGGTGTCAGGCCCAGCTGAGGAGAAGGCTCCAGGAATGAACTCTCAGGCCTGAGAATCTTGAAGACTGTATGTTCTTTAATGTGGCAGCATCCTCTGTGTGCAATAGGAATGCCATCTCCCTGTTCAGACTCCTCCTGGAGTATTGTGCCTGGTCAGAGCACCAGCTGTGAAAGTCTCTGAGCTTTGCAAGTATCTCTTATATCCTGGTGGAACTTCCTGTCGTGCTACTCCATGGCAGAATGAGGAGACAGAACTGGACTTGGGTGGCTTCACAAGAGACTGGCACATGCCCTTCACTATGGCCTTTGTTTTTTGTCTTAGCTTCTTTGTGGCAAGTTCTCATTAGCATGAGCTGTGCCTCTGTCTGCCTTGAACTTAGAAATGAACCTTTGGGAAAATGAAATGATCATTCAAGGCAAGTCAGGAATGTGTCAGCTGTTCTGATGTGAGCTGAGAAGGAGCTCCTGGGGTTGCTCAGAGAATGCAGTGAAGCCCTTCTTTATTGTTGTAGTGTAGGTGCATGCTGTATTTGGGCTTTGTGTCCTGAACTCTTTATCTATCATCTTCTGGCCCTCTTTCCTCTTTTCTTCTTTTGTGACAACATCTCTTCTGTTATTGATCCTCAAAGAAGGCTCTCCATCATTTTTTCTCCCTTCTGTTCCTTGATTTCTCCTAATGAGTATTTCTTTTTAATATGCAATGCAGCTTTCATGGGACTCCGGGAGGAGAAATCAGCCCTTTCCTGTAATCATAGTGCCCATCTTGACAGGGTGGCACAATGGAAAGAACAATGGATTTGGAGTCAGACCATCAGAGTTTGAATCTCATCTGTGTGTACTAGCTGTGTGATCTTGGGCAAATCACTGAATGTCTCTAGTCTTGTCAAATGACCAGTTAACATAAAATGAAGGGATTTGAATAAATGGTTAAGAAGGTTCCTTCCAATTCTAAACTACTAGGATCCTGTGAGCCTCCATCCTTCATGCCATGGCTTTGTAAGACAATGTAATGCAATGTAGAGAGCCTTAGACTGGCAGTCAGCAAAACTGTATTCCAATCCTGGCTCTGACATTAAGCAGAAGTGTCACTTTGGGCAAGTCACTTCTCTTTTCTGACCTTTGGAATTTTTACATATAAAATGATAGGAACATTTGTGCTACATGTTGGGTTGCAGTGAGCACTGATTGGCATAAACTCCTGTAGTCATCTTGGTAACTGTAAAGTCCTATACAAATGTAAGGAATTAGAGTGGTGCTAGGCTCTGTTCCTAACCCCTTCTCCAGATCTTGGCCATTCTTTTGTTTTTTACTCTTGTTCTTCAAATCAGTTATGGAGCTTTTGGGGAGTAGCTTTTTACCAATATAAGAAAGCAGTCTCTTTGCATGTTATAATTTTGGAGAGTCGACTTGGGTCTTGGAGGTGATATGTCACATAGGCATTAGGGGTCAGGAAGAGGGATTGAATCCACATAGGAAATAGAGGGATAGGGGTAAGGCTTCAACACACACAAGCAATAGGATGTCAGTGGCAGGATCTGAATTGACCCAGAGCCAAGTCTTCTATCCATGATGCCATACTTTATCCAAAATACTTTTCATGAGAAATCACCAAAAGTGCATTAATCAGTCTCATAAATTTATTAAAGAATCAGGGTGGCCAACCATGGTACTGCCCCCTTGTATCCCAGGATATTTTGCTTGCTCAACACTTGCCCATTTTTTGTATCTGGACATGGCTTCCTTCTATTCTGTAGAAGAAATCAAAAGATAGAGCACTGTGAGTCACCACAATTATGACATGTAGACTGTGACGTGAGAAAGAAAACTGCCCACAAAGTCATCATGAGAACAAGAAAAAGATAGAACATGAGGGTAGGAAGGATCCTCAGCAACACAGATTGTGAAAGTTGGAAGGAAATTTAGGGCAAAGAGCATCAGAATGTTAGCTATTTCATGGATTGGCCAGATACTTTTTTATCAGAAACTTCTTGTTTTGGACCAAACTCAACCTCTTGGCACTTTCTGCTCATTGCTTCTTGCTTCTGCCTTCTGGGGCTAGGAAGAACAAAGTGCATTCTTCCCACCCAACTCAACAGTCCTTCCCTTATTGAAGGGCAATGGTTAATATCTCCTCTCCTGTGCTTTTCTCTTCACCCCCTTGCCTTTTTTCTTTTTTTAGTTTAACACATCTCAATATTACAAACAGCAACATTATTCTTCTGCATAAGGTCAAGTATAGCTAGGAAGCAGAGTAGACAGAGGTGGGGAGCCTGTAGTCTTAATGACCTGAGTTCAAATCCAACCTCAGTCACTCTTCTGCAATTCACTTAATCCCTGTGTCTACCTCAGTTTCCATATCTTCAAAATGAAGAGTAATAGCGCCTTCCTCCCAAGGTTTTTGTGAGGATCGAATGGGGAAATAATTTGTAAAATGCTTTGCACATTACCTTTTACACTGTAGGTATTATCAGTAGTATTATTTGTAAGTGCCTCAGAGTCCCTCCATTCTTCCTATCCTCTCTTTCCTTAGAACTCCTAGTTGCCACATGAATTAAATCCAGTGTTATGCTAGAACCTTGGTCCCCTTCAGTTTGATCACCTTGATTATTGCTTCTGCCCTATGCACAATCTATTTTTTTTTAAAAAAAGCTTCTTGTAAAACTTAACATTGAACATCAATAGAACCAACTTTGATTTGGGGGACCAAATGACTTACTTTTGATGCATAACATATTTTGATGCTTAACATTTTGATCACCCTGAATCTGGCTAATCAGACTAGTTAGGAAAAGTTCAGCTAAGAGTACTTAACCTGGGATCTGTTGATGTTTTTTCTTTGTATTTTATTGACTATTTCCATTTACTTTGTAATCCTGTTTCCTGTTTCATGCCTTTAAAGACATAATTCTGAGAAGAGTTTCAACAGAGTGCCAAAGGACCCATGACCCAAAAGAAATTAAGAATCCTTGATTTAGGGGCAGCTAGGTGGCACAGTGGATAGAGCTCTATCCCTGGAGTCAGGAGGACCTGAGTTCAAATCCAGCCTCAGACAGTTAACACTTACTAGCTGTGTGACCCTGGGCAAGTCACTTAACCCCAATTGCCTGACCAAAACCAAACAAACAAAAAAAACAACCCCAAAAGAATCCTTAATTTAGGCCTTTACACAGAGCTTCCCTAGAGGTTCTAGTCATTAGGAAAATACATGTTTAAGGTATAGGGACATTCTAAGCTCTGTGTTCTAAGGTTATTTCCAGCTCTGACAATGCGTATCCTATGAGTTGTGATTTTAGTTTGGAACCTGGTGGGATTTTAAAAATCCAGGTCACATGATTTTTGTTTGTGGCTCCTCATGCTGATAAAGATGTAAGTTCATGTGAACAGTTTAGCCTGGCCACAGGAAAATTACCAAATGCTTACAGGTTCCCCTTAGCAAGATTTCTAAATGGGTGGAAACCATCAACCCCATGGAATGTCTCAAGATACCAAATCAGGCCCAGGAAATGGGAGCTCTTTATAATCCCTCACACTGAGGGACAGAAGTCTGGGACCAAAATGGTGTATCAGACTTGGGCATTTCCCAAGTCTCCCAGTCCCTAATAAGGAGGAGGCCTCTGATGGGGGATAAAGCTAAGGAAAAGTTGTAGAATAATTTGGAAATCTGTCCTCTGAAAGGAAGAAATGTAAATCTTAATCCTCAATCTCTACCTAAACCCTGGGATTCCATAGTCTCTCACCAGGCACAGCCTTTCCCTGATTTTCTCATCTAGTAGTTCCCTTGTTATAAAAGGCTCTCCCTTTTCCTTAAGTTGGTCCAAATAATATTCATCCTTCAAATCTCATGGTCTCCACCCCTTGCTCCTCCACAACTCAATGACATCTCCTTGCTTTGAACTCCTTTGTTGGTGTGATTGTTCTTCACTCTTTGTGTCATGTCTGAATCTTGGTCAGCTTATTTAGACCTTTCTTGGCAAAAATACCATTCCTCTTTGAGAAAGATGGACAGACAACAATTAGAGTGCTTTGCCATTTCCTGCTCCAGCTCAATTTACAGACAAGAAAACTGATTCACAGCTAGCCAGTGTCTGAGGGCAGATTTGAGGGCCAAACAACAGCAAGTGGAGTGGTTTGCCACTTCCTGCTCCAGCTCATTTTACAACTGAGAGAACTGAGGCAAACAGACTTAAGTGATTTTCCCAGAGACACATAGCTAGCCAGTGTCTGAGGGCAGACTTGGTAGCCCTTAGGAAAGAGCAGTGAGTAGCAAATTGTGGATCTGATTTGCATTATAGCTCTTTTGCTAATGATCTATGTGATCTTGTACAAGTAAATTATCTTCCCTGGTTAATTCAGTCTCTTCTTTACAATAGAGTAGCTGGCCTGCATAGTCTATATGGTCCCTTCCAGATCAGGTGTTCTATACTTTGAGGAGTGTTTCAGATTTGATTTAATTCAATTTAGCAAGCATCGATTAAGCTCCTGCTGTGTGCTAGGCACCAGGGCTAAAAACCAAAAAACAAAATAGAATAGTCCTTGCCCTCAAGGAAGACAATCTATTTGAGTAATCATCAAGTAACTGGTTGGGGCAATGGGGAGAATGACTCAACATCTGAGAGGATTGAGAAAAATCAACTACCACTTACAGTAGGTGATAAATGAAAAAGAGCCTAGATGGAGCTGAGGCAGAAGTGTGGAGGGATGGCATTCAGGCATAGGGTACATCCTGTGCAAAGGCACAAAGGGAGGAGATGGAATTCCATGTGTAGGGAACAGCAAATAAGTCAGCTGGGCTGAGATTCAGAGTGCATGAAGGAGATTAACCAACAATGAATCTATGAGTACACACCAGGCTATTTAGCCCTTCTGATTCCTCTACTGTGTCAAGTGTATGTGTCAAGTGTATGTGTCTCGTATCTCCAGGGAGAGTGTTGAGCACCCTTGAGGAAAAGGAATATAGCAAAGATTGGCCAGTGAATATGGTGGTAGAGGGGGAATCAGAGTTGAGGTGCATGGGCTTTGACTTGGAGGCCATGCCCTAACCCCTGGACTATTAACCTGTGCAGAAGCATCCCCTCTGGGTAGCACTCCTTGAGCTGCTGCTGAGAGGAATATAGAGCACAAACCTCTGACTCTGTAGAGGAATTCAGGGAAGGGAAGTTAAAGACCATCTTGCAGAAATCCTCCATCTGACAGAAGAGGAAGCATAAGTTTCCAGAAGAGAAGTGACCTGGTCTTGATCAGGGAGCAAGATCAAAGCTGAGTTAGGCCTAGATCCCAAGTTTCTGGCCTCCAAGACCAGGATTGCTCCCCCTCCTCCTTCATGATGTTAAATGTACTCAAGGCCCTGTACACTGCACTCTCTTCCTCAACAAAATGGTAGTGGTGACCCTCTTTCCATCATCTCCATTCTTCTCTCATTGCCCATTTGACCTAGCTGACTGCGGAACTTCTTCCCTTGTAGACAAATGAAAGTACTTAAAGGCATCATCATGTAGTAGAAAGAGCACTGGATCAGGTGCTAGCAGATCTACAGTTTCATCCTATTTCTGAAAGTTATGACCTGGGAGGCCTCCTTATCCGTGCAAAGGCTGCTCCCAGGGCAGGAAATGCCCCCCCTTTCTCACCCTGTTTTGTCATCCCCACCTTCTTTCCAGGCTCAACTGAAGTAGGGTCTTCCACATGAGGCCTTTATTGACTGTCGTTATTAGTGCCTCTCTTCTTCCTGAAGGTGCTTTTTATTCACTTTGAATGGATTCTGGAGTAATACTTACCTATGTAAGGTAGAATATAACTTCTTTGAGGGCAGGGACTCTTTATTTTCATCTTTGTATTGCTCATGGCCTGGCACAGTGGCTGACCATTTTTTCTGAGGTGGGGCTGGGAGGGACTCTTAATTTCATTGGTACATGGAACTTTTGGTAGGGAAACACCCTTTCTCCATTCATATCTGTAACTGTTCTATAATAGTTAATTATACTCTTAGTTTACTGGGGTTACCACAAGTTTAAATGACTTGCTCTGGGTCACCGAAAGGATGTGATTTATATGGGGCCCAAAGTCAGGCCTCCCTAACTCCAGGGCCTGTTCACTATGCATATACCTTGTTTCTTCTTAGTTGGAACATAGACAGTTCTTGTTGAATTGAATTGAATTGGAGTGTTTGGGCTACATGCAGAGTCACATCACTTTGTTTTATTTCTCAGTCTTGCCCTAGACCTTCAAGAAGGCACTTGGCAAAATGATGGAATCTCAGATTTGGAAGGAATCTCAGATGGGACATAGTCCCATAATTCCTAAAAGGGAATTTCTGCTACACTATCTGAGAAGGCGTTGTCCAGCCTCTGCTCCAATGCTTCCCTTGATGGGGAGCTTTCTACCTTCTAAGGCAGTCTATTTCCCTTTAGGATAGTTGGAATTGTCAATCCCCAACCCCCCCTGAGATTGAGCCAAGGTGTATCTCTTTGTAGATGCCCTTCATTAATTTTACTTCTATTTCCTGGGTCTGAGCAAAGCCAGATGAATCATGCTCTACATGACAACCCTTCAGCAGTCATATTTCCTTTAAATCTTCTCTTCCCCATGATAACATTCCCAATTTCTTTACATGCTCTTCACAGGGTATAATCTTCTGTTCCATCAGCAGCCTTGCTCACCTTCCTTGTTTGTTGTAGTTGACAAATGAATTTTCTAAAAAAGGTTGCCCCAAAGGGAATGTAATAAATACTGTAGATGGGGGTCTGATCAGAGTAGAGTGTAGTAAGACTGTCACTTCTTTTATTGTGGACAAGATGCTTCCTAATGTAACTCAGAATGTCATCAGTATAACCTCCCTGGGCTTTAGTTCTCCATTATCTATAAATGAAAGGATAGGATTAAGTGAGCCCTAATGCCATTTCCAGGTAGAAATCAATAATTCTTCCTTTTGGGGCCTCAGTTTCCTCATCTGTAAAATGGGAGAAATAACCCTTGCTTTCACTCCCTTGAGGTCCAAATGAAACAAGATATGCCAATCCAATTGTAAACTGTAAAGCACTGCAGAGATAGAGGCATTGAGTGGCAGGTACCCTATAATCAATATAAAACTAGGTCAGTGAATAGAAGTTTATCACTTATTACTTCCAACTGGTATGGTGACATATACCCAGGGAATGTTTTGAGTAGCATAGTCTTGTGGTGTCCATCACTTTCTGAGTATCTTTCCTGTCTACTTGTATTTGTTTAATTACAAAAAAAAATCAACAAGATTGTATAGGCAACTTAGTAGGCCTGGATCCAGTTAGGGATGCTCTGACCATGAGAAATAATACAGTTGATTACCTTGCTGGAGTCAGTTAGAGGGTACACTTTCCTTGGAAAAGCAAAGCAGTTAATTACCCGATAGTGATTAATCAAACAGATAACAACACAGATATGACATGGCTACCCAGAAAGTTGGATGCTGTGAAATTTAAAATTGGATATTAGATCATAAATCTCCCCTACTTAACTTTTCCCTTAATTTATCTCCCAGACTAGTAAATGGAAGAAGCTTCTGGTTTTCTAGATAGAGCCTTTATTGTATATAAGGTGTTGTTGATTAGAAGGATAGGAAAGTAGAAATACAGTAGAAATCGTCTTAAATCTAGGCTTAGTCTATATTTCTTATAAAAACTCACCAAACCAAAAAAGGCCACCTTTGGAGTGAGGGAGACCGTCTGTGCTGCGCCGCCAGGAGTCCCGCCAAGCAGGCAAAAAGGCCTCCTCCGCTTCTCTCCACCCCGGAAGTCAAAAAACCCGGCAGGCAGTCTGACATGCGCAGCAGGCGGACTGTACCCGGCAGGCAGTCTGACATGCGCAGCAGGCGGACTGTTCATCTCCTCCCCAAAAGGGTGGTCCTTGAAAAACTGGCGTCTTTCAGTTATCCTAACCGACTGTTAAAAACTTTCATATTTTACCACATTTCCCCCCTTTGCTTCCTCAAGAAATGGAATGTTTCCTTGATGGAACAGTAAAAAGAATATAATAACTTTTGCTGACTAATAATATGCGAACAACAATACAGAAAAGGAAGAGAGGAAAGTTTTGTCCAGAGGGGCGATTTTTTTTTTTTTTCCTCATGAACCGACGCTTTGACATTAGTCTTGCAAAGGGAGAGCCTCTGCAGAGAGTACATGTTACAGATAGTATATAACAGAAAGGAGATAGTAAAAGCTAATAAAGCAAAACAGTTCATATAAAGTCTCTGAGTTCTCTTGTCTTCTTGAAGTGGTAAGATGTCATCAGGAGGAAACTGGATTCTGGTCTGGAAAACTGGATTCTGGACTCTGGTCTGGATTCTGGACTCTGGACTCTGGTCTGGAAAGCTGGATTTCTTCTTTAACTGTTTGAATTGCTGTATTTTTTTTTACTAAACCTTAGCATAGCATTTTGCAATCAGTAACACTTTTTACCACCATGTGTCTGGATCAAAGTCAAATTTAGTATGTGTTCATGACACCTGAAAATGTTATGGAAAGGTTATCATACCATATCTCATGGTTCCGAGACAGCCAGTGATTGTGCTAGGCCACAGGTGAATTCAACTGAGTGAGATAAAAAGATAAGTAAGTTCAGTTAAATTAGGTTAAATTAGGAGGGAGAGAGGATGAATACTAGACTGTGCCTAGTAATTGTGCTCTACATAGTCACCATCATAAGCAAACCATGGACTTATGTATACCTGTCTCTCCTTTTGTTGCACATATATTCTCTCCAGGGCCTGCATCAGAGTTCACAGCAAGTTAGTCTCTGAAATGATAAGTTTCCATATTTCTGAAATCTCATTAATTTCACCAAAGACAATATGATGGTAAAAATGTGTGCTATGCTGCATAACTGAGAATATATTAGTGATATATACAATAATTCCAAACCATACCCAGAGTATAATGACATATAAATAATAAATGAATGTAAATAGCTGATTATATTAGACATTGTTACATAATCTTCTTTTAGACATTATTACATAATCTTCTTTTAGCAAGTAGACCACATCATCTTATACATGAATTCTCTAGTATAACAGTAGCAGATACTTAAAGCGGTGATTAATTCATCAAAAAGAAATAAGACTTCAATTAGCAAGATTCAATATTCAATAGCATATACTTAAAATGCCTTTGAAAAGTCACTTAGTTTACAAAATCGGGTTTTTAAAGAAAAGCAAAAGAAACAAAAGTAAAAAAAAAAACAACAAAGCAAAACCAAAAACCAAAAATAAAAGGCAAAAGATTCGCTAAGCACCCTTTTGTGCTCTTAAAGAACTTAAAGGTGTGGTGAATTCCAGGTCTTTTCAGTGCCTTTCAAAAGTCAAAACAAAACAAAAAACAAAAAGGATTAAAAAAAAAAATAGGTATAGGGTAGGGAAAAGGGTGGGAGAAATTGAGGTGGGCCAGAAAACTAGGCCATGTGCTTCAGTGCTTTTGCCTGTGGAAGGAAATGCTTGTTAAATTTTAAGGTATTTAAGCTGCTAGAGTTTGGGGTATGCCACATTGTTTTAACTGGTTCCCCAATTCTCTGCATGCCAAAGTGGCAGGGGTTTCTGAATTGTCATTGATCTTTCTAATGCTGTCATAATGTTCTTTATGGTAGAAAATGTGGAGTTCTCTAGCATCAGTTTTGTCTGTGCCACTGATTCTCAATAAAGGCTGATTTAATTGATGAACCACAACATTCAGCTGATGCTGCTTAGCAAAAGCTACAATTGTATCATTTCCTCCCCACTTTCCAAATTTCTTTAATTCATCAACATATTCTTCAAAAGGGGAGTCATTTACTCTAAAAGACTCAAACTCTTGTCTATGGTTAATCATATAAGAAGCAGCTTCTTGTCTGTGTCTGAGATGATTTCTACAGTGACCTTCTAGCTGGTCTGCTAAAGCCCTAAAAAGGCAATTTCCGTCTCCTGATACTTTACGAAGACTGAGTCCCAAAGCATTTAACTGATCAGTGGGATTCTTAAATGGGAACTGCCTGTTTCCTCTCAACTTTCTTTGCTCTTTAACAGTTGCTATCGTTAGGGTTTTTACCTCTTTAGCGTCTACCTCAGGTCTATCTGAAATCTCTTCACCTATGAATGGTGCAGGCTTTATATGAGAGCAATGAATCCATGAGTCTTTTTCACCAATTTTAATGGCAGTAGGAGTTGTCAATAATACCTGAAAAGGTCCTTCCCAGGCGGGTTGAGTTCCACTGGTTCTCTGAAAATTCTTTACATATATTTTATCTCCTGGGTTGAAGTTATGCAATGAAAAGTCTAATGGTCCTGCCTGGACCACAGCTCCTGCCTCATGGAGTTCACGTAGCCTGGTCTGTAATTCCTGTATATAGGAAGCAACAGAAGTATCACCTCCCACCAGTGATGTATAAACTGGGGAAAAAGTTTTAGCTTGGATAGGAGGGTGACCAAAAAGCATTTCATAAGGAGATATATGAAGTTCTCCTCTTGGTCTACTTCGTAGATAGAATAATGCCAATGGTAGAACATCAGGCCATTTCAAATGGGTTTCAGTACATAATTTGCCAATCATACTCTTAAGCTCTTTATTCATACGTTCAACTTGGCCTGAACTTTGTGGATGGTAGGGCGTGTGGAATTTTGGAGTCACTCCCAAGAAAGAGTAGATTTGGGATAAAATCGAATCAGTGAAATGTGTGCCTTTGTCAGAATCGATGCGGGCTGGTGGGCCAAAACGAGGTACTATCTCTTTAAGGAGAATTTTGGCAACAAAGGCAGCTGTGGCTCGGGGGCTGGGAAAGGCCTCCACCCACCGAGTGAGCTGATCAACTATAACAAGGCAAAATTTATAATGTCCTGCTTTTGGCATAGTAATATAATCAATTTGTAAGTGCTCAAAAGGTGTATATGCTAGAGGACGCCCTCCATAAGCTTTGGCCTTAAAAGCATACTGATTATAAGACTGACATGTGGAGCAGCCCGAGCAGATTCGAGATGCTGTATTAGTCACACCTGGTGCTATCCAGGTTCTCTTAATAGAGTCTACAATGCCTTGTGTACCAAAATGGCCTTTTCTGTGAACAGAGAGGCATACCTGGTGGTAGAATTTCCGGGGAAGAAATGGCTTACCTTCCGGAGACACCCAGATGCCATTGATCTGTTTCGCCTTAAATTTCTTTTTCCACTTTTCTACTTCAGAATCGTCATAGGTTAGGTTGGAAGGAATATCCTCAGAAGGTGAAAGGTTAAATACATGTTCAGGAGCTTCTAATGCAGCAAGCTTGGCTGCAGAATCGGCTCGTGCATTTCCCTTTGAAACAGGATCACTATTCCCTGTGTGGGCAGGGCAATGTACAACAGCTAGGGAAGAAGGCAGTTTCAGGGCATCTAAGAGGTCCTTGATAAGGTCCCCATTGGCAATAGCCTTGCCCGAGGATGTTAGAAAGCCTCGTTGACGCCAAATCATACCAATAAAGTGGCATATGCCAAAGCCATATTTCGAGTCAGTAAAAATAGTGGCACTCTTACCTTTGGCTATATTACAGGCCTGTGTAAGAGCCACAAGTTCAGCAGCCTGTGCACTAAAATGGCAAGGCAGAGAAGCTGCCCAGAGGGTGTCATAATCAGAAACTACAGCAGCTCCAGTAAAACGGGTTCCCTCTCTCATAAATGAGGAACCATCTGTATAGAGGACAAGATCAGGATTTTCTAAAGGTGTATCAAAAAGATCATCACGGGGTTTTTCAGCCATATCAACTAAAGAAGCACAGTCATGCAACGGTTCCCCCGAGAATGGTAAATTAGGGAGTAGTGTTGCTGGATTAAGAACTGTGCAGCGTTTTAAAGTGATATTCTCATTACCTAACAGGGTTATTTCATACTTAGCCAGCCTTTGATCTGAAAAGGCTTGTGTCCTGTGACGTAGTAAGAGAGCCTCCACTTCATGAGGGCATTGCACAGTTAGAGGGTTACCTAGGACCAAATCAGAGGCTTTTTCTACCAAAAGCGCTGTGGCCGCCACTGCTCTAAGGCAAGGTGGCACTCCAGCCGCTACAGGGTCCAGCTGAATTGAATAGTAGGCTATAGGATGCTGGTTAGGCCCCAGTGACTGAGTCAGGACTCCAGAAGCCACCCCCCTTTGTTCATGCACAAAGAGAGTGAAAGGCTTACTATAATCTGGCAGTCCTAGGGCAGGTGCTGATAACAAGGCCCGTTTTAATTCTTTTATGGCTGAGAGATGCTGGGGATCCAACTGTAAACTGTCTGGAACAGAACTTTTTGTAAGAGCTATGAGGGGTTTAGTAATTTCACCAAAAGAGGGTATCCATTGTCTACAGTACCCGGCTGCTCCTAGAATGGCTCTCAACTGCCTCTTAGTAGTGGGGGCAGAGAGTTGTTGAATGGCCTGGACTCTCTTAGAAGAGACAGAGCGAGTTCCAGCAGCCAAAATAAATCCTAAATATTCTACCTGGGGCAAACACCATTGTACCTTTGTCTTGGAAACCTTGTGTCCTCTCTTGTGCAGCTCCAGCAGTAAGTGACGGCTATCTTCCTGACAAATTTCAGCATTAGGAGAGGCCAAAAGTAAGTCATCAACATATTGTACTAGTGTGGAGGCTTTAAAGGTAATAGAGGCCAGATCCTGCTGTAAAATTTGGGAAAATAATGTGGGACTGTCTACAAATCCCTGTGGGAGTCTAGTCCAGGTCCACTGTCTATTTTTCCAGGTAAAAGCAAATAAATATTGGAAGTCCTCATGTACTGGTATGGAGAAAAAGGCAGAGCAAAGGTCTACCACTGTGAAACATGTAGATTCATAGGGAATTGAGGAAATTATCATAGCCGGATTTGCGACTATAGAATGTCTAGGAATAACATAATTATTAATCGCTCTAAGATCTTGTACAAAGCGATAAACAGGTTTACCATCTGGCCCAGGCTTGGGTTTTTTAACTGGCAAAATGGGAGTATTGCATGGAGAGTGATGACATGGAATAATAATACCCTGGCTTTTCAAAGCCTCAATTATAGGGGTGATCCCTTCTATTGCTTCCCTAGACAATGGATACTGTGGAATGGAGGGGGTGGTCCCCCCTTAACTTTAAAGGTAACAGGCATGGCAGACTTAAGGAGCCCCACCTCATTAGGGGATGAGGCCCATAAAGACTCAGGAATGTCAGAGGGGATTTTGGATACCTCCCCTGCTGTTCCTTGAGCTTCTGTAAGTAAAATTGGTAATAAATGAACAGTATCCTCTGGCAATTGTAAGGAGACAGCCCCATCTGGAGCACAAGATATGGTTGCTCTAAGCTTGCAAAGGAGATCACGACCTAATAAATTTACAGGGGCATCAGGCATGAGTAAAAATGAATGTTCTACTGTTAAGGGCCCCATAGATACCATGCGAGGATTCAATTTTGCCACTCTCTGGCTCTTTCCTGAGACTCCCACTACATTCAAATATCCTACAGGTCTACACCCAGTATCTGGTTTGCTTACTAATACTGATTTAGAGGCTCCTGTGTCTAGCAGACAATCATAATAAGTCTCCCCCACTTTTAAGGTGACATGTGGTTCATTACTCTGGGGAGGTGAATGGACTGGCACAAGTGCATTCAAAAAATCCGGATCTGGGAATATATGGCTTTCATTATCTATGTTCCATTCCTCCCCAAGACACCGTCATTCCTGTGTCCTCTTCTGAGGGGGACCTTGGTTACCATTATTCTGGTACTGCCTTTCTGTATTCCTCCGAAAAGATCTATTTCTATTTTGATTTCGCCTGTAATTAGAATTAGAATTTCTTCTCCAAGTCCTACATTCTCTCAATTCATGCCCCTCCTTACGACAGTAACAACACACCTTAGTGTCCTTGCTCCGGTGTTCACATGGCTGACTAGGAATCGCTGGTGCCAGAATGCTCTGTTTAGGGTGATCTGGATCTTCCTCACGTGAGTCAAAGACATAATTTGCAAGTTCCTTAATTCTATCTACTGTGAGATTTCTCCAGTCTGGACATTGTTTCAGAAAGTATCTGCGTATTTCTGGCAGTGAATTATAAACAAATCTGTTGAGAACGATATAGGAATCTCTTAAATCTACTGGATCCAATCTGGTGTACTGTCTAGTGGCCTCACAAAGTCTATCATAAAATCTGTTTGGTCTTTCATTAGCCTCCTGAGGTAGGCTTAAAAATTTCTGCCAGTTTTCCGGTTTTCTAGAGCAAGATTCCATTCCCTTCAGAAGTGTTTCTCTAGCATCTTTTAATCTTTGGAAATCCCTATCATCATTATAATTCCACTCTGGATCCTTTAGAGGCCATTCCACATTGGCCTTACCTTTCGCAACAAGGGCATTTCCTGCTGAGATAATATCTGTAATCTCAGTTGGGGACAGTAAAGTTTCCAAAAGGCAAGTAACATCAGCCCAACTGGGTTGATATGCATTAAATATAGTCCTTAACTGTGAAATTACAGTGTTTGGATTTTTCTCAAAACTAGGGATGAAAGATTTCCATGCGCTCAAGTCACTTGGTCTAAAGGGGCTATATTTTCTGACTTGAATTGGCACTCCCTTTTTACTATGTTCTATAGCTTCCTGCAGAGGGAGTAGTTTCTGTTGATCTGATTCTAAACTTGGATCATCTCTAGTAGAAACAGCCATTTTGAGGTCTCTCTCCATATGTGAGAATTTCATTTCGAGGTCTCTCTCCATATGTGAGAATTTCATTTTGAGGTCTCTCTCCATATGTGAGTATTTCATTTTGAGGACTCTCTCCATATGTGAGAATTTCCCCCATATCATAACAATGATAATAACAAAAACAAAACAAGACAAAACCCAAAAAAAATAAAATCCTTAGTCGTATGAACTATGGATGTGGTATTAAAAGGTATTTCAATTGCAGGCATAAAATTTCTACTTATATTAAACGTATTTTCCCAAAGATTCTCACTTATACTATTATACAAAAAACTTTTTGCTGCCTGAATGAGGAAAAAACCAATAATGTTTTGAAGGACCATTGAGTAAACTATTCCTCTAAGTCGGGACGTTATGCTGTCCCAATACATTCCGATGAGAAAAATCAAAGGGATAGTAGAATATTCGAGCATCTTGCCCTTTAAACTGGGCTGGCTTTTCTGTTTAAAGCAAGACTTTTAGAGGCTTAAAGTCTTTAAGGGAGATTAGACAAAGGGAAAGTCCGTGGGGGGGGGGTATTCGGAAAATCCACCGAATTAGCCGGCTTATGGCCAAACTAGGGAGGGTGGGAGGGTCCTTAAGGTCCCTTCGGGGTCGCCAAACTGTGAAATTTAAAATTGGATATTAGATCATAAATCTCCCCTACTTAACTTTTCCCTTAATTTATCTCCCAGACTAGTAAATGGAAGAAGCTTCTGGTTTTCTAGATAGAGCCTTTATTGTATATAAGGTGTTGTTGATTAGAAGGATAGGAAAGTAGAAATACAGTAGAAATCGTCTTAAATCTAGGCTTAGTCTATATTTCTTATAAAAACTCACCAAACCAAAAAAGGCCACCTTTGGAGTGAGGGAGACCGTCTGTGCTGCGCCGCCAGGAGTCCCGCCAAGCAGGCAAAAAGGCCTCCTCCGCTTCTCTCCACCCCGGAAGTCAAAAAACCCGGCAGGCAGTCTGACATGCGCAGCAGGCGGACTGTTCATCTCCTCCCCAAAAGGGTGGTCCTTGAAAAACTGGCGTCTTTCAGTTATCCTAACCGACTGTTAAAAACTTTCATATTTTACCACAATGCCTTGAAATTTATAGCAAGAGTCTAATTGGAACCCAGATGTTCTTGTTACATCTTGTTACAGGTAGTGATGATAATCTCATGGCCTCCAAGTGTTTCAAGCACCCCTACTCCCCAACAGCAGTAACTTTTAAGTTTCAAGTCTCCCCAGATTCCCCTATAAAAGCATTGTCTTTACTCTGGCTGATGGAGGAACATGCCATAAATGTGCTCCTCCCCAGGAGTTGAAGTTCAGATTTTTCCTGACTATAAATCACCTTGTTCCAAATAATAAACACTTTTACTTAATCTTTGACTGGATAGTATGTTCAAGTAATTCTTTGATACATGGATATTTTCAGATCCAGTCTTGCTGTGTCAAAGCAGATGTTCAAAATCACAAAAGACACTGGAATAATCATTGACAAGAGAAAGAAAGCAATTCCTGAAGTTTGCTTCATTACCCAGAATATCATTGAGTCTTACAACTGTTAAGGGCTAAAATTCTAGCTAAACTGTCTAAAATATCTGGTGAGTGGTTGCCAATAAATTATAAGCTTTAGCAAGAGTTAGACTTTTAAGCATTTATTAAGGAGAATAAGAATTTGATAAAGAGAGAAGAAAGGCCTAGATTCCTATCTATTAAAGGGAGAGCACATTTCTAGCTCCGCTCTCCACCAGAGTCCAAAGGAAAGAGAGTCAGAGCGAGTGCCAGTCTCTTCCTTCCTCCTCCCACTAGCCCGCGTCACTTCCTGACGCCAAAGAAAAGACTCCTGGTCTTGCCCTCAAAGACCTTCGCTTCATGGGCAGAACTCTTCTACAGTAAGTCTCCAGCAGGTGGCGTCATTCCAATCGTTACAGTTCCCCACTTTGTTTCCTCAAGAAATGGTACGTTTCCTTGATGAAACAGTCAAAAATAACAGAATATAATAACCTATGCTAACTAACAATATGTTAATAACAATATAGAAAAGGGAGAGAGGAAAGTTTTGTCCAGAGGGGCGATTTTTTTTGTCCTCATGAACCGACACTTTGACATTGGTCTTGCAAAGGGAGGGACTCTGCAGAGAATACATGTTACAGATGGTGTATATTATAACAGAGAAAAGAGAAAAAAAAACAACAAAAACAAAACAAAACTGTTCATTTAAAGTCTCTGAAAGTCTTTTCTCAGATGTCCTCTAGGTGTAGTCATGGAATGGAAGTCTTTTCAGGGGTTGATGTGTGGATGCTGGTAATCAGCCAGGAAAATTTCCTACAAAATTGAGCTTAATACAACTTTAAAATAGTTTTGTCAATAATCAAATCAAACAATGAAAGTTCTCAAAAACATGTCTAAGGGAATACAGAATCTTAGTTATTAACACATGAAACATACAATAAAACAAAAATTGAAACATTCTTTAAATTTATAATATTATTATAGTCCCCCCCTTATGGAGGGTAATTGAGAAGACAATTGCTGCAATATTAATTTTTAAAAAATAATTTTTTTCTTTGTTTCATCACTTTTTGTATCATCTGCCTAATTATCCTCATGCCATTATGAGAAATTAAAAATCTAATATAATTGGTAACAGGTGTCAAGGCCAAATTCAACACTGTTATTTATCATGACACCTGAGATAATTATGGGGGTTACCATAAAAGAACAGAGAAATGATGGGATATGAGCATTCCCACACTTGAGCAATATGTACTGCCCATGCAGTATGCCAGGATTAAAATAGGTGGATGGAATACATGTCCATGCCACCGAACATATTGGAGGAAACTGAGTCAGACTTAATCAGATGCATGGGATTGAGATGTCCATGGCATCAGGCATATAGGAAGGGAGCATAGAAGCCAGGTGTGTAGAAGTGAGATGGATGGGATAAAAACTTCCAGCCATCTGTGCAGTATTGTGGGGAAAAATAAAATAAAATATTAAACCAAGAGAATCCAACCTCAACATTTGTCAAAAGCCGTTCCCTCGGCCATACCTTGACCTCATGCATGTCTCCCCTCATGTGACAGTTCAATGTCTGCTCTTACATGTATTCCTCTTGTGATTGGATGGCATCTTGGCCAACTGGCATCTGATAACTCAGAATAAAGGCAATTAGAGTCTTAAATGATAAGTTCCCATAATCCAAGTCTCATATGGATTTAAAAATTGAGGATAATAAATGATTGCAAAAAATGTGAATACATCTTGACTCAGAATATAATATATAATTATGCAACAATTTCAAATAATACCCCCTTTTTATTCTTAGTATACAATTACTTTTGTGAAAATCGAAACATTTAAATACAAGTTAAAGCACAACACAATCTCAAAGAAAACTTTTTTTTTTTGAAAAAAGAAAACTTTCACAAATGTTCCCCTCTTTTTTTGGGGGGGGGAATATGCTTATCAAAAATAATACTTCTAGAATCAATTTACACTTGCCATGGCAACTAATTTGCCAGGGAAATGCTTTAAAGAGTTTGATCAAATAATGAGTTGAGAAAAAATAACAAAAACAAACAACTCAGAATATGGGAACACAATTCTCCTAGAATTAACATTGTACTATGAAATCAAAACCATCTTGCAATGTTTCAAAATTAGATAGACAATGAAATTCAAACTAGGGAAATCTAAATGAATATGAACTTAATAAGAGTATTATAAAACAAACTTGATCACATGACTATAAAAGCTTTTACAAATATTTTCCTTGTTTTAAAAACTAAGTATAAGACACAATCTCAAAAGCATGAAAATCTCTATGAAAATAAACCCATACCATTAATTCCAAAATGTATATGTAATAGCATAGAAATCCTATGTAACCTCTGAACTGATACTATTACTCTGAGTGAATTCAGAACACTTTTGATCCTGATATCTAAAATCCCCAATACTCATATCAATACCTTGCTGCTTACTTCTACATTTCTGTAAAATATATACCCTTGCATGGCAAAAGAAGCAGAGTCTTGAACTATGTTGATGATTGTCATTCTTATTCAGCTTAAGTTTTTCTTCTTTAACCCCTCTATATTGTCTGTCAGTCTTTTCACCATACAAATGCTTTATAAGATTACTAATTAAAGACAAAAGCAGGTTAGCAAAATTATGAACAAAACGAGCATATCTGGAATTTAAAGGGTTTTCTAAGGTTGTCTCAGAAGCACAGCCAGGCTGGGGAAGGGCTGAGCCTGAAGCTGCAAATGTAGTTAGAGAAAGTTGAGCATGCACATCAGATCTCTGGACTTCCCAGGCAGGGGAAGCAATGGGCTTGGCCTTGGGAGGAGTAGAGGTTGGGGTCTGGAGAGGAGGGGAGGGACCAGTGCAATTTGAATCAGACTTGATTTTGAACTCAGGCCTGGATTCCTCTTCCCCCACTTTGCCTCCAGGCGCTAGGGGATTAAAAGCTTCTAGAGGGTGGGTCATTGCCTCCAGGCATGCAAAATTAGAGCAACAATTAGTGTTAGAACTGGGAAAAGCTGCAGGAATCTCTTCAGGTTTCTCTGAAAAAGCATGGTTGGGAGAGGGGGAGATATTTCCTTGTGTGAGTAAGTTGCTGGCTCTTTTAACAAAAATAAAAATAAAAATAGAAAATCCAGAAAAACAAAGCATTAACATGATCTTATCTCCCATTTGTCTGGTTAAACAGACTAAAATCAAAAATAGGGTAATTAGGGAGTTTAAAAGGTCCATTTGAAAAAATTTAAAGGAAAACACAGCCAGTACGCCAGTACTTAGCAGTTAAAGGGAGAGGGTAGAGGAAATTTCTTACCCAACCAGAAGATCAGAAGAAGACTGAGGTTTAGCTTTCCTCTTCGTGGTCAGCCATCTGTTAAGGGCTAAAATTCTAGCTAAACTGTCTAAAATATCTAGTGAGTGGTCGCCAATAAATTATAAGTTTTAGCAAGAGTTAGACTTTTAAGCATTTATTAAGGAGAATAAGAATTTGGTAAAGAAAGAAGAAAAGGTCTAGATTCCTATCTATTAAAGGGAGAGCACATTTCTAGCTCCGCTCTCCACCAGAGTCCAAAGGAAAGAGAGTCAGAGCGAGTGCCAGTCTCTTCCTTCCTCCTCCCAGTAGTCCGCGTCACTTCCTGACACCAAAGAAAAGACTCCTGGTGGGCGGAACTCTTCTACAGTGAGTCTCCAGCAGGTGGCGTCATTCCAATCATTACACAACAGGAGAGCCAGGAGAGATCTTAGGACAAATAGTGTAGAAGACTCAGCTGCAAGAGACTTCAAAACAAAGAACAAAGAATGCTAGAACTGGAAGCCTGCTTAGAACCTAGAACACCAAATGCCAAAGCTGGAATAGACCTCAGAACATAGAACCCAAAATGTCAGAGAGCATCTTGTAGCATCTCTTCATTTCACTGTGAAGGAAGCTGAGGCCTAGAAAGAGGAAGTGACTTTCCCAAGGTTCAGTGACTTTTGATCTCAGCTCAAAGAATGGCACCATTTTGGTGCTGAATGCCATTAGCTCTTTAATGGTGCCTGAATGCCCTTAGGGGCTGAATGCTGAATGGCCTGTGTGCATCTATGTCCCTTCACCCTGGCATGGGGGATGTGTTAGAATGGTAAAGCAGAAGCTATCCTTACATCTCAGACTTTGTCTTCAGCTCGTGCAGCATCTAGGAAACAAAGTTTGAAAAGGTTAGGTTTGCCATGTGTGTAGGGAGGGAGAATAAGGGAGCCAAAGTGGTTCCAGATTACAGCCACAGCCCCTCCACCCACCCTTCTCTATCTCTGCAGCCTGCCTGATGTACTATGAAATTGAGGGACACTGGTCTTCCCACAAGCCCTTGGCCCCTGAAATGTGGCAGAATTAGACAAAAGTCCAGTCAACTGACCAAAGACAGAGGTGATTTCCCCTCCACCCCCTTTCTTTCAATTTCAAATCCTTGACTCTGGGAATTAGGACCCCTGGGGCTTGGTCCTAACTGTGCTACTCAATCACTGTGTGACCTTGGACAAGTCTCTTTCCACCTCTCCATTTCACTTTCCTTTCTGTTGGACTAGATCATCTAAGGGTTCCCTTCCAGTCCTCATATTGATGTTTGGTGTTTGAAAGTCACTTTCAGCTCTAACAGTCTCTGTTCTACACCCTATGATCTGTGGCCCATATTCTACATCCTCTGTTCTATATTCTTCCTTTTTAATATTTAATCAAAATTTTTTGAGATTCTATAATGTTGGAGCATCTAGAATGGGATACAAAGATAAAGAAGACAAGAGACCTCCCCAGGGAAAATGATAAAATACAAATAATATAATGTAATGGAAAAATCTGGGAAGTACTGGCTAAGACTTTTTGGAGGAATTTGGTTTTGGAACTGGTATTGTGACAGGTAGACATAGGAAGACAGTGCCTTTCAAGCAAAGGAAACAGAGCAGTCACAGAAATGAGTATATACCTGGTGTGCGTGGGTAATTCCCACTGTCTCAAAGGTTACTAATAATTTCCTGAATGCTAACTTCACTGTCCTTTCCTCAGTCCTCATCCATCTTGATCTCTTTCTAGAACTTTCACCATTGTTGACCACTCCACTGTCAGAGGCATTCTCTCCTTTCTGTGTTTCTATGGCATGGCTTTTTCTGGGTTTCCCTCCTTTCTGTTTGATAGCTCCCTCACAATCTGTTTTATTGCCCCATCATCCATATTTTAAACCCTTTGCACAACCATACCCCAGGGCTTTGTCCTGGACTCTTTTTTTTCCTCTTCCTATATTCTCTGGCTTAGTGACTTAATCAGTTCCCGTAGTTCAAGTGTATCTCTTTACAGATGACTCAGAGAGCTACACAGCCAACCCTCATGTCTTTCCTGAGTTCTTATTTGATTTGTGGACAGTCCACTGGCCACCTCATTTGAGATGTGACAAAACATATTCAATCTTAACATGGCCAAAATGAATTCTCATTATGCTCTCCTCTGAACCTACCCTCCCTCCAACTGTTCCAGTTTCTATGATGGACAACACCATGCCTTGAGGCTGTTGGATTTGCAATCTGAGATCCATTCTATACTTTCTTTTTTTGGACCATTAATTGGATCTATATAACGATATAGTCTGCTTTCTTTGCCTAAACGTAAATCTTCATAATTAATCCATTCCTTGCACTCTTAAGGAGTGACTGGAACAAGTCCATCCCACACAGAAATATAAAGTGACATCACCTTCCACTGTCCCTTTTTTGGGTCACTTTAAGTTTTATTGATACAATGAAATCATCTGGATGTAAAGTCAATATGTCACATATGTATCATCTTCCCGCATCCCAACTTTTCCACTTAAAAAAATGAATAGAAATTGAATTTTTCTTCTTTGCCTGTCAACATTGGAAAATAATGAAAAATAGTATAATAAAGATGCATAATCAAGCAAAAGAAATCCCACTAATGACTTTATACAAGAATATGTAGATATCTATCTGTCAGTCTGTATATCATCTGTTATCTATCTATCTATCTATCTATCTATCTATCTATCTATCTATCTATCTATCTATCTATCTATCTATCTATCTATCTATCTATCTACCTAATGTGATAAAATAATGGAATTTGTCAGACACTCTGGGGCCTCACCTGATTATCTTAGTATTGTTTGAATTGGGTGAGAATGAGAAACTGACTAAGTACCTACTTGGAGATGATTGGATGGAGGCCACACCTGGCCGGCCCTGAGTGACGTGTTGGTGTGTTACTGTCATCAGCAGGGGACCACTCTCAGCCAACCAGCTTGAAGGACCTCCCCTTTGGGTGAGGGAGAGAGAACGTAGGAAGGGGACACTCTCTCATAGAAGAACTCTTTCTTTTTGGTCAACTTGAGAGTGTACCAGAGAGGGACTGCACAGCTGACTCTCATTAAAACTACGGATCCCAGGTGGTGAGTTTGTGGAAGCAAGGCCAGCTCTTTGAGCTAGCTGAACTAGAAGCAAGTTTGGGGTTTGAGTCAATCTTTGCTAGAGCCAGGGAGCTTATTCATTTTCTCTTCCCCTATCCCCTTGTCCCTGGCTTTATTAACTTCACCTTTGTTGTAAATTTTGTTCCCATTAATACAACCTGGTTTATTTGTGGAAAAGAGGCTGTTAATCTCCTTTCTTATTAGTCTGGGAGAAATAACTAAAAAAGGTAGTTTGGAAGGGAGGAAACTTTGGACCTAGAGGTCTCTCACTTTCTGATCCCCAGTATTACGGTGACCTGCCCAATTAAAATTTGGCCCTTACACTACCTATCTGTCTATCCATCCATCCATCCATCTATCTATCTATCTATCTATCTATCTATCTATCTATCTATCTATCTATCTATCTATCTATCTATATCTATTTTATTCCATACCCTAAATATATCTACTTTCTGTAATGGATAGAATGTTTCATCATCTGAAGGGCCATATATATGCCTCTGTTGTTCTCTAAGTCTATTTTGAAGGGAGTCCAATAAATAATTCTTGGAGGTTTTTTCCTTCCCCTCTTTTAGATGAATTGTGAAATGAGTTACATCTTAATCAGATTCCCTGTGTGCTCTCTTTCTTGGTCTCCTCCACTCAGATTTGAGAATTGGAAAGATTACTGCATTTTCAGCCAAAAGAACTGGCTCAGTCTTAACTCTGCCAGTCCCTCTTTTGTGGAGATTGGAAGAGTTACTTCCTCTCTCTGACATTCAGTTGCCTAATTTGTACAATAGTAATAATGATACTTATCTTACCTGCCTTGCAGGGCTGTTGTAAATAAAATACTTTGCAAATAAAAACAATCCTTCCTAGGCTCATAGGCATAGAGCTTGAAAGGACCTTGGAGTCATCTAGTTCAACACATTGATTTTGTAGATGAAGAAAATGAAACCCAAGGTTACTTGGGTAATAAATGGAAGATTTGAACCCAGGTTCTCTTTTTTATCATAGAAGTATTTTTATTTTATTTTACTCATAAAGATAGTTTTCAACATTTTTTTAATATTATTTTGAATTCCAAATTTTTCTCTTTCCTACCCCCCTCTCCAAGACAGAAAGCAATTTGATATGGGTTATATATGTACAATCACATTAAACAAATTTCTGCATTAGTCATTTTGTGAAAGAAGAATCAAAGCAAAAGGGAAAATGTTGATGTATGTCTAATTTCTGCCATGCTATTTTCCTGTTTTCCCAGCAGTTTTGTCAAATATTGAGATCTTATCCTAGAAGCTGTAGTCTCTGGGTTTATCAAACAGTGTATTACTATAGTCATTTACTATTGTGTCTCCTGTGTCTAACTGATTCCACTGATCCACCACTCTATTTCCTAACCAGTACCAAATAGTTTTGATGACTCCTGCTTTATAGTATAGCTTCAGAATTGTTATGGTTAGCCCACCTTCATGTGCATTTTTTAATAGTTCCTTTGATATTCTTGACATTTTTTTCTTCCAGATGCATTTTTTTTATTATTTTTTCCAGCTCTATAAAATAATTTTTGGTCGTCTGATTGGTATGGCACTAAATAAGTATATTAATTTAGGTAGAAGTGTTATTTTTATTATATTAGCTCAGCCTATCTGTGAGCAATTGATATTTTTCCACTTGTTTAGATCTAATTTTATTTGTGTGAAAAGTGTTTTGTAATTGTGTTCATAGACTTCCTGGGCTTGTCTTACCAGGTACACTCCCAAATATTTTCTTTTGTCTGCCATTATTTTAAATGTTATTTTTGGTTCTATCTTTGCTGCTGAGCTTTGTTGGTAATGCATAGAAATGCTGATGGTTTCTGTGGATTTATTTTATATCCTGCAACTTTGCCAAAGTTATTAATTGTTTCAAGTAGTTTGTTTTTTGTTTGTTTTGTTTTTGTTTTTGTTTGTTTGTTTTGCAAAGCAATGAGAATTAAGTGACTTGCCCAGGGTCACACAGGTAGTAAGTGTCAAGTATCTGAGGCCAGATTTGAACTCAAGTCCTCCTGAATCCAGGGCCGGTGCTTTATTTACTGTGCCACCTAGCTGCCCCCTCAAGAACATTTTTAGGTGATTCAATAGGATTTTCTAAGTATACTATCATATCATCTGCAAAAAGTGATAGTTTTGTTTCTTCCTTGCCTATTCTAATTTTTTTCACTCCTTTTTCTTCTCTTGTTATAGCTAAGAGATCTAGTTAAATATTAAATAATAGAGGTGATTATAGATATCCCTGTTTCACCCCTGATCTCACTGGGAATTCCTCTGACTTATCCCCATTACATGTAATGTTTGTTGATGGTTTCAGGTAGATACTGCTTATTATTTTAAGAAAAGTTCCATTTATTCATATATTTTCTATTGTTTTTAATAGGAATGAGTGCTGTATTTTGTCAAAAGCTTTTTCTGCATCTCTTGAGATAATTATAAGATTTTGGTTAGTTTTATTATTTATGTGGTTGATTATGTCGATAGTTTTCTGAATGTTGAACCAGCACTGCATTCTTGGTATAAACCTCACCTGGCCATACTGTATTATCTTGGTGAAAAATTGCTGTAATCTTCTTTTTAATATTTTATGTAAGATTTTTGCATCACATCAATATTCATTAGGGCAGTGGTTTATGATTTTCTTTCTCTGTTTTCACTTTGCTAGGTTTAGATATCATGACCATATTCATGTCATAAAAAGAATTTGGTAGCATTCCTTTACCTATTTTTACAAGAAATCTATATAGTATTAGAATTAATTATTCTTCAAATGTTTGTTAGAATTCACCTGTAGAGAGAGGTCAGCTAGGTGGTGCAGTGGATAAAGCACTGGTCTAGGATTCAGGAGGACCTGAGTTCAAATCTAGTCTCAGACACAACACTTACTAGCTGTGTGACCATTGGCAAGTCACTTAACACTCATTGCACCACCACAACAACAACAACAACAAAAAATAGAGCTATTCAGGTCTTTTATGTCCTCTTATGTTAATCTAAGCAATTTATATTTTTGTAAATATGCATCCATTTTGTTTAGATTGTCAAATTTGTTGGCACACAGTTTGGCAAAAAAGCTCCTCTTTATTGCTTTAATTTCTACTTTATTAGTGGTGAATTCACCCTTTTTATTTTTGATACTGGTAATTTGGTTTTCTTCTTTTTATAAAAATCAAATTAATCAAAGGTTTATCTATTTTATTGATTTTTTCATAAAATCAGCTCTTAATTTTATTTATTAATTCTATAATTTTCTTACTTTTAATTTTATTGATCTCTCCCTTGATTTTTAGAGTTTCTAATTTAGTATTTAATTGGTAATTTTAAAATTGGTCTTTCTCTAGCTATTTTAGTTGCAGGCCTAATTTTTTTTTTTAATTTTGGTGAGGAACTTGGGGTTAAGTGACTTGCCCAGGGTCACACAGCTAGTTAGTGTTAAGTGTCTGAGACTGGTTTTGAACTCAGGTCCTCCTGAATCCAGGGCCGGTGCTCTATCCACTGCACCACCTAGTTGCCCCATGGCCTAATTTATTGATCTCCTCTTCTTATCTAAAGCTTAATTATTATTCTTGGCTGTCTTCACTATAATCCTCTTCTGTTGACTCCTTGAGGCACAAAATAATAATTGAAGTGGGTAAAGGCTGTGTTAGGAGAGCACAAGCTTTGGCAGATCCTTTCAAGCTAGTCATACTGCCTGTATAATCTTGGAAGGAGTGTTTGTGGTCTGAGCCATCAGCCTGGCTACTTGTGGAAATGCTTCTCACTGTAAGGATGGTTCCTAGGGGATGCATGTTTTGGCCAGAGGAACTCATGAAGAAAGAGAATTCACATGAAAGCAATCCAAGATCTCTAGGAATCTTAAAGTAATGATCACCTGAGCTCTGCTGACAGGGGTTTCCCTTTGTAGGAGCATCACAATTCCATCTGGCTCATTGTGTTTCTTGGGGGTGTGAAAGGGAGTCCCAGAAAAGGTAGCTCAGCTGGCAGAAAAGTCACCCTAATTCTTGGAAAGATTAGGGGTAATCCAAAGCCCTTGTCATTCCCTAGCTACCAGAAGTAGGATTTAAATGATTTATAGGTAGAGTACATGGTGGAAGAAGACCCAGGCTTCTTCAGTCATGGCTCGGCCCTCAGGTATATAATCTGGACTCAGTTACTGCTCTGTTCTGGACTTGAGCTTGTCCATTTGCACAATGGTCATAGCATCCTTTGTTGTATCTATTTTAATGGACTGTGATGGTATTCTAATTAGATAGGAGGTCGAAAAGAGCTTGAGAAGGGATCAAGTGCTGAATGAACAGAAAGCATGCTCATCATTTAGAAAGCATTCCTTCTGCTAGACTGTTCTCAAGGGTGCGTCTCTTGGAAGGTGGGTTGGAGGAGCTGCAGGCAGACAGGAACTAGAATGAGAAGCCTGGGGTTAAAATTTGTCTCTGACACAGATTATCTTTGTGGTCTTGGGCAGGTCTCCCTCACTTCTCTAAGTCTCAGTTTCCCCTATTGTACAGTAGGGAAAAGAACTATCTCACAGGCTTGTTCAGTCACTCCATCAATCAATCAGTCTTTATCAAGTGGCTGCTATATGTTAGGAACAATTTAGGCAATGCAGCTACACACAAAAGCTGTTTCTGCCCTCAATGCCTTATGCTCAAATGGGGGACACAGTTTATATATGTAAAATTGTGTAAAGGAGCCACAAAGCAGAGACAATGTAGCCTTTCATGGGAAGGCACCAGTTACTGGGGAGATCACAAAGGACTTCAGCAGAAGGTAACTGAGGCTTGAAGGAAAATAGGGGTTCCAAGAGGCAGAGGTGAGGGAGAGCATTCCAGACATAGTGAACAGCAGGAACAAGGAACAGAAACTGGAGAGGCACTGTCTGGTGTGAGAATAAACAAAGAGTCCAGCATGGCTGGATTGTAGAGCATGTGGAGGGCAGTGATGTGGAGACTGGAGAATCAAGACGGAGTCAACTTGTGAAGAGCTTTAAATGGCAGGTAGAGCAGTTTTATCTTTGATCCTAGAGGTAAGAGGAAAGCACTGGAGGTTTGCAAACTACTGAGCAGGGGAGTGACATGGTTAGACCTGTGCTTTAGGGAAATCATTTCTGCTTCTGGGTGGTGACACATTGGAGAGGTGAGAGACTGGAAACCACCAGGAGGACAAATATTGCAATAGTCATGGTTGAAAAGGGAAAAGCATCTAAATGAGAGTGGTGATGGTGTAAGTGCAGAGCAGAGATGTCAAGGAAGAAGAAATGTCAAAATTTCGTATGAGACACATGAGGTTAGTGAGACTGAGAAAATGAATGTGACACCAAGTGTGGGCAAGGGAGGAACAGGAGGAAAGAGCAGGGAATAGGTTCAGCATGTGAAAAGCCCCTCAGTCCTCTTGGGTGAGGATAGGATAAAGCCCCCTGTTGCAAGCCCTGAGGAGGGTCCTTCTCTCCTCCCTATTTCAGCATGCTAGGAAGGACAGAGTGTATTCTACCAGATAGTTGGAGAAGTTCTGGCTGGCTGGGAGCAGGTCAGAGTGCATCCCTGAAAGAAATGGACCAAGTCCAGACCAAGCTGCCCTTCAAGTCCACAGACAGCTGGTGAGTCTGCAAGGGGTCAGCAGCACTCTTGCCTCGCACTGAGGCAGAGGTGGGAGCAGGGCCAGCTGCTACTGGGTGGGGGAGGGAAGAATCAGCACCAAAGTCCAGAGGAAATGGCATTGAATATGCAAAGAGGAACTAGGCACAAGGTCTTTCCTCTGGGAGGGGTCTTTCTTGAATGAGGAAAGGGTGAGAATCAAATCTAACTCCAGAGTTTTTTTCCCTATGCCCTTGAGGTTAGACATGCACCCCACTTCTCCCTTCTCCTCTGGGGGAGAACCCAGCAGTGTCCAGCTGCTGTGCGACAAGCAATGGGGTTTTGATCTGGGGGGCAGGGGTTCTGGCTACAAGACCCGTGTTCAAAGGTGGGGTCTCTGACTTGCTAACTGTGTGGCCAGGTGCCCTGTCTGGCATTTGTTTTCTCATCTGTGAAGCAGGACTAACACTACTGATGTTCCCTCCCACAGAGCAGGGTTGTGGGGAAAGCTTCTAGCAGTGTGCCCAAGGAGAAACTTACTCAGGAAGCAGCATAGAGCCAGGGAGAGCAGAAGGACCATGCCAAGAGGCCTCATGATCTGCCTTCTTTACCTCTAGCTGAAGCTGAACCTGAAAGGTTTCAAGAGAGGGAAAGTGTCCTAAGTTCATAGAAGCCTGGGAGGCTGCCTTATGTAGGGGCCATGGGTTCCACCTGTTGAATTACATCATGCTTTCACACACCAGTCCACCTGGCCTAGAAATGGACCTTATCCTGGGCCAGTCAAATTCTACTTGCTTTGGCCCCACCCAACCCCCACCTTCTGTTCTCTGTGTGTGTATTCCTAGGATATATCTCCTCCTCCCTCACACCCATTGTCTAGTGAGTAAATTTGTTAATGTCTTCACCCTCTGTCCCAACCTTTCCCTTCTTCAGCCATGTGCATCCCCTTCTCCCAGTGTCTCTCTTTTGTTTGTGTTCCTGTTCTCTCCCCTTGGGTTGTGTGCTTCTCTTTAATAATGCTCCTATTTGTGATTGTCTATGTTCTTATAATTTCACTTGGGAAGCAATTTGGAACTCTGCTCACAGGGCTGTAAAACTGTGCATTCCCTTTGACCCAGCACCACCACTACTGGGCCTGTATCCCACAGAGATCATAAAAAGGGCTCAGGACCTATATGTATAAAAATATTTATAGAAGCTCTTTTTGTGGTGGCAAAGAATTGGAAATTGAAGGAATGCCTGTTAATCAGGGAATGACTGAACAAGCTGTGGTATATGAAAATAATGGAATAAAATTGTGGTATAAGATATGATGAGCAGGTGGATTTCAGCAAAACCTGGAAAGACTTACATAAGTTGATGCTGAGTGAAGTGAGCAGAACCAGAACATTGTAGAATAATAGCAACATTGTGAGATGATTAATTATAATAGATGCACATCTTCTCAGCAATCCAATGATCCAAGATAATTCCAAAAGGCTCATCAAGAAACATGCTCTCCATCTGTGTAGAAAGAACTATGGAGTCTGAATGCAGATTGAAGCATACTTTTTTTAGTGCTTTTTCCTTTAATTCTGGTTTTTATCTATGCTGGGTATTATTTATCTAGATGGAGTGATAAGAACTCAGGGAAGTTAGGTTCAATTTTACCATTTCCTCCTCCTCCTCCGTCGTCGTCGTCGTCGTCGTCGTCGTCTTCGTCTTCGTCTTCTTCTTCTTTGTCTTCTTCTTCATCTTCTTCTTCGTCTTCTTCGTCTTCTTCGTCTTCTTTGTCTTCTTCATCTTCTTCTTCTTCGTCTTCTTCTTCTTCGTCGTCTTCTTCTTCTTCTTCTTCTTCTTCTTCTTCTTCTTCTTCTTCTTCCTTCTTCTTCTTCCTTCTTCCTTCTTCCTTCTTCCTTCTTCCTTCTTTCTTCTTCTTCTTCTGGCAATGAGGGTTGAGTGAGTTGCCCAGGGTCACACAACTAGTAAGTATCAAGTGTCTGAGACGGGATTTGAACTCAGGTCCTTCTGAATCCAAGGCCAGTGATTTCGCCACTCTGCCACCTAGCTACCCCTTACCATTTCCTTCTTCTTCTTCTTTTTTTTTTTTTTTAGTGAGGCAATTGGGGTTAAATGACTTGCCCAGGGTCACACAGCTAGTAAGTGTTAAGTGTCTCAGGCCAGATTTGAACTCAGGTACTCCTGACTCCAGGGCTGGTGCTCTATCCACTGTGCCACCTTGCTGCCCACCATTTCCTTCTTTTTTTTTTTTTTTTTTTTTTTTTTTGGCGGGGCAATGGGGGTTAAGTGACTTGCCCAGGGTCACACAGCTAGTAAGTGTCAAGTGTCTGAGGCCGGATTTGAACCCAGGTACTCCTGAATTCAAGGCCGGTGCTTTACCCACTGCGCCACCTAGCTGCCCCCCCACCATTTCCTTCTTACCAGAACAAGTTACCTTTTTTCTGCCCTCAATCCTGAGATCACTTTCAGCAAGGAAAAGAGGAGCAAAATAGCAGCTGAACAGACACAGCTCCTTTCCATTATCTTTGCCCCTCCTTTGTACAAGGAGCCTTGTCATTTCTTGTCTCTTCTCCATCGCTGTATAGCTAAAGCAAAACCCCACATGCACAAGAAAAAAACCCTCTTTTTGTTGTCCCTGGCACTTTTCCTCAGGCTTTACTCATCCTAAGTTTTAGGTATCCTAGTGCTGTCCTTATACAAGTGCCCCTCTCATATTCTTCCTCAAACACCTGTACTTGCTTCCATCTCTTTTACTTATTTATCTATGTGACCTTGAACAAGTCACTTGACTTCTGTTTGTCTCAGTTCTCTCACATAAAATGGAGGCTGTAACAGTACCTACTTCCCAGAGTTCTTGTGAAGATCAAGTGAGAAGGTATTTGGAAAGGGCTTAATCCAGAGGCTGGCAGATAGTGGAGTTGTTTTAATGTTAGCTCTCATTATTATCATTATCATGTCTTTATATTTTTTGAAAAAAATGTGAATTGTTCAGTAAGTTCTTTAAACACTTAGACTATTTGAAAAACCATGTATTTTATGTATTTATACACATTTAAGCAGTCACACTATTCACACTAGGCAGCTATTTCCTTTTCTTCTTAATTAGAATAGAGGATGTTTGTCTTTTTTTCCCAATCTTAATTGTATTTTATTTTATTTTTCCAGTTACATTATAAGGATAGTTTTGAACTTTTTTGTCTGTTGTTTTTTTTTTGGTGAGGCAATTGGGGTTAAGTGACTTGCCCAGGGTCACACAGCTAGTATGTATCAAGTGTCTAGGGTCAGATTTGAACTGAGGTCCTCTGAATCTAGGGCCAGTGCTCTATCCACTGCGCCACCTAGCTGCCCCTTGTTTGTTTGTTTTTTTTGGTTTTTTTCAACTTTTGTTTTTATAGGATTTTGAGTTCCAAATTTTCTCCTTCCCTACATTCCCTCCACACTTCTCAAGACAAAAAGCAATCTGATATAGGTTATATATGTGCAATCACATTAAAAGTATTTCTGCGGGGCAGCTACGTGGTGCAGTGGATAGAGCACCGGCCCTGGAGTCAGGAGTGCCTGAGTTCAAATCGGGCCTCAGACACTTAACACTTACTAGCTGTGTGACCCTGGCCAAGTCACTTAACCCCAATTGCCTCACTAAAAAAAAAGGAAAAGAAAAAAAAGTATTTCTGCATCAGTTGTGTTGTGAAGGAAGAATCAGAACAAAAGTGGAATACCCCAAAGAATAAAAAAACAAATAAACAAAAAAAAAGTAGAAACAGTATGGTTCAATCAGTATTCAGATTCCACGGTTCTTTTTTATCTATGTGGAGAGCTTCCTTTATGGACCTTTTGGAATTGTCTTGGATCATTGTATTGCTGAGAGGAGCTAAATCTATTATAGTTGATAATCAAACAGTGTTGCTGTTACTGTGCACAATGTTCTACTGGTTCTGCACACTTTCCTCAGCATTGGTTCATTTAAGTCATTCTAGGTTATTCTGAAATCTGCCTCCTCATCATTTCTTACAGCATGTTAATATAAAAATATGGATTGCCTGGATTTGATGGAGGTACCTTATTATCCAAGAGGAGTTTTATGAAACCCTGAATTAATAGGATTAATAGGAGCAAAATGTCCTTGAACTGAACTCCAAACCTGAACCCAGCTAGCTAGCAGATAGAAGACCCCACCTAGTGACTTCTTGGCCCTCAGGATAGTAAGTCTGTATCTTCTAGAAACATCTGGGCATCCTCATCCTTGCCAATTCCCTTTTTTAGAATCCTATAGTCTTATCATAATGCTTCTGTATTCTTTCCATACTTGTTATAACTGAAACTGTTAAACTGGTTTTTGCTTCTGGGTTGATTTCTGTATCATCCTATTGAAACTGACAATGCCCTATAATCAGTGGACTAAAACAATATATACCCTCAGAAATGGGGAGTTCACCAAGCTTCTCTCTTATGAGGGATGTCTCCACATGATCTTGTTGTATTATCTTTCTTCTTAAGACAATAAAATATTAAATTGATATTATGTTTTTTTCTGTCTGTCTCTGATCTGTTTTTGTTTGTTTTTTAGTGAGGCAATTGGGGTTGTGACTTGCCCAGGGTCACACAGCTAGTAATCAGGCCAGATTTGAACTCAGGTACTCCTTACTCCAGGACTGGTACTCTATCCACTGTGCCATCTAGCTGCCCCTTCTGATCTGTTTTTCAGGAGGACAGGGATGGATATCATGTTCTCTCTCTAGTTAGTAGGAGATATTATAATTTCTCTGCTCTGTTTATTAATTTGTAGGAGAAATTATACATTATTTCTCTGATCTGATTGTAGGAGACAGGCAGATGCAAAAGCTATATTATAATATTCAACAAGCACAATATTATTCTGTCATAATCATATACCACAACTTGTTCAGCCATCCCCTAATTAATAGCCATTTCCTCAATTTCCAATTCTTTGCCACCAAAAAGAGAGCTGATATAAATATTTTTGTACATTTCATTCCTTTTCCCTTTTTATGATCTCTTTGGGATAGAGACTGAGTACTGGTATTACTTGGTCAAAAGGTATGCACAGCCCCATAGCCCTTAATAGTTCCAAATTGCTCTCCAGAATGGCTGGATCAGTTCCCAACTCCACCAAGAATGCATTAGTGTTCCAATTTTTCCACAACTTCTCCAACATTTGTTTTTTTCCTTTTTTTTGTCATATTAGCCAATCTGATAGGTGTGAGGTGGTACCTCAGTGTTGTTTCAATTTGTATTTCTTTAATCAATAGTGATTTAGAGCATTTTTTCATATGGCAATAGATAGCTTTGATTTCTTCATCTGAATACTGCCTATTCATATCCTTTGACCATTTCTCAATCGGGGAATGACTTATATTCTAATAAATTTGACTTACTTCCCTATACACTTTAGAAATGAGTCCTTTATCAGAAACACTAGCTATAAAATCAAAATAATCCATTTTGATTTTCATAATATTCTCTCTCTCTTGTTTGGTCATAAATTCTTCTTCTCTCCATAGATCTGAGAAGCAAACTATTCCATCCTCTCCTAATTTGACTATGCTATCACCCTTTATGTATAAATCATGTACCTATTTTGACATTATTTTGTTATGTGGTTTAAGATTTTGGTATATGCCTACTTTTGGCCATATTATCTTCCAGTTTTCCCAGAAGTTTTTGTCAAATATTGAGTACTTTTATACTTTAGAAATGTGGCCTTTATCAGATACACTCACTCTAAAAATGTAAGGAATTAGAGTGGTGCTAGGCCCTATTCCTAACCCTTCCTCCAGGTTTTGGTCATTCATTCTTTTTCTTCTCCTCCTCCTCCTCCTCCTCCTCCTTCTTCTTTGAATGACAGTTATGCTTTGATCATTATATGGAGCTTCTGGGGAGTAGCTCTTTTTACCAATGTAAGAAAGCAGTCTCTCTGCATGTTATGATCTTAGAGAGTTGCCTGGGGTATTTGGAGTTCATATGTCACAGGAGCACTAGGTTTCAGGGACAGGGCTTGAACTCCCACATACAATAGAACGTCAGGGTTAGGGCTTGAACCCACAGAGCAATTGAAAGTCAGGTAGTGGTTCTGAACTGACCAAGAGACCAGTCAGTCTTCTATCCACAATTTCATACTTTCTTTTTCTAATAGATTTTTCACAAGCAATTACAGAAACAGCAATAATCGACCTCATAAATTTATTAAAGAATCATGATGGCCAGCCATAATTCTGCCACACTGAAGATTCCAATATATTTTTTCCTCAGCAGCTCTGCCTTTTTTTGATCCGGACACGCGTTCCTTTTTCCCTGCAGAAGAAATGAAAAGAAAGAGTACTGTGAGTCACACTATTACAAAAGTCTAGACCATAACGTGGAAAAAAAAAAACTCTGAGGGGGCAGGTAAGTGGTGCAGTGGATAAAGCTCAGGCTCTGGATTCAGGAGGACCTAGTTCAAATGGGACCTCAGATGCTTGATATGTACTAGCTGTGTGACTCTGGGTAAGTCACTTAACCCTCATTGCCCTGAAAAAAAAAAAAAAAGAAAAGAAAGCAAAAGAAAGAAAGAAAACTCTGCCCAGAAAGTAAATCATTAGAACAAGTACAAGAGACAACATACCAAAATCTATGGGATGCAGCCAAAGCAGTGCTTAGGGGAAAATTTATAGCTCTAAATGCTTACATGAATAAGAAAGAGAAAGAGGAGATTAATGAATTGGGCATGCAACTTAAAAAGCTAGAAAAAGAACAAATTAGAAATCCCCAATTAGACACTAAATTAGAGATCCTGAAAATTAAAGGAGAAATCAATAAGATTGAAAGCAAAAAAACTATAGAATTAATCAATAAAACTAAGAGCTGGTTTTATGAAAAAACCAATAAAATAGATAAAATATTGGTTAATTTGATTAAAAAAAAGAAAGAAGAAAACCAAATTACCAGTATCAAAAATGAAAAGGGTGATGTTACCACCAATGAAGTGGAAATTAAAGCAATAATTAGGAAATATTTTGCCCAACTGTATGCCAATAAATTTGACAATCTAAATGAAATGGATGAATATTTACAAAAATACAAACTGCCCAGGTTAACTGAAGAGGAAATAAAATCCTTAAATAAACCCATATTAGAAAAAGAAATTGAACAAGCTATTAATGAACTCCCTAAGAAAAAATCCCCAGGGCCAGATGGGTTTACGGGTGAATTTTACCAAACATTTAAAGAACAATTAATTCCAATATTATACAAATTATTTGGAAAAATAGGTGAAGAAGGAGTTCTACCAAATTCGTTTTATGACACAAATATGGTGGTGATACCAAAACCAGGCAAAGCAAAAACAGAGAAAGAAAATTATAGACCAATTTCCCTAATGAATATTGATGCTAAAATCTTAAATAAGATATTAGCAAGGAGATTACAGCAAGTGATCACCAGGATAATACACTATGACCAGGTGGGATTTATACCAGGAATGCAGGGCTGGTTCAACATTAGGAAAACTATTAACATAATCAACCACATCAATAAGAATACCAACCAAAATCATATGATTATCTCAATAGATGCAGAGAAAGCTTTTGACAAAGTACAGCACCCATTCCTAATAAAAACACTAGAGAGTTTAGGAATAGGGGGAGCTTTCCTTAGAATAATAAACAGTATCTACCTAAAGCCATCAGCAAGTATTATATGCAATGGAGATAAATTAGAGGGCTTCCCAATAAGATCAGGGGTGAAACAGGGATGTCCATTATCACCCCTATTATTTAATATTGTTCTAGAAATGTTAGCTTTAGCAATCAGAGAAGAGAAAGGAATTAAAGGAATTAGAATAGGCAAGGAGGAAACAAAACTATCACTCTTTGCAGATGATATGATGGTATACTTAAGGAATCCTCGAGAATCAAGTCAAAAATTACTTGAAACAATTAACAACTTTAGCAAAGTAGCAGGATATAAAATAAATCCACATAAATCATCAGCATTTCTATACATGACCAACAAAGTCCAGCAGCAAGAGATAGAAAGAGAAATTCCATTTAAAGCAACGGTAGGTAATATAAAATACTTGGGAGTCTACTTGCCAGGACAAAGCCAGGAACTCTATGAACACAACTACCAAACACTCTTCACACAAATCAAATCAGATCTAAATAATTGGAAAGATATCAATTGCTCATGGATAGGCAGAGCTAATATAGTAAAAATGACAATACTGCCTAAATTAATTTACTTATTCAGTGCCATACCAATCAGGCTACCTAAAAATTATTTTATACAGCTAGAAAAAATAATAACAAAATTCATCTGGAAAAACAAAAAATCAAGAATATCCAGGGAAATAATGAAAAAAAATTCACAGGAAGGTGGGTTAGCGGTACCAAACCTGGAGCTTTACTATAAAGCGGCAGTCATCAAAACTATCTGGTACTGGCTAAAAAATAGAGTGGTAGATCAATGGAATAGGCTAGGCTCAGGAAATGCAGTAGTAAATGACACTAGTAATGTAGTGTTTGATAAACCCAAAGACTCCAGCTTCTGGGATAGGAACTCAGTATTTGACAAAAACTGCTGGGAAAACTGGAAGATAGTATGGCAGAAATTAGGCTTAGACCAACATCTTACACCTTATACTAAAATAAGGTCAAAATGGATACATGATTTAGACATAAGAGGTGATACCATAGGTAAATTAGGAGAGAAAGGAATAGTGTACATATCAGATCTTTGGAAAGGAGAACAGTTTTTGACCAAACATGAGATAGAGTATATTATAAAATGCAAAGTGGATGATTTTGATTATATTAAATTAAAAAATTTTTGTACAAACAGAAGCAATGCATCCAAAATTGGAAGGGAGGCAGAAAGCTGGGAAACAATTTTTGAGGCCAGTGCTTCTGATAAAGGCCTCATCTCTAAAATATATAGGGAATTAAATCAAAATTATAAGAATGCAAGTCATTCCCCAATTGAGAAATGGTCAAAGGATATGAACAGGCAGTTTTCTGATGAAGAAACCAAAGCTATCTATTCCCATATGAAAAAATGCTCTAAATCTCTAATGATTAGAGAGATGCAAATTAAAACAACTCTGAGGTACCACCTGACACCTATCAGATTGGCTAAAATGACAAAAAAGGAAGATAATAAATATTGGAGAGGCTGTGGGAAAATTGGAACACTAATGCATTGTTGGTGGAGCTGTGAGCTGATCCAACCATTCTGGAGAGCAATTTGGAATTATGCCCAAAGGGCGATAAAGCTGTGCATACCCTTTGACCCAGCAATCCCACTTTTAGGTCTTTTGCCCAAAGAAATCATGGAAGGGGGAAAGGGACCCACATGTACAAAAATATTTATAGCTGCTCTTTACGTGGTAGCAAGGAATTGGAAGTTGAGGGGGTGCCCATCAATTGGGGAATGGCTGGACAAGTTGTGGTATATGAATACAATGGAATACTATTGTGCTGTAAGAAATGATGAGCAGGAAGAGTTCAGAGAAACCTGGAGGGTCTTACGTGAGCTGATGATGAGTGAGATGAGCAGAACCAGAAGAACATTGTACACAGTATCATCAACATTGAGTGTTGACCTACTGTGATGGACTATATTCTTCTCACCAATGCAATGGCACAGAAGAGTTCCAGGGAACTCATGATAGAAGAGGATCTCCAAATCCAAGAAAAAAAAAGAAAGAAAGAACTGTGGAGTATAGATGCTGATTGAACCATATTATTTCTTTTGTTTTGGGTGCTGTTGTTATTTTTTTCTATTTTGAGGTTTTGCATCACTGCTCTGATTCTTTCTCTTGTAACAGGATTAATGCAGAAATAGGATTAATGTTATTATGTGTATATATATATATATGTGTGTGTATATATATCTATATGTATATATATAGAGATATATAGATATAACCTATATCAGATTACCTGCTGTCTAGGGGAGGGGGGAGGGAGGGGAGGGAGGGAGAAAAATCTGAAATTGTAAAGCATGTATAAACAAAAGTTGAGAACTATCTTTACATGTAACGGAAAAAATAAAATATCTCATAAAAAAAAAAAAGAACAAGTACAAGATAGAACATTAGACTAGGAAGGAACCATAGATAAATACAGAATTTAGAAGTTGTAAGGAACCCCAGAGCAAAGAGCATCAGAATGTCAGCTATTTCATGGATGGCCAGATTCTTTATTATCAGAAACTTCTTCTTTTGAACCCAAATCAGCCTCTTGGCAATTTCTGCTCATTGCTTCTTATTTCTGCCTTTTGGGGCTAAGGAGAACAAAATGCAGCCTCATGATCTCAGCAATCCTGCCCATATTGAAAGGCACTGATAGATATCACCTCCCTTATGCTCAGTCACTTTCCTCTTCTCTTGGTTTAATGTATCCAGATCTTTCAAACAGCATCTTTATAGGATAATCTTTTTCCTCTGCATAAGGTCAGTGCAGATAGGAGGCAGAGGGGAGCCTGCGGTCTGGAAGACAAGTTCAAGCCCAATCTGAGACACTCACCAGCTATGTGACCCTGTGCAAGTCACTCAATTTGCCTCAGTTTCCTCATCTTCAAATGAATGATGATAGCAATTTCTTCCCAAGGTTGTTGTGAGGATCAAATGAGGCAATAATTTTAAAGTGCTTGGCACATTAGCTGGCCCATTGTAGGTTCTTTAGCTATTATTATTTTCAAGTGCCTCAGAGTTCTTCCATTCCTCCTGTCCTCTCTTCCTCCAGGACTCCTAATTAGATGCCACATGAATTAAATGCAGTGCTCTGCTAGAACTCTATTCCCCTCTAGTTCAATCACCTTGGTTATTGCTTCTGTCCTAGGCATTATCTACTTTTTTTTTTTCTGGCAGGTCAATGAGGGTCAATTGGCTTGCCCAGGGTCACACAGCTAGTAAGTGTCAAGTGTCTGAGGCTGGATTTGAACTCAGTTCCTCCTGAATCCAGGGCAAGTGCTTTATCCACTGTGCCACCTAGTTGCCCTCACTCTTTTAAAATTTTTAATGTTATTTGTAAAACATAACATCGAATTTCAGTAGAACCAAATTTGCTTTGCGAGTACAAATGACTTACTTTTGATATCATAGCATTTTCATCACCCTGAAAGTGGACCATCAGACTAGTTCAGGAAAAGTCCAGCTAAGAGTTCTTAACCTAGGGTCTGTTGATGTTTCTTCTTTCTATTTTGTTGACTATTTCCATTTCCTTTGTTATCCTGTTTCCTGTTTTATGCTTTTGAAAACATAATTCTGAGAAGGGTTTCACAAGGGAGCCAAAGAATTCATGACCAAAACAAAATTGAGAATCTTGATTTAGGCCTTTATACAGAACTTTCCTGGAGGTTTTAGTCATTAGGAAAATACATGTTTAAGGTACAGGCACATTCTAAGCTCTGTGTTCTAAGGTAATTTCCAGCCCTGACAGTCTGTATCCTATGAATTATGATTTTACCTTGGAATCTGGTGGGGTTCTAAAAATCAAGGTCACCTGATTTTTGTTTGTGGCCTCTCATGCTGATAAAGATGTAAGCTTATGTGAACAGCTTAGCCAGGCCATTGGAAAATTATGAGATGGTTCCAAGTTCACCTTAGCAAGATTTGTAAATGGGTGGGAACCATCAACCACATGGAATGTCTCAAGATACCAAGTCAGGCCCAGGAAATGGGGGTTCTTCATAATCCTTCACACTGAGGGACAGAAGTCTGGGACCAAGTGGTGGATCAGATTTGGACATTTCCCAGAGAGGCCTTTGACTGGTGACAAACCTTAAGGTAAAGTTACAGGATAATTTGGAAACATTTCCTATGCAGGGAAGAAATGTAAATCTTAATCCTCAGTCTTAATCTTAGCCCTCAGATTCCATAGTCTCACTAGACACAGCTCTCTCCTGACCCTCCCATCAAGTTGTTCCCTTGTTATGGAAGGCCCTCCCCTTTCCTTAAGTTGGTCCAAATTATTTTCATCCTTCAAGTCTCATGGTCTCCCCCTCCCTTGCTCCTCCACAAATCACTGACATCTCCCTGCTTTGAACTCCTTTCTTGCTGTGATTGTTCTTCACTCTTTCAGTCATGTCTGACCCTTGGTCTGCCCATTTAGAGCTTTCTTAGCAAAGATACTGGTCCTCTTTGAGAAAGAGGGCCAAACAACAGCAAGTGGAGTGGTTTGCCACTTCCTGCTCCAGCTCATTTTACAACTGAGAGAACTGAGGCAAACAGACTTAAGTCATTTTCCCAGAGACACACAGCTAGCCAGTGTCTGAGGGCAGGTTTGGTAGCCCTTAGGAAAGAGCAGTGAGTAGCAAATATGGATCTTATTTGCATTATAGCTCCTTTCCTAATGATCTGTGTGACCTTGGGCAAGAAAATTATATTCTCTGGTTAATTCAGTCTCCTCTTCTTTGCAATAGAGTGGCTGGCCTGCATAGTGTATAAGGTCCCTTCCAGATCAGGTGTTCTATACTTTGAGGAGTGTTTCAGATTTGGTTTAATTCAATTTAGCAAGCATTGATTAAGCCCCTGCTGTGTGCTAGGCACCAGGGATAAAAACCAAAAAACAAAATAGAACAGACCTTGCCCTCAAGGATCACAATCTATTTGAGTAATCACCAAGTAACTGGAGTAATGGGGAGAATGACTCAACACCTGGGAGGATTGAGAAAAATCACCTACTACATGCAGGAGGTGTTAACTGCAAAAGAGCCTTGATGGAGCTGGGGAGTCCAAGAGGCAGAAATGTGGAGGGATGGCATTCAGACATAGGGTATGTCCTGTGCAAAGGCACAAAGGGAGGAGATGGAATTCTATGTGTAGGGAACAGCAAATAAGTTAGCTGGGCTGAGATTCAGAGTGCATGAAGGAGATTAACTACCAATGAAGCTATGAGTACACAGCAGGCTATTTAGCCCTCCTGATTCCTCTATTATATCAAGTGTGTGTGTCTGGTGTCTCCAGCTAGAGTGTTGAGCACCCTTGAGGAAAAGGAATATAGGAAAGATTGGCCAATGAATATTGTGTTAGAGGGAAAACAGAGTTGAGGTGCGTGGGCTTTGACTTGGAGGCCATGCCTTAAACCCTGTACCCTTAACCTGTGCAAAGCATCCCCTCTGGGTAGCACTCCTTGAGCTGCTGCTGAGAGGAATATAGAGCACAAACCTCTGACTCTGTAGAGGAATTCAGGGAAGGGAAGTTAAAGACCATCTTGCAGAAATCCTCCATCTGACAAAAGAGGAAGCATAAGTTTCCAGAAGAGAAGTGATCTGGTCTTGATCAGAGAGCAAGATCAGAGCTGAGTTAGGCCTAGATCCCAAGTTTCCGGGTTCCAAGACCAGGATTGCTTCCCCTCCCCCTCCATGTTATTAAATGTACTCAAGGGAATTCTTTATGAGAGACTCCTCACTGTCCACTGTACTCTCTTCCTTGACAAAATGGTAGTGGTGACCCAATTTCCAAGTTCTCTCCTCTCCTCTCATTGTCCATTTGACCCAGCTGTCTGTGTGGATCTTGGTCACATGTAGACAGATGCAAGTACTTAAAGGCATCATAACGTAGTAGAAAGAGCACTGGATCAGGTGCTAGTAGAGCTAGGGTTGCATCCCATTTCATAAAGTTATGACCTGGGAGGCCTTGGGCAAGTCAGTAGCCCCTGCCTCCTGGTCTCTTTCAGAGGAACATTTTGGACTAGATCAAGGCTTTGTTTTGATTCTGTGTCTGTGGTGTGTGTGTTGGGGGGTGGGGTGGGGCTGGGTGTGGGTGTTTTCTTGCATTCATGCATGTGTGAGACAGAGACAGGGAGAGGTACAGGGAGAAGAGGAGGGAGCAAGGAGAAATGGAGGGAGAAAGAGAGAGACAGGGAAAGAAAGAGGTGAACCTGTTTGCCAGTGTGCTAAATCCTATAGACCCCTTCTCAGTTTGTTGCCTATTTTTATAATGGTAGGAAATGAGAATTTTCTGTTTGATGTTAGGGAAAATAAAGGGTATAATTATTCCCATCCACATTCATGGACCTCATGAAGTTTTTCCACTGACCTCTAGGCAGGGATCCAAACTTGGGGACCCCTATTTTGAACTTCTGAATTAGGTGAGCTCTAATGTCCCTTCAAATTACTAGTTCCAGGAAATGTACACCTTAACCTTGAATATGTTATTTATAAAGAAATTCCTGGTGTTACTTACTTATTTTCAAGGCACAGCATACATTCATTGCCATAAGTCTTTCCATTAGTGCCACAGACAGGATCATAGATTTTGTAGCATCCAACTAAATTTTGATAGCAGGTAGCCTAGAAGCATAATAAAACACATTGATTCTCTTGCTATATCATAGAAACACAGAGTCTCAAAACTTTGGATCTGGGAGGGATCTGCACCAACCATTTGAGCCAGTCAGTGAATCAACATTCATTAAGCACCTCTTATGTGCCAGGCAGTGTGCTCAGCACTGAGGATACAAAGAAAGGTAAAAGACAGTCTCTGCCATCAAGGGGTGGGGAGACAAGCCTGCTTGTGCATAGCAAGATGCCATCAACAGGCCAATGGGGGAGGTAACATACAACTACTTATAGAGCATTAGGGGGCATGGTGGTTAGAGTGCCAGGCCTGGAGTCAGGAAGACTTGAGTTCAAATCCAGCCTCAGAGATTTACTAGTTGTGTAATCATGGTCAAGTCACTTAACCTTGTTTGCCTCAGTTTCTTCCTCCGTAAAGTGAGGTGGAGAAGAAGATGGGCAAAGTGGTCCAGTATCTTTTCCAAGAAGACCCCAAAACAGGGTCCCCAAGAGCTGGAAATGACTGAAAATGATTCAACAGCAACAACAAATTAGATGCAACACCATATAGGACAGAATGGAAATATGCAACAGTGGGGAGGCATCAGAATTAAGGGGGATTGGGAGAGGCTTCCTTTAGAAGGTGGGAATGTAGCTGGGTCCACTATTTAACAGGATTTTCCCACTACAAGTTACCTGACAAAAATTGATCCAGGATTGTCTTGAACACCTCTGCTGTGCTTATGGATACCTTTAGGAAAGGGCATTTGTGCACACAAGGCTGCCATGAAGTATCTGGTGTGGAGCTTCTCTGACAATAGATGACCACTTGGTCAGGTCAGTAGAGTTCCTTGCCTATGGGATGTTTGCAGTTGAGCCCCACCTCCAAACTGGTCTGCCTGGTGTTCCCCAGGATCTCCATTCTCTCTCCAGAACCTCCTTATCTTTGCAAAGGCTGCTCCCAGGGTCTGAAAATGTCCTCCTTTCTCACCTTGTTTTGTTATCCCCACCTCCCTTCCAGGCTCAACTCAAGTAGGGTCTTCCATGTGAGACCTACATTGACTCATTATTAGTGCCCATATTCTTCTTGAAGGTGCTTTCTATTCACTTTGAAGCTATTCTGGAGTTACACTTATCTGTGGAAGGTAGAATATAACTTCTTTGAAGTCAGGGACTGTTTTTATTTTCCTCTTTGTGTTGCCCATGGGCTGGCACAGTGGCTGACCATTTTTTCTGTCCTGTGGGTAGGAGGGACTTGTAATTTCATTAGTAGATGGAACTTTGGGTGGAGAATACCCTTTTTCTATTCATATCTGTAACTGTTCTTTAATAGTTAATTATATTCTTGGGTGGAGCCAAGATGGCATAGGAAAGACATTAAAGGCACAGAATTACACCAAAAGATAGAATTATACCAAAAACAGCCCCTGGAACAGAAAAAGTCACAAAAAATATGGGCTGAGATTATTTTCCAGCTATAGATAGATTAAAGTGGGCCATGCTGGGCTGTGAGTAAAGTCTCACTCTGCTATCATGCCAACAGCGACCCAAGGCACCTGCACCAGAGGAATTTTCCCTGAGTCTCTGAATCAGCTGCAGCACTGGTGTCTTCTGGAACAGAGCCTGTGGTCATATGAGAGCCCTAAATGCTGGCCAGGGGGAAAGTGCAGGAGTATCAGTAGGACCTAGGGAGGAATTCAACTGTCCCACCCCAGCAGGAAACCAGGAAGAAATCTTAAGTGGCAGGAGGCCCAGGTGGGGGAGTGGTACAAGCTCATTGAAGTTAAAAACCACCACAGTGCTCTGCTGGCTGGTTAACTAGCAAGTTGGCTTGAGGTTCTCTTCAGACCAGAGAACAGGCCAGGCAAAAGAAAAACCTGCCCTCCCTCAAACCAAAACACCTGGGACCCTCTAAAGCTGGGGACAGTACTATCGCCTAAAAGCATGGCCCCCCCAGTGGAGACTTAAAGTCAAGTAAAAGATGAGCAAGCAAAGAAAGTTCAGAACTATAGAAAATTTATTCAGAAACAAGGAAGATCAAGGTGTACCCTCAGAAGAGGAAAACAACTTCAGGGCCCCTACATCCAAAGCTTCCAGAAATATATGAACTGGTCTCAGGCCATGGAAGCTCTGAAAAGGGACTTTGAAGCGAAAGTAGGAGAGATAGAAGGAAGATGTAGAGAGAGGAGGGGAAAAAAGAAAGAGAAATTAGAGCGATGCAGGAGAGTCACGAGAAAGAAGTCAACAGTTTGAAAAGTCAAATGGAAAAGGAAATAAAAAGGCTGTCTGATGAAAATAATTGCCTAAGAATTAGGATTGAGGGGGCGGCTAGGTGCAGCAGTGGATACAGCAACAGCCCTGGATTCAGGAGTTCCTGAGTTCAAATCCAGCCTGAGACACTTGACACTTACTGGCTGTGGGACCCTGGGCAAGTTACATAACCCCAATTGCCCTGCAAAAAACAAAACAAAACAAAACAAAAACAACAAAAGAATTAGGATTGAACAAATGGAAGCTAGTGAGAAACCAAGACATGGTAAAGCAAATCCAACTGAATGAAAAAATAGAGGGCAATGTGAAATATCTCCTTGGAAAAACTGCTGACCTGGCAAATAGGTCCAGCAGAGATAATTTGAAAATCATTGGACTACCTAAAAACCATGATCAAAATAAGAGCTTAGACACCATAGTGTAAGATGATCTGCTGGGAAGCATGTGGTTATTTTCAGCAAGGCAATGATCCAATATAACTCTGAAGAACTTATGAAAATTTCAATCCATCTACAGAGAAAGAACTGATAGTAGCTGAAAACAGACTGAAACACATTTTTTTTTGACAATTCCTTAATCTGAAGTTTTGTTTTTATCTGTTTTCACTCACAACCTACCTAATGTAGAGTTGTTTTCCATGACTACTCATGTATAATTTATATTGAATTTCTTGAGTTCTTGGAGTAGGGATGGGAAAGGAGGGACGAAGAGAAGTTGGAGCACAAAGTTTTAAATAAATTGATGTCTAAATTTGCTTTTACATGTAATTTTGGAAAATAAAATTCTAAAAAAACCCTAGTTAATTATATGCTTAGTTTACTGGGGTTACCGCAAGGTTAAGTGACTTGCTCAGGGTCACAGAGAGGATGTGCTTTATATGGGGCCCAAAGCCAGGTCTCCCTAACTCCAAGGTCTGTTCCCTATGCATATATCTTGTTTCTTCTTAGTTAGAACATAGAAAGTATTTAATAAATATTTGTTGAACTGAATTGCATTGGATTATTTGGGCTATATGCAGAGTCACATCACTTTATTTTATGTCTCAGTCTGGCCCTAGACCTTCAAGAAGGCACTTGGCAAAATGATGGAATCTCAGAGTTTGAAGGAATTTCAGAAGGGACATAGTCCCATAATTCCTAAAAGGGAATCTCTGCTACAACATCTGAGAAGGTGTTGTCCAGCCTCTGCTCCAATGCTTCCCTTGATGGGAAGCTCTCTACCTTCTAAGGCAGTCTATTTCCCTTTAGGATAGTTGGAATTGTCAATCCCCAACCCCACCTGAGATTGAGCCAAGATGTATCTCTTTGTAGGTGCCCTTCATTAATCTTACTTCTACTTTTCAGGTCTGAGCAAAGACAGGTGAATTACTCTATATGACAACTCTTCAGAAGTCATATTTCCTTTAAATCTTCTCTTCCCCATGATAACATTCCCAATTTCTTTACATGCTCTTAAGAGGGTATAATCTTCTGTCCCATCAGCTGCCTTGCTCATCCTTTCCTTGTTTGCTGTAGTTGACCAATGCCTTTCCTAATAAAGATTGCCCAAAAGGGAATATAATAAATACCGTAGATGGGGTCTGATCAGAGCAGAGTGTAATCAGATTGTCACTTCTCTTATTGTGGACAAGATGCTTCCTAATGTAATTCAGAATTTCATCAGTATAACCTCCCTGGGCTTTAGTTCTCCATTATCTATAAATGAAAGGATAGGACTAAGTGAGCCCTAATGTCATTTCCAAGTTGAATTCAATAATTCTCCCTTTTGGGGCCTCAGTTTCCTCATTTTAAAAATGGGAGAAATAACCTCTGCTTTCACACCCTTGAAAGACTTTCATGAATTCCAAATGAGACAATATGTGCCAATCAAATTGTAAATTGTAAAGCACTGCAGAGATGGAAACTTTGAGTAACAGGTACCCCATAATCAATTTGAAACCAGACCAGTGAAGAGAAGTTTATCACTCATTACTTACAATGAATATAGAGATGTACTTCCAGGAAATGTTCTGGGTAGCATATTCTTGGGGTGCCCATCACTTTCTGAGTATCTTTCCTGTCTACTTCTATTTCTTTAATTTTTATAAAAAATCAGTAAGGATGTAGTGGCAGCCTAGTAGGCCTGGGTCCAGTTAGGGATACTCTGACCATGAGAAATAATACAGTTGATTACATTGTTGGTGTCAGCTAGAGGGTACTCTTTCCTTTGAAAAGCAAAGGAGTTAATTAACCTGATAGTGGTTAGTCAAATATATAAAAAAGCAGACATATCACGGGGACCCTGAAAGTTGGATGCCTTGAAATTTATAGCAAGAGTCTAATTGGAACCCAGATGTTCTTGTTACATGACTGAGACCAGGTAGTGATGATAACCTCATGGCCTCCAACTGTTTCAAGCACCCCCACTCCTCAACAGCTGTAACTTTTAAGTTTCATGTCTCCTCAGATTCCCCTATAAAAGCATTGTCTTTACTCTGGCTGATGGAGGAACATGCCATAAATGTGCTCCTCCCCAGGAGTTGAAGTTCAGACTTTTCCTGACCATATCCTCTTGTGCCAAATACTAAACACATTCACTTAAGCTTTGACTGGATGGTGTGTTCAAGTAATTCTTAGATACAGGGATATTTTCAGATCCAGTTTTGCTGTGTCAAAGCAGATGTTCAAAATCACAAAAGACACTGGAATAATCATTGACAAGAGAAAGAAAGCAATCCCTGAAGTTTGTTTCATTACCCGGAATATCATTGAGTCTTACAACAGGAGAGCCAGGAAAGATCTTAGGACAAATAGCGTAGAAGACTCAGCAGCAAGGGACTTCAAAACAAAGAACAAAGAATGCTAGAATGGGAAGCCTGCTTAGAACCTAGAACACCAAATGCCAAAGCTGGAATAGACCTCAGAACATAGAACTCAAAAAGACAGAGAGCATCTTGTAGCATCTCTTCATTTAACTGTGAAGGAAGCTGAGGCCTAGAAAGAGGAAGTGACTTTCCCAAGGTTCAGTAACTTTTGATCTCAGCTCAAAGAATGGCACCATTTTGGTGCTGAATGCCATTAGCTCTTTAATGGTGCCTGAATGCCCTTAGGGGCTGAATACTGAATGGATTGTGTGCATCTATGTCCCTTCACCCTGGCATGGGAGGTGTGTTAGAATGGTAAAACAGAAACTGTCCTTACATCTCAGACTTTGTCTTCAGCTGGTGCAGGATCTAGGAAACAAAGTTTGAAAAGGTTAGGTTTCCCTTGTGTGTAAGAGAGATACTTTGGGGCTGGGGGAGGGAGAATAAGGGAGCCAAAGTGGTTCCAGATTACAGTCACAGCCCCTCCACCCACCCTTCTCTATCTCTGCAGCCTGCCTGATGTAACCACACTGGTCTTCCCACAAGCCCTTGGCCCCTGAAATGTGGCAGAATTAGACAAAAGTCCAGTCAACTGAACAAAGACAGAGGTGTTTCCCCTCTTTATTTCAATTTCAAATCTTTGACTCTGGGAACTAGGACCCTGGGGCTTGGTCCTAACTGTGCTACTCAATCACTGTGTGACCTTGGACAAGTCTCTTTCCACCTCTCCATTTCACTTTCCTTTCAGTTAGACTAGATCATCTAAGGTTTCCCTTCTAGTCCTGACATTGTTGTTTGGTGTTTAAAGGTCACTTTCAGCTCTAACAATTTCTGTTCTACACCCTATGATCTGTGGCCCATATTCTATATCCTCTTCTATATGCTTCGTCTTTAAAATATAATCAAGGTTTTTTGAGATTCTATAATATTGGAGCATCTAGAATGGGATACAAAGATAAAGAAGACAAGAGACCTCCCCAGGAGAAAAGATAAAATACAAATAATGTAATGGAAAAAAAATCTGGTACACAGTACTTACTGTGGGAAAGGCTAAGACTTTTTGGAGTAATTTGGTTTTTTAACTGGTATTGTGACAGGTAGGAGGACAGTGCCTTTCAAGCAAAGGAAACTGAGCAGTCACAGAAATGAGTATATGCCTGGTGTGCCTGAGTCATCCCCACTGTCTCAAAGGTTACTAATAATCTCCTGACTGCTAACTACACTGTCCTTTCCTCAGAACTCATCCATCCTGATCTCTTTCTAAAACTTTCACCATTGTTGACCACTCCACTGTCAGAGGCATTCTCTCCTTTCTGGGTTTCTATGGCATGGCTCCTTCTGGGTTTCCCTCCTTACTGTTTGATAGCTCCCTCACAATCTCTTTTGTTGCCCCATCATCCATATCCTAAACCCTTTGCACAAGCACACCCCAGGGCTTTGTCTTGGACTCTTTTCTTTCCTGTCCCAATATTCTCTGGCTTAGTGACTTGATCAGCTCTCATAGTTCAAGTGTCACCTCTTTACAGATGACTCAGAGAGCTACATGGCCAACCGTCATGTCTTTCCTGAGCTCTCATTCAAATCATGGACAGTCCATTGGCACCCCATCCTGGATGTCACAAAACATCCTCAATCTTAACACGGCTAAAACGAAATCTCATTATGCTCTCTGCTGAGCCTACCCTCCCTCCAAGTGTTCCAATTTCTATGATGGGCACCATCATGCCTTGGGGCTGCTGAATTTGCCAACCGAGAGCCAGTCTATATTTTCTTTTTTTTTAGACCATTAATTTGATCTTTGTACTCTTAAGGAGTGACTGGAGCAAGTCCATGCCACACAAAAATGTGAAGTGACATCACCTTCTACTGTCCCTTTTTTGGGGTCCCTTTCAGTGTTACTGACACAATGACCTCATCTGCAAGTGCAGTCAATATGTCACATCTTCCCCCACCCCAACTTCTCCACTTAAAAAAATGAATAGAAATCTAATTTTTCTTCTTTGCATGCATACCATCATTGGGAAAAATTGGAAAAAAGTATAATACAAATGCATAATCAAGCAAAAGTAATCCTACTAATGAGTTTACACAAGAATATGTATATGTCTATCTGTTGATCTATTTATCTGTCTATCCATCTGTCTGTCTCCCTACCCACTTACCTACCTACCTATCTTCCTATCTCTCTGTCAGTCTCTCTGTTTCTCTTTCTTTGTGTGTGTGTGTGTGTGTGTGTGTGTATGTTTTCCCTACCCTAAATCCATCAACTTTCTGTAATGGATAGCATGTTTCATCATCTGAAAGCCCTTGTATGTACCTCTGTTATCCTCTGTCTATTTTTAAGGGAGTCCTATAAAGAAATCTGGGAGGTTTTTTTCCTCTCCTTTTTTAGATGAATTGTGAAATGAGTTACATCTTAATCAGACTCTCTGTGTGGTCTCTTTCTTGGTCTTCTCCTCTCAGATTTGAGACCTTGAAAGATTACTGCATTTTGAGCCCAAAAATCTGGCTTTCAGTCTTGACTCTGCCAGTCATTCTTTTGTGGAGATTAGAAGAATTATTTCCCCTCTCTGACACTCACTTTCCTAATTTGTACAATAGTAATAATGATACACATGCTACCTACCTTCTAGGTCTGTTGTAAAGAAAATACTTTGCAAATAAAAACATTCCTTCCTAGGCTGATAGGCATAGAGCTTGAAAGGACCTTGGAGTCTTCTAGTTGCACCCATTGATTTTGTAGGTGAAGAAAATGAAACCCAAGGTTACTTGAGCAATAAATGGAAGATTTGAACCCCAGTCCTTTTATCTTTTTATCAGAAAAGTAATTTTTAAATTTTCCTGTTACATATAAAGTTAGTTTTCAATATTTAAAAAAATATTATTTTGAATTCCTAATTTTTCTCCTTCCCTCTCCCCTCTCCAAGACAGAAAGAAATCTGATATGGGTTATATATGTATAATCACATTAAACAAATTTCTGCATTAGTCATTTTGTAAAAGAAGAATCAAAACAAAAGGGAAAAAACCATAAAAAAAAAAACAAGAAAAAGTAGAAACAGTATGGTTCATTCTGAATTCAGATTCCACAGTCCATTTTTCTTGATGCGGAGAGCATTTACCATTATGGGTCCTTTGGAATTGTCTTAGATCAAAGTATTGATGAGAAGAGCTAAGTCTATCACAGTTGATCATCACAAAATGTTGCTGTTACAATGTACAATGTTTTACTGGTTCTACTCAATTCCCTCAACATCAGGTGACTTAAGTCTTTCTAGGGTTTTCTGAAATCTGCCTGCTCATAATTTCTTACAGCAAAATAGTATTTCACTGCATTCACATACCACATTTTGTTCAGCCATTCTTCAATTGATGGGCATGCGATACTATTCCAATTTTTTGCTACCACAAAGAGAGCTGCCACAAATATTTTTGTACATGTGTGTCCTTTCCTCTTTTTTGTGATCTCTTTGGGATCTAGTAGTGTTGTTATTGGGTCAAACGGTATATACAGCCCCATAGGCTGTGGGCATAGTTCCAATTTACTCTCTAGCATGTTTGGATCTGTTCACAACTCCACCAACAATGCTTTAGTGTTCCAGTTTTTCTACAGCTTCTTCAACATTTTTTATTTTCTTTTTTTTTTCTCATATTAGCCAATCTGATAAGTGTGAGGTGGTATGTCAGAATTGTTTTAATTTGCATTTCTCTAATCAGTAGTGATTTAGAGGATTTTTTCATATGGCAATAGATAGCTATTATTTCTTCATTTGAAAACTGCCTGTTCATATCCTTTGACCATTTCTCAGGTGGGGAATGACTTGTATTCTTGTAAATTTGATTTAGTTCCCTATATATTTTAGAAATGAGGCCTTTATCAGAAACACTGGTTGTAAAAATTGTTTCCCAGCTTTCTGCTTCCCTTCTAATTTTGTCTGAATTGTTTCTGTTTGTACAAAAAATTTTAATTCGATGTTATCAAAATCATCCATTTTGCATTTCATAATATTTCCTCACTATTGTTTGGTCATACATTCTTCTCCTCTCCAGAGATCTGAGAGGTAATCTATTCCTTCCTCCCCTAATTTGCCTATAGTTTCACCCATTATGTCTAAATCATGTACCTATTTTGATGTTATTTTGGTATGCAGTGTAACATGTTGGTCTATGTCTAGTCTCTTCCATACTGTCTTCTAGCTTTCCCAGCAGTTTTTATCAAATAATGAGTTTTTATCCCAGAAGCTGAAGTCTTTGAGTTTGTCAAACACTGGATTACTATAGTCATTTACTATTATGTCTCCTGTGCCTAAACTATTCCACTGATTCACCACTTGTTTTCATACCCAGTACCAAATAGTTTCAATGACTGCTGTTTTATAATGTCAGATTCGTTATGGCTAGTCCACTTTCTAGTAGATTTTTTTCATTAGTATTCTTGTTATTCTTGACTCTTTTTTTTCTTTCAGCTGAATTTTCTTATTATGTTTCCTAGCTCTATAAAATAATTTTTTGGTAGTCTGATTGGTATGGCACTAAATAAATTAATTTAGGTAGAAGTGTCATTTTTATTATAATGGCTTGGCTTATCTGTGAGCAATTGATATTTTCCCACTTGTTTAGTTCTGATTTTATTTGTGTGAAAAATGTTTTGTATGTGTGTTCATAGAGTTCCTGGCTTTGTCTTGTCAGGTAGACTCACAAGTATTTTCTATTCTTTAGAGTGATTTTAAATGGCATTTCTCTTTCTATGGCTTGCTGCTGAGCTTTGTTGGTCATGTATAGAAATGCTGATGGTTTCTGTGGATTGATTTTATATCCTGCAACTTTGCTAAAGTTGTTAATTGTTTCAAATAATTTTTTGGTTGATTCAATAGTATTCTCTAAGTATACCATCATATAATCTGCAGAGAGTGATAGCTTTGTTTCTTCCTTGCCTCTTCTAATTTCTTTAATTAATTTTCTTCTCTTATTGTTATAGCTAAGATTTCTAGTACAGTATTAAATAATAGAGGTGCTAATGGACATCCCTGTTTCATCCCTGATCTTATTGGGAATGCCTCTAACTTAACCCTATTACTTATAATGTTTGCTGATGGTTTTAAGTAGATACTACTTATCATTTTAAGAAAAATTTCACCTATTCCTATACTCTCTAGTGTTTTTATTAGGAATGAGTGCTGTATTGTGTCAAAAGCTTTTTCTGTATCTATTGAGATAATTATATGATTTTAGTTAGTTTTGTTAATGATGTGGTTGATTATGTTGATAGTTTTCCTAATGTTGAACCAGCCATGCATTCCTGATATAAATCTAGCCTGATCATAGTGTATTATCCTGGTGATAAATTGCTGTAATTTCCTCACTAATATTTAAGATTTTTGCATCAATATTCATTATGGAATTTGATTGATAATTTTCTTTCTCTATTTTTGCTTTCCTTGGATTAGGTATCAAAACCATGTTCATTCCATAAAAGGAATTTAGTAGCAGTCCTTTACCTATTTTTACAAGAAATCTATATAGCATTGGAATTAATTATTCTTTAAATGTTTGGTAGAATTCACTTGTAAACCAATCTGGTAATGGAGATTTTTTCTTAGAAGTTTACTGATGGCTTGTTCAATTTCTTTATCTTAAATAGAGCTATTAAGGTCTTTTATTTCCTCTTCTGTTAATCTGAGCAATTTATATTTTTTCTATATTTTCATCCATTTTGTTTAGATTGTCAAATTTATTGGCAAACAGATGTGCAAAAAAGCTCATCATTAAAAAAACCTCATTATTATTGCTTTAATTTCCACTTTATTAGTGGTGAAATCACCCTTTTTATTTTTGATATTGGTAATTAGGTTTTCTTCTGTCTTTTTTAAAGAATCAAATTAAACAAAGGTTTATATATTTTGTTGATTTTTTTCATAAAATCAGCTCTTAATTTTATTTATTAATTCAATAGTTTTCTTACTTTCAAGTTTATCAATCTCTGCCTTGATTTTCAGAATTTCTAATGTAATATTTAATTGGGAATTTTAAAATTTTTTGTCCTCTAGCCTTTTTAGTTGCAGGCCTAATTTACTGATCTCCTCTTTCCAGTCCTCTTCTCTAAGGCTGAATTATTATTCTTGGCTGTGTTTACTATAACCCTCTTCTCCTAACTCCTTGAGGCACAAAATAATAATTGAACTTGGTAAAGGCTGTATTAGGAAAGCACAAACTTTGGAAGGTCCTTTCTACCTAGTAATGCCACCTTGTTGGAAGGGGTTTTTCTCGTCTGGGACATCAGCCTGGCTACTTGTGGAAATGTTTCTTACTGGAAGTTCGGTTTCTAGGGGATGCATGTTTTGGCCATAGTAAATCATGAAGAAGGAGCATTCCCATGAAAGCAATCCAAGATCTCACCTGAGCTCTGCTGACAGGTGTTTCCCTTTCTAGGAGCATCACCTTTCCATCTGGCTCATTGTGTTTCTTGGGGGTGTGAAAAAGAGTCCCAGAAAAGGTAGCTCAGCTGGCAGAAAAGTCATCCTAATTCCTGGAAAGATTAGGGGTAATCCAAAGGCCTTGTCATTCCCTAGCTACCAGAAGCAGGATTGCAATAATTTGCAGGCAAAGTATGTGGTGGAAGAAGACCCAGGCTTCTTTAGTCATGGCTCTGCCCTTAGGTGTATAACTTGGCCTCACTTGATGCTCTGTTCTGGATTTGAGCTTGCCCATTTGCACAATGGACATAGCAACCTTTGTTCAATCTACTTTAATGGATTGTGATGGGACACTAATTAGACAGGAGGTCTAAAAGGGCTTGAAAAGGGATCAAGTGCTGAATGAACAGAAAGCATGCTCATCATTTAGAAAGCATTCTCTCTTCTAGGCTTTTCTCAAGTGAGTATCACTTGGAAGGTAGTTTTGGGTATTGGCAAGCAGACTGGAATTAGGATGAGAGGCCTGGGGTTGAAATTTGTCTCTGACACTGACTAGTTTTGTGGTCTTGGGCAGGTCTCCCTCACTACTCTAAGTCTCAGTTTCCACTATTGTACAGTAGAGAAAAGAACTATCTCACAGGCTTGTTCAGTCACTCCATCAATCCATCAGTCTTTATTAAGTGGCTGCTATATGTTAGGAACTACTTAGGCAGTGCAGCTACACACAAAAGCTGTCTCTGCCCTCAATGCCTTATGCTCAAATGGGGGACACAGTTTATACATGTAAAATTGTGTAAAGGAGCCACAAAGCAGAGACAATGTAGCCTTTCATGGGAAGGCACCAGTTACTGGGGAGATCACAAAGGACTACAGCAGAAGGTGACTGAGGCTTGAAGGAAAATAGGGGTTCCAAGAGGCAGAGGTGAGGGAGAGCATTCCAGGCATAGTGAACAGCAGGAACAAGGAACAGAAACTGGAGAGGCACTGTCTGGTGTGAGAATAAACAAAGAGTCCAGCATGGCAGGATTGTGGAGCATGTGGAGGGCAGTGATGTGGAGACTGGAGAATCAAGACGGAGTCAACTTGTGAAGAGCTTTAAATGGCAGGTAGAGCAGTTTTATCTTTGATCCTAGAGGTAAGAGGAAAGCACTGGAGGTTTGCAAACTACTGAGTAGGGGAGTGACATGGTTAGACCTGTGCTTTAGGGAAATCATTTCTGCTTCTGGGTGGGGGACACATTGGAGAGGTGAGAGACTGGAAACCACCAGGAGGACAAATATTGCAATAGTCATGGTTGAAAAGGGAAAAGCATCTAAATGAGAGTGGTGATGGTGTAAGTGCAGAGCAGAGATGTCAAGGAAGAAGAAATGTCAAAATTTGGTATGAGACACATGAGGTTAGTGAGACTGAGAAAATGAATGTGACACCAAGTGTGGGCAAGGGAGGAACAGGAGGAAAGAGCAGGGAATAGGTTCAGCATGTGAAAAGCCCCTCAGTCCTCTTGGGTGAGGATAGGATAAAGCCCCCTGTTGCAAGCCCTGAGGAGGGTCCTTCTCTCCTCCCTATTTCAGCATGCTAGGAAGGACAGAGTGTATTCTACCAGATAGTTGGAGAAGTTCTGGCTGGCTGGGAGCAGGTCAGAGTGCATCCCTGAAAGAAATGGACCAAGTCCAGACCAAGCTGCCCCTCAAGTCCACAGACAGCTGGTGAGTCTGCAAGGCGTCAGCAGCACTCTTGCCTCACACTGAGGCAGAGGTGGGAGCAGGGCCAGCTGCTACTGGGTGGGGGAGGGAAGAATCAGCACCAAAGTCCAGAGGAAATGGCATTGAATATGCAAAGAGGAACTAGGCACAAGGTCTTTCCTCTGGGAGGGGTCTTGAATGAGGAAAGAGTGAGAATCAAATATAACTCCGGAGTTTTTTCCCCTGTGCCCTTGAGGTTAGACATGTACCCCACTTCTCCCTTCTCCTCTGGGGGAGAACCCAGCAGTATCCAGCTGCTGTGCTACAAGCAATGGGGTTTTGATCTGGGGCATAGGAGTTCTGGCTACAAGACCCATGTTCAAAGGTGGGGGTCTCTGACCTGCTAATTGTGTGGCCAGGTGTGCTGTCTGGTGTCTGTTTTCTCCTCTGTGAATCAGGACTAACACTACTGCTGTTCCCTCCCACACAGCAGGGTTGTGGAGAAAGCTTCTAGCCTCAGCAGCTCTCTTTATGCAGCGTTTCACCAGCATTGTGTCCCTGTACATGACCCATGACAAACTCCCAGTAGGTGCAGCTAAAGTCTAACTGGGCTCTGGATGAAGGGCTATTTGAGGGCTACTGGGCCCAGTGTGAGGTCAGTGTGCCCAAGGAGAAACTTACCCAGGAAGCAGCACAGAGCCAGGGAGAGCAGCAGGACCATGCCAAGAGGCCTCATGATCAGCCTTCTTTACCTCTAGCTGAAGCTGAAGTTGAAAGATTTCAAGAGAGGGGAGGTGTCCTGAGCCTGGGAGGCTGCCTTATGTAGGGCCATGGGTTCCACCTGCTGAATTACATCATGCTGTCACACACCAGCCCAACTGGCCTAGAGATGGACCTTATCCTGGGCCAATAAAATTCCACCTGCCCTGCCCCCTGCCCAACCCCCACCTTCTGTTCTGTGTGTGTGTTCCTAGGGCTGTGGTTGATATATCTCCTCCTCCCTCACCTCCATTGTCTCCTGAGTAAATATGTTAATGTCTTCACACTCAGGCTCAGCCTTTTCCTTCTTCAGCCATGTGCATCCCCTTCTCCTAGTGTCTCTCTTTTGTTTGTGTTCCTGTTCTCTCCCCTTGGGTTGTGTACTTCTATTTAATAATGCTCCTATTTGTGATTGTCTGTGTTCTTATAATCTCACTTGAGAAGAAATTTGGAACTCTGCTCACAGGGCTATAAAACTGTGCATTCCCTTTGATCCAGCACCACCACTTCTGGGCCTGTATACCAAAGAGATCATAAAGAAGGGGTAAGGACCTATATATCCAAAAATATTCATAGAAGCTCTTTTTGTGATGGCAAAGAATTGGACATTGATGGAATTCCCGTTAATCAGAGAATGACTGAACAAGCTGTGGTACAGGAAAATAATGGAATAAAATTGTGGTATAAGATATGATGAGCAGGTGGATTTCAGCAAAACCTGGAAAGACTTACATGAATTGATGCTGAGTGAAGTGAGCAGAACCAGAACTTTGTACAGGAACAACAACCTTATGAGATGATGACCTTTAATAGACTTAGCTCTTCTCAGCAAGCCAATGATCTAAGCAAATTCCAAAAGGCTCATTAAGGAATATGCTCTCCACCTACATAGAAAGATCTGTGCAGTCTGAATGCTGATTGAAGCATACTTGTTTCACTTTCTTTGTTTTTAGTGCTGTTTCCCTCCCCATGACAGAAAGTAATCTGACATCTGTTATGTAGGGACCAAATTTTAATTGGGGAGTGTTACCTGGCAGCTTGCTGCAATATTGGGGCAAGGAAGAAGATCGAGAGCCTCCCTCAAAAACAGAACAAGGTTTATTAACAAGAATGAACTTAAAATGACTAGCAAGCTCAGTAGAATTAAAGGAAAGGAAAGAAAATGGGGGAAGGGACAGGATACAAACTGAATAACACCACTGCCCAGGAATTAACTGAGGACACAGGGCTGTGTCCTGTCGCCTTCCAGCTTCAAGCTAGAATGGTGAGAGTCCTCCTGTCTTATTCCCAGCAAACTCCAGACTGACTACACACAGTTCCAAGCCAATTGGTTGATAGCTATGACTGACAGTCACATGACTGCCCTGACTGGGCTTCCAGTCATTATAATTTTGCCTGGCTCATGTAGGTGTTGGTGAGTGGTGGTGATGTGAGGTGAGGTGCCAGTGCCATGGTGACAGCTACAACCATTGGGTGGAGCACTGCACCATTTGCAGAGGCACTGCACCAGCGCCCCAGCCCAGTGCATGCACTGGGTTTTTTTTTAAATTCTAGCCAAAAGATGGGGTCATAAAAACCTCAAATAACAATGAATTCTTTACAGGTATATATGCACAGTCACATTAACATATTTCTTCATCAGTCATGTTGTGAAGGAAGAATCAGAACAATAGTGGAAAACATCAAAGAAGAAAAAACAAGAAAAAAGTAGAAACGGCATGGTTCAATCTGTATTCAGATTCCACAGTTCTTTTTTATCTATGTGGAGAACATTTTCCTTCATGGACCCTTTGGAATTGTCTTGGATCATGAACAATGTTGCTGTTACTATACACAATGTCCTCCTGGTTCTGCACACTTTCCTCAGCATTGGTTCATTTAAGTCATTCTAGGTTATTCTGAAATCTGCCTCCTCATCATTTCTTACAGCATGTTAATATAAAAATATGGATTGCCTGGATTTGATGGAGGTACCTTATTATCCAAGAGGAGTTTTATGAAACCCTGAATTAATAGGATTAATAGGAGCAAAATGTCCTTGAACTGAACTCCAAACCTGAACCCAGCTAGCTAGCAGATAGAAGACCCCACCTAGTGACTTCTTTGCCCTCAGGATAGTAAATCTGTATCTTCTAGAAACATCTGGGCATCCTCATCCTTGCCAAATCCCTTTTTTAGAATCCTATAGTCTTATCATGATGCTTCTGTATTCTTTCCATACTTGTTATAACTGAAACTGTTAAACTGGTTTTTGCTTCTGGGTTGATTTCTGTATCATCCTATTGAAACTGACAATGCCCTATAATCAGTGGACTAAAACAATATATACCCTCAGAAATGGGAGGTTCCACATGCTTCTCTCTTATGAGGGAAGTCTCCACATGATCTTGTTGTGTTATCTTTTTTCTTGGGACAATAAAATATTAAATTGATATTATGTTTTTTCTGTCTGTCTCTGATCTCTTTTGTAAGAGGGCAGGGATGATATCATGTTAGTAGGAGATATAAGATATAATTTCTTTGATCTGTTTATTAATTTGTAGGAAAAAATTATACATTATTTCTCTGATCTGATTGTAGGAGACAGGCAGATACAAAAGCTATATTATAATATTCAACAAGCACAATATTATTCTATCATACTCATATACCACAACTTGTTCAACCATCCCCTAATTAATAAGCATGCCCCCAATTTCCAATTCTTTGCCACCAAAAAGAGAGCTGATATAAATACTTTTGTACATGTCAGCCCTTTTCCCTTTTTATGATCTCTTTGGTATAGAGACCTAGTAGTGGTATTACTTGGTCAAAAGGTATGCACGGCCCCATAGCCCTTAAGGCATAGTTCCAAATTGCTCTCCAGAATGGCTGGATCAGTTCCCAACTCCACCAAGAATGCATTAGTGTTCCAATTTTTCCACAACTTCTCCAACATTTGTTTTTTTCTTTTTTGTCATATTTGCCAATCTGATAGGTGTTGTGAGGTATTACCTCAGAGTTGTTTCAATTTGTATTTCTTTAATGAATAGTGGTTTAGAACATTTTTTTCATATGGCAATAGATAGCTTTGATTTCTTCATCTGAATACTGCCTATTCATATCCTTTGACCATTTCTCAATTGGGGAATGACTTACATTCTAATAAATTTGACTTAGTTCCCTATATACTTTAGAAATGAGGCCTTTATAAGAAACCCTAGCTATAAAATCAAAATGATCCATTTTACCTTCCATAATATTCTCTCTCTCTTCTTGGGTCATAAATTCTTCTCTCCATAGACCTGAGAAGCATACTATTCTTCCCTCTCCCAATTTGCCTATGTTATCAACCTTTATGTCTAAATCATGTTCCTATTTTGACATTATTTGGTATGTTGTTTAAGATGTTGGTATATGCCTAATTTTGGCCATAACATCTTCCAGTTTTGCAGCAGTTTTTGTCAAATACTGAGTACTAATATACTTTAGAAATGAGGCCTTTATCAGAAACACTGACTCTAGAAATGTAAGGAATTAGAGTGGTGCTACCTCCTATTCCTAACCCTTCCCCCAGATTTTTGTCATTCCTTCCTTCCTTCCTTCCTTCCTTCCTTCCTTCCTTCCTTCCTTCCTTCCTTCCTTCCTTCCTTCCTTCCTTCCTTCCTTCCTTCCTCTTCTTCTTCTTCTCCTTCTTCTCCTTCTTCTCCTTCTTCTCCTCCTTCTTCTCCTCCTTCTTCTCCTCCTTCTTCTCCTCCTTCTTCTCCTCCTTCTCCTCCTCCTTCTCCTCCTTCTTCTCCTCCTTCTTCTCCTCCTCCTTCTCCTCCTCCTCCTCCTTCTTCTTCGCCTTCTTCTTCTTCTTCTTCTTCTTCTTCTTCTTCTCCTCCTCCTTCTTCTCCTTCTTCTCCTTCTTCTCCTTCTTCTCCTTCTTCTCCTTCTTCTCCTTCTTCTCCTCCTCCTTCTTCTTCTCCTTCTCCTTCTCCTTCTTCTTCTCCTTCTCCTTCTTCTCCTTCTCCTTCTTCTCCTTCTTCTCCTCCTCCTTCTTCTTCTCCTTCTTCTCCTTCTTCTTCTCCTTCTCCTTCTCCTTCTTCTCCTTCTCCTTCTTCTTCTTCTTCTTCTTCTTCTTCTTCTTCTTCTTCATCTTCTTCTTCTTTGAATCATAGTTACACTTTGATCATTATATGGAGCTTCTGGGGAGTAGCTCTTTTTACCAATGTAAGAAAGCAGTCTCTTTGCATGGAATGATCTTGGAGAGTTGCCTGGGAGGTGCTATATCACAGGAGCAGTAGGGTTCAGGAACAGGGTTTGAACCCACACAGCTAAAAGGGCATATAGAACAGGGCTTGAACCCCCACAGACAATAGACAGTCAGGGTTTGGGCTTGAACCTATAGAGCAATAGAAAGTCAGGCAGGGGTTCTGAACTGACCCAGAGACCAGTCTTTCTTTCTACATTGCCATACTTTATTTTTCTAATAGATTTTTCACAAGCAATCACAGAAACAGCAACAATCAACCCCATAAATTTATTAAAGAATCATGATGGCCAGCCATAATGCTGCCACACTGGAGATTCCAGGATATTTTTTCCTCAGCAGTCCCCCTCTTTTTTGATCCGGATATGAGTTCCTTTTTCCCTGCAGAAGAAATGAAAAGAAAGAGTACTGTGAGTGAGACTATTACAAAAGGCTAGACCATCAAGTGGAAAAGAAAACTCTGAGGGGGCAGGTAAGTGGTGCAGTGGATAAAGCTCAGGCTCTGGATTCAGGAGGATCTAGTTCAAATGTGACCTCAGATGCTTGATATGTACTAGCTGTGTGACTCTGGGTAAGTCACTTAACCCTCATTGTCCTGAAACAAGAAGAAAAAAGAAAAAGAAAGAAAGAAAACTCTGCCCAGGAAGTCATCATTAGAAGAAGGACAAGATAGACCATTCGAGCAGAAAAGGAACCTTAGATAAACGCAGAATGTAGAAGCTGTAAGGAACCCCAGAGCAAAGAGCATCAGAATGTCAACTATTTCGTGGATGGCCAGATACTTTTTTATCAGAAATTCTTTTGAACCCAAATCAGCTTCTTGGCAATTTCTGCTCTTTGGGTCTTGTTTCTGCCTTCTGGGTCTAGAAGAACAAAGTACAGTCTGCTGATCTCAACAATCCTGCCCATATTTAAAGTCACTTTCCTTTTCTGATCTCTTGGTTTCAACATAACCCTGAGCTTTCAAACAGCATCTTTATAGGATAATCTTTTGCCCCTGCACAAGGTCAGTACAGATAGGAGGCAGATGGGAGCCTGGAGTCTAGAAGACAAGTTCAAGCCCAATCTCAGACACTCACCACCCATGTGACCCTCTGCAAGTCACTTAATCTGTTTGCCTCACTTTCCTCATCTTCAAATGAATGATGATAGCCACTTTCTCCCAAGGTTGTTGTGAGGATCAAATGAGGCAATAATTTTAAAGTGCTTGGCACATTCATTGTAGGTGTTTAGCTATGATTATTTTCAAGTGCCTCAGAGTTCCTCCATTCCTCCTATCCTACCTTCCCCAGAACTCCTAGTTAGTTGCCACATGAATTAAACGCAGTGCTATGGTAGAACCCTCTTCCCCTCCAGGTCAATCACCATGATTATTATTTCTGTCCTAGTCATTATCTACTCTCTTTAAAAAAAAAGTTATTTATAAAACTTAACATCGAACATTAATACAACCAAATTTTCTTTGGGAGTACAAATGACTTACTTTTGATGCATAATGAATCATAGCTTTTTCATCACCCTGAATGTGGACCATCAGACTAGTCCAGGAAAGTCCAGCTAAGGGTTCTTAACTTGGGGTCTGTTGATGTTTTCCCTTTGTAATTTTGTTAAACTATTTCCATTCCTTTTGTTATCCTGTCTCCTGTTTTGTGCCTTTAAAAACATAATTCTGAGAAGGGTTTCATGAGGGAGCTAAAGGATTCGTGACTCCAAAAGAAATGAGAATCCTTGATTTAGGCCTCTATACAGAACTATCCTGGAGGGTTCTAGGCATTAGGAAAATACATGTTTAAGGTACAGGCACATTCTCATCTCTGTGTTCTAAGGTAATTTCCAGCCCTGACAGGTCTGTATCCTATGAATTATGATTTTACCTTGGAATCTGCTGGTTTCTAAAAATCAAAGCCACCTTTTCTTTTTTTTTTTGTGGCCCCTCGTGCTGATAAAGATGTAAGTTCATGTGAATAGTATAGCCAGGCCATGGAAAATTATGAGAGAGTTCCAAGTTCACCTTAGCAAGGTTTATAAATGGGTGGGAACCATCAGACTCATAGAATGTCTCAAGATACCAAGTCAGGCCAGGAAATGGGGGTTCATCAAAATCCCTCACACTGAATGACAGAAATCTGAGACCAAGTGGTGTAACCCCGTTCATAATAAGGAGGAGGCCTCTGATGGGGGACAAAACTAGGATAAAGTTGCAGGATAATTTGGAAATGTTTCCTGTTCAGGGAAGAAAATGTAAATCTTAATCTTCAATTCTCATCCTTAGCTCTCAGTTTCTGTAGGCTCACCAGGCACAGCCCTCCCCCTGGCCCTGGCATCAAGTTGTTACCTTCCTATGGAAGGCCCTCCCCTTCATTATAATTAAATTCCATTAAATTGGTCCCAAATTATTTTCATCCTTCAAGTCTCATGGTCTTCCCCTCTCCCTTGCTCCTCCACAAATCACTGACATCTCCCTGCTTTGAACCTCTTTTGTTGCTGTGATTGTTCTTCACTCTTTCAGTCATGTCTGACTCTTGGTCAGCCCATTTAGAGCTTTCTTAGCAAAGATACTGTCCTCTTTGAGAAAGAGGGCCAAACAACAGCAAGTGGAGTGGTTTGCCACTTCCTGCTCCCAGCTCATTTTACAACTGAGAGAACTGAGGCAAACAGACTTAAGTGATTTTCCCAGAGACACACAGCTAGCCAGTATCTGAGGGTAGATTTGGTAGCCTTTAGGAAAGAGCAGTGAGTAGCAAATTGTGGATCTGACTTGCATTATAGCTCTTTTGCTAATGATCTATGTGACCTTGTACAAGTAAATTATCTTCTCTGGTTTAATTCAGTCTCCTCTTCTTTACAATAGAGTAGCTGGCCTGCGTAGTCTATATGGTCTGTTTCAGATCAGGTGTTCTATACTTTGAGGAGTGTTTCAGATTTGATTTAATTCAAGTTAGCAAGCATTGATTAATCCCTGCTGTGTGCTGGGCACCAGGGCTAAAAACCAAAAAACAAAATAGAACAGTCCTTGCCCTCAAGGAAGACAATCTATTTGAGTAATCACCAAGTAACTTGTTGGGGCAATGGGGAAAATGACTCAACACCTGGGAGGATTGAGAAAAATCACCTACCACTTGCAGGAGGTGATAACTGAAAAAGAGCCTAGATGGAGCTGGGGAATCCAAAAGGCAGAAGTGGGGAGGGATGGTGTTCAGGCATAGGGTATGTCCTGTGCAAAGGCACAAGGGAGGAGATGGAATTCCATGTATAGGAAACAGCAAATAAGTCAGCTGGGCTGAGATTCAGAGTGCATGAAGGAGATTAACTAGCAATGAATCTATGAGTACACACCATGCTATTTAGCCCTCCTAATTCCTCTATTATATCAAGTGTATGTGTCTGGTGTCTCCAGCTAGAGTGTTGAGAACCCTTAAGGAAAAGGAATATAGCAAAGATTGGCCAGTGGATATGATGGTAGAGGGGAATCAGAGTTGAGGTGCATGGGCTTTGACTTGCAGGCCATGCCCTAGCCCCTGTACACTTAACCTGTGCAGAACACTGGCTAAAACTCCTTGAGCTGCTGCTGAAAGGAATATAGAGCATAAATCTCTGACTCTGTAGAGGAGTTCAGGGAAGGGAAGTTAAAGACCATCTTGCAGAAATCCTCCATCTGACAGAAGAGGAAGCACAGGTTTCCAGAAGGGAAGTGACCTGGCCTTGATCAGGGAGCAAGATCAGAGCTGAGTTAGGCCTAGATCCCAAGTTTCCAAGTTCCAAGACCAGGATTGCTCCCCTTCCCCCTCCATGTTGTTAAATGTACTCAAGGGAATTCTTTATGAGAGACTCCTCACTGTCCACTGTACTCTGTTCCTTGACAAAATGGTAGTGGTGACCCAATTTCCAAGTTCTCTCCTCTCCTCTCATTGTCCATTTGACTCAGCTGTCTGTGTGGATCTTGGTCCCATGTAGACAGATGCAAGTACTTAAAGGCATCTTCATGTATTAGAAAGAGCGCTGTATTAGGTGCTAGTAGAACTAGTGTTGATTCCCTTTTTGTAAGTTATGATCTGGGAGGACTTGGGTTAGCCAGCACTGCTTCCTCCTGGTCTCTCTCAGAGGAACATTTTGGACTAGATCAAGGTTCTGTGGTGTGCCTGTGTATGTGTGTGTGTGTGTGTGTGTGAGTGTGTGTGTGTGTGTGTGTGTGTGTGTGTGTGTGTGTGTAGGGGGACTGGGTGTAGGTGTTTTTTGCATGCACGTGTAAGACAAGGAGAGGGAGAGGTACAGGGAGAAGAGGAGGGAGCAAGAGACAGAGAAAGAAAGAGGTGAACCTGTTTGCCAGTGTGCTAAATCCTATAGACCCCTTTTCAATTTGTTGCCTCCTTTTATAATTGTAGGAAATGAGAAATTTCTGTTTGCAGTTATTGAAAATAAAGGCTATAATTTTTTGCCATTCCCATTCACAGATCTCATGAAGTTTTTCCCCTGAAGGGTCGGCAGGGATCCAAACTTGGGGACCACTATTTTGAACTTCTGAATTAGGTGAGCTCTAGGGTCCCCTCAAATTCCTAGTTCCAGGAAATGGGTAACTTAAGATGGACAATATTATTTGTAAATAATCTGGTGTTACTTACTTATTTTCAAGGCACAGCATACATTCATTGCCATAAGTCTTTCCATTAGTGCCACAGACAGGGTCATAGTTTTTGTGGCATCCTGGTAAATCTTGATAGCAGGTAGCCTAGAAGAATAATAAAAGAGATTGATTCTCCTGATATGTCATAGAAACCCACATGCTTAGAGCTTTGGAGCTGGGAGGGACCTGCCCAAGTCATTGAGCCATTCAGTGAATAAACACACTTTAAGCACCTATTACATGCTAGGCAGGATGCTCAGTACTGAGGATACAAAGACAGGTAAAAGACAGTCTCTGCCATCAAAGGGTGGGGAGACAAGTCTGCTTGTGGATAGCAAGACACCATCAACAGACCAATGGGGGAGATAACATACAACCACTTATAGAGTGTTAGGTGGCCCTTATAGAGCATTACAGGGATGGTGCTTAGAGTGCCAGGCCTGGAGTCAAGAAGACTTGAGTTCAAATCCAGCCACACACAATTACTAGCTTTGTAATCCTTTTTTAAGTCACTTCATTCCTTTTGCCTCAGTTTCCTCCTCTGAGAAGTGACCTGAAGAAGGAGAGGGCAACGTGGTCCAGTATCCTTGCAAGAATGCCCCAAAATGGGTCCCAAAGAGCTGGAAATGACTGAAAATGACTCAACAGCAACAAAAAATCAGATCCAACACCATATAGGACAGAATGGAAATATGCAACAGCGGGGAGGCATCAGAATGAAGGGGGATGGGGAGAGGCTTGCTGTAGAAGGTGGGAATGTAGCTGGGACCACTATTTAGCAGCGCTTTCCCTCTACAAGGTACCTGACAAAAATTGATCCAGGACTGGCTTGAACACCTCTGCTGTGCTTATGGATACCTTTAGGAAAGGGCATCTGTGCACACAAGGCTGCCATGGAGAATCTGGTGTGGAGCTTCTCTGACAATAGATGACCACATGGTCAGGTCACTCGAGCTTCTTGCCTATGGAATGTTTGCAGTTGAGCCCCACCTCCAAACTAGTCTGCCTGGTGTTCCCCAGGATCTCCATTCTCTCTCCAGAACCTCCTTATCTTTGCAAAGGCCGCTCCCAGGGCCTGATATGCCTTCCTTTCTCACCCTGTTTTGTCATCCCTACCTCCCTTCCAGGCTCAACTCAAGTAGGGTCTTCCATATGAGGCCTTCATTGACTCTAATTATTAGTGCCCCTCTTCTTCCTGAAGGTGCTCTCTATTCTCTTTGAAGGGATTCTGCAGTTACTTATTTGTGTAAGTTAGAATATAACTGCTTTGAGGGCAGGGACTCTTTATTTTCATTTTTGTGTTGCCTGGCACAGCACCTGACCATTTTTTTCTGAGGTGGGGCTGGGAGGGACTTATAATTTTACTGGTAAATGGAACTTTTGGTGGGGAAAGACCCTCTCTCCATTCATATTTGTAACTGTTCTGTGATTATACTCTTAGTTTACTGGGGTTACCACAAGGTTAAGTGACTTGCTGAGGGTCACAGACTGGATGTGATGTATATGGGGCCCAAAGCCAGGCCTCCCTAACTCCCAGGTCTGTTCTCTATGCATATGCAATGTTTCTTCCTAGTTGGAAAACAGACAGTATTTAATAAATGCTCATCGAAATGGATTGCATTGGATTGTTTGGGTACAAGAAGGCACTTGGCAAAATGATGGAATCTCAGAGTTGGAAGAAATCTGAGATGGAACATAGTCCCATAATTCCTAAAAGGGAATTTCTGCTAAAACATCTCAGAAGGCATTGTCCTGCCTCTGCTCCAATGCTACCCTTGATGGGGACCTCTCTCCCTCCAAGGCAGTCTATTTCCCTTTAGGATAGTTAGAATTGTCAATCCCCACCCCACCCCACCCCCTGAGATTGAGCCAAGATGTATCTCTTTGTAAGTGCCCTTCATTAATCTTACTTCTACTTCCTGGATCTGAGCAAAACCAGGTAAATCACTCCCTACATGACAACCCTTCAGCATTCATATTTCCATTAAATCTTCTCTTCCCCAGGCTAACATTCACAATTTCACATGCTCTCCAGAGGGTATAATCTTCTATCCCATCAACAGCCTTGCTCATCCTTTCCTTGTTTGCTTTGGTTGAACAATGAATTTCCTAATTCAGGTTGCTGTAAGGGAATATAATAATTACTACAGATGGGGTCTGATCAGAGGAGAGTGTAGTAAGGCTGTCACTTCTCTTATTCTGGACAAGATGCTTCCTGATGTAACTCTGAATGTCATCATTATAACCTCCCTGGGCTTTAGTTCTCCATTATCTATAAATGAAAGGATAGGACTAAGTGAGCCCTAATGTCATTTCCAAGTAGAATTCAATAACTCTCCCTTTGGGGGCCTCAGTTTCCTTATCTGTAAAACGGGAGAAATAACCCTTGCTTTCACTCCCTTGAAAGACTTTTATGAATTCGAAATGAGACAATATGTGCCAATCAAATTGTAAATTGTAAAGCACTGCAGAGATGGAAACTTTGAGTGGCAGGTACCCCATAATCAATCTGAAACTAGGTCAGTGAAGAGAAGATTATCACTCCCCACTTACAACTGATTTAGAGACACACACCCAGGGAATATTCTGAGTAGCGTAAACTTGGGGTGCCCATCGCTTTCTGAGTATCTTTCCTTTCTGTTTCTGTTTCTTTAGTTTTTTAAAAAAATCAATAACATGTAGTGGTAGCCTAGTAGGGCTGGACCCAGTTAGGGAAAGTCTGACCATGAGAAATAATAGAGTTGATTACCTTGCTGGAGTCAGAGGGTACTCTTTCCTTGGGAAAGCAAAGCAGTTAAATAACCCGATAGTGGTTAGTCAAACAGTTAACAAAGCAGACATGACATGGGTACCCAGACAGTTGGATGCCTTGAAATTTATAGCAAGAGTCTAATTGGAACCCACATGTTATTGTTACATAGTGACAATAACCCTCGTGGCCTCCAAGTGTTTCAAGCACCTCCACTCCCCAATAGCTGTAACTTTTAAGTTTCACGTCTCCCCAGATTCCCCTATAAAAGAACTGTCTTTACTCTGGCTGATGGAGGATCATGCCATAATGTGCTCCTCCTAGGAGCTGAAGTTCAGACTTCTCCTGACCATATCACCTTGTGCCAAATAATAAAAACTTTTAATTAATCTTTGATTGGATCATGTGTTCAAGTAATTCTCTGATACATGGATATTTTCAGATCCAGTTTTGCTGTGTCAAAGCAGATGTTCAAAATCACAGAAGACTCTAAAGTAATCATTGACAAGAGAAGGAAAGCAATCCCTGAAGTTTGTTTCATTAACCAGATTGTCATTGCGTCTTACAACAGGAGAGCCAGGAGAGATCTTAGGACAAAAATGTAGGAGACTCAGCTGCAAGGGACTTCAAAAGAAAGAACAAAGAATGCTAGAACTGGAAGCCTGCTTAGAACCTAGAACACCAAATGCCAAAGCTGGAATAGACCTCAGAACATAGAACTCAAAAAGACAGAGAGCATCTTGTAGCATCTCTTCATTTAACTGTGAAGGAAGCTGAGGCCTAGAAAGAGGAAGTGACTTTCCCAAGGTTCAGTAACTTTTGATCTCAGCTCAAAGAATGGCACCATTTTGATGCTGAATGACATTAACTCTTTAATGGTGCCTGAATGCCCTTAGGGGCTGAATGCTGAATGGCCTGTGTGCATCTATGTCCCTTCACCCTGGCATGGGAGGTGTGTTAGAGTGGTAAAGCAGAAGCTGTTCTTACATCTCGAACTTTGTCTTCAGCTCGTGCAGCATCTAGGAAACAAAGTTTGAAAAGGTTAGGTTTGCCTCGTGTGTAGGGAGGGAGAATAAGGGAGCCAAAGTGGCTCCAGATTACAGCCACAGCCTCTCCACCCACCCTTCTCTATCTCTGCAGCCTGCCTGATGCCACCATACTGGTCTTCCCACAAGCCCTTGGCCCCTGAAATGTGGCAGAATTGGACAAAAGTCCAGTCAACTGAACAAAGACTGAGGTGATTTCACCTCCACCCCCTTTCTTTCAATTTCAAATCCTTGGCTGTGGGAATTAGGACCCCTGCGGCTTGGTCCTAACTGTGCTACTCAATCACTGTGTGACCTTGGAAAAGTCTCCTTCCACCTCTCCATTTCTCTTTCCTTTCAGTTGGACTAGATTGTCTAAGGGTTTCCTTCCAGTCCTCATATTGATGTTTGGCGTTTGAAAGTCCCCTTCAGCCCTAACAGTCACTGTTCTACACCCCATGATTTCTGGCCCATATTCTACATCCTCTATTCTATATGCTTCCCCTTTAAAATATATAAAATAAAATAAATTCTATAAAGCTGGAGCAGCTAGAATGGGATACAAAGATCAAGAAGACAAGAGACTTCCCCAGGGAAAACAATAAAATACAAATAAAATAATGGAATGGAAAAATTTGGTAAGTACTGTGGGAAAGGCTAAGACTTTTTGCAGTAATTTGGTATTAATTATTTTTTAAATGTTTGGTAGAATTCACTTGTAAACCAATCTGGTAATGGAGATTTTTTCTTAGGAAGTATACTGATGGCTTGTTCAATTTCTTTATCTTAAATAGAGTTATTCCAGTCTTTTATTTCCTCTTCTGTTAATCTGAGCAATTTATATTTTTTCTATATTTTCATCCATTTTGTTTAGATTGTCAAATTTATTGGCAAACAGATGGGCAAAAAAGCTCATTATTTAAAAAAAAGTTCATCATTATTGCTTTAATTTCCACTTCATTGGTGGTGAAATCACCCTTTTTATTTTTGATACTGGTAATTTGGTTTTCTTCTGTCTTTTTTAAAGAATCAAATTAAACAAAGGTTTATCTACTTTATTGATTTTTTTCATAAAATCAGCTCTTAATTTTATTTATTAATTCTATAGTTTTCTTACTTTCAATTTTATCAATCTTTTCCTTGATTTTCAGAACTTCTAATGTAGTATTTAATTGGGAAAAAAAAATTTGTCCTCTAGCCTTTTTAGTTGCAGGCCTAATTTATTGATCTCCTCTTTCCAGTCCTCTTCTCTAAGGCTGAATTATTTTTTGTGGCTGTGTTTACTATAACCCTCTTCTGTTGACTCATTGAGTCACAAAATAATAATTGAATTTGGTAAAGGCTGTGTTAGGAGAGCACAAACTTTGGCAGTTTCCTTCTAGCTAGTAATGCTGCCATGTTGGAAGGGGTTTTTCTGGTCTGGGCCATCAGCCTGGCTACTTGTGGAAATGTTTCTTACTGGAAGTGTGGTTCCTAGGGGATGCATCTTTTGGCCATAGTAAATCATGAAGAAGGAGCATCCCCATGAAAGCAGTCCAAGAACTCAGCTGAGTTCTGCTGACAGCTGTTTCCCTTTCTAGGAGCATCACCTTTCCATCTCGCTCATTGTGTTTCTTGGGGGTGTGACAGGGAGTCCCAGAAATGGTAGCTCAGCTGGCAGAAAAGTCACCCTAATTCCTGGAAAGACTAGGGGTAATCCAAAGGCCTTGTCATTCCCTAGCTACCAGAAGCAGGATTGCAATAATTTGCAGGCAAAGTATGTGGTGGAAGAAGACCCAGGCTTCTTTAGTCATGGCTCTGCCCTTAGGTGTATAACTTGGCCTCACTTGATGCTCTGTTCTGGACTTGAGCTTGCCTATTTGCACAATGGACATAGCAACCTTTGTTTGATCCACTTGAATGGACTGTGATGGCACACTAATTCGATAGGAGGTCCAAAAGGGCTTGAAAAGGGATCAAGTGCTAAATGAATAGAAACCATGCTCATTATTTAGAAAGCATCTCTCTTCTTGGCTTTTCTCAAGTGTGTATGACTTGGAAGGTGGTTTTGGGTATTGGCAAGCAGACTGGAACTAGGATGAGTGGCCTGGGGTTGATATTTGTCTCTGACACTGACTAGTTTTGTGGTCTTGGGCAGGTCTCTCTCACTTCTCTAAGTCTCAGTTTCCCCTATTGTACAGTAGGGAAAAGAACTATCTCACAGGCTTGTTCAGTCACTCCATCAATCCATCAGTCGTTATCAAGTGGTTGCTATATGTTAGGAACTATTTAGGCAGTGCAGCTACACACAAAAGCTGTCTCTGCCCTCAATGCCTTATGCTTAAATGGGGGACACAGTTTATACATGTAAAAGTGTGTGAAGGAGCCACAAAGCAGAGACAATGTAGCCTTTCATGGGAAGGCACCAGTTACTGGGGAGATCACAAAGGACTTCAGCAGAAGGTGACTGAGGCTTGAAGGAAAATACGGGTTCCAAGTGGCAGAGGTGAGGGAGAGCATTCCAGGCATAGTGAACAGCAGGAACAAGGAACAGAAACTGGAGAGGCACTGTCTGGTGTGAGAATAAACAAAGAGTCCAGCATGGCAGGATTGTGGAGCATGTGGAGGGCAGTGATGTGGAGACTGGAGAATCAAGACGGAGTCACTTGTGAAGAGCTTAAATGGCAGGTAGAGCAGTTTTATCTTGGATCCTAGAGGTAAGAGGAAAGCACTGGAGGTTTGCAAACTACTGAGTAGGGAGTGCCATGGTTAGACCTGGCTTTAGGGAAATCATTTCTGCTTCTGGGTGGGGGACACATTGGAGAGGTTGAGAGACTGGAAACCACCAGAGGACAAATATTGCAATAGTCATGGTTGAAAAGGGAAAAGCATCTAAATGAGAGTGGTGATGGTGTAAGTGCAGAAGCAGAGATGTCAGGAAGAAGAAATGTCAAAATTTGGTATGAGACACATGAGGTTAGTGGAGACTGAGAAAATGAATGTGACACCAAGTGTGGGCAAGGGAGGAACAGGAGGAAAGAGCAGGGAATAGGTTCAGCATGTGAAAGCCCCTCAGTCCTCTTGGGTGAGGATAGATATAAGCCACCCTGTTGCAAGCCCTGAGGAGGGTCCTTCTCTACTTCCTATTTCAGCATGCTAGGAAGGACAGAGTGTATTCTACCAGATAGTTAGAGAAGTTCTGGCTGGCTGGGAGCAGGTCAGAGTGCATCCCTGAAAGAAATGGACCAAGTCCAGACCAAGCTGCCCCTCAAGTCCACAGACAGCTGGTGAGTCTGCAAGGGGTCAGCAGCACTCTTGCCTCACACTGAGGCAGAGGTGGGAGCAGGGCCAGCTGCTACTGGGTGGGGGAGGGAAGAATCAGCACCAAAGTCCAGAGGAAATGGCATTGAAGATGCAAAGAGGAACTAGGCACAAGGTCTTTCCTCTGGGAGGGGTCTTTCTTGAATGAGGAAAGGGTGAGAATCAAATCTAACTCCAAAGATTTTTTTAGACATGCACCCCACTTCTTCCTTCTCCTCTGGGGGAGAACCCAGCAGTGTCCAGCTGCTGTGCTACAAGCAATGGGGTTTTGATCTGGGGCACAGGAGTTCTGGCTACAAGACCATGTTCAAAGGTGGGGGTCTCTGACCTGCTAATTGTGTGGCCAGTGTGCTGTCTGGTGTCTGTTTTCTCCTCTGTGAATCAGACTAAACACTACTGCTGTTCCCTCCCACAGAGCAGGTTGTGGAGAAAGCTTCTAGCCTCTGCAGCTCTCTTTATGCAGCGTTTCACCAAGCATTGTGTCCCTGTACATGACCCTTGACAAACTCCCAGTAGGTGCAGCTAAAGTCTAACTGGCTCTGGATGAAGGGCTATCTGAGGCTACTGGCACAGTGTGAGGTCAGATGTGCCCAAGGAGAAACTTACCCAGAAGCAGCACAGAGCCAGGGAGAGCAGCAGACCATGCCAAGAGGCCTCATGATCAGCCTTCTTTACCTCTAGCTGAAGCTGAAGTTGAAAGATTCAAGAGAGGGGAGTGTCCTGAGCCTGGGAGGCTGCCTTATGTAGGCCATGGGTTCCACCTGCTGAATTACATCATGCTGTCACAACACCAGCCCAACTGGCCTAGAGATGGACCTTATCCTGGGCCAATAAAATTCCACCTGCCCTGCCCCTGCCCAACCCCCACCTTCTGTTCTGGTGTGTGTTCCTAGGGCTGTGGTAGATATATCTCCTCCTCCCTCACCCCATTGTCTCCTGAGTAAATATGTTAATGTCTTCACACTCAGGCTCAGCCTTTTCCTTCTTCAGTCCAGTGCATCCCTTCTCCTAGTGTCTCTCTTTTGTTTGTGTTCCTGTTCTCTCCCCTTGGGTTGTGTACTTCTATTTAATAATGCTCCTATTTGTGATTGTCCTGTGTTCTTATAATCTCACTTGAGAAGAAATTTGGAACTCTGCTCACAGGGCTATAAAACTGTGCATTCCCTTGATCCAGCACCACCACTTCTGGGCCTGTATACCAAAGAGATCATAAAGAAGGGGTAAGACCTATATATCCAAAAAATATCATAGAAGCTCTTTTTGTGATGGCAAAGAATTGGACATTGATGGAATTCCCGTTAATCAGAGAATGACTGAACAAGCTGTGGTACAGGAAAATAATGGAAATAAAATTGTGTATAAGATATGATGAGCAGGTGGATTTCAGCAAAGACCTGGAAAGACTTACATGAATTTATGCGAGTGTAGTGAGCAGAACCAGAACTTTGTACAGGAACAACAACCTTATGAGATGATGACCTTTAATAGACTTAGCTCTTCTCAGCAAGCCAAATGATCTAAGCAAATTCCAAAAGCTCATTAAGGAATATGCTCCTCCACCTACATAGAAAGATCTGTGCAGTCTGAATGCTGATTGAAGGCATACTTGTGTTCACTTTCTTTGTTTTTAGTGCTGTTTCCCTCCCCATGACAGAAAAGTAATCTGACATCTGTTTATTAGGGACCAAATTTTAATTGGGGAGTGTTACCTGGCAGCTTGCTGCAATATTGGGGCAAGGAAGAAGATCGAGAGCCTCCCTCAAAACAGAACAAGGTTTATTAACAAGAAGAACTTAAAATGACTAGCAAGCTCAGTAGAATTAAAGGAAAGGAAAGAAAATGGGGGAAGGGACAGGATACAAACTGAATAACACCACGCCCAGGAATTAACTGAGGACACAGGCTGTGTCCCTGTCGCCTTCCAGCTTCAAGCTAGAATGGTGAGAGTCCTCACTGTCTTATTCCCAGCAAACTCCAGACTGACTACACACAGTTCCAAGCCAATTGGTTGATAGCTATGACTGACAGTCACATGACTGCCCTGACTGGGCTTCCAGTCATTATAATTTTGCCTGGCCATGTAGGTGTTGGTGAGTGGTGGTGAGATGTGAGGGGAGGTGCCAGTGCCATGGTGACGCTACAACCATTGGTGAGCACTGGCACTTGCAGAGGCACTGCACCAGCGCCCCAGCCCAGGTGCCTGCACTGGGTTTTTTTTTAAATTCTAGCCAAAAGATGGGTCATAAAAACCTCAATAACAATGAATTCTTTACAGGTATATATGCACAGTCACATTAACATATTTCTTCATCAGTCATGTTGGAAGGAAGAATCAGAACAATAGTGGAAAACATCAAAGAAGAAAAAACAAGAAAAAAGTAGAAACGGCATGGTTCAATCTGTATTCAGATTCCACAGTGTCTATTTTTATCTATATGGAGAACATTTTCCTTCATGGACCCTTTGGAATTGTCTTGGATCAGAACAATGTTGCTGTTACTATACACATGTCCTCCTGTTCTGCACACTTCCTCAGCATTGGTATCATTTAAGTCATTCTAGGTTATTCTGAAATCTGCCTCTCATCATTTCTTACAGCATGTTAATATAAAATATGGATTGCCTGGATTTGATGGAGGGTACCTTATTATCCAAGAGGAGTTTTATGAAACCCTGAATTAATAGGATTAATAGGAGCAAAATGTCCTTGAACTGAACTCCAAAATCTGAACCCAGCTAGCTAGCAGATAGAAGACCCCCACCTAGTGACTTCTTTGCCCTCAGATAGTAAGTCTGTATCTTCTAGAAACATCTGGGCATCCTCATCCTTGCCAAATCCCTTTTTAGAATCCTATAGTCTTATCATGATGCTTCTGGATTCTTTCCATACTTGGTTATAACTGAAACTGTTAAACTGGTTTTTGCTTCTGGGTTGATTCTGTATCATCCTATTGAAAACTGACAATGCCCTATAATCAGTGGACTAAAACAATATATACCCTCAGAAATGGGAGGTTCCACATGCTTCTCTCTTATGAGGGAAGTCTCCACATGATCTTGTTGTGTTATCTTTTTCTTGGGACAATAAAATATTAAATTGATATTATGTTTTTTTCTGTCTGTCTCTGATCTCTTTTGTAAGAGGGCAGGGATGATATCATGTTAGGAGGAAGATATAAGATATAATTTCTTTGATCTGTTTATTAATTTTGTAGGAAAAATTATACATTATTTCTCTGATCTGATTGTTAGGAGACAGGCAGATACAAAAAGCTATATTATATGTCAACAAGCACAATATTATTCTATCATACTCATATACCACAACTTGTTCAGCCATCCCCTAATTAATAAGCATGCCCCCAAGTCCAATTCTTTGCCACCAAAAAAGAGAGCTGATATAAATACTTTGTACATGTCAGCCCCTTTTCCCTTTTATGATCTCTTTGGTATAGGAGACCTAGTAGTGTATTACTTGGTCAAATAGGTATGCACGGCCCATAGCCTTAAGGCATAGTTCCAAATTGCTCTCCAGAATGGCTGGATCAGTTCCCAACTCCACCAAAATCATTAGTGTTCCAATTTTCCACAACTTCTCCAACATTTGTTTTTTTTCTTTTTTGTCATATTTGCCAATCTGATAGTGTTGTGAGTATTACCTCAGAGTTGTTTCAATTTGTATTTCTTTAATGAATAGTGGTTTAGAACATTTTTTTCATATGGCAATAGATAGCTTTGATTTCTTCATCTGAATACTGCCTATTCATATCCTTTGACCCAGTTTCTCTCTAATTGGGGAATGACTTACATTCTAATAAATTTGACTTAGTTCCCTATATACTTTAGAAATGAGGCCTTTATAAGAAACCCTAGCTATAAAATCAAAATGATCCATTTTAGCCTTCATAATATTCTCTCTCTCTTCTTGGGTCATAAATTCTCTCTCCATAGACCTGAGAAGCATACTATTCTTCCTCTCCCAATTTGCCTATGTTATCAACCTTTATGTCTAAATCATGTTCCTATTTTGACATTATTTGGTATGTTGTTTAAGAGTTGGTATATGCCTAATTTGGCCATATACATCTTCCAGTTTTGCAGCAGTTTTTGTCAAATACTGAGTACTAATACTTTAGAAATGAGGCCTTTATCAGAAAAACCTGACTCTAGAAAGTAAGGAATTAGAGTGGTGCTACCTCCTATTCCTAACCTTCCCCCAGATTTTGTCATTCCTTCCTTCCTTCCTTCCTTCTTCCTTCCTTCCTTCCTTCCTTCCTTCCTTCCTTCCTTCCTTCCTTCCTTCCTCTCCTTCCTTCCTCTCTTCTTCTTCTTCTCCTTCTTCTCCTTCTTCTCCTTCTCTCCTCCTTCTTCTCCGCCTTCTTCTCCTCCTTCTTCTCCTCCTTCTTCCCTCCTTCTCCTCCTCCTTCTCCTCTTCTTCTCCTCCTTCTTCTCCTCCTCCTTCTCCTCCTCCTCCTCCTCTTCTTCGCCTTCTTCTTCTTCTTCTTCTTCTTCTTCTTCTTCTTCTCCTCCTCCTTCTTCTCCTTCTTCTCCTTCTTCTCCTTCTTCTCCTTCTTCTCCTTCTTCTCCTTCTTCTCCTCCTCCTTCTTCTTCTCCTTCTCCTGCTCCTTCTTCTTCTCCTTCTCCTTCTTCTCCTTCTCCTTCTTCTCCTTCTTCTCCTCCTCCTTCTTCTTCTCCTTCTTCTCCTTCTCTCTCCTTCTCCTTCTCCTTCTTCTCCTTCTCCTTCTTCTTCTTCTTCTTCTTCTTCTTCTTCTTCTTCTTCATCTTCTTCTTCTTTGAATCATAGTTAACACTTTGTCATTATATGGAGCTTCTGGGGGAGTAGCTCTTTTTACCAATGTAAGAAAGCAGTCTCTTTGCATGGAATGATCTTGGAGCGTTGCCTGGGAGGTGCTATATCACAGAGCAGTAGGGTTCAGGAACAGGGTTTGAACCCACACAGCTAAAAGGGCATATAGAACAGGGCTTGAACCCCCACAGACAATAGACAGGTCAGGGTTTGGGCTTGAACCTATAGAGCAATAGAAAGTCAGGCAGGGGTTTCTGAACTGACCCCAGAGACCAGTCTTTCTTTCTACATTGCATACTTTATTTTTCTAATAGATTTTTCACAAGCAATCACAGAAACAGCAACAATCAACCCCATAAATTTATTAAAGAATCATGATGCCAGCCATAATGCGCCACACTGGAGATTCCAGGATATTTTTTCCTCAGCAGTCCCCCCCTCTTTTTTGATCCGGATATGAGTTCCTTTTCCCTGCAGAAGAAATGAAAAGAAAGAGTACTGTGAGTGAGACTATTACAAAAGGCTAGACCATCAAGTGGAAAAGAAAACTCTGAGGGGGCAGGTAAGTGGTGCAGTGGATAAAGCTCAGGCTCTGGATTCAGGAGGATCTAGTTCAAATGTGACCTCAGATGCTTGATATGTACTAGCTGTGTGACTCTGGGTAAGTCACTTAACCCTCATTGTCCTGAAACAAGAAGAAAAAAGAAAAAGAAAGAAAGAAAACTCTGCCCAGGAAGTCATCATTAGAAGAAGGACAAGATAGACCATTCGAGCAGAAAAGGAACCTTAGATAAACGCAGAATGTAGAAGCTGTAAGGAACCCCAGAGCAAAGAGCATCAGAATGTCAACTATTTCGTGGATGGCCAGATACTTTTTTATCAGAAATTTCTTTTGAACCCAAATCAGCTTCTTGGCAATTTCTGCTCTTTGGGTCTTGTTTCTGCCTTCTGGGTCTAGAAGAACAAAGTACAGTCTGCTGATCTCAACAATCCTGCCCATATTTAAAGGTCACTTTCCTTTCTGATCTCTTGGTTCAACATAACCCTGAGCTTTCAAACAGCATCTTATAGGATAATCTTTTGCCCCTGCACAAGGTCAGTACAGATAGGAGGCAGATGGAGCCTGGAGTCTAGAAGACAAGTTCAAGCCCAATCTCAGACACTCACCACCCATGTGACCCTCTGCAAGTCACTTAATCTGTTTGCCTCACTTTCCTCATCTTCAAATGAATGAGTGATAGCCACTTTCTCCCAAGGTTGTTGTGAGATCAAATGAGGCAATAATTTTAAAGTGCTTGGCACATTCATTGTAGGTGTTTAGCTATGATTATTTCAAGTGCCTCAGAGTTCCTCCATTCCTCCTATCCTATCCTTCCCCAGAACTCCTAGTTAGTTGCCACATGAATTAAACGCAGTGCTATGGTAGAACCCTCTTCCCCTCCAGGTCAATCACCATGATTATTATTTCTGTCCTAGGCATTATCTACTCTCTTTTAAAAAAAAGTTATTATAAACTTAACATCGAACATTAATACAACAAATTTCTTTGGGAGTACAAATGACCTTACTTTTGATGCATAATGATCATAGCTTTTTCATCACCCTGAATGTGGACCATCAGACTATCAGGAAAAGTCCAGCTAAGGGTTCTTAACTTGGGGGTCGTTGATGTTTTCCCTTTGTATTTTGTTAACTATTTCCATTCCTTTGTTATCCTGTCTCCTGTTTTGTGCCTTTTAAAACATAATTCTGAGAAGGGTTTCATGAGGGAGCTAAAGGATTCGTGACCCAAAAGAATTGAGATCCTTGATTTAGCCTCTAACAGAACTATCCTGGAGGTTCTAGGCATTAGAAAATACATGTTTAGAGGTACAGGCACATTCTCATCTCTGTGTTCTAAGGTAATTTCCAGCCTGACAGTCTGTATCCTATGAATTATGATTTTACCTTGGAATCTGCTGGTTTTCTAAAAATCAAAGCCACCTTTTCTTTTTTTTTTTTTTGTGGCCCCTCGTGCTGATAAAGATGTAAGTTCATGTGAATAGTATAGCCAGGCCATTGGAAAATTATGAGAGAGTTCCAAGTTCACCTTAGCAAGGTTTATAAATGGGTGGGAACCATCAGACTCATAGAATGTCTCAAGATACCAAGTCAGGCCCAGGAAATGGGGGTTCATCAAAATCCCTCACACTGAATGACAGAAATCTGAGACCAAGTGGTGTAACCCCGTTCATAATAAGGAGGAGGCCTCTGATGGGGGACAAAACTAGGATAAAGTTGCAGGATAATTTGGAAATGTTTCCTGTTCAGGGAAGAAATGTAAATCTTAATCTTCAATCTCATCCTTAGCTCTCAGTTTCTGTAGGCTCACCAGGCACAGCCCTCCCCTGGCCCTGGCATCAAGTTGTTACCTTCCTATGGAAGGCCCTCCCCTTCATTATATTAAATTCCATTAAATTGGTCCAAATTATTTTCATCCTTCAAGTCTCATGGTCTCCCTCTCCCTTGCTCCTCCACAAATCACTGACATCTCCCTGCTTTGAACTCTTTTGTTGCTGTGATTGTTCTTCACTCTTTCAGTCATGTCTGACTCTTGGTCAGCCCATTTAGAGCTTTCTTAGCAAAGATACTGGTCCTCTTTGAGAAAGAGGGCCAAACAACAGCAAGTGGAGTGGTTTGCCACTTCCTGCTCCAGCTCATTTTACAACTGAGAGAACTGAGGCAAACAGACTTAAGTGATTTTCCCAGAGACACACAGCTAGCCAGTATCTGAGGGTAGATTTGGTAGCCTTTAGGAAAGAGCAGTGAGTAGCAAATTGTGGATCTGACTTGCATTATAGCTCTTTTGCTAATGATCTATGTGACCTTGTACAAGTAAATTATCTTCTCTGGTTAATTCAGTCTCCTCTTCTTTACAATAGAGTAGCTGGCCTGCGTAGTCTATATGGTCTGTTTCAGATCAGGTGTTCTATACTTTGAGGAGTGTTTCAGATTTGATTTAATTCAAGTTAGCAAGCATTGATTAATCCCTGCTGTGTGCTGGCACCAGGGCTAAAACCAAAAAACAAAATAGAACAGTCCTTGCCCTCAAGGAAGACAATCTATTTGAGTAATCACCAAGTAACTTGTTGGGGCAATGGGGGAAAATGACTCAACACCTGGAGGATTGAGAAAAATCACCTACCACTTGCAGGAGGTGATAACTGAAAAAGAGCCTAGATGGAGCTGGGGAATCCAAAGGCAGAAGTGGGGAGGGATGGTGTTCAGGCATAGGGTATGTCCTGTGCAAAGGCACAAGGGAGGAGATGGAATTCCATGTATAGGAAACAGCAAATAAGTCAGCTGGGCTGAGATTCAGAGTGCATGAAGGAGATTAACTAGCAATGAATCTATGAGTACACACCATGCTATTTAGCCCTCCTAATTCCTCTATTATATCAAGTGTATGTGTCTGGTGTCTCCATCTAGATGTTGAGCAAGCCTTAAGGAAAAGGAATATAGCGAAAGATTGGCCAGTGGATATGATGTAGAGGGGAATCAGAGTTGAGGTGCATTGGGCTTTGACTTGCAGGCGCATGCCCTAGGCGCCCTTTACACTTAACCTGTGCAAGACTCTGGCTAAAACTCTTGATCTGCTGCTGAAAGGAAGATAGAAGCATAAATTCTCTGACTCTGTAGAGGAGTTCAGGGAAGGGAAGTTAAGACCAATCTTGCAGAAATCCTCCATCTGACAGAAGAGGAAGCACAGGTTTCCAGATAGGGAAGTGACCTGCCTTGATCAGGGGAGCAAGATCAGAGCTGAGTTTGGCCTAGATCCCAAGTTTCCAATTCCAAGACCAGGATTGCTCCCCTTCCCCCCTCCATGTTGTTAAATGTACTCAAGGGAATTCTTTATGAGAGACTCCTCACTGTCCACTGTACTCTGTTCCTTGACAAAATGGTAGTGGTGACCCAATTTCCAAGTTCTCTCCTCTCCTCTCATTGTCCATTTGACTCAGCTGTCTGTGTGGATCTTGGTCCCATGTAGACAGATGCAAGTACTTAAAGGCATCTTCATGTATTAGAAAGAGCGCTGTATTAGGTGCTAGTAGAACTAGTGTTGATTCCCTTTTTGTAAGTTATGATCTGGGAGGACTTGGGTTAGCCAGCACTGCTTCCTCCTGGTCTCTCTCAGAGGAACATTTTGGACTAGATCAAGGTTCTGTGGTGTGCCTGTGTATGTGTGTGTGTGTGTGTGTGGTGTGTGTGTGTGTGTGTGTGTGTGTGTGTGTGTGTAGGGGGACTGGGTGTAGGTGTTTTTTGCATGCACGTGTAAGACAAGAGAGGGAGAGTACAGGGAGAAGAGGAGGGAGCAAGAGACAGAGAAAGAAAGAGGTGAACCTGTTTGCCAGTGTGCTAAATCCTATAGACCCCTTTTCAATTTGTTGCCATCCTTTTATAATTGTAGGAAATGAAAATTTCTGTTTGCAGTTATTGAAAATAAAGGCTATAATTTTTTGCCATTCCCATTCACAGATCTCATGAAGTTTTTCCCCTGAAGGGTCGGCAGGGATCCAAACTTGGGGACCACTATTTTGAACTTCTGAATTAGGTGAGCTCTAGGGTCCCCTCAATTCCTAGTTCCAGGAAATGGGTAACTTAAGATGGACAATATTATTTGTAATAATCTGGTGTTACTTACTTATTTTCAAGCACAGCATACATTCATTGCCATAAGTCTTTCCATTAGTGCCACAGACAGGGTCATAGTTTTTTGGTGGCATCCTGGTAAATCTTGATAGCAGTAGCCTAGAAGAATAATAAAAGAGATTGATTCTCCTGATATGTCATAGAAACCCACATGCTAGAGCTTTGGAGCTGGGAGGGACCTGCCCAAGTCATTGAGCCATTCAGTGAATAAACACACTTTAAGCACCTATTACATGCTAGGCAGGATGCTCAGTACTGAGGATACAAAGACAGGTAAAGACAGTCTCTGCCATCAAAGGGTGGGGAGACAAGTCTGCTTGTGGATAGCAAGACACCATCAACAGACCAATGGGGGAGATAACATACAACCACTTATAGAGTGTTTAGGTGGCACTTATAGAGCATTACAGGGATGGTGCTTAGAGTGCCAGGCCTGGAGTCAAGAAGACTGGAGTTCAAATCCAGCCACACACAATTACTAGCTTTGTAATCCTTTTTAAGTCACTTCATTCCTTTTGCCTCAGTTTCCTCCTCTGAGAAGTGACCTGAAGAGGAGAGGGCAACGTGGTCCAGTATCCTTGCCAAGAATGCCCCAAAATGGGGTCCCAAAGAGCTGGAAATGACTGAAAATGACTCACAGCAACAAAAAATCAGATCCAACACCATATAGGACAGAATGGAAATATGCAACAGCGGGGAGGCATCAGAATGAAGGGGGATTGGGGAGAGGCTTGCTGTAGAAGGTGGGAATGTAGCTGGGACCACTATTTAGCAGCGCTTTCCCTCTACAAGGTACCTGACAAAAATTGATCCAGGCTGGCTTGAACACCTCTGCTGTGCTTATGGATACCTTTAGGAAAGGGCATCTGTGCACACAAGGCTGCCATGGAGAATCTGGTGTGGAGCTTCTCTGACAATAGATGACCACATGGTCAGGTCACTCGAGCTTCTTGCCTATGGAATGTTGCAGTGAGCCCCACCTCAAACTAGTCTGCCTGGTGTTCCCCAGGATCTCCATTCTCTCTCCAGAACCTCCTTATCTTTGCAAAGGCCTGCTCCCAGGGCCTGATATGCCTTCCTTTCTCACCCGTTTTGTCATCCCTACCTCCCTTCCAGGCTCAACTCAAGTAGGTCTTCCATATGAGGCCTTCATTGACTCTAATTATTAGTGCCCCTCTTCTTCCTGAAGGTGCTCTCTATTCTCTTTGAAGGGATTCTGCAGTTACTTATTTGTGTAAGTTAGAATATAACTGCTTTGGAGGGCAGGGACTCTTTATTTCATTTTTGTGTTGCCTGGCACAGCACCCTGACCATTTTTTTCTGAGGTGGGGCTGGGAGGACCTTATAATTTTACTGGTAAATGGAACTTTTGGTGGGGAAAGACCCTCTCTCCATTCATATTTGTAACTGTTCTGTGATTAATACTCTTAGTTTACTGGGGTTACCACAAGGTTAAGTGACTTGCTGAGGGTCACAGACTGGATGTGATGTATATGGGGGCCCAAAGCCAGGCCTCCCTAACTCCCAGGTCTGTTCTCTATGCATATGCAATGTTCTTCCTAGTTGGAAAACAGACAGTATTTAATAAATGCTCATCGAAATGGATTGCATTGGATTGTTTGGGTACAAGAAGGCACTTGGCAAAAATGAGGAATCTCAGAGTTGGAAGAAATCTGAGATGGAACATAGTCCCATAATTCCTAAAAGGAATTTCTGCTAAACATCTCAGAAGGCATTGTCCTGCCTCTGCTCCAATGCTACCCTTGATGGGGACCTCTCTCCCTCCAAGGCAGTCTATTTCCCTTTAGGATAGTTAGAATTGTCAATCCCCACCCCACCCCACCCCCTGAGATTGAGCCAAGATGTATCTCTTTGTAAGTGCCCTTCATTAATCTTACTTCTACTTCCTGGATCTGAGCAAAACCAGGTAAATCCTTCCCTACATGAACAACCCTTCAGCATTCATATTTCCATTAAATCTTCTCTTCCCCAGGCTAACATTCACAATTTCACATGCTCTCCAGAGGGTATAATCTTCTATCCCATCAACAGCCTGCTCATCCTTTCCTTGTTGCTTTGGTTGAACAATGAATTTCCTAATTCAGTTGCTGTAAGGAATATAATAATTACTACAGATGGGGTCTGATCAGAGGAGAGTGTAGTAAGGCTGCACTTCTCTTATTCTGGGACAAGATGCTCCTGCCTGTTACTCCTGAATGTCATCATTATAACCTCCCTGGGCTTTAGTTCTCCATTATCTATAATGAAAGGATAGGACTAAGTGAGCCCTAATGTCATTTCCAAGTAGAATTCAATAACTCTCCCTTTGGGGGCCTCAAGTTTCCTTATCTGTAAACGGAGAAATAACCCTTGCTTTCACTCCCTTGAAAGACTTTTATGAATTCGAAATGAGACAATATGTGCCAATCAAATTGTAAATTGTAAAGCACTGCAGAGATGGAAACTTTGAGTGGCAGGTACCCATAATCAATCTGAAACTAGGTCAGTGAAGAGAGATTAGCACTCCCACTTACAACTGATTTAGAGACACACACCCAGGGGAATATTCTGAGTAGCGTAACTTGGGGTGCCCATCGCTTTCTGAGTATCTTTCCTTTCTGTTCTGTTTCTTTTAGTTTTTTAAAAAAATCAATAACATGTAGTGGTAGCCTAGTAGGCTGACCCAGTTAGGGAAAGTCTGACCATGAGAAATAATAGAGTTGATTACCTTGCTGGAGTCAGAGGGTACTCTTTCCTTGGGAAAGCAAAGCAGTTAAATAACCCGATAGTGGTTAGTCAAACAGTTAACAAAGCAGACATGACATGGGTACCCAGACAGTTGGATGCCTGAAATTTATAGCAAGAGTCTAATTGGAACCCACATGTTATTGTTACATAGTGACAATAAACCCTCTGGCCTCCAGTGTTTCAAGCACCTCCACTCCCAATAGCTGTAACTTTAAGTTTCACGTCTCCCCAGATTCCCCTATAAAAGAACTGTCTTTACTCTGGCTGATGGAGGATCATGCCATAAATGTGCTCCTCCCTAGGAGCTGAAGTTCAGACTTCTCCTGACCATATCACCTTGTGCAAATAATAAAAACTTTTTAATTAATCTTTGATTGGATCATGTGTTCAAGTAATTCTCTGATACATGGATATTTTCAGATCCAGTTTGCTGTGTCAAAGCAGATGTTCAAAATCACAGAAGACTCTAAAGTAATCATTGACAAGAGAAGGAAAGCAATCCCTGAAGTTTGTTTCATTAACCAGAGTGTCATTGCGTCTTACAACAGGAGAGCCAGAGAGATCTTAGGACAAAATGTAGGAGACTCAGCTGCAAGGGACTTCAAAAGAAAGAACAAGAATGCTAGAACTGGAAGCCTGCTTAGAACCTAGAACACCAAATGCCAAAGCTGGAATAGACCTCAGAACATAGAACTCAGAAAAGACAGAGAGCATCTTGTAGCATCTCTTCATTTAACTGTGAAGGAAGCTGAGGCCTAGAAAGAGGAAGTGACTTTCCCAAGGTTCAGTAACTTTGATCTCAGCTCAAAGAATGGCACCATTTTGATGCTGAATGACATTACTCTTTAATGGTGCCTGAATGCCCTTAGGGGCTGAATGCTGAATGGCCTGTGTGCATCTATGTCCTTCACCCTGGCATGGGAGGTTGTGTTAGAGTGGTAAAGCAGAAGCTGTTCTTACATCTCGAACTTTGTCTTCAGCTCGTGCAGCATCTAGGAAACAAAGTTTGAAAAGGTTAGGTTTGCCTCGTGTGTAGGGAGGGAGAATAAGGGAGCCAAAGTGGCTCCAGATTACAGCCACAGCCTCTCCACACACCCTTCTCTATCTCTGCAGCCTGCCTGATGCCACCATACTGGTCTTCCCACAAGCCCTTGGCCCCTGAAATGTGGCAGGAATTGACAAAAGTCCAGTCAACTGAACATAGACTGAGGTGATTTCACCTCCACCCCCTTTCTTCAATTTCAAATCCTTGCTGTGGGAATTAGGACCCCTGCGGCTTGGTCCTAACTGTGCTACTCAATCACTGTGTGACCTTGGAAAAGTCTCCTTCCACCTCTCCCATTTCTCTTTCCTTTCAGTTGGACTAGATTGTCTAAGGGTTTCCTTCCAGTCCTATATTGATGTTTGGCGTTTGAAAGTCCCCTTCAGCCCTAACAGTCACTGTTCTACACCCATGATTTCTGGCCCATATTCTACATCCTCTATTCTATATGCTTCCCCTTTAAAATATATAAAATAAAATAAATTCTATAAAGCTGGAGCAGCTAGAATGGGATACAAAGATCAAGAAGACAAGAGACTTCCCCAGGGAAAACAATAAAATACAAATAAAATAATGGAATGGAAAAAATTTGGTAAGTACTGTGGGAAAGGCTAAGACTTTTGCAGTAATTTGGTATTAATTATTTTTTAAAATGTTTGGTAGAATCACTTGTAAACCAATCTGGTAATGGAGATTTTTTCTTAGGAAGTATACTGATGGCTTGTTCAATTTCTTTATCTTAAAGTAGAGTTATTCCAGTCTTTTATTTCCTCTTCTGTTAATCTGAGCAATTTATATTTTTCTATATTTTCATCCATTTGTTTAGATTTGTCAAATTTATTGGCAAACAGATGGGCAAAAAAAGCTCATTATTTAAAAAAAAGTTCATCATTATTGCTTTAATTTCCACTTCATTGGTGGTGAAATCACCCTTTTTATTTTTGATACTTGGTAATTTGGTTTTCTTCTGTCTTTTTTAAAGAATCAAATTAAACAAAGGTTTATCTACTTTATTGATTTTTTTTCATAAAATCAGCTCTAATTTTATTTATTAATTCTATAGTTTTCTTACTTTTCAATTTTATCAATCTTTCCTTGATTTTCAGAACTTCTAATGTAGTATTTAATTGGGAAAAAAAAAATTTGTCCTCTAGCCTTTTTAGTTGCAGGCCTAAGTTATGATCTCCTCTTTCCAGTCCTCTTCTCTAAGGCTGAATTATTTTTTGTGGCTGTGTTTACTATAACCCTCTTCTGTTGACTCATTGAGTCACAAAATAATAATTGAATTTGGTAAAGGCTGTGTTAGGAGAGCACAAACTTTGGCAGTTTCCTTCTAGCTAGTAATGCTGCCTGTTGGAAGGGGTTTTTTCTGGTCTGGGCCATCAGCCTGGCTACTTGTGGGAAATGTTTCTTACTGGAAGTGTGGTTCCTAGGGGATGCATCTTTTGGCCATAGTAAATCATGAAGGAGGAGCATCCCCATGAAAGCAGTCCAAGAACTCAGCTGAGTTCTGCTGACAGCTGTTTCCCTTTCTAGGAGCATCACCTTTCCATCTCGCTCATTGTGTTTCTTGGGGGTGTGACAGGGAGTCCCAGAAATGGTAGCTCAGCTGGCAGAAAAGTCACCCTAATTCCTGGAAAGACTAGGGGTAATCCAAAGGCCTTGTCATTCCCTAGCTACCAGAAGCAGGATTGCAATAATTTGCAGGCAAAGTATGTGGTGGAAGAAGACCCAGGCTTCTTTAGTCATGGCTCTGCCCTTAGGTGTATAACTTGGCCTCACTTGATGCTCTGTTCTGGACTTGAGCTTGCCTATTTGCACAATGGACATAGCAACCTTTGTTTGATCCACTTGAATGGACTGTGATGGCACACTAATTCGATAGGAGGTCCAAAAGGGCTTGAAAAGGGATCAAGTGCTAAATGAATAGAAACCATGCTCATTATTTAGAAAGCATTCTCTCTTCTTGGCTTTTCTCAAGTGTGTATGACTTGGAAGGTGGTTTTGGGTATTGGCAAGCAGACTGGAACTAGGATGAGTGGCCTGGGGTTGATATTTGTCTCTGACACTGACTAGTTTTGTGGTCTTGGGCAGGTCTCTCTCACTTCTCTAAGTCTCAGTTTCCCCTATTGTACAGTAGGGAAAAGAACTATCTCACAGGCTTGTTCAGTCACTCCATCAATCCATCAGTCGTTATCAAGTGGTTGCTATATGTTAGGAACTATTTAGGCAGTGCAGCTACACACAAAAGCTGTCTCTGCCCTCAATGCCTTATGCTTAAATGGGGGACACAGTTTATACATGTAAAAGTGTGTGAAGGAGCCACAAAGCAGAGACAATGTAGCCTTTCATGGGAAGGCACCAGTTACTGGGGAGATCACAAAGGACTTCAGCAGAAGGTGACTGAGGCTTGAAGGAAAATACGGGTTCCAAGTGGCAGAGGTGAGGGAGAGCATTCCAGGCATAGTGAACAGCAGGAACAAGGAACAGAAACTGGAGAGGCACTGTCTGGTGTGAGAATAAACAAAGAGTCCAGCATGGCAGGATTGTGGAGCCTGTGGAAGGCAGTGATGTGGAGACTGGAGAATCAAGACGGAGTCAACTTGTGAAGAGCTTTAAATGGCAGGTAGAGCAGTTTTATCTTTGATCCTAGAGGTAAGAGGAAAGCACTGGAGGTTTGCAAACTACTGAGCAGGGGAGTGACATGGTTAGACCTGTGCTTTAGGGAAATCATTTCTGCTTCTGGGTGGGGGACACATTGGAGAGGTGAGAGACTGGAAACCACCAGGAGGACAAATATTGCAATAGTCATGGTTGAAAAGGGAAAAGCATCTAAATGAGAGTGGTGATGGTGCAAGTGCAGAGCAGAGATGTCATGGAAGAAGAAATGTCAAAATTTGGTATGAGATACATGAGGTTAGTGAGACTGAGAAAATGAATGTGACACCAAGTGTGGGCAAGGGAGGAACAGGAGGAAAGAGCAGGGAGTAAGGTCAGCATGTTAAAAGCCCCTCAGTCCTCTTGGGTGAGGAAAGAATAAACCCCCTGTCACAAGCCCTGAGGAGGGTCCTTCTCTACTTCCTATTTCAGCATGCTAGGAAGGACAGAGTGTATTCTACCAGATAGTTAGAGAAGTTCTGGCTGGCTGGGAGCAGGTCAGAGTGCATCCCTGAAAGAAATGGACCAAGTCCAGACCAAGCTGCCCCTCAAGTCCACAGACAGCTGGTGAGTCTGCAAGGGGTCAGCAGCACTCTTGCCTCACACTGAGGCAGAGGTGGGAGCAGGGCCAGCTGCTACTGGGTGGGGGAGGGAAGAATCAGCACCAAAGTCCAGAGGAAATGGCATTGAAGATGCAAAGAGGAACTAGGCACAAGGTCTTTCCTCTGGGAGGGGTCTTTCTTTCTTGAATGAGGAAGGGTGAGAATCAAATCTAACTCCAAAGATTTTTTTAGACATGCACCCCACTTCTTCCTTCTCCTCTGGGGGAGAACCCAGCAGTGTCCAGCTGCTGTGCTACAAGCAATGGGGTTTTGATCTGGGGCACAGGGGTTCTGGCTACAAGACCCATGTTCAAAGGTGGGGTCTCTGACATGCTAATTGTTTGGCCAGGTGCCCTGTCTGGTGTCTGTTTTCTCCTCTGTGAATCAGGACTAACACTAATGCTGTTCCCTCCCACAGAGCAGGTTTGTGGAGAAAGCTTCTAGCCTCTGCAGCTCTCTTTATGCAGCGTTTCACCAGCATTGTGTCCCTGTACATGACCCTTGACAAACTCCCAGTAGGTGCAGCTAAAGTCTAACTGGGCTCTGGATGAAGGGCTATCTGAGGGCTACTGGGCCCAGTGTGAGGTCAGTGTGCCCAAGGAGAAACTTACCCAGGAAGCAGCACAGAGCCAGGGAGAGCAGCAGGACCATGCCAAGAGGCCTCATGATCAGCCTTCTTTACCTCTAGCTGAAGCTGAAGTTGAAAGATTTCAAGAGAGGGGAGGTGTCCTGAGCCTGGGAGGCTGCCTTATGTAGGGCCATGGGTTCCACCTGCTGAATTACATCATGCTGTCACACACCAGCCCAACTGGCCTAGAGATGGACCTTATCCTGGGCCAATAAAATTCCACCTGCCCTGCCCCCTGCCCAACCCCCACCTTCTGTTCTGTGTGTGTGTTCCTAGGGCTGTGGTTGATATATCTCCTCCTCCCTCACCTCCATTGTCTCCTGAGTAAATATGTTAATGTCTTCACACTCAGGCTCAGCCTTTTCCTTCTTCAGCCATGTGCATCCCCTTCTCCTAGTGTCTCTCTTTTGTTTGTGTTCCTGTTCTCTCCCTTGGGTTGTGTACTTCTATTTAATAATGCTCCTATTTGTGATTGTCTGTGTTCTTATAATCTCACTTGAGAAGAAATTTGGAACTCTGCTCACAGGGCTATAAAACTGTGCATTCCCTTTGATCCAGCACCACCACTTCTGGGGCCTGTATACCAAAGAGATCATAAAGAAGGGGTAAGGACCTATATATCCAAAATATTCATAGAAGCTCTTTTTGTGATGGCAAAGAATTGGACATTGATGGAATTCCCGTTAATCAGAGAATGACTGAACAAGCTGTGGTACAGGAAAATAATGGAATAAAATTGTGGTATAAGATATGATGAGCAGGTGGATTTCAGCAAAACCTGGAAAGACTTACATGAATTAATGCTGAGTGAAGTGAGCAGAACCAGAACATTGTACAGGAACAACAACCTTATGAGATGATGACCTTTAATAGACTTAGCTCTTCTCAGCAAGCCAATGATCTAAGCAAATTCCAAAAGGCTCATCAAGGAATATGCTCTCCACCTACATAGAAAGATCTGTGCAGTCTGAATGCTGATTGAAGCATACTTGTTTCACTTTCTTTGTTTTTAGTGCTGTTTCCCTCCCCAAGACAGAAAGTAATCTGACATCTGTTATGTAGGGACCAAATTTTAATTGGGGAGTGTTACCTGGCGGCTTGCTGCAATATTGGGGCAAGGAAGAAGATCGAGAGCCTCCCTCAAAAACAGAACAAGGTTTATTAACAAGAATGAACTTAAAATGACTAGCAAGCTCAGTAGAATTAAAGGAAAGGAAAGAAAATGGGGGAAGGGACAGGATACAAACTGAATAACACTACTGCCCAGGAATTAACTGAGGACACAGGGCTGTGTCCTGTTGCCTTCCAGCTTCAAGCTAGAATGGTGAGAGTCCTCCTGTCTTATTCCCAGCAAACTCCAGACTGACTACACACAGCTCCAAGCCAATTGGTTGACAGCTATGACTGACAGTCACAGACTGCCCTGACTGGGCTTCCAGTCATTATAATTTTGCCAGGCCCATGTAGGTGTTGGTGAGTGGTGGTGATGTGAGGTGAGGTGCCAGTGCCATGGTGACGGCTACAACCATTGGGTAGAGCACTGTGCCATTTGCAGAGGCACTGCACCAGCGCCCCAGCCCAGTGCATGCACTGGGGTTTTTTTTTAAATTCTAGCCAAAAGATGGGGTCATAAAAACCTCAAATAACAATGAATTCTTTACAGGTATATATGCACAGTCACATTAAACATATTTCTTCATCAGTCATGTTGTGAAGGAAGAATCAGAACAAAAGTAGAAAACGTCAAAGAAGAAAAAACAAGAAAAAAGTAGAAACGGCATGGTTCAATCTGTATTCAGATTCCACAGTTCTTTTTTATCTATGTGGAGAACATTTTCCTTCATGGACCCTTTGGAATTGTCTTGGATCATGAACAATGTTGCTGTTTCTATACACAATGTCCTCCTGGTTCTGCACACTTTCCTCGGCATTGGTTCATTTAAGTCATTTTAGGTTATTCTGAAATCTGCCTGCTGATCATTTCTTACAGCATGTTAATATAAAAATATGGATTGCCTGGATTTGATGGAGGTACCTTATTATCCAAGAGGAGTTTTATGAAACCCTGAATTAATAGGATTAATAGGAGCAAAATGTCCTTGAACTGAACTCCAAACCTGAACCCAGCTAGCTAGCAGATAGAAGACCCCACCTAGTGACTTCTTGGCCCTCAGGATAGTAAGTCTGTATCTTCTAGAAACATCTGGGCATCCTCATCCTTGCCAAATCCCTTTTTTAGAATCCTATAGTCTTATCATGATGCTTCTGTATTCTTTCCATACTTGTTATAACTGAAACTGTTAAACTGGTTTTTGCTTCTGGGTTGATTTCTGTATCATCCTATTGAAACTGACAATGCCCTATAATCAGTGGACTAAAACAATATATACCCTCAGAAATGGGGAGTTCCCCATGCTTCTCTTTTATGAGGGAAGTCTCCACATGATCATGTTATGTTATCTTTTTTCTTGGGACAATAAAATATTAAATTGATATTATGTTTTTTCTGTCTGTCTCTGATCTCTTTTGTAAGAGGGCAGGGATGATATCATGCTCTCTCTCTAGTTAGTAGGAGATATAAGATATAATTTCTCTGATCTGTTTATTAATTTGTAGGAGAAATTATACATTATTTCTCTGATCTGATTGTAGGAGATAGCCAGATCCAAAAGCTATATTTTAATATGTGACAAGCACAATGTTATTCTATCATAATCATATACCACAACTTGTTCAGCCATCCCCTAATTAATAAGCATGCCCCCAATTTCCAATTCTTTGCCACCAAAAAGAGAGCTGATATAAATATTTTTGTACATATCAGCCCTTTTCCCTTTTTATGATCTCTTTGGTAGTGGTATTACTTGGTCAAATGGTATGCACAGGCCCATAGCCCTTAAGCCTAGTTCCAAATTGCTCTCCAGAATGGCTGGATCAGTTCCCAACTCCACCAACAATACATTAGTGTTCCAATTTTTCCACATCTTCTCCGACATTTGTTTTTTTCTCCTTTTTTGTCATATTAGCCAATCTGATAGGTATGAGTTATTACCTCAGAGTTGTTTCAATTTGTATTTCTTTAATGAATAGTGATTTAGAACACTTTTTTTCATATGGCAATAGATAGCTTTGATTTCTTCATCTGAATACTGCCTATTCATATCCTTTGACCATTTCTCTATTGGGGAATGACTTGTATTCTAATAAATTTGACTTAGTTCCCTATATACTTTAGAAATGAGGCCTTTATAAGAAACCCTAGCTATAAAATCAAAATGATCCATTTTGCCTTTCATAATATTCTCTCTCTCTTCTTGGGTCATAAATTCTTCTCTCCATAGACCTGAGAAGCATACTATTCTTCCCTCTCCCAATTTGCCTATGTTATCAACCTTTATGTCTAAATCATGTTCCTATTTTGACATTATTTGGTATGTTGTTTAAGATGTTGGTATATGCCTAATTTTGGCCATAACATCTTCCAGTTTTGCAGCAGTTTTGTCAAATACTGAGTACTAATATACTTTAGAAATGAGGCCTTTATCAGAAACACTGACTCTAGAAATGTAAGGAATTAGAGTGGTGCTACCTCCTATTCCTAACCCTTCCCCTAGATTTTTGTCATTCCTTCCTTCCTTCCTTCCTTCCTTCCTTCCTTCCTTCCTTCCTTCCTTCCTTCCTTCCTTCCTTCCTTCCTTCCTTCCTTCCTTCCTTCCTTCCTTCCTTCCTTCCTTCCTTCCTTCCTCTTCTTCTTCTTCTTCTCCTTCTTCTCCTTCTTCTCCTTCTTCTCCTCCTTCTTCTCCTCCTTCTTCTCCTCCTTCTTCTCCTCCTCCTTCTCCTCCTTCTTCTCCTCCTCCTTCTCCTCCTCCTTCTTCTTCTCCTTCTTCTTCTTCTTCTTCTTCTTCTTCTTCTTCTTCTTCTTCTTCTTCTTCTTCTCCTTCTTCTCCTTCTTCTCCTTCTTCTCCTCCTCCTTCTTCTTCTCCTTCTTCTCCTTCTTCTCCTTCTCCTTCTCCTTCTTCTTCTCCTTCTTCTTCTTCTTCTTCTTCTTCTTCTTCTTCTTCATCTTCTTCTTCTTTGAATCATAGTTACACTTTGATCATTATATGGAGCTTCTGGGGAGTAGCTCTTTTTACCAATGTAAGAAAGCAGTCTCTTTGCATGGAATGATCTTGGAGAGTTGCCTGGGAGGTGCTATATCACAGGAGCAGTAGGGTTCAGGAACAGGGTTTGAACCCACACAGCTAAAAGGGCATATAGAACAGGGCTTGAACCCCCACAGACAATAGACAGTCAGGGTTTGGGCTTGAACCTATAGAGCAATAGAAAGTCAGGCAGGGGTTCTGAACTGACCCAGAGACCAGTCTTTCTTTCTACATTGCCATACTTTATTTTTCTAATAGATTTTTCACAAGCAATCACAGAAACAGCAACAATCAACCCCATAAATTTATTAAAGAATCATGATGGCCAGCCATAATGCTGCCACACTGGAGATTCCAGGATATTTTTTCCTCAGCAGTCCCGCTCTTTTTTGATCCGGATATGAGTTCCTTTTTCCCTGCAGAAGAAATGAAAAGAAAGAGTACTGTGAGTGAGACTATTACAAAAGGCTAGACCATCAAGTAGAAAAGAAAACTCTGAGGGGGCAGGTAAGTGGTGCAGTGGATAAAGCTCAGGCTCTGGATTCAGGAGGATCTAGTTCAAATGTGACCTCAGATGCTTGATATGTACTAGCTGTGTGACTCTGGGTAAGTCACTTAACCCTCATTGTCCTGAAACAAGAAGAAAAAAGAAAAAGAAAGAAAGAAAACTCTGCCCAGGAAGTCATCATTAGAAGAAGGACAAGATAGACCATTCGAGCAGAAAAGGAACCTTAGATAAACGCAGAATGTAGAAGCTGTAAGGAACCCCAGAGCAAAGAGCATCAGAATGTCAACTATTTCGTGGATGGCCAGATACTTTTTTATCAGAAATTTCTTTTGAACCCAAATCAGCTTCTTGGCAATTTCTGCTCTTTGGGTCTTGTTTCTGCCTTCTGGGTCTAGAAGAACAAAGTACAGTCTGCTGATCTCAACAATCCTGCCCATATTTAAAGTCACTTTCCTTTTCTGATCTCTTGGTTCAACATAACCCTGAGCTTTCAAACAGCATCTTTATAGGATAATCTTTTGCCCCTGCACAAGGTCAGTACAGATAGGAGGCAGATGGGAGCCTGGAGTCTAGAAGACAAGTTCAAGCCCAATCTCAGACACTCACCACCCATGTGACCCTCTGCAAGTCACTTAATCTGTTTGCCTCACTTTCCTCATCTTCAAATGAATGATGATAGCCACTTTCTCCCAAGGTTGTTGTGAGGATCAAATGAGGCAATAATTTTAAAGTGCTTGGCACATTCATTGTAGGTGTTTAGCTATGATTATTTTCAAGTGCCTCAGAGTTCCTCCATTCCTCCTATCCTACCTTCCCCAGAACTCCTAGTTAGTTGCCACATGAATTAAACGCAATGCTATGGTAGAACCCTCTTCCCCTCCAGGTCAATCACCATGATTATTATTTCTGTCCTAGTCATTATCTACTCTCTTTTAAAAAAAAGTTATTTATAAAACTTAACATCGAACATTAATACAACCAAATTTTCTTTGAGAGTACAAATGACTTGCTTTTGATGCATAATGAATCATAGCTTTTTCATCACCCTGAATGTGGACCATCAGACTAGTCAGGAAAAGTCCAGCTAAGGGTTCTTAACTTGGGGTCTGTTGATGTTTTCCCTTTGTATTTTGTTAACTATTTCCATTCCTTTTGTTATCCTGTCTCCTGTTTTGTGCCTTTAAAAACATAATTCTGAGAAGGGTTTCATGAGGGAGCTAAAGGATTCGTGACCCAAAAGAAATTGAGAATCCTTGATTTAGGCCTCTATACAGAACTATCCTGGAGGTTCTAGGCATTAGGAAAATACATGTTTAAGGTACAGGCACATTCTCATCTCTGTGTTCTAAGGTAATTTCCAGCCCTGACAGTCTGTATCCTATGAATTATGATTTTACCTTGGAATCTGCTGGTTTTCTAAAAATCAAAGCCACCTTTTCTTTTTTTTTTTTTTGTGGCCCCTCGTGCTGATAAAGATGTAAGTTCATGTGAATAGTATAGCCAGGCCATTGGAAAATTATGAGAGAGTTCCAAGTTCACCTTAGCAAGGTTTATAAATGGGTGGGAACCATCAGACTCATAGAATGTCTCAAGATACCAAGTCAGGCCCAGGAAATGGGGGTTCATCAAAATCCCTCACACTGAATGACAGAAATCTGAGACCAAGTGGTGTAGCCCCGTTCATAATAAGGAGGAGGCCTCTGATGGGGGACAAAACTAGGATAAAGTTGCAGGATAATTTGGAAATGTTTCCTGTTCAGGGAAGAAATGTAAATCTTAATCTTCAATCTCATCCTTAGCTCTCAGTTTCTGTAGGCTCACCAGGCACAGCCCTCCCCTGGCCCTGGCATCAAGTTGTTACCTTCCTATGGAAGGCCCTCCCCTTCATTATATTAAATTCCATTAAATTGGTCCAAATTATTTTCATCCTTCAAGTCTCATGGTCTCCCTCTCCCTTGCTCCTCCACAAATCACTGACATCTCCCTGCTTTGAACTCCTTTCTTGCTGTGATTGTTCTTCACTCTTTCAGTCATGTCTGACTCTTGGTCAGCACATTTAGAGCTTTCTTAGCAAAGATACTGGTCCTCTTTGAGAAAGAGGGCCAAACAACAGCAAGTGGAGTGGTTTGCCACTTCCTGCTCCAGCTCATTTTACAACTGAGAGAACTGAGGCAAACAGACTTAAGTGATTTTCCCAGAGACACACAGCTAGCCAGTATCTGAGGGCAGATTTGGTAGCCCTTAGGAAAGAGCAGTGAGTAGCAAATTGTGGATCTGACTTGCATTATAGCTCTTTTGCTAATGATCTATGTGACCTTGTACAAGTAAATTATCTTCTCTGGTTAATTCAGTCTCCTCTTCTTTACAATAGAGTAGCTGGCCTGCGTAGTCTATATGGTCTGTTTCAGATCAGGTGTTCTATACTTTGAGGAGTGTTTCAGATTTGATTTAATTCAATTTAACAAGCATTGATTAATCCCTGCTGTGTGCTAGGCACCAGGGCTAAATCCAAAAAACAAAATAGAACAGTCCTTGCCCTCAAGGAAGACAATCTATTTGAGTAATCACCAAGCAACTGGTTGGGGCAATGGGGAAAATGACTCAACACCTGGGAGGATTGAGAAAAATCACCTACCACTTGCAGGAGGTGATAACTGAAAAAGAGCCTAGATGGAGCTGGGGAATCCAAAAGGCAGAAGTGGGGAGGGATGGTGTTCAGGCATAGGGTATGTCCTGTGCAAAGGCACAAGGGAGGAGATGGAATTCCATGTATAGGAAACAGCAAATAAGTCAGCTGGGCTGAGATTCAGAGTGCATGAAGGAGATTAACTAGCAATGAATCTATGAGTACACACCATGCTATTTAGCCCTCCTAATTCCTCTATTATATCAAGTGTATGTGTCTGGTGTCTCCAGCTAGAGTGTTGAGAACCCTTAAGGAAAAGGAATATAGCAAAGATTGGCCAGTGGATATGATGGTAGAGGGGAATCAGAGTTGAGGTGCATGGGCTTTGACTTGCAGGCCATGCCCTAGCCCCTGTACACTTAACCTGTGCAGAACACTGGCTAAAACTCCTTGAGCTGCTGCTGAAAGGAATATAGAGCATAAATCTCTGACTCTGTAGAGGAGTTCAGGGAAGGGAAGTTAAAGACCATCTTGCAGAAATCCTCCATCTGACAGAAGAGGAAGCACAGGTTTCCAGAAGGGAAGTGACCTGGCCTTGATCAGGGAGCAAGATCAGAGCTGAGTTAGGCCTAGATCCCAAGTTTCCAAGTTCCAAGACCAGGATTGCTCCCCTTCCCCCTCCATGTTGTTAAATGTACTCAAGGGAATTCTTTATGAGAGACTCCTCACTGTCCACTGTACTCTCTTCCTTGACAAAATGGTAGTGGTGACCCAATTTCCAAGTTCTCTCCTCTCCTCTCATTGTCCATTTGACTCAGCTGTCTGTGTGGATCTTGGTCCCATGTAGACAGATGCAAGTACTTAAAGGCATCTTCATGTATTAAAAGAGCACTGTATTAGGTGCTAGTAGAACTAGTGTTGATTCCCTTTTTGTAAGTTATGATCTGGGAGGACTTGGGTTAGCCAGCACTGCTTCCTCCTGGTCTCTCTCAGAGGAACATTTTGGACTAGATCAAGGTTCTGTGGTGTGCCTCTTTGTGTGTGTGTGTGTGTGTGTGTGTGTGTGTGTGTGTGTGTAGGGGGACTGGGTGTGGGTGTTTGTTTGCATGCATGTGTAAGACAGAGAGAGGGAGAGGTACAGGGAGAAGAGGAGGAAGCGAGGGAGAGACAGAGCAAGAAAGAGGTGAACCTGTTTGCCAGTGTGCTAAATCCTATAGACCCCTTTTCAATTTGTTGCCTCCTTTTATAATTGTAGGAAATGAGAAATTTCTGTTTGCAGTTATTGACAATAAAGGCTATAATTTTTTGCCATTCCCATTCACAGATCTCATGAAGCTTTTCCCCTGAAGGGTCGGCAGGGATCCAGACTTGGGGACCACTGTTTTGAACTTCTGAATTAGGTGAGCTCTAGGGTCCCCTCAAATTCCTAGTTCCATGAAATGCATAACTTAAGATGGAAAATATTATTTGTAAATAATCTGGTGTTACTTACTTATTTTCCAAGCACAGCAGACATTCATTGCCATAAGTCTTTCCATTAGTGCCACAGACAGGTACAAAGACTGGGGGACATTCAAGTAAATCTTCAAAGCAGCTAGCCTAGAAGAATAATAAAACAGATTGATACTCCTGCTATATCACAGAAATCCACATTCTCAGAGCTTTGGAGCTGGGAGGGACCTGCCCAAGTCATTGAGCCATTCAGTGAATAAACACACTTTAAGCACCTATTACATGCTAGGCAGGATGCTCAGTACTGAGGATACACAGACAGGTAAAAGACAGTCTCTGCCATCAAAGGGTGGGGAGACAAGTCTGCTTGTGGATAGCAAGACACCATCAACAGACCAATGGGGGAGATAACATACAACCACTTATAGAGTGTTAGGTGGCCCTTATAGAGCATTACAGGGATGGTGCTTAGAGTGCCAGGCCTGGAGTCAAGAAGACTTGAGTTCAAATCCAGCCACACACAATTACTAGCTTTGTAATCCTTTTTTAAGTCACTTCATTCCTTTTGCCTCAGTTTCCTCCTCTGAGAAGTGACCTGAAGAAGGAGAGGGCAACGTGGTCCAGTATCCTTGCCAAGAATGCCCCAAAATGGGGTCCCAAAGAGCTGGAAATGACTGAAAATGACTCAACAGCAACAAAAAAATCAGATCCAACACCATATAGGACAGAATGGAAATATGCAACAGCGGGGAGGCATCAGAATGAAGGGGGATGGGGAGAGGCTTGCTGTAGAAGGTGGGAATGTAGCTGGGACCACTATTTAGCAGCGCTTTCCCTCTACAAGGTACTTGACAAAAATTGATCCAGGACTGGCTTGAACACCTCTGCTGTGCTTATGGATACCCTTAGGAAAGGGCATCTGTGCACACAAGGCTGCCATGGAGAATCTGGTGTGGAGCTTCTCTGACAATAGATGACCACATGGTCAGGTCACTCGAGCTTCTTGCCTATGGAATGTTTGCAGTTGAGCCCCACCTCTAAACTGGTCTGCCTGGTGTTCCCCAGGATCTCCATTCTCTCTCCAGAACCTCCTTATCTTTGCAAAGGCTGCTCCCAGGGCCTGAAATGCCCTCCTTTCTCACCCTGTTTTGTCATCCCTACCTCCCTTCCAGGCTCAACTCAAGTAGGGTCTTCTATATGAGGCCTTCATTGACTCTAATTATTAGTGCCCCTCTTCTTCCTGAAGGTGCTCTCTATTCTCTTTGAAGGGATTCTGCAGTTACTTATTTGTGTAAGTTAGAATATAACTGCTTTGAGGGCAGGGACTCTTTATTTTCATTTTTGTGTTGCCTGGCACAGCACCTGACCATTTTTTTCTGAGGTGGGGCTGGGAGGGACTTATAATTTTACTGGTACATGGAACTTTTGGTGGGGAAAGACCCTTTCTCCATTCATATCTGTAACTGCTCTGTAATAGTTAATTATACTCTTAGTTTACTGGGGTTACCACAAGGTTAAGTGACTTGCTGAGGGTCACAGACTGGATGTGATGTATATGGGGCCCAAAGCCAGGCCTCCCTAACTCCCAGGTCTGTTCTCTATGCATATGCAATGTTTCTTCCTAGTTGGAACACAGACAGTATTTAATAAATGCTCATCGAAATGGATTGCATTGGATTGTTTGGGTACAAGAAGGCACTTGGCAAAATGATGGAATCTCAGAGTTGGAAGGAATCTGAGATGGAACATAGTCCCATAATTCCTAAAATGGAATTTCTGCTAAAACATCTCAGAAGGCATTGTCCTGCCTCTGCTCCAAAGCTTCCCTTGATGGGGACCTCTCTCCCTCCAAGGCAGTCTATTTCCCTTTAGGATAGTTGGAATTGTCAATCCCCACCCCACCCCACCCCCTGAGATTGAGCCAAGATGTATCTCTTTGTAAGTGCCCTTCATTAATCTTACTTCTACTTCCTGGATCTGAGCAAAACCAGGTAAATCACTCCCTACATGACAACCCTTCAGCATTCATATTTCCATTAAATCTTCTCTTCCCCAGGCTAACATTCACAATTTCACATGCTCTCCAGAGGGTATAATCTTCTATCCCATCAACAGCCTTGCTCATCCTTTCCTTGTTTGCTTTGGTTGAACAATGAATTTCCTAATTCAGGTTGCTGTAAGGGAATATAATAATTACTATAGATGGGGTCTGATCAGAGGAGAGTGTAGTAAGGCTGTCACTTCTCTTATTCTGGACAAGATGCTTCCTGATGTAACTCTGAATGTCATCATTATAACCTCCCTGGGCTTTAGTTCTCCATTATCTATAAATGAAAGGATAGGACTAAGTGAGCCCTAATGTCATTTCCAAGTAGAATTCAATAACTCTCCCTTTGGGGGCCTCAGTTTCCTTATCTGTAAAACGGGAGAAATAACCCTTGCTTTCACTCCCTTGAAAGACTTTTATGAATTCGAAATGAGACAATATGTGCCAATCAAATTGTAAATTGTAAAGCACTGCAGAGATGGAAACTTTGAGTGGCAGGTACCCCATAATCAATCTGAAACTAGGTCAGTGAAGAGAAGATTATCACTCATCACTTACAACTGATTTAGAGGCACACACCCAGGGAATGTTCTGAGTAGCGTAATCTTGGGGTGCCCATCGCTTTCTGAGTATCTTTCCTTTCTATTTCTGTTTCTTTAGTTTTTTAAAAAAAATCAATAACATGTAGTGGTAGCCTAGTAAGGCTTGACCCAGTTAGGGAAACTCTGACCATGAGAAATAATAGAGTTGATTACCTTCCTGGAGTCAGAGGGTACTCTTTCCTTGGGAAAGCAAAGCAGTTAATTAACCCGGTATTGGTTAGTCAAACAGTTAACAAAGCAGACATGACATGGGTACCCAGACAGTTGGATGCCTTGAAATTTATAGCAAGAGTCTAATTGGAACCCACATGTTATTGTTACATAGTGACAATAACCCTCGTGGCCTCCAAGTGTTTCAAGCACCTCCACTCCCCAATAGCTGTAACTTTTAAGTTTCACGTCTCCCCAGATTCCCCTATAAAAGAACTGTCTTTACTCTGGCTGATGGAGGATCATGCCATAAATGTGCTCCTCCCCAGGAGCTGAAGTTCAGACTTCTCCTGACCATATCACCTTGTGCCAAATAATAAAAACTTTTAATTAATCTTTGATTGGATCATGTGTTCAAGTAATTCTCTGATACATGGATATTTTTAGATCCAGTTTTGCTGTGTCAAAACAGATGTTCAAAATCACAGAAGACTCTGAAGTAATCATTGACAAGAGAAGGAAAGCAATCCCTGAAGTTTGTTTCATTAACCAGATTGTCATTGCGTCTTACAACAGGAGAGCCAGAAGAGATCTTAGGACAAAAATGTAGGAGACTCAGCTGCAAGGGACTTCAAAACAAATACAGAATGCTAGAACTGGAAGCCTGCTTAGAACCTAGAACACCAAATGCCAAAGCTGGAATAGACCTCAGAATATAGAACTCAGAAAGTCAGAGAGTATCTTGTAGCATTTCTTCATTTCACTGTGAAGGAAGCTGAGGCCTAGAAAGAGGAAGTGACTTTCCCAAGGTTCAGTAACTTTTGATCTCAGCTCAAAGAATGGCACCATTTTGGTGCTGAATGCCATTAGCTCTTTAATGGTGCCTGAATGCCCTTAGGGGCTGAATGCTGAATGGCCTGTGTGCATCTATGTCCCTTCACCCTGGCATGGGAGATGTGTTAGAATGGTAAAGCAGAAGCTGTCCTTACATCTCGGACTTTGTCTTCAGCTCGTGCAGCATCTAGAAAACAAAGTTTGAAAAGGTTAGGTTTGCCTCGTGTGTAGGGAGGGAGAATAAGGGAGCCAAAGTGGCTCCAGATTACAGCCACAGCCCCTCCACCCACCCTTCTCTATCTCTGCAGCCTGCCTGATGCCACCATACTGGTCTTCCCACAAGCCCTTGGCCCCTGAAATGTGGCAGAATTAGACAAAAGTCCAGTCAACTGAAGAAAGACAGAGGTGATTTCCTCTCCACCCCCTTTCTTTCAATTTCAAATCCTTGACTCTGGGAATTAGGACCCCTGGGGCTTTGTCAGAACTGTGCTACTCAATCACTGTGTGACCTTGGAAAAGTCTCCTTCCACCTCTCCATTTCTCTTTCCTTTCAGTTGGACTAGATTGTCTAAGGGTTTCCTTCCAGTCCTCATATTGATGTGTTTGAAAGTCCCCTTCAGCCCTAACAGTCTCTGTTCTACACCCTATGATTTCTGGCCCATATTCTACATCCTCTATTCTATATGCTTCCCTTTAAAATATATAAAATCAAATAAATTCTATAATGTTGGAGCAGCTAGAATGGGATACAAAGATCAAGAAGACAAGAGACTTCCCCAGGGAAAACAATAAAATACAAATAAAATAATGGAATGGAAAAATCTGGTAAGTACTGTGGGAAAGGCTAAGACTTTTTGCAGTAATTTGGTTTTTTAACTGGTATTGTGACAGGTAGACATAGGAAGACAGTGCCTTTCAAGCAAAGGAACCTGAGCAGTCACAGAAATAAGTATATGCCTGGTGTGTCTGGGTAATCACCACTGTCTCAAAGGTTACTAATAATCTCCTGACTGCTAACTCCATTGTCCTTTCCTCAGTCCTCATCCTTCTTGATCTCTTTCTAAAACTTTCACCATTGTTGACCACTCCACTGTCAGAGGCATTCTCTCCTTTCTGGGTTTCTATGGCATGGCTTCTTCTGGGTTTCCCTCCTTACTGTTTGATAGCTCCCTCACAATCTCTTTTGTTGCCCCATCATCCATATCCTAAACCCTTTGTTATGGCTAGTCCACTTTCCAGTACATTTTTAAATTAGTATTCTTGTTATTCTTGGCCCTTTTATTATTCCAGATGAATTTTCTTATTATTTTTTCTAGCTCTATAAAATATTTTTTGGTAGTCTGATTGGGATGGCACCAAATAAGTAAATTAATTTAGGTAGAAGTGTCATTTTTATTATATTGGCTTGGCCTATCTGTGAGCAATTGATATTTTCCCACTTGTTTAGTTCTGATTTTATTTGTGTGAAAAATGTTTTGTAAGTGTGTTGATAGAGTTCTTGGGTTTGTCTTGGCAGGCAGACTCACAAATATTTTCTTTTGTTTACAGTTATTTTAAATGGCATTTCTTGTTCTATGGCTTGCTGCTGAGCTTTGTTGGTCATGTATAGAAATGCTGATGGTTTCTGTGGATTGATTTTATGTTCTGCAACTTTGCTAAAGTTGTTAATTGTTTCAAATAATTTTTTGGTTGATTAAATAGTATTCTCTAAGTATACCATCATATAATCTGCAGAGAGTGATAGCTTTGTTTCTTCCTTGCCTCTCCTAATTTCTTTAATTAATTTTCTTCTCTTATTGTAATATCTAAGATTTCTAGTACAGTATTAAATAATAGAGGTGCTAATGGACATCCCTGTTTCATCCCTGATCTTATTGGGAATGCCTCTAACTTAACCCTATTACTTATAATGTTTGCTGATGGTTTTAAGTAGATACTGCTTATCATTTTAAGAAAAGTTCCACCTATTCCTATGCTCTCTAGTGTTTTTATTAGGAATGAGTGCTATATTTTGTTAAAAGCTTTTTCTGCATCTATTGTGATAATTATATGATTTTGGTTAGTTTTTTTAAGTATGTGCTTGATTATGTTGATAGTTTTCCTAATGTTGAACCAGCCCTGCATTCCTGATATAAATCTAGCCTGATCATAGTGTATTATCCTGGTGATAAACTGCTGTAATTTCCTCACTAATATTTAAGATTTTTGCATCAGTTTTCATTATGGAAATTGATTGATAATTTTCTTTCTCTGTTTTTACTTTGTTTGGTTTAGGTATCAACACCATATTCATGCCATAAAAGGAATTTGGTAGCAGTCCTTTACCTACTTTTACTAGAAACTTATATAGTATTGGAATTAATTACTTTTTAAATGTTTGGTAGAATTCACTTGTAAACCAATCTGGTAATGGAGATTTTTTCTTAGGAAGTATACTGATGGCTTGTTCAATTTCTTTATCTTAAATAGAGTTATTCCAGTCTTTTATTTCCTCTTCTGTTAATCTGAGCAATTTATATTTTTTCTATATTTTCATCCATTTTGTTTAGATTGTCAAATTTATTGGCAAACAGATGGGCAAAAAAGCTCATTATTTAAAAAAAAGTTCATCATTATTGCTTTAATTTCCACTTCACTGGTAGTGAAATCACCCTTTTTATTTTTGATACTGGTAATTTGGTTTTCTTCTGTCTTTTTTAAAGAATCAAATTAAACAAAGGTTTATCTATTTTATTGATTTTTTTTCATAAAATCAGCTCTTAATTTTGTTTATTAATTCTATAGTTTTCTTACTTTCAATTTTATCAATCTCTTCCTTGATTTTCAGAATTTCTAATGTAGTATTTAATTGGGGAAAAAAAAAATTTGTCCTCTAGCCTTTTTAGTTGCAGGCCTAATTTACTGATCTCCTCTTTCCAGTCCTCTTCTCTAAGGCTGAATTATTTTTCGTGGCTGTGTTTACTATAACCCTCTTCTGTTGACTCATTGAGGCACAAAATAATAATTGAAGTTGGTAAAGGCTGTGTTAGGAGAGCACAAACTTTGGCAGTTTCCTTCTAGCTAGTAATGCTGCTATGTTGGAAGGGGTTTTTGTGGTCTGAGCCATCAGCCTGGCTACTTGTGGAAATGTTTCTCACTGAAAGGATGGTTCCTAGAGGATGCATGTTTTGGTCATAGTAAATCATGAAGAAGGAGCATCCCCATGAAAGCAGTCCAAGAACTCAGCTGAGTTCTGCTGACAGCTGTTTCCCTTTCAAGGAGCATCACCTTTCCATCTCACTCATTGTGTTTCTTGGGGGTGTGACAGGGAGTCCCAGAAAAGGTAGCTCAGCTGGCAGAAAAGTCACCCTGATTCCTGGAAAGATTAGGGGTAATCCAAAGGCCTTGTCATTCCCTAGCTACCAGAAGCAGGATTGCAACAATTTGCAGGCAAAGTATGTGGTGGAAGAAGACCCAGGCTTCTTTAGTCATGGCTCTGCCCTTAGGTGTATAACTTGGCCTCACTTGATGCTCTGTTCTGGACTTGAGCTTGCCCATTTGCACAATGGACATAGCAACCTTTGTTTGATCCACTTGAATGGACTGTGATGGCACACTAATTCGATAGGAGGTCCAAAAGGGCTTGAAAAGGGATCAAGTGCTAAATGAACAGAAACCATGCTCATCATTTAGAAACCATTCTCTCTTCTAGACTTTTCTCAAGTGTGTATGACTTGGAAGGTGGTTTTGGGTATCGGCAAGCAGACTGGAACTAGGATGAGAGGCCTGGGGTTGATATTTGTCTCTGACACTGACTAGTTTTGTGGTCTTGGGCAGGTCTCTCTCACTTCTCTAAGTCTCAGTTTCCCCTATTGTACAGTAGAGAAAAGAACTATCTCACAGGCTTGTTCAGTCACTCCATCAATCCATCAGTCTTTATCAAGTGGCTGCTATATGTTAGGAACTACTTAGGCAGTGCAGCTACACACAAAAGCTGTCTCTGCCCTCAATGCCTTATGCTCAAATAGGGGACACAATCTATGCATGCAGAGGTGTGTGAAGGAGCCACAAAGCAGAGACAATGTAGCCTTTAATGGGAAGGTACCAGTTGCTGGGGAGATCACAAAGGTCTTCAGCAGAAGGTGACTGAGGCTTGAAGGAAAATAGGGGTTCCAAGAGGCAGAGGTGAGGGAGAGTATTCCAGGCATAGTGAACAGCAGGAACAAGGAACAGAAACTGGAGAGGCACTGTCTGGTGTGAGAATAAACAAAGAGTCCAGCATGGCAGGATTGTAGAGCATGTGGAGGGCAGTGATGTGGAAATTGGAGAATCAAGAGGGAGTCGAGTTGTGAAGAGCTTTAAATGGCAGGTAGAGCAGTTTTATCTTTGATCCTAGAGGTAAGAGGAAAGCACTGGAGGTTTGCAAACTACTGAGTAGGGGAGTGACATGGTTAGACCTGTGCTTTAGGGAAATCATTTCTGCAGCTCTTTGGGGGACACATTGGAGAGGTGAGAGACTGGAAACCACCAGGAGGACAAATCTTGCAATAGTCATGGTTGAAAAGGGAAAAGCATCTAAATGAGAGTGGTGATGGTGCAAGTGCAGAGCAGAGATGTCATGGAAGAAGAAATATCAAAATTTGGTATGAGATACATGAGGTTAGTGAGACTGAGAAAATGAATGTGACACCTAGTGTGGGCAAGGGAGGAACAGGAGGAAAGAGCAGGGAGTAAGGTCAGCATGTGAAAAGCCCCTCAGTCCTCTTGGGTGAGGAAAGAATAAACCCCCTGTCACAAGCCCTGAGGAGGGTCCTTCTCTCCTCCCTATTTCAGCATGCTAGGAAGGACAGAGTGTATTCTACCAGATAGTTGGAGAAGTTCTGGCTCGCTGGGAGCAGATCAGAGTGCACCCCTGAAAGAAATGGACCAAGTCTAGACCAAGCTGCCACTCAAGTCCACAGACAGCTGGTGGAGTCTATAAGGGGTGAGCAGCACTATTGTCTCACACTGAGGCAGAGGTGGGAGTAAGGCCAGCTGCTACTGGGTGGGGGAGGGAAGAATCAGCACCAAAGTCCAGAGGAAATGTCATTGAATATGCAAAGAGGAACTAGGCACAAGGTCTTTCCTCTGGGAGGGGTCTTGAATGAGGAAAGAGTGAGAATCAAATATAACTCCGGAGTTTTTTCCCCTGTGCCCTTGAGGTTAGACATGTACCCCACTTCTCCCTTCTCCTCTGGGGGAGAACCCAGCAGTATCCAGCTGCTGTGCTACAAGCAATGGGGTTTTGATCTGGGGCATAGGAGTTCTGGCTACAAGACCCATGTTCAAAGGTGGGGGTCTCTGACCTGCTAATTGTGTGGCCAGGTGTGCTGTCTGGTGTCTGTTTTCTCCTCTGTGAATCAGGACTAACACTACTGCTGTTCCCTCCCACACAGCAGGGTTGTGGAGAAAGCTTCTAGCCTCAGCAGCTCTCTTTATGCAGCGTTTCACCAGCATTGTGTCCCTGTACATGACCCATGACAAACTCCCAGTAGGTGCAGCTAAAGTCTAACTGGGCTCTGGATGAAGGGCTATTTGAGGGCTACTGGGCCCAGTGTGAGGTCAGTGTGCCCAAGGAGAAACTTACCCAGGAAGCAGCACAGAGCCAGGGAGAGCAGCAGGACCATGCCAAGAGGCCTCATGATCAGCCTTCTTTACCTCTAGCTGAAGCTGAAGTTGAAAGATTTCAAGAGAGGGGAGGTGTCCTGAGCCTGGGAGGCTGCCTTATGTAGGGCCATGGGTTCCACCTGCTGAATTACATCATGCTGTCACACACCAGCCCAACTGGCCTAGAGATGGACCTTATCCTGGGCCAATAAAATTCCACCTGCCCTGCCCCCTGCCCAACCCCCACCTTCTGTTCTGTGTGTGTGTTCCTAGGGCTGTGGTTGATATATCTCCTCCTCCCTCACCTCCATTGTCTCCTGAGTAAATATGTTAATGTCTTCACACTCAGGCTCAGCCTTTTCCTTCTTCAGCCATGTGCATCCCCTTCTCCTAGTGTCTCTCTTTTGTTTGTGTTCCTGTTCTCTCCCCTTGGGTTGTGTACTTCTATTTAATAATGCTCCTATTTGTGATTGTCTGTGTTCTTATAATCTCACTTGAGAAGAAATTTGGAACTCTGCTCACAGGGCTATAAAACTGTGCATTCCCTTTGATCCAGCACCACCACTTCTGGGCCTGTATACCAAAGAGATCATAAAGAAGGGGTAAGGACCTATATATCCAAAAATATTCATAGAAGCTCTTTTTGTGATGGCAAAGAATTGGACATTGATGGAATTCCCGTTAATCAGAGAATGACTGAACAAGCTGTGGTACAGGAAAATAATGGAATAAAATTGTGGTATAAGATATGATGAGCAGGTGGATTTCAGCAAAACCTGGAAAGACTTACATGAATTAATGCTGAGTGAAGTGAGCAGAACCAGAACATTGTACAGGAACAACAACCTTATGAGATGATGACCTTTAATAGACTTAGCTCTTCTCAGCAAGCCAATGATCTAAGCAAATTCCAAAAGGCTCATCAAGGAATATGCTCTCCACCTACATAGAAAGATCTGTGCAGTCTGAATGCTGATTGAAGCATACTTGTTTCACTTTCTTTGTTTTTAGTGCTGTTTACCTCCCCAAGACAGAAAGTAATCTGACATCTGTTATGTAGGGACCAAATTTTAATTGGGGAGTGTTACCTGGCAGCTTGCTGCAATATTGGGGCAAGGAAGAAGATCGAGAGCCTCCCTCAAAAACAGAACAAGGTTTATTAACAAGAATGAACTTAAAATGACTAGCAAGCTCAGTAGAATTAAAAGAAAGGAAAGAAAATGGGGGAAGGGACAGGATACAAACTGAATAACACTACTGCCCAGGAATTAACTGAGGACACAGGGCTGTGTCCTGTTGCCTTCCAGCTTCAAGCTAGAATGGTGAGAGTCCTCCTGTCTTATTCCCAGCAAACTCCAGACTGACTACACACAGCTCCAAGCCAATTGGTTGACAGCTATGACTGACAGTCACATGACTGCCCTGACTGGGCTTCCAGTCATTATAATTTTGCCAGGCCCATGTAGGTGTTGGTGAGTGGTGGTGATGTGAGGTGAGGTGCCAGTGCCATGGTGACGGCTACAACCATTGGGTGGAGCACTGTGCCATTTGCAGAGGCACTGCACCAGCGCCCCAGCCCAGTGCATGCACTGGGGTTTTTTTTTAAATTCTAGCCAAAAGATGGGGTCATAAAAACCTCAAATAACAATGAATTCTTTACAGGTATATATGCACAGTCACATTAAACATATTTCTTCATCAGTCATGTTGTGAAGGAAGAATCAGAACAAAAGTGGAAAACCTCAAAGGAGAAAAAACAAGAAAAAAGTAGAAACGGCATGGTTCAATCTGTATTCAGATTCCACAGTTCTTTTTTATCTATGTGGAGAACATTTTCCTTCATGGACCCTTTGGAATTGTCTTGGATCATGAACAATGTTGCTGTTACTATACACAATGTCCTCCTGGTTCTGCACACTTTCCTCGGCATTGGTTCATTTAAGTCATTCTAGTTTATTCTGAAATCTGCCTGCTGATCATTTCTTACAGCATGTTAATATAAAAATATGGATTGCCTGGATTTGATGGAGGTACCTTATTATCCAAGAGGAGTTTTATGAAACCCTGAATTAATAGGATTAATAGGAGCAAAATGTCCTTGAACTGAACTCCAAACCTGAACCCAGCTAGCTAGCAGATAGAAGACCCCACCTAGTGACTTCTTTGCCCTCAGGATAGTAAATCTGTATCTTCTAGAAACATCTGGGCATCCTCATCCTTGCCAAATCCCTTTTTTAGAATCCTATAGTCTTATCATGATGCTTCTGTATTCTTTCCATACTTGTTATAACTGAAACTGTTAAACTGGTTTTTGCTTCTGGGTTGATTTCTGTATCATCCTATTGAAACTGACAATGCCCTATAATCAGTGGACTAAAACAATATATACCCTCAGAAATGGGGAGTTCCCCATGCTTCTCTTTTATGAGGGAAGTCTCCACATGATCATGTTATGTTATCTTTTTTCTTGGGACAATAAAATATTAAATTGATATTATGTTTTTTCTGTCTGTCTCTGATCTCTTTTGTAAGAGGGCAGGGATGATATCATGCTCTCTCTCTAGTTAGTAGGAGATATAAGATATAATTTCTCTGATCTGTTTATTAATTTGTAGGAGAAATTATACATTATTTCTCTGATCTGATTGTAGGAGATAGCCAGATCCAAAAGCTATATTTTAATATGTGACAAGCACAATGTCATTCTATCATAATCATATACCACAACTTGTTCAGCCATCCCCTAATTGATAAGCATGCCCCCAATTTCCAATTCCTTGCCACCAAAAAGAGAGCTGATATAAATACTTTTGTACATGTCAGCACTTTTCCCTTTTTATGATCTCTTTGGTATAGAGACCTAGTAGTGGTATTACTTTGTCAAAAGTTATGCACAGGGCCATAGCCCTTAAGGCATAGTTCCAAATTGCTCTCCAGAATGGCTGGATCAGTTCCCAACTTCACCAACAATACATTAGTGTTCCAATTTTTCTACAAATTCTCCAACATTTGTTTTTTTCTCCTTTTTTTCATATTAGCCAATCTGATAGGTATGAGTTATTACCTCAGAGTTGTTTCAATTTGTATTTCTTTAATGAATAGTGATTTAGAACACTTTTTTATATGGCAATAGATAGCTTTGATTTCTTCATCTGAATACTGCCTATTCATATCCTTTGACCATTTCTCTATTGGGGAATGACTTGTATTCTAATAAATTTGACTTAGTTCCCTACATACTTTAGAAATGAGGCCTTTATAAGAAACCCTAGCTATAAAATCAAAATGATCCAATTTGCCTTTCATAATATTCTCTCTCTCTTCTTGGGTCATAAATTCTTCTCTCCATAGACCTGAGAAGCATACTATTCTTCCCTCTCCCAATTTGCCTATGTTATCAACCTTTATGTCTAAATCACGTCCCTATTTTGACATTATTTGGTATGTTGTTTAAGATGTTGGTATATGCCTAATTTTGGCCATAACATCTTCCAGTTTTTGCAGCAGTTTTTGTCAAATACTGAGTACTAATATACTTTAGAAATGAGGCCTTTATCAGAAACACTGACTCTAGAAATGTAAGGAATTAGAGTGGTGCTACCTCCTATTCCTAACCCTTCCCCCAGATTTTTGTCATTCCTTCCTTCCTTCCTTCCTTCCTTCCTTCCTTCCTTCCTTCCTTCCTTCCTTCCTTCCTTCCTTCCTTCCTTCCTTCCTTCCTTCCTTCCTTCCTTCGTTCTTTCCTTCATTCCTTCATTCATTCCTTTCTTCTTCTTCTTCTTCTTCTTCTTCTTAGTCGTTTTTTTCTTCTTCCCCTTCTTCTTCTTTGAATCATAGTTACACTTTGATCATTATATGGAGCTTCTGGGGAGTAGCTCTTTTTACCAATGTAAGAAAGCAGTCTCTTTGCATGGAATGATCTTGGAGAGTTGCCTGGGAGGTGCTATATCACAGGAGCAGTAGGGTTCAGGGACAGGGTTTGAACCCACACAGGTAAAAGTGCATATAGAGCAGGGCTTGAACCCCTACAGACAATAGACAGTCAGGGTTAGGGCTTGAACCTGTAGTGTAATAGAAAGTCAGGCAGTGGTTCTGAACTGACCCAGAGACCAGTCTTCTGTCTACAATGCCATACTTTCTTTTTCTAATAGATTTTTCACAAGCAATCACAGAAACAGCAACACTCAACCCCATAAATTTATTAAAGAATCAGGATGGCCAGCCATAATGCTGCCACAATGGAGATTCCAGGATATTTTTTCCTCAACATCTCCCCTCTTTTTTGATCCGGATATGAGTTCCTTTTTCCCTGCAGAAGAAATGAAAAGAAAGAGTACTGTGAGTGAGACTATTACAAAAGGCTAGACCATCAAGTGGAAAAGAAATCTCTGAGGGGGCAGGTAAGTGGTGCAGTGGATAAAGCTCAGGCTCTGGATTCAGGAGGATCTATTTCAAATGTGACCTCAGACTCTTGATATGTACTAGCTGTGTGACTCTGGGTAAGTCACTTAACCCTCATTTTCCTGAAACAAGAAAAAAAAAACAAAAAAAGAAAAAGAAAGAAAGAAAACTCTGCCCAGAAAGTAAATCATTAGAACAAGGACAAGTTAGAACATTCGAGCAGGAAAGGAACCTTAGATAAACACAGAATGTAGAAGGAACCCCAGAGCAAAGAGCATCAGAATGTCAGCTATTTCGTGGATGTGCAGATACTTTGTTTTTTGTTTGTTTTTGTTTTTGTTTTGTTTTGTTTCCGGGGCAACTGGGGTTAAGTGATTTGCCCAGGGTCACACAGCTAGGAAGTGTCAAGTGTCTGAGGCCAGATTTGAACTCAGGTACTCTTGAATCCAGGGCCGGTGCTTTATCCACTGTGCCACCTAGCGACCCCCCGGATACTTTTTTATCAGAAACTTCTTTTGAACCCAAATCAGCTTCTTGACAATTTCTGCTCTTTGGGTCTTGTTTCTGCCTTTTGGGTCTAAGAAGAACAAAGTATGGTCTCCTGATCTCAACAATCCTGCCCATATTTAAAGCCACTTTCCTTTTCTGTTCTCTTGGTTCAACATACCCTGAGCTTTCAAACAGCATCTTTATAGGATAATCTTTTTCCCCTGCACACGGTCAGTGCAGATAGGAGGCAGAGGGGAGCCTGGGGTCTAGAAGACAAGTTCAAGCTCAATCTCAGACACTCACCACCCATGTGACCCTCTGCAAGTCACTTAATCTGTTTGCCTCACTTTCCTCATCTTCAAATGAATGATGATAGCCACTTTCTCCCAAGGTTGTTGTGAGGATCAAATGAGGCAATAATTTTAAAGTGCTTGGCACATTCATTGTAGGTGCTTTAGCTATGATTATTTTCAAGTGCCTCAGAGTTCCTCCATTCCTCCTATCCTACCTTCCCCAGAACTCCTAGTTAGTTGCCACATGAATTAAACGCAGTGCTATGGTAGAACCCACTTCTCCTCCAGGTCAATTACCATGATTATTATTTCTGTCCTAGTCATTATCTACTCTCTTTTAAAAAAAAGTTATTTATAAAACTTAACATCGAACATTAATACAACCAAATTTGCTTTGGGAGTACAAATGACTTACTTTTGATGCATAATGAATCATAGCTTTTTCATCACCCTGAATGTGGACCATCAGACTAGTCAGGAAAAGTCCAGCTAAAGGTTCTTAACTTGGGGTCTGTTGATGTTTTCCCTTTGTATTTTGTTAACTATTTCCATTCCTTTTGTTATCCTGTCTCCTGTTTTGTGCCTTTAAAAACATAATTCTGAGAAGGGTTTCATGAGGGAGCTAAAGGATTCGTGACCCAAAAGAAATTGAGAATCCTTGATTTAGGCCTCTATACAAAACTATCCTGGAGGTTCTAGGCATTAGGAAAATACATGTTTAAGGTACAGGCACATTCTCATCTCTGTGTTCTAAGGTAATTTCCAGCCCTGACAGTCTGTATCCTATGAATTATGATTTTACCTTGGAATCTGCTGGTTTTCTAAAAATCAAAGCCACCTTTTTTTTTTTTTTGGCCCCTCGTGCTGATAAAGATGTAAGTGCATATGAATAGTATAGCCAGGCCATTGGAAAATTATGAGAGAGTTCCAAGTTCACCTTAGCAAGGTTTATAAATGGGTGGGAACCATCAGACTCATAGAATGTCTCAAGATACCAAGTCAGGCCCAGGAAATGGGGGTTCATCAAAATCCCTCACACTGAATGACAGAAATCTGAGACCAAGTGGTGTAACCCCATTCATAATAAGGAGGAGGCCTCTGATGGGGGACAAAACTAGGATAAAGTTGCAGGATAATTTGGAAATGTTTCATGAGGGAGCTAAAGGATTCGTGACCCAAAAGAAATTGAGAATCCTTGATTTAGGCCTCTATACAGAACTATCCTGGAGGTTCTAGGCATTAGGAAAATACATGTTTAAGGTACAGGCACATTCTTAGCTCTGTGTTCTAAGGTTATTTCTAGCCCTGACAGTCTGTATCCTCCAAGTTATGATTTTTCCTTGGAATCTGGTGGGTTTTTAAAAATCAAGGGCACCTGATTTTTGTTTGTGGCCCCTCATGCTGATAAAGATGTAAGTTCATGTGAATAGTTTAGCCAGGCCACTGGAAAATTATGAGAGAGTTCCAAGTTCACCTTAGCAAGGTTTATAAATGGGTGGGAAACATCAGACTCATAGAATGTCTCAAGATACCAAGTCAGGCCCAGGAAATGGGGGTTCTTCAAAATCCCTCACACTGAGTGACAGAAATCTGGACGAAGTGGTGTAACCCCGTTCATAATAAGGAGGAGGCCTCTGATGGGGGACAAAACTAGGATAAAGTTGCAGGATAATTTGGAAATGTTTCCTGTTCAGGGAAGAAATGTAAATCTTAATCTTCAATCTCATCCTTAGTTCTCAGTTTCTGTAGGCTCACCAGGCACAGCCCTCCCCTGGCCCTGGCATCAAGTTGTTACCTTCCTATGGAAGGCCCTCCCCTTCATTATATTAAATTCCATTAAATTGGTCCAAATTATTTTCATCCTTCAAGTCTCATGGTCTCCCTCTCCCTTGCTCCTCCACAAATCACTGACATCTCCCTGCTTTGAACTCCTTTCTTGCTGTGATTGTTCTTCACTCTTTCAGTCATGTCTGACTCTTGGTCAGCACATTTAGAGCTTTCTTAGCAAAGATACTGGTCCTCTTTGAGAAAGAGGGCCAAACAACAGCAAGTGGAGTGGTTTGCCACTTCCTGCTCCAGCTCATTTTACAACTGAGAGAACTGAGGCAAACAGACTTAAGTGATTTTCCCAGAGACACACAGCTAGCCAGTATCTGAGGGTAGATTTGGTAGCCCTTAGGAAAGAGCAGTGAGTAGCAAATTGTGGATCTGATTTGCATTATAGCTCTTTTGCTAATGATCTATGTGACCTTGTACAAGTAAATTATCTTCTCTGGTTAATTCAGTCTCCTCTTCTTTACAATAGAGTAGCTGGCCTGCGTAGTCTATATGGTCTGTTTCAGATCAGGTGTTCTATACTTTGAGGAGTGTTTCAGACTTGATTTAATTCAAGTTAGCAAGCATTGATTAATCCCTGCTGTGTGCTGGGCACCAGGGCTAAAAACCAAAAAACAAAATAGAACAGTCCTTGCCCTCAAGGAAGACAATCTATTTGAGTAATCATCAAGTAACTTGTTGGGGCAATGGGGAAAATGACTCAACACCTGGGAGGATTGAGAAAAATCACCTACCACTTGCAGGAGGTGATAACTGAAAAAGAGCCTAGATGGAGCTGGGGAATCCAAAAGGCAGAAGTGGGGAGGGATGGTGTTCAGGCATAGGGTATGTCCTGTGCAAAGGCACAAGGGAGGAGATGGAATTCCATGTATAGGAAACAGCAAATAAGTCAGCTGGGCTGAGATTCAGAGTGCATGAAGGAGATTAACTAGCAATGAATCTATGAGTACACACCATGCTATTTAGCCCTCATAATTCCTCTATTATACCAAGTGTATGTGTCTGGTGTCTCCAGCTAGAGTGTTGAGAACCCTTAAGGAAAAGGAATATAGCAAAGATTAGCCAGTGAATTTGTTGGTGGTGTGAATCAGAGTTGAGGTGCATGGGCTTTGACTTGCAGGCCATGCCCTAGCCCCTGTACACTTAACCTGTGCAGAACACTGGCTAAAACTCCTTGAGCTGCTGCTGAAAGGAATATAGAGCATAAATCTCTGACTCTGTAGAGGAATTCAGGGAAGGGAAGTTAAAGACCATCTTGCAGAAATCCTCCATCTGACAGAAGAGGAAGCACAGGTTTCCAGAAGGGAAGTGACCTGGCTTTGATCAGGGAGCAAGATCAGAGCTGAGTTAGGCCTAGATCCCAAGTTTCCAAGTTCCAAGACCAGGATTGCTCCCCTTCCCCCTCCATGTTGTTAAATGTACTCAAGGGAATTCTTTATGAGAGACTCCTCACTGTCCACTGTACTCTCTTCCTTGACAAAATGGTAGTGGTGACCCAATTTCCAAGTTCTCTCCTCTCCTCTCATTGTCCATTTGACTCAGCTGTCTGTGTGGATCTTGGTCCCATGTAGACAGATGCAAGTACTTAAAGGCATCTTCATGTATTAAAAGAGCACTGTATTAGGTGCTAGTAGAACTAGTGTTGATTCCCTTTTTGTAAGTTATGATCTGGGAGGACTTGGGTTAGCCAGCACTGCTTCCTCCTGGTCTCTCTCAGAGGAAAATTTTGGACTAGATCAAGGTTCTGTGGTGTGCCTCTGTGTGTGTGTGTGTGTGTGTGTGTGTGTGTGTTTATGTGGGCCTGGGTGTAGGTGTTTTTTGCATGCATGTGTAAGACAAGGAGAGGGAGAGGTACAGGGAGAAGAGGAGGGAGCGAGGGAGAGACAGAGCAAGAAAGAGGTGAACCTGTTTGCCAGTGTGCTAAATCCTATAGACCCCTTTTCAGTTTGTTGCCTCCTTTTATAATTGTAGGAAATGAGAAATTTCTGTTTGCAGTTATTGACAATAAAGGCTATAATTTTTTGCCATTCCCATTCACAGATCTCATGAAGTTTTTCCCCTGAAGGGTCGGCAGGGATCCAGACTTGGGGACCACTATTTTGAACTTCTGAATTAGGTGAGTTCTAGGGTCCCCTCAAATTCCTAGTTCCATGAAATGCATAACTTAAGATGGAAAATATTATTTGTAAATAATCTGGTGTTACTTACTTATTTTCCAAGCACAGCTCACATTCATTGCCATAAGTCTTTCCATTAGTGCCACAGACAGGGTCATAGATTTTGGGGCATCCAACTAAATCTTGATAGCAGGTAGCCTAGAACAATAATAAAACAGATTGATTCTCCTGCTATATCATAGAATCCCACATTCTCAGAGCTTTGGAGCTGGGAGGGACCTGCCCAAGTCATTGAGCCATTCAGTGAATAAACACACTTTAAGCACCTATTATGTGATAGGCAGGATGCTCAGTACTGAGGATACACAGACAGGTAAAAGACAGTCTCTGCCATCAAGGGGTGGGGAGACAAGTCTACTTGTGGATAGCAAGACACCATCAACAGACCAATGGGGGAGATAACATACAACCACTTATAGAGTGTTAGGTGGCCCTTATAGAGCATTACAGGGATGGTGCTTAGAGTGCCAGGCCTGGAGTCAAGAAGACTTGAGTTCAAATCCAGCCACACACAATTATTAGCTTTGTAATCCTTTTTTAAGTCACTTCATTCTGTTTGCCTCAGTTTCTTCCTCTGAGAAGTGACCTGAAGGAGAGGGCAACGTGGTCCAGTATCCTTGCCAAGAATGCCCCAAAATGGGGTCCCAAAGAGCTGGAAATGACTGAAAATGACTCAACAGCAACAAAAAATCAGATCCAACACCATATAGGACAGAATGGAAATATGCAACAGTGGGGAGGCATCAGAATGAAGGGGGATGGGGAGAGGCTTGCTGTAGAAGGTGGGAATGTAGCTGGGACCACTATTTAACAGCACTTTCCCTCTACAAGGTACCTGAAAAAAATTGATCCAGGATTGGCTTGAACACCTCTGCTGTGCTTATGGATACCCTTAGGAAAGGGCATCTGTGCACACAAGGCTGCCATGGAGAATCTGGTGTGGAGCTTCTCTGACAATAGATGACCACTTGGTCAGGTCACTCGAGCTTCTTGCCTATGGAATGTTTGCAGTTGAGCCCCACCTCCAAACTGGTCTGCCTGGTGTTCCCCAGGATCTCCATTCTCTCTCCAGAACCTCCTTATCTTTGCAAAGGCTGCTCCCAGGGCCTGAAATGCCCTCCTTTCTCACCCTGTTTTGTCATCCCCACCTCCCTTCCAGGCTCAACTCAAGTAGGGTCTTCCATATGTGGCCTTCATTGACTCTAATTATTAGTGCCCCTCTTCTTCCTGAAGGTGCTCTCTATTCTCTTTGAAGGGATTCTGCAGTTACTTATTTGTGTAAGTTAGAATATAACTGCTTTGAGGGCAGGGACTCTTTATTTTCTTTTCTGTGTTGCCTGGCACAGCACCTGACCATTTTTTTCTGAGGTGGGGCTGGGAGGGACTTATAACTTTACTGGTACATGAAACTTTTGGTGCGGAAAGACCCTTTCTCCATTCATATCTGTAACTGTTCTGTGATAGTTAATTACACTCTTAGTTTACTGGGGTTACCACAAGGTTAAGTGACTTGCTGAGGGTCACAGACTGGATGTGATGTATATGGGGCCCAAAGCCAGGCCTCCCTAACTCCCAGGTCTGTTCTCTATGCATATGCAATGTTTCTTCCTAGTTGGAACACAGACAGTATTTAATAAATGCTCATCGAAATGGATTGCATTGGATTGTTTGGGTACAAGAAGGCACTTGGCAAAATGATGGAATCTCAGAGTTGGAAGGAATCTGAGATGGAACATAGTCCCATAATTCCTAAAAGGGAATTTCTGCTAAAATATCTGAGAAGGCGTTGTCCTGCCTCTGCTCCAATGCTACCCTTGATGGGGACCTCTCTCCCTCCAAGGCAGTCTATTTCCCTTTAGGATAGTTGGAATTGTCAATCCCCACCCCACCCCACCCCCTGAGATTGAGCCAAGATGTATCTCTTTGTAAGTGCCCTTCATTAATCTTACTTCAACTTCTTGGTTCTGAGCAAAACCAGGAAATTCATTCCCTACATGACAACCCTTCAGCATTCATATTTCCTTTAAATCTTCTCTTCCCCAGGCTAACATTCACAATTTCTTTACACGCTCTCCAGAGGGTATAATCTTCTATCCCATCAACAGCCTTGGTCATCCTTTCCTCGTTTGCTTTGGTTGATCAATGAATTTCCTAATTCAGATTGCTGTAAGGGAATATAATAATTACTATAGATGGGGTCTGATCAGAGGAGAGTGTAGTAAGGCTGTCACTTCTCTTATTCTGGACAAGATGCTTCCTGATGTAACTCTGAATGTCATCATTATAACCTCCCTGGGCTTTAGTTCTCCATTATCTATAAATGAAAGGATAGGACTAAGTGAGCCCTAATGTCATTTCCAAGTAGAATCTCTCCCTTTGGGGGCCTCAGTTTCCTTATCTGTAAAACGGGAGAAATAACCCTTGCTTTCACTCCCTTGAAAGACTTTTATGAATTCGAAATGAGACAATATGTGCCAATCAAACTGCAAATTGTAAAGCACTGCAGAGATGGAAACTTTGAGTGGCAGGTACCCCATAATCAATCTGAAACTAGGTCAGTGAAGAGAAGATTATCACTCACCACTTACAACTGATTTAGAGACATACCCCCAGGGAATGTTCTGAGTAGCATAATCTTGGGGTGCCCTTCACTTTCTTTCCTTTCTGTTTCTGTTTCTTTAGTTTTTTAAAAAAATCAATAACATGTAGTGGTAGCCTAGTAGGCCTGGACCCAATTAGGGAAACTCTGATCATGAGAAATAATAGAGTTGATTACCTTGCTGGAGTCAGAGGGTACTCTTTCCTTGGAAAAGCAAAGCAGTTAATTAACCCGGTATTGGTTAGTCAAACAGTTAACAAAGCAGACATGACATGGGTCCGTAGAAAGTTGGATGCCTTGAAATTTATAACAAGAGTCTAGTTGGAACCTACATGTTATTGTTATATGACTGAGACCACATATTGTCAATAACCTTTGTGGCCTACAAGTGTTTCAAGCACCTCCACTTCCCAACAGCAATAACTTTTAAGTTTCAAGTCTCCCCAGATTCCCCTGTAAAAGCAATGTCTTTACTCTGGCTGATGGAGAAACATGCCATAAATGTGCTCCTCCCCAGGAGCTTAATTTCAGACTTCTCCTGACAATATTGCCTTGTGCCAAATAATAAACCCTTTTACTTAATCTTTGACTGGATGGTGTGTTCAAGTAATTCTTTGATACATGGATATTTTCAGATTCAGTTTTGCTGTGTCAAAGCAGATGTTCAAAATCACAAAAGACACTGGAATAATCATTGACAAGAGAAAGAAAGCAATCCCTGAAGTTTGCTTCATTACCCGGAATATCATTGAGTCTTACAACAGGAGAGCCAGGAAAGATCTTAGGACAAATAGTGTAGAAGACTCAGCTGCAAGGGACTTCAAAACAAAGAATGCTAGAACTGGAAGCCTGCTTAGAACCTAGAACACCAAATGCCAAAGCTGGAATAGACCTCAGAACATAGAACTCAGAAAGTCAGAGAGCATCTTGTAACATTTCTTCATTTCACTGTGAAGGAAGCTGAGGCCTAGAAAGAGGAAGTGACTTTCCCAAGGTTCAGTAACTTTTGATCTCAGCTCAAAGAATGGCACCATTTTGGTGCTGAATGCCATTAGCTCTTTAATGGTGCCTGAATGCCCTTAGGGGCTGAATGCTGAATGGCCTGTGTGCATCTATGTCCCTTCACCCTGGCATGGGAGATGTGTTAGAATGGTAAAGCAGAAGCTGTCCTTACATCTCGGACTTTGTCTTCAGCTCGTGCAGCATCTAGGAAACAAAGTTTGAAAAGGTTAGGTTTGTCTTGTGTGTAGGGAGGGAGAATAAGGGAGCCAAAGTGGTTCCAGATTACAGCCACAGCCCCTCCACCCACCCTTCTCTATCTCTATCTCTATCACCACACTGGTCTTCCCACAAGCTCTTGGCCCCTGAAATGTGGCAGAATTAGACAAAAGTCCAGTCAACTGAACAAAGACAGAGGTGATTTCCTCTCCACCCCCTTTCTTTCAATTTCAAATCCTTGGCTCTGGGAAATAGGACCCCTGAGGCTTGGTCCTAATTGTGCTACTCTATCACTGTGTGACCTTGGACAAGTCTCTTTCCACCTCTCCAATTCACTTTCCTTTCAGTTGGACTACATTATCTAAGGGTTTCCTACCAGTCCTCATGTTGATGTTCGGTGTTTGAAAGTTCCTTTCAGCTCTAACAGTCTCTGTTCTACACCCTATGATTTTTGGCCCATATTCTACATCCTCTGTTCTATATACTTCCCCTTTAAAATATATAGAATAAAATAGATTCTATAATGTTGGAGCAGCTAGAATGGGATACAAGGATAAAGAAGACAAGAGACCTCGCCAGGAAAAATGATAAAATACAAATAAAATAATGTAATGGAAAAATCTGGTAAGTGCTGTGGGAAAGGCTAAGACTTTTTGCAGTAATTTGATTTCGGAACTGGTATTGTGACAGGTAGACATAGGAAGACAGTGCCTTTCAAGCAAAGGAAACTGAGCAGTCACAGAAATGAGTATATGCCTGGTGTGCTTGAGTCATCCCCACTGTCTCAAAGGTTACTAATAATCTCCTGACTGCTAACTACACTGTCCTTTCCTCAGTCCTCATCCATCCTGATCTCTTTCTAGAACTTTCACCATTGTTGACCACTCCACTGTCAGAGGCATTCTCTCCTTTCTGGGTTTCTATGGCATGGCTCCTTCTGGGTTTCCCTCCTTGATGTTTGATAGCTCCCTCACAATCTCTTTTGTTGCCCCATCATTCATATCCTAAACCCTTTGCACAAGCACACCCCAGGCCTTTGTACTAGTCTCTTTTCTTTCCTGTCCCAATATTCTCTGGCTTAGTGACTTGATCAGCTCTCATAGTTCAAGTGTCACCCCTTTACAGATGACTCAGAGAGCTACATGGCCAACCGTCATGTCTTTCCTGAGCTCTCATTCAAATCATGGACAGTCCACTGGCACCCCATCCTGGATGTCAAAAAACATCCTTAATCTTAACACGGCCAAAACAAAATCTCATTACGCTCTCTCCGCTGAGCTTACCCTCCCTCCAAGTGTTCCAATTTCTATGATGGGCACCACCATGCCTCGAGGCTGCTGAATTTGCCAACCGAGAGCCATTCTATACTTTCTTTTTTTTTTAGACCATTAATTTAATCCTTGCACTCTTAGGGAGTGACTGGACCAAGTCTATCCCACACAGAAATGTGAAGTGACATCACCTCCTATTGTCCCTTTTTTGGGGTCCCTTTCAGTGTTATTGACACAATGACCTCATCTGAAAGTGCAGTCAGTATGTCACATCTTCCACCACCCCACCTTCTCCAGTTAAAAAAATGAATAGAAATCTAATTTTTCTTTTTAGCATGATGTTGGGAAAAATTGAAAAAAATAATAAAAATGCATAATCAAGCAAAAGAAATCCCACTAATGACTTTAGACAAGAATATGAATATGTATATCTATCTATCATCTATCTATCTATCTATCTATCTACCTACCTACCTACCTACCTACCTACATTCACCTGTCTCTCTCTTTCTCTCTCTCTTTCTCTCTCTCTCTCTCTCTCTCTCTCTCTCTCTCTCTCTCTCTCTCTCTCTCTCTGTGTATGTCATTCCATACCCTAAATCCATCAACTTCCTGAAATGGATAGAATGTTTCATCATCTTAATGCCCTTGTATGTGCCTCTGTTATTGTCTAAGTCTATTTTAAAGGATGTCCAATAAATAATTCTGGGAGGTTTTTCCCCTCCCCTTTTTTAGATCAATTGTGAAATCAGACTCCCTGTGTGCTCTCTTTCTTCATCTCCTCCCCTCAGATTTGAGAACTATAAAAATCACTTCATTTTGACTCCAAAGAACTGGCTTTCAGTCTTGACTGTGACAGTCACTTATTTGTGGAAATTGGAAGAATTATTTCCCCTCTCTGAACATGCAGTTTCCTAATTTGTACAATAGTAATAATGATACACATGCTACCTTCCTTCTAGGGCTGCTGTAAATAAAATACTTTGCAAATAACAACATTTCTTCCTAGAATTATAGGCATAGAGCTAGAAAGGACCTTGGAGTCATCTAGTTGCACCCATTGATTTTGTAGATGAATTAAATGAAACCCATGGTTACTTGGATAATAAATGGAAGATTTGAACCCCAGTCCTCTTATCTTTTCATCAGAAAAGTATTTTTAAAATTTTCCTTTTACATGCCAAGTTAGTTTTCAATATTTGTTTTTTATATTATTTTGAATTCCTAATTTTTCTCCTTCCCTCCCCCTCTCCAAGAGAGAAAGCAATTTTATATGGCTTATATATGTATAATCACATTAAACAGATGTCTGCATTAATCATTTTGTGAAAGAAGAATCAAAACAAAAGGGGAAAAAATCAAAAAAGAAAAATTAGAAGCAGTATGGTCATTTCTGAATTCAGATTCCACAGTCTATTTTTCTTGATGTGGAGAGCATTTTCCATTATGGGTCATTTGGAATTGTCTTAGATCAAAGTATTGCTGAGAAGAGCTAAGTCTATCACAGTTGATCATCACAAAATGTTGCTGTTACAATGTACAATGTTCTACTGGTCTCACTTCACTCAACATCAGTCGACTTAAGTCTTTCCAGGGTTTTCTGAAATCTGCCTGCTCATCATTTCTTACAGCAAAATAGTATTTTACTGCATTCACATACTACATTTTGTTCAGCCATTCCCCACTTGATGGGATGCCATTCTATTCCAATTTTTTGATACCATAAAGAGAGCTGCCACAAATATATTTTACATGTGTGCCCTTTTCCCTTATTTGTGATCTCTTTGGGATATAGACCTAGTAGTGTTATTATTGGCTCAAAGGATATACACAGCCCCATAGGCTGTGGGCATAGTTCCAAATTGCTCTCCAGCATGTTTGGATCTGTTCACAACTCCACCAACAATGCTTTAGTTTTCCAGTTTTTCTACAGCTTCTCCAACATTTATTATTTTCCATTTGTTTTTGTCCTCATATTAGCCAATCTGATAAGTGTGAGGTGGTACCTCAGAATTGTTTTAATTTGCATTTCTCTAATCAGTAGTGATTTAGAGCATTTTTTCATATGGCAATAGATAACTATTATTTCTTCATTTGAAAACTGCCTGTTCATATCCTTTGACCATTTCTCAGGTGGGGAATGATTTGTATTCTTGTAAATTTGATTTAGTTCCTTATATATTTTAGAAATGAGGGGGGCAGCTAGGTGATGCAGTGGATAAAGCCCTGGCCTTGGATTCAGGAGGACCTGAGTTAAAATCAAGCCTCAGACTCCTGACACTTATTAGCTGTATGACCTTGGGCGAGTTAGTTAATCCTCATTACCCCACCAAAAAAAAAAGAAAGAAAGAAAGAAAGAAACAAGGCCTTTATCAGAAACAATGGTTGTAAAAATTGTTTCCCAGGTTTCTGTTTCCCTTCTAATTTTTTTTTTTTTTGCAGGGCAATGAGGGTTAAGTGACTTGCCCAAAGTCACACAGCTAGTTAAGTGTCAAGTGTCTGAGGCTGGATTTGAACTCAGGTCCTCCTGAATCCAAGGCCAGTGCTTTATCCACTGCGCCACCTAGCTGCCCCCTCCCTTCTAATTTTGACTGAATGGTTTCTGTTTGTACAAAAAAAAATTAATTTAATGTAATCAAAATCATCCATTTTGTATTTCATAATATTCTCTCACTCTTGTTTGGTCATACATTCTTCTCCTCTCCAGAGATCTGAGAGGTAAGCTATTCCTTCCTCCCCTAATTTGCCTATGGTTTCACCCAATATGTCTAAATCATGTACCCATTTTGATGTTATTTTGGTATGCAGTGTAACATGTTGGTCTATGTCTAGTGTCTTCCATACTATCTTCCAGTTTTCCAAGCAGTTTTTATCAAATAATGAGTTTTTATCCCAAAACCTGAATTCTTTGGATTTGTCAAAGACTGGATTACTATAGTCATTTACTATTGTGTCTCCTGTGCCTAAACTATTCCACTGATCCACCACTCTTTTTCATACGCAGTACCAAATATTTTTGGTGACTGCTATTTTATAATATAACATCAGATTTGTTATGGCTAGTCCACTTTCCAGTAGATTTTTTTCATTAGTATTCTTGTTATTCTTGACCCTTTTTTTTCTTTCAGATGAATTTTCTTATTATTTTTTCTAACTCTATAAAATAATTTTTTGGTAGTCTGATTGGTATGGCACTAAATAAGTAAATTAATTTAGGTAGAAGTGTCATTTTTATTATATTGGCTTGGTCTATGCATGAGCAATTGATATTTTCCCACTTGTTTAGATCTGATTTTATTTGTGTGAAAAGTGTTTTGTGGGGCAGCTAGGTGACACAATGGATAGAGCACCGGGCCTGGATTCAGGAGGACCTGAGTTCAAATCCAGCCTCAGACACTTAACACTTAACTAGCTGTGTGACCTTGGGTAAGTCACTTAACCCCAATTGCCTCAAAAATAAAATAAAATAAAAACATTAGAAAAAAGTGTTTTGTAAGTGTGTTGATAGAGTTCTTGGGTTTGTCTTGGCAGGTAGACTCACAAGTATTTTCTATTGTTTACAGTTATTTTAAATGGCATTTCTTGTTCTATGGCTTGCTGCTGAGCTTTGTTGGTCATGTATAGAAATGCTGATGGTTTCTGTGGATTGATTTTATATCCTGCAACTTTGCTAAAGTTGTTAATTGTTTCAAATAGTTTTTTGGTTGATTCAATAGTATTCTCTAAGTATACCATCATATAATCTGCAGAGAGTGATAGCTTTGTTTCTTCCTTGCCTCTTCTAATTTCTTTAATTAATTTTCTTCTCTTATTGTTATAGCTAAGATTTCTAGTAAAGTATTAAATAATAGAGGTGCTAATGGACATCCCTGTTTCATCCCTGATCTTATTGGGAATGCCTCTAACTTAACCCTATTACTTATAATGTTTGCTGATGGTTTTAAGTAGATACTGCTTATCATTTTAAGAAAAGTTCCACCTATTCCTATGTTCTCTAGTGTTTTTATTAGGAATGAGTGCTGTATTTTGTTAAAAGCTTTTTCTGCATCTATTGTGATAATTATATGATTTTGGTTAGTTTTTTTAAGGATGTGCTTGATTATGTTGATAGTTTTCCTAATGTTGAACCAGCCCTGCATTCCTGATATAAATCTAGCCTGATCATAGTATATTATCCTGTTGATACGTTGCTGTAATTTCCTCATTAATATTTAAGATTTTTGCATCAATATTCATTATGGAAATTGATTGATAATTTTCTTTCTCTGTTTTTACTTTGTTTGGTTTAGGTATCAACACCATATTCATGCCATAAAAGGAATTTGGTAGCAGTCCTTTACCTATTTTTACTAGACATTTATATAGTATTGGAATTAATTATTTTTTAAATGTTTGGTAGAATTCACTTGTAAACCCATCTGGTAATGGAGATTTTTTCTTAGGAAGTTTACTGAAGGCTTGCTCAATTTCTCTATATTAAATAGAGTTATTCCAGTCTTTTATTTCCTCTTCTGTTAATCTGAGCAATTTATATTTTTGTAAATATTCATCCATTTCATTTAGATTGTCAAATTTATTGGCAAACAGATGGGCAAAAAAAGCTCATTATTTAAAAAAAGTTCATCATTATTGCTTTAATTTCCACTTTATTAGTGGTGAAATCACTCTTTTTATTTTTGATACTGGTAATTTGGTTTTCTTCTGTCTTTTTTAAAGAATCAAATTGAACAAAGGTTTATCTATTTTATTGATTTTTTCATAAAATCAGCTCTTAATTTTATTTATTAATTCTATAGTTTTCTTACTTTCAATTTCATCAATCTCTGCCTTGATTTTCAGAATTTCTAATTTAGTATTTATTTGGGAATTTAAAATTTTTTTGTTCTCTAGCCTTTTTAGTTGCAGGCCTAATTTATTAATCTCCTCTTTCCAGTCCTCTTATCTAAGGCTGAATTATTATTCTTGGCTGTGTTTACTATAACCCTCTTCTGTTGACTCATTGAGGCACAATAATAATTGAAGTTGGTAAAGGCTGTGTTAGGAGAGAACAAACTTTGGCAGGTCCTTTCTAGCTATTAATGCTGCCATGTTGGAAGGGGTTTTTGTGGTCTGAGCCATCAGCCTGGTTACTTGTAGAAATGTTTCTCACTGAAAGGATGGTTCCTAGGGGATGCAGGTTTTGGCCAGAGTAACTCATGAAGAAGGATAGTTCCCATGAAAGCAATCCAAGATCTCTAGGAATGTTAAAGTAACGTTCACCTGAGCTCTGCTGACAGGTGTTTCCCTTTGTAGGAGCATCACAATTCCATCTGGCTCATTGTGTTTCTTGGGGGGTTGAAAGGAAGTCACAGAAAAGGTAGTTTACATGGGAGAAAAGTCACCCTAATTCCTGGAAAGATTAGGGCTAATCCAAAGCCCTTGTCATTCCCTAGCTACCAGAAGTAGGATTTAAATAATTTTCAGGCAAATTATGTGGTGGAAGAACACCCAGGCTTCTTTAGTCATGAATCTGCCCTTAGGTATATAATTTGGCCTCTGTTACTGCTCTGTTCTGGACTTGAGCTTGTCCATTTGCACAATGGACATAGCAAACTTTGTTCTATCTATTTTAATGGACTGTGAAGGTATTCTAATTAGATAGGAGGTCGAAAAGGGCTTGAGAAGGGATCAAGTGATGAATGAACACAAAGCATGCTCATCATTTAGAAAACATTCCTTCTGCTAGAATTTTCTCAAAGGTGTGTCTCTTGGAAGGTGGGTTGGAGGAGCTGCAGGCAGACAGAAACTAGAATGAGAAGCCTGGGGTTGAAATTTGTCTCTGACACAGATTAACTTTGTGGTCTTGGGCAGGTCTCCCTCACTACTCTAAGTCTTAGTTTCCCCTATTGTACAGTAGAGAAAAGGCTTGCTCAGTCACTCAATTAATCAATCAGTCTTTATCAAGTGGCTGCTATATGTTAGGAACTATTTAGGCACTGCAGCTACACACAAAAGCTGTCTCTGCCCTCAATGCCTTATGCTCAAATGGGGGACACAGTTTATCCATGTAAAAGTGTGTAAAGGAGCCACAAAGCAGAGACAATGTAGCCTTTCATGGGAAGGCACCAGTTACTGGGGAGATCACAAAGGACTTCAGCAGAAGGTGACTGAGGCTTGAAGGAAAATAGGGGTTCCAAGAGGCAGAAGTGAGAGAGAGCATTCCAGGCATAGTGAACAGCAGGAACAAGGAACAGAAACTGGAGAGGCACTGTCTGGTGTGAGAATAAACAAAGAGTCCACCATGGCTGGATTGTGGAGCATGTGGAGGGCAGTGATGTGGAGACTGGAGAATCAAGAGGGAGTCAATTTGTGAAGAGCTTTAAATGGCAGCTAGAACAGTTTTTTTTTTTTTTTTTTTAGTGAGGCAATTGGGGTTAAGTGACTTGCCCAGGGTCACACAGCTAGTAAGTATTAAGTGTCTGAGGTCGGATTTGAACTCAGGTACTCCTGACTCCAGGGCCGGTGCTCTATCCACTGTGCCACCTAGCTGCCCCTCAGGTAGAGGAGTTTTATCTTTGATCCTAGAGGTAAGAGAAAAGCACTGGAGGTTTGCAAACTACTGAGTAGGGGAGTGACATGGTTAGACCTGTGCTTTAGGGAAATCATTTCTGCAGCTCTTTGGGGGACACATTGGAGAGGTGAGAGACTGGAAACCACCAGGAGGACAAATCTTGCAATAGTCATGGTTGAAAAGGGAAAAGCATCTAAATGAGAGTGGTGATGGTGCAAGTGCAGAGCAGAGATGTCAAGGAAGAAGAAATGTCAAAATTTGGTATGAGATACATGAGGTTAGTGAGACTGAGAAAATGAATGTGACACCAAGTGTGGGCAAGGGAGGAACAGGAGGAAAGAGCAGGGAGTAATGTCAGCATGTGAAAAGCCCCTCAGTCCTCTTGGGTGAAGATAGAATAAAACTCCCTGTCACAAGCCCTGAGGAGGGTCCTTCTCTCCTCCCTATTTCAGCATGCTAGGAAGGACAGAGTGTATTCTATCAGATAGTTGGAGCAGTTCTGGCTGGCTGGGAGCAGGTCAGAGTGCATCCCTGAAAGAAATGGACCAAGTCCAGACCAAGCTGCCCCTCAAGTCCACAGACAGCTGGTGGAGTCTGCAAGGGGTGAGCAGCACTATTGTCTCACACTGAGGCAGAGGTGGGAGTAGGGCCAGCTGCTACTGGGTGGGGGAGGGAAGAATCAGCACCAAAGTCCAGAGGAAATGGCATTGAATATGCAAAGAGGAACTAGGCACAAGGTTTTCCCTCTGGGAGGGGTCTTTAATGAGGAAGGGATGAGAATCAAATCCAACTCCAAAGTTTTCTCTCCTATGCCCTTGATGTTAAACATACCCCCCACTTCTCCCTTCTCCTCTGGGGGAGAACCCAGCAGTGTCCAGCTGCTGTGGGACAAGCAATGGGTTTTTGTTCTGGGGGACAGGGGTTCTGGCTACAAGACCCATGTTCAAAGGTGGGGTCTCTGACCTGCTAATTGTGTGGCCAGGTGCCCTGTCTGGCATTTGTTTTCTCCTCTGTGAAGCAGGACCAACACTACTGCTGTTCCCTCCCACACAGCAGGGTTGTGGAGAAAGCTTCTAGCCTCAGCAGCTCTCTTTAATCAGCGTTTCACCAGTATTGAGTCTCTTTACATGACCCTTGACAAACTCCCAGTAGGTGCAGTCAGTGCCTAATTGGGCTCTGGATGAAGGGCTATCTGAGGGCTACTGGGCCCAGTGTGAGGTCAGTGTGCCCAAGGAGAAACTTACCCAGGAAGCAGCACAGAGCCAGGGAGAGAAGCAGGACCATGCCAAGAGGCCTCATGATCAGCCTTCTTTACCTCTAGCTGAAATTGAACCTGAAGAATTTCAAGGGGGGGGTGTCCTGAGTTCATAGGAGCCTGGGAGGCTGCCTTATGTAGGGGCCATGGGCTCCACCTTCTGAATTACATCACTCTCTCACACAGCAGCCCAACTGGCTTAGAAATGGACCTTATCCTGGGCCAGTCAAATTCTACCTGTCCCCACCTTCTGTTCTGTGTGTGTATTCCTAAGGCTGTGGGTGATATATCTCCTCCTCCCTCACCCCCATTATCTAGTGAGTAAATATGCTCATGTCCTCACCCTTATTCCCAGCATTTTCCTTCTTCAGCCATGTGCATCCCTTTCTCCCAGTGTCTCTCGTGTTTGTGTTCTTGGTCTTTCCCATTGGGTTGTGTGCTTCTCTACAGTCTTGCTCCTATTTGTGATTGTCTGTGTTCTTATAATCTCACTTGGGGAGCAATTTGGAACTCTCCTCACAGGTTTATAAAACTGTGCATTTCCTTTGATCCAGTACCACCACTACTGGGCCTGTATATCAAAGAGATCATAAAGAACATATCAGGACCTATATGTACAAAAATATTTATACAATTTCTTTTGGTTTTGGCAAAGAATTAGAAATTAAATGAATGCCCATTAATTAGAGAATGGATGAACAATGAAATGGTATATGAAAATAATGGAATAATATTGTGCTATAAGATATGATGAGCAGGTGGATTTCAGAAAAACCTGGAAAGTCTTACATGAATTGTTGCTGAATGAAGTCAGCAGAATCAGAACACTGAACAATAATAACAACATTGTGAGATGATGAAGTATAATAGACTCAGCTCTTCTCAGCAGTCCAATGATCCATGAAAATTCCAAAAGGCTCATCAAGGAATATGCTCTCCTCATGCAGAGAAAGAACTATGGATTCTGAATGCAGATTGAATCATACTAGTTTCACTTTCTTTTTTTTAGTGCCTTTTCCTTTAATTCTGTTTCTTATCTATGCTGGGCATTATTTATCTCAGTTATGGAAGTTAGGTTCAATTTTACCGTTTCCTTCTTACCACAACATGTTACCTTTTTTCTGCCCTAAATTCTGAGATCATTTTCAGCAATGACAAGAGGAGCAAAATAACAACTGAGCAGACACAGCTCCTTTTCGTTATCTTTACCCCTCCTTTGTACTGCGACAGATAAAACTAAAGTGTGGTTTACCCTATCTTTCACCTTGTGGGGAAAGCTAACTAGGATAAAAGTTTAATAGTTTAGCTATTAAACATTTATTAAAATATATTAGAGGTTATCAAAGAAAGAACAACTGTCTCTGAAAGGATAGGAAAACCTAAATCCCTGGTTCCTTTGCCAAACCCATGCGGTTCCCACCACCAGCTCTCAAAAACAACTGACAAAACCAACTGCTTGACACACTGCTTCAAGCTGATTCATTGAGGGTGGTCACATGCTCACACACCAGGGAGCCTATTCTCACACATACTGTCTCATGCTCACACACCACAGGGCCCCTGTATAATAATATTCTCACACACCCCCATGTACTTCATTAAGAAACAGAGTTTCCTTAAATGATGCAATAACACCACCATGCATCGAGGTAGGCAACTGGATTTTCAACCTGACAGCCATCTTAGACTTTCTTTTTTAAAATCATTAATTTGATCTGTATAATAAAATAGATGGCTTCATTTGCCCAATCAAAAATATTCATAATTAAGTCAATAGTTATACTCTTAGGGAATGACTGAAATAAGCGTATCCCATGTAAAATGTGAAGTGACATCACCTTACACTGTCCCTTTTTGGGACTAATTTCTGTTTTAGTAATACAATGACCTCATCTGAAAGTGTGCCAACTTTGCCTTTATCAGAGTACTTATGAAATTATCACCCAGCATTAGGTAAAGCCACAGTTCCCTGGAGTCCTCCACTATTAACCTCTTTGTGGATAAGCTGATATTCAGGGAGGAATGATTGGAGTGGCAAGATGCACTGGGAAGGATAATGGATTTGGAGTAAAGGGGCCTAGCTTCACAAAAAAGCTCTGCTTTTTGCTACTTTTGGGATGGGGGGCAGGTCATTCAGACTTTACCCATGGGCCTTTCCCTTTCCTCATCTATAAAATGAAGACATTATATTGATGACCTCCAAGGTCCCTTCCAGCTCTAAATCTATGATCCTGTGACTTTTCTTTGGGCCTATCCAATAAATGGCTCTGAAACCACTTCCTCATACACTTGTGTGGCTTGTGACTCCCTGCCTTGTCTACAAGAATGGCATGAGATCCTTTGTCAAATATTTGTCCAAAATCTAAGGTGGTCCATATTTGCAGTACTCTCTTGACCTCACCAAGTTAATTACCCCATTGAAAAAGGGGATTCAGTTTATTAGGCATATCTTCTTCTTGATTAAGCTCTGCTGGTTCTTTGTGATCCTATGTTGCCATGTCAAGGAGAGATTAGACTAGTTTGATTTTGCCTCAGGGAACAGAATGGGATAGGGGGAGAGGTATAGGTAACTGTTTGGGCTGAATCTAAGAGCTTTCTAATATGGAAAACTGTCCCAAAAATGGAATAGATAACATTGGGAAGCAATGAGCTTTTTGTCATTGGCATGTTTCAAGAAGAGGTTGGGTGATTCCCTCCTGGGATATCTGAAGAAGGAATTCTTGGCCCAGGAAGGAGGATGGACTCAATGTCTGAGCCCTGACTCAGTGTATTCCCTCAACTCAGACAGATCCTTACCTGCTCTGAAACTCCCAGTGCCAGAGAGTGGCCTTACATTCTAACAGTCAAGAAGATGTAGATTCAAATCCCACCTCAGACACATAGTACCTGGGCAAGGCACATAACCTCGTTCTGCCTAATTTCCTCTTCTATAAGAATGCAGAGGGTGGGACTTGATAATATCTAACATCCCCTTATGATCTTATGGTCCCATATCATTCTATGGATGTTAGAATTTTGTTAGAAGCCAACAATTGAGATGACACTTCAGCAAATATAAAGGCCCTTCCCTCCCACCAATCTCATGAGATAAACATCATTATTGTTCCCAAGTTCCAGATCAGGAAACTGAGACTCAGAGAGATGAATCAACTTGCTCACTGCCACATAGCTCATAATCAGAGCCAAAATTCTAAACCAGGTATCCTGAACTTAAGTTTAGAGCTCTTTCCTTTACCTCCAAGCTTATTGAATCTGTAATCAGATAACACAATAACAAGATACTGTGGATGCAGGGGTATTGGTTTGGGAATCAGGAGATCTGGGCCCACATCCTGACCCAATCAATAGCTATTGGACTCTGAATGATTCACTTAACTCTACTTCTCCCTGTGTAAAAGAAATGCAACGATCGCTAAAATACTTACCTTCTAGGGTGGTTAGAGTGACATGAAAGCATGAAAATAATCATTGCAAATAATACCTTTCATTTATATGGTACTTTAAGGCTTTCAAAGCTCTTTACATGTTCATCTCATACCTTCATGATGTCCCTGTGAATTAGGTGCTATTATTATCCCCATATCATAGATGAGGAACCTGGTCGAGACACATGAAGTGACTTGCAGGAGATCACAGAGCTAGTGAGTGTCTGAGGCAGGATTTGAATTCAGGTCTTCCTGAATCCAAGAGTGCCATCTAGGTGTCTGTCTCTGTCTCTGTGTGTCTGTCTGTTTGCCTCTGGCTTTTCTCTACCTCTGTCTCTGTGTCACTTTCTCTTTGCATAAATGTAAGTCAACATTCTCATGCAACCTCCCATCTAGTGGAGGAATCCTGTCTGATATACCTATCACTTCCCTTCCTCTGTCACTGTTGCAGTCTGTATTGTGGGCCGTATAAGCAGGAGACCTGAGTTCAAAGGTGGGGTCTCTAACCTGCTAATTGTGTGGCCAGGTGCCCTGTCTGGTGTCTGTTTTCTCCTCTGTGAAGCAGGACTAACACTACTGCTGTTCCCTCCCACACAGCAGGGTTGTGGAGAAAGCTTCTAGCCTCAGCAGCTCTCTTTAATCAGCGTTTCACCAGCATTGAGTCACTGTACATGACCCTTGACAAACTCCCAGTAGGTACATCTAAAGTCTAATTGGGCTCTGGATGAAGGGCTGTCCGAGGGCTACTGGCCCAGTGTGAGGTCAGTGTGCCCAAGGAGAAACTTACTCAGGAAGCAGCACAGAGCCAGGGAGAGCAGCAGGACCATGCCAAGAGGCCTCATGATAAGCCTTCTTTACCTCTAGCTGAAACTTAACCTGAGAGATTTCAAGAGAGGGGTGTCCTGAGTTCATAGGAGCCTGGGAGGCTGCCTTATGTAGGGGCCATGGGTTCCACCTGCTGAATTACATCATGCTCTCACACCAACCCAACTGGCTTAGAGATGGACCTTATCCTGGGCCAGTGAAATTCTACCTGCCCTATCCCCAACTTTTGTTCTGTGCATGTGTTCCTAGGGTTGTGGGTGATAAATCTCCTCCTCCCTCACCCCCATTGTCTAGTGAGTAAATATGTTAATGTCTTCAGCCTCAGTACCCAACCTTTCCCTTCTTCAGCCATGTGTATCCCCTTCTCCCAGTGTCTTTCTTGTGTTTGTGTTTTTGGTCTCTCCCCTTGGGTTGTGTACTTCTATTTAATAATGCTCCTATTTGTGATTGTCTGTGTTCTTATAATCTCACTTGAGAAGAAATTTGGAACTCTGCTCACAGGGCTATAAAACTGTGCATTCCCTTTGATCCAGCACCACCACTGCTGGGCCTGTATCCCACAGAGATCATAAAAAGGGCTCAGGACCTATATGTAAAAAAATATTTATAGAAGCTCTTTTTGTGGTGGCAAAGAATTGGAAATTGAAGGAATGCCCCTTAATCAGGGAATGACTGAACAAGCTGTGGTATATGAAAATAATGGAATAATATTGTGGTATAAGATATGATGAGCAGGTGGATTTCAGAAAAACCTGGAAAGACTTACATAAATTGATGCTGCGTGAAGTGAGCAGAACCAGAACACTGAACAGTAATAGCAACATTGTGAGATGATTAACTTTAATAGACTTAGCTCTTCTCAGTAGTACAATGATCTAAGCAAATTCCAAAAGGCTCATCAAGGAATATGCTCTCCTCATGCAGAGAAAGAACTATGGCGTCTGAATGCAAATTGAACCATACCAGTTTCACTTTCTTTGTTTTTAGTGCTTTTTCCTTTAATTCTGGTTCTTATCTATACTGGACATTATTTATCTAAGCGGAGTGATTAGAACTCAGTTATGGAAATTAGGTTCTATTTTACCATTTCCTTCTTACCACAACATGTTACCTTTTTTCTGCCCTCAATCCTGAGATCATTTTCAACAAGAACAAGAGGAGCAAAATAACAACTGAGCAGACACATCTCCCTTCCATTTTCTTTGCCTCTCCTTTTTACAAGGAGGCTTGTCATTTCTTGGCTCTTCTCCATCCCTGTATAGCTAAAGAAAAACCCCACTTGCCCAAGAAAAAAGTGCTCTTTTTGTTGTCCTTGGCACCCTTCCTCAGGCTTTGTTCATTCTAAATTTTAGGAATCCTAGTGATTGTCCTTGTAAAAGTGTCACTCTCATATTCTTCCTTTAGCACCTGTACTTCCTTGCATCTCTTATACTTGTCTATCTGCGTGACCTTGGACAAGTCACTTGACTTCAGTTTGTCTCAATTCCCTCAAATAAAATGGAGGCTATAACAGCACCTACTTCCCAGAGTTCTTGTGAAGATCAAGTGAGAAGCTGTTTGGAAAGTGCTTAGTACAGAGGCTGGCAGATAGTGGAGCTTTATTAATGTTAGCCGTCATTATTATTATTATCATGACTTTATATTTTTTGAAAAACATTTGAATTGTTCAGTAAGTTCTTTGAACACATAGTCTATTTTACATACCATGTATTTTATGTATTTACACACATTTAAACAGTCACACTATTCTCTCTATGCAGCTATTTCCTTTTCTTCCTAATTAGAATAGAGGATGTTTGTCTTTTTTTTCCAATCTAAATTTAATTTAATTTAATTTTTCCAGATACATGTAAGGATAGTTTTCAAACTTATTTTTCAAGGATTTTGAGTTCCAAATTTTTCTCCCTCCCTCCCTTCCCTCCACCCTCCCCAAGACAGAAAGCAATCTGATATAGGTTATATATGTATTGTCACATTAAACATATTTCTGCATTAGTTGTGTTGTGAATGAAGAATCAGAACAAAAGGGGAAAACCTAAAAGAAGAAAACACAACAACAAAACTAGAAACAGTATGATTCAATCTGTATACAGATTCCACAGTTCTTTTTTATCTATGTGGAGAGTATTTTCTATCACATGCCCTTCGGAATCGTCTTGGATCATTGTATTGCTGAGAGGAGCTAAGTCTATCACAGTTGATCATTACAAATTGTGTGCTCTTACTGTGTACAATGGTTCTGCTCACTTTACTTAGCATTAGTTCTTTTAAGTTTTTCCATTATATTCTGAATTCTGCCTGCTCATCATTTCTTACAGAACAGTATTATTCTATCATAATCATATACCACAACTTGTTCAGCCATTCCCCAATTGATAGGCATTCCCTCAATTTCTAATTCTTTGATGCCAAAAAGAGAGCAGATAGAAATATTTTTGCACATGTCAGTCAGTCCTTTTCCTTTTTTATAATCTCTTTGGGATAGAGACCTAGTAGTGGTATTACTTGGTCAAAAGGTATGCACAGCCTCATACCCCTTGGGGCATATTTCCAAATTGCTCTCTGTGTAATTTAAGATTCTAAATGTGGATTCTAATGTGTTCCCCCAGTTTGGGGGAAACTGACTAAAAATCACTGATAAAACGAGTTTAGGTTTTTAAGGGTTTATTGGAAAATAGAAAGAAAAAGATTGAGAACAGAATTCTAACAGCCTGGCATTCCTATCTTTCCTCAAATTTCCCATGAAGTCCTCTGCCGCCACCACCATCAAGTCCGGAAGCCAAAAAGGGCAGCGCTCTCTGCGCAGGCTCCCTTTCCTCCTTCCTGTCTCCTCCCAGACCATAGGAGGCTCCTCCAGTTGATTGGCTGGTAGACTTGATAGACAGCACCCATGAGCAAGTGTCATTTCCTGACGCCAAGGAAAAGCCACAATGCCTCTGAGGCATTTTCCTCATGGTGGAGCTCTCCACAGCAAGTCTCCAGTAGGTGGTGTCATTCCAATCACTACAGTCCCCCCTGTTGTTCCTCAAGAAACAAAATGTTTCCTTGACGGAACAGTAAAAAGAATATAATAACTATTGCTAACTAATAATATGTGAACAATAATATAGAAAAGGAAGAGAGGAAAGTTTTGTCCAGAGGGGCGATTTTTTTTTTTTTTTGTCTTCATGAACCGACGCTTTGACATTAGTCTTGCAAAGGGAGGGCCTCTGCAGAGGGTACATGTTACAGATGATGTATATTATAACAGAAAGGAGATAGTAAAAACTAACAAAGCAAAACAGTTCATATAAAGTCTCTGAGTTCTCTTGTCTTCTTGAAGTGGTAAGATGTCATCAGGAGGAAACTGGATTCTGGTCTGAAAAACTGGATTCTGGACTCTGGTCTGGAAAGCTGGATTCTCTTCTTTAACTGTTTGAATTGCTGTATTTTTACTAAACCTTAGCATAGCATTGTCAATGATCAAATTAATAAATTCCATTACATTCCTTCCTTTATATGGTTAGACTTGTAATAGAGGGTTGAGGTAGTTATACAATGTGTAACACTTTTTACCACCATGTGTCTGGATCAAAGCCAAATTTAGTATGTGTTCATGACACCTGAAAATGTTATGGAAAGGTTATCATACCATATCTCATGGTTCTGAGACAGCCAGTGATTGTGCTAGGCCACAGGTGAGTTCAACTGAGTGAGATTAAAAAGATAATTAAGTTCAGTTAAATTAGGTTAAATTAGGAGGGAGAGAGGATGAATACTGGACTGTGCCTAGTAATTGTGCTCTACATAGTCACCATCATAAGCAAACCATGGACTTACGTATACCTGTCTCTCCTTTTGTTGCACATATATTCTCTACAGGGCCTGCATCAGAGTTCACAGCAAATTAGTCTCTGAAATGATAAGTTTCCATACTTCCAAAATCTCATTAATTTCACCAAAGACAGTATGATGGTAAAAATGCGTGCTATGCTGCATAACTGAGAATATATTAGTGATATATACAATAATTCCAAACCATACCCAGAGTATAATGACATATAAATAATAAACAAATGTAAATAGCTGATCACATTAGACATTATCACATAATCTTCTTTTAGCTAGTAAACCACATCATCTTATACATGAATTCTCTAGTATAACAGTAGCAGATACTTAAAGTGGTGATTAATTTTTCAAAAAGAAATAAGATTTCAATATTCAATGTTTTCAGTGAGGTATCAAGCAATAGGGTTCAATAACCCTTTCTGGTCTTTCTTAGTTAAACAGAACAACATAAAAGAGAAAGGAGAAAAAAAATAAATAAAACAAAACTCATTAGAACTCATGGTTCTCTCAAAAAGAAAGAGTAAAAAAAAAAGAATTCTGGTAGCTTCTGAGGCCTGATAGCCTCCCCCACAGCATATACTTAAAATGTCTTTGAATAATCACTTAGTTTATAAAATTTAGTTTTAAAGAAAAGCAAAAGAAACAAAAGTCAAGAAACAAAGCAAAACCAAAAATAAAAATAAAAAACAAAAGATTCGCTAAGCACCCTTTTGTGCTCTTAAAGAACTTAAAAGTGTGGTGAATTCCAGGTTTTTTTAGTGCCTTTCAAAAGTCAAAAAAAAGAATTTAAAAAAAATAGTTGAGGTGGGCCAGAAAACTAGGCCATGTGCTTCAGTGCTTTTGCCTGTAGAAGGAAATGCTTGTTAAATTATAAGGTATTTAAGCTGCTAGAGTTTGGGGTATGCCACATTGTTTTAACTGGTTCCCCAATTCTCTGCAAGCCAAAGTGGCAGGGGTTTCTGAATTGTCATTGATCTTTCTAATGCTGTCATAATGTTCTTTATGGTAGAAAATGTGGAGTTCTCTAGCATCAGTTTTGTCTGTGCCACTGATTTTCAATAAAGGCTGATTTAATTGATGAACCACAACATTCAGCTGATGCTGCTTAGCAAATGCTACAATTGTATCATTTCCTCCCTACTTTCCAAATTTCAGCCACAATGCCTTTGAGGCATTTTCCTCATGGTGGAGCTCTCCACAGCAAGTCTCCAGTAGGTGGCGTCATTCCAATCATTACATCTCCAGTATGCCTGGATCAGTTTCCAACTCCACCAACAATGCATTAGTGTTCCAATTTTTCCAAAGCTTCTCCAACATTTATTTTTTCCCCTCTTTTGTTTTATTAGTCAATCTGATAGGTGTGAGGTAGTACTTAAGAGTTGTTTTTATTTGCATTTCTTTAATCAGTGGTGATTTAGAGCATTTTTTTTTTCATCTGGCAATAGATAGTTTTGATTTCTTCATCTGAAAACTGCCTGTTCATATCCTTTGACCATTTCTCAATTGGGGAATGACTTGGCTTCTTATAAATTTGACTTATTTCCCTATATATTTTAGAAATGAGACCTTTATCAGAAACACTAGCTATAAAATCAAAATGATCCCTTTTGCATTTCTTAATATTCTCTCTTTTTTGGTCATAAATTATTCTCCTTTCCATAGATCTGAGAGGCAAACTATTCCTTCCTCTCCTAATTTTCCTATGGTATCACTCTTTATGTCTACATTGTGTACCCATTTTGACATTATTTTAGTATGTGCTGTAAGATGTTGTTCTGTGCCTCCTTTCTGCCATACCAACTTCCAGTTTTCCCAGCAGTTTTTGTCAAATATTGAGTACCTATATACTTTAGAAATGAGGTCTTTATCAGAAACACTGACTAAAAATATAAGGAATTAGATTGGTGCTAGCCTGTATTCCTAACCTTTCCTTCAGATTTTGGTCATTCATTCTTTTTTTTTCCTTCTTCTTCTTTGAATCAGAGCTATGCTTTGAATATTATATGAAGCTTCTGGGGAGTAGCTCTATTTAGCAGTGTAAGAATGCAGTCTCTCTGCATATTATGATCTTGGAAAGTTTCCTGGAGGACTGGAAGGTGATATGTCAGATGGGTAGTAGGATTCAAGCATAGGGCTTGAACCCACACAGGTAAAAGTGCGTATGGGGCAGGGTTTGAACCCCCACAGACAATAGACAATAAGGGGCCTGTTTTGAACCCACAGAGCAATAGAAGATCAGATAGTGGTTCTTAACTGACCCAGAGGCCAGTCTTCTATCTACAATGCCAAATTTTCTTTTTCCAATATATTTTTCACAAGCAATCACAGACATAGCAACAATTGACCTCATAAATTTATTAAAGAATCAGGATGGCCAGCTATAGTGCTGCCCCACTGGAGACTCCAGCATTTTTTCCTCAGCATCTCCCCTCTTTGATCTGGATAGCAGTTTCTCTTTCCCTGTAGAAGAAATGAAAACATAGAGCACTGTGAGTCACACTATTATAAAAGTGTAGACCTTGAAGTGGGAAAGAAAACTCTGCCCAGAAATAGAACAAGGACAAGACAGAACATTAGAGCAGGAAGGAACCTTGGAACACAGAATGTAGAAATTATAAGGAACCCTAGAGCAAAGAGCATCAGAATGTCAGCTATTTCATGGTGGCCTGATTCTTTATTATCAGAAACTTGTTTTGAACCAAATCAGCCTCTTGGCAATTTCTGCTCATTGCTTCTTGTTTCTGCCTTTTGGGACTAAGAAGAACAAAGTACAGTCTGCTGATCTCAACAATCCTGCCCATATTGAAAGGCACTGATTGATATCCCCTCCCTTATGCTTTTCTCCTCAGCCACTTTCCTTTTCTCTTCTCTTGGCTTAACATATCCAGAGCTTTCAAACAGCATCTTTATAGGATAATCTTTTATGTCTGGTTAAGGTCAACTGCAGATAGCAGGCTGAGGAGAGACTGGGATCTGGAAGACTTGAGTTCAAAACCAATCTCAGACACTCACCAGCTATGTGACCATCTGCAAATCACTTAATCTGTTTGCCTCAGTTTCCTCATCTTCATATGAATGATGAAAGCACCTTCCTCCCAAGGTTGTTGTGAGGATCAAATGAGGCAATAATTTTAAAGTGCTTCGCAAATTCCTTGGTCCATTGTATGTGCTTTAGCTATCATTATTTTTAAGTGCCTCAGAGTCCCCTCCATTCTTCCTATCCTCTCTTCCCATAGAACTTGTAGTTGCCACATGAATTAAATGTACTCCTCTGCTAGAACCCTGTTCCCCTCTAGTTCAAACACCTTGATTTTTGTTTTTGCCCTATGCATTATCTACTCTTTAAAAAAAAAAAAGTTACTTGTAGGGGGCAGGTAATTGGTGTAGCCAATAAAGTACTGGCTCTTGATTCAGAAAGACCTGAGTTTAAATCCGGTCTCAGACACTTGACACTAACTGAGTGACCCTGGGCAAGTCACTTAACTCATTTCCCCACAAAAAGAAAATAATAAAAATTAAAGTTACTTGTATAGCTTAATATCGAACATCAATAGAACCAAATTTGCTTGGGAATACAAATGACTTATTTTTAATGCATAACGTATCATAGCATTTTTGTCACCCTGAATCTGGACTATCAGACTAGACAGGAAAAGTCCATTTAAGAGTTCTTAACCGGGGGTCTGTTAACATTTTTTCTTTGTATTTTGTTGACTATTTCCATTTCTTTTGTGATCCTGTCTCCTGTTTTATGCCTTTAAAAAACCATGATTCTAGGGGCAGCTAGGTGGTGCAGTGGATAGAGCACTGGCCCTGGAGTCAGGAGGACCTGAGTTCAAATCTGGCCTCAGACACTTAACACTTACTAGCTTTGTGACCCTAGGCAAGTCACTTAACCCCAATTGCCTCACCAAAAAACAAACAAACAAACAACAACAAAAAAAAACAAAACCAAAAATGAAAAAAAAAAACCAACATGATTCTGAGAAGTGTTTCACAAGGGAGCCAAAGGATTCATGACCCACAAGAAATTGAGAATCCTTAATTTAGTTCTTTACACAGAGCTTCCCTAGAGGTTCTAGTCATTAGGAAAATATATGTTTAAGGTATAGATACATTCTAAGCTCTTTGTTCTAAGGTTATTTCCAGTTTGTTCTTTCTTTCTTTTTAGAATTTTATTTTCCCAAATATATATAAAAACAAATTTTGACATCACTTTTTTAAAACTTTGTGTTAGGGGCAGCTAGGTGGCGCAGTGGATAGAGCACCGGCCCTGGATTCAGGACTACCTGAGTTCAAATCCGGCCTCAGACACTTAACACCAGCTGTGTGACCCTGGGCAAGTCACTTAACCCCAATTGCCTCACTTAAAAAAAAAAACAAACAAACTTTGTGTTACAACTTCTCTTCCTCCCTCCCTTCCTACCCCCCCCCCCCAAGAACTCAAGCAATTCCAAATAAGTTATACCTGAGTAGTCATGGAAAACATTCCCACATTAGCTAGGTTGTGAGAGAAAACAGTTAAAAACCAAAACTTCAGATTAAAGAATTGTCAAAGAAAAAAAAATTTTTTTAAATGTTTTTCCATCTGTTTTCAGATACCATCAGTTCTTTCTATGTAGATGGATTGCAATTTTCATAAGTCTTTCAGGTTTATATTGGATCATTGCCTTGCTGAAAATAACCACATGCTTCCCAACAGATCATCTTACACTACTGCTGTTATTTTATATACAGTACATTTCACTCTGCTTCAGTTCATGTAGGTTTTTCCAGGTTTTTCTGATAGCATCCTGTTCATTATAACCTGTATATAGTACCTTAAGCTTGACAAATAATTTTCTTCATAATAGCTCAAAAAAGTAGGTACTATACATTTTGCTGTTATAGTCAATCATCGTAATTATTTCCCTCCATCCTATTCCCTTCCCATGATATTTGCTCTGTTTTCTATCTTCTTTTACCCTCCTCCTCATCAAAAGTGTTTTAATTCTGACTGTCTCCCCCCACGCCCCTGCTCTGTATTCCTTTTTTTTTTCACCCTTCCCTCCTTATCCTCTTCCCCTCTTACTTTCCTGTAGGGTTAAATAGATTACTCCTCCCAATTAGGTGTGAATGTTATTCCCTCCTTGAGCCCACTCTGATGAGATTAAGGTCTTTGAGCTAATTCTGTGTTCTGAATTTATCTTCCTCCCTCCCTCCTCAACCCTCCCTATGAAATCAAGCAATTCAGTATGTCATACTTGTGCAGTTATGCAGAACAACTTCACCTTCTTCGAAAGTGTTTTGTTTTTTACTGCTCTCTCCCCCAATCTGCCCTACCCTCCTTCCCCTCTTCTCCCCCCACTTATGTCCCTCCCCTCACACTTTTAGTAAAGGGCAAAAATATATTACTATACCCACTTGAGTATGTATGTCAGTCCCTCTTTGAGCCAATTCTGATGATATTAAGGTTCACTCACTCCCCCACTCCTTCCCCCTCTTCCTCTCCCCTCCATAAGCTTTTTTCTTGTTTCCTTCATGTGAATTACCCCTCCCCAGACCATCTCTCCCCTTGCTCCTCTCCCAGTCTATTCTTCCTACCCCTTAACCCTATTTTAAAGATGTCATCATGGGTTAGTGAACAAAGCACCAGCCCTGGACCCAGGAGGCCCCAAGCCCAAATCCAGCCCCAGCCCCAGCCCCCACAAAGAACAAAACATAAGTGCTTTACAGATTTCATCCCTTCATATTCAGTTCAGACCTGTGTCTTCTGTGAATTCCTTACTGAGAAAGTTCTTATGAGTTTGTAGTATTATTTTCCAATGAATGAATGTAAACAGTTTGATCTTCTAATATCCCTCATGAAGTCTTTTTCCTGTTTAAGTTTTCATGCTTCTCCAGGGTCTTGTATTTGAAAGTCAAATTTTCTATTCAGTTTAGTTATTTTCATCACAAATGCCTGAAAGTCCACTTTTTCATTGAGGACCCTCTTTTTCCTCTGAAAGAGTATAATCAGTTTTGCTGGGTACATGATTGTTGGCTATAGTCCCAGTTCCTTTGCCCTTTGGAATATCATATTCCATGCCCTCTTGTCCTTTAATGTAGATGCTGCTAGATCTTGTTTTATCCTTTCTTTGCTTGCTCATCTTGCCATTTTTTACTTGACTTTTATCTTCTTACAGTGGAGCCCTACTTGCAAGCTACACTGTGTCAAGTTTTAGAGTGTTCCATGTGTTTGGGTATGAGGGACAACAGGTTTTTCTCTCATCTGTCTTGTTCTCTGGTCTGAAGATAACCTCAAGCCAACTTGCTAGTCAACCAGCCAGCAGAGTGCTGTGGTGGTTTTTAGCTTTGACAAGCCCACACCCTTTCCCTACCTGAGCCTCCTGCTGTTCAAGATTTCTTCCTGGTTCCCTTATGGGGTGGGAAGCTTAGTTCCAGAATAAGCTGGTGCTGCAGCTAATTCAGAGGCTGGGGGTAAATTCCCCTTGTGCGGTGTGTTTAGGGTCTGTGTCAGTGTGATGAGGAGTTGGATACTGCTCTCAACCAGGTATGGCCTCCTTTAATCTGGAAAATAATTTCAGCATCTTTTTGAGGGTTTTGCCACTCCAGGGCTTGTTTTACTGCTGTTTTTAGGGTTGTGAGATTTAGAGTGCTACCAGCCTGTTGAGAAAGATACTGCAGGGAAGCTCCACCATGAAAGGAAACCATGTGACTTCAGCATCCGGAGGTTGTGTCTGCTGTCTGACTCCTGTCAATGAGTGTTACCAACCAATTAGCTTGGAGCTGTGTGTGAGGACTGTCCAGCTTATGCTGTCAGAGGGGGATTCTGGGTGAAGCCCCTGAGGAGGGGCCTTTCATTTTGGGGACTGTGCCTTGGAGAGAACACAGATTCTGATCTCTCTTAAATAGTTAGATGAAGGGTTTTTTGTTTGTTTTTTTGTTTTTTGTTTTTTGGGGTTTTTTTTGCCTCTCTCTCTCTCACTAACTTCTGATGTACTTTAATAAATACTTTAAAATCTAAACTTTTGCTAAAGCTTCTAATTTGAGGCAACCACTCATTAGATTTTAGACATCATAGCTAGAATTTTAGGCCCTTACAGGGTAATTGTGTCAGGAGCTCTGTGTGTTTAATGTCTTTACTTCACCATCTTGGCTCTGCCCCCTATTTCCAATTCTTTCATTTTGCATCCTATTTGTTTATGATTTTACCTTGGAACCTGGTGGGTTTCTAAAAATCAAGGTCACCTGAGTTTTGTTTGTGGCCCCTCATGATGATAAAGATGTAAGTTCATATGAACAGCTTAGCCTGGCCATGGGAAAATTACCAGATGATTCCAAGTTCACATTAGCAAGATTTGTAAATGGGTGGAAACTATTAGCCACATGGAATGTCTCAAGATACTCAGGCCCAGGAAATGGGAGTTCTTCATAATCCCTCACATTGAGTGATAGAAGTGTGGGACTAAGTGGTGTAACAGACTTAGGCAGTTCCCAAATCTCCCAGTTTTTAATAAGGAGGAGGCCTCTGATGGGGGACAAAACCAGGTTAAAGTTGCAGGATAATTTGGAAATGTGTCCTATGCAGGGAAGAAATGTAAGTCTTAATCCTCAATCTCATCCTTAGCCCTCAGCTTCCATAGGCTTACCAGGCACAGCCCTCCCCTGGCCCTCTCATCAAGTTGTCCCCTTGGTATGGAAAGACCTCCCCTTTCCTTAAGTTGGTTCAAATTATATTCATCCTTCAAGTCTCAGGGTCTCCACCTCCCTTGCTCCTCCACAAGTCACTGACATCTCCCTGCTTTAAACTCCTTTGTTGGTGTGATTGTTCTTTACTCTTTGTGTCATGTCTGACTCTTGGTCAGGCCATTTGGAGCTTTCTTAGTGTAAGGGCTAAAATTCTAGCTAGTCCGTCTAAAATATCTAATAAGTGGTCGCAAATAAATTATAGCAAGAGTTTAGACTTTTAAGCATTTATTAAGGAGAATAAGAATTTGGTGAAGAGAGAGAAAGAGGCCTAGATTCAGATGTCTATCTCAGGGAGCCAATGTCTCTAGGTCCTCTCCCTGCCCCCCCCCCCCCGAGGTCCTCCAGAAAGAGAGCAGGAGAGCAAGCCTCACCTATTTTATAGACAGTACCCATGAGCAAACGTCACTTCCTGACGCCAAGAATAATCACATGGCTTGCCCTCAGACACCTTCCCCTCATGGCAGAGCTTTCCTACAGTAACTCTCCAGCAGGTGGCTTCACTCCACATCCAAAGATACTGCTCCTCTTTGAGAGAGAGTGAAAAACAACAGCAACTGGAGTGGTTTGCCATTTCCTGCTCCAGCTCATTTTACAATTAAGAGAACTGAGGCAATAGGGCTTAAGGGACTTTCCCAGAGACCCACAGCTAGGCAATGTCTGAAGGCAGATTTGTTAGCCCTTAGGAAAGAGCAGTGAATAACAAATTATGAATCTGATTTGCATTATAGCTTTTTGGTAATGATCTGTGTGACCTTGGGCAAGTAAATGATCTTCCCTGGTTAATTCAGTCTCCTCTTATTTACAATAGAGTATGTAGGCTGCATAGTCTATAAGGTCCTTTCAGATCAGGTGTTCTCTACTTTGAGGAGTATTTTAGATTTGATTTATTTCAATTTAGCAAACATTTATTAAACCCCTTCTGTGTGCTAGGCACTAGGGAAAAAAAAAACAAAAATTAAAAATAGAACAGTCCTTGCCCTCAAGGAAGACAATCTATTTGAGTAATCACTAAGCAATTGGTTGGGGCAATGTGGAGAATGACTCAACAACTAGGAGGATTGGGAAAAATCACCTACTACATGCAGGAAGTGATAACTGAAAAAGAGCCTTGATGCAGCTAGGGAGTCCAAGAGGCAGAAGTGTGGAGGGATGGCATTCAGGCATAGGGTACATCCTGTGCAAAGGCACAAAGGGAAGATATGGAATTCCATGTGTAGGGAACAGCAAATAAGTCAGCTGGGCTGAGATTCAGAGTGCATGAAGGAGATTAACCAACAATGAATCTATGAGTACACAGCAGGCTATTTAGCCCTCCTGATTCCTCTATTATATCAAGTGTATGTGTCTGGTGTCTCCAGCTAGAGTGTTGAGAACCCTTGAGGAAAAGGAATATAGCAAATCCAGGCCAGTGAATATGGTGGTAGAGGGGAATCAGAGTTGAGGTGCATGGGCTTTGTCTTGGAGGCCATGCCCTAACCCCTTGACCCTTAACCTATGCAGAAGCATCCCCTCTGGGTAGCACTCATTGGCTTGCTGCCAGGAGGAATATACAGCCCAAACCTCTTGACTCTGTAAAGGAGTTCAGGGAATGGAAGTTAAATACCATCTTGTCCAAATCCTCCATGTGACAGAAGAGGAAACCTAATTTTACAGAAGGGCAGTGACCTGGCCTAAATGATGGGTCAAGATCAGATCTGAGTTAAGCCTAGATCCCAAGTTTCCAGGCTCCAAGACCAGCATTTCTCCCCCCCCCTTCCATGTTGATAAATGTACTCAAGGGAATTCTTTATGAGAGACTCCTCACTGTCCACTGTACTTTATTCCTTGACAAAGTAGTAGGGGTGGCCCAATTTCTAACTTCTCTACTCTTCTCTCACTGTCCATTTGATCCAGCTGACTGTGTGGAACTTGTTCCTATTTAGACAGATGCAAGTACTTAGAGGTACCATCATATAATAGAAAGAGCACTGGATTAACGTTAAATTTCTTTTATGTAAGTTATGACCTGGGAAGCCCTGAGCAAGTCAGTATTCTCTTCATCATGGTCTCTTTGAGAGGAATGTTTTGTTTTGAAATGGTGTAGATGTGTGTGTGTGTGTGTGTGTGTGTGTGTGTGTGTGTGTGTGTGAGAGAGAGAGAGAGAGAGAGAGAGAGAGAGAGAGAGAGAGAGAGAGAGAGAGAGAGAGAGAGAGAGAGAGAGAGAGTTTGGCAGTTTGTTGCCTACTTTCCTAAGTGAAGGAAATGAGAAATTTCAGTTGTGGTTACTGAAAATAAAGATAAGTTTTTCCCATCCAAATGATTGGACCTCATCAACTTTTTGCACTGATCCATTGGCAGGGGGCCAAGCTTGGGACCCTAGGTAAGACCTTCTGTATTAGATGATTTCTAAGGCCCTTTCAAATTCTGGGTTCTAGGAAATGAATACATTGTTTGAAAATGTTATCTTTAAGGAAATTACAAGTGGTACTTATTTTCATAACAAAGCACACCTTCATTTACATAAGTCTTTCCATTAGTGCCAGAAACAGGGTCATACTGTCTGGGGCATCCAATTACATAGTCATTACAGTCGGCCTAGAAACACAGAGTCTCAGAGCTTTGGAGCTGGTAGGGATCTATACCAACCATTGAGCCAAACAGTGAATAAACATTCATTAAGGGGGAATAAGCATTCTGAATCTTCTCTAAGTCAGCTTCTTTCACTGACCTTTAGAACTAGAAAATATACGAAAGACCACCTTGCCTTCTTTGAGGGTGGCAAGGTAGGGCAGTGAATGGAACACCAACCCTGAAGTCAATAAGGTTCATCTTTATCAATTCAAATCCATCCTCAGACATTTACTAGATGTGGGACCCTGGGCAAGTCATTTAATCCAGTTTGTCTCAGTTTCCTCATGTGTAAAATGAGCTGGAGAAGGAAATGCCAAAAAAAACCCTAAATGTGGTCATGAAGAGTCAGACATGACTAAAATGACAAAGTAACAACAGTCTTGCTTTATGCTCATTTTGCAGGTGACACCACCAAAGGAGAAAGAGAAGTCGTCCAATCCTCATACCATTGAAGGATTAACCTAGTCTATGCTTTATCTGAGCAGGAGTCCTTTCTACAACATCCCTGAAAGGGGGTGAGAGAATCCTTTGCTTGAAGAATTCTGTTTACCTCCTGATGCAGCCCAGCCCATTTTTGGATCACTCTCATTGCTAGGAAGGATTTCCTTGAAAGGAGCTAATATCTGCCTCTCTGAAATTGCTACCCAATTTTTCTACTTCCCTGTTTCTTCTTGGGACCAAACAGAACAAGTCACCCTCGCTCAGTCACTTCTAACAGTCCTTTAGATGTTTGGAGACAGTGACCATGTTCTACCTGGAGTTTCTCTTCTACAGGCTACATGTTCTTACTTATTTCAACAGAGCCTCACAGGGTTTGGCCTCCAGTCTTCCCAGAAACCTGGGTGACTGACCCTGGATATACTTTAGCTTATCAAAATCCTTCCTTAATGATGACCCACCAGGGCAGAGAACAGCAGAGCTATCACTACCCTCATTCTAATCCCATAGTTCTAGAAATGCAACCTAAGGATACATTAACTCTTTGGGCATGAAGAGGAATTCAGGAATTCAAGCTACCATCAGACTATGGCTTCTTCCCCTAAGTTCCAAGAACCTGAATTCACTCCCTTAAATTCAAGTCACTTGGAATTGGAGATTGACTGGAAGGTTGGTGGGAATGGTATGGAAACTGGTTGTTCATCTGGTGATGTTCATTTCCTCTGGCCAAGGCTTGGAATCATAGGGAAGAGGATGAATTTGGAGAAGTTGATTGTCCCACTCCTCCCCCCACATCTTTTACCTTGGAGAAAAGGCCTAAAACATTAGTGATTCACTTTTTTTTTTAATGTATAAGGTATTTTATTTTTTCCATTACCTGTAAAGATAGTTCTCAACTTTTGTTTATACAAGCTTTACAATTTCAGATTTTTCTCCCTCCCTCCCCTCCCTCCCCCCCTCCCCTAGACAGCAGGTAATCTGATATAGGTTATATCTATATATCTCTATACATATACATATAGATATAGATATATACACACACACATATATACACATAATAACATTAATCCTATTTCTGCATTAATCCTGTTACAAGAGAAAAAATCAGAGCAGTGATGCAAAACCTCAAAATAGAAAAAAAAACAACAGCACCCAAAACAAAAGAAATAATATGGTTCAATCAGCATCTATACTCCACAGTTCTTTCTTTCTTTTTTTTTTTTCTTGGATTTGGAGATCCTCTTCTATCATGAGTTCCCTGGAACTCTTCTGTACCATTGCATTGGTGAGAAGAATATAGTCCATCACAGTAGGTCAACACTCAATGTTGATGATACTGTGTACAATGTTCTTCTGGTTCTGCTCATCTCACTCATCATCAGCTCACGTAAGACCCTCCAGGTTTCTCTGAACTCTTCCTGCTCATCATTTCTTACAGCACAATAGTATTCCATTGTATTCATATACCACAACTTGTCCAGCCATTCCCCAATTGATGGGCACCCCCTCAACTTCCAATTCCTTGCTACCACGTAAAGAGCAGCTATAAATATTTTTGTACATGTGGGTCCCTTTCCCCCTTCCATGATTTCTTTGGGCAAAAGACCTAAAAGTGGAATTGCTGGGTCAAAGGGTATGCACAGCTTTATTGCCCTTTGGGCATAATTCCAAATTGCTCTCCAGAATGGTTGGATCAGGTCACAGCTCCACCAACAATGCATTAGTGTTCCAATTTTCCCACAGCCTCTCCAACATTTATTATCTTCCTTTTTTGTCATTTTAGCCAATCTGATAGGTGTCAGGTGGTACCTCAGAGTTGTTTTAATTTGCATCTCTCTAATCATTAGAGATTTAGATCATTTTTTCATATGGGAATAGATAGCTTTGGTTTCTTCATCAGAAAACTGCCTGTTCATATCCTTTGACCATTTCTCAATTGGGGAATGACTTGGATTCTTATAAATTTGATTTAATTCCCTATATATTTTAGAGATGAGGCCTTTATCAGAAGCACTGGCCTCAAAAATTGTTTCCCAGCTTTCTGCCTCCCTTCCAATTTTGGATGCATTGCTTCTGTTTGTACAAAAATTTTTAAATTTAATATAATCAAAATCATCCATTTTGCCTTTTATAATATACTCTATCTCTTGTTTGGTCAAAAACTGTTTTCCTTTCCAAAGATCTGATAGGTACACTATTCCTTTCTCTCCTAATTTACCTATGGTATCACCTCTTATGTCTAAATCATGTATCCATTTTGACCTTATTTTAGTATAAGGTGTAAGATGTTGGTCTATGCCTAATTTCTGCCATACTATCTTCCAGTTTTCCCAGCAGTTTTTGTTAAATACTGAGTTCCTATCCCAGAAGCTGGAGTCTTTGGGTTTATCAAACACTACATTACTAGTGTCATTTACTACTGCATTTCCTGAGTCTAGCCTATTCCATTGATCTACCACTCTATTTTTTAGCCAGTACCAGATAGTTTTGATGACTGCCGCTTTATAGTAAAGCTCCAGGTTTGGTACCGCTAACCCACCTTCCTGTGAATTTTTTTTCAATATTTCCCTGGATATTCTTGATTTTTTGTTTTTCCAGATGAATTTTGTTATTATTTTTTCTAGCTGTATAAAATAATTTTTAGGTAGTCTGATTGGTATGGCACTGAATAAGTAAATTAATTTAGGCAGTATTGTCATTTTTACTATATTAGCTCTGCCTATCCATGAGCAATTGATATCTTTCCAATTATTTAGATCTGATTTGATTTGTGTGAAGAGTGTTTGGTAGTTGTGTTCATAGAGTTCCTGGGTTTGTCTTGGCAAGTAGACTCCCAAGTATTTTTTATTATCTACCGTTACTTTAAATGGAATTTCTCTTTCTATCTCTTGCTGCTGGACTTTGTTGGTCATGTATAGAAATGCTGATGATTTATGTGGATTTATTTTATATCCTGCTACTTTGCTAAAGTTGTTAATTGTTTCAAGTAATTTTTGACTTGATTCTTGAGGATTCCTTAAGTATACCATCATATCATCTGCAAAGAGTGATAGTTTTGTTTCCTCCTTGCCTATTCTAATTCCTTTAATTCCTTTCTCTTCTCTGATTGCTAAAGCTCACATTTCTAGGACAATATTAAATAATAGGGGAGATAATGGACATCCCTGTTTCACCCCTGATCTTATTGGGAAGGCCTCTAATTTATCTCCATTGCATATAATACTTGCTGATGGCTTTAGGTAGATACTGTTTATTATTCTAAGGAAAGCTCCCCCTATTCCTAAACTCTCTAGTGTTTTTATTAGGAATGGGTGCTGTACCTTGTCAAAAGCTTTCTCTGCATCTATTGAGATAATCATATGATTTTGGTTGGTTTTCTTATTGATGTGGTTGATTATGTTAATAGTTTTCCTAATGTTGAACCAGCCCTGCATTCCTGGTATAAATCCCACCTGGTCATAGTGTATTATCCTGGTGATCACTTGCTGTAATCTCCTTGCTAATATCTTATTTAAGATTTTAGCATCAATATTCATTAGGGAGATTGGTCTATACTTTTCTTTCTCTGTTTTTGCTTTGCCTGGTTTTGGTATCACCACCATATTTGTGTCATAAAACGAATTTGGTAGAACTCCTTCTTCACCTATTTTTCCAAATAATTTGTATAATATTGGAATTAATTGTTCTTTAAATGTTTGGTAAAATTCACCCGTAAACCCATCTGGCCCTGGGGATTTTTTCTTAGGGAGTTCATTAATAGCTTGTTCAATTTCTTTTTCTAATATGGGTTTATTTAAGGATTTTATTTCCTCTTCAGTTAACCTGAGCAGTTTGTATTTTTGTAAATATTCATCCATTTCATTTAGATTGTCAAATTTATTGGCATACAGTTGGGCAAAATATTTCCTAATTATTGCTTTAATTTCCACTTCATTGGTGGTAACATCACCCTTTTCATTTTTGATACTGGTAATTTGGTTTTCTTCTTTCTTTTTTTTAATCAAATTAACCAATATTTTATCTATTTTATTGGTTTTTTCATAAAACCAGCTCTTAGTTTTATTGATTAATTCTATAGTTTTTTTGCTTTCAATCTTATTAATTTCTCCTTTAATTTTCAGGATCTCTAATTTAGTGTCTAATTGGGGATTTCTGATTTGTTCTTTTTCTAGCTTTTTAAGTTGCATGCCCAATTCATTAATCTCCTCTTTCTCTTTCTTATTCATGTAAGCATTTAGAGCTATAAATTTTCCCCTAAGCACTGCTTTGGCTGCATCCCATAGATTTTGGTATGTTGTCTCATTATTGTCATTCTCTTGGATAAAGTTATTGATTGTTTCTATGATTTCTTGTTTGGCCCATTCATTCTTTAGAATGAAATTATTTAGTTTCCAATTGATTTTCATTCTACTTTTCCCTGGCTCTTTCTTACATGTAATTTTTATTGCATCATGATCTGAGAAGGATGCATTTACTATTTCTGCCTTTCTACATTTGACTATGATGTTTTTGTGCCCTAATGCATGGTCAATTTTTGAAAATGTGCCATGTACTGCTGAGAAAAAGGTATATTCCTTTCTATCCCCATTCAATTTTCTCCAGACATCTATCATGTCTAACTTTTCTAGTAATCTATTCACCTCTTTCACTTCTTTCTTATTTATTTTTTGGCTAGATTTATCTAATTCTGAGAGGGGGAGATTCAGATCCCCCACTAGTATAGTATTACTGTCTAATTCCTCTTGTAACTCATTTAACTACTCCTCTAAGAACTTGGATGCTATACCACTTGGCGCATACATATTTAATATTGATATTACTTCATTATCTATAGTACCTTTAAGTAAGATGTAATTTCCTTCCTTATCTCTTTTAATGAGATCTATTTTTGCCTGCACTTTGTCTGAGATAAGGATTGCTACCCCTGCCTTTTTTACTTTAGCTGAGGCATAATATATTCTGCTCCAGCCTTTTACCTTTACTCTGTGTGTATCTCTCTGCTTCAAATGTGTTTCTTGTAAACAGCATATTGTAGGGTTCTGGTTTTTAATCCACTCTGCAATTCACTTCCGTTTTATAGCAGAGTTCATCCCATTCACATTCACAGTTATTATTACTGACTGTCTATTCCTCTCCATTCTATTTTCCCCCTTTCTACTTTTCCCCCCTTTTTTCACCCTATTCCTCTTCACCGACGTTTTACTTCTTACCCCTGCCTCCCCCGATCTTCCCTCCCTTTTCATCACCCCCCTCTCTTTTCTTTACCCTTTTCTCCCTTGCTTTTGTCCTCCCTTCTATCAGTCCCCCCCTTTCCCTTCCCCTTTTGTTTCCCTAAAGAATGAGTTAAGCTTCTTTATCCCAATGAACGTATATGTTGTTCCCTCTTTGAGTCAAATCTAATGAGAATAGGGTTGAAACAATGTTCCCCCCTCCTTTCTTTCCCTCGATTGTAATAGGTTTTTTTCCACCTCTTCATATGATATAATTCATCCCATTCCACCTCCCCTTTCCTCTCCTCCCCATAGACTCCCTTTTTAACCCCTTAATTCTTTTGTATCATCACATCAAAGACAATTTATATTTATACCCTCTATATAAAGTCCTTCTCTCTGCCCAAATATATTTACAGTTCTTAAGAGTTATGAGTATTATCTTCCTGTGTAGGGATATAAACACTTTAACCTAATAGGGTAACTTTTTTTTTTTCCCCTCTGTTTACCTTTTTAAACTTCTCTTGAGTCTTGTATGTTGAGATCAAATTTTCTATTCAGTTCTGGTCTTTTCACCAGGAAAGATTGAAAGTCCCCAATGTCATTAAATGTCCATCTTTTCCCCTGAAAGAAAATGCACATTTTTGCTGGGTAAGAGATTCTCGGCTGCAATCCAAGCTCCTTTGCCTTCTGGAATATCATATTCCAAGCCTTGCAGTCCTTTAATGTTGAAGCTGCCAGGTCCTGAGCAATCCTGACTGTGGCTCCATGATATTTAAATTGCTTCTTTCTGGCTGCTTGGAGTATTTTCTCCTTCACCTGATAATTCTGGAATTTGGCTACAATATTCCTTGGAGTTTTCCTTTTGGGGTCTCTTTCAGGAGGTGATCGGTGGATTCTTTCAATGATGATTTTATCCTCTGATTCTATGATATCAGGGCAGTTCTCCTTAATAATTTCCTGGAATATGGTGTCTAGATTCTTTTTCTGGTAATGGCTTTCAGGCAGTCCAATGATTCTCAAATTGTCTCTCCTCGATCTGTTTTCCAGATCAGTTGTCTTTCCAATGAGGTATTTCACATTTTCTTCTATTTTTTCATTTTTTTTATTCTGTTTGACTGATTCCTGGTGTCTCATGGATCCCTTATCTTCCAACTGTCCCACTTTAATTTTTAAGGTAGTGTTTTCTTCAGTGAGATTATGCAGCTTTTTTTCCATTTGGCCAAATGAATTTTTTAAGGCTTTGTTTTCTTCAGCTTCCTTTTCCAAGCTGCTGATTCTTTTTCTGTAGTTTTCTTGTTTTGCTTTCATTTCTCTCCCCATTTTTTCTTCTACCTCTTGCAATTGATTTTTAAAATCCTTTTTGAGCTCTTCCAGGAAGGCTTTTTGTTCTTGAGACCAATTCACCTTCCCTTGTGAGGCTTCAGATGTAGACAATTTGAGGCTATTGTTCTCATCTGAGTTTGTGTTGGCTTCTTCCCTATTGATACAGAAGCTCTCAATGGAGAGGGCTCTTTTTTGCTTCTTACTCATTATTGCAGCTTATTTATTTATTCTTTAAGTTGAGGTCTGCTCTGGGGGCACCAGGGTCCCTGTTTTGGGCTTCTTGTGCAGGGGTATCGGTGCTGTGTGACAGGGCTTTTACTCTGAGGCCTTTATGGTGTGTGGAGATCCCCCACCCTGCACTTCCTGTCTGATTGCGCTCGGCCAGCCAGGCACCAGACCCCGGCATCTGATCCCGCCTGACCCGTTCGTCTCCCTCCCGGCTGGAGCAGGTAGGTTTTTCCACTGTCCTTCTTGGCCACCAGATTTTTGAACCAGGTTCCGGGAGCCTCAGTTGTTCGGCTGTGGCCTGCAGCTCCTGCTGACTTGCCCCGACCCCCTCGGCACTGGGTTGCTGCCCTGTGCTGGGCCTCCCTTTTGCCCGAGTCAGACCGACCTTTTCCTGAAGTCTTCTAAATTATCTCTGGTTGGAGGACTGTGTCTCTCTGTCTCTTTGCAGGTTCTGTAGTTTCAGAATCCGTCCAGAGGCTTGATTTAATGTTCGTTTTGAGGGAACAGAAGGAGAGCTCAGGCAGCTTGCTGCTTCCTCTCTGCCATCTTGGCTCCGCCCCCCAGTGATTCACTTTTGCCCCACAACTTAACAGATCAGACCAGAATAGATACTCTTTACACAGAATGCTATGTCAGCTCTTCACTGAAAGAAGAAAGGAAGCAAAGAAGGAAGGAAGGAAGGAAGAAGAAAGGAAAAAGGAGGTGTTGAAGATAAGGAAAGAAAAAGCAAGGAAGTAAGGAAAAAAGGAAGGAAGAAGGAAGAAAGGCTAGAGGGAGGGAGGAAGGAAGGGAGGGAAATAAGGAAGGAAGGACACAAGCTTTATTAAGTATCTACTATGTAACAGGCACTGTGCTAAGAATTTTACAAATATTATTTCATTTGATTCCCACAAAAACCCTGAGAGTAAAGTGCCATTATTATTCCTATTTTACACTTGATGAAATTGAGGAAAATAGGAATCAAGTGACTTGTCCAAGGTCACACAGCTGCTAAATGTCTGAGGTTGGATTTGAATTCAGATCTTCCTGAATCAAGGCCCAGTGCTCTATCTACTGCACCAACTATAGAGAACTGCTGCTGAATAGGTGAAAAGTTCCAGAACATAAAATGTCAGACCTGGACACTCTAGACTAGAGATGACATAACCCTCTAGCTGAAATTATTTCATTCAGCTGCCAAAGTAATTTTCCTAAAACTCATGTCTCAGCATGTCACTCTCTTACTCAATAAAATCCAGTAGCTTCCTATCACCCCCAGGATCAAATAGAAATGTTCTGTTTGCCCTTCAAAGCCCTTCATAACTAAGCCCTCTCCTACCTTTCCAGTCTTCTTTACACCTCACTCTCTGATGCATATTCTTTCAGTGACATTGGCCTCCTGGATGCTCCACAAACAAGACACTCCACAGCTTGGCTCTGGGCATTTTCTCTGGCTGTCCACCATACCCAGAACACCCTCCTCCTCATTTCCCTTGCCTGGCTTCCCTAGCTTTGTTCAAATCCCAACTAAAATTGTTAATTCTCATGTCTTCCTTCTTTTAGTTATTTCTTATTTATCCTGTGTATGGTTTGTTCATAGATATTTATTTGCTTGTCTCCCCAATTTGATTGTAAGCTCCTTGAAGGCAGGGACTGTCTTTCCCCTCTTTTTGTATTCCCAGTGTTTAGCACACTTCCTGGCCCATAGTAGGAACTTAATAAAACTTATGGAATGACTATAAGTGATTTTAGAATGTAAAACCTATAATGTCAGATCTAGAAGGGACCTCAAAATGCAGAACCCCACACTGCCAAACTGGAAGCAAATTTGAGAACATCTAGGCCAAACAGCTATTACCTGAGAGGAAACCATGGCTTTGAAAAATTAAGGAAAGAAGCACAGTTAGAGTGGGAAAAGGTATGTTTTTGAGTTGAGGGACTTGGATGGTTGTCCTGGTTAGTAAGAGCTAGTTAGGGAACTAGCTCTTAGGCCAATCACTTCCTCTTTCTGGGCCTTGGATTTTTCCATCTATAAAATGGAGAGTTTGAATAACATTCACATTGAATCTAACTGTAGAATCTCCCACAAAAAAGTGTATCCTTTCAGGAACTGGGATCAAAGACCCCTTGGACACAGAACTCTTTTAGTTGCCGTTTCCAGGCCATGTGAAGAGGTGCTGACCCAAGCTTCCTTTGTCTCTACTCATCTCTCAGGCAAGCCCTTACAGGGGGACTTCAGGGAAAATGGAGAAAGATGTGGGTCTGCTTGTTCTTACTGAAATAACCCTGAGTTTCTGTGACATCAGTCTGACTTTTTCCTGTGTGAGCAGCCTGTGGATGCTTCCTCCCTGAGAACTCTTGAACTTACTCATGACCTGACAGCTGGAATGAGGGCTAGGATTCTTTCCCAGAATCAGCAAAGTCTAGAAAAGTCTTGATATGTCTATGTTCCCTGGCCTTTTATAGCTGCTACTGAAGATGACAAAGTGTGGAAGCACTAGTGTATAACTAGTGCATCTCGAACAGGTGGTTTAAACAGTTTAAACACTAAGACTCATCCCTACACCCACACCCACACATGGACTTAGTGCTAATCTAAACCAAAAGCAACTTTTAAAAGATTCATGGGGTGGTGGCAGGTCCCATACTGTATAAGTCTCTGAAGTCATGCTAGCTTTCTTCGATCTGGGCCAGGTCTTCTCGATTTCCCAGGATTTGATTTCATTTTCCCTAATTCTCTCTTCCTTTTCTTGGTGCATGGGGGAAAGGCAGGGAGGGACATTTATCTCTTAGCATAACACCCTGTTAGAATGATTAGTTCATTTTAAGATCCAATTCACTACAAATTGATGTCATGGTCCTCTTAGAGAAGGAAGGATAAACAGCAACAACAAGCCTGGGAACAACATGTTACCCCCCCCCCCCCCCCCCCCCCCCCCCCGCCAATCCATTTAGATTCCTTCCTTTTGGCTTTCAGGAGTTTATTTCAGATGAAAAGTTCGGGGTTTAGTCACAAGCTCTCCAAGTCCCACTTAGAAAAAATTCCTAATACTTATACATAGGTTGAGTTCTTACCAAAAATTATATTGATGTCAACCCTTTGGGCATCTGGGTGGCAAATTAGATAGAGCACAAGGCCTGCAGTGAGGAAGACTCGAGTTCAGATCCAGCCTCTGACATTAGCTGAATGACCCTGGAGAAGTCACTTAATCCTGTTTGCCTCAGTTTCCTCATATGTAAAATGAACTGGAGAAGGAAGTGGCAAACCATTTCAGTATCTTTGGCAAGAAAATGTGCCAGTAGTCACAATGAGTTAGACATGACTGAAAACAACTAAGCAACAAGTTAACCCCTGGTTCTTTGTGATTGAAGCAAAATTCAATTTACTGGAAACCTTTGGGCAATAAACATCAGATTACGTGAGAGTGTCTGTGGGTACACAGGCTTTGGGAGGGGAAGTTAGGAAAAGAGCTGCCGTTTTCTTGGAAATTGTCTCAGCCTGTGATCTTCTTTTCTATGATGCCCATGGCCAGGAATCTTCCTTGCCTCTCCTTTCTCTGCTATAGTGCAGTCCTCCCTTTGCTCCGTGCTTGTTCTCACATCCAGCCCCTGAGAATCTCTTCTTCCCCATTCTGAGAAAGCTTCTCCAATTGATGTGAAAGGAGCAACCCAATCTCTCCTGCCTGGCTTTGAGGATCAAGGCTGCAGCTGGGGCCCTGATTGTTTGATCCAATAAAAAGAAGCTTTGGTTGAACCTGGTGGACGTACTAGAGCCAAATGGGATGGCGCATCTTTACAAAAGGAGCATGGATTTAGAACCAGAAGGGATCTCAGAGGCCATCACATCTTGACCTCTTTTCACAGGTGATTAGGGTAACGGTGTTCTGCCTACCCCTGTTGAGGCCCCATGCTCATCTCTAGTTCTGGGGCTGGTCACCAATGGATGCCCTTTTCCTGCATGTTCCTATCTCCTAATCAAATTCCTTCCCTCTGCATCCCAAAGCCTCCTGTCTCTGGGGCAGTTGAGCCCAGCTGCTCTAAAACACTGCCCAGGGGCTCAACCAGCCTGAAATTAGTTGAGCTCCACCTGACCTTTGTTCACTTCAAGTGAGACAGTCAACAGCTTCTCTTTCTTAAACCCGATCTGATGCCCAAATGTTTCAGTTAGATTCTAGATTTATGTGCAGGGGCATTGATTAGGGAATTCTCCCTCCTCTCTCAATTTGATGAGCTTCAGTTAAGGGGCCCTTTAGAAAGTGACTTTGTGGAGGGGCAGCTAGGTGGAGCAGTGGATAAAGCTCTGGCTCTGGATTCAGGAGGACCTGAGTTCAAATTTGGCCTCAGAAACTTGACAGTTACTAGCTGTGTGACCCTGGGCAAGTCACTTAACCCTCATTGTCCTGCCCCACCCCCCCAAAAAAAAGAAAAAAAGAAAGTGACTTTGTGAAAGATATGGGCGTGCCCATTTGTCTATTCATTGGGGATAAATTGGTTAGATCGGGATGGGTTGTGGTTAGAGCAAAGCCTTTCTGCTGAATATATTAAAAATGGGGATCAGAAATGGTCAAAGAATATGAACAGGTAGTTTTCAGATGAAGAAAATAAAGTTATAGTCATTTGGAAAAATGCTTTAAATCACTATTGATTAGAGAAATGCAAATTAAAACAACTCTCAGGTACCACCTCATACTTATCAGATTGGCCAATATGGCAGAGAAGGGAAATGATAAATGTTGGAGAAATGTGGAAAATTGGGACACTAATACATTGTTAGTAAAGTTGTGAATTGATCCAAACATTCTGGAGACCAATTTAGAATTATGCTTAAAGGGCAATCAAACTGTGCATACCCTTTGATCCAGCAATACCACTCCTGGGTCTGTATCCCAAGGAGATTTTAAAAATGGGAAAAGGGTATACATGTGCAAAAATATTTATAGCAGCATTTTTTTGTGGTGGCAAAGAATTGGAAATTGAGGTGATACTCATTAGTTGGGGAATGGTTGAACAAGTTGTGGTATATGAATATAAAGGAAGATTCATGATGGAAAATGCTATCCTCATCTAGAGAAAGAATTATAGAGTCTGATTGCAGATTGAAGCATACTATTTTCACTTTTTTTGTTTTCTATGTTTTTTTCCCTTTTGTTCTGTTTCTTCTTTCATGACATGATTAATGTGGAAAAAAATGGGGATCAGTCACAGAGTTATCCCCTTCATGGATAGATTTTGAGAGTGCTGAACATTGGTTAGAAGGGACTGGGTAAATGCATATAACTTCCTCCTTCCTCCTTCCTTTTCCCCCTTATCCCCCTAGACTCCTTTCACCCCTTACCACCACTATTGGCTGTCTTGGGAAAGAGGCATGTTGCAGTTGATATTGCAATTGTCCCGCCTAATCCAAGAGGAGAGTTTCAGGTTTTAGCCATAGAGTAAAATGAGCAGAACCAGGGGAACAATTTATACAATGGCAATAACATTGTAAAGTCAAATGGCTTTCCTTTTGGTTCAAGCTCTAGCAAGTGTCTGTGCAGACAGCAGAGTTCCTCAGCTTTCATCCCTCTCTCACCAGCTTTCTCTTTCTAACTCCAACACTTTCCCTGTCTGTAACCATGACAAAGCAGGCCATCTCTTTCACCAAGGACTTCCTGGATGGTGGCATCGCTGCTGCTTTCTCCAAGACTGTGGTGGCCCCCACTGAGGGAGGCAAGCTATTATTGCAGGTGCAGTGTGCAAGTAAACAAATTACTGAAGATAAGCAGTACAAAGGAATGATGAATTGTATAGTCTGAATTCCAAAGAAACAAGGGATGCTTTCCTTCTGGTGGGGTAATTTAACAAATGTCATCAGATATTTCCCCACCCAGATCCTTAACTTTGCTTTTAAGGATAAGTATAAGCAGGTGTTTTGGGGAGGAGTGGACAAGAACACACAATTTTGGAGGTATTTTGCTGGCAATTTTGCCTTCGGTGGTGCAGCTGTTTTGTCTACCCCTTGGATTTTGCAAGAACCCTCTTGGCAGCTGATGTTGGGAAATCTGGCACTGAAAGAGAATTCAAAGGCCTGGGAGACTGCCTTGTGAAAATCACCAAGTCTGATGGAATTCATGGCTTGTATCAAGGTTTCAACATCTCAGTGCAGGGTATCATTATCTAGAGAGCATCCTACTTTGGAATCTATGATACAGCAAAAAGTATGCTCCCAGATCCGAAGAACACTCATGCTGTGATAAGTTGGTTGATTGTACAAACAGGTGTGGTTTCCTATCCCTTTGATATAGTAAGGTGGTGAATGATGATGCAGTCTGGGTACAAAGGAGTTGGTATCATGTGCACTGGGACAATTGACTGCTGGAAGAAGATTGCTAAAGATGAGGGTGGCAAAGCTTTCTTCAAGGGTACCTGGTCCAGTGTTCTTAGAGACATGGGTGGAGCTTTCGTGATTGTCCTGTATGATGAATTGAAGAAAGTAATCTAAGTACATCCTAACTAAAAACTGAACCAGTGAATATAGATCATGTAGAATACTTAACCATATGTAGCATTTTGGACCATTGACATTCAAGAAATTCCTGCTGTCTTTTTATCCAGACCACATCATGTTTGTAGAGGAGCCAAGGAAAGCTCTTGGAAAAAGGGACTCATTTATTGTGATCCATTATTCACATGGTGGAACTGATGATGATTCAGTATATTGATTCTATTGGTTTTGGGGAAAATAACAATTATTGTGGGTCCAAGGAGGCAGTTCAACTTAGACCATCTAGTTTAAATGCTCTTTTTGTAGGACCATAAATTAATGTTTAAGTATTTATTTTTTTAAATCATGTCTCCTATTTGTACTTAAGCACCATATATAATATTTTGCACAGCTGACGATTTGGCAGTTATGATGATCTGTGTTGGGCATTCTGCTGTAAAACAATAAATACCAAGAAGACTCTAAAAAAAGACAAATGGCTTTTGAAAGAACTAAGGACTACGATTAGAGCAATGATGACTCATCATGATTTCAAGGGATTGATGATGAACTATATACTACCCACCTCTTGACAGGAGATGAATTTGGTTCAAAATGAAGCATATATTTTTGGACAGTTAGTATAGTAATTTGTCTTGCTTGGCTATGCATACTTGTTACAAATATTTTGTGACAAATTTGTCTTTTTTTTTAAATGGGGAAATTGAGTTGGAAGGGAGAGAAAATGAATATTTGTGAAATAAAAACAAAAAGAAAAATAAGAGAAGCAGTGGCCCATCTCAGCAAGAGAGAGGACAGCCATGATGCTATGTTCTAGTCTACTCTTATCTCTTGGGAAAGGATGGGTGATTATAGGACAGACTCAGGGTTTTTTTGTTTTTTGTTTTGTTTTGTTTGTTTGTTCTTTTTTAAACAAGCCCAGCATAAACTCTGACCCACTGTAGTCAAAATGTTTATCCTCATTCATCTCCATTGAGTTGGCAAATAGGTATGTCTGCACCTTGTCTTAGGGAGATAAGATCAGAATTCCAAATAATGGCTCTCCTAGAAACTTCAAGGAGCTGATCAGGGCACTTCCTTGTTCAACTGCCTTCATAAAGAAGAGATTCAGTTCAGGCTCATGTACCCCATAACCCAAGGGAACTCAACAAGTTCTGGAATCACATGGACCTGGGTTTTATTGGGGGGAGGGGCCACTCCAGTAGGATTAGGCCTTTCTCTCTTAGGGCTCTGCCTTCATCATGGAGTTAAATTCTAGTGAAATCTCTAAAACAAAGTTTGGGTATGGCTTATATGTAGGTCCTCTCCAAAATGAGAATAAAAGGATCCCTTAATATGCATATCAAGTATGGAATAGTGACTTATTTCCTCTACCACAAAAACTACATAAGGTGCAAAGGACTCAAAGGCATGCATGGAAAAAAATATAAAAACAAATAACTTAGGTAGCCCATTGTCCTCTCTACTCTGGAAGGTAAAAAAAACTTTGTGAGACTGCTGAATGGATATTTTGTGTTTACCTTAGACCTGTACTGTTTGAGCAACTCTCGAGGTTCTGATTACCTGGTCAGCCTGGTGCAGCTAAAGTCTAATTGGGGTCTGGGTCCTGGAGGTGATCATCTCATCTGAAAAGTGTGTTGTTAATAAAATTCTCTCTCTGATCAATTGCCACTCAAAGCCTGAACTCAGGAACTCTTGACCCATGAAATAACTGCTAAGGCTGGAAACATCAATTTCTCAAGATTCCTTACTCATCTGTGCTCAGGAAAGGAAACAGAAAGGTAGAAGAAGGCAGCCAGGAACTCAAGGTGCAGATCCGCACATATCTCTACAGCCATGTGCTTTTGCTGTTAGCCACCATTGTCTCTGGTAGGGGATAGGAGATGACAACTTCAAAGGGGGAAAACCATTCTCTTGATTCTTAGTCTACAATCATCTTAGGGCAGCCCTAGTCACTACAGACCAATCAGGAATTCCCTGTGTCATCTTAGGAAGGTGTAAACCCCTTAGCAAGAATCCACAATGTTGTGTCTAGCTTAGCAAAAGGTGTTAAGTCCAGTGTATTGAACTCTGGAAATAAGTGACCAAAAAGTCACACAGATAGTTATGCACCAACTGTTAACTGAAAAAAATAAAATAATAAAACAAAGAGCCACAGAGGTTATTATACCAACTGTCAACTCTGACCAAAGACCCACAGAGGCTATAGCAAAAGCTTTATGCCAACTCTTAACTCTGAAAAATAAAATAAAATAAACCAAAATAAAACTAAAGAGTTCACAGAGGTTATTGGCAAAAAGCCTTCTTTACTCCACTCGAGGAGGGAAACAAGACACATTCCTCCTAGAGGAGACCCAAGGTAGTGAGGCTAAGCCTTGATAAATAAAGTTGTGGCTAGACAAAGAGACAGACAGTGAAGGATAACAGCAACAATGAGGCAAATTTGCCTTGTTAAAAAAAAGGCTATTTATAGCAGGGCTTTGTTACTAGAACTTGGTTCCTGCAGGTGCTCATCTGAACTCAGGATCCACATGGGGCTGGCTTGAGCCAATTCTGATTTAGCTACAGTGGAGTTCATCCAGAGGGTGGGTGCAATAAATTGTTGTTATGCCAGGCTCAGAGCACAGCTTGCTTGCTGGACCTTCCCCCTGCAAAACAGGGTATCTCCTAATAATAAAAAGAGTGAAAAGAGAATGGTGGGAATACTGACAAGTGAATCAAGATTTTCCAATCATCCCTCATATACTCACAAGTAACTTAGTTGGTTATAATTTATTGATATCAAGACAAAGGGTACTATTGGGATCACAAGATCACATATTTAGAGTTAGAAGGGAACCTAGAGACCATCAAGACCAACTCTCTCATTTACAGATTAGGAAATTGAGGCACAGAAAGGTTGAGACTTGCCCAAAGTCACAAGTGCTTGAGGCAGTATTTTAACTCAGGTTTTCCTGATTACAATTTTAGTTCTCCATCCACTGCTCCACCTGGCTTTCAGACACACACTACTCTGTGACATAGCTATTCATATCTCTTTTGATGCTCCATGCTCAAGACCAGACCTGATTCAGGCTATTCTGGTAGTGAAGTTATATAATGACATGAGACACACATAGATCATCTAAACCTAAAAAAAGAGTTTGTCTTAACAATAACATGGAAAGATATTCAGCAAAGATATAGCATTGGTTTAGTTGGGAACAGTTTCCTTGCCTCTTCCTTTGTCATCATGTCCAATCAGAAGCATGTGTCAATCTTGAAGAAGGAGCTCCTGGACTCCTTGTGGCCTAGATTTTGTACTCAGGACACCAGGAAGCTTTGTAATTGGTTTGAAAATTAGTTCTCTAGATCAGGTAAGTCTTGAGGATGGTTTTGATACCTTTTAAGGAAAAACCAGGCTCGCCTACATGAGGTTGATATTGCTCCTATGAAACCTTGGTACATGCTAAGTATAACCAAAAGCTGACTGCTTGGCCAGGAGAGGAAGTATTCAGACTTTGCTCAGCATCAGGCCACTTTGGGACTACAAAATTCTGAGAGCTTGCAGGTCCCCAGTCTGAGTTCTCTCAACAATACCAGAAGAACACAACACTCAGTACCCTAAAGAAAGTTGCATCAGAACTGGACTAGAACTTCCCTCAAAAAGTGCCAAAAGTGGGGCAGCCAGGTGGACAAGTGAATAAAGCACCAGCCCTGGATTCAGGAGGACCTGAGTTCAAATCCAACCTCAGACGCTTAACACTTACTAGCTGTGTGACCCTGGGCAAGTCACTTAACCTTCATTGCCCTCCCTCCAAAAAAGTGCCAAAAGCCTAGCCCTATTATCAGTTCTGGAAAATGAACCAACAATAAAAGAATCCCATTGTAAAAAAGCTATTATGATGACAGGTAAAGTTCAGACACAAATCCAATGGAAGAGAATGATTCTAAAATATCTATAAGCAAAGTCTCAAAGAAAAGCACAGTTTGGACACAAATTCAACCGGAATTCCTGATACAGATGAATGAAAGAGTTTTGGGGTTTTTTTTGCATGTGTTTGATTTTTTTAAAAAAATAGATTAAAAGAGTGCTAGAGGAAAAAATGAAAAAGAAAAAAGAACTATAGAAAAAAAGAATTGGAAAAGGAATTGTAAGAGGCACAAAACTCCCTGAAAAAAGGAATGGATCAATTGAAGCCAATGACTATATCAGATAATAAGTCATTAAGACAAATTAAAAAATAAGAAAAAATGGAAGGTATCTCACAGCAAAAACAACTGCCCTGAAAAGCAAATTATTGAATTACCTGAAAAACATAACAAAAACAACAACAAAGTCTAGCCATTATATTTCAAGAAATCTTAATAGAAAGATGCTCATATCTTTTAGGAACAGAGAGTAAAGTGAAAATATAATCTATCGGTCTCCTTCTGAAAGAAACCCCCAAATGAAAACTCTCAGGAATATTATAGCCAAAATCCAGAGCTTCCAGGTCAATGGGAATATCCTGTAAGTCAACAGAAAGAAAGAATTCAAGTACCAAGGAGCCATAATCAGATCACACATCATTTAGCAGCCACCACCAATCAAATGAAGAATTTAGAAAAAATATTCCAGACTGTAAAATATATAAGCTTATAGCCAAGAATAACTTACCCAGCAAACCTGAGTATAATCTGACAGAAGAAAAAAATAAATCTTTAATGAAATAGAAGACTACTGAACATTCCTGGTGAAAAGATCGGAACTATATAGAAACTCTGAAGTTCCAACCTAGATGTATTTATTATTGTTTTTTTTAAAAGGAAATAAATACACTGGGGGAGGTTGGAGGAAAAGGAAGGTTATGGGGAAATTATCTTACTTAATCACTTTATGTAAGTAGAAATCTATATAAACAAGGTGGTGGTGGGAGAGTGGCTAACATTTGAATCTCACTCCATCTGAACTGGTCAGATAGAGACATACACATACACAGTTGGGTACAGAAATACTTTTCACTCAATAGGGAAATAGGAGGAAAAGTGGTGAGAGGGGGGAGGAGAATTAGAGGGAGGGCAGGTAAAGAGAGGGATTAATCTGAAGTAAAACAAACTCCAAGGATGTATATGAATATCTTTTAGAGGTAGCAAAGAATGGGAAACCCTGAGTGACCAATTAAGCTAGCAGATTTAGGGTGGGATCTTAGAAAGCATTAAGTTCATTCTCCTCATTTATAGATGAGAAGCTGAAAGTCAGAGTGGTTAAGTAATTTATACACAGACCTTAGCAGAGCTGGAAACCAAACTTAGTTCTTCTGACTTTAATGTTCCATCACCCTTTCCAATGTAAGACACTGTTTCCCAACATACATTGTGAGGCATGGGGCACTAGGGAATCCTTTAATGAATGAGTTTTAGTAAATGACTGCTGAGGTACCTTCTAGTTCTTGAATTCTGTGAGAAAGTCACATTCTCTCTGGGTCTCAGTTTCCTCATCTGTAAAAATGCAGGGGTTGTATTAGACCACCTAGAAAGTCCTTTGTAACTCTAGGTCTATGATCTTAAATACTATTATCTGTGTGACTCTAAGAGTGTCACTGGATCTCTCTGGGCCTCAATGTCCTCATTTGTAAAATGAAGGGGTAGATTATGAAGTGTCACCTATGATCCTCATGAAAAGGCTGCTGAGCTTTTAAGTCATTAAAAAGGACACTGAAACACCCTAAGGCCCCTGCTTCCTTAAAAACATATATTAATATATTAAGAAATCATGTTTTCTCAGTACTTTAGTCAGAAGTCCTTTATCTAATCTGCATGGGAAACCCTTACAGTGTTTCTTTAACTATGGATTCTGAAAAAATATCCTTGATCAATATTTTTTTTCTTAATTCTTATTGAAAGACTGATGGACAGCTAGGTGGTAAAGTGGATAGAGCACTGGACTTGGCATCAGGAAGACTCATCTTCATAAGTTCAAATCTGGCTTCAGACACTTATTAGCTGTGTGACCCTGGGCAAATCACATAACTTTGTTTGCCTCAGTTTCTTCATCTGTAAAATGAGCTGGAGAAGGAAATAGCAAACCACTCCAGTATCTTTGCCAAGACAATCTCAAAATGGGGTCATGGAAGGTTGGACAGGACTGAAATGACTGAACGACAACAAAAATAGAAAGACTAACCAGTTTCTAAAGGGAGAGATCTGTTCAACCTTGGAAGGTCTCCAACTTGAAGTGACTAAGAGGTGGAAAAAATCTTTTATTAATTCAAGTGATGGTAATATTTTTTGAGTTAACTTTTTATCAGACTTAAAAGAGAATATGTTGAGGTAATGGGCAATGCTCTTCTTCTTCCTCTTCTTCTTCCTCCTCCTTTTTCTTGTTCTTATTCTTGTCTTCTTCTTCTCCCTCCTCCTCCTCCTCTTTCATCATCATATGTGGTCCCTCTGTCCACATGGGGAGTAATACCCTTATATGTGGGTGCCCTGTCCAAAGGAATATAATTTTGGTCACTTATATTTTGTAAGATATCTTGGGGTTTGGAGCTATATTGTTTTTTTAATTTCCTATTTTTTTATTTAGCCCCCCCCTCCTCCAAAAAAAAGCTGGGACAATGAACACTTTTTCTTGCATAGTTTACATTCATGATTTCTTGAAGTAGAGCTCAGAACAAACAGGTTTTGAAAAAGCCCACTGTAATTCAAATGGAGCTACTTGTCTATGCCTTTAAACCCAAATCACTCTGGCTTTCATTAAATGGTCAATAATAGGTTCTAGTCCAAGCCTCTTTAGCTCACTGTTTAGGTTCTGATGGCTCAGAATGAGTGTAGATAGCAATTTTTTTCTGTTCTGGCCAGAAACTCAGAGGGTCTTCTCCTTCCAGAGTGATTCTTTTGGGATCGCAATCTAGGCTATCTTTTCTCTCAATTCTTACCTAGCCCTTAATCACTGAATGCACATGACCTCAGACAAACTGAGACCTTGGAAAGACCATAGTTTAGAAAGGCCAAGGTAATCCATTGCATCCTGGTCCATTGCTAGTCTTCTTGACTTTTGTTTTGTCACTGGACTCTGCTGATTCTGGAGAAGAGTGAGGTTGATGACTTCGCACAGTTCTGCCTCACTTAAATCCAATTCACTTGCAACTCAAGACATCATTTTTGTGACGTCATTGGTCCTTTATGAGAATGAAGGATGATAAACAACAAGAAAAGGAAATCCTTCAAAGGTCAGATAGGAGACCTGAATAGTTTTAAGGATCTTAGGCTTAAGGAACTGCTTTTTACTGAAAGTATTTAATGTTTCCATTGCACCCACCTATAGGAATAGATACAGGAAGCATTGCCCTTCCCAGGATTAAGGTTCAGATCTGCTAAAACAGCTTAACATTTTTTCAGAACCCTGAGAGCAGCAGAGAAACAGCACTGTCTAATAATAGTGTGGAGAAGAACAGGAGAAGAGTGATACTGCCCAGGAGATGTTATGTTGTGCAAGCTGTTCTCTAAAGAGACTAATGACCTCAGGATCTGCAGTTCAGAGTTGTGAATTATAATGGTTACATGAATTTCCTTTCCTTTCACGTGCCACCCTACTAGGTTTCTACAAGTTTATGCCCAATATCCCCCACAGGCACTGTATATTGTTGGGAGAGTGTGACCTAGGTTTAGGGGCAGACTGTTATGTTATGCTATTTTATGATTATTATCACTTTGCCTTCTGTTAGTACATGTTTCATGTCTGAGTTATTGCTGTAGCATTACATAATTTCTTTAAATAGAAACACACCAGTAGAACCTCTAGAGGCAGAGTTGTGAGTAGTAGACACCAGTCTCACCCCCCACACCCACACCAAGCCTACCCTTAACACCCTGAAAGTGAGTTGTCACAGCATGTCAGTTGCTTTTCAGAGTTACCTCCAACCTGCCCTTATGGGTGCAGCCAGCCAGAGATCAGGAAAAGAGAAGCTAGAGAGAGAAGAAAGTTGGTACCATACCCATGTGACACTGTGTGTGGGTAGCATGCTCATGGTTAACCCTATCAAAATTTCTCCCTCTAACTTCCCTCTATTGACTCCAATCCTGCCTTCTAGGAGTAGGGAAGACAGCCTAGTAAAGAAGGAACCTTTGTTGTAGGGTGATAAGACATGAATATGAATCCCAACTCCACAATTTACTAGCTGCATAATAAATTGCTTAATCTCATTATTATCCAGTCTGTAAAAGGGGGGGGAGGGTCACACTACTTGCCCTATAAAATACATAGGCCTTTTTGAGGAAAGTATTTCATATACCTTGGATTGTTATAGAATTAGGAATTTTTTCAATTTTTTTTTTCAAGGCAGGGAGGTGATGCAGTTGATAAAGTGCCAGTCCTGGAGTCAGGAAGATTCATCTTCCTGAGTTCAAATCTGGCCTCAGATACTAACCAAGGCTGTGTGGCTCTGGACAAGTCACTTCACCCTGTTTGCCTCAGTTTCCTCATCTGTAAAATGAGTTGGAGAAGGAAATGGGAAACCACTCTAGTATCGCTGCCAAGAAACAAAGCCAAAAGTGGGGTCACTAAAGGTCAGACATCACTGAACAGCAACAAGGGAATTTTTTCAATATAATGTGGACTACTTTTTGGCAGCTCAATCTTCCCTGTGCTCTTCCACCCCATTGCCTTTGATCACATTGCTTCCTATGTCTATAATATCCTCCATCTTTTTACCTTGTTTAATTCCTCCCCCATCTTTTGAAAGTCATCTCACATGACATTGCTTCCATGATTCTGGACCAATCAAAACCATCCTGCTTAGACCTCATGTAGTATTTCACAATATAGCCTACAACCCTTTACATCTTCCCTTTTTCCTACTTACATTACTGACTCTGTGGCTGGAGTAAATACCTTGCAAGCCACAGTCTTCTGTAAACAGCCCTGTTAGCTATTTATTTGTTCTATTGGAAGCTATTCCTTGACCAAACAGTCAGAAGAGGGGAGCAGAAATTTATTGGTACCTATCTAGCTACATTTATTGTGACAGTCAAAGAAGGACAACATGTATTGTTTTTTCATTTCCATAAAAAGCCATGGAAGAATAAGCTGGCTTGGTGTCTTATTAATATAGAACTCAGGAATCCCCATATATTGACCAGGAAGAATGACTAGAGCTTAAGTGTATTTTGGATGTGTAAATCTGGGTCAACATCTTTCAGAAACATCACTGAGTCCCTTCCTCCTTCTCTGACCAAAAGATCATTAAACCCAAAGTCTGGGAACCCCCCCCCCTTTCCCAAGACAAAGGACCTAGTGTTATCTTTTGTCTTGAACTCCTCTTCCATACTCCATTCTCTTGTTCTCTTGGTACCAGGTGTCTCATGTTCCTCTTGGGTGAGTTTAAAACAGCTAATAAAAATTATAGGCACTTTCTGAGACTCATTTATGGCACCCTCCTGAAGTTCCAAGGCTGTTGAGATAGGAAGAGCTGCTTTGGGGACATGTTTCTTTCTTTTTTAAAAAAAATAACCATTTTTTATTTAAAGTGTTGAGTTCCAAATTCCATCTCTCTCTCTCTTCCCTCCTTCCTGAGGCTATAAGCAATCAGTTGTAGGTTTTACATGTGCAATTTTGTAAACCATTTCCATATTGGTCATTTTGTATAAGAAAACTTGAATAAAAGAAAAAAATGAAAGAAAGTGAAAATAGTGTGCTTCATTCTGTGTTCAATCAGTATCAGTTCTTTCCCTGGAGGTGGATAGTATGTTTCATTATTAATTCTTTGGGATTGACTTGGATCATTGTATTGCTAAGAATAGTTGAGTCATTCATAGTTCTCCATACAACGTTCTCATGGGTCTTCTCACATTACTATATATCAGTTCATACAAGTCTTTCCAGGCTTTTCTGAAGTCACCCTGCTTGTCATTTCTTATAGCACAATATATCCCATCACCATCATATACCACAACTTGTTTAGCCATTCCTCAATTGATGGGCATTCCTTTGATTTCCAGTTCTTAGCCACCACAAAAAGAACTGCTATAAATATTTTTGTACCAGTAGGTCTTTTTCATTTTAGGGGGATGTCTTTGGGGATGTAAACCTGGCAATGGTATTGCTGGATCAAAGGGTATACATAGTTTGATAGCTTGGGCATAGTTCCAAATTGCTCTCCAGAGCAGTTCAATCAGTTCACAACTCCATCAACCATGAATTAGCATCCCACTTTTCTGGGGGCACCTTTCTATGGCACTTATTCTACAGCATTTTATACCCATTCACAATCTGGTCCTGATCTTCTAAGCAAGACTTATCTCTGTTTACTCTGATTTTTGTTATCTCATGTGCCAGACAAACAGGATTATCCTCTTTCTCTTACTATCATCCTACTCTTTTCTGTCTCTGTGACTTTACTTGTACCCTCCCACATCCCTGGAATGGGGCATACTCAATTTTAGTCAGTTGAAGTTTTCTCCTTTCCTTCAAGGCCCAGGTCAGTTGCCACTGCTTCCATGATCCTTATCACCCTCAGGAGAGGGGTGAAAACAAGCATTTTTAAGTGCCTACTGTTGAAAATTTAATATAGTTTTTGTACCTATCCTCCTACAAAATAAACAGAACCGGAACTCACATAGACAGAGCAGAGAAGGCAATTCCCACCTCTCCTACAAGAAGTGAGCACCTCGAACAAACCAGGAACACACCTAAATAGATCAGAGAAGGCAATCCCACTTCTCCTACAAAAGATGAGTACCTGAACATAATCAGATCAGAGAATTGGTAGGAAAACTAAGCACAGATTTATTTCATCCCAATAACAAGCAAGCAGGACAAGCAAGCAGGATCTTCATTTTTCTGAGGGTATATAAAGTTTTTTTGTTTTGTTTTGTCTATTGCTTACAGAATGTTTCATTAGTATGATATAGGAACACAGGCATTTTAACAATTTCAATTATAACAAGTATGGAGGAAATACTGAAGCATCATGATAAGATTACAGGATTCCAAAAAAGGGTTTGGCTAGAAAGAGGACAGCCAGATGTTATCATAAGATAGGGGCTTACTATCCTGAGGCAAAAGAAGTCACTAGGTAGGGGCAAATCTGCTATTCATCTGGGTTCAGTTTGGAGTTCAATTGAAGGCCATTTTGTTCCTATTGATCCTATTAATCCAGGGTTTCATCAAATTCCTTTGGATAACAAGGCTGTTCCATCAAATCCAGGTGATTCAAATATTTGTTAACCATCTCACTTGAATCTAGATGATTAAATCTGGCATTACACTCCTACATGGCAACTGCTCTGCTTTATAAATGCTAACTTATTGAATCTCATCTGACTTGATTCTCACAGCAACCTTTTGAAGTAGGTGTTACTATGATCCCCACTTTATAGTTGAAAAAACTGAAGTGACTTGGCTGAGGTCATACACCTAGGAGCTGGTTTAAACTCAGGCCTTCCCTCTTCAGGCCCAGCACTCATTGTACTACCTAAGTGACCTCTCCCTCCTCAAGTTTCTTACAGAACTTTACATGGATCTAGCCCTTAATTCCCTCTTTATGTGTATGCGTGCATCATAGCTATTTTATTACATAGTTTTCCTCTCATTACTTTGAGAATTAGAGCGCTACCAACCTGTTGAGAAAGATATTGTAGAGAAGCTCCGCCATAAAGAGAACGTATGTGATTTAGTGTGTGGAAGTGACCTTTTCTGGGGTTTCTGCTGCCTGTGGTTCCAATTAGCTTGTTTCCCAGGGCCATCCACACACACAGCTCCAAGCTAATTGGCTGGTAGCTCTGATTGACAGGACCCACGGTGGCAGACATCACTTCCTGATGCCAATCTGACCTTCAAAATGTGGGGACCAATTTTTAATTGGGGAGTGCTAGCTAAGCAGTTCGCCACAATATTGGGGCAAGGAAGGAAACCGGCAGCCTCCCTCAAAACAGAACAAGATTTATTTTAACAAGAACAAACTTAAAAAAACACACACACACACACAAACAGGATCAGTAGGATCAAGGGAAAGGAAATAAAATGGAGAAAGGGAAATTATAATACCTGAAAAAATACCACCACCCAGGAATCAGCTGAAAATACGCAGCAGAATGCCTGTCACTTTCCAGCTTCCACCTAGAATGCCCAATTCTCCCCCAAACCTAGAAACACCCCACACAGTCCCAGCCAATGGGATGGCCGCTCTGACAGTCACATGACTGCCCTCACTAGGCTTCCAATCATTATAATTTTGCCAGGTCCATGTAGGCGTCAGCGAGTGGTGATGACTGAGGTGCCAAAGCCCTGGTGGCTACAACCAGTGGGTGGAACACCGTGCGGTTTGCGGAGCCCCAGGCCTGAGCACATGGAGGCATAAAAATCTCAAATAACAATTAATTCTTTACAAAAACCTCAGAAAAGGTCACTTCCGCATGCTAAGTCACATGCGTTCCTTTCATGGCGGAGCTTCCCTGTAATATCTTTCTCAACAGGTTGGTAGCGCTCTAATTCTCACATTACCTTGTAAACTCCTCGAGAGCAGGGGCTGTTTCATAGCTTTTTTTTTTTTTGATGGCCAGCATTGGATCCACATGACAATGTTTATTGAATAAAAAAGGACTAGATTGTTATCTACACATAGGAAAGAGGAAATGGACCTGGGATGTTATTGATATAGGGCATTCCAAGATGAGGAAAATCCTTCTACAAATTCAGGTGGGCCACTTTCTCTCAAACCTAGAGACTATGAGAATTGCCTAGAGTAAGGATTCTTCTTTTTTTTCTTTTTTGTGGGGCAATGAGGGTTAAGTGACTTGCCCAGGGTCACACAATCTATAAGTGTCAAGTGTCTGAGGCTGGATTTGAACTCAGGTCCTCCTGAATCCAGGGCTGGTGCTTTATCCACTGTGCCACCTATCTTCCCACTAGAGCAAGGATTCTTAACCTGGGACCCATGGATAGATTTCAAGAGGTCCATGAACTTGGATGAGAAAAGATTTTCATCTTAATTTTTGCTAACCTCAAACTGAAATTTAACATTTTCTTCAACTATTTAAGACCATTCTTCTGAGAAGGGATCTATAGGCTTTACCTGACTGCCAAAGAATCCATGATATAAAACAGGTTAAGTACCCTTGGCCAAGAGCCAAGAGAGGTTAAATAACTTGCCCCAAGGTCACCCAGTATGTGAGGCAAGACTTTAACCTAGGTCTTTCCAGTTCCCAGACCAGCTCTGTATCCATTTCATCAAACTCCTTCCTTGTCTAAGCAAAGGATCATAGATTTAGAACCAGAAGGGACCTTAGATGTCATCTGGTCCAACCCCCAATTATTATCCCTGTTTTACAGATTAAACTGAATCCTAGAGAGGTAAAGGCACATAGGTAGTAAATAGCAGAAGAAAGATTTGAACTCAGGATCTTTGACTTGTTGGTAATGATTCTGGGGTTGGCAGTGATTGGCAAAAGATTGGTATGAAACAAGACTTTTTAAAAAATGACATCTTTGGAGAATTGTTCAGTTCTATTTTTCATGCAGATCAGTTTCTTAAGACAACCGTACAATATGAAATTTGGATGAAAATGCATCCAGAACTGCAGGTGAAAAACCAAGGCCTAAGAGCTGACCAAAGTTTTTTCCAGTGCCTGTTGTCATACATTTTTTTAGACTTTTAAGCATTTATTAAGCAGAATAAGAATTTGGTAAAGAGGGAAGAAAGGCCTAGATTCCTCTATCTATTAAAGGGAGAGCGCATTTCTAGCTGCCTTCTCCACCAGCATCCCCAGGAAAAAAAAGAGCGAGACCGAGCGCCAGTCTCTTCCTTCTTCCTCCCACAAGCCAACATCACTTCCTGATTCCCAAGAAAAGACTCCTGGTCTTGCCCTCAAAGACCTTCGCTTCATGGGCGGAACTCTTCTACAGTAAGTTTCCAGCAGGTGGCGTCATTCCAATCATTACAGACTCAAAGTCTGATACTTTCCTCTTTGTACTGCCCTACTTATATGTTTTTATCACTGAACAGACTGTAAGTTGTATGAGAGAAGAGAGCCATGTGTTATCTAATCTCTACAGCTCACAGAAGACTAAATATAAGTCCCTGTATGTAGTTGGTTGTTAATATATATTTGTTGAAGCTAATTTATGTAGCCTGAAGTTGCTTTAGTTTTCTCAGTAACCCAATCATACAGGCAGCTCAAATTGTGTGTGTATATATGTATTTGTATATGTACGTGTTGTGAGAATTGGAATGACATCCCCTGTTGGGAGGGACATTGTGAGCTCTGGCCTGAAAAGAAACCATGTGACTTTGGCATCTGGAAATGATGTCTACTGCCCCTGGGTCCTGTCAATTAGTGCTACCAACCAATTAGCTTGGAGCTGTGTGTGAGGACGGCCTTGTTTCCTGTTTCACAGGAGGCTTCTGGGAGAAGCCGCTTAGGAGCGGGCCCTTTTGGTTCTGGACTGCGGCTTGGAGGGAGGTTTGAGGCTGGCTCTCTTGGATAGTTAGATGAAGTTTGCTTTTTACCTCTCTCTCTCTCTCTTCACTAACTTCTAATGCACTTTAATAAATACTTAAAAGGCTAAACTCTTGCTACAGCTTCTAATTTAAGGAGACATCACAGCTGGAATTTTAGACCTTACAGTGTGCATGTGTACATGTGTGTACATGTGTATGAACATATATACATATATATGCATGTGTGTAAACAGACATGTGTATATGGATGTGTGTGTATATACACTTATACTTATATACACATACATATATACATACACCCACATACACCCCCCCATATATATATATATATATAAAATGAAGCGTTCCACATTTGGCTTTCAGGTATTTAGGAAAATGCCTAGGTCATAAGATCTAGAACTATATAGCAACTTAGAGATGACCTAATCCAATCCCCTTATTTTACATGTGTATGAATCCTTTTATAAAGAAAAAGAAAGGGACTCAGATCCAAGTCAAATAGTTAGTGAGAGATTTAGTATTTGAACCTATATCTTAGGACTCTAGATCCAGTGCTTTGCTTTTCCTTCCTCCCTCCCTCCTTCGTTCGTTCGTTCGTTCGTTCGTTCATTTGTTCATTCGTTCGTTCGTTCCTTCCTCCCTTATTTTCCTATCTTAGCTATATTGGAAGTTCAACAGCTGCTCATGGGGTCGATCCTGATTCTCATTAGCACAAAACTTTTGACCTACTTTATTTCCAACCTTGGTCAGTTCAACCCTCCCTAGGTGTCCTAATGGACCCCTCCTCCCAGAGGCTTAGCATATTGATGCTGGGCTTGATGCAGACACCCAATTGACTTTAGTTCTACTTGAACTCAGAACTCCTGAGTTCAGGTGATCAGCCAGGCCCAGCCCTTCTGGGAGCCGACATTACTAAGTCCAGATAGATCCAATGTGTTCCCCTTCTGCCACATTGCTGCCCAGCAACACAGCTCCTACCATCTGATTTCCCTTTCTGCTGGTGCTCTGACTAGGAAGTTTGTACCCAGATCATTGAGAACAGCTCCCATCCCCAAATTTTGCTTTGGTATATTCATAAGTCCAGCTGTGCTGTTCTTCCTGTTTGGCTGGGTGCCCTTCTGGAGATGATGATTCACTCAGATTCCAGGAAGAGCACCAAGAAGATTTCAGATTTAAGGAAAGGAAACAATTAGGAAAAAAAGAAAGATGGATTGGGCTAAGTGGATGGCAGAGAAAAAGTCCAGCAGTCAGTCCCATTCTAAGAGAAGAACTCAAATCATGTGTCAGAGAAAGGATAACTCAGCAAGCAACACAACTTCACCTTATAAAGAGAGTTGATACAGTAGACAGAAAACTGGATTAGCACTTAGAACTCCTGCTTTCTAGTTTTGACCCTGCCATGTGACCTTACTCAGTTCACTTGTCTAAGCAAGTTGAACTAGGTTAGGGGTTCTGAACCTTCAATGTGTGAACATTAAAAAAAATAATCATTGTATTTCAATGCAATTGGCTTCCTTTGTAGTCCTAAATTTTATTTTACACATTTAAAAACAGTATTCTGAGACAGGACAGAAAAAAAAGGTTAAGAATCTGAATTCTAGATTCTCTCCAAGGTTCTTTCTAGGTTTAAAATATTTTCTCAAGTTGACATTCCCCTATTTTCTAAGTTCTATTACAGCCCTGCTGTTTTCTGTTTTTGCCAAGGTCTCCACTATCTTTAACACAGTGTGTTTTACTGTTGTCAAACTCTGAAAAAAAAAACGACCAGAGACAACCTGGGGCTGGTATGAAACAATTTGGGGACTGCAGCAGAGTTCATCCAGAGGGTGGTACTCAAAGGATTGCTGTTATATCAATCTCTGGGCACAGCTTTCTTGCTGGGCCTTAGCTCTGGAAAACAGGATGTCTCCTAAAAATAAAAATAGAGAAATGAAAAGAGAGGGTTGGTCTTGGCATGGGGATCCTGACATGGTTATTGTCTAACTCTGGTATTCTATGTACTATATTATATTCTCAGGATCATCCAAACTCTAACCTTCTAAGTTCCCTCTCAGAGGTACAGATATAGCTGACATTCTAATTTTTATTTTATAATTTCTCTTCTCATGGGAAAGGAAAGTGGGTAACAAATGGAAAATGAACAACTAGGTAAGAATATGGTGTTTACAGTGGATAAAGCAGTGGCCCTGGATTCAGGAGGACCTGAGTTCAAATCTGACCTCAGACACTTGATACTTACTAGCTGTGTGACCCTGGGCAAGTCACTTAACCCTCATTGCCCCCCCCCCAAAAAAAAGAATATGGTGTCTAAGTATGTGATCATCCCATTTGTCATTTCCTATAGCACAGTACCATTCCACTACAATCATATACCACCACACGTTCTTCAGTCATTCCTCAATTGATGGACATTCCATTGATTCCCAGTTCTTAGCCACCACAAAGAGTTGCTATAAATATTTTTTGTACAATTTTCCCCCCTTTTCTCTTTTTCATGATTACTATTGTTAACTGTTTCTCTTCCATCCTGTTCCCTTCGCCATGATATTTATTCTATTATCCATTTTCTTTCATCCTATGCCTCTTCAAAAGGGATTTGCTTCTATCTGGCTCCTCCCCCAATCTGTCCTCTTCTTTTTCCCCTTTCTCTTTATCCACTCCCCCTCCTATTTTCCTGCAGGGTTAGATGGATTACTCCACCCAATTGAGTGTGTATGTTATTCCCTCCTTGATCGAATTCTGATGAGATTGAGGTCTTTGAGCCAATTCTGATGAGTGTTAGGCTCATTTACTGCCCAGATTAAATATATTACTCCACCCAATTGGGTGTGTGTGTTAATCCCTCCTTGAGTCAAATCTGACGATTTTAAAATCTTTGAGCCTATTCTGATGAGTGTAAAATTCATTTACTGCCCTGCTCCTCCCCCATCTCTTCCCCCACTCCATAAGCCCTTTCCTGTTTCTTTCATGTGGGATTTCACCCCATGCAACCTCTGCCCTTCCCCTCCGTCAGTGCATTCCCCTCACATATCAATTTAACCCTAAAGATGTCATCATGGGTTAACTAGGTGACACAGTGTACAAAGTATCCACTCTGGACCCAGGGGGGTCCCAGCCAAAACCCGGCCTCAGACACAAGATAGTCACCTACTGCATAACCCCAGGTATGTCCCCCAACCCCATTTTTTATGGGTCTCTAGGGTCTTGTATTTTAAAGTCAAATTTTCCATTCAGTTCAGGTCTTTTCATCACAAATGCCTAAAAGTCCTCTTTTTCATTGAAGTCCCATTTTTTCCTCTGAAAGATTTTGTTCAGTTTTGCTGGATACATGATTCTTGGTTGTAATCCCAATTCCTTTGCCCTCTGGAATATCATATTCCATGCCCTCCATTCCTTTAATGTAGAAGCTGCTAGATCTTGTGCTATCTTTAAGGGAGCTCCACAGTGCTTGAGTTCTTTCTTTTTGGCAGCTTGCAATATTTTCTCCTTGACCTAAGAGCTCTGGAATTTGGCTATAATATATATTCCTAGGAGTTTTCCTTTTGGGATCTTTTTCAGGAGGTACAGTTATGTTAAGACTATTTCAATGTTAGTCATGCTGTGAAAGAAAAATTAGAACAAAAGGGAAAAAAAAACCAAAACCAAGTGAAAATAGTCGGCTACAATCTGCATTTGGGCTCCAGAGTTCTTACTCTGTATGTGGAGAGCATTTTTCATCATGAGTCTTCTGGAATTTTCTTGGTTCATTGGATTGCCGCCGATAAGAGCTATGTCTATCACAGTTGATCATCACACAAAGTTGCTGTTATTGTGTATAATGTTCTCCTGGTTCTGCTCACTTCACTCAGCATCAGTTCATGTATGTTCAGGAAAGGACTTTGAAGCAGATTTAATCCTAGGTATAGCTGGCCTGTAATATCATTCTCATTAGAAAAGAAGAATTTATTCTTGGTGGGGGGATGAACATTCCATCTCATGTAGGGGTTTCATCAGGAGCTTATCAAGTTGATATGGTTACAGGAATATGAGTCATTATTTGAAACTTTGACTGTAGTTCTCTCTATGGAGTTTTCTTGGCAAAGAAAGTGGAGTGGCTTGCCCGTTTCCTTCTTCAGTGAATTAAGGCAAACAGGGGTTAAGTGACCTGCACATGCTAGTGTCTGAGGCCAGATTTAAACTCAGGTGTTCCTGACTCCAGGTCTACCTCTCTATCCACTGAGCCATCTAAATTGCCCCATGAAGGGTATCTTCATGCCCATTAATACCTGGTGGAGAGGAATGAATACTTCTCCTGAGCCAGAGCACTTATTGAGTGATTTATATTGTACTGTAGATAAGCAGTCCTTGAGCATGAGTAACTAAGTCTTATTGGTTGGTTTTGATTTGATTAAGTCAGGCCTTTGTAGTTGGAATGGGTGAGAGGCACCTTTTTGTTTTGTGCTCATTAAAAAGAGTCTTGGAGCAGAATTGGAGCTTGAAGGACTTACTGGGAACTGAACAAAGAAGAGAGCCATAGTAGAGTTGAGAGTGGAGCTCTGTATATGGGAGGAAAGAGGAAAGGGTGGAGAAGCCTGTACATTGTGCCAGTTGACATCCTGGGACTCACTAATGGCAGTCATGGAGAAGTTACAGTTCCATGTTTTCTCAACCATGTGGCCCAAGAAGTAGCAGGGGAGGCAGTGGCAGAGCCTTCCACACCTTGGCCCCTGGAATAGATGGCCCCAAAAAGCTCAATTGTTTGGGATAGAGGAATGGTGATTTTCTAGACAATACTGAGGTGCTGGAAAGAGCAGAGATTTGGCATTCTTTTGTGTGTGTGTGTGTGTGTGTGTGTGTGTGAGTGAATTGGGGTTAAGTGACTTGCCCAAGGTCACACAGCTAGTAAGTATCAAGTGTCTGAGATCAAATTTGAACTCAAGCCCTCCTGACTCCAGGCCCAGTGCTTTATCTATTTTGCCACCTAGCTGCCCCTGAGATCTAGTATTGTAAAAGGAAAAAGGGAACTGCTTGCATAGTGCCAGGCCTTTAGAGAAAGATAAGACCTGTGCAGTAAAGGAGGAGGATCTAAGCAGTATAAATGTCTTGGGGAGGGTGGAGTCCAAGTTGGAAGTAGGGAGGGAGGATATGAGTGTGGAGATGTAGTCTCTGAGGTCTGGGGGGAAGAGGAAGATAATTGGATCATAAAACACATTGTGAGTCCTCTGTGTTTTCTCATTCTTTCCTTTGGGAATGAAATGAAGTAAATGTTGTCATTGTAGTTTGGTCATTGTTGTCATGTCTGACTCTTCATGACCTCTTGGGCTATAGCACACCACGCTTTGCTATCTACACTATCTCTGGAATGCTTGTTAATACACTGGTTTGACCATGCCACTCTTTGGCTCAAGAGTCGTCAGTGGTATTGCCTCTGGGTAAAATATCAACTCTAGCTTGGCATTGAAAGCTCTCCCTATTCTGGCTCCAGTCTCTCTTGACAGATTCATCTTATATATTCCCTTTATACATCTTCCCTTCCAGCCATATTGACATGACTCAATGTTTCCCAATTTAGCATTCCATTTGTGTGTGTGTGTGTGTGTGTGTGTGTGTGTGTGTGTGTTTTCAGGAGGTCTTGAATACCCAGAATTCACTGCTTGCTACCCTTACCTCAGAATGTTTTCAGGCTCACCTCCAGTAGGGTTAAGCATTTCTTTACTAATTAGTAAAGAAATTAGTGTTTTCTCCCATCTTACACCATATTGTAATTATTCATCTGTTTAAATCAGTGGTTCTCAAAGTTATTTTATTCTCAACATATTATTCTTTCTAGTGAGGAATGGGGCACAGGAGGAGTAGAGTTAGAGTTAGGAGATCCTCCTACCCATTCTCAAGTGACTGTTAAGTGTATGTTTTCATATAATTATGTGCAACTCTGTGCCCAGCTTATGTTCCGAGAACCGCAGGTTAAAATGTTATCTACCGGGGCGTCTAGGTGGCGCAGTGGATAAAGCACTGACCCTGGATTCAGGAGTACCTGAGTTCAAATCCGGCCTCAGACACTTGACACTTACTAGCTGTGTGACCCTGGGCAAGTCACTTAACCCCCATTGCCCCGCAAAAAAAAAAAAAGTTATCTACCCCCCCAAAAAAAATCTATCCACCTGGTAGAACATAAACTCTTTGAAGATGTGGGATGGTTTTCCTCTTTTTTTGGGGGGTGGGGTGGGGGGGAGGTGGACTATCCCTGGCACAGCGCACAGTACTTTACATCTAGTAGGCACTTAATACATGTTGAATTGAATTCAAGTTTACAAAGTGATTATTTATAAGTGAGTGATTATTATTCTCATATTTAAAGGATCTGTGGATTCACCATTCTTAGATGCAGATCCCAGGCTATCTATAAAAAAATAGATTAATAAGCTATTGTAGTGAACAAAACAAACCACAATTTCTCTCTGCTTCCCCCCATTCCCCTCCCCAATACCCCCTTCTTCCCTCCTCCCCCGCCCCTGCACCATCATAGCCTATTTTCTAGTAATGAGTCCCTTCTCACTTAGCTAGGCTGGTTCTTGGACCACAGATGCCCAGTCTATCATTGGGCTCATTCTTGAAATCTCCCCAGCTTGATAAGACAGCTAGAGCCTGCCCTCTGCTGGCCTTTGAGCTATAGAATCAGCTCCATACCATCCTGAAGCTTTGGAGGAAGATTTCAAGTGGAAGAGTTCTTTTTTATTTTTAACTCCATCAAGCTAAGCAGCTCTTCTGGGATTTTTATTAAAGTTCTTTCCTTTTAGCTCCTGGCATCTGTGGACAGGTTGTGGTTAAGGGGGTGAGAGTGTATCTGGGTAGTGAGGGATTTTTCTTGTCCCTGAGTTCCCTTATCCATAACATGATTCACAGAGACTCAGAGCAGTAAGGGACCTCAGGTATCTGTAGTGCAGTTCATATATATCAGAACAGGAATCCCCTTTACACTATCTCTGACAAGCAATCTCTCTGCCTCTTAGTTTTCAAAGGAGTCCTATTTCTGAAATCTAGTTATCTGATTATAATATATTGACTTAAAAATAGGCTATGGTGAGGACAGAGTCAGTAGGTCACTTTTGTCCTGATTATTGCACATCACTGCATACTTGATGTCTAACTCGGGGCTGACCAGCTATGATAGATGGCCAATGGACAGAGGCTGAATGACTTTTTATTCTCCTGGAAGAGAAGTAAACCAAAGGAGAGAGAACCTTCACAAATGTACCAGTCTAAAGTAAATAGACTCCAAGTACCTTTACATATACTTATTAGAAATAAGCCAAACAAAGATGCACATGTAGGTTGATACAATTCATTTGTTGCCCAGTTGTCATGTCCAGGGATCCATCAGTTTTTTCTGGCCTTTCTGTCTATGAATCCTTCTTTCCTCTGAGGGAAGGGATATGTTGCTATTAGACTTAGCCTCTGCCTAGATTTCTCCCAATTCCTTCAAAACCAAGACCATGAGGGAGTCAAAGAAAAGAGACTTTGGCCAATTCTAGACCTTAGTCTAGGTCTTTCTCCTGCCTGAAAAGAGTACTATAATACCCTCTCAAACAAGCAGTATTTAGATTCTTAATTTCTTTCTTGTTTAGCTTTATTTTGATTGTTGTTGCTATTTAAATTTGACTAGGACCGAAAGGGTGTACATCAAGATCTCCAATTATTATGGTTTTCCTCTATAGTTTCACCAGATTTGATTAACGTATCATTTAGGTAATTAGATACTGTCCTTTTATGCTTTTCATCTTTGCCTCCTTGACCCCTCTTTAGAAAGATGAAGTAGGTAAAGAGAAGTGTGACCTTCACTCCCTCCATTCCTCAGTTCTTTTTGAGGTCATCAGTCTGTACTAATTATTCTTTCCTCTCTTCCCTATTTTGACCCTCTGATGAACCAATTCAACTCTATACATTTCTCTGCTCTTAAATTCCTTGCCTCCTTGTCCTATTGCCCATTCATATCATGCCAAATCCCAAGACTGGATTATTACCACCACTGACCTCTTTCACTCCTGTTCATGTGTTCCTGAATGAGGCCAGAGAAAAATCACAAAACTGTGCTCATTGGGTCCACTGTAAATTTATGGTTTCTAATCTCAGCTGGGTTGTCTGGAATGCCTGCTCCATAATTAAACATAATTATTAAATCTCATTACTAATTTAAAAATTAAACATAATTCAAAACACTGAACATGAATGTTAATGTTTCTCTACCCCAAACTTGTAGGTGTGCATGTGAATGTCTGTGTGTGCGTGTGTGTATGTGTGCTACCCCAAGGTAGCAAGACAATCATTCTATTCTACTATAATTGATTCACTCTCTTTATTTCCACAGCCTCTTTCCCACATTTTATCTCTCATTAAGCCTTCCATGATACCTCTTCCCCTCACTCTCTTTGATGAAGATCTCATCTTATTGAAGATGTTATGGGAGAAATATCTCCTCTTTGAGTTCATGTGGTAGATTACTGCTACTAAAATAAATCTACAAAATGCAGAAATTACAGAGGTAAAAACCTAGGTTTTATTATGTTTAAGCATAGGTTCAGGAAAATCCTGAACCTAGATTAGAGTTTCTGAAAAGTTTTTATAGATAAAATTAAGTTAGAGAGAAAGAGAAATAAATTCTTTTACACCTTGAAATCTCACACATCCTTTTAGGCTATAAAAGTTGGAAAAAGGGCATTCATAATCCCATTCTTTCTTCAATGGTATAAAAGTTGAATAAACTTCATTAAGCAGAATCATAATCTCATATATCCCCCAAGGAAACAAACCCAGTGAAATAGACTCCATAGGAAAACTAAGGCAGATTACAGATTAAACTAGATATAGAGGATTTACTACATGTAGAGGCTGATTGAAAGGGAAGATTTCCATGCCTATAGAATCCTTCTACAAATAACTAAATCACTTTGGAAAACTCAAACTCCCTTTTGACTTCTCAGCTGAGTAATGTCAAATAGTCTTTCCTTAATTTTATCATTCCATGAATCAAGTTTTAATCAATATTAGCATTAACAGGAAACATTCCTACAAATATCCATGAGAAATGGCATAATAAAGTTGAATAAAAAGGGAAAAGTAAAAAAAATTACTATCAAAAGGACATTCTATCCAAAAGTTCTCATTCTTCCTCTCTTTAGCTCTCATTACTCAGATATATTTCTCTACTATCTCCTTCACCTTGGTTTTAGATGAAGGTATTGTTTTGGCACAATTGACACAGAAAACACTCAGCCAGGTACTTGAGGTGGAGAGAGAGAGAGAGAGAGAGAGAGAGAGAGAGAGAGAGAGAGAGAGAGAGAGAGAGAGAGTTTACTACATGAGGACCCAAGGAGGGCATTTCATCCCTCTAACAATGGGCAGTGAGTCTTGTAGCCCACCTGGTTATATACAAAAAGAGTAGGCATGGTATAGCGGCAAGTTTATCAGACGAAGATGAGGTCAGTTATTCACTGAACAAAGGATGCAAAGTAGCACCTAGTCGTTAGGGGAGGCTTGACATTGCAGCTGGGGTACCCCAAGGCCAGAGCCTGTCTGAGACAGACAAGGTTGGAAAGTAGAAATTAAGGCTGCAGCTACATCTTGGAACACAGCCAGGCCAGGGTCTGTTTGAGATAGACAAGATCAGAGGCTATGTGTGATTTCTCTACATCATTCCCCATGTTGATGCTATCACTGATAAGTTGAAAGCATCATCCATTGTATGGGGCATGCCCTGGCGTATAGCATCCTAGGCCTCATAAAGGTTGATAGAAGTACATAGCAAGGAGATGGGCCCTGGTGGAGTTTGCTACTGACATCTTGAATTAGCTGGGATAGAGCATAGTATACACAGGGTCCAAACAGGGCAAGGAGGAGGAGAACAGCTAAGAGGCCCCAAAATGGGGTTAGTTATGTCCAAAGAGGGGAAGAGAAGGTACTGAAGAAGTCCTGGCTCCTCAGGATCTGTGTGTGTGCTTGCCTCCTTGTATCCCTGACCTTCTGTTCTATAATACCAGACTGGTTGATGTAATAGCAACACTCTTCCCCTAGGAACATATATGAACTCCCAGTGTCTATTCAGTTAGCAATTTCATCGTGGATCTCAGATGTCCCATATAGCTGTCCAGTCTCTGGAACCACTTTTCTTGGGGCAGCCTGGAAGACGTCTTGTCTCCAGGGTGCTTCTCCAATAGATCCACTCCTGAGGTCCTACTAAAATCTCAATAAAATTATAACGAGTGCCCCTCACATATTGTATACAGCTTTATCCAATTCTATCTTCAAAACATTATTAACAACAGGTCTGGGGGCGGCTAGGTGGCGCAGTGGATAAAGCACCGGCCCTGGATTCAGGAGTTCCTGAGTTCAAATCTGGCCTCAGACACTTGACACTTACTGGCTGTGTGACCCTGGGCAAGTCACTTAACCCCCATTGCCCCGGAAACAAAACAAAACAAAACAAAACAAAAAACAAAACAAAAACCCAGGTCTAAGGGTTTCCATTACCTTGATACCTGCAGGCTATAACTTTAAAATACCATAGAAAGCAGAACGCTTAAATATTTACAAATTATATATATATATATATATCAATTTGACCAATGATTCTTCAAATATTCTTACTCGATTGTTGAACATCTAATCCTCATATAAAACTTAGGTAACAGAACACCTTTATAAGAGAATGATCACAAATGAACTTACATAAAAGTTAACAAGTTAACTTCAATTGTAGTAAAAGACTTAGGATGACACTTAAGCAATTAATTTCAAAACAATGCATGCCAAATAAGTTGTCCATAATAAACCATGTTTGCATTACAGGACATGCTCTACAGACATATGTTATTTCCTCATTACATAATAAACTTATAGTTGACCTTTCCATAGGTGTAACAAAACATTCTATAAGTTACGCCCCCCCCTCTACTTTTCTTGAAACAAACTTGAGGTGTTTCTGGTTCAGTTTTAAAATGTATAACTAATAACAGACAGATGACAAGGCTAAATGCTTGTACATTCTAGTTGTTTAGAATCTAAAAGAGACTAGAATTTCTAAGCCAAATAGCTTGAATCTTATACCTGCATCTACCCAGATATTACAGTATTAACCTAGGGATGATGAGACAATATTGTTTTCATGCTGATCAAGTGACATGATTATAGTGATTTGCCACAAAAGAAAAGGAACAAAGCTCTGAGGGAAAGGTGCTTCCCAACTCCCAGTAGAAGTTCTGTAGATAGCTGATGCAGTATGTGAGACTTAGTATCAACCAGGTGGGAGAGTTTACATTCCATATATAACATTTGGGGAAACTGAGTCAGAAGATGCCTACCTCAGCCTTTGTCAAAAAGCCGGTCTTCCAGCCTTTCCCAAGAGAACTCCACTTGCAGTGCATACATGTTAAAACCCCATAGGGTTGCTGGCATCATGGATCATACAGCTCAACATTCCTTGATGGTCATAACTGGAGTCAGACTCAGAGCAATAATAGTTAATAGTCCCATAACATCTTAAATAGCAAGTTCCAACAATCAGTACTGCAAGTGAATTCACTTCTCAAGGATCACATATCCTAGATAGCAAGCATTAACTATGCTTGTACTTAAATAGGTTTTTCATCCCTAAGTTAGTACTACACACATGAATCTGCCTTGAGATGCTCAATAACAAGCAATGGTTGAAATAAGTGTAAACAATCCAAAATTGCATACTGGGAACAAACTAGAAAATGTCCCACACAATAGCACATAGTAAAACAGGTTTAGGTATTAAACATAGGCTACTGCCCTCAGAATTCCTCTAAACAATGGAAACATCTTTAAAGTGATAACTAGTTTGCACATGTTTCTACACATGTTCTAATTCCAATTAAATAACAACATAAGTAGACTCAGATTCCCCATTAAGGTGATATAAGATACCTCATAAATTACTATTGTTCACTAATATGTCAAACGTGACAAGTTAAGGCACCAATTTAACTATTGCTTAGTATGAATAAATTCAGATCAACAAGATCTTTTGCATAGCTTACTAGCTGTTTAAATGTTTTAGTATTAATTCAATAACCAATTGATTCAATATTGCAATAACAAACTTCCACTTTGTATACTTTATAATAGAAATATGCCATGAGAGTTATACACCAAACCTTAAGAATGAAACACGAATATTCAGGGTTCCAGAAAAGCTTTTTCCATCAATTAATAAAACTTCACAAATCATAGTAAGTTTGGACATGATTGTTATCCATTTCAAATTGTCATTGCAACGAATTAGCTTACAAATAAGATAGCAGGCTTTCTAAATCACACGTGCTACATATTATATCCTGAAAATATCTTTTTTTCCTCCTATAAGAAATAGCTTAAAATTTATCCTTATGTGATAAAGAATATTCACCAACCCTTCAGAGATAAAATACCTTCAAATGCTAAATATATCTCTCTTATTCAATCCTCAAAGTCAGAAAGAAACCTTTAAGATTGGAATTTCCCAAGATTAAGTTGAAGAAAGTTACCTTTACCCCTGCTCCCTTTCTCCCTCATCCAAATGTGTTTAGGGTGGGGAGGGATTTCAGCTTCTTCTAAACCAAAAAAGGAAATATTCAATTAACTTAGTCTTATTATAATAACAAATTTTTACTAGGCCCTTTTAAAGTTCAGTGAGGCCAATAAAATGACCTCCAGGGTTTTTTTCCCCCCAAGATAAGGAACTGCTTTAAGGATTTCAAGTCCCATTTCCCCTTGAAACACCAAGCTGCATTTCACAAAGATATCACATGAAACTTCTAACTCTTAACAAAAAGCAAATCACTATACTTTACTGAGGATCTGGTTAGATCTTAAAGCCTTAATATACAAGCTGAGAATATTCTTATTATGCCCACTTCACAGAAAACCATTATCACATTCAATTAAATTCATAACCTAAAAGAATTTAAAGAATCCAAATCTGACAATATCTCTAATACAATGAACTATTAAACTGCTGGGTACTTTTCCTTTACATCTTACAAATCACCTTGAGGTAACCAGCTTAAAACTATACAAATAGAGCATCACAGTAATATATTTCACTTAAAATTAAATCAGAATTAATTCAATTACCCATCTTGATTTCCTAATAACACTAACTTTTCTCTTGTTGGTTTAAATTAATGTTTTAATGCCACATTCAGTCCTTCAATCCATCTGCAAAACTATGCCAGAGCAGCATGCCCTTCCCCCGGTTCTTTAACTTAATAACATTTTGAGGGTAGCTTTATCAATTAAACAAAATTTTTCCTTCTAGATTTCAAGCACGAACTTAAATTGTCTCCTTCCTTCCTTCCTTCCTTCCTTCCTTCCTTCCTTCCTTCCTTCCTTCCTTCCTTCCTTCCTTCCTTCCTTCCTTCCTTCCTTCCTTCCTTCCTTCCTTCCTTCCTTCCTTCCTTCCTTCCTTTCTTTCTTTCTTTCTTTCTTTCTTTCTTTCTTTCTTTCTTTCTTTCTTTCTTTCTTTCTTTTTGCAGGGCAATGAGGGTTAAGTGACTTGCCCAGGGTCACACAGCTAGTAAGTGTCAAGTGCCTGAGGCTGGATTTGAACTCAGGTCCTCCTGAATCCTGGGCTGGTGCTTTATCTACTGCTCCACTTAGCTGCCCCCCAAACTTACATTTTCAACAGAAACTTGAACACATAAAACCATCCCATATAAATTCTTTTTAGCTTTTCTTCAACCTAATTTAGACTGGTTAAGGTGTTCTTTATTCAATTCTAATCATTTTTAAACATACTTTGTACACATCAAAAATATATTTCTCAAACATTTGCAATGCAACAGATCTATAAGGGGATTCAGCTAAATTAGATATGCCCTAACCTTTTACCCTGAGACATTCCTAGCTTTGAGAAATAGTTTGACGACTATCCTGTATTAAGTAATTCAAAGTCAAAGGCTGCTCTTGGGCAGTGTTGTTCAATGGTTAGAGACTAAGAAAAAGATATTTCTTTGAAACTTTTACACATTACAAATAATTTCTGATTTTAAGCTATTCTACTACAAAAGCTTTTAAGACAAATGAAAATCTTAGGCACTAGTATCAGAGTTGGCTCTCTTCCCCTCCAAAACAGAAACTGCCACATGGAAAGGTGGTGGGGGGGCACGGAGATGGGGGACTTTAGGACACATGGTGTCTTCCATTTGATTTTAAACCCTGAAACCATTCTGGCAGTTACAATCCCAAAATATTTTATCATTTTTAAACCTATTCTGGTGCAAAGATCAATCATTAAAGATTACTTCTATATAATAAGCAACTTTATAAAATTCTCAGTATGACCATTCCTTATCTTAGGAATTTCACAAGCTCCTTTCTGGTAAATATACAAATTATGGGGCCTCTAGAAGGTCCTTTTCTGTGACTTTTTTCTTCTCATACAATAATTTACCAGTATTCCCCTTTATCTTCAAAATCAATAATCATAGGAATCTCCTATGTTATTTCCTATCTTAACACACACCAATTTAAAGGTTACTTAACTTATAATTTGCAAATTCAACTACTTTCAAACTCACACAAACCTTTTCTTACTTTGTGAGCCAAGAAAGGGTTAAATAGTTCTTGTTCAAAAATAGAAACTTTTTTTCTTCACCTTGAGATTTTACCCTAACATGGTTCCCAGAGCTGCCTCTAGATAACAGTGTGACTGCAAATCACTTTTTAAAATCTCCAAACTGTTTACTTTTAAATCTTCTGTTCACAGTGTTAGTGCAAACAGATTACAACTTTCTTTTTCTTTTAAAAGTTCCCAAATGTTTACACTCATATTCCTCCTTCTCACTTAAAACAAAGTCAAACTTCCTCATACTTTCTCAACATGCTTAAACCATCTGAAACTAGCAAAATGGCAATTTAGCCAATATTTCACTAAACCCCCTACATTATTATTATTATTATTATTATTATTATTATTATTATTATTATTTTAACTTGAAACAAAACCCCTCAATTCTGAGCCACCCCCTCAGGCAGACAAGACCAGGTGTGCCACGCCCCCATGGTGCCAGGGGGAGATATCTTGAGCTGCCTCTCACCTAACCCGCATCACTAGTGGGGGATGGTCCCTTCATTTTTTATTTTCCCACTCAGGGAGAAAGGCATCTCAGAGAGCCATGCCCCCTGCTCTCTCCCCCAAATAAACCATTATACAGGGAAAATCATTTATATAAACACTTGCCTTATGCTAAGCACTTTACAATTATGTGATCCCCACAACCCTGGGAGGTAAGCTTTATTACAGAAAAGTAAACTGGCCAGTAGATTTCCTCCAGGGTAGATTTTAGTTTAATCAAATCAACTGTGGCTTTATAATCATCACAACAAACCCATGCAAAACCAAATTTGTCTCCCCTTTATCTAAGGAGTTATATTATAAACTTATCAGATAACAAGCATAAAGTTAAAACATGCTGGCCTTCACAGGTTCCCTGATAATCCATTCTGAATCTTATTCTCTTTTGGCAAGTATCTCCTCCCTCACTGACTACTGCCCTCCACGCAGCTGTGTCTCATTCCATGTTGCCCTTTCGTCACAGTCTTTCCGAGTTTAAAACAATTCCCTTCCAATCCTGTACTCCAAGTGAGGATTGATAAGACCCTCCTTCTATCCAGTAGGGGCAGGCATAGCTAGTGGGGCCCCGGCCTTACCTTCCAAGTAGTCCTGGGCTTGGTCTCTGTCTTCTATACCTCTAATGAGTCCGGATATCAGTTTACACCATGGCAGGCTGCTTCAGAAGGCCCGATCCAGAAAGGGCCCTGAAAACAATTCAGGTGGCACCTCCCTGTCCGTGACAGGGCTCTCCAAGAGTCCACCAAGTCCTGAACCAGGGGCATAAGGAGTCAGTTGCAGTTGAGGTTTCCTGAGCCATCACGCCAAATGTTACGGCACAATTGACACAGAAAATACTCAGCCAGGTATTCGAGGTGGAGAAAGAGAGAGAGAGAGTTTATTATGCATGGACCCAAGGGGGGATTTCATCCCTCCAACAATGGGTAATGAGTCTTGTCACCTACCTGGTTATATACAAAAAGAATAGGCATGGTATAGTGGCAAGTTTATCAAATGAAGATAAGGTCAGTTATTCACTGAACAAAGGATGCATAGTGGAACCTAGTGTTTAAGGGAGGCTTGGCATTGTAGCTAGGGTACCTCAAGGCCAGAGCCTATCTGAGGCGGACAAGGTCAGAAAGCAGATATTAAGGCTGCAGCTGCATCTTGGAATACAGCCAGGCCAGGGTCTGTTTGAGATAGACAAGATCAGAGGCTATGTGTGATTTTTCTACATCAATATCACCCTTCTTCTTGCCCCCAACTACATGATCTATTATTGATCCCATCATCTCCAGCAGATTGCTCCCACTAGCATTCCTACTCTCTAATATCTAATTTCTTCTTATCTACTTGTTGGCTACTTTCCTGCTGCCTACAAAAGTGTCCATTTCTCCCTCATTTTGGAAAACAAAAACAAATCTCACCTCATTTGACCTCCCTATTTCTACTAACCACTTCCAGGTCTTTCCTCTGGTTTTTCAGCTAAATTTCTTGAGAAAGCTCTCTACAGTAGGTTTCCTCTCATTTGCTTCCAAATGCTCTTCAGACTGGCATTTGACTTCATCATTCAACTAAAGTTTCTTCCTCCAAAGTTACAAAATGCATCTTGGTAAATCTAATTGAGCTTAGTCTTCAACCTTTTTGATCTCTTTACAGTAGTTGACATTGCTGATCATTATCTTTTCCTGATTATTCTCTCTTCTCTAGGATCTTTTCTGGCTCATTTCCTGTCTATCTGACCACTAATCCTCAGTCTACTAGATCTTGATCTGGACCACATTTACTAACCATGGGTATTCCCCAAAGCTCTGTCATGGGCTCTCTTCTACATTCATGTTTGTCTTCTCAGTTAAAATATAAACTCCTTGATGGCAAGGACTGTTTTTGTCTTACTCTCTATCTATCAATTAATAGAGCGTCGGGAACATCTCACCTGTGGCTCCATGAAGCTGTAGCATGTACAGCAGCCATACCCTGGTAAACTGTCGAGGCCCATGAGCTGAACCAGGTTGAGGGTAACTGACAGGCCTCAAACCCATTGGTGAGTTAGGGGATGTCTATGCCAAGACTTCCCCTGGCAGAATGGGGAGATGAGAACAATTTGTTCCAACAGCCATGAAGGCAGCTTAACCAGGTGCTATGGAGCACTTAGTGCTTGGTCAGACATCAAAGACACTGAATCCAGGGCCATTGCCAGTTGTCCTGACTTTTGTCTCCTCACTCGACTTCCATGACTGGAAGTAGAGAGTGAGCTTTGTGCAACTCTATTTCACTTAAATCCAATGCACGTATATGTCAATATGTCACCCCATGATGTCACTGGTCTTCTTTGAAAGTAAAAGATAATAACAACAACAAACAACAAGTATTTAATAAATGCTTATTGATTGACTGATACACTGTGTTTTTTTTTTTTTTTTTTGACTGGGTTTACCTATCTCTCCCAGGATGGAAGTTCAGTGGCGACTCATGGGCTTGATCCTATAACTGATAATGTAACCTGCTCGATTTCTGATCTCAATTCTGGGCCAGCTCACCTTTCCTTAAATAGCTTAGTAGCCCTCTTATCTCTGGGGTTCACCGTATTAGTGCTGAATTTTTTTTGGCGGGGGGACACCCAATCAGTTTTAGTTGTACATACCCCCAAGTTCAATGGATTCACCAGCTTTGGCCTCCTCACAACATCCAGAATGCTGACCCAACACTTCTAATACATCTGATTAGGGTAGATGACTTCAGGAATACAACCTTTCTGCTGCTGGACATTATTTTGTAATGCAGTCTAATATCACATGAATGTTTTCAGTTCATATACTAAACTGCTGAGTCACAATGGAGTTCTCGAAATTCTCATATTCTTTTCCTTATGAACTTCTTAATAATCATAGGGTGCAGCTGGCTGGTGCAGTGTATAAAGCACTGGGCCTCAAGTCAGGAAGACCTGAATTAAAATCTGGCTTCAGACACTTACTAACTACATGACCCTGGTCAAGTCACTTAACTCTCTTTGCCTCAGTTTCCTCATCTGTAAAATGAGCTGGAGAAGGAAATGGAAAACGACTCCAGTGTCTTTGCCAAGAAAATTCCAAATGGAGTCATGAAAAATTGGACACAACTGAAATGACTAAACAAAAATAATAAATAACTGTATGCTCATTCCTATACTTATGAAGTTGGATATTTCTGTTCAGTTGCAGAACTTTACATTTATCCTATAGTATAATAGAAAGAGCCCTGGATTGTTGGAGTCATGAGGTTGTCTACCTCAGTGACCTTATGCAAATCATCTTCCTTCTCTGGGCCTGTGTAAAATTAGTAAAATTAGTACATTAGTAAAAATACATTAGTAAAATTTACATTAGTAAAATGGGTACATAGACTAGATGGCCTTGAAGGTCAAGTCCAGCCCTAAATATAGTATCATATGATCCCAATATCCCGCAATTCATTTTAATACATTTACCCTATCCATCAACTACATCAGGGTCTTTTTCATGTCTTTTTAAAAAAATTAATTAACTAATTAATTAATTTTTTTTTCTTTTTCATATCTTCATTCTTTCACTCATATCCCAGCTTGGTGTCATCTGTAAATTTTATAAACATGGCATTTTCTCCTTTATCTTTATCCACTGATAAAAATGTTAGAAACCTTTAGACTGTGGCAAGATCCTTGAGACCCATCCCTAAGGACCTATGAAGAGTCTGGGCAGCTGCAGTCTGAGAGGCTAATATATAAATGCAATGACCCTTCTGTGGAAGTTATTAATAATTGCTAGCAATTTTATATAATTGTCATCTTTTCTGGTGGCAGTCAGACAGAAAGCAATAGTTATAGATAGTATTAAAAAGTAATAAGTAGTAAGTCTTTGGTATTTCATGCTTTGTGTACTATGGCACAGGTGGGGAAAATAACTTTTTTTGTATTAGAAGATGTACAATATTACTCTTTGAACAATTTGGTTGCTGAAAGGAACAGAAAAGTAACATTCATGCAAGGAAAAACTAACAAAACCCACTTTTTTTCTTTTCTTTTTTTTTTGCAGGGCAATGAGGGCTAAGTGACTTGCCCAGGGTCACACAGTTAGTTAAGTGTCAAGTGTCTGAGGCTGGATTTGAACTCAGGTCCTCCTGAATCCAAGGCCAGTGCTTTATCCACTGTGCCACCTATCTGCTCCACAAAACCTACTTTTGAAGAAATAAGCTCCTAGATAAAATGTAGAGAAGTTCAGACTGAAGACTAGATAGAGAATAGAGCTAAGATGAATGAATCAAGAGAACATCTTTGACAATAAAGCAATGATTGAGGTAACAATGGAAGTAGGGTATTGTGGTCTGTCAGCTCATTTGTATGAGGCTATTTTTTTAGAGTTTTACAGCTGACAAAATTATAAATCAAATAACTGGGGTCTACAGGAACATTTGATAAGCACTGTTTTCTCTCTCTCTGTCTCTCTTTGTGTCTCTCTGTCTCTGTCTCTTCCTCCACCTCTCTCTCTGATAAACCCTTTCTCATTCTTTTTTCTCCCTTTTAAGTGCATAAAATAAAGTACACAGGATTACAAAGGAAAACAATTATATTGAAATAGTTATTATAATTTTAAAAATTCATTGCTGTCAGGTTAAGAATTCCTTATATTACACACATGTAAAAAGCCCAGAAGGAGGTAAAGCTTTGATAAAAAGCTTTAAGATAAGATAAATAGGAGATGAAACAAAAGAGTGAATCGAGTGCAGGAGGAATAAGGCATGAAGGAAGAGAAGACAGACGACTTCTCACTGAGACAGCTGACTTCATTTGCTTTGCTAGGAATTTTCAGATGAGAAGAAAGAAGAATTGCTTGCTGATTGACTGGAGAAAAACTGAAACAGTTGTTGCATGCTCATTGGCTGAGAGTTGAATTCTGCTCCTATGTGAAGAAGTATTCAGCTTGATTGTTCTCTGTCCTCTCCTGTCTTTCTGGTTTGAGAGGGAAGAGAGAGGAAAACAGAAGCTTTGTATCTGTTTTACTGTAAGTTGTGCTTTGCTCTTAGAAGAGACTAAGAGCTGCCTGGACAAAGCAGAATCCCTTGCTATTTGCAGATCTGAGGAGTCTGGCAGTTCTCTCATGTTAAAAGTGGATTTTTAAGAGCTAAGAGAAGTCTGTTAAGAGATGACATAACTCCATTTTGTTCAGTATTTGACATTGCCTCAGTGCATACTCCAGGCTCACCTCACAACAAGCTGGTTTCCTTCATTGTCTTATCCATTTTCACCTCCAAGTGTCTGGGCTGGGTTTGGACTCAAATCTTCCTGACACCTCTCTATCCACTGTGCCACTAGCTGTCTACAGACAAAGTACTTATTATGGATATTGAAGGAAGAGTTTGCACCATGGCCAAATTGTGATACACACTATCATCCTGAGTTCCCCATTGACCAGTATAGTGTTATCCTTTTACCTGGAGGTCTTATTAACTTACTAGGTTAGGATCTTTTGTGTAAATATTGGGCCACATTACACTGGAGTCCTGAAGTGATAAATGTGGACTTGCTGATTTCCCATGTGTAGGCTCTTCCGACTTCCCTGGAGGGTGCCTCAGGTCACCACACAAAAGTCCTTGAAGAATTGGCTACTGTCCCTCTTCCTTACTACAGGGCACTACAGAGGGTAAGGTCAGATTTCTTAAATCTTCCTTCTCAGTGAAAATTCAGGTCAAGACATTTGCCACTACTGCATGTTCAGCAACATTCACTGCCCTGAGAAGGTTTCAACTCAGTATTGAATTGTTTAACAAAAATAGGTGTTGGGGCAGCTAGGTGACACAGTGGATAAAAAAACCAGCCCTGAATTCAGGAGGACCTAAGTTCAAATTTGACTTTAGACACTTGATACTTACTAGCTGTGCGACCTTGGGCCCTGCAAAACAAACAAACAAACAAACAAACAAACAAAAACCCAAGACAGAACCTGATAGGAAACTGATCCATAGATTCATGTAAGTCTGAGGCCATCGAAAAATATGATTCCACAACTTAATGTTCCCAATCCTAATGCCATTTTTATTAGCATACCCCTGACTCTAGATTTTCTACTGTTGTCTATCTTTGTATCAGGGCAGCTAGGTGGTACAGCACTGGGCCTGGAGTTAGGGAGATCTGAGTTCAAATCTAGCCTCAGACACTTAATAGATGTGTGAACCTGGGCAAATCAATTAAACCCCTATTTGCCTCAATTCCTCACCTGTAAAAGGAGGACACACTGGAGAAGGAAATGGCAAACCACTCCAGTATCTTCAGCAAGAAGACACCATGAGGTCACATAGAGTTGAACATAACTGAACAAAAATAAGGATCTTTGTGATGCTTTTCCCCTCTATCTTCATTTGTGAAGATAGCCAATACTTTTTTGCTTTACTTGGACTAGCTTCCAATAGTTGTTGTGGAAAGGGGTGATTCAGTACAAATGGACTTGACTACCACATGGGGACATATGGAGATACCCAATATTTCACTCAGTACTTGCAGGCCGACATTCAGGAGGTCACCTTATAGTATTCTCTTCAGATACGGTAAGCTGGTGAATTGTTGCTTGACTCCCCAAATAAGCAGTCCTGTATTAATGATATCATCACTCTCCCTAGTCCCTTAGATGAAAGGGGGCATAAGGTTTCACTTTCTAAGTGACAATTTGCCAGGAATCTGTAGAATATTTAGATTCTACTCCATGCCAAGGAACCTTCCTATCTGAAAAATGTCTCATGGCTATTGCTATAATGTCATGATATAAAACTCAGAGGCAGGAATGGGCATTGTTAGGAGCAGCAGAATTTTGTTGACATTGGAAATATACTTTTGGAGAGATAGTTAAATCTCTCATTAAACTAAGTCAGAAGGATGTTCCTGAACCTGTTCCGAGAACAAGGCTAAAGAATCTACATTTTGTCCACTTAAATGGCCTCTGCTATTGTCCCCTGGATTTTTGACTTCCTGATTATCATAGATATTATTCTGTATGTTCAGAAACAGAAAGGAATTGCTTCTGGAGTCTTATGTCAGAAACAAAACTTTACTTGATGCCTTATTGCTTATTATTCCTCTCAGCTTGATGCTGTCCCCTGAGGGACAGTAGGGCAGCCACTCTCTCGGCTGTACCATGACTGATGGAAGAATCCTAAGACATTGTTTTGGATCATAAACTTCTTATCCATGACCCACCTCCTCTTGTTGCTCTTCTGACTCAAAAGAACACCCACTGTTTTCTGCTCAGGGGCTGACACACTAAGAACTCTGACTGCTAGTCCCTGAAAATGTTGAAATTGAGAGATCACCTGTCTTCAATCCTGCTACATTTTTTGCCACTCCCTGATGCTATAAAACAACCTTGCCATGATATCACAGAAGCAGCTCATCTCACTGCTACTCTTTATGCTGATCTCATAGACAATCTTGGTTTTGTCCATTTATATTGATGGGTTCTCATCAGACCTTGAGGAGTCTTAGAAGATGGGCTATGCTGTGGTCACTAATTATAATGTTCTTTATTTTAGACCTCTATTTCCCTTGATCAGTGCCTGTGGCACAGAACTTGCCCTCACCCAGGCCTGTCAACAGGCCTCAGATAAGTTAGCTAATACCTATTTATGTCTACGCCTATATCTTTCTCTCTATAAATATACATACATACTTACATACATACACATATTTGCTTTTACTTGAACCAGATCTCAACAACTATTGTGGAAAAGGGTGATTTTATATGTATACACACATATACATACAGAATGTGGGTATGCCTTTGGGGTCTGTCATACCACAGGACAACTCTGGAAATAGCATAGTATTCTCAGTTCTAATGGATAGAGATTTGCTCATGTCCCCCTTATTATAGCCCATTTAGATGCCCTTCCACTGCATCTGCCATCTCTGTCATGTACTACTTGGCCCATACTTCAGGCATGGTCCTTATATCCTAGGGCAATAACTTAGCTGATGCAGCCACTAAAGCCAGGGTACTTCACCCCCTGCCCCCCTTATTCCATAATGCCTACTTTTGCCCCATCAACACTCTATGTGGTAGTGTTCCCTCTGAAGAAAGAAAAGTTTGGAAGAAGGCTGGCACATTCTTCGGCAATGACAATATCAAGTGTCTTTCAAATGGATGCCTAGTGGCTCCTTGCCACATTCTTTGAACCCTATTAGAGACAGATCCCAAGCACATGTAAGGAACCCTCCTTTGTACTTGATGCAACCATTTCTTTTGTCTTTTTTTTCTTTCTTTCTTTTTCTTTTTTTTTTTTGCAGGCAATGGGGGTTAAGTGACTTGCCCACAATCACACAGCTAGTAAGTGTCAAGTGTCTGAGGCTGGATTTGAACTCAGGTACTCCTGAATCCAGGGACGGTGCTTTATCCACTGTGCCACCTAGCTGCCCCCGATGCAACCATTTCTAAGTTATGATTTGCCCAGGATGTTTAGCAGGAAGAAAAGCAAATGGTTGGATTATGCCATTGCTATGTACAACATAATCTGACAGGGAAATATCTTGACAGTGAAGTGAGAACATGATCACTCACCCCCTTTTCTCATTTACATATTGACTGTGCTGTTATGCCAAGGGACTGTGTCTCTTCTTATTGATTGTTGAACAACTTACTGGGTGATCAGAGGCTTTCTCAACCTTTTGGACTATGTAACTGAAGTGATTAAATCCATGTTGAAAGAAGTCATCTTCTTCTTTGCTTCCCCTACCCTATCAATAGTGATAAAAAGATCCCTTTGATTTGTGAAATAATCAAACAATTTATGAATGCAGTAAGTACACAATGGAAGTTACATACTCCTCATCATCAGTCCTCAGGAGATGTTGAGTAAATTAATCAATTGCTCAAAAACATGTTGGCAAATTTTGTCAGGATACTAGCTAAAGTGAGTAGATGTACAAACATTAGATTTGTTTTCTTTAAGAAACACCCCAAGAAGGAAATTTAAAATCTCACCCTTATAACTACTATTTGGGAAACATGTGTGGTCCACCATGCCCATTTCATTGACTCATACCTCCACCCTAAAGGAGGATGAGAATTTAATACAGTATGTTCTATCCTTGTAATATCAGTTGTGTTCTTTCCACAGCTACAATTACACAGCTAACATTAGGCAGTTCCCCTGCATGTCCCTGCCCATAACATTCAACTAGGAGATTGGGTTTAGATGGAAAAAATGGGAAAAGGGTCCCCTATAGCCTAAGTGGGATTAAACCTATCAGGTATGTCTGACAACACACACGGTCATTAAAGTGAAGGAGAAAAGAACTCTGGATTTACTATACCTCCGTAAAGAAAGACTCTAGTCAGGATCCTCAGGAGAACTGTTTCCCTGAAAACACACAGCATGGAGAGAAAAATGCAAGCTATATGACCCAGAAGGGGAAGGGGAAGATAATAAATTCATATAGTACCTACTATGTGCCAAACATTGTGCTGAGAGCTTTACAAATAGTATTTCATTTAATCCTCCCTTTTTGCATGGGCAGGAAAGAAATCTGTCAGTATCTAGAAACTCTCTAGAAATTAGCTACTTTAGCTAATGTATGCCATTACCATCAGGAGGATGTGGAAAACAGCCTAATGTTTTCCCACCAAGTATCTCTGCCTGTGAAGAAGAGCTTATAGATTGAAGGTAGATTACTTGGGACACTGAGCTCCCACTCTCTCTGAAGACAAGATGAGGGAGATTGAAAGGTTTTTATCCCTAAAGTAGACAAGATCATCAAGTCTTTTTATTCTCAAGGGATACCTGAAACCCAGATAATGTCTTTCAGAAACAAAGTAGCCGGTTTCTTTCCAAAATTCTAATAGGATTGGTAAATCCCTGGGGAAGTTAGGAGGACTCTGAGAAAATTTTAGGATTTGATATAGTGATAGGAGGTACTCTCTTTAAACCCTTTCTACCCATAGATCATCCAGTATGAAACAAATGCAAGACACCCTTCCCTAAGAGCAGAGTTGATACCAACTGACAAATATTAGCCTTCACCAGTTAAATTATATTTATTCTTTTTGAAAAAACAACCAACCATTCAAAAGTCTTGGTAACCAATAGCATTTTCATTGTAATTGAGAGAATGCTCATGTATATATCTGAAATATATCACTGGATGGGTTTTAATAATAACTTCCAAGTCCAAGAGGGACTCTTTCAAATTATTCACTCAGCAATCATGTGTGGATTTAATTTTTCTTCTAATTGTTGGCTTAATAACATTGAAAAATGGAATGTAAATTTTACTAAATGATACTCTAGATACTATGCTACTAGGTTTAGTCCCCAAAATAATGCCCTGAAAACTCTTATAGGAGTTAATATCTTGACCCTTATTATCATGATCCGACGACAATAGTTTATATGTGGGAATGGTGTTAATAAAGTCCTTCTACTGGCCTGGAATGAACTATGCACTACTGGACATATGCTCCTTCTTCTCCACATTTAAAAGAAATTGTTTTTCCATAATGCCACCTACTTAGGCAGTTTTACCCATGATAAGGAAATCTGTTAATACTCCCCTTGTACAACTTAGGCAATACATTAGGGATAATAGCTTTCTATCCACCTATCAGTGGATCAGTGGATCAGAAGTAGATATTCTTGTTATTTCTGCACAATTAGAAAAAGCATTCGATGCCATCTAAAGCCACCAAGGGGGACAGCTATAAAGCCTCAGTGGATAGAGTGTGGGGCCTGGAGTCAGGATGACCTGAGTTCAAATCTGGCCTTAGACATTTACTAGCTGTGTGGCCATGGGCAAGTCACGTAAAACTGTTTGCCTTAGTTTCCCCATCTGTAAAATGAGCTGGATAACGAAATGGCAAATGACTCCACTATCAAGAAAAACTCATGAGGTGACAGCTAGGTGGCACAGTGGATAAAAAGCACTGGCCCTGGATTCAGGAGGACTTGAGTTCAAATCCGGATTCAGACACTTGACACTTACTAGCTGTGTGACCCTGGGCAAATCACTTAACACTCATTGCCCTGCAAAAAATAAAATAAAATAAAAATAAATAAGTAAGAAAGTGAACAAATAAATAAACTGGGGGAAAAAGAGTTAATTTTATAATTGAGTCTGCATATGCTTAAAGCCACCTCTTTATGTTCTTGAATTGAACTTAGCAATTTAGCTTTTTCTCTGAGTTAGTTTAAAGATATAATTTAAAGAAAAAAACTGTTATCTACCTTACTTTACCTTTAAAGGCCTGGAATATTTCCACAAGGTACACTGTCCATCTTTGTCTGTCCTTGTAAATATAAGAAGGGTCTTATCTCCCTAACAAATTTTTATTGAGTCAGGCTATCCCTGGTCTAAGATGTCCTCAGGATACAGATGAGTCCCATAAACCAATCTATCAGTCCTTAATGACAGTTGTGATTATTGACCTCACATTATGTAACCAATCATATTGTTCCCATTCCCATGAACCTGTCTATCCTGTAACAAATTTCATTGTCTTCCTCACCTATTCAACTCTATACTTCTGAAAATTACATGAAGGCTGGTGAGCCCTACCTCGGGGTCTTTGGTCATTGACCAAATTCATTATTTACTGCTAGCTTAACTAATAAATTGATCATCCTCAGATCATTGCCTCTCAGTTTAACTTAATTTTCAAACATGAGACTCTTTTTTTTAGTGAGGCAATTGGGCTTAAGTGACTTGCCCAGGGTCACACAGCTAGTAAGTGTTAAGTGTCTGAGGCCGAATTTGAACTCAGGTACTCTGACTCCAGGGCCGGTGCTCTATCCACTGTACCACCTAGCTGCCCAACATGAGACTCTTAATGCCAGTATTCATAACTTTGATGCCTGCTGGCATCAGCACTTTAGAATCTGTTTTCCTTGGGATCAGCGATATAGAAGTTTGTACTACTGGTGCTTCCTGATTGCTGAACTTGGCAAGACTTGGATTTTGAAGGGCTGTGGCCAAGATGGCTGTTAAGCTTTGAGCAAACCTTTGCAACTTGGAAACAGGGTCTCCACAGGACTGGAAAGGATCAGGGAAGGAACAGGAAGGAGGAGTGGGTTTTGACAAAAGTCCATATCATACCTTTCATTCTACTGGTATAGCCTCTCTACTGGTAGCATGGAAAATAGGGGAGGCATGCTGAATTAGTTAAAGTTCAGCCAGCATCAGTTCCTGGGTTTTTTGGGGGTGGGGGGGATTCAGGGGTTAGGTTTATGCTCCTATGGATTCTGTGTATCCTAGACCATGAAAATAGGTGAAGTTTCTTTATCTTTGATGTATAATTTCTGCTTTGGAGATGTTTGAGAGAGCATGAGAATTTGAAAAAAAAAATGTCTTGTTTACCATTTCATTGATCATATGAACCAGAAGAGTATTTTACATTTTTTTCTATTAGTTTCAATCTTTTGACTTTGTTTTAATATGTCTTGTTGTTTCGTGGATTCATTGGTTTCTATTTGGTCCATTCTAATTTTCGGGGACTTTATTTCTTGAGCAATATTTGTACATCTTATGTAAACTATTTATTACCTTTCCAATTCTTTCTTCCATGGCTCTCATCTCTTTTCCATTTTTCCCTCAAGTGCTCTCATTCCATTTATAAACATTTTTTTAAAAATTCTTTTTCTTTTTAAACTCTTACTTCATCTCTTCCAAGAATTTGTGTTGAATTTATGCTTGTTTTCCTCAGAAAATTCTTGTAGATATTTTGGAGTGATTCTTTTTTTCTGTCTCTGTGTCTTGAGTTTCCCTACCACCATAACATCTCACTATGTTCATTTTTTCCTGCCTATTTTTCCAATCTACTTCCTGACTTCTGACCTGCTGTCAGGGCTGGTCTAGGCAGCACTTCTAGAGGGAAGTCTGGGTTGATCAGTTGCTGCTTTTGTGGAGTAAATTGTTTTGATCCAAGGCAAAGTCTGATTGCCTCCTTCCCCCTTCCCCAATCAGAACCAAATTCCTGACCTGGGTTTGGGTCTGTGCAAGGTTAGACTGCTGCTAAACTCTGCTCCTATCAGCCATCTGGAAAACTCTTGGTGCAAAATGACAGAATTTTAGGCTCCTCTTTGGGATTCCTGCCTTTGTTATTCTTCTGCAAGCTGGACTAGATGCTGGAAATAAAACCTTACTCTGATCTTGGAGTCTGAGCCATGCCAATGCTGCTGCCTGTTGACTCATTTTTTCTTAGTATATCTCCCAGGATCTTCTGACCTGGGAATGCCACCTCCATGCATAATCTCCTCACTCTGTCCTGGTTCTCTGACCTGGAATTAGGTAGTGGAAAATAAAGCTGTTCATTTGTATCTTACCCTATTGCAATCATCTGATAGTGGTCTGATGATGCCCTGGTACAGGTCTGAGACCTTTTCTTCCTGTGGTGCACAGCCTTTCTATGGGTGTTGATATGCTACATGATCTTTTAGCTTGACCCTGTGCCTAGTGTCTGCAGTCCTCCTTGTCTGCCTCCCTATGGAAATTGGGATGCACAGATGGTTCACTATGACTTTTTCTCAATTGCCCCTTCAGGATTTGGTCTGATGCATTTTCTTGATATGTTTGGAAGAGTTTTGTGGAAGGGAGTTCCTTGCTTTGATGCCTATCACTTTGCCATCTTGGCTATGCCTTCCCACCTTCTGATGTTAAAGTTTATTTTGCTTCTAACTATTCCTTCCTTCTTAACCCTCTTCCTTTGACCACCTGTTTCATTAGAGAGTCTTATATATTCTGTACTAAACTTTTTGTGTATATGTGTGTGTATTCAACTCTCTTTTATTTCATTCATTTGAAAAAAATTCATGACATACCAACTACCTCCATACATTCCTTCACGTTTATATGCTCTTCATGTATACCCAATTAAAAAAATGATTAAGTTCTATCTTTTCTTCATTTATTTCCTAATTACCTTTTACTTATCCTTTTTTCTTAAATTCAAGAAAAAATAACCACAACCATATTCTATGTTTTTCTTTCTTAATGCCCTCTGTAAGCCTTGAAGACAGTGAGATTTTGACGTGACATTTGCCTCTTCTCCCTCTATTTGAATGTGAACACTGTAACTTTATTTAGTACCTTTCAATTGTGTAAATGTATTTTACCTTTATAGGTTTCTACTGATTCCTGTTTGGATTTGAATGTTTCTGCTTAACATTGATATGTTTTTCAGGCATGCTTAAAAGTTCACTTATACTAAAGGTACTTATACTTATTATATTCCGTTTTTCAGAATAAGTTAATCTTGGTTGGGAGCTTTTATCTTTTACATTTTGAAAGAGAGGTTTAACCTTGTTGCTGCTGAAGTCTCATGTAGCCCCCAACAGTCAAATCCAATTAAAATGTAAATAGGAAATAGTTAAAATAAAAATACAATGCAATGTGATTTTTAAAATCTAAATGTGGGTCCTAACCTGCCCCCCACCCCCCAGTTTTTTGGGGAAAACTGGCTAAAATTACTGATAAATTCAGCAAGAGTTTAGCCTTTTGGGGAAGCTAGGTAGTGTAGTGGATAAAGCACCGGCCCTGGATTCAGGAGGACCTGAGTTCAAATCTGGCCTCAGACCCTTGACACTTACTAGCTGTGTGACCTTAGGCAAGTCATTTAACCCCAATTGCCTCACCAAAAAAAAAAAAAAAGAAAAAAAGAAGAGTTTAGGCTTTTAAGGATTTATTAAAGAGTAAAGACAACACATGGGATCCTGTAATGCCAGAAAGGTCTATCTACTTTCTATCTACTTTCCTCTCTTTCTCTGTCTGCCTTTTCTCTGTCTCCCACCAAGCCAAAGTCCCAAACAAAAAGAGGCCCTCTCTTTTTATCTGTCCTTGCCGCCATGTGCCAGTTCCTGAATGAATAGAGGAAGATCCAGTGAAATAGCCTCAGCTTCCTAGTTCCTCTCTCCCTCCCCAGAAGGGGAGGTCCTTCAAGCTGATTGGTTGAGGGTGGTCTACTGTTGAGGTTGTAGTCCACAGCCTCTGAGAACAACACCCTACTCAGGGCCAGCCAGGTGTGGTCTCGATTTAATCATTCTTAAGTAGGTTCTCAGTCAGTTTCTCAGTCTCACCCAATTCAATCATTTCTAAATCAGTATTTAGGTGGGGCCCCTGGGCATCTGCCAAATCCCATTATTTTATCACAGCAACATAGGTAATATTAACTTGTGGTTTTCTAAGTCAATATGCAGCCAGCAGGAATCCATTTTTATTTGAGTTTGACAGGATTGTTTTGGAATGTTGTATTTCTACACTTTCTCTTATTTATAATAGTTGCAACACAGTCTTGTGTGATCCTGAATGATTTCTTGGGATTTGAATTCTTTTTTGCTTCCTGTATTACTTCTTCTTTGACTTAGGTATTTTAGATTTTTAGCTATAGCATTCCTGTGTATTTTTAATTTGGGGTTTCTTTTTGGCAGTAATCAATGAATTCTTTATATTTTCACTTTATGCTTTGGTTCAAATATGGGTAGTTTTCTATTATGATTTCTTAAAATATGATATCAGGTTTTTTTATTTGGTTACAATTTTAAGGAGCCAGATGACTTTTAAGTAATCACCCATTAAACTATTTTCCAGGTCAAAATTTTTTTTTTAAATGAGATACAGCTGATTTAATTTTTCAATATTTTGACTTTGTTTTAATATTTATATTCTCATATAATCATTGAGTTATGATTGTTCCATTCTATCTTTCAGTGAGTCTGCTACTTAGATAAGGAATATTCTTTTTATCCTAAGCTATATATTCTAACTTTTTTTGTTTGGGATTTTTTGTTTCAATTTTAATTTCATTTTTTTTCAGTTACTTTTTTAGTATTAAATGAGATAATAAATATAAAACTCTTGGTAAACCTTAAAGTGCTATATAATTATTAACTTCTATTATTGTGGTCCTTGTGGTTTAGCCATTTTTCCCTCTGATACTCTGATCATATTTGTTGCAAAGTTACTTCTTTTTCTGGGTTAACCTCTTGGCATTCTCTTAACCTACACTATTTCTTCATTGTATTGCATATTTTCTTCTATTTACTCCAGCTTCAGTTCCTAGATTGATAACTTTATGTCAGGGCCATACTCAACCTCAGTTGGCATTCTTTGTTAGTTTGGGCAGGCCTTATTTGGTTATTTCTCCACTACCTGGCTGCTTTTGCAAGCTACTGCTGTTCTGGGTAGTCCAGAAGGTACTAGGCTCCATCCCCTGTCTCAGTTCTTGTCTCCTGTCTTATTTTCCTGGTAGTCCAATGTGTGTTCTGGCTTTGTCTCACCTCTAGTTTAATTTCTTTATACAATATTCTAAAAGGGAGTTGGTTCCATCTTTGTTGTAGCACTTAAAAGAAAACACCAGCCAGACTTTGGAGTTCACACTGGTTTGAACCCTTCTACAATGATCCCCAGGACATACCCAGTTCATACATTGGATGTGTTTCTTGGTGGCCCTCTCATCCCCAGTACTCTTACTGGTGCATAACTGCAGCCTATCTTCCTGAATAGTGGCTTGTAAGAGCTAGCTCTATTCTCTAATTCTGTTTATTCCTGGCCAACGTTGAGATTTCACTGGCTTTAGGCCCTAATTATCAGAACTTATACTGACTTCCATGACCTATTCACTATCCTAGCATTTCCTTCAAGCTTTAGACCCACATTCTGGAACTCATTCTAGTTTCTCTGGACTGTGACCCTTCTCATGTCACCAAAGGCTTTTGGTCCACTTATTGGAATGACTGCTCACTTCCCTACCAGGTCCCTCTCTTCTAGTACCTGTAAATTTTGAACATCCTTTCATGAAATGGACTAGATGGAAGAGATTCTTTCTATTTTTCTTCAATGTTACTTATCATTGTTCTTTGTTACTGTTGTTCTGTTGTTTTAGTCATGTCCCAGTCATCATGACCCCATTTGGGATTTTCTTGGCAGAGATAATGGAGTGGCCATTTCCTTCTCCAACTCATTTTACAGATGAAGAAACTGGGACAAACAGGGTTAAGTGACTTGCCCAGCATCACAAAGTTCCTAAGTGTCTAAGCCCAGATTTGAGCTCAAGATGATTCTTCCTGCGGGGGCGGAGCCAAGATGGGGAAGGAGAGGCTATGACTCCCACAAGCTCCAAATAAACCCATCCACTCACTTCCAAATAATGCCATTAACTCCCCCCCCCAAACAAAAACAAAAACAAAAACAAACAAACAAAATGCCCAGAGCAGGCTAATGTACATAAGAACAGAGTGAGACTATTTTTCAGCAAAAGAGGGCAATTGCAATCACCTGCTGATCAGGCTGAACAGCTCAGCACATGATCTGGACCCAGCCAGGAACAGACAGTGCTTTCAGCATGCCTCAGAGTCTTCAGTGCCAATGACTTCTTCTGAGGCTCTGATTGTGCACTGGTGAGGGGGTTCAGTGGTAGGCCAGGGTGAAGTGGAGGGAGTCTCTGCTGGAGTTGGGGCAAAGCACACTCATTCTGAACCAGTGGCCTCAATCAAGCAGTGGTGGCTCAGTGGGGGAGGGGCACAAGCATTACAAGCTTCTAACCATGGAGAATCAGAATTCAATCAGACTTCTGTTTCTAGGTCAAAGAGAAAGCAGCCATGGGTACTAACAGGCCAGGCAAGCTGAGAAGAAGCCCAATCAACCCCTGAGCCATGCTGTAGCTGGAACAGTGTGTCCTGGAAGCAGCACTACACTTTAAGAAGGAGTTAAAAGCCAAGAAATAGCCAGCCAAGATGAGTAATCAGAGAAAGCAGAAGACCATAGAAAGCTTCTTTGGGGGAAAGGTAGACCACAATACACCCTCAGAAGAAGAAGATAGTAACAGGGTCAAAACTCCAACATTCAAAGTTTCCAAGAAAAATATGAATTGGCCTCAGGCCATGGAAGCACTCAAAAGGGACTTTGAGGAGAAAGTAGGAGAGATAGAAGGAAGATTTAGAGAGATGGAGGAAAGAATGGAAAGAAAAATGAGAGCAATGCAGGAAAGTCATGAGAAAAAAATCAACAGTTTGAAAGTGGGAAAGGAAATAGAAAAGTTCTCTCAAGAAAATAATTGCCTAAGAATTAGGATTGAACAAATGGAAGCTAGTGACTTCATGAGAAATCAGGACACAGTAAAGCAAATCCAACTGAATAAAAAAAAATAGAGGACAATATAAAATATCTCCTTGAAAAACTGCTGACCTGGAAAACAGATCCAGGAGAGATAATTTGAAAATCATTGGACTACCTGAAAACCATGACCAAAATAAGAGCTTAGAAACCATCCTCCAAGAGATTTTCAGGGAAAATTGCCTTGATATTCTGGAAGCAGAAGGCAAAATAGAAATTGAAAGAATCCACTGATCACCTCCTGAAAGAGATCCCAAAAGGAAAACCTCCAGGAATATCATAGCCAAATTCCAGAGCTCTCAGGTCAAGGAGAAAATATTGCAAGCTGCCAAGAAGAAAGAATTCAGGTACTGTGGAGCCCCAGTCAGCTTCTACATTAAAGGAATGGAGAGCATGGAATATGATATTCCAGAGGGCAAAGGAACTAGGACTATAGCCAAGAATCATGTACCCAGCAAAACTGACTATAATCTTTCAGGGGAAAAATGGGACTTCAATGAAAAAGAGGACTTTCAGGCATTCATGATGAAAAGACCTGAGCTGAATAGAAAATTTGAGTTTCAAATACAAGACCCTAGGGGCAGCTAGATGGCACAGTGGATAGAGCACCGGCCCTGGATTCAGGAGTACCTGAGTTCAAATCCGGCCTCAGACACTTAACACTTACTAGCTGTGTGACACTGGGCAAGGCACTTAACCCCAATTGCCTCACTAAAAAAAAAAAAAGAAAAAAGAAAAAAAATAGAAGACCCTAGAGAAGCATAAAAAGGCAAACAAGAAAAAGAAATCATGAGGGATATTAAAAGATTAAACTGTTTACATTCCTACATGGGAAGATAACACTCTTAACTCATAAGATCTTTGTCAGTATTAAGGCAGCTGAAAGAAATATACTTAGAGGGCATAAGTGTGAATTGAATATGAAGGGATGATATCTGTAAAGTGTTTATTTTTTGTTTATCATTGGTTTTTGTGGAGCAGGCAGGGTGGGGTGACTTGTGTCTGGGGAAGAATGTGGGCTCAGGGCCTCCTGGGTCCCGGGCTGGTGCTTTGTATACTGTGTCACCTAGCTGACCCATGATGACATCTTTAAAATACAGTTAAGGGGTAAGAGGAATGCACTGGAAAAAAGGGAAAGGGAGAGGCAGATTGGGGAAAAGTAGTTCACATAAAAGTTATAAGAAAAAGCTTATGGAGTAGAGGGGAAGATAGGGAAGGAGCGGGGAATGAGTGAACCTAACTCTTATCAGAATTGTCTCAAAGAGGGAATAATTTACACACTCAAGAGGGGATAGTATTATATTTTGCCCTGTGGGAAAGTGGGAGAGAAAGGGGATAAGGAGTGGGGAGAGCCAATGGAAGGAAGAGCAGATTGGGGGAGGGGGCAGTAAGAAGCAAAACACTTTCAAGGAGGGATAGGGTGAAGGAAGATAGATAATAGAGTAAATATCAAGGGGAGGTATTAAGATGGAGGGTAATACAGTTAACAATAGTAACTGTGAGAGAAATGATGAGCAGAATGCTATCAGAAGGATGTATGAAAAATGCAAACCATCAACAGAAATAGAACTGATGGTATCTGAATACAGATTGAAGTATAATTTTATTTGTTAGCTCCTCTTTTTTTTTTTTTTTTTTTTGCGGGGCAATGGGGGTTAAGTGACTTGCCCAGGGTCACACAGCTAGTAAGTGTCAAGTGTCTGAGGCTGGATTTGAACTCAGGTACTCCTGAATCAAGGGCCGGTGCTTTATCCACTGTGCTATCTAGCTGCCCCTAGATCCTCTTTCTAAAGGTATTTTGTCTATTTTCTTTCACAACCTGACTAATGAGAAGATGTTTTGTATAACTGCACATATATGACTATAATCGAATTGCTGGATTTCATAAGGAGGGATGAGGAGGGAAGGTAAAAGAAAATTGAGAACATAAATTTTTAAAAATCAATGTGAAAGGAGCAACTAGGTGGCACAGTGGATAGAGCATCGACCCTGGAGTCAGGAGGACCTGAGTTCAAATTCGGCCTCAGACACTTAACACTTACTGGCTGTGTGACCCTGGGCAAGTCACTTAACCCCAATTGCCTCACTAAAAAAAAAAATAAAATCAATGTGAAAAGTAATGATGGAAGATGGTGGAGAAAAGACAGTGAGTTCTTGAACTCATGACACAATCACTCCAAAAAACACCCAAATAATGCCGTAGGACAATTTTTAGAGCAGCAAAACCCATAGAAGAATGTGCTGAAATCATCTTCTAACCAAGGACAGTTTGGAAGGTCAGAAGGAGGGAGCTGCTGTACTGAGACAGGAGTGGAACCCAACCCCACTGTCACCCTGACACAGATCCAGTCCCAGGAAGACCTTGCCAGAGAAAGAGACCCCCACAGAGCCTCTGAATCAGCTGCAGCATCAGTGTCATCTAGAACTAAGCTTACAGTATGGTGAAAGGGCTGAACCCTTGGCAGGGGGGAGATTACAGAGATCTATACTGGTGCTGAGTCAGAACTTGGGTTTTTCACCCCTGCTGGGAACCAGGAGGTAGGCTTGGGTAGCAATGGCCCAGGTGAGGGAGGGGCACAGATTGTTGGAGCTGACAACAACAACACATAAAGTTGATTGATTAGTAAGTTGGTCTGGGGTCATCCATGGACCAGGGAACAGGCCAGGTGAGTGAAGTACTTGATCCTCCTTAAATCACACCTCTTGGTACCTTCTGAAGCTTGGGATAGTACAGCCTGGAAAGAGTTCCCCACTTTAAGGAGCTAAAAGGCAAGTAAAAGAAAGGCAAGATGAGCAGACAGAGAAAGGTGAGGACCATAGAAAGTTTCTTTAGTGACAAGGAAGATCAAGGTGCACCCTCAGAGGAAGATGTCAACATCAGGGCCCCTATATCTAAAGCTTCCAAGAAAAATATGAATTGGTCTCAGGCCATAGAGACACTCAAAAAGGACTTTGAAGATAAAGTTACAGAGGTAGAGGAAAAAATGGAAAGAGAAATGAGGGTGATGCAGGAAAAACATGAGAAAAAAAGTCAACAGTTTGAAAAGCCAAATGGGAAAAGAAATAGAAAAGCTCTCTTAAGAAAGTAATTGCCTAAGAATTAGGATTGAACAAATGGAAGCTAGTGACCTTATGAGAAATCAAGACACAGTAAAGCAAATCCAAATTAATAAAAAATAGAGGGCAATATGAAATATCTCCTTGGAAAAACAGCTGACCTGGAAAACAGATCCAGGAGAGATAATTTGAAAATCATTGGACTACCTGAAAACCATGACCAAAATAAGAGCTTAGAAACCATCCTCCAAGGGATTGTCAGGGAAAATTGCCTTGATATTCTGGAAGCAGAAGGCAAAATAGAAATTGAAAGAATCCACCGATCACCTCCTGAAAGAGATCCCAAAAGGAAAACCTCCAGGAATATCATAGCTAAATTCCAGAGCTCCCAGGCCAAGGAGAAAATACTGCAAGTAGATAGAAAAAGGAATTAAAATCCTGTGGAGCTCCAATAAGGCTAAAACAGGATCTAGCAGCATCTACATTAAAGGACCAGAGGGCATGGAATATGATATTCCAGAGGGCAAAGGAACTGGAACTACAGCCAAGAATCATGTACCCAGCAAAACTGTGTATAGTCTTTCAGAGGAAAAAGTAGGACCTCAATGAAAAAGAAGACTTTCAGGCATTTGTGATGAAAAGATCTAACTGAATAGAAAATTTGACTTTCAAATACAATACCCTGGAGAAGCATAAAAAGGTAAACAGGAAAAAGACTTCATGGGGGATATTAGAAGATCAAACTGTTTACATTCCTACATGGGAAGATAATACTACAAACTCACAAGAACTTTCTCAGTAAGGAATGCACAGAAGACACAAGTCTGAACTGAATATGAAGAGATGAAATCTGTAAAACATTTATGTTTTGTTCTTTGTGAGGCAAACAGGGTAGAGAGTCTTGTGTCTGGGCCCAGATTTGGGCTTGGGGCTTCTTGGCTCCAGGGCTGGTGCTTTGTCCACTGTGCCACCTAGCTAATCCATGAGATCTTTAAAATACTGTTAAGGTGCAGATGGAATAGACTGATGAAAGAGGAAGGGGAGAGATAGTCTGGGGAAAGGTAGTTCACATGAAGGAAAGAAAAAAGCTTATAGAGGGGAGGGGATGAGGGTGAAGGAGTTGGGGAGTGAGTGAACTTTAATTTCATCAGAATTGGCTCAAAGAGGTAATAACATACATACTCAAGTAGCTATAGTAATATATTTTTGCCCTGAGGGAGGGGAGGGAGATAAAGGGTTGGGGGGAGAAGAGGGGAAGGATTGAAAGACAGATTGGGGGAGAGAGCAGTAAAAAGCAAAACATTTTTGAGGAAGGTGAAGATGTTCTGCATTACTGCACAAGTATGACATATTGAATTGCTTGATTTCATAGAGAGGGTTGAGGAGGGAGGGATGAAGATAAATTCAGGACACAGAATTAGCTCAAAAACCTTAATCTCATCAGAGTAGGCTCAATGAGGGAATAACATTCACACCCAAATGGGAGGAGCAATCTATTTAGCCCTACAGGAAAGTAGGAGGGAAAGAGGATAAAGAGGGAAGGGTGAAAGAAGGGAGGGCAGAGTGGGGGAAGGGACAGTTAGAATTAAAACACTTTTGAGGAGGAATAGGTTAAAAGAAGATAGAAAATAGAGTAAATATCATTGGAAGGTAATAGGATGGAGGGAAATAGTTATGATGATTGATTATAATGGCAAAATGTATGGTACCTACTTTGCTGGGCTAATATGAAGAAAATTCTTTGTCAAGTTTAAGGTATTATATACAAATTATGATGAACAGAATACTATCAGCAAAACCTGGAAAGACCCACATGAACTGAAGCAGAGTGAAATGTACTGTATACAAAATAACAGCAATAGTGGGGGATGATCTGCTGGGAAGCATGTGGTTATTTTCAGTAAGGCAATGATCCAATATAACCCTGAAGGACTTATGAAAATTGCAATCCATCTACAGAGAAAGAACTGATAGTATCTGAAAACAGATGGAAACAAATTTTTAAATTTTTTTTTTGTTTTTTGACAATTCCTTAATCTGAGGTTTTGTTTTTTGACTGTTTTCTCTCATAACCTAGCTAATGTGGGAATGTTTTCCATGACTACTCATGTATAACTTATTTGGAATTTCTTGAGTTTTTGTGGTGGGGGTGGGAAGGGAGGGAAGAAGAGAAGTTGGAACATAAAGTTTTTAAAAAATTGATGACAAAATTTGTTTTTACATATATTTTGGAAAATAAAATTCTATTCAGGAAAAAAAAATGTGAGCCACCCCTCCCTTAAGGAACCATAGGTTTTTTGGCTAGAAGCTCCTGAAGTTCAGAAGTCTCTGTTTGCCCAGTTTATTCCATCACTCTGGGGATTACTCCCCTACTCAGGGAACTGAAGTTATCAAAATGCCAAAAAATTGGGAGTTTGCCAGGGAATGGGATGGGGAGGTGGTGCCATCAGTTAAGTGGGTCAAGAAGGAAGCACAAATAGAGCTGGAGGGTGAGCCAAAGTACTCACTCTTGCAGAAGCGAAGCTGCCAAGAGAAACATTCAGTAGTGCCCAGACTGGTGGCTCAGCCCAGCCCAGCTTAGCCCATGGCCTGAAGGCAATTCTAGCCTCACATTCTTCTATTGAACTTGGCTCAAGTGTCTGCAAACACAGGCTTTTTGCTTACTCCAGGACAATAAAAGCAGAACTAAAATGTATGCCAAGTTTCCATGTCTGCCAGTAGCACCTTGGAGAGCCTTCTGATAACTAATGAGGGCTCCATATAGGCCCCCTCAGCAAGAACCCACCTGCCTCTTATAAAGGACAGTCGTTTCCCTCCCTCCATCCCCAACCTCTCTCCATCTTTCTTCTTCAGTCTTCTTGATTTTGTCTTCAATGCAATGGCAGATGTCAAAGACACCGACACTTCCATTCAGTTCCTAGCCCATGGACCCTTTCTAAGAAATGTTTTTAAATGCATAAAATAAGATAATGTAATTTTACAAAGAAAATCAATTATATTTAAGTCTTATCCAAGTCCCTCATTTTTCAGATGAGAATACTAAAGTCCCTAGTGGTTACATGAGATGCTCACAATTATATAAGCTGTCAAGGTTGATGTCAAGGTTTCATTCCTGGTCCTCTCTGAACCTAGTACCCATTTCTCCACCCCAGGCTACTTCTCGGTTTAATTCAATTTTCCTTTAATACTTCTTGTGTAATCACATTCTGTAGCAACTACCCACATACATCCTTGTTCCAAGCTTAATGTTCTTTTTGGTTCTCAGAGGCCCTGGCTAAATCTAGCCTGTTTCCTGTAAATCAGGTGACTCTTTCAAATGTTCTGATGCAGAACACAGAAAGACTTTAATTAGCTGCTTTTAAAACATTCTAACCATTCAACTTTACACTGCTCTCTCTCTTTTTCAAAATATCATACTGTCTTTCTTCATGCCTCTGGTGGCAATGATGCAGGGAAAGAAGGAGCGGGTATGGTATCATTCCATATCACACTTGAAGGAACCTTAGAGATGTTGAATTTAGCCCAGCCCCCTCCTTTTATGTATAGGGAGACAAATACTCTGAGAAATGAAATGACTTATCCAGAACAGGTAAGAGCAGCAAAACCTAGGTGTGAACCTAGGTCTTCCTAACTCTAAATCTGGTGTCCTTTTCACTGTATCTCTCTATGCCAGGTATTCTTCCCTGAGTTCTGTGAACTATGTTTTTTAAAAAGTATTTTGATAACTCTATTTAAATATAATTTCTTTTATAATCGTTTGGGGCATGAACCCCAAGTCCTTAGGTGAGGCATTCCCTGTTTCTATGACTGGTACCCAAACTGTGACCGGGGGCTTGTCCTGAGTCTTGAGCCCTTCACTTCCACTCCCCTTGACTTCATAAGAAGATTCAGGAGGCTTGTGTTCTGGTTCATGCCTGATTCTGGACCATCCCCTGGTAATGTAGGTTCGATTACAAAATAAAATGAGATACTCATAAGTTATTCAACAGTTAACATAAGGATATTCACTTAGCCATCATAGGAGCAGGCCATCTGACAAAGATGGTCATTGAGGACATCTTGAATTGATTCAGGTGAACATGTGATCCACCAGCCAAACCTCTTCTGACTGGGTCCTTGCAGTTGCTTAGGTGATAAGGAAGTGAACTAGAGACCAGTCCCTTGACCAGACTTTGGAGGAATGTCTCAAGGACCGTTTAAGGAAAAACTTGTTTAACTTTCATAGGAGGAGGGGGTTAAGCTATTGCTCCTAAAACAGGGTGAGATAGAGAGACACAATGCTTAGTTAAGATGAGTGGATTTTTGTTTTTTGCCCCCTCCTTATCCTCATTTTTTCAGATAGGTTCTTGAGAGTAGAGACTACATACTTTCTTCATCTTTTTAACCCAAAGTATATTTATTTAGTGTTGTTGAATGAAGATTTACTCAATATCCTCCTAGAATATGAAAGCAAGCAGGCTACTCTATTATATGGGTTAGAGTTTACTGTATAGGTTGATAGCAGAAAACAATTATGCAAAATCGGTATAATTAAATAATATTAACAATACCTAGCATGTAGATAGCATACTGCTTTTATATGTTATGTCATTTGATCCTCACAAAATATATTATGAAAAGAAGTTTCTTAAAATTCATTTCAGTTTCAATAACTATATTTTATTTATTTTTATTCCTAATCTTTTCTTTGTAGTGTAACAGGAAGCTATTGGGATGGAAGGCAGAAGATAGGAGTTTGAATCCACACCTATCACTGGCTACCTAGGTGAGCTTCAGCAAATCATTTCATCCCTCTGAGCCTTGGTATCATCATCTGTAAAAATAAAATGATACATTCAATTAATCACAATTCAAGAGGACTCATGATGAAACATGCTCTCCTCCTCCTGACAGAGAAGTGATGGACTCAGGGTGCAGAATGAGACTATAGAATATAGTACGTCAGGACAAGATGGAGCTTTAATTCATGGAATATTTATAGTCAGTGCTAGAAGGGCCCTGAGGACTGAGAAAATTAAAGGTCAACCTTAGAAGAAATGTTAAAACATGGATCATAAAATGTCAGATCATGGAAAGAACTTTAAAAACCAGCTAGTACAACACTTTCATTTACCATATGAGGAAATTGTGGCCAAGAGAGGGCATTTAATTTGCTCAAGGTAACACAGGAAGCTTGTGACATTGACTGGACTATAAACCAGTTCCCCTGCTGCCAAAGCATAGGGCATGTCATCAATAGATAGCATCCTTTTTATAGATTGTTATTTGTGAGTCCCTGAAGGTGAGATGGAGCCTTATGTTGCTTAGAGCATTCCCATCCCTATTGCACCCTTACTCCTCTGGTCCCCTTGCCCTTGCTTATCATAAGTCAATTCAATAAGCATTTATAAAGAGCTTAGTGTGGTACCTTGCTATGTGATGAGAATACAAATACAATGAGAAAGGCAATCCCTGCCCTCAAGGAGGTAATATTCTAATATGAGAAGACAAAATATAAAAGTAAGCTGAGAACAAGAGGCAGGCAGAGAAGGTACCAGGCACAGAGGGGGTGGGAGGGTGGGGGGGTGGGGGTGGGGAGAATTTTTTTAGTGAAAGTCCAGGAGGAGGCCAGAGTACATCCTGTAGAGGAATAAAGATATGGGTGGTCTAGATGTCGTCCATAAAATGGAAGTTCTGGAAGGAACCAGCTAATCAGAGGGAGGAGCTGCAGAAATAGATGAAAATTTCAATGTATTAAGTCTAGGGCTGAAATGAGCTGCTAGAATGAAGACACTTTTGGAGTACTGATGAGAAAATCTGAGAAGAGAGTCAGGAATCTAGCCTAAAGAAGAACATAGAGTCAAGTCAAACCAGCAAGCATTTACTAAATACTTGCTGTGTGCCAGGCAATGTACTAGGTGCTGCATATTCAGACATAGTGAATGAAAAAAAGTCTTACTTACAAAGAACTTACTTTTCAATAGAAGACAACAATAAGGATATATCTGTATATCCATATATAAATCTTTATCTTTATACACTTATCTGTTTTTCTTGTTCAGTTGTTTAGTCATGTCGAACTCTTTGTGACTTCACGGACCATAGCAAGCGAGGCCTTTCTATTCTCCACTATCTCCCAAAATCTATATCTATGTATACACGCATATATATATATATATATGTACATAACACACAAGCATATAAAATATGAATGTGCACACATATACATGTGTGTGCACATGTGTCACATGTATATAGACATATGCACACTTGTAGAGGCATGTGTTTGTGTATACATGTATACACACATATATACAAATATATACATACATATACCCATACATACATGCATGCACACACACACACACACACGGTGGGCCAAAAGTCATGAAGGGGTTTCAATATTTAATAACTCCTTTATTTTTGTTTTTAATTTACAATACCATATCATCATATATAATATACATAGGGAATGAATTTACATTATGTGTGAAAAATCAATTTCATAAATTTTGAAAAATAAAGAAAAAATAATTTTCCAGATGACACTGGTGCTTCAGCTGATTCAGAGGCTTTGGGGGTCTCCTTCTTTGGTGAGGACTTCCTGAGACTGGATCTGTGTCAGGGTGACTGTGCGGTTGGGCCCGACTCCTGTATCAGCACAGCAGCTCCCTTCTTCTGACCTTCCAAGCCATTCTTGGTTAGAAGATGATTTCAGCACATTCTTCTATGAGTTTTGCTGCTCCGGGCATTTTCCTATGGCGTTATCTGGATGTTTTTTGGAGAGATCGTGTCATGAGTTTGGGAGCTCACTCAGAAAAAATAATTTTCAAAAAGTTATTAAAACTTTTGGCCCACTCTGTTTAAAGCATATGGCAACCTATTGAGGGATTTGGAAGGGGAGGGGATAAAGTTGACAAGTAGAAGTCTGTCCTTAATAAGAATAGGGCCCATCTCATTGTCTGAGATTAGGGGAAAGGAGAGAGTGGGGGATAATGTCAAGGAGATATAGAAAAGGGAATAAGAGAAAGGAGTTCACATCAAATGACCTCAGTTTTCTCAATAAAGTAATATGTGAGGTCATCAGTTAAGAAATATGGGGAGAGGAGAAAATATGTTTAGAAAAGCTTTTGTGGAGATTGAGATATGGAATCCATTAGGCAAGAATAAAAGAATCACTTTGCTACAATGATATTGTATGACATGAATTTAACATGTACACACTCGGCATGGCAGTATGTGAATAAGAGTTGAGGAGGTAAATGGTGGGAGTAATGTATGGTTGAATTTTGGCAAGGGAGGAGTGGTGGTAGAAAAAAGGCAAAGGATTTGAGAGTAGAGGACAATATGGAGTTGAATTGGTGACCTTTAGGGTCAAGATTGGAGGGGGAAGGAAGTCAAAACCTAAGAAAATATTGAGAACTAGAGGCACTAGAGGTCTCAATGATGTTTAGTAATTGGTTTTAGGAGGGATGAGATCTAGGAACAGATGGAATGATAGGAGATTTTGGTCACATAGAGGAATTTTAGAGCTTTCAATCAGAGAAGTAGAACATTTTTGGTAAACGTGGAGATCCAATGTGTTGCCATCCTTATTTGGGGGTCTGGTACAGTGAAGTAGGAGGTCATGGGATTTAACAAGAGTGAAGAACTGGGAAGGTGGGGAGTTTGAGAGATCATCAATATGGATGTTGCAGACCCTTAGCAAGAGATGGGGACAAGACTAAGATTATGAGTCAGATGCTGAACTTCTTGAGAAGGTAAGAAGGATCTGGCTGTTGGTGTAAAATACTACCATGATCTCGATTGGGTACAAAATTTTAATACTGCTAACTTCAACAGAGGAGAGTGGTGGTAGTAGAAGGAGAGCATAGAAATTGCAGTATGGAACAAGAAGTAATCTTACTCCCCTCTAAGGAATAGTGTATCAGGAGTAGGATCAGTGTGTACAGTTGTAGGTATGGCCACTGGTGGAGGGGAGGGCTTAGGATCTAGTGTTGTTAGGTGTGGGAGAGTGGAAAGATAGATATCACTGAGACCTAATAGATGGAAAGAATGTTAGATAAAGATGTCTGGGACAAATGAATATTTGTTTATTGTGGAATAGGAATCCTAGAGGGCAGAGTTTAAGGGATTCCAGGTTTGAAATGGGATATAGGTAGGGTAGGGTAGAGGAGGATAGGTATGAGAGAACTGGGAGTAGCGATTAAGGATAGTTTTCTCCTCTGTGGACAGTGATTGATTAACATAGAGACAAGGAGAGAAACAAGTGAGTGTGTGGAAATTATTAGTGATAGGGGTAGTAGTAGATGGTATATGAAAAATAATGCTTATAGTCTCCAAGAGTATGATTGCTGAGCAAGTGTCAGGGGCGTAGAGCCTTATTCATTCTTGCCTTTTTATTAGGGAGAGGGCAACAGTGCAGTCAGCATCCATCCAGATGGCAGAAGGTTCTGGTGCTGGACCAACTCCTGCCTGCTGTTTCTGCTCTTCCTAAGGGGTGGCTGTGGAAGTGAGTAGGGGAAATGAATGGTTGATGCAGGTCCAGTTGTCCTACATTTTTGGCAGAGTCTTGTGCACTTGCTTCTTAGGGAAGCCAGTGTCTAGTGGTATTTCTGCTTGTCTGGTGCTTCTACTTCCAACTTCAAGGGATTTAGAAGTGAATGATCAAGGGGCAGCTAGGTGGCTCAGTGGATAAAGCACCAGCCCTGGATTCAGGAGGACCTGAGTTCAAATCTGGATTCAGACACTTGACACTTACTAGCTGTGTGACCCTGGGCAAGTGACTTAACCCCCATTGCCCCACAAAACAAAACAAACAAAAAAGAAGCGAATGATCAAAGAATCATGCTTCCAGAGGAGATGAGAAGGGACAGATTCAAACGTACAAGAAGAGCATTTGACAAAAGCAAAGAGAAGAACTTCCTCTTTTTTGGGAAGTGTAATAAAGGAGGAGAGAATGGGAGGTAATGTAGTGGAGTTTTCAATGTAGACTAAGGAGGAAGGAGGAACTCATGGTAATTTTACTCAAATGACAGGTTTCTTCTATTTTCTCAGTTGTTCATCCTTTATTCTCATAGAGGGCCAATGATATCAGGAGGGGGTTGTATTGACTTGCAAGTGAATTGGCTTTAAGTGAGGCAGGTCTGTGCAAAGTCATCAGCCTCATTCTCTCTTCCAGATTCATCAGAGTCCAGTGACAAGACATGGGTTAAAATGACTGGCAATGTCCCCAGATGCAGGGGGAGATCTTGGCCTTTGTAATTTAAGTGTTTAAATTAAGGCCTTTTCCAGGTCTCAGGCAACATGCATTCAGTAGCTAAAGGCTAGGTTAGAAATGAGGCAAAACATGGCCTGGTTTGCTTTCACAAAAGAATCAATCTGGGAGGGGCAGCTAGATGGCGCAGTGGTAGAGCACCGGCCCTGGATTCAGGAGTACCTGAGTTCAAATCCGACCTCAGACACTTAACACTTACTAGCTGTGTGACCCTGGGCAAGTCACTTAACCCCAATTGCCTCACTTAAAAAAAAAAAAAAAAAGAATCAATCTGGGAATGGAAGACCCTCAGAGTTTCTGGCCAGAACAGAAACAATTGCTATTTGCAAAAGACTTTTTTGGTGAGAGGTAATTAAGATGGTGGTGGTGGTAGTATAGGAAACTTGAGGAAGGAAGAAACATTCCAAAATAACCTTTGCAGGGTAGGTGGAGGAGAGTATAGGCTCAATTAAGGGAGAATAAAAAGATTGGAAATTAGCAATGAGGATCCATTTGATATGAGATAACCTCCATAGCAACGTTGCAATGCAGGCTTAGGGAGCTGCATGAATTCTCCACATTTTCGTGGATTTTTTTCGTTTTGAAGAGAGACTTCCTCCAAGAAGCTACATGACAGTGGCAGAGGGGGAGAAGGAAATGACCACTTCTTCTTCCAAATTATCAAGGAGTAGGGTTTGGGTACTTCTCCAACTTGGACTGAAAGTAGGAGTTTTCAAGGCAGTGGGGAGAGACAAGAGCAAGAAAGCAGCATGAGCTGATTGGGATCAGTTAAAGCAACAAGTTCTATTGCAGCTTGCTAGATGATCTTGATTTAATGCCTCCCTAATATTTCCTATGCTATTTGATACTGCTAATAAAGTATGTGGCCATCTGTATTGAATTGTCTGATCCATTAAATCTGAGAGTATGAGACTAAGAGAGGAGAAATCCAGACTGTAGAAGAAGGAACAATTGAGGATTCAAGCCATTTATTGGAAAGATGGGATAGGAAGGTGGGAGAGAGCGAGAGAGCGAGAGAGAGAGTGAGAGAGAGAGAGAGAGAGAGAGAGAGAGAGAGAGAGAGAGAGAGAGAGAGAGAGAGAGGGAGAGGGAGGCACAGGCAGACAGAGACAGACACAGAGAAAGAGTTAGGAAGACAGACAAAGAAGATAGAAGTGGGTTTTTTGCATTTTGGAATAATTCATAATACATTCCAGAGTATGATCTTCAAAACTGGAGAAAAACTTAATAGGGAAATAAGCCTGTGAACAGAGTAGAAGATTGTAGATTGTCTTTGTATATACTTGAGAAGCACTGCTTCTAGCCATGAATCATACACTCACACTTCTACTTCAATAAATTTGTGGTGGACCCAGTTGGCATAGTTTTGTGACTTTCTCCAGGAGTGTTTAGCAGCATGTGTATAAGATCAGAGCCATGCCTTGTTCTATGCTTTAGAAGTGAAGCTCTAGATTATATAGCTGGTTGTGGGCTTGGCTTGGGAAAGAGAAGCTTGGGTTCTTGCTCTGACCTCAGAACTCAACCTTATGGGTTTGCATCAACCCTCCACACAGCTTTCCCTCTTTGAAGTTCAAAGTCATGGACCTTTAGGGCTCTTTTTGTCATCTACAGACAAATCTAAGGATTATGGACTATAGAGTTCCTGCATCTCAACTGGCCTCGGCTAAGTTCTTTGGCACTGATTTCATCAGTGGTTTCCTGCTGCTTACTTTTAGGGGCATTCTGATCACTCTTGGTCTTTCTCCAGAAAGCCCTCCACTTTTGCTGTTTCCAGACTCAGAGCTTGTAGGTCACATTTATCCTTGGCCTTTTCTAGTCCTACAGGGAGGTTACCCTTCTGTAGTTTCTCATTGGATTTTATTATTATTATTATTATTATTATTATTATTATTATTATTATTATTATTACTATTGAGTTTTGTGTGAATTTCTGGGGTTTTGGGAATTGATATGTAGGAGCTGGGCTGCCTGTCTTCTGTCCAGGTCATCATCTTGCTATATGCTATAAATCACAAAAATGAATATTTTAAAATTATGAGATATAGATAAGATAGTAGGTAGAGTCAATGGGTAGCCACTGGAACTTATTGATCTGGGGAGTGACATGGTCAGACTTATGCTTTAAGAAAATCACTTTGAAATATGTGTGGAAAATGGATTGGAGAATTCAGAGATGAATCATAGAGGTCAATTAGAAGATTCTTGCAGTAGTAGTCCATGTGACAAATAATAAGTACCTGAACTAAGGTGGTGGCCATGTCTCAGCAGGGTACAGATGTCAAGGATCTTGTGAAGGTAGAAATGGCAATATTTGGCAAATGATCATCTCTGAGTGAGTAAGAATGAAGACATATTGAGGCTGATAACCTTGGTCACCGAGAAATGGTTGTGCCCTCAATAGAAATAGGGAAGCTCAGAAGAGGTGTGGATTTGGAGGGAAAGATAATGTAGTGAGATCTGTGGTGCAAATTGGCACCCATCTATGCCTGTTCACCTTGTGAAACTCACTTTGATCCATGGAAAACAAAAACCAGTTGGAAGGGAACTGGCCCCTGTCTCAGAAATAGAGTCAGCTGATGGGGCACCTTTTCCAGCCACAAATTAATGTAGGAGGGGGTATGTTGGGGATAGGAGATTTTCCTTACTGCTTCCGTGTAGGCTTTGGTGCCTGGTTCAGGTGACCAAGTCATGGTTTGGATATAACCAGTTGTGCATAGAAGCCTGCTCAAGAACATTAAATTTTTTTTAGAACATCAATTTTCTTTTTAAATGTAGGCATTTAATCCTCAGAAGTCAGCAATATAATCATGGCTTGATTTATTGGTTTTTTGGTTGTCTAGACTAAAGAAAGTGTTGATAATACAGATTAAACTTAAGACTATGCTCACAGTGTTTTCCAGAGATCCCAGTTGTTACACATTTACTAGCACATCCCTCTATCACTCTTTTTTTTTTTAGTGAGGCAATTGGGGTTAAGTGACTTGCCCAGGGTCACACAGCTAGTAAGTGTTAAGTGTCTGAGGCTACTCAGGTACTCCTGACTCCTGGGCCGGTGCTCTATCTACTGCACCACCTACCTGCCCCCTCTATCACTCTTTAAACAATACTTGATCTCAGGAAGAGTGAAATCATCACCATTCTGGAACCCTGGCTATAACTAATCTGAGGAGCCCATTCCTGGAGCAGAAAGGAAGAGATGTGGGTGGCTGAATAACCATGACAGCAGCATGACTGGTGCATGGCAGGGTTGGGTGATAATGAATGAAAGGGGTGATGTATTTGTGTTGGAGATGAGGTTTATGATTGATGATCACTAGGAATATGGGAGGAAATCCATCTTTCCATCCTTTTATTGCTTAATCTTGAACTCTTGGAGTTATACAAAACAAAGAGTTAAGGTAAAGACTCAAGAGGGAAGGTCATTCATTATCAATTATTAGAATCAAAGCCAGCTCTCAAAAGGATGCCCCTTTGAGTTAAGTTTTAAAGGATACATAGGAGTTTCACAGGTAAAGAGAATGTAATAAGAGAAGAGGACCAAGGAGAGACTCCTAGTGAATAACATGAGCCAAGGAATAGAAGTGGAAGAGTAGGGGACATATTTATAGGATAGAGATGAGTATTATTTACCTGGTATAGTGTTTGTCATGCATAATACTATGCGATAAGGCAGGAATTCTAGACATAAAGCCCTGTGCTTAGGTCTAGGGATTCAAATAATAAACATCAAATACATCTTTCCTTCAAGGAATTTGTTTTCTCATACCATTCCCAGAAGGAGTTATTTTGCTTCTTCCCTCTGTGAAACACCTCCTCTATTGATGGGAAACTTACTACTTCCTGAGGCAGCCTATTCCTTTCTGTGATTGCTTTATGAGTTATGTTTAGATGTATTACTTTTTTATAGTAGATATTCAGTTTCATATTCTTAGAAATAATCATACTTCTACATCCTATACATTACTTATTAAATTCAATCTTTATCTTGGGAGGGAGATGAAATAGAATATTTCTCATTTACAAATGAGGGAACTGAAGATGAAGAACTGAAGTGACCTTATTTCATGAACTAGTTTGAAACTTGTCAACCATTTATACACTGAACTTGGCATTCTACCTTGTGTCTCCCTTTCCCTCATTATATAGCTGAAGCAATTGTGGCACAGAGAGTGATTTGCCCAGGCTCACACAGTCAGTATCTAAGGTGGGATTAAAACCCAGATCTTCTGACTTCCAAGTCTAGTATGCCATGATGCCTAGAATCCACTTGCTCTTTACCCCTGCCTCCCAGAATCTGTATTGGAGGCTCAGTTAACATACTAATTCCTATAGGAATCCTTTTCTCTTATCCTGGTTTGTCTGTCTGTCTGTCTGTCTCTGTCTCTGTCTTTCTCTGTCTCCCTCTCTCTCTTCTCTATGTCTCACTCTGTCTCTCTCCCCCTTTCCTAGCTCTCTCCCTCTCTCTCCCCCTCTCTTTATCTCCCTCCCCTCCCTTCTTCAAAGGACCTTGTATTTACTTCTTTATGTACATTTTGCATGTACCCCAATAGAATGCAGCCTTTTTGATGTGAGGGACCGTTTTGTTTTTGTCTTTGTAACCCTAGCTAGCACCTAATGTAGTACGTGGCATGAAATGTGCATTTATAATTGTGTGCTGTGTTGAATTGAATTGAATTGATACCTTCTGAGGGTACTTCCAGTTCTCAGATTCCAGAATTTTAATGAGAAACTGACAAATAGCACAAAAAACCTTCAATTTTCTGAAAGTAGAAGATGGTTTTGCTGTCTTCACTGGGAGTGTGGAGCAGGTGAATAGGCAATAATCTGGGAAGTGGGAGAGCCACAGAGCAGGATCAGAAGATACCAGTAATGGTATTAGAGACACAAAATAAAGAATGAGAAGGCAGTTCTCCATCTCAATCTAGGGTGGGTGCAGGAGGATGGCTGGGCTAGGCAATGATTGCCAAACATTTGCTTTCCTCTTAACTTTTCCAAATATGCAGACTCCTACTGGACAACTGCCCTCTTTTCAGTCACAACAATAATAGAAAGAAATCAGAACTAAGACTTGAAATAGGGAAATGGAGCTTGGCAATGGCCCCTGGGAACCATTAATTGAGTTTCTTCCCAGAAGTCACCAAGATAAGCGAACATGACATTCCACAGCTCCTTGGGGAATAGAATGAAAGCATGGGGGTGTGGTGCCAAAGGTATGGGCTGTGTTTACTGTGGCTTGGAACATGAATTATATTTTTTTCTATGTTGAGAAGCAGTATGGTGTGGAGGGAAGAATGGCTGAGAAGTAGAAGGAAATTATTTGGACAGGGCACTTTTCTGAGCTGGGTCTCAGTTTCTGTGAAGTAAGACATTTGCATCTAAGGTCCTTATCATTTCTGATTCTCTGAATCAGATATGGCTTGAGTAAGATATTTTCCTTTTGGGGTCCTCAGTTTCCTCATCTGAAATCTGAGGGGCTTAGACTAATCATTTCTAAATTCTGATTTTGTTAGGAATCTTTAAGCTGGAAAAGAAGCAGCTTAATAGGGGAAAGGGAATCCTAGGATTTAGATTTTAAAAGAATCTGTCATTCAGTCCAATTTCTCATTTTACAGATGGGTAAAAAGAGACAAAATGACTTGTATAAGGTCATGATTGCTGCTTTCAGACATCTAAAGACCTGACACAGGGAAGAGGGATTAGTGTTTGCTCTACTAGGCCCTGTAAAAGAACAAAGGGGAAGTCACAGGAGATATGATTTTGGCTCATTAAAAGGATGAAGTTCTTAAGGATCAGAATAGACAAACACGGGAATGATCTACCTCCATAGTTTTTAATTCATTGTTTTATAGCGCTCTGCACTTTACAAAGCTATGGATCACATATAATTCATAGGATTTTTGAGTTGAAGTCACATTGAAAAATGTCTTATTTTCCTCATTTGCAAAATGGGTGGGTTGTTTGATTGTCTCTAGTATCGTGTTATTTTCTCCTAGTATAATGCAAACTCCCTGAAGGCAGTAGGGTTATTTCATTTTCATCCCTGTCTTCCTAGCACCAAACTCAGCAATTGATATTTAATAGGCACAATCATTTCTCATTGTATTGAATTTAAGACTACTTCATGCTTTAGTATTCTTTCCATTTCTGTTCTGACATTCTATGTTCTAAGCTTTCTCTTCCAACTCTGATATTCCAAGTTTTGTGTGCTAACATCCCATCCTGCTCTGATGTCTTAAGTTCTACAATACTTCCCAGCAATATTTTTCTAAAGTCTTTTCCACCTCTAACATTTTGTGAATGATACTTAGTGCTTTACTAGGTTTTAAAAAAAATAAAGGGGGATTTCACTAGTGGAGCATACACACACACACATACACACACACACACACACACACACACACACACACAACATTCAGATTATCCTCTGGCCATACTTCTAGAACTATGCTCCCCTACAAGTAAAGTGGATTTTTGAGAGAGGGTATGATGCACCCAATATAAGAAGAAGAAATTCATCAAGGACAAAAGCAATGGTCTACATTTTGGTTTGGAAAACCAATTGCATGAATGCAGGATGGAGGAGGTATACATATACAAAAGGGCACATAAAAATACATGAGAGTTTTGGTTGACTTTAAATTCAATGTCAGATAACAGTATGATATGACAGCCCCCAAAAGCTGATGTAATATTAGACTCCATTAGTAGAAACAGGAAACAAAGGAAGACAGAATCCTACTATCATTTTCATTCAATGGAACTGGCTCCAGTTAGAGCACCATCTTTTAGGAAGGGACTTGACCAGCTGGAGTATATACATGGAGGGAATAAGGAAGAAGACTAGAACTAGAGGAGGATCTATTGTAGGAGCTTCAGATGACACATACTCAGATCAGGGAAGTAAAAGTTTGGGAGTGGGAAGTTCATGACTATCTTTAAATAGTCTTCAAAACGACTCCAAGTCCAGCACTTCATTCACTTCCTTGACAAGTTCATAGGCTCATAGAGCATAAAAGGACCTCAGTGACCATCTAGCCCAATGCTCTCATTATAGAGATGAGGAAACTGAGGCCCAGGGAAATGAAGTGACTCATCTTGGAATGAGTACTGGAACTTTAATTTCATTGGTATAGGAATGAATAGGAATATAGGAATTTTCCTCCCAGGGGAGAAAACTTCTTTTGCCAATGCATGTTTGTACCTTCTTAGCAACTAAGAATCTTAGAGAGGTGCCTAGGGAACTAAGAGGATAAGTAACTTGCCCAGGGTCACATAGCCAGTAAATACTGGAGGTAAAATTTGAAATAAATTTTTCTTGGCTTTAAGGTCAGCTCTCTATCCCATATGATAAGCTACCTCTGGTCACATAGGTAGTGAGTGTCCTCCTACTTCTGATATTTACTCCTTTAGTACATCATTTAAATATCTAGCTCTCAGTTTCCTCATCTATAAGATGGGTGTTATAATACTATGCCTACTTCATAAGACTTCTGGGAGTATGAGATGAGATGAGATGACGTGCTTGACAAAAAGAATGGCTAGTATTTATGTAGCACTGCAAGTTTCATAAAACTCTTTATAAACATTATCTCATATTAGACTTACAAGAGCCACAAGAGATAGATAATATTGTTGTTTCCAGTATATCTACAAGGAAAATGAGACAGACAGAGGTAAAAGGACTTGTCCAGGGTTATGCAGATAGTAAGTATAACTATAACTGTGAGCTATAATCATTATTATTAGATATTGCAGATAGAATTCCTTTTCAGTGAAGAAGCCTTTCCACTTGGGAGATTCTGTTACCTCTGACATGCTAGGATGCTAGGACAAGATTGAGTATCACAGGCTTAGAGCTGGAATGGACCTTTAGGGTCATATTGCCTCACATTTTACATGTGAAGAAACTGAGACCTGGGCTGTTTAAATGATCTAATTCTTCCCTCTTCCAAATTTCCCAATTTTTATCAAAGGCACCATCATCCTTCCAATCTCTCAAATTCACAACCTCAGGGTCACCTTGACTCCTTACTCTTCCTCATCCCAAATATCTAATCAATTAACAAATCTTGCCTTTTCAATTTTGAAAATATCTCTCATATCCATCTCTTTCTCTCAGGCACTTATCATCTCTCACCTACATTATTGCAACAGCCTCCCAATTGGTCTCCCTATCTTATGTCTCTTCACTCTCGTCCATCCAATGCACTTTTGCCAAAGCGATATTCTTTATAGTCAAATCAATAGGCAGGTGGGTAGTGTGGTGTATAACTCAAGTGCTGGATCGGGAGTCAGAAGGCCTGAGTTCAAATCCCATCTCAGATACTTAATAGCTGTGTAACCCTGGGCAATTCATTCCACTGTTGTTTTTTTTTTTTCATATGTATAATGATAATGATAATAACAACAACAACAACAATAATAATAATATTTACCTCCCAGTGTTGTTGTGAGGATAAAATGAGATAATATTTATACAGTGCTTTGTGAATCTTACAATGCTATATGAATACTAGTTATTATTATTTATCACAGATCTTACCAGGTCATTCCTCTCTTCAAACAACTCCAAGGGCTTCCTATTGCCTCTAGGATAAAATATAAGCTCCTCTGTTTCCTTTTTTTTTTTTTTTTTTGTGGGGAAATGAGGGTTAAGTGACTTGCCCACGGTCACACAGCTAGTAAGTGTCACGTGTGTGAGGCTGGATTTGAACTCAGGTTCTCCTGAATCCAGGGCTGGTGCTTTATCCACTGCATCACTTGGCTGCCCCCTCCTCTGTTTACTTTTGAAAGCCCTTCAAAACCTTGCCCCAACATACCTTTTTTAGCCTCACTGGACATTACTCTCCCTCTCAAACTCTCCATTCCATCCAAACTGGCCTGCTCTATGTTCCTTCTACACGACTTTTCATCTCTATGCCTTTGTACTAGTCATCCCCCAAAGCCAGAATTCATGTGTTTCTCACCTTACCCGTATAGAATCTCTCTCTTTCTTCAAAATGCAGCTCAAGCACCATTTTTCTGCATAAAATATTTCTTGATTTCCCCCAACTGCTAGTTGCCTCCCTCTCAAACTACCTTGTATCCAACTACCTGACATTTATTTGTCTTGATACTCTATTTTTTTTTTTTGCAGGCAATGACAGTTAAGTGATTTGCCCAGGTCACACAACTAGTAAGTGTCAATTGTCTGAATCTAGATTTGAACTCAGGTCCTCCTGAATCCAGGGTCGGTGTTTTATCCACTGTGCCACCTAGCTGCCCCCTTGTCTTCATACTCTTTATTTTTATACTATATGCATTTATGTATATACTTCTTATCTCTCCCATTAGAATAAAAGCTCCTTAGGAATAGGATTTATTTCACTTATCTTAGTTGTATCCCTAACACCTAGCACAGTGCTATTGTGAAAATGTCTAAGTCACAGGATTAGAAAAAGAAAAACCAAAGTCTCCAAACCAAAGAAAATATGTTTATTGAGAGAGGGATGCTGTCTTACAATAAAACCGGTCTCAGGTCTAGGACCCAAAGACCCAGAGCCTCAGCATCCACTGATATTTATACACCATGACTCCTCCCACAAATTAACATAATCCTAGGAGTACAAATACAATAAATATGGAATAGAAAGGGAAAAACCACCAGTCAGATACCACCATAGTCAATTGCCATCCTATATATCCTACTTAAAATAGCCCTGTTACTAAGTAACAGGCTCATAACATAGGAAGCCATCTATTGGAATATGTCTTTGCCATCTCAGATGATACCTCTCTTACCTCCTAAGTCTCTGAGTTGTTTTCTGCTATCAGAGATTTCCACCATATTGCTTTAAGCGTGATTTTCCAACTTCTTCCTATTTCTGGTCCCTTTCAGCTCAGAAGTTACTATTTTTGGTATTTGACCTTTAAGCTGATTGCTAGCTATATCTAACCACAATTGGAAGTCAGATAGATAGATGGATTCTAGGCAAGTGATGGCATAAACAAGTTGACAATATAGCATTTGCTTTTGCCCCTACCAACATATATCTTACTTATATCATTATCATTTGCTTAAACTACTACAGAATATCTAAACATTTTAAATCAGTTTGTAGTCTATAAACTGATTAGAACTATTGTTAAATCACCTATATCTAAGGGGTGGGAAAAATCTTACTCACAATCCCTGGGACATAGAATGTTCTGAACAAATGCTTGTTGATGATAGATTGTCCAAGGTCACACAATGGCTAAGTTGAGAGTCAAGCCTCAGTCCCCTGGCCCTAAATTGATATTTTTTCCAAAGGTGTGCCACACCTGGGGAGAAAATGGCCTTTAGTGGAACAATACCAGCTGCTGCCCAATTGTATCTTTAGGGATATGTTTGGAGGCCCATCTCTGGACCACCAGAGGAGGCCTTTGTGCAACAGAATCAACACGGAAGATTTCCTTGTTGGAAACAAGGAGGATGAGGAACATGAGGGAATTAGGGAGGAGCCTTGGTCTGTTTGCTAGAAAAACATGACCCATGTCTCATTCCTGCAAGGTCAAGGGGGCTTGGAGTTACAGAAAGGGGAACCCATGCATATATATGTGTGTATGTGTTTGTGTTTGTTGTTCACTCAGCATCTCAAGCTGGTTCAGCTCAATAGTGAATCTATTGGGATTTCCTTTCAGACTTTAAGAATCTGAGAAATCACTGCCTGAGACAGCAATCATGAAGCTGGGCCATCTCTTTCTGTTTGTAACCTTTGCTATCTGCAGCTACTCTGGTAAGTTGTCTGAACGGAGGCAATTCATGAAACTTTGAGGGGCTAAAATTCAGCTGTAGTGTGAGTGAAGAGACCTGGACAGGAACTCAGGAGACCTGCTTTTGAGTCCTAGAGCTGTCACTAACTTACTGGATGACCTCAGGCAAGTCTCTGGCCCTGTATTCTTTTCTGTCAAATTAGGGCTTGGGATGAGATGAGCTCTGAGAATCCTTCCAGCTCTAGTAAACTGAGGGTTGAGGAACAGGTGCAGTGAAAATTAATAGAAATAATTAAACATGGGGGTTCTGGAGACTCAGCCCCTAGTACTGGCTCTGACCCCAAATTGATCATAGAGCCAGAAGGAAACTATTGAGTTTTAGTTGAGTCAGTGAGTTCAATGCCCTCATTTTGCTCATAAGGAAATGAGGCTAAGAGACATGCCTCAGACAAAGTCATGCACAGAGTAAGTAGCAGAGCCTTGATTGGAAATGAAGGTCCTTGAATCTTAAATCAGTGTTCATTCCCTTGTACCATGTTGCTTCAGTTTCTTCATCCTTTTATGGATAATAACATCAACCTGCCCAGCATTCTAGGGATATTATATAGTGGTTGTTGTTTAATTGTTTTTGGTCAGGTCTGACTCTTTATGACCCCTTTTTGGGATTTTCTTGGCTGACATACTTAGAGTGGTTTGCTATTTCCTTCTCCAGCTCATTTTGCAAATGAGGAAACTGAGTCAAACAGGGTTAAGTAATTTGCTCTGGGTCACACAACTAGTAAGTGTTTGAGGCCTGATTTGAACTCTGGTCTTCTTGACTCCAGGCTTGTCATTCTATCTCCTGTGCCATCTAGTTGCCCCATTTTTATAGACAGAAGAATGTAATTAGTGAACATGAAACAGAGAGAAATAATGTGAACTTCTGATGTTTTCCTAATGCACCATAGTTTCCAAAGCATTTTATATTCTTCATCTTATTTCATCCTTAAAACATCCCTAAATGTAAGGTAGGTCAAGAAAATGGCATTATTCTCATTTTACAAATGGGAAAACTAAGTCTTTGAGAGGCAAAGGAACTTGTATAACATCACATAGAATCACACATTTCAATCTTGAAGTGGCCTTGATTGTAACCCTCTTTTCTTTTCTTTTCTTTTCCTTTCTTTCCTTTTCTTTTCTTTTCTTTTCTTTTCTTTTCTTTTCTTTTCTTTTCTTTTTTTTGTGGGGCAATGAGGTGACTTGTTCAGGGTCACACAGCTAGTAAGTGTCAAGTGTCTGAGGCCAGATTTGAACTCAGGTCCTCCTGAATCTGGGACCAGTTCTTTATCCACTGTGCCACCTAGCTGCCCTCAACCCTCTTATTTTTCAGAGGTGACAACTGAGGTACAGAGAATGTGAGTGACCTGTACACAGTCATAGAGGTAGTATGTGGCAGAGCTGGGATTTAAGTCCAGGTTCTCCATCTCCAAATCCAGTATTGTTTTTACTGCACGGTAAATACTACCTCCAAATAAGTGTCAGAGCTGAGACTCATTTTCAGGTATTTTGAATTCAAAGCTATTCACAAAGGAAGTATTGTTACTACTAATAATGAAACAACCATTTTATAGAATTGCTTAAGGTTTCCAAAATGCCATTCTCACAAGGATTTTTGAGTCGCATTATACTGATGAGGAAACTGAGGTCAGAGGGGTTAAGTGACTTGCCCATGGTCACACTGTTTGAAGAAATTGAAATAAAAACACAAGCACAAGTATTCAGATCTTGAGTTTAGTGCTCTTCAAATGACAATAATAATAATAGTATAAGTGAAAGGGGACAAAGTAATAATTGCATTTGTTTAGCATTCTAAGGGTTGTGAAGCACTTTATATATGTTATCTCATTTAATTCTCACAATAACCCTGTGACACAGGTGTTGTTATTTTCCTCATTTTATAGATGAGGAAATTGAGGTTGAAAGACCCTTGTCCAGCATCATGGTACTAGTGAGTGTCTAAGGAAGGTCTTCCTAACTGTACTTTATCTTGTGCCATCTATCATTGCCTTATAGTACAAGAATTATTATGATGGTTGTACCTGTAAAGCAGATGAATGAGCAGGGAGAACAATTGGGCCTCTCCTATTGGAAACAACTTGAAGGTCTTATCTAGTGAGCTAAGCATGATGGTCTGTGGTATGACCTGGTACAAAGAGTATGCAATTTGGGGTCAGAGGATCTGGGTTTGATTCCTACCCGTTTTATCTTTTGGTTGCATCTTAAACTCTCTGAACTTTCTGAACCCTCAATGGGCTGGATTAGCCGATCTATAAGTTTCCCACTAGTTCTAAGTTCAATTATCTTAAATTGTCTTTGTTACTATTTCTGATTTTGAATTTCATTGCTAAACTCTCTAATCTCCCTAAGATCAGTACCTTGAAAATTAGAAATGGCAGAAAGCAAAGGAAGAATATTTTTCTTTCAAGGATAGAAAAACCTACCCAATGAACCCATGACCTGCACATTGGTTATAATGGTGAGTGAATCAGGGAAGCTTAGAAATGTTTGTATTTTGCCATCTAGGAATAGGCTTTATTTGGGAATTTTTGCCTGGAAACTAAAATCCTCTATGATTCTACTTTTTTTTTCTATAGCTACTGCAGTCTTCTTCAACAGTGGGTCTCTTCCTGTCAAAAGCATGATTCCCCTGGACACGATCCTTTCTGTTATAGACCCACTGAAAATGGTCTTGAAAACACTGGGCATCTCTGTAGAGCACTTGGTCGAAGGGCTGAGGAGATGTGTGGATGAGCTGGGGCCTGAGGCTTCTGAAGCTGTGAAAAAACTGCTGGTAAATATCCCTTTGGCACTCTTTCCAATCTACTCTTCCCTGCACTGTACTCACTGTTTGGGCATCACTGAATTATTGTTTAGTCATTTTGTAACTATGGTATCATTGTAATATAGGTATTACCTAGCTAGTCACTTTAGGGCAGTTATAAAGCTAAAGCAGTATCACTCTACAGCCAATCATTGTACAATTCCTATACGATCATTGCACAGGATGGTTATACAGTTACTGTCTGCTGAGAGTTAACCCTGCCATTGTATAGTCTTTGCATATTAATGATGTCAAAATTACATAGCAGTTAAACAGCCTTATCATACAGCCTCTGAATAACTGCTGGATAGTCATTGTCCAGTTGTCAAAGGGTTGTACAGTTACCATGAAATTGTTTTACAGGCACTACATAGCTGCAATAAAGTCATCCACACAGTGTTATTCTACAGGCTTTGGGCAACCATTGTACAGTTATTACACAGTCACCAGGACACAATTTTATAATTGTATATGCAGATTGTGTACATAATAGCATATATATTGCAATAACAGAACTGTTCAGTGACTACACAATCACTGTATGGTCATTATCATATAATATTTTCTAGTCATCATACAGCCATTATATGACAATTGTACATTTAACAGAAGTCTCTCTGTAGCTGTTGTACACTTATTGACCAGGTATTAGTAGTCATTAGCTAGTAACTATACAATAATTGTGTAGTTATTATACAGTTACTTTATGGTCTTTGTACTATTATTGTAGAGTTACTGTACATTTATATGGTTATTATTGTAAGATACCTTGTAGTCATTGTCCAATGATTAATTTTTTAATTCACTATTAATTACATAGTGATTATTATATAGTATATATTGTAGGGTTCTTAAAGAGATGTATATTGTTGCTATGCTATTTTTAACAGAGCAGCAGGGCACTTGAGATAAGACCCTGATCTCTCATCCTTAAAGACAGGTTTGCCCAATATGGGAAGAGTTGTGTTTGCTGATGTTCCTTTACTCACTGGTTTTCTGGACCTTCTCTCCTTTCTTTAAAGTTCCATGTATGACAACTTAAGCTCAGTTAAAGCCATTCCCTAAAGAAACCTTTTATGGATGATACCCTGTGCCATAGTCTAGAAATCAGAATACAAGTTTCAGGAACAACATGATTCCACCAAGACTTAGCATGGTCGAGTGGAAAAAGTCATAGAATTGAAGTCAATAAATGACGTGGGTTTGAGTCCAGGCCCTGTCACTAATTAGCTGTGGTAGTACATTTCTTTTATCTGAATCTCTTATTTCCTCATTATGATGGGGCTGAGGATCAGTGTCCTGTCTCTATCAGAAGTCTGTTGGGAAGATCTCATGAGGGGATGGAAGGGAAAGTACTTTGCAATGGGAAAATTTATTTGGCAGCTATGTTGCACTGTGTATTGAGGACTAGACATGAAGTTACAAAGAACCTGAGTTTGAATTATGACTCAGACACTTACTAGCTATGTGATCCTGTACAAGTCACCTGACCTCTCTCAGTCTCAGTTCCCTCATCTATAAAATGGAGATGAAAATAGCACTTACCTCATAGAGTTGTTGTGAAGATCAAATGAAAGAACATATAATATACTTTGTAAACCTTAAAGCATAATATACATGGTAGATATTATTATTGTTATTATTAATAATAAGATTAAATACTCGCTATTGCTTTTGGTACTTTCTTCAGAGTAATACTTAATTTGTGCCATCTTCCAAACCCTGGGGAAAAAATAATTCTCTGACCACTCCCCCCACTCTCCTATGTTCCAATCCTAAACATTATCTCAGGCAATTTGTTTCATTATGATTACTGTTCTCACTTTCAGGAGGCTTTGTCCCACTTGGTATGATTTCAGGATGATGGACTGAATGTGTAGCTGAATGCTTCAGAATCCTCCCTCATCTTTCTCATCATTTTTTTGTTTTATCTGTTGCCTGACTACAGGCATCCTAAATTCTATCAATAAAGTACTCATGTAAGATTTTCCTTGTCTTCCTTGTCTTCCATTTCTGGGGAATGGGAGGAGAATGGCTAGGAGAAGGACTGGTCCCATAACTAGAAGGTGATTGTTTATCAGAGTCACAGAATGTTTTAGTTAGAAGGGACCTTAGAATATAGATCATAAAATGTTAGATCTGGAGATGGAATTTGAACATAGAACATGGAATGACAGAACTCGAAGAGACCTTAGAACATAGAATGAAAGATCTAGAAGAGATCTTAGAACATAGAATGAAAGACCTAGAAGAGATCTTAGAACATGGAATGAAAGATCTAGAAGAGATCTTAGGCTAGAGAAGAGTAGAGTTGATATGGACGTTCAAAGACTGAGTATACAGGCTTGGGGTATACAGAAAGGACTGGATTACTGAGCCCTTTTCAGGACTGCTTATCTGCCTTTGGTGTCTACCTACCACCCAATTCTCACCTATGTCTCAAAGAAGCTGTAGCATACACAGTCTACACCCTGGTAAAACTATCTTGGCAAATGGGCTAAAGCAGGTTGAGAGTAACCAACAGGCCTCAAACCTTCAATGAGTTAAGGGGATGTCTACCCCAAGCACATAAAGACTTCCCTTGATGAAATGGGCAGATGAAAACAATTTATTCCAATGGTCATGAAAGTGGCTGAAGCAGGTGCTTTGGGGTTCTCAGAGGTCGGTCAGACACCAAAGATGCCAAGGTCATTCACTGTATCCTGGGCCATTGCCAGTCATCTTGACTTTAGTCTTGCCACTGGACTTTGATGACTCTGGAAGAGAGAATGAGGCTGACGACTTTTTGCAAGTGCTATTTTTTAATTCAATTCACATGTGAATCAGAACCTCATTCCATGATTGCTCCTCTTTGAAAATGAAGGGAAAACAAAAACAACAATAGAGCGTCTGATCAGGAAGGGACCTTTGCACATATACCATTACATGTTGGACCTGGAACTAGCCTAATAACATAAGATCTTAGATCATAGTTTAAGGCCGAGGTTTGTCTTTCCATCCAATTAATCACAAATGGCCCAAATGATCATTTCAAGTCTGTTCTTTATCACTCTGAAAGGATGATAGGATTTTAGGCCATTGGATGAAAATGATGATGCTATGTAGGAAATACCTTGTAATGGGTTGAATCAGAAACACTTCCAGTTCTATGTATAAAATAGCAAGGCAGTTGTAAATCATACATTTCTGTACCAGATCAGCTGAGTAGTGGTTTAATTGAGCAATGAAGCACTCTTGAGAAGGAGTTGCCTTTAGAATGGGAGGGGGAAAGCAAGAGCTTCCTTTTCTCACCATTGACCAGGTGATGACCTGGTGATCTTCAAAAAATAGGAAAATCTTGAATATTTACTAAATCTAATAGCAGTGACCCTGAAGCAGTAATGTCTTGTGGCAGCATCTGCATCCAAAGATAAGAGACATCTTGAGGACAAATTAGACAAATTGATCAAAGGTAACTTCAAGATAGAACAGACTGAAGCATGCTATTTTTTACTTTCTTTCATTTTTTTCTTTTAATCAAGTTTTTTTGTACAAAATGACAAATATGGTAATGTTTTGCATAATCATACCTGTATAACCCATATCTGATTGCCGCCTCAGGGAAGGAAAGAGGGATAAAAATTGGAACCCAAAAATATAAATAAAAATGTTTATTATTAAGAAAAAAAAGATTCTAGAAGGGCTCTGATCTTAGGCCAACAGAGACCTAACACTAAAGGGAACTTTGTGAGAACTTCAGGAAGGGAGCAAAAGACTCCCAGCAATTGGAGGCTTTGAATTTAGCCTTTAGGCACATGTGATCTTTAAGTCTGGACCCACTCTCTCCAAGGACTCTATTTGTTCAAGGGAAGAATGTGCCCTCAGTTTAGGGGGGATATTTCTGTAACAACTGCCTTTGCTATACCTCTTTACCAAAATACCAAATTCTTACCAAATATCTATGTCTGATCAATAGGGAGCACAATTATGGGGCCTCCTAAGCAACAGTATTGGAAACCTTAGCATCTCCTTTAGGGCTGCCCCTAGAGTCCTGAGAAGACAAATAGTTAGCCCCCCCCTCTGGAGATCTGGTCAGTGAATGTGAGTCCACTTTGAGAGTTAGCCTTGAAGGGGTGCTACAGATGTACACTGGAAGGGATTTTGAAAGGAAATACTACAATTCAGGTTATTAAAATATCAAAGCTAGAAAGCTACATCAACCCCAAACCTTTGATTGTTGTTGTTGTTCAGTTGTTTTCAGTCATCTTCAACTCTTTGTGACCCTCATTTGGGTTTTTCTTGGCAAAGATACTGGAATGGTTTGCCATTTCCTTCTCTAGCTTATTTTACAGATGAGGAAACTGAGGTAAAGAGGGTAAAGTGACTTATCTACAGTCACATAGCTAGTAAGTGTCTCAAATCAGATTTGAACTCAGATCTTCCTGACTCTAGACCCAGAACTCTATCCACTGAGCCATCTAGTTGCTCAGACCTTGGATATAAGTATTAAATAAGACACTAACTTAAAAACAACAACAACAACAAAAAGATCTGAAGTCTCTGCATGGTACCAGATATAGAAAGGAAAGTATATTCAGACATTTTTAGAACGTTTTCCTGTAGCATAAGTTGGAGCTGAAATGGCTCAGGGTTTTTACTGTCTGTTCTCAAGAAATCTAATTATTGATATGTATCCCCTTCCCTGGACATAGTTCTTGGTACGGTTCAGTGATGATATTCTCATACTGAGAACACCAGCATCCTCATAGAAACATCATGACACTGGAATGACACAAGTCTCTGAGTTCTTGGACTTTATTTTGTCTTCTGGGAGCTCTGAAATGGAAGAGGCACCAATTACACAGAGCCTTCCTGGGTGATCTGAGGGATTGAAACTGATGATTTCCTATGCACTGACAATAGGTCTGGGCCTCTGGGATGAGCGATCCGTGGAACTGAGGGATAAGAAAGGCCTAGTTTGTCCTAAGAGTTTGGGGTCAGGCTCTAGGAGAAAAGAATAAGAGTCATTGGCCAGAAGCACTGGAGAGAGAGAGAGAGAGAGAGAGAGAGACAGAGACAGAGACAGAGACAGAGACAGAGAGACAGAGACAGAGAGACAGACAGAGAAGAGATAGATGGAGAGAGACAGAGTGAAGCAGAGACAGACACAGAGAGACAAAGACAGACACATAGAAACAGAGACAGAGAGAGACACAAAGACAGAGAGAAACAGAGGCAGAGACAGAATGGTAAAGAGACAGAAAGACAGAGAGAGACAGACAGAGACAGAGAGACACACACAGAGAGACTTATTTTCTCAGCAACCCAGTCAACACTATAAGTTGCATAGATGATATTGGGAAAGAGAATTTTTTCAATTAGGTAGGTTTCTATACCAATGAAATCTCATATTTAATACATATCCCTTAGTTCAAGCAAATTATTATTTGATTAAACAAAATCAATAATTAATATGGATGAATCATTACTTAGACAATCAAAACCAAAAATTAGTTTTTGAATGTTATTAATTATCAAAACAATTATTTAATTTTATTAAACTACTTGTTAAGTAATAGTGATAATTAAGGGGCAGGAAATTACATTTAAAATTGTAATGAGATTATAGAATACTTTGAGTTGTAATAGTAATGGAAAAAGGCTGTCAAATGACATGAATGGTACTGTTCTGGGTACACTCTATGTCTATGCCTATGGCACAGTGGATAAAGACTGACCCTGGAGTTAGGAAGCCCTGAGTTTAAATCCATTCTGTTAAGGGCTAAAATTCTTGCTAGTCTGTCTAAAATATCTAATGAGTGGTCGCCAATCAATTACAAGCTTTAGCAAGAGTTAGACTTTTAAGCATTTATTAAGGAGAATAAGAATTTGGTAAAGAGAGAGAGAAAGGCCTAGATTCCTATCTATTAAAGGGAGAGCACATTTCTAGCTCCCTTCTCCGCCAGTGTCCTCAGGAAAGAGACCCAGAGTCAGCGCCAGTCTCTTCCTTCCTCCTCCCACTAGTCTGCGTCACTTCCTCCCCGCCAAAGAAAAGACTCCTGGTCTTGCCCTCAAAGACCTTCGCTTCATGGGCAGAACTCTTCTACAGTAAGTATCCAGCAGGTGGCGTCATTCCAATCGTTACAGTCCCCCCTGTTGTTCCTCAAGAAACAAAATGTTTCCTTGACGGAACAGTAAAAACAATATAATAACTATTGCTAACTAATAATATGTGAACAACAATATAGAAAAGGAAGAGAGGAAAGTTTTGTCCAGAGGGGTGATTTTTTTTTTGTCCTCATGAACCGACGCTTTGACATTAGTCTTGCAAAGGGAGGGCCTCTGCAGAGAATACATGTTACAGATGGTGTATATTATAACAGAAAGAGAAAAAAAACAACAAAAACAACAAATCAAAACTGTTCATTTAAAGTCTCTGAAAGTCTTTTCTCAGATGTCCTCTAGGTGTAGTCGTAGAATGGAAGTCTCTTCAGGGGTTGATGTGTGGATGCTGGTAATCAGCCAGGAAAATTTCCTACAAAATTGAGCTTAACACAACTTTAAAATAGCTTTGTCAATAATCAAATCAAACAATGAAAGTTCTCAAAAACATGTCTAAGGGAATTCAGAATCTTAGTTGTTAACACGTGAAACATACAATAAAACAAAAATTGAACCATTCTTTAAAATTATATTATTATTATAGTCCCCCCTTATGGGGAGTAATTGAGAAGACAATTGCTGCAATATTAATTTTTTAAAAATAATTTTTATCTTTGTTTCATCACTTTTTGCATCATCTGCCTAATTATCCTCATGCCATTATGAGAAATTAGAAAATCTAATATAATTGGTAACAGGTGTCAAGGCCAAATTCAACACTGTTATTTATCATGGCACCTGAGATAATTATGGGTTTACCATAAAAGAACAGAGAAATGATGGGATATGAGCATTCCCACACTTGAGCAATATGTACTGCCCATGCAGTATGCCAGGATTAAAATAGGTGGATGGAATACATGTCCATGCCACCGAACATATTGGAGGAAACTGAGTCAGACTTAATCAGATGCATGGGATTGAGATGTCCATGGCATCAGGCATATAGGAGGGAGCATAGAAGCTAGGTGTAGAAGTGAGATGGGTGGGATCAATACTTCCAGCCATCTGTACAATATTGTGGGGAAAAATAAAATAAAATATTAAACCAAGAGAATCCAACCTCAACATTTGTCAAAAGCCGTTCTCTCGGCCATACCTTGACTTCATGCATGTCTCCCCTCATGTGACAGTTCAGTGTCTGCTCTTGCATGTATTCCTCTTGTGATTGGATGGCACCTTGGCCAACTGGCATCTGATAACTTAGAATAAAGGTAATTAGTGTCTTAAATGATAAGTTCCCATAATCCAAGTCTCATATGGATTTAAAAATTGAGGATAATAAATGATTGCAAAAAATGTGAATACATCTTGACTCAGAACACAATATATAATTATGCAACAATTTCAAATAATACCCCTTTTTTTTAACTTAGTATACAATTACTTTTTTGAAAAATCTGAACATATTTAAATACAAGTTAAAGCACAACACAATCTCAAAGAAAACTTTTACAAATGTTCCCCTCTTTTTTTTTTTTTTTGGAATATGCTTATCAAAAATAATACTTCTAGAATCAATTTACACTTGCCATGGCAACCAATTTGCCAAGGAAATGCTTTAAAGAGTTTGATCAAATAATCAGTTGAGAAAAAATAACAAAAACAAACAACTCAGAATATGGGAGCACAATACTCCTAGAATTAACATTGTATTATGAAATCAAAACCATGTTTCAAAATTAGATAGATGAATGAATAGAAGAAAATACACATGGAACAATAAAATACAGTGAAATTCAAACTAAGGAAATCTAAATGAATATGAACTTAATATCAATAAGAGTATTATAAAATATAAACTTGATCACATGACTATAAAAAGCTTTTACAAATATTCTCCTTGTTTTAGAAACTAAGTATAAGACACAATCTCAAAAGCATGAAAATCTCTATGAAAATAAACCCATACCATTAATTTCAAAATGTATATATAATAGCACAGAAATCCTATGTAACCTCTGAACTGATACTATTACTCTGAGTGAATTCAGAACACTTTTGATTCCGATATCTAAAATCCCCAATACTCATATCAATACCTTGCTGTTTACTTCTACATTTCTGTAAAATATATATACTTCCATGGCAAAAGAAGCGGAGTCTTGAACTATGGTGATGATTGTCATTCTCATTCAGCTTAAGTTTTTCTTCTTTAACCCCTCTATATTGTCTGTCAGTCTTTTCACCATACAAATGCTTTATAAGATTACTAATTAAAGACAAAAGCAGGTTAGCAAAATTATGAACAAAACGAGTATATCTGGAATTTAAAGGGTTTTCTAAGGTTGTCTCAGAAGCACAGCCAGGCTGGGGAAGGGCTGAGCCTGAAGCTGCAAATGTAGTTAGAAAAAGGTGAGCATGCACATCAGATCTCTGGACTTCCCAGGCAGGGGAAGCTATGGGCTTGGCCATAGGAGGAGTAGAGGGTGGGGTCTGGAGAGGAGGGGAGGGACCAGAGCAATTTGAATCAGACTTGATTTTGAACTCAGGCCTGGATTCCTCTTCCCCCACTTAGCCTCCAGGTTCTAGGGGATTAAAAGCTTCTAGAGAGTGGGTCATTGCCTCCAGGCATGCAAAATTAGAGCAACAATTAGTGTTAGAACTGGGAAAAGCTGCAGGAATCTCTTCAGGTTTCTCTGAAAAAGCATGGTTGGGAGAGTGGGAGATATTTCCTTGTGTGAGTATGTTGCTGGCTCTTCTAACAAAAATAAAAAGAAAAATAGAAAATCCACAAAAACAAAGCATTAACATGATCTTATCTCCCATTTGTCTGGTTAAACAGACTAAAATCAAAAATAGGATAATTAGGGAGTCTAAAAGGTCCATTCGAAAAAATTTGAAGGAAAACACAGCCAGTACACCAGTACTTAGCAGTTAAAGGGAGAGGGAGGGGAAATTTCTTACCCAACCAGAAGATCAGAAGAAGACTGAGGGTTAGCTTTCCTCTTCGTGGTCAGCCATCTGTTAAGGGCTAAAATTCTTGCTAGTCTGTCTAAAATATCTAATGAGTGGTCGCCAATCAATTACAAGCTTTAGCAAGAGTTAGACTTTTAAGCATTTATTAAGGAGAATAAGAATTTGGTAAAGAGAGAGAGAAAGGCCTAGATTCCTATCTATTAAAGGGAGAGCACATTTCTAGCTCCCTTCTCCGCCAGCGTCCTCAGGAAAGAGACCCAGAGTCAGCGCCAGTCTCTTCCTTCCTCCTCCCACTAGTCTGCGTCACTTCCTCCCCGCCAAAGAAAAGACTCCTGGTCTTGCCCTCAAAGACCTTCGCTTCATGGGCAGAACTCTTCTACAGTAAGTATCCAGCAGGTGGCGTCATTCCAATCGTTACAATTCTATGATCTTTCTGTTACTGTTTAGTTGTTTAGTCGGGTCTGACTCTTCATGACCCCTCTTTTGGAGTTTTCTTGGTAAAGATATTGGAGTGGTTTGCCATTTCCTTCTCCAGCTCATTTTACAGATGAAGAAATTGAGGCAAACAGAGTTAAGTGACTTGCCTAGGGTGACACATATTTGAACTCATGAAGATGAGTGTTCCTGACTCTAGGCCTGGCACTCTATCCACTGAGCCACCTAGCTGCCTAAGATCCTCCTAGGAACAGGATAAAACATATCATTCTCAACTTGTCTGACCAGAAAAGTAGGTATGCTGCCTATGGAGTAAAAGTGAGTGACAATAAAATGGTGGCTACTCTGGTATCTCTGAGATACTCAAAGAACCAGACAGAGGCCTCTAGAGTGTTGGATGGACCTTGACAGGGGCCTGGAATATCATGTGAGGAATGATACAGAAAGAATTCTTATGCAAGGAGAAGTAGGGCTAATTGGCCTATGAGGTTTCTTCTAGTTCTCAGATTCTCATCAGCTCAGGACTAAGAAGAACAATTTATTTAAGAATTAGCTATTATATGGTCTGAGCTGGACTCCCGTTGCATCAATGAATAATAAGAATTATAGATTTTGATCAAGAAAAAAATTATAAGAAAGCCAGTGTCACTGAATTGAAAAGAACAGGGTGCAAAATTTAAGATCAGAAAGGATGGGGATGAAAAGAGACAGGTTATGAAGGGCTTTTTTTGGTATAATAAACATTTTTATTTAAAGTTTTGAGTTCCAAATTCTATCCCTGCTTCCTTCTCTCCCCTTCCCCCGCCTGAGGAAGCAAGCAATCAGATGTAGGTTATACATATGCAATTATGTAAAACATTTCCATATTTGTAATTTTGTACAAGGAAACTTGAATACAAGAAAAAAATGAAAGAAATAAAGTGGAAAATAGCATGCTTCAATCTGTGTTCAATTAATATCAGTTCTTTCTTTGGAGGTGGATAGTATCCTTCATCATTAGTCCTTGGGGATTGTCTTGGATCATTGTATTGCTGAGAATAGTTTAGTCTTTCACAGTTTTTAATCAAATAATACTTCTGTTACTGTGCACAACATTCTCCTTGTTCTGCTCACTTCACTATACATCAGTTTTTATAAGTCTCTCCAGGCCTTTCTGAAATCATCCTGTTTGTCATTTCTCATAGCACAATAATATTCCATTACAATCATATACCACAGCCTATTCAGCCATTCCCTAATTGATGGGCATTCCTTTGATTTTCAATTCTTAGCCACCACAAAAAGAGCCACTATAAATATATTTGTACAAGTAGGTCTTTTTCTCTTTTTTTAGTGTCTTTGGGATATAAACCTAGCAGTAGTATTGCTGGATCAAAGGACAGGCAGTTTGATAGCCCTTTAGGCATAATTCCCAATTGCTTTCCAGAATGGTTGGATCCATTCACAACTCCACCAACAGTGGATTAGCATCCCAGTTTTCCCATCTCCTTTCCAACAGTCAAAATTTTCCTTTTTTGTTATATTTAATTTTTATTGTTTTGTTTTGTTTTTTGCAGGGCAATGAGGGTTAAGTGACTTTCCCAGGGTCACACAGCTAGTAATTGTCAAGTGTCTGAGGCCAAATTTGAACTCAGGTCCTCCTGAATCCAGGGCTGGTGCTTTATCCACTGCACCACCTAGCTGCCCCCCCCTTTCATTATATTTGCCACTCTGATAGGTGTGCAGTGGTACCTCAGAATTATTTTAATTTGCATTTCTCTGATCAATAGTGATTTAGAGCATTTTTTCATATGACTATAGTTAGCTTTGATTTCTTTATCTGAAAACTGCCTGTTCACATTCTTTGACAATTTATCAATTGGGGAATATATTGTATTTTTTATAAATTTGACTCATTTCTCTATGTTTTTGAGAAATAAGGCCTTTATAAGTGGTACTTGTTACAAAAATTCTTTCCTAATTTTCTGCTTTCCTTATAATTTTGGTTACATTGGTTTTGTTTGTGCAAAACCTTTTTTGATTTTATGTAATCAAAATAATCTATTTTACATTTTGTAATGCTCTCTATATCTTCTTTGGTCCTAAATTCTTCTTCTGTCCATAACTCTGACAGAAAAAAACTATTCCATACTCTCTTACTTTGCTTATGGTATTACCCTTTATATGTAAATCATGTACCCATTTTGCCCTTATTTTAGTATACAGTGTGAGATGTTCATCTATACCTAGTTTCTGCCATACTGTTTTTCATTTTTCCTAGCAGTTTTTGCCAAATAATTAAGTTTTGTTACAAAACCTTGTATCTTTGCATTTATCATATACTAGTTTGTCAAATGCATAAAGTTATCTATTATAGTATAATTCATAGCTTTTCTATTCCACTGATCTACCACTATATTTCTTAGCCAGTACCAGATTGTTTTGATAATAAATGTTTTGTAATATACTTTGAGACCTAGTACTGTTAGACCACCTTCTTTCACATTTCTTTTCATTGATTCCCTTGATATCCTTGAGCTTTTGTTTTTCCAGAAGAATTTTGTTATTATTTTTTTCTAGCTCTATAAAATATTTTTGATAGTTTAATTGTTATGGCACTAAAGAAATGGGTTAATTTCGATAGGATTATCATTTTTATTATATTGGTTCAGCCTACCCACTAACAATTAATGTTTTTTCAATTGTTTAGATCTGACTTTATTTGTGTGAAAAGTGTTTTATAGTTGTGTTTACATAGTTCCTGGGTTTGTCTTCGCATAAAGAGCTTTTAAGGCCAAACAGAGAACTTTGTATTTGATCCTGGAGGTGATAAAGAGTCAGTGGAATTTACTGAGTATGGGGATGACATGGTTGGATTGGTGCTTTAGGAAAATCACTTTAGCAGCTGACTAAAGAATGTAATACAGTGAAGAGAGACTTGGGGCAGACAGACCAAGTAGTTGGCTATCAAAATAATCCAAGTGTGAAGGGATGAAGGCTTTCATTAGCATGGTGGAAATATCAGATGAGAGAAACATCTTTTAGAGATGTTTTAAAGGTGAAGTTGACAGATTTTGGTGACAGATTGGATATAGGTAGTAAGAAATAGTGAGTGACAGAGGATAATACCTGATGAACTAGGTGGATGGTGGTGCCCTTGATTGTCATAAGGAAATTTGGAAGGGAATTTTAGGGGGAAGCATAATGACTTCAGTTTTGGAGTTTAAGATGTCTACTAGACATCCAGTTTGAGATATCTAAAGGACAGTGGGACATGTGAGACTGAAGGTCAACAGAGAGGTTAGGTGTAGATAAGCATTTTTGGGAACCATCAACATATGGAAAGGTAGTTATTCTGTGGGAGCTAAATATCCCCATATTCTTCAAAAGATCTTTTTGTAATGTGGTGCCAAAGCCTCATATCAGCCTCTCCTATTGGAGAATCCCAGAGCATCAGTCCATTTTGATTTAAATCAATTCAATTCAATGCTGTTCATCATTCTTAAAATATTTTCCCTACAACTAAATAATGATCTAGATCAAAGCTTCTTAAACTGTGGGTCACAACTCCATATGGGGATCATGTAACTGAATGTGGGCATTATGAAAAATTTGGCATTGGTAAAAGGTCATATATACCTATTTTATATATCTACATACCTGGGGTCATGTAAAAATTCTTAAGCGATAAGGGGTCATGAGTGGAAAAAGTTTAAGAAACCCTGGTAGAGATATCATCTGATCAAGGCAGAGAACAGTGGGATTATCATATCAATGTCCCTCTTCATACAAGGTAAGATTGCAGTAGCCTTGTTGTCTGACAAACCACATTGTTCAGTCAGTCGATGCCTGAATTGTTGGACTTTTGATCCACTAGATTCCACAGATCTTCTTCATTGGAACTGCTATCTAACCTTGCCTTTTCCATGCAGCATTTATACAGTTGACTTTTTGAGCACAAGTGTGGGACTTTACATTTGTTCCTATTATTTTACCTTATTAGATTCAGAGAAGCCAGTATGAAACAAGGGTTTGTCTTAGAGTCAGAAGAGTTCAAGTCCTTCTTCTATCACACAGTAGCCCTGTGATGATTGGGAAGTCATTTAACCTCTTGCACCCAGGCAATGCTCTTACATTAGATATTGCAGCCAATTTCTGATTTCCACCACTGGGAGGAGTTTCCATGGTGGAAGTTATTTCATTTCATGATGGCAATTTTCTCATTACATTAAAATGACTAGTCCAAACAAACAGCCTTAACTCCCTCCCTCCTCTCCTCTCCCCTCCACTCTTTCCCCTCCTCTGCCCCCCTCCCCAAAACAAAACAAAAAAACCAACCTGATCCATCCTTAGGCCTATAGAGATCTTTTTTTGATTCTTATCTAGAATTAAACAGAACCTTTTGTCTAGAACTCCACCTAAATACTCTGTACTCTAAAGGGCTGGGCCTTACAAGAGATTCTTTCCACCCCAGGAATTAACTTTAAATTAATGAAGTAGTTATTATATAAATGTGACACTAGAAGTGACTCATTAAAACAGCTTCATTGGTCTTGGAAAGATTTGGACTCCTGAGTCACCCATATTGAATTCCTTTACCACAGGTGCTGAAAGGCACTAAAGTACAAGAGGCCTTAGTTGTTAGGCTCTTCTGCTTTTTTGGGGAGTCTTTGTCCAAGAAATAAGATATAATGGGGCTGGGGGTAGGAAACGTTATGAGGAAATAGATTTTTGTTCTATATAAGTTAAAGTTTCATTTCAATCACATCTGACTGTGACCTCATTTGGGGTTTTCTTGCAAAGATATTGGAACAGTTTGCCATTTCCTTTGCCAACTCATTTTACAAATTAGGAAACTGAGGCAAGCAGGGTTAAATTACTTCCCCAGGGTAGGTAAGTATCTGAAGCTGGATTTGAACTCAGGTCTTGCTGATTCCAGACCCAGAGCTCTATTCACTCACTGTACCACCTATAATTGCCCAAAGGAAGGAGCTGTACTCTCTTGCATAGATAGGTGGTTCAACTGGTGGAGCCCTAGGCATGGAGTCAGGAAGACCTGAGTTCAAATACTGCCTCAGAGATTTACTGCAATGTAATCCTGGGCAAGTCACTTAACCTCTATTTGTCTTAGTTCCCTGATCTGTAATAGCACCTACCTCCCTGGGTTGTTCTGAGAATCAAATGAGATAATATTTGTAAAGCACTTAGCACATAGTAGGTGCTTAATAAATCCTTGTTTCCTTCTTCCCTCCCTCCCTCCTTTCCTATTATTATCACTCCATTTGATTGTGACAACAATACTTTGTGGGAAGCAGGGCTGGGAGGTTTGTTTTTGTTTTTGTTTTTTTTCTATATTAATAGAACAGAAAACTGAGGCTCAGAGAGAGAAAAATATGTCCGTGGTCATTTAGTTTTAGTAGATGTCAGAGCCAAGTCATGATTTAAACCCAGTTCTCTCAATCTCAAGCCTAGTGCTTTTTCCATTACCCAAGGATTGTATGTATGGGCTTGAAAGATTTAAATTTTAAAATCAGTCTTTAACTCACCAGTCATTTTCCTGGAGTCTTTGCTTGCTTGTCTTCCCAATTCATATAACCACTTGAAAGGAAGGAATAAAGAAATGAAATTATATTTGTTTGAAGGGATATGAAAGCACTGGCCAAGATGATTTCTAAAATCTCTTTTTTTCTATGCTTCAAGGCCTCATTTATATTTATTAGTTTGTGTTCTGTGTTCTAAAGGCTCTTTGCCGCTACAGAAATGCGTGTTCTGTCTTTTATGAAGCATATCAGGCAGGGACAATGTGATGGAGCAGAAAAGAAACTGGATTTCATATCAAAGGATGAATATTAACTCTGAAACTGAATACCTAGTGACCTTGGCCAAGTTATTTAACTTCTTAGTTTTCTCGTGCATTTAATTAGGGGTTTAGATTAAATGGTTTCTTATGATTTAAAAAATGTTCTAAGGAGTTTTGTTGCTATGGCATTCTAAGGTCAATTTTAGCTTGAACATTCCATATGCTAAAGTATTTTCTATTTTTAACATTCAGTGTTCTAAGATGCCTTCCTAGTAGAATTTTCTGTGTACTCTGTGTATGTTTCCAAACAAATCAATTGGTGGGATTGTCTTATCCTCTGTTAAAAGATAGGATTAGGCTATAAATTTCTTGTTGGAGAAAGATTGTCTCACTTATCACTCTACTAAGTAGAGGGGCAGAGTTAACTTCCTTTAAAGTCCAGAGGAGGATTTGCACATTAAGTATGTGAATAAATATTCAACAAACATTGATTGATTTCTTGTTTTTTAAAAAGTCTTATTTTTATTGATGCCCTTTGATTTCAAAGATGTCCCTTCTCCCTCCTTTACCAAGAAAATCATTTCTTTGTAAGAATTATATGTATGTGTACATATGTACGTATGTATATATGTACATATATGTTCTCATTGATGTTAGAACGAGTTTGACTCCTAAGTCATCCTTCTCAGAATAATATTTTATACACACACATACCTATGTGCACACAAAGATATATACATATATTACATATATGTGTGCACATAGTTATGTGTATGTTTATATGTATAGACACATATAGACACATAAACATGCATATACACACATATGTAGATACAAGTGTGGGAGGAAAAACAGTTCCAAAAAATGAACTAAAATTTGTTTGAAAGCCTATGTAACATTTCACACCCATAGTTCTCTACCTCTGCAACAAAAGGAAGGAGATGAATTTTCTCATCTCTTCTCTGGGGCCAAGCTTAGTGACGTAATTACTCAGCCAGGCATTGTGGCTAGGTACCAGGATTTGAAAGATAAAAATGAGACAAGTTTCTGCTCTTAAAGAGCTCATATTTTATCAGGTGACATATCATTTACATAAATAGGTATATACGTGTTATAGACATAGTAAATTTGAGGTAATTTTTTTTTCTTTTTCTCTACATTGCTGTCATCAATGTAGACCTTTTTTTATGTTTATGTTTTCATTTTATTCTACTTAATCCACTCTGTATCAGATCATATATCTTCCCAAGCCTCTCTGAATTCTTCCTATTTCTTATAGAACAATAACATTCCTTTACTTTCCTTTATGACTTGTTTAGCACTTTTCCAACAGATGAGCTTATACTTTGTTTCTAGTTCTTTGTTACCACAAAAGTATTGCTATTTATAATGACATTTTTCTTACTATGGCCTCCATGGGTTATATGCCTAGCAATGAGATCTCTGGTTCTACAGGTATGGACACTGTAGTCACTTTTTTGTTTTTTGGTAAGGCAATTGGGGTTAAGTGACTTGCCCAGGGTCACACAGCTAGTAAGTGTTAAGTGTCTGAGGCCAGATTTGAACTCAGGTTCTCCTGACTCCAGAGCCAGTGCTCTATAAACTGTACCACCTAGCTGCCCCTGTAGTCGCTTTTAAAATTAAAGCACTACATTGTTTTCCAGAATGGTTGGACTGATTCACTGCTCTTCCAGTGTAGCAGTGTGCTTTTCTTTCTAAAAGAATCCCTTTCATCATTGACTATTTCTGTGGGATTTTGGTCATCTTTGCTAATTTTCTGTGTGTAACCTAAAACCTCAGGGTAGTTTTGATTTACACTTCTTTTTTTATTAGTAATGCATAGCAATTAGTCAGGTGCTTGTTAATGATTTTCAGTTCTTTTGAAAATTGTTTATATTCTTTGACAGATTAGCCATAGCGTATTATATATTTGTGTTAACTCCTTATTAATCTTGGATATTGGAACCTTACAAAGCTATTGGATGTAAAAATTTCCTCACAATCATTTTTCTTCTTATCCTAGCTGCACTAATTTTGATTATGGGAAAAGTTTTCCATTCCAAAATGATCTAATTTTTCTTTTGTGAGCTCCTCTATACCTTCTGTGGTCAGGAATTATCTCTTTACCAAAGTAGTGAAAGGTACCTGATCTTATTCTCTTCTAAAAGTTTTAGGTAGTGAACTTTAGTGCCTTTCTAATCAAAGTTTTTTTGTGGTATTTGGTATAAGATGTTGGTCTAAATCTAATGCCTGGCAAACCACTTTTCAGTTTCTTCTTTTAGTTTCTTATCAAATAGGAATTCTTCCTTAGGATTTATGTTCTGAGCTTCAATCAACAATGAATTATTCAGTTCAATTACTTCTGATTTTTGTTCATCCAATCTGTTCCCTTCTCTACACTCACAAAGTCACACTCTAGTTTAAATCCTGTTCTATTGCTATAGCTTTCTAATTGGTTCCTTTTACAAGACTCCCTTTTAATCCATTGTCCATAGAGCCTTCCAAGTAATACTCCTAAAGCACAAATCTGGCAGTGTCATTCTTCCTCTGGATATACACCAGGACCTTCGCATTACCTCTAGAATTAACTACAAACTCTTCTGTGTGGCTTTAATGCCCTTCACAACCTGGTTACATTAATCTCATTTATACACTTGATGGGACTGCTAAAAATTGACCTTACATCTTTGCACAAGCAATCACTCATGCCTGGAATGTGCTTGCTCCTCACCTCTGCCTCTTAAAATTAATATCTTCTAGTTCCCTGCTTGCCAAATTACCTCATATTTACTTTGTATATACCTATATATGCACATGTTATTTCTCTTAATAAAATGTAAGCTCTTTTAGGACAGAGATTGTTTCATTTTTGTCTATGTATCCCTAGTGCCTAGCACGATGGCTGCTATACAGCCGGTATTTATAAATACTTATTGATTGATCTAGTTTTCTATTTTTTAACTGGTACCAAATAGTTTTGGTGATTACAGCTTTATCATAGACTTTGAAGTCTAGAAGTGCTAATCACTCTTTAATTGTTTCTTTTAAACCCTTTGCTCCTCCAACTGAATTTTGTTATAACTTTCTCTCTCTATAATATCCCCTTCCTAACTGGAGCAGTAAAGCATTCAATGTGTAAATTAGTTTGGGTAGCACATCATTTTTATCATACTGGTGTAGCCCAGCACAAAACAATGGGTGTCCCTTCAATTATCTAAATTATTATTTTTTTTTCTTGAAAGAGGGTATGGTAATTATAGTTATATATATCTTAAATGTGTCTTGGTAGAATTGACTTCCAGCTATTCTTTGCATTTTAAAGGTTATTTTGAATAGAATTTCCATTTTTAGTTTCCCTCTTGCATTTTATTCTTTTATATAAAAATTCTGAAGATTGTTGAGGATTAATTTTATACCCTGCTACTTTCCTGAAGTAGTTATTGTAATGAGTTTCTTTGTTGACTCTCTAGGGTTTTCTTAGTAAACCTTTATGCCATCTTTAAACAAGGATTATTTTGCCTTCCTTTCCCAATGTTTATGCCTTTAATGTCTTTCTCTTGTAGTATTACTATCTAGTTACTAGCATTTCTAGAACTATTTCAAATAACAATTGTGAGTCAGTAAATGTCTTGCATGGGAGTTGGCACCTGAGCTCATCCTTAAATAGAACCAAGAATTCCAAGAAGTACAGATGAGGTAGAATATTCCAGACATGGCATGGGGGACAGCCTATGCAAAAGTATAGTGGTAGAAGATATATATTTTTTTATTTCATCCCTAGTGCCTACTACAGTGTCTAGAACATAGAAGGTACTTAATAAAAGTTTATGAAATTGAATTGAATTGGATATGGTTCTTTTCTAGTCTATTTATTGGGAAAACCTTTAGTGCTACCCCATTGTCATTTGATTAATTCTTGCTTTTATCCTCTTAGTTTTCCCATTATGAATTATTTTCTAGCCAAATTGGCTTATTTGCTATTTCTTGTATGCAACATTCTATTTCCTACCTCCATACATTTGCATGAGCTATCTTCCAGTGCCAGGATTGTAATGCTCTCCTTCCTCATTGTTTGAAATTCTTTGTTCCATTTAAAGCTCAGCTCAAATGCTATCTCCTACACAAGATTTTTCCTCACTCTTCCCCCACCTTACAAGCTCTCTCCCTGCCTAAATTACTTTACATTTACTTATATATGTATATAATGTGAATACATACATAATATGTGTGTATATATATAAATATGTTTGCACATGTACACACATCTATTTATTTGCTTAGCTATCCACTAATCAATTAATTAATTGGTTTGTTCATTCATTCATTCATTCATCTATCTGTCTATCTAGTCAGTTACTTATGTGTGCACATATTGTTTTCTCCTGGTAGAATACAAACTACTTGATGGAAATTGTTTTCATTTCATCCCCAGTGCTTGGCATGGCATATGGCACATAGCAGGCACATACTAATTGTTTGTTCTGTTGAATTGGATTTCATCTATTTGCCACTGGATAGGGAGTCAGGACACCTTGAGTTTAGTCTTGCATCTTTCACTAATTCACCTTGCCCTCCCACTACTCCATCACCCATATAAAGTCTATGATCATACACCAGAGAAGAGTGGGTAAATGCTGAACCTCCCATGGGATCCCAAAGCTGAAGGCTATCTGCTTCTCCTAAGCTTCACCTGACATTGACCTGGGTTCCTATGGAGCGCACAGAAACATACCCATTTGCATTTTCAAACCACTCCTTCTTGCCATTCTTCCTACAATGTACAAGTAGAAACATAAAGAGACATCTACCTGAATTTATCACTTACGAGCTCTTGAACATTGAGTTGAGAATATAGTCCAACGCAGAGTCAATAATTCCCATGCCCAGAAATGATAACATTTCTGTCATTTCTTTTTCCTGGTTTTGATCAGTGTTGGACTCGTTGTTACCTGGAACCCAAAGCTTTTTCTCAACCATTTTGTCCCATAAAATGACAAAAGTATTAGACTGAACTTGATCTGTTTTCTCTGCTGAGAATTTCTCTAGTCATATTTGTCTGTGTTGCCGATTATCACAACTAGGTAGATCCTTACTTAGAATATAAGACTAGAAAATAGCCAGTGTATTAGCTGAAAGGTATTTAGGGCACAGGCCACAGATTTTTAGAGATAGAAGGGATCTTAGAACGTGGATCATAGAATTGTAGAGAAAAAAGTAATCTTAGAACATGGAACCTAGGTTACCCTAGCTGGAAGAAAAAATAGAATATTAGAGAATAGGATAGGGATGTAAAACTGCAAAGTTAGAAAATAGAACATAGAATGTCAGAGCTGAAAGTGACTTTAGAACATAGAACATAAAATATCCAATTCAATTCAATGAGCATTTGTTAAGCACCATTTATGCATAAGGCCCTGTGCTAGGTTCTGGCAATAAAAAGCTAAAATCAATGGTCAAACTATGAGTCATGGGTCATGGGTCAAACTATGTTTTCTGCTTTTGAGGAATTTGTGCTTTATTATATGCTTAATCAAGAAGAGACTTTGGAATAAAAATCACAGAAAATCAGAGCATAGAAACTGACTGAAACATAGACCACAGAATGCCTATAAAGATGTAAGCATGATATAGTAGAAAGCTAACTGACTTTGGAGTCAAAGGGCTTGGCTTGGATTCCTCACCTTTAAAAAAGACTAGGTGACTATAAGGTCCCTTACAACTCTAAATGAATGATAATATAATCCTATTGAATTACCCTTAGACTATAATACATATAATGGTAAAGTTGGAAGAGTCTTAAGAAGACTTAGGAAACAGCTGGGTGGCACAGTGGATAGAGTGGAGGCTTGGAGTCAGGAAGATTCCTTTTCCTGAGTTCAAATTTGACTTCAGACACTTACTAGCTGTGTAACCCTGGACAAGTTACTTAACTCTGCTTGCTTCAGTTTCCTCATCTATAAAATGAGCTGAAGAAGGAAACTAGTTTCTTTGCCAAGAAAACCCCAAATTGGGTCACAAAGAAATGACTGAAAAATAACTGGATACTCACTTAGAAGATCTAATATGAGAACTAGTGCTTTCTTTAGAGCAGAGTATATTACTTATGGAAGAGACTTTAGAACTTAGAAGTTATATTTAAAACATAGAATATTTGAATTTGAAGGGAGCTGAGATCATAGAACATAAAATGTTAATTATCCTCTAATCTAACTAGCCCAGAGAATTGAAGTAATTTATTCAACTTATTGAGTCATAAATTAACTCAGTCTCAGAGTTCTAATGTGCATTTTAGTGTTTTTCCTTCATAATACATAGATTTCTCTATTATCAATAACAACTGTTGCACATTTATAGGCCATAACTTAGGGTACAAATACAAAAGGAAAATCCCTGTCAACAAGGAGCTTATATTCTAGCCTAGCCTAGCCTAGCCTAGCCTAACCTAGTCATCCCATCCCATCCCAACCCATCCTATTCTTTTCTATTCTATCATACGCTAACTAGTTCTAAAGCCTCTGGCAAGTCACTTCCCTCTCATGTAAAATGAGTGGAAAATAGAAGATCTCTATGTTTCCATTCATCACTGATATTCTATAATTTCATATTTATAGTAATGGCTGTTTCTTCTATTTCACGTTATCAAAAACACTCACCAGCATAAGAAGGAAGAATCAAAGTAAGCAGCCCTATGGTCACCATTATATGAAAGGCTGAAGAAGCCATTTCCTGATGCTCTGGGTTCAGGTCAGTCATCAAGGTGCCCATGAGCACTCTCTCTCTCTCTCTCTCTCTCTCTCTCTCTCTCTCTCTCTCTCTCTCTGTCTCTGTCTCTGTCTCTCTCTCCATTTATACCATAGGGCCAATGACATCACTCACCTACAGAGGAGTTAATTAAAATAATTGGCAAGACACAGCTGTGTACCAAGATACTTCTAGGAGGAATCTTGGTTGGGTAGAAAGATTGCCCATTTGGGGGGTGAGAATCTATGGTTGTAATTTCAGCTCCATCAATAACCAGATTATTATGTAAACTTGGGCAAATCATCCTCCCCTCACCCCCTCACCCCCCCCCCCCACCAAACAAGTCTCAGCTCTGTCTCTATTGTTCTAATAGTATGTTCTATGTTCTTTTTTCTAAGGTCTCCTCCAGATCCAATGTTCTCTTGTTCTCACTCTATAGACATTTTAATATTATAACATTATATTTAAGGCCTTATCCAGATCTAACTGTTTATGTTTGGTTCAATTAAATTCATCAAATATTTATTAAATAATTATTGTTTTTAGAATAATGTGCTAAGTTTTGGGGGAGTCCCAAGGATTCCTCTTAAAAAATTACATAATCCCTACTCTCAAGTAGCTTAAATTCTATGTTAATGTTCCTCCTACCTCTTATGTTCTATGTTCTGTATTCTGATCATTTATATTTTCTAATGTATGTCTCAAAAATTGCTTCAGAAGTATTTGTTTAAACTGCTGATAAACTAGCCCCAGCTCAATACATCCAGAAGGCATGATCTCAACAAGGAGCAGCTTTTCATCCTGGTACTAAGCCAAGAATTGTCAGAGTGTAGAAAGGCAGAAAGATACAATGGAGCCTTCAAGATTCAAGATTAACAAGAAGTGGAAAGTCCTTTTTAGCTCTGACACTAGATGTTTTCCCTTTCTATCTAGCTCTCATGTTTTTTCACTCTATTTCTTGGCATCTTTTCTGTCTATAGCTTTGATTTCCTTTGTTCTAAAGGATCATCCCACACTATTTTACATTCTCTGTTCGAGAACCACTTCAGATCTAAGAGAATTTAATTTTTAGTGTAAGACTCCTACCAGCTTTGATGTTTTAGGATTACTATGAAAAAATGTTATTCAAATGTATTGATGTTTACCAGTTTTTTGCTGACATTTCAGCAGCTATCACTGGGGCCTATGAGTATGTTTAGATAAGAGATAGGGCAGAACAGTCAATTTTAGGAGATGAGTGATGGAATAATAGGTTGGGTGGAGGCTTTAGTAAGAGGAAAAATTGTCTCCCTCAATTTTTCTCCCTCCCAAAAGGTTAATAAAGATTGATTAATTCTATCACTCATGTATTCAAAAGATGTTTTTTAAGCACTTACTATATTCAGATCCTGCTAATAAAGTCACAGTGATGGGCTAGCTATGTGTCTGTTGTCTGAGCGACAGGCCAGCTAACTTCACAGAAACTCATCACTGGATTGGCCAAAGGGGAATGAATTTTTCAGGGACAGCTACTCTTTAAAACCATCTGCTAAGTTAGAGAAGGGTTGCAACTGCACTTAGGTAGGGTTTACCCTTACTAGCAAGAATTGAATGGAAGAAATGGACAGAGCCAGTATTCACTGCTCTGTGGAATCCACACAAAAATTCCATTCCCATTCACTTTACCTTTTAGGCCAAGCAGACATCATGATGATGATGATGATCGACAATGATGATGACACCAGCACTGACAATAATAATTCACATTCACAAAGTGCTTTATATTCCTTATATCATTCCATCCTTAGGCTCTGCACATATTTTTATTCATGTTTACAAATGGGCATGCTGAGGTCCAAAGACTTGAGGGGTCTTTTTCAGAGTCACTTAGGCTTTGATCAGGGGCTTCTTCCTTTTTGGAGCCTTCTTAATGCCTCTAGCTGAAAATGTTCTTTCCTCCTCAAAATTTCGCAGTTTACTTGCTGGGGATTTTTCTCTTATCCTCCACTCCCATAATTATTCCAAGCCTTTAGTTATACTTAGGCATGAATACATTCATATATTCTTCCACCAGCAGAAACTGAGTTTCTTGAGAGCAAGAACTTTTTTTTTCTTTTGGTGTTTCTACTGCCAGTGCCTATTAAGGCATTGTGTATATACCAGGCTCTTACTAAATTTTAGTGGAATATGTTGAAAGCATCAGAGCCCTAACTTTCAAGCTCAGTGTACCTTCCATGATCTCAAAAGTCTTTGACTCTTTCCATGGAGTCTGAGTAATTTCCATAAGCCAGAGGGAGCTGTATGAGGGACTGTGGATTGCTCAGTACTGCTCCATTCCATTTACTGGGGAAAAAAAAAAAAAAACTCACAGAAGGCTGAATGGGGAGGGAAGGAAATAAGCATTTAAACAGTATCTACTATGTGCCAGGCACTGTTCTAGGTGCTTTCTGAATATTACTTCATTTGGTCCTCAAAACAACCCTGTCAGGTAGGTGCAGTTAGTCTCCCCCTTTTACAGTTGGGCAAATTGAAGCAGACAAAAGTTGTGACTTGTTCAGGGTCACACAGCTAGTGTCTGAAGCTATATTTGAACTTAAGTCTTCCTGAATCCAGGCCCAGTGCTCTGACCATTGTACCACTAGCTGCTTAAATGGTATCAGGATCCTATGATCTTCATGTAGGAATGAAAGCACATTTCCTTCAATTGTCATTGAAGGAAAAAAAAATTAGCTTTATAAACAGCTCTCTATGCTTCAGCTTTCTTATTTGTAAACTAAGGACAATCATCCCTCTCTTAGCCCTGGTGTAGTTCTCAAAAGCTGGATCTACCCTGTGGAGCTCTCTTCTACCTCTGAAGGAAAGTATTTTCAAATTTGGCACTTAGCCTGTATTTTCCTGATTTGTGAATTATTTGTTACTGTCTGTGTCTCCTTATCCCTACAAGACTGTGAGTCCTTTGAAGGTGGAGACCATGTTTCAAGCATCCTTGTAATCATTAGTGTTTCACAAGTTCTCAGGGAACTAATGTCATCAGAGAGCAAAGACTGTGATAGCTGGAAGGGACCTTACCAATAAAGTATTAGAGGTGGGATGGACCTTAAAAGATAGAACATATAATAGCAAAGTTGGAAATACAGCTTTAGAAAATAGGACACTGATTCTTAGAATTGGAGTGGTGATGGTATGGGGACTTTAGAACCCAGAGCAATGTTCTTTACCTGGAATAAATGAACTTGTTTTTAAAAAAATGTTTTGATAACTATATTTCAATGTGACTGGTTTCCTTTGTAATCCTGTATATTTTATGTATTTATTAACATTATTCTGAGAAGTGGTTTATAGGTTTTACAAGAGTGCCAGAGGGGTCCATGACACACAAAAAAGATCAAGAACCCCTGGTCTAGAGAAGGGGTTGGAGTTGAAAGAGACATTAGGCATCTTTTAGTTCACCCTTCACCTCATTTTGCAGATAAAAAAGCTGAGGGGCCAGAAAGGGGAAATCATTTGTTCTTGTAACACAGTGAGCTAGTGACTGGCATGTGATGCTGTGTGATAGAGTGAAGGGTGGTATAATTGTTTATTTTGTTTCTGGTTTATTCATTCCTGATCACAGGTGAATGAGACAGAAGTGACCAGGTTATAACTTTGCTCAAAAGAGCAATCCAAGGTCTTCTCAGCAACTGGAATTGGTGGCGTGTGATGGCATACAATGCCATGTGATACCATGTGATGCTGTGTGATGTCATGTGGTGCCATGTAATAGAGTGAGGGGTGGTACAATTGCTTATTTTGTCTTTAGTTTATTCATTCCTGATCATAGTTGAATGAGACAGAAGTAACCAGGTTATAACTTTGCTCAAAAGAGCAATCCAAGGTCTTCTCAGCAACTGGAATTTGTGGTGTGTGATGACATGTGATGGCATGTGATATCATATGATGGCATGTGATGGTGAGTCCATGGCAGGTTTTGTGGATATTTGAGTCTGATGAAGGACAAAGCCCCAAGTGATCTGCCTGACCCAGCAGAGAAAAGGGGTAAAGTCAGCCAAGATACAGTAATAGCAACTCATCCATTGGCAATTCTGAATTTTTAAGTGACCTTGGTGGGCTGAATGTTTTGTAACAACTACTTTAAGGTTAAGATCACTCCCTACGGACTGAGGTGGTATAGGGTGATATAGGGGAGAGAGTTCCCTGAGGTGTTGATGGGAAATGTTTACACTTCTGGTCTTGCTATATTTTCTCAACAAATATCCCTTTGTAAAAGCTCCAATGGAGAAGCATATTTATCATTACCCTTAGAGGCAGGTAAAGCTAGTGCTTCCCCATTTGCCAGATGGGGAAACAGAGTCGGAGTGGGAAGTTGAATGCTCCAAATTGTCCATACAACAAAGCAAGTTAGTGGTAGAGCCTTCAAATCATCTGTTTCCCTGGTCAGCATTCTTTCTAGAAAGCCAAGTTAGGTTATTTTTTAATGTACCGTGGGGATAGAGTTTCTGGACAATGTTTGTCAACCACATAGTAGCCCAGACATGTCTTAGATCTCCATGGATTATAGCTATGATTCAGAATGAACTTTAAACAGCATAAGCAAACATCATGTGAAGGCATGCTTAACCCTAGAGACACCGATATCTGTTTCTTTTCTAATGTAATTCCTTATATGGCAATCTCTTGTTCCCATGTCCTTAAAAATGCTCTGTAGTTCTCTATCTAGCAGAAGTGGTGATCTCAGATCACCAAGACTGAAGTATATAGGTGGCAAGAAACAATCCTCTGTTCAAGTAGAGCATTGCAGAAAGAGGAGCCTCCTCCTTCTGATGCCATCTGTAGCCCTGTTTCAGGAAAGTGCTAATTCTCAGGACCCTTCCTTTCTCTGAGCCTCAGTTTCTTAATGTGTAAAATCAGGATGGATTGCTGTGAAGATCTAAATAAACCATGCATTGGAAGCCCTTGACAAAGCTCAGTTGTGATTGATTATATTACTATTAATGAGTTATTGGTTACAAAGCAGAGGAAAGATTAGGTGTAAATTGGTGGTCTTTTATCTTTCCACTCTGGAAAGTGAAAGTTAGCTAAAGATAGAAGAGAAACTGAGATTGGGATGTGAGGACTTTAGTTAGAGGAAGTGAAGAAAGTTCAGAGCCTGTGTGACCTCAGGAATTTCCTTCCTTCTCCTGGTCTCAGTTTCTTTGACTTTAAAATGAATGGATTAGACTAGATAGTCTCTAGAGCCCTTTCAAACTGTTAACGCTATATTTTGGGTTCTTTCCAGATATGACATTCTATATTGAGAGACCCTTTCAAGCTCAGGCATTCTGTGTTATATAGGTCCCCTTCAGTTCTGATTCTGAGTGATAAAGTTTGCTATGTCTGTGTCTATGAGTATTCTCTCAGCATGACTTTTTGTTGGGAAGAAAGAGCAGATATGAGAGAAACATAGAAATTAGAGACAGAGATAGAGATATCTATTCTTGTCAACATTTCTAGTGAATCCTCCTATTCATTCAATGAAAATGGTACTAAGATCAGGGGAAGAGTGTACAGGTCAACTTGGGTCCCTGCACTCTACCGATTGTCCCTCTTACATTCCTTACTTATGCCTACCATACTATTCTCCAACCTAGTCCTGCTGGATGCCCAGTGACCCATCTACCTTGGATTGAGTGTGGTAGAAAGAGCATTGGTCTAGCAGTCAGGAGACCTTGGCTATCCAGTAATCTACTCAATGACCTTGGGCAAATCACTACTTCTCTTGGAATATTAGTTTCCTATCAGTAAGATGGAGACAATAACTGAAGTCTGCTTCATTCATAGAGTTGTTGTGTGGATCAAAGTAAAGAATAGATTAAAAAGTGTTTGGTAAATTAGTCAATCCATCACCAAACATTTACTAAGCATATACAATGAGTCAGGCACTGTCCTAGGTGTGAGGCATAGAGCTAGAACCTGATAAATGCAGGGCAGTAATATTTTGACTTAGGAACCCTATAATACCATGTGCTGATCTCCAGTTCCCACCCTTTTCCTCTGTAGGGAGGTTCCCTTGTATATTCTATCTTGTCTGCCACATTATGCCATTGGGGACAATGTCTCCTGCTTCTATGACAACTCACATTTATATAACCCTTCACAGTTTACAAAGCGTTTTTCTCAAGTCCTTCTATCAGGTGGGCAATCCAATTATTATTGTTTTCATTTTGCATATGAGAAAATTGAGGCTCAGAGAAGTGAAGCTATTTGCCCAAATTAATACAGCTAGTTAAACATCAGAGCCTCCACATGGCTCCAAGGTCAATGTTCATTTCACTATAGTAGATTGTCTTTCTGTAGTTCCCCACAGTTCTGAATATATTACTGTCCTCTCAAATTTCAATTCATAGCTCTGACCCTACCTTTTCTCTGCTCACAAACCTTCAAGGAATCCCATTGTTACAAGCTAAACTTCTGACTCTTTTCTATGCCCAACATTAAAGGTCCTTTGTAGTTTGTCATCATCTTGTCTAAATTTGTTCTTCTTGGTTTCAGAGATCAGAACTGAGAGAAATGAGAGAAATTGTAGAGACAGATTTCAGCTCAACATAAATTATTATTATCAATTAGTTGTGTCCAACTCTTCATCACCCCATTTGGGATTTTCTTGGCAAAGATACTGTCTTTCCATTACCTTTTCCAGCTCATTTTATAGGGGAGAAAACTGAAGCAAACAGGGTTAAATGACTTGCCCAGGGTCACACAGCTAGTGTCTGAGGCTGGATTTAAACTCAGGTCCTCATGACTCCAGAGCTAGCACTCTGTTTACTGTGCCACCCAGCTACCCCCATAAGTAATTATACCTGTGATAACCATTAGTCAATGTCAACATCTAAACACTATTCAAGCTAAATTCAACTCAACATACTTTTATCAAAGGCCAACTATATGTCTCCTGATTTCTTATCATGAAAATAGGATTGTCCCTGGGTAATCAAAAGACTGAACCAGTCAAGCACAAGACAAAATTAACTCAGCTTAGAAAAGCTTGATACAAGGGCTGACTACTTGATGAAGAATTTTTTTTGCCCATAACAACTCATGGACTCTCTACCAAGGTATGGAAAGGATGTACAGTATGTTGGTGAAGGGAATCAAACTGATAAGACCATGGATATGTGGATCAAAGAGGATAGTATCGTAGAAAGATCATTGACTTTGGAATCAGAGGTCCTGGGTTCAAATCCAGCTCTCCTACTTTGTACCTATGTGGCCTTGTAAAATGTGCTTTGACCAAGACTTGGAAACTGAGGGGATGCCCATCAATTGGGAAATGGCTGAACAAATTGTGGTATGTGATTATGATGGAACACTATTGTGCTATAAGAAATGATGATCAGGATGTTCTCAGAAAAACCTGGACTTACATGAGCTTATACAAAGTGAAATGTACTGTGTACAAAGTAACAGCAATATTGTAAAATGATCAGCTGTGAATGACTTAGCAATTCTCAGCAAGACAATGATCTAAGACAACTTGGAAGGACTTATGATGAAGAATGCTATCCATCTCCAGAGAAAGAACTGATGGTGTCTGAATACAGATTGAAGCATGATTTTTAAACTTTATTTTTCTTGACATTTTTTGTCTGTTTTCTTTCACAACATGAATAATAATGAAAATGTTTTGCATGACTATGCGTGTATAACCTATATCAAATTGCTTTCCTCCTCAAAATGGGTGGGGGGAGGAAGGGAGATAATTTGGAACTCAAAGTTTTAAAAATGGATGCTAAAATTGTTTTTACAGGGGCAGCTAGGTGGTGCAGTGGATAGAACACCGGCCCTGGAGTCAGGAGTACCTGAGTTCAAATCTGGCCTCAGACATTTAACACTTACTAGCTGTGTGACCCTGGGCAAGTCACTTAACCTCAATTGCCTCACTAAAAAAAGAAAAAAAAATTGTTTTTACATACAATTGGGGAAAAATAAAACACTAAATTTAAAAAAAGAAAAAATGTTATTTGACCTATCTTCATTTGTATGTAACAGGGGACAAGAGCATGTGAAGAATGTTTTTAATACTGTTCCCAATAAAAAAGAGGTGAATGAACCTGTTTTTGATAGAGTTGTGATGACATATAATAAAAGTACCTTAGGGACTTTGTGATATGTGTAGACCTTCTGCAATGGGTTCTGGTCTTCTAATCTTATGGTGAAATGGCAGCCTCATCTCAGTTGTAGATCTGGAATTGGGGGTGCCTCGAGAAGGCTTTAGTTGAACTTAGCACTCTCTTTGTCTGGATGTCTCTGTCTCTGTCTCTCCTCTCTTTCTTCTCTCTATCTCTGTCTCTTCTCTCTGTGTCTCTGTATCTATCTCTGTCTCTTTTCTCTCTGTCTCTGTGTCTATCTTTCTCTGTCTCTCCTCTCTCTTCTCTCTCTCTCTGTCTTTGTATCTCTGTCTCTCTTTCTTTGTCTCCGAGTCTATTTTCTCTGTCTCTGTCTCTCCGTCTCTGTCTCTCTCTCTGTCTGTCTCTGTCTGTCTGTCTCTGTCTCTGTCTCTCTATCTCTGTCTTTTTTGGTAGATCTGTCCTGGTTTGGCTCCTATGTTGACAGTTTCTGGTGAAAGACAATGCTGTAAAGGAGGAGGCCTTGAGATTGCTGCCTTCAAGACGACATGTGGACCTGTGAAAATAGACCTTATTTCTCTGCCTCAGAATTTATTCTTTCACCTTAGGTGTAGGAATGGGAGACCTTTAAACCTTGTGAGGTTTAAAAGTCAGGAGAGTCTGGGAGTCATTTTTGTCATGTTTTGCAGTTAGCCCAGGATCATCCTCCCAAGGAGCAAAAAGTAAGCTCAAAGACCCTGCCCAGAGGTAGCTGTGATATAAGGATTCATGCACCCATCAATGACACATTTGGACCTGAACTTGGTGAGACCAATATTATATAGAAACTGTGCTAAACTAAGCCCACTCTTTCCAGAACTCAGGGTAGTATAGTAGGTAATATAGGAGAGACTGTGCCCCTCAAATATGAAGGGAAATGTTTTTTCTTAGTATATCTTCAAAGCAAATACCCTTTTAAAATATAAATTGATGTTAATTGTTTTAATAAAACTGGGTTGCTGGTCACAGGTGGGCTGACAGTAAAGGTAATGCAACTAGTGGGAGCTCAGGTAAGTTTTATTAGAGAAAAGATGCCCCAACCAAGCTATCTGTATTGCCCCTAGAAGCCTGAAGGGAAGACATAGCTGGCCTGACTCTAGGATTATGAATCTTGTGCAGAGCATACTCACTACATGAAAAATCATGGACTAGATAGTATTCATGGCCCCTTCTAGCTCTACGTCTATGATCCCATGATGCTGAGCATAATGCCCTCTAGCTCACAGTCCAAAATTGTGGACAAGATATATGTGCTATATAACTATATCATAATTATAAAACAAGTTATGATGTGCCAAATGCAAAAAAGAGGTCCAGACAATGAGACATTCAAGAACAAGATGACCATCTTTAGTATAGCTTGCAGGCCAGTGTGGGTGTTGGGGAGGTGCTAGCTGGCAGAATTTAGGGCACCAATGCAGAAGGCAGCGACACTCCTTGTCCTGGCCCTCAAACTGATAATTATAACTTCCAAGTCTCTATCTCTGATGTGTTGACAAAGCCCTTTCATTATCAAAGCCTTTTGAAGTAGGCAGTGTAATTATTCTTATCTCCATTTTATACAGCAGGAAACTGAGGACCCAGATAGGGTAAATAATTGTCCAAGGTGCACGTTTACTAAGTGGAAGAACTGAAATCCATCTTGTGTTTTCTGCTTCTGACTCCAAAACCAGTGCTTTTTGCCTTACCCTAGGTTGGTTTTCTTAAGAGTACTCTTCCTGTCCCTGCAAACAGATGATTTGCATGTTTGGGGGGTGGGGGGGGTGGGGATGTCATAGTGGGTGGATGGGTTCCTAAAGGGTTTAGGAGGTGTTGCCCACTTTTACCTGACCTGGAATCAGTCCCTTGGTTAAGATAGATGACTCTTCAGTCCCTTAGGCCAGAGATGTCAATACAGCCCATAACACTCCAGAGTGCCATAGGGCTCCAAACAAAATTACAATAGAATTGGGAAATATTTAATAAAATAGATAAAAATAGAATAAAAATAGATTGTGTTGATATTATATATATTATTATTATTAATTAATATTATTATATTACTATGAGTCAATAAGAAGTTCGTGGGAATTTTTGTGTATAGTTTTGTGGTCCATTTTCTATTTGAGTTTGACACCACTGCCTTAGATACCTAGGAAGCCTGTTTCGCCAGAAGCCTTTAAAGAGGACTCTTACTAAAGCCTCCCTTTCAAGGTCTTCTCTGACCCTCTCCAGATGTCTCTAGACCCGGGTAGGTACATGCCCATGGCCTTTCCATTTGGACAATTTTCCCTTCATGTCATTACCTGTCCCTTCCCTCCACCCATCCCTGGGAAAACTGAGTCCTATGATAAAAAAAAGATACAGCGGGAAAGTCTATCACTTCATTTTACAGATGAGGAAACTGAGGCCCAGGGTCACACAGTGAGCTAGTACTAGTTTTAGGTAGGATTTAAACTCAGTTTTTTTTGACTTTCAGCCCAGCATTCCATTATAACACCAGTATTATAACACCTAGGAGTCTCTCAGGTCTTGCTTCTAAAAATAGGCCCCTTTACTGTTCTTTTATTCCCTGAAAACCCCAGTGTGTCACTGTATGCATGGCTCCTGGAATTTGTGTGTGTGTCCCTAAAGATGTGTATATATCTCTGGCTATTTATGTGTGACTATGTACTTATGTGTGTTACTGGGTATGTATGTATATGTTCTGCATTGTACAGTCCTCATATGTATATGCCTCTGCATATATGTACCTCTGCCCATGTATCTTGTAAATGCCCTTTAGCGTATGTATGCATCCTCTGTTGTGTGCCCGTGTTTGAATATGCCCCTTTGAAGATTACCCTCTGTGAGTCACCTTCTGTGTATGTCTTTGTATCCTTTGGTGATACCTTGATGCTATGTAGGTGTCCCAGTACGTCCCTATCTTGTATTAGTTACTGTTTGTATGTATGAAGTAGGCACTGAGCCTCACCTTCCCTAATACCTCTTCCACATTCTAATAATAGCAGCCACCTTTAGAAGCAGTTACTTCTTTAAGATGTGGAACCCTAAAGGTTTCAATCTATTGGTCAGTCACACCTTAGAGTCAATTGCTTTAATAATATAAACATCCCTAAGGAGTCCCGGCATGCTGGAGTGGGAGTATGATTGGGGGGTGGAGAGGAAAACAAGAGGCTAAAGGGATCTCAGAGTGTCAGGGCACAGGAAGGGCCTTAGAAAGTAGAATGTAAGAGCTGGAAGTGGAACTGAACATAGAATTTAAGGGCTACAAAAGACTTGAGATTGTTGAAGAGAGAATATTGGCATTGGAAGAGCATAGAAACAGTGGCTTGGATCCTTGATTGATGGCTGGTTTAGTGGAATCAATGCCCGAAATGAGTAGGAACAGGGCTTCCAGGTTTCAATTATTCCCATTTGTTGGGACAGAAGTATAGTTATCCCTCCCACATCACAGGGGTTAGGGGAAGGACACCCACATAATCTGGAAAATTTACGTAAAATTTTTTGACCCTCCCTTTGTACCAAAAATGAAATCTGAATTATTATAGTATCAAAATATAAAATATGTTGATATTATACAATACTTTATGTATGCTTTACACATTTCTGAGTTTTTAAACTTTTTCTGTTCAATCTGCTGACCTTCACATGTCATCTGCGGCTTCCACAAAACTGCACCAAAATTCCCATTTAATTTCTTACACTGACCTGCAATATATTGAAACCATGATGGGGAAATTCTTGATGTGGATTCATACTCTGAAGACTTTTCCATTTAGGAGTTGTGTGATCTAGGTCAAGCTACTTCCTTTCTCTGGGTCTTAGCTTCCTTCTTGTGATTTGAGAAGACTAAAATAGACAATCTCTCTGACACCTTCCAGCTTAAACATTGCATGAATTTGTGTTTCTTGTTGAGATCTTTGTCTTCTGGACTAATCTTAGATTTGTTCCAGGACTAGAGCTGAGGCTGGGGCCCTAGGCTTGGTGTAAGTAAGGGCCAAAGTGGATTGTCCACTGGTTGAAATTCTAAGAGCTGACGTGATCAAATTTCATGACCTGCTCCCTATCATATGTGCATATGTGTGAAGAAATCAAATTACTTATAGTCCTCACACCCTAAATTGAAACAACACCAAATTTCTGAATACCCAGCAAGATGGTTATCCCCATTTCCACATTTAGGTGCTGGTAAGCTTGCACAAAATATTGTTATTTTCATTTGTTCTGAGCTATTTAGCAGGTGAGCCTTCTACACATGAACTTCAGAAAAGAGGAGCATCTATTCTAAGCTCTTTAATCTTACAGTTGGAGAACCTGAGCCCCAGAGAGGTTATGTAACTTGTCTAAAATCACACAGGTAGTCAATAGCAGTGCAGAGTTCAAACCCAAATTTTCTGATTCCATATCCACATCTATAAAAACAGAGCATGGAATGTCAGAGCTGTAAGAGCCCTTAGAAAACAGAATTATATGTGCCCAAAGGTCCTTTAAAACATCACATTTTAGAAATGGAAAAGACCTTAAAGCACATTATATAGAACATTAGTGCTAGAAGAGATGTTAGACTATGGAATGCATAGGACCCCTAGAAATTGAATGTTACGGCTGCAAGAGACCTTGGAAAATAGAATATAAAACTTTAGAAATAAAAATGTTTTATTTTTCTTGGGGGGGCGTAATTGGGAGGGGTGATCCAGACACTAATTTTGTCACTGTAGGGCTCTAGTTGGTCATTTATAGTCATAGAGTTGCTGTGGCACTAAAAGATCAAGTAATTTGACCAAAGTCCCAAAACTATAATTGGGTCCTGTCACATGAACAGAGTGCCTGGGATGTCATCTCTCTCCATGGAGAACCTGGGAAGCATAATTCCAGGAGAATTTTGTTGATATGTAAAGGAAGTACCATGGACAGAGAGACTGTGGAGCATGTGTTGACATTCTTTACCTGTGCTCCTTGGCTGGGGAAGCATTAAAAAAAGACTAGTTGACTTAAGCTATTCCCTCTTTACCTCAGCATTCATGAGGGACCTAGGGAACCAGTGAAGGGAGTGGAACCAATGATGTAGCATGTTTGAAAGGTTCAAAGGACTTCTCATCATTCCAGAATTTGGGTTTTCAGCCAGCACACCTTTGCTGCCTTTAAGTCATGGAGGCAATGGAGAAATCCTTGGCATACCGGCATTCTAGAGGTCAGGATTATAATCAAACCAGCAATGATGCCTCAATGAGATCATCTAGAATGACTATCAGGACTCTAGCTCACAGGTGGCTAAGACAAAAACTCAACAACAGAGATGCCACATTTGCATGTGAACAATGCTATATAGGAGGTGAGCTAAACTGAGCCTATTCTTTCCAAATACTAAGTTGGCATAATGGGGATTATGCCCCTGAAGTGTTGCAGAAAAAACTTGTGTGCTTGTTCTTGCTATATCTTTGAAATAAATATCTCTTTGTAAAAGTTACGTTGGGCAGCTAGGATGAAAACTTAGCAAAGGAGATTTAGAAGGAGTGGTGATACAGGTAGAAAGAGAAACAAGACAGCAATGTCACAAAAACTAGAGAGTAGAGTATCCAAAAGAAGGTCGATTAATATTGTTGGAGGTTGCAGACAGGTCAAGTAGGATAAGGATTTAGAAAAAGTCATTAGATTAAGCAATTAAGAGATCACTGGTAAATATGGAGAAAGCAGTTTCAGGTGAATGATGAAGTTGGAATCCAGATGTCAGAGGATCTACAGGGTGGGCCAGAAGTCACAAAGTGATCTAATGTTTTAATAACTTTTTGAAAATTATTTTTAAATAATTTACTCCATTTATGAGATTTTACCCTTTCATGACTTTTGGCCCACCTTGTAGAAGGGAAGAAGAGACGAAGTAAAGAAGCTGATTGTAGATAGTGTCATTTGATTTTGTATCCTGGGACAGTCCTGGCTGTGTTCCACTGGGTCTAGGATGTGGTATGGATAGGGGTGGGACTTTTTGAGGCAAGTCTAGTATTCTAAGGGTGGAGGTGACATTCCAGATAGTGTGGGATGGTGATCCCTACCCTGCCCTCTGGCACATGTGTCAAGATAGAGGGAACCCCTATTCTAAGCTATTAAGAGTTGTTTATCCCTAACTTCTGGAGAGGACAATGATGTGTAGCCAAGTACCCAGCACTGCCATTATCATTGTCTCTGAGATTCAGGGCCCTGATGGAGCTAACCAAAATATTGTTTTATTCATTTATATTGGACCACATGGCAGATGAGATTTAGAATAATGGAATATTATGTAATCATAGAAACTTAGATTTGGAAGGGACCTCAGAAGCTACATGAGCCAGAATTCACTCTATATCGTACCTGATAAGTGGTCATCCAACCTCTGTTTGAAGACCTTTGAGACCCAGAGAGAGGATATTACTTTCAGATACAGAAGGAACCTCAAGATCATAGGATGTCAGAGGTAGAAGGAATCCCAGTAATCATCAAGTACAAACTCATAAAGAATGGGATTCAGTCCTCCCTGCCTCTGTAGGAGGAGGATGAGGAAGAGAATGGTGAGGAGGAAAGATGTTTTCCATTCCCTAAAGTCAGGAGAGGGTGCACTGGCAGCTTGAGGCCTGCCTGCCCCTCACCCCCTTTCCTTTCCTTATTCCCCTCACTTCTGTTGTCCTATCCCCCACCCCACCTTTCCTTTCCACTTCCCTCCCTTCCCCTCTTTTACCCTGCTACACTAATCTGACTGATCTCTGAGGATCGTGCATGTGGAGTGGGAAAGGAGGGAGAGAGGGAAAGAAAAAAAGTCAGCGTAACTGATCAATGAATTTGGAAAACATGTGCAATGTCTAACACCTGTGGATCTTTCACCACCAGGAAGGGGGGGGGGAGTCAGCACAACTATATAACACTTAGAAGACAAGATATTTATGTTTGGAGACGTAGGCCCTGAGAACATTTCCATTACTACAGCTTTGGTCTCAGTGGAAACGCATCCAGTCTCCAAACACTAAGACAATATGCTTGTAGTGAGACCCACAGTATTTGATAACATTTCAGTTGCCTCAAGCTTGGTCTCTGAAAAAGCTAATCTTGTTTGAGAAAACTCAGACCTCTCATCTTGGCCACTGTTCTGTGAGTAATAAAGGTAAAGTGGGGAAGCTAGGTGGCACAGTGGATAAAGCACTGGTCCTGGATTCAGGAGGACCTGAGTTCAAATCTGGCCTCAGACACTTGACACTTACTAGCTGTGTGACCCAGGGCAAGTCACTTAACCCCAATTGCCTCACTCCAAAAAAAGTTATAACAGTAAACTGAGGCACATAAAAAAGAATGTGATTTACTCAAGATCAGTTTGTTAATATCAGATCTGGAATAGAATTCAGCTCTCCTGAGTCTCACTCTGGACTCCTAACAAGGGTGAGGACTACTGTTTCATTATTTTCCTATTGTCACACAAATAATTTTGGGAAATTTATCTCTCATAATCCTTTCCTAACTCCCTGAGAGGCAAGGATCCTGATCCCACTCTGAGCATGGACTTCTCATCACTCACTTTCTCCCAAGAGAAACACTTACCTCTTGGCTTGTACTCAAAGGGAATAATTGACCTATGATTCCCAGGGGTATAGAGTTGACCCTGGGCTTGTGAAGGCTAGACCACCAGAACACAAATAGGTTTTTCTGACTCTAAATACATGCTTTTTCTACTTAAATCTTTGGAAGTATTGAATTAGTCTATGTTTATATGATTCTATCTCTATAGTTCCACAGATAGTGCCCCTACTGTCCACCCTAATTTTAACTTTAAATGCTTTTTTGGCTTTTTATCCCTACAGGGCAAACAGTAGACCCAAGTCCTGTCCATCCCCATTGCAGAATGTTAGGACTTGTCTCTAATTCATTTCCTGCTATGCTTCCATTTCTTCCACAGCCTCAACCCATACTCTTGCTTCCCTGGAAGAACTTCTGCCCTAGGGCCCTGCTTTCCTGACTGGTGACTGCCTCTCTTGCACAGAATTTCAGGAAATCCTCTGCTACAAGGCTCTCCTTCCTAGTCTCTGTGCTTTTTGGACATATCCTCTATTGCCTTTGGGGAAAGGTACTATGCACACTCTATCTAATGCCCTCCCCCAATTTGGGAATCATGAACCATTATCCAAACCAACTTTGCAGTTGTTCCTGGATGGGATGTGTCAGTCTGTGATAAGTGATGCCATTCATGAGCTCTACAACTCAAAGTACCCCTCTGTGATAACCACTCCCTTATGTTTTCCGTCTCCAATTAGATTGTAAGTTTCTTGAAAGAAGGGGCTGTTTTAACTTTTTAATTTGGATCCCTAAGTCTTAGCACCATCATTAAACTCTTCGTCTTTCTACCATGGCTCAAAGACCATCATGACTACTCTGGTTATAGCTTTCCCTTGTTTCCAGTCTCATTTCTCTATGTTCCCATCTCTTGGTATGCTTCCTTGAGGTCCAAGCTTTCTCTTGTGTGTAGTAAAATGTTCCAAATAAAGACCAATTGTTTTCAATATTCACAAGCAAGTCTAATTCTCGCTTTTTTGTGATTTTTTTTTTGCAGGGCAATAGGGGTTAAGTGACTTGCCCAGGGTCACACAGCTACTGAGTGTCAATTGTCTGAGGCCAGATTTGAACTCAGGTCCTCCTGAATCCAGGGCCGGTGCTTTATCCACTGCACCACCTAGCTGCCCCCCTAATTCTCTTGTGATAACCTGCCAAGTCCACCAAAATATTTAAATAGCCTGAGGCACTCTGTTTCTATACCCCTTTTTATTATAAAATCTAAGATAGTATGATCATCTAACCCCAAGATTCCCATCATTTTTATTTCATCAACAAATTCTTCCTTCTTGATGAAGAAACTGGCCCATAGTGATAGTGTTTTTCCCCTCACCCTCTGAAGGATAAAATTATCATTAAGGCAAATCATGAAATACTTAGGTGCACTACATTTGGTAGAGGGAATGAGGAAGTGGGGGGATGGGAAAGGGAGAAAAAGAAAGAACCAGCATGTGTATTAGATAATAGAAACTCCTCCCCTCCCCCATGTCTACTATACCATGGCATATATTAGAGGTTATCTGTTTCCTGAATCGATTTATTTCACTTTTCTGTCCATCTGGTTTATAGTATAATCAGATGATAATGTTGCATCTATCTCAGTTCATCTTCTCCCTTATAGCCTTTATTATCCTTCCTTGCTCTGGTTCCTGAATTTCCTCACTTGACTATGTCTTCTTCATAAGCAATGACATTTTGGCTCACTCCTCTTTACCTGTGTTGTTACTCTTGATTATTTCCCTGGCCCTGTTCTTGGTTTCCAAAATCCAAAACCATGTCTCTGCCAATGTTTCATCCTGGAATTTCCCTCAGCATCTTGGACCTCCTCACCCTGAGATATCCAGCTACCTTTATGGGCTTCTCAACCTAGAACATCCTTCTGTAAGTCCCAATCCCACATCACATTGGTAAATTTCTTCTGGGAGCTCCATTTTGTATTAGGACCAAGCTATCCTTCAGTTTTCTCTTGGCCCTGTTCCTGCTTCCAAAGATCATGGCCATGTCTCCATCCCAGGTACCTTCATTTCTCTTCAACCACCTTCTCCTTTAGTGCCCTTTCATGTACTGTAGTTCCCCATTAGAATGTAAACTACTTTGCTTGTATTTGTAATTTCACTGTTTATACATAGTGCTTAGAATTTTGCTGTTCCTCCATCGTTCAGTCATGATCAGTTCTTTGTGACCCTATGGACCATAGCATGCCAGTATTGGCCATGGGGTTTTCTTGGCAAAAAATACTGAAGTGGTTTGTCATTTCCTTCTCCAGAGGTTAAGTGACCTGCCTAGGGTCATACAACTGTTATGTGTCTGGGGATAGATAGAAACCCAGGTCTTCCTGACTATAAGCTTAGTGTTCTATCCACTGAAACACCCAGCTGCCTCAAGCTTGGAATATAGAAAAGTGCCTAATAAATAAATGTGTTTCCTTCCTTCCTTCCTTTTTATGATCTCTCAGAATGCTATACCAGTCATGGAGCCTATTCTACCAATTCTGAGTGATCCTTTTCAAATCAAATTTGCCTCCCAGTATTAATATCTCTAGTTTACCATACCTATTGCCCTTACTTTGTGCATCTGTGCATCAACATCTGAGGCCATGAACCTCATCATTATCTTCTTTCTTTTATTTTGTCTTCTGTGAATTTCAGGGAATCCTTTCTACTAGTTTTTTCCTATACTGTAGCTGTATGCTGTCTAGCATTTTAGGCATAGATAGGCAGTTTTCTCCTTTCCCCTTTCTTTCAATGTAAAGCCCTTTGATTTGTTTTGCAATAGTCCAGAAAAAATACTTTTCATCAGGCCTCATTAGGCAAACACATTTCCTGGCCAACCCATCATTTGTGTATTTGAAGCTGTGATCTAGAAATCCAGAACCTGTTCTCAGATACCATCATCTCAATCTGCCATATATTTTCCAAGTTTGCCTTTCTCATCTGAAGTCCTCCCTATAAAATGGCAGTAGTGATGAAAGTATTATCTGTATACTTAAGTTTTTATTTGTTGCTCAATCTTGTGTACCCATATGAATCACCAGAACTGAGGAATAATTACTTCAAAACTTGGAATCTCAGCTTTGCAAGGGAACACAGAGGTCACCTAGTCTAAGCCCCTCTTTGCAGTACACCTTCTATATGGCCCTGGCCAAGTCAGAAAAGTAAAAATACAGTAGGAAATGAATCAAGTTAATTTACCAAAAATGTATTGCTTGCTTCCAGTCTGTAGGCCCCTCTCTTACAATCCTTTCTCTGGGTGCTTCTTTCTAGCATGACGGTGACTGAGTTATGGAGGGCTATGATGTTTTGATATGAGCTCTGGCACATCTTAATAAGCTAGGAAAAAACTTTAAAAGCATGTTAAGGGATGCACTGTATCTATTATTCAAGGTACAACGTGGTACAGAAAAGCTCATTTCTAAGAGATTAGCCATTGGGAAATGATTTTTTTTCTTGGCTACTTTTGAAGTCTACTAAGTTGTGGTGAGGTTGCAATAAGATTGGAGCACACACATTGGTGTGGAACCAATCATCTTTGAATTATTGAATTAAAACATGAATGGGGGGCAGCTAGGTGGCACAGTTGATAAAGCACCAGCCCTGGATTCAGGAGCACCTGAGTTCAAATGTGGCCACAGATACTTGACACTTACTAGCTGTGTAACTCTGGGCAAGTCACTTAAACCTCATTGCCCCACAAAAACAAAACAATACAAAAACAACAAAAACAAAAAAACATGAATGAATGACTAGTAATGAATGTTTATCTTAATCTCTTTCCCCTCTAGTTTGGCATCTTTGGACAAGGTAATATTTAATATAGCATTTGTCTCCCACTACACAAGCTATTCTAGGTCAATGAACTCTAGTGGGCAATATCCATAAAAAGTCATGACTTATGTCCCCTCACTAATTCAATTACTACTTAGCCAGAGAAAACGACTACTCCAAAGCATTTAGTGGAATAGCATAACAAAAATATCAAAACAGTATTTTATTCATTGACTGGAGCATATTTCCCCATAAATATATACATCAATGGGAAGAGTGGATATACCTAGGGAACTTTCAGGAGAAGTCAGACACATAAGGAACATGTATAGCCATGGCACATATGGAAGGGCACACATAAAGGGAATATATGTGGCTAGGGTAGGTATGTGGTTTATGTATGTGGAAAGACACCTGTGGAGGAACAACTCAAGGTTTTGACACCTTGGGCCACTGATGTCTCCTGGTGATGTCATGGCACTTGGTCCTACCAAATCTGCCTTTTCCTAGTCTCATGGAATATAAGGTTTCTACCTAGTAGTGGGGTTTGTTATATGGATATTCTGGGTTGTGCTTCCCACTGAACTCTTATAGGCTGCCAGTGCTCTACTGGTCTAGTATTCTTTGCCAATTATGGTCCTTATTTTCAAGGGTCTTCTAATAAATAAGGAAAGACAACTCGCCTAACGGACTGGTGGCCAGGGAGTGGTGTTTTGGAAGGAGAAGTCACAGTGGAGTCATGGAATAATTGATTGACATGATTTATAGGAATGATAGTGCTAATTTGGTTACAAAACCCAGAGCTGGAGGTGGAAAAGGTTCAAGGGAAGGATCTTGGGGCATGGCATGGATTAAAGATGTTTGGGAGAGCAGCAGCTTGGTGGATCTGATTAAGCTAGTTATGGAGAACTCTCACTAATTGGGTGAGAGAAGCTGGCAGGAGTTCGCAGGAGCTGTGTAGAAAACAAGGAAGTATAATATTAAGATATCCAGGGACCAGCAGCCCACTCTTCATTCTTTCCTGGAGGTGTTCCAATTTTCTCTCTCTGCAAACTATTATTGAAAAGGTGAGATGCCTGGGTGAGGATGATTTATTTGGTCTCACTGCTATGATTCTTCTTCTTGTCCTTGTACTATGTTGATTCATAAATAACACCCTCCCTCAGGGGAAAATAGAAGAATGAAGATGGAAAGGCCCAAGGAAGAAGCCATCAATTTCAGGGTTACTGTAGGTGTTCTACCTACAGTAGAATACTGAGTCTGATTCCCGAATGGTTCTTGATGTCATAGTGAAAGTCTGTAATGCTTGGAGTACAAGAATAGCCAAAGAACACAGTTGGGGTGGCCTTTCTTTAGAGATATTTATTTTTGCTTTGCCTTTTTTTTAAGGCATTAGGGAAGTGAATCATTTTCCCTTTAATAACAAATTCATTTTAACAGACATTAAGCAAGAAGGACAAGCAACCAAGTATAAAACATAGAGAGCTAATTTAGGAGCCAGGGAGACCTAAGTTCAATTTTTGCCTCTTGACAAATACTATATGTGTAACCTTGGACAAGTCATTTTACTTCTTGATGCTCTAAGGAGTTGTAGAGCTATGTCTATAAACCAAGTTTCCTTATTTGGAATTTTCTCTAAAAATGGAATCATAGGTCCATTCCCCTCTCACCCCCAACACACACACACACACACACACACACACACACACACACACACACACACACACATACACACACACACCTCCCTTTGATAGGCTAATCTGAGTATATTTTTTATACTTCAAGAATGATTATCTGGGGCCATAAAATTCACTATGCTCTGATAAGCCTCTCCACACTTTCTCTTATATTATGGCTGAGGAAACTGAAATTGTAGAGAGGAAAAAAAAAGGGACTTCTCCAAGCTCATCTGCCTAGGACATTTGTAAGCCTGAGTTTGAACTAAAATGTTTTAATTTCAGATTGAGTACTAGCTGCATGACCCTGGGCAAGTCACTTAACCCTGTTTGCCTCAGTTTTTTCATCTGTAAAATGAATGGGAGGATGAAATGCAAATAATTTCAGTATCATTGCCAAAAAGAAACCACTGAACAACAAGAACAGCAACAATAACTGGTCTGTCACAGATTCTGTCTTGCTGGAATAGCCTCTGAGGACTCAGGCCGTGGCAAAGCATAGAAGGGCTTCGATTAGAAATCTAATGACAAAAACAAAGTCAGTATCTACTACTTCACAATGTGTTGAAAAGGAAAGGTGAGATATAATGGATACCCAGATAAGTCAGACATGAAGCAGAATGTGATAAGAGGTAAGGAGAGCAATAGCTCTGGTAAAATTTGGAGAAGGAGTGATCACTGAGTTGGGTGGGTGGGGTGGAGTCAGGAAAAGCTTCGTTGGTGAGGTAACATTTCCCTGGAGGAGGAGAAAGATTTCAACAGGCAGAGATGAAGATGGTGGAGCACATTTTAGAGATAGCCAGTACAAACCTGTAGAGGCAGGAGAGGGTGGAGGCAGTGTCAGAAGAGGGTGTGTGCAGGAGATGTTTCGAAGGTTGAGTATATGTTTTATACTTGGCATTAAACTGGATAGAGGGGGTGAGAGAGAGTAAGGAGTTGAGGATGTCACATAGGTTGTGAATTTGGGTGATTGAGAGTAGGGTAGTACCTTTGGCAGTAATAGGGAAGTTGGGAAGAGGGGAACATTTGAGGGGAGGGATGATCAGTTCAGTTTTGGACATGCTGAGTTTAAGATGTCTATAGGCTATCTAGTTCAAGAAATTCAATAGACAGCTGTAGATTTGAGACTGGAGGACCAGTGCGGTATAACACAAATTTTTTCCTCTCTGTTTATTTCCTAAATATTCTGATCCTTCACATAAAGCGGGTTGGAACTATTTTCAGTCCATTTCAGTGACGGAGAGAAGGATCATTTCGATAGCTAACCTACTCCCTTTTCACCCCAAAAAGAAAACACAGGAAAGATGAGTTTTCCTTGTTGGAAGCTCCAAAATCTTATCAAGAAAATCAAATATGAGGCACTGAAATGTGGCATGTGGGATGTGGGGTTCATGTGGCTGGGTTTGATTCCCAGTTATGCTATTTCCTACAAGGGTGACCTGGGCCACATCACTCAGTCTTTCTGAGGCTTTGTTTCCTCACCTATTGAAAAAGAAGGAGGGTGAACTAGATGATCTCCAGGGTCTATTCTAGCTCTAAATCCTTTTGCATTCTTTCAACTTCCTAAAGGTCAGCACCTTGAGAGTTAAAAAGGGAAGAAAGCATGGGAGAGAAAGAGGGAGGAGAAAAAGGAAGAATGGCAGGAGAGAGAGGGAGGGAGGGAGGGAGGGGGAGAGAGAATGAACAAGAGAGAGAACGAGTGAGTGAGAGAGAGAGAGAGAGAGAGAGAGAGAGAGAGAGAGAGAGAGAGAGAGAGAGAGAGTTTTCCTCACCTCCAATAGATTTAAATCTCACCCAAGTAGCTCTTGAATTTCATTGGGTAGGGGTGGGGTGGATATACAGTTGAGGCTCAAGATATCTCTATGTTTCCACTAAAGGAATAATCCTTTTGGTCTGGAAGCTCTAGAGCTTAGTGTTTCACCTCATGTACCATGTCACTTCCCCAAACCTCCCTTACTTCACAGAGCACTTATTCTGCATTCCCCATCATGGGGGCAGCTTCTTCCGATGAACATTGACTGTCCCTGAACCCCATCTCTTCCATTCTGCTCCAAGTAAAATGTTCCTGTCAAATGCAGGCATATATCTCAGTGGAGAACCAGGCTTAAAGATTAAATGATTACATGGAGGAACTCAAAGCTCCAGATTTTGTGAAGAAACTGCAGGTAATTCTAGGCTTTGGAGTTGTTCTGATTCTATTCCATTCTGCATTGCTGTCACAGGACAGTTATGTGCAGTCACTGTCCAAGCATTGCATGGCACCTGTACCGTTATTATTGCATGATTATTGAACAATTATAGCCTAGTTATTATAAAATTATATAGTTATTCTACAGTTTATTGCATAGCTATTATAAATGATTATATGGTTTCTCTATAGCTATTGTATCCTTATTGTAAGTTACTGTTCCTTTATTACATATTTAGTACAGAATTATAGGACACTGGAGGAATTTGACTGGGTTATTTATATGATGGGTGAATCAACTATTTCTACCAGACTGCTAGCCCCTCCCCAGGTACTGGACTTAAGCCAAGTAACAGCCATTTATATTTACCTGCTAAAGATCAAGCTGATTGTTTATTGGGCAAATGTCACACAACAGATAAATGTGACATTTCTGCTCAAATATTTTCCCCTGGTTCCCAGAAATCCCAGGCTCTAATATATATAGGGACATGGATGTAGTCAAAATTCTTGCCACCTCAAAGATTGTCCAGGTACCACTTAATAGGCATGGCCCTAGGTGGGAGCACCTGCCAGTGAATGGGGGTGCCTAATCTTTCTTTTCTTTTCTTTTCTCTTCTTTCTTTCTTTCTTTCTTTCTTTCTTTCTTTCTTTCTTTCTTTCTTTCTTTCTTTCTTTCTTTCTTTCTTTCTTTCTTTCTTTCTTTCCTTCCTTCCTTCCTTCCTTCCTTCCTTCCTTCCTTCCTTCCTTCCTTCCTTCCTTCTTCTTTCTTTCTTTCTTTCTTTCTTTCTTTCTTTCTTTCTTTCTTTCTTTCTTTCTTTCTTCCTTCCTTCCTTCCTTCCTTCCTTCCTTTCTTTCTTTCTTTCTTTCTTTCTTTCTTTCTTTCTTTCTTTCTTTCTTTCTTTCTTTCATGTCAACTTCTTTATATACCAAACAGAATGAGTCAAACACAGTTTACAGTACCTAAAGAATTTCTCAGTAGGGACCAAGCCTTGAAACCCAGGTAAAAGTCAAGGCCTGAGTGACCAATTCTATTAGGAGAATCAAGTACTGTTATATATATATGTTTTGTAAGTAATCCCAGGAATACAGAGTGGAACAATAATTATAAGCTTAGGAGACAATGGAAGTCTATCATTAAAAAAAAGAACATATATGTCACATGGTGCATCACTGAGGTCCCTTGTACTGGTAATACAGTTGTAAGTTATCGTGAGTTTTTCCTTTTGTTTGAGATCTGTGATTTCATTAGTGGTTGGGACTTCTGGGGTGAAATCTCCCTCTATCAATGTGGATCCACTCTTCTATAAATTATACTCTTAGAGAGATGCCTGGGGCTCTGAAAGGTAAAGAGTCTTACCCTAGAGTCACACAGTCAAAATATAAACAAAGACTGGACTTGAAACAGTCTTCCTGGCTTCAAGGCCAGTCCTCAATACACTGTAGCCTAGCACTATCTCTGTAATATAGGGTTACTGTCCAATTCATTCTCCAAAATCTTCTTATCTTGTTCTCAAGGAAGCTAAATTGTACAATCGTTAGAGTGCTGGGGCGGGAGTCAAGAAGACTTGAATTCAAAGCTGACCTCAGACCCTTGCTAGTTGTATGACCCTAGGCAAGTAATTTAACCTCTGCTTCAGTTTTCTCATCTGTAAAATGGGCTTGTGAAGGAAATGGAAAACCATTCCAATATTTTTGCCAAGAAAATCCTAAATGGGGTCACAAAGAGTTGGACATTCCTGGAAAATGACGGAACAACAAGAACTATTGGGTGGCTGTCACCAAGAAATGAATGGAGAACTACTTTGTAATGGGAGGGGTTTTTGCTCATTTTTGGCTCATTGCAACAGAGTTTCTGTTTCCCAGACCCTGGGGAAGGATAATCCAATTCTAGAAAATTCAGTCTCTCCATAGATGGTCTTCTGCCTTTCAGGTAATAATATAACTTGATATGATTACAGAACAATGACAAGAATGAAAGCTTCTTTCAAATAACTATTGCTGTAATCTTCATTCCTTGTCTCCCCAGGGATATAGTAGAACACCTCCTGACACACTGTAGGCATTTAACAAAAACTTGTTGATTGTGATTGAAGAATGAGTGTGGCTATATACTTCTGGGTAGCTAGGTGGTGCATTGGCTAGAGTGCTGGGTCTGGAGTCAGACGACTCATCTTCATGAGTTCAAATCCAGCTTCAGATGCTTATTATCTGTGTCACCCTGGCCAAGTCACCTAACCCTGTTGGTCTCAGTTTCCTCATTTGTAAAATGAGCTGGAGAGAGAAAGGACAAACCACTCCAGTATCTTTGCCAAAAAAACACACAAAAAACCCCCAAAAAACCCAACCCTAAATGATTCAACAACAAAATATGCTTCTGGGGGCTTCTTTCAGGTCTTCTGTTTTTTTCTCTCTCCTCTGCCATGTCTAGCCATTCATGCTGAACTGTACCAGACCTAGAGCTACATCAATAAATGTCACATGAAGCAGGTTTTCCTTGTTTTCTTCTTCATTTCTGGGTAAAAATGTGCCTAGAGCTGAAAGGGGAAATCACAAAATGTCCCATTGAAAAGGGACTGGACCACATTGAATGTGAATTGAAATGGGTAAGATCACATTACAAAAGGAAGAGTCAGTGATGGTCCCTAGACTCCTTCAATGGTACCTGATGATAACAGGACAGGGCCCTTGAGTATTTGGGGAACATTTCCTTCAGTATAGGATGAATCTAGAAGGGTTTGGAACTTTTACCTCCTGCTCTTAGAAAATATAATTATTAAGATGTGTCCCCTTGGCTAGAGAGCATCTCTGAACTTGTTTAGTATTGAGATTTTAATTCCAAGAACACTAGCCTTCTGAAATTAATGTTTTAACACAGAAGTGACTTGACTTTCTGAGTATGGGGACTTTATTTTGTCTTCCAGCAGCTCCAAAAGAGAAGAGGGTCCATTTATATAACACCAACCTCTAACTGAACCAAAGGACTAGAGTCATGGATGTCTCAGGAGCTCATGGATTCTTGACTGAATAGCCAGTGACGTTGGAGGACAGGAGCGGTTGAATCTGGTCCAGGAGCTTGATGGGTCAGAGCCTTAGGGGGGAAAAAAGAGCTATTGGCCAGAAGCATTGTGTAGAAGGGTAATATCAATAAAACAGCAGCATTAATTTATCAAAATAAGTATCAATTAAGTTAATTTTTTAAACAAAACTATTAGTTAATTCATCTGAATATTTGCTCAGTCAAAACAATGAATTAATATGCACTAATAACAGCGTATTTTTAGAACCTGAGCTCCCCATCAGAGATTTTGTCCTTTTGCATTCCATCAAGGGATTTTTTTTTTTATGTATGAGGTATTTTATTTTTTCCACCATCAAGGGATTTTAATTGGAGTTATCAAGAATCTCTGTTGTTAAAGCCTCACAAATCTCTGAACCTCAACATCATAAAATCACAGGGAATCTCAGAGTAGGAAAGTACCTCAGAAGTTCCACACATAAACTCCAGCCTCTTTCCCTTGGATCTATCCTACACTCAATGGCCTATATAGTATTCCTTTTAAAAAATTGATGCCTTTTGTGTTTATAACATGATAATTTTCAAATATATTTCTCCCCATCCCCTATTCCATCTTCCCATCAATGAGTATTGTTTAATAAAAAAGCTTACAAAAGAAAGCCAGTCTAGCTAACACACTTACCATACTTTGAAGGGTACTCCACACCAATGTCTACAAAGAAGATAATGAGTTGCATTTTCTTAGCTGTTTCCCAATGACTGCTTCTATAATTTTGCTAAAACATATCTCTACTTGAATTAGAAACATCTAGTGGCATCCTAGTGTGCACAATATTTATCATAGGACAAATTCCTTACCTTGGCATTCATGTTCTCCTTAGCCTGGCTTCAACATACCTTTCCACCCATATTTTCTATTTTTCTTCACATTCCTGATACTCTATCCAAATGGTTCTACTCAACGTTCCCAGAGTAGGACTTGTACCTTTTTTAACTCCCATATCTTTGCTCATATTATTCTTTATGCATAGACTCCTCCTTCCTTGAAGGTAAGGTTGTGTCTTACCCATCTGTGTCTCCTTCAGAGTCCCAAACTTTAAGCTTTGTACATAGCATATTCACTATTTTTCCTTTTCAAGTAAAGATTGGCTTAGATGCTCTCTGGGATTCCTTCTGCTTTTAAAATATGATTCTGAAATAGTTTCTGTTTCTTGGGGTTTATTTTTGATCTCTTAAAACATTTGGGACAAAGATCCAGGACAGGTCAACCCCACCTTTTAGTGTTCTTTATGATTCACAAGGTAATTCTCATAGTCCTATTGGGAAAGTAGGTCAGGGATTTATCTTCCCATTCTATAGAGGGGAAAAATGAGGCCCAGGGAGAGTTTACTATGGTTGCATAGGTGGTAAGTGACAGAGCTAGGATTCCAACTCCATTATTCTTTCCATTACATGTCAGACTGTAAATTAAGTGTGAAAATCATCTACTTACTCACCTGTTATTCTGAATCTTTTTTTGAATTTTCTTGCGATTCATAAAAGCCACTTGACAAGAAGGAGAAAAGAGCCATGGTAAATTGTCTTTGAACCAGATTAAAGTGAATTAGACAAATCTGTCTCCAACATTCTATGTTCTATGTTCAAAAGCATCTTTATTGATAATAGTCTGTGTTTTATTTTCTAAAGATCTTTGCAGTGCTAAAAAGGGCAGGAACTGCTTTCAGTTTTTGTTTTTGTTTTTTAATTTTTGTTTGCTCAGCATTTAGAACAGTGCCTGGTCATCAGTGGACATTTAAGAAGTGCTTGTTGAATTAGTGAATTTGTGTTTTAAGTTATGAAGGCAGAAGATAGGATTTTGGCAAATCATTTCAGCTTAGTCTCCTCATCTGTAAAAGGACAGAGGATTGGAGTGAATGACATCTGAAGTTCCTTCCAAATCATGATGCAAGAATCTATAATTCTTCATTCCCTCTCAGAATTGTTGTGTAATTGAAAGAACATTATATTTGGAATCTGAGACTCCTAATAAAAATATCATTGTTTTTTCAGGGCAATGAGGATTAAGTGACTTGCCCAAGGTGACACAGCTAGTAAATGTCAAATATCTGAATCCGGATTTGAACTCAGGTCCTCCTGAATCCAAGGCCAGTGCCTAATCCACTATGCCACCTAGCTGCCCATATCATTTCTTTAATAATACAAAGTGACCTGTGTCTCTTAAGCTTCAGTGACTTATGTTCTAAGGGTCCTTCCAGGACTAGTGTTCTAATATCCAAATTGTGCCCTGACATTTTATGTTCTTAACTTGATTTTGGATAAATATTTCATATGTTAAAGACTTTTCTGGTTTTGTCTGTTCTATGTCATAAGATCTTTCCTAGTTTTAACAATCCATGTACTACAGGCTCATCCAATTTATGACATATTCTATGTCCTAAGGCTTTTCCAAGCTCTCACATTCTATATTCTAAGGTCCCCTATAATTAAAATGTTCTACATTGTATGTCCTATGATCTAGAAGATCTACCATTTTATGTTGAATGATTCCAAATAAGTCAGTATGTGTAGGCTAAGTTTCCTCATTTGTAAACGATGAGATTGAGTTGTTAGCCCATGAAGTGAAGGGGACTGTGGTTTATTTATCCCTCTGCTTTATTCAAATGCCAGCCCTTGAGTAGTTGCTCATCAAAAAGTAGTTGATAAGGGGCAGCTAGGTGGCGCAGTGGATAGAGCACTGGCCCTGGAGTCAGGAGGACCTGAGTTCAAATCCGGCCTCAGACACTTAACACTTACTAGCTGTGTGACCCTGGGCAAGTCACTTAACCCCAATTGCCTCACTTAAAAAAAAATGTAGCTGATAGATTTTGGCTTCTTTCCCTTCATCTTTTCTTTTTTACCTGACAGAAAGTCAGGAGATCTGAGATATAGTCCTGATTTCACCACTATTGGCATTACCTTGCCTGGGACTTCTATGATACACACAAGGACTGTGGCTCATACCTGTACCAACCTCAAGCAAACTTGCTTAAAGTACTTGGGCCCTGAGCTAGGGAGGGCAGGGAAGGGGCCAGTGTGGATCCTTTCATGGGATATCAAGGACTATGAATATACATATGTATGTATTTATATACACACAATCATATATAATCTTATATATTCATATCTATATATTATGATTATACTGAACATAGAATGTAGGCTTTCTTGATGGTCATGATATTTAATTCTATATGAAGTCTACAAGGGTATAAAACATGACAGTTTTTGGACAATTCTGTCTTAACAATATGCTCCATGTTAAAACCATAGGTACCCCTAGAATTCAGTCTCCGTGGGTTTCGTATTACTTACAATTTCTGGAACATTGAGTTGAGAACATAGTCCACTGTAGAATCAATGATCCCAGTGCCTACAAAGGTTAAGATTGATGGGAGATCCTTGTCTGAATTTTCATCAGAATTAGATGTCTTGTCACCTGAAAGCCAAAGAATTGACTCAGCCATTTGGAGGAAAGGGCCACAATATTAGACTTATGGTCTCTGTTATCTCTGAAAGAAATTGTTCTGGATCTTACTGTCTGTATCATGGAATCTAGATCCCAGGTTTTAAATGGAAAAGCCCTTAGAACAATGAGCATAGAAATGTTGACCTGGAAGAAACCTTGGAAAGTATAATGTTAGAATACAAAGTACAATATCAGAGCTGAAAGTCATCTTAGAATATAGAAGATAGAATGTCACGGTTGCAAGGGACTTAAGCAAAGAGGACATATAGTATTAGAGTAGAAAGGCACTTTAAACATGGAATGTTAGAGCACAGGTTCTTCAAGCTTGAAGAGACCTGAGAAGGTAGACTCTAAAATATTCCAACCACTTTAACAAACATTCCCCAAGAGTCCCCATATATAAGTCCTTGTGTTAGGTGCTGTGAATGAAAAGATAATAATAGGAGTCCTTTCCCTTAATACAGTGTTTTAGGTAGAAGAAACTCTAGAACGCAGAAGATAGAATATCAGAATAGATATATTCCTTAGGACAGAGAACATAAAATGTTGATGGAAGGGAGTTTATAATATAATAGACCAACAAAGTTGGATAATTCTTTATAACAAAGAATATCAGAAATGGAAATTTCTTTACAATCTAGAAAGTTAGAACATAGAGCAGAATGTCAGTGCTAGAAGGATCCTTGTAATGTAAAAGGTTAGAAAAAAAGCACTGGCTACGTAACAAGCTTGAGATAACCTAATTCAACACCCCTCATTTCATAGATGTACAAATTGAGGACTAGAGAGCTCGAGGATTTGTGAAGTCTCATAGCATACAAGTGGTGGCAGAGGTCCCTTGATTTTCAGTTTTGAGTGTTTTTCCATTGTACTATGTGTCATATTATATCAAATATGAAATAACTATATATAAATTATATTACATTCCATTATGTTACATTCTATCTTAAAATATTTTAATATAAAATATCACATCACATCATATAATGTATTGTCCTGTACTATCTTGTTATATGACTATAATGTATAATGCTAAACTAGACTATATATTACAAATTACATAATATTATATTTATTTTAGGTGATATATTACTTACTACATTATATGAAGTTATCTTAATATCATGTTTTTAGATTTTATTATATATGCATACATCATAGTATGATAGGGTAAAATAGGATGTAATGTGATATGGTATAATATAGTACAATATTATTTGATATAATGTGGTAGAATAGAAAAGAATAGACTAGAATAGAATGGAATACAATACAATACAATGCAATACAATACAATACAATAGAGTGTTATGTAATACAATGCAATGCAATGTAATGTAATGTAATGCAATGCAATGCAATGTAATGTAATATAATGTAACACAAGCCAGCTAGGTAGCATAGTGCATAGAGTGCTAGACCTGGAGACAGAAAGATTCCTCTTTGTCATTTCAAATCTAGCCTAAGACACTTCCCAAGTGTGTAACTCTGGGCAAGTCACTTAACCCTATTTGCCTCAGTTCCTCATCTGCAAAATGAGCCAGAAAATGAAATATCAAACCACTCCAATATGTCTGCCAATACAACCCCAAATGGGGTCACAAAGAGTTGGAAATGACTAAACAACAACAATGTAACATAATGTAATGTAACACAATATAATGCAATCTAATTACATAACAACATATATAACATTGTGTTACAACTATTATAATATATAATAATTATATTACATTTTATCATAACATATATCATTATATTTTGCTATGCCATGTTATATTATATCATATTGTATATATATCATCACATCATATCATATACCATATCATATCACATTCTATCCTATCTTATTCTATCCTACTATTCTAGACAATACTAGACAAACTATATATTACATTATGTTATATATTTTTTATATAATCTTATATGTGATATGTCATATTAAATGTCATGTTAAATTATATTACATTGTAAAAAGGCAATGTGGCATGTAGCTAGAAAATTGGCTTCAGTGACAGTTGGTTCAAATCTGGCTCTAATTCAAGCTGGCTGTGTGAACTTTGGCTAGTCACTTAACCTCACAGTGGTCTAGACAAGTCTCTAAGACTATAAATTGTAGAAAAGGTACTGACCTGCATTGGTGGTGGGAATTTCCCCACCCAGAAATTTCCTGTAACAATGAATTACTGATATAGTCTCTATTCCTATCTATACATATAGCTATATATGTGTATATATGTGTGTGTGTGTATGTAATGTGAACATATCTATATGAATATAAGCACACATACATGTATAGATCCATACACATACATATACAGAATAGCTTTGAGTTCACAAGTCAGTTCCACTTACTGAGCCTGAGTTTCTCTTTTGGTAAAATGAAGGGTGTGGGGTGTTGTGGTGAATAAGATATTCTAAGGTTTCATCTCTCACATCCGATGATTGTATAATAACTGTATCAGCTGTTTCTCTTATTTCACACCCCAAACACTCACCAGCATAACAGGGAAGGATCAAAGTTAGCAGCCCTATGGCCATCATCATATGAAGGGTTGAGTTGGCCATTCTTGTTCCTCTGGGTTCAGCAGTGTCCTGGAGGAAGCCATGAACTCTCATTCAATTTATACAAAAGAGACAAATGACATCATTGACCTACAATTGAAGTAATTAAGATGTTAGGCAAGACAGAACTGTGTGCCAAATGACTCTTGCCAGGCAGCCTTACTCCCAGGACTGGGAGTAAGAAGCTGTTGGTTTTAGTCTCAGCTATGCTACTAACCAGTTAAGTGACTTTAGGGAAATCATTTGACTCAGTTTCTTCATCTGTGAAAGAAAGCACTTGCAACTAGAGCATTCCTAGGGCCTCTTCCATATACCAACATTTTCTATTCTATAGTCTAAGATATTTTCCAGCCCAGATTTTCTGAGTTCAGTATTCTAAAGTTCTGATGACTTCTAATATTCGATAGTTCTATAGTCTTTCTTACCAGCTCTAATATTTCATGTTAATTGCTTTTTTCAATATTTTTTGCTTCATGACTTCTTCCAGCTCTCACATTACATCCTATTCAATTCAATGACCAATTCTTGAGCATCAATTATGTTCAGTACAATGTTCCATGTCCTGGGGAAGTACAAAGAAAAAACTGATACATATAGTCCCTGCCCTCAAGATGCTAAAACTTTATATTCTAAGGATCATTTTACCTCTAACATTCTATGTTCTAAGGTTGCTCCCCCCGCTATATTTTAGCTTTAACATTCCTTGCTCTTTTATATATCCTAATATTCTATAATATTGTAATATATCCTATAGATCCTAAAATTCTATAATATTCTAATATATCCTACATATCCTAATATTCTATAATATTCTAATATTCTAAGACTCCTTTCTAGTTCTGAAAGTCTATGTTCAAAATATCCATTTCTGGATTTATCTTTTCTGTTTTAAAATCCTTTTCAAATTGGGCATTTTTAATGTTTTACGGTACTTTAAAGTTTTGATGTTTTTATGATACTCCCAAGAAAGAACAAAACAAAACAAAACAAAACAAAACATTGCTCAGCTGCCCTGATGTTTACCAGTGTTTATTGGCTTTCAACAAATGATACTTCAGCAGGTGTCTCTAAGTCTGTTTCAACTGAGAAGACTGATGTTTGGATAAGAGATAGGGCAGAACAGATACTCCTAGGAGATGAATGACAAAATTTAAGAAGGGTGGAGTCCTTAGTGAGAAAAAATGCAAGCACCCCTCCCCCTTCTCCCTCAACCCACTTAAAAACAGTTAATGAAACATTTTGCTTCATTCATTTATACACACATTCAACAAACATTTAGTAAACACTTATGTGCAGAGCCCTCTACCTAAGTCCATCTGGGATGCTTCAGCTTATGCTTCATTATAGCATGGAGAGATGACCCTGGATTCTTGAAAGCTGGGCTTACAGAGTGCTGCTAGTCCCCATAGGGTCTACAAAGGTGGAAAAGCATCTAGTTCATGCAGAGCAATAAATGCTGCATCTGTAGCCTGAGGACCAGGACAGCTAAGTTCAGTACACTGAGTTATTTGTATTGGAAAGTGGTCCATTTTCTTTATTATTCAAAAAATAGGCTTTTTATTTACTTTTTTGACTCTGTGACTGTGCCTTCAACACCTTCACAACAATTTTCTGCTCCTCAATCAGGAAAGCATGCTTGATCCTGTCACAGACACATTTAGCACACATGGAGCCACCATAAGCCCTGCTGACGTGCTATTTGTCTTTGATGGCCTCATAAGAACTTTAGGTCTCCCTGCAGGAACACCTCCAATTCTTCCTGGGCACACACCACAGGCTGATTTTGGTGCTTTTCCAACTTTTTTAGTATAAAGGTAAAAAATTCAGTTACCTGGGGTTCGTGACAGCCAAGTTTTGTTGGAAGCTGTGTTGTAGGACAACCTATGCTGATATGTCAGATACTGAACCATTTTAAATTTCTGTCAGATCCATCACTGGAAGAGGGAAGAGGAAGTGTGGTCCATTTTCTTTTTGTTATTTTTGAATGCAAAACGTCAGGGGATAAAATAATCCCTCTCTGAGTCTCCTAATCTCTAAAAATGGATATACATGCACATACATACACACACACAAATGTATATATGTACACAAATTTGAGATTCTAGCCTTTTTGAGTATGCATAGCATTCTGGGACTGATGTAGCCCCCCATGAAGGCTTTACAGTATATATGGCTATCTGAAACTGAGGGTACATACAAGAGACTCCAAGGTGGGCAATTCAGCCTTTTTCCTTATTAGATTCATTCTGGTGAGGAGGCAGGCAGTAATTGCTAAAAGCCTTAGGCCTGGCGTGGCTAGGTGGCACAGTGGGTAGAGCACTAGCCTTGGAATCGGGAGGACCTTAGTTCAAATCTGACCTCAGAAATTTACCACTTACTAGCTGTGTGAACCTGGGCAAGTCACTTAACCCTGATTGCTTTGCAAAAGAAAAAAGAAGTCTTAATCTCTTCCCTGCCTACATTGATATAAAGCCATCCATCAGCATGTGGCCCTGCTTGAGGTTCTGACCCTTTTATATTTATTCTTTTCGGCCTTACTGAAGTGAGCTATTGGAGATGGAATGAACCATGCTATGACCAGGCTTTAAATACCATTTTTGCGGGGTTTTCTCCCCATGTCTGTAACCTTCCCCCTCCTCAACTACATCTATTGATTTCCCTGACTTCCTTTAAGTCCCAACTAAAATCTCATTTTTTACAGGACGCTTTCCCCAACCCCTTTTAATTCTAGTGCTTTACCTCTTAGTTATTTCCTATTTGTCCTGTTAATAGTTTGTTTATGTGTTGTTATGCTTGCTAGATTGTAAGCTCCTTGAGGACAGGGGCTATTTTAAAAATTCTTTTTGTAGTCCCAGTGCTTAGCACAGTACCTGGTACATAATGGGTGCTTAATAACTGTTTTTTGGGCAGCTAGGTGGCACAGTGGATAAAGCATCAGCCCTGGATTCAGGAGGACATGAGTTCAAAGCCAACCTCAGACACTTGAGACTTACTAGCTGTGTGACCCTGGGCAAGTCACTTGACCCTCATTGCCCCACCAAAAAACCCAAAACTGTTTTTAGATAGATTCATTGAAATAACCATAATTTCATCATAGAACAAAGAATTTGGGGCTGAAAGAAATGTGGGTATGTAGGATGTAGAAATTCAGAGCTAAGAGAGTCTTTAGGATATAAAATATTATAGAATATTGTATTATTTAATATTACATATTATATATATAATATAGAATATTATAGGATATCATTATTAGCTGGAAGAGGACTTAGTGATCACATAGTTCATACTCTTTCTCTTGCTGAAAGAAAGCTGAGATCCAGAGGAAGTGATTTCTTTATATAACATCAAATTGGTGGAGAATCTGACAAGGTCTACTTATTCCTAGTTCTGAGGTATTAGATAAGGACCAAGATGTTGAAGAGTTTGGTTATTATCTTATAGATAATGAGGTGTCATTGATGCTTTCTTTTCAGGAGAAGGAGCAGTCAAAGTAATATTCTAGGAAAATTCTTTTGGTGTGTGTTGCAGGGGAAGAGAATGGTGTCCAGGAGACCAATTAAGAGGCCATTGCAATAGGCTGGGGTTTTGTGGGATCTTTTCCTCATTCCACTGGCCCTGGGCTCTTTGTTGTTCTTGAAGTAGAGAGGCATTGAATACAGGTCTTAGAATATCAGAGCTGGAAGAGACTTTAGGATATAGAATTATAGATAAGGGAAATGAAATCCTGAGAAGTGATAATTTTTTGAAGGTCACAAAAGGAGTCAGTAAAAAAACTAAGACTTAAACCTGAATTTATTGATTTCAGTGTTCTTGCCACTGAATAAGCTATCTGCTGGGCCATAGACAGTTGCTGGGGAAAGCTGGGCTAGGCTGGTACTAGGATCAGATACTGCAGGTTACTGTGGGTGTAAGGGAGAACTCAGCTGGCAGAATTTAGGGCAGATAATTTAGTTCAAGTTCTGGACATATTACATATCTATAATTATATATCTATAATTATATATATATATATATATATATATATATATATATATATATATATATATATATATATATCTGTCTCTTCTCTCCTCTTTCTCTTTCTTCTCTCACTTCTCTCCCCCTCCTCTCTCTTCTCTCTCTCCTCTTTTCCTCTCCTCCTCCTCTTCCTCCTCTTCCTTCTCTTCTCTCTCTCCCTCCCTCCCTCCCTCTTCCTCTTTCTCTCTCTCTCTCTCTCTCTCTCTCTCTCTCTCTCTCTCTCTCTCTCTCGTTTACCTACAAATGCTCTTTTGTGTTTTTATATGTGTTGCTATGTATCTATTCATGTGTGTGTAAATAGGTGTGTAGTAGTTACTGAATCAAATCACACCCATCCAGATATCTCTTCCTTGTTGCCACAGCAGCTTCTGCCTTCAGAAACACTTCCTTCTTTAAGATGCAAATATTCCCTAGGGAAGGCAGGGACTATTGTTTATTCACCCTTTATTGTCAATTGTTTTAGTCCCATAAGGGAACAACTCCCCAAAGACTCCAGAATGGGGGTGTAATTAAAGGGCTGAGGAGAGAAAAGAGAACAGGAGGCTAAGGAGATCTTGCTGAGCCAAAGAACGGAAGGATCTTGGAGTAAAGAAAGACAGAACTGGGACATCAGAACATAGAAACCAAAGTCTTTTGTGTCTTCCAGTTGTAGTGCTGAAGATGAGCAGCTGGGTCCTGAATATAGTCCTAGCAGCAGTTCTCACAACCAGCCTCAATGAATGTAGACAAATGATATTCTTTGGGGCATAGTGACAAATGAACATTATCTATTGAGTCAAAGGGTCATGATTTGCACAGATATAATAAACACATGCAATGATCACAAGATCTTAGATTTAGGGTCAGAAGGTCTTCTAATCTAGCCCCATTATTTACAGATGAGGAAATTGAGACCAAAAGAGGGTAAGCGACTTGCCCATAGTTCTGAAAAAGTAGCAAATTATGGAACTGGGATTTGAACCTAGATTTTCAACTGATGCATTTCCATTCATAGATCATGACTTCAGGCCTGGCACTATATCCATGGTACCACATATAGTTCAAGTGTCCCTACTGTTTATCTTTTTTGTTTAAGCTCAAGGCCTAGGCCCTTGAACCTTTCTCTCTCTCTCTCTCTCTCTCTCTCTCTCTCTCTCTCTCTCTCTCTCTCTCTCTCTCTCTGGCCTGATCATTGCTACCGAAGTAACAACATCCCCAAGAGAATGTTAACCCTGCTCCCCTCTTTCACTCCATAGTTTCTCTCAGCCTCTTATCACCAATTCCAATAGTGAGATGAAAAGGGATGAAGGATCTGTTTCTTCCCCTTCTTTGATTTTTCACATATTCTTAACAATGGACTAGTTTCTGTCTTTTAAAAATGTATATCCCTGGAATAACTATGAACTCTAGTTTCTATGGTAGTTGCGGTTTGTGTGTGTGTGTGTGTGTGTGTGTGGGTGTGTGTATTTGAAGCATGTATTCTTTGAATAAGGTCAATTGGAAAATCACTAATCTTAAACTCCAGCAGAGTGGCTCAGCAAGACAATAAGGTAGAGCTATCACTATATATGCAGGAGGTGCTTCCTTAACCTGTGTAGACCTCAGCCCATACCAGATTTAACAGGTTGTCTTTGGAAGTAATTGTGGTCAAAAGAATTCATATTTTGGCCATTGCTGCATGATGTGATTCAAAGAGTTGGGAGACCCAGGTTTGAAGGGAAGGGGAAGGGAATAAGCATTTATAGAATACCTATTATGTGCTAAGCACTTTATAATATTATCTCATTTGATCTTCACAAAAACCCTGCAAGGTAGGTGCTATTATCATCTGCATTTTATACTCTAGTAAAGTGAGGAAATGGAGGGTAGGTGACTTTCTTAGGGTCACACAATTAATAAGTATCTGAGGCTGGATTAGAATTCAGGTCTTCCTGAATCCAAACACAGCACTCCATCCGCTATACCACAAGCTGCCTCCAAGTTTGAAGCCTGGCTCCACTGTTACAAGCTATGTCAGCTAGGGCAAGTGGCAACTTCTTTGGGCAATCATTTCTTCACCTGTAAAACTGATAATACTTGAATATGTGTGTGGGGTACTGAAAGTCAATTCTTTGCAGGCAGAGAGAAGGTTTTTAGCACCTGTCTCCTGGACAATCTGTAAAGGATTAAGCTGTCAATGATTATAGAAAACAGAGGTTGCCTTTCCTTCTTCCTGAAGGATCAAGAGAAGAGCCTGGGAGTAGTAAAACATGTTTTTGTAGATTCCCTGGATGAAAGAAGATGTTGAGTACAGGATTTCATAGTGGGTGGGGCACTAAAGAGAGGATGTGAAATGGAGGCTAAAGGCAGTGTATTCATCTTTTAAAATGTTGAGGTTAGTGCAGACTCTTACCAGCTTTAAGCATACAATTCTATGATTCTGTGAAATGAAGTTGAAGGTTACCCAAAGAATAATAGAATGGTGTATGGTGGGTGTGAGCAGGCTACAACAATACAGGAAGGATTAGGCAAGAGAAATGGCAGAAAGAATTTCATCGGAAGATTGTATGACTAAATCCAAAGGTAGGTTGGTCATGTGGTAAGAGCAAAGGATAACCAGTGGATAGTCTCTGGACTCCAATAGATATTCATATGGGGTTAAGAGCTCTAGAGGAAAATGTAGCATGTGGAAGTGGACCCATTGTGGAGAAAGCATGGTAGGATATCATCTAGAGACCTGAAAGATGAGATGGTATGGACAGTTTGAGATCTGCATGGTTGAGGGATATTCCTACATTAATACATCTCAGACTCATTGAAATATCAAATTATAATGGGCAACTTTTTAAACTATTTAGAGTATTGCCCAAAGAAAAGGGATAGAACCCCTTTTTACTCTATGTCCTCCCATTTCTGCCCCATGGTGCTCCTCCTTCATGCTTTTGTTTGCATTTCTCCTTATATTTGGACTTTTCCTTTTTTTCCACCTGGTTTTTCCAAATTTGGCTTATTCATTAAGAGCTGCTCAAATGCCATCTCCTTCAGTAGTATTTATCCGAATTCCTATCCTCTGCCTAAGTTAGTAATGATTCTCCAGCCTTTTGGTGAAAATTTCTCAACCAAATATTACTCATCCTACAATATGATTATAGTTTTTTATATTTTGCATATTATATTCCTTTTGCTAGATTGTGGGCTCCATGAGTGGGCAAGACTATGTCTTAATTACCATGGACCATCCCTCAGAGTTTAATATAGTGCTTTGTGCTTAGTATGCATTTGATAAATGGTTGTTGAGTCAATAAATACGTTCCAGGGAGGCCTAGATGACCCTCTGTTAGGGAGGTTGTAGGGGCTAGACTAAGTGAAATGTAAGGTGCTTCTAGCTATAACAATTTATGATCTGATATCTTTTTTAGGGTTGTTATCCTATGCTCCATTTTCTAAATTCCTTTCTTGCTGTGACAACCTATGTTCTATATTCTAAGACAAGGATTCTTAACCTGAAGTCCATGGATTATCCCCCACATCCTGACAGATTTCAGAGGATACATAAACTTGGATTAAAAGTACCATTCTTTTTCTTTTTTAAAGTAATATACATTTTTATTTATAGTTTTGAGTTCCAATTTTTATCCCTTCTTCCATCCCTCCTTTCTCCCCTCCCTGAGGCAGTTAGCAATCAGATATGGGTTATATGTGTATGATTATGTAAAACATTACCATATTAGTCATTTATTTTATTTTATTTATTTTTGCAGGGCAATGAGGGTTAAGTGACTTGCCCAGGGTCACACAGCTAGTTAGTGTCAAGTGACTGAGAATGGATTTGAACTTAGGTCCTCCTGAATCCAGGGCCAGTGCTTTGTCCACTGCGCCAACTAGCTGCCCCCTCATATTAGTTATTTTGTACAAGAAAACCTGAATAAAAGAAAAAAATGAAAGAAAGTGAGAAATAGCATGCTTCACTCTGTTCCATCAATATCAGTTCTTTCTTTGGAGGTCGATAGGATGTTTCATCAATAGTCCTTTGGTATTGTCTTGGATCATTGTATTGTTAAGAATAGTTGTCTTGGGGCAGCTAGGTGGCGCAGTGGATAGAGCACCGGCCTTGGAGTCAGGAGTACCTGGGTTCAAATCCGGCCTCAGACACTTAACACTTACTAGCTGTGTGACCCTGGGCAAGTCACTTGACCCCAATTGCCTCACTAAAAAAAAAAAAAAAAAAAAAAAAAAAAAAAGAATAGTTGTCTTTCACAGCTCTTTGTCAAACAATATTGCTGTCACTAGGCACAATGTTCTCCTGTTTCTGCTCACTTCATTATACATCAGTTCATACCAGTCTGTTCAGGCCTTTCTGAAATCATTCTGCTTGTCATTTCTTATAGTTCAATAATATTCCATCACTATCTGAAGGGTTAATCATGAAATCAGGAAGATTTTCCTTGTACACGAAACTATAGACTTGCTGGGACCCTTTTGTTTTTTGACTCAATCAGGATGATTGATAAAGCCTGGTCTGCTTCCTTGGAACAAAACAGAACTTTTGCAGAAGTTCAGAAACAGATAAATGTATTCTGGTCAAAGCAGGATGTTCTTATCTCATGGGCTTGGCCAACCCTTGAGGAAGGAAGATAACATCTCTACTGGTCAAGCAAGCAGTTGACTTAATTTCTTGTTTGTTTAAAACTGTATATAAGTCTTCACTGGGAAAGTGGTCTTCGGAATCTCCAGTGGAGAGGATGCTCTGTCCAGGACCTTTTTCAGTCAAGACACTGGAAGCTGTGAACTGTGATTCCCCAGCTAGAAATCCAGATGTTGGTGCTTCCCTGATTTGGTGATGTATGTCATTTTTCTTTCTACTATAATTGTGATTGGAATTGTTATTGTGTCTTTGCTTCTCTATTTCTATGCTTCTGAAACTTATTGTCCTTGTCTAACTCACTATCCTATAAAGTTCTTATAACTCTAGAAGTATGAGTGTGCTTATCTTCAAATCTCAAAACTTTTATAATACACTATCATATGCCACAGTTTGTTTAGCTGTTCCCCAATTGATGGGCATTCCTTTGATTTCCAATACTTAGCCACTACAAAAAGAGCTGCTATAAAATTTTTTGTATAAATAGGTCTTTTTCCCTTTTGGGGATGTCTTTGGGATATAAACGTAGCAGTGGTATTTCTGGATCAAAGGGTATGCACAGTTCTATAGTCCTTTGAGCATAGTTTCCAAATTGCTCTCCAGAATGGTTGGATCTTTTTACCACAGAATATTAGCATCCCAGCTTTCCCACATCCCCCCCCAACAGTCAATATTTTCCATATTTGTTATATTTCCCACCGATAAAAACACCTTTATTTTCACTAACCTTTGTATATGTTTTATGTACCATATATTTAATTTTATGTTATTCTGAAAAAGAATCCTTAGACTTCAGCAGCCTACCAAAGGAATCCATCACACACACACACACACACACACACACACACACACACACACACAAATTTAGGAACCCCCATTCTAAAGTCCCTTCCAGCTCTGAGAATCTATGATCTATGTTCTTTTTTTCTTTTGAGGGGCAATGGAGGTTAAGTGACTTGCCCAGGGTCACATAGCTAGTAAGTGTCAAGTGTCTGAGGCCAGATTTGAACTCAAGTCTTCCCGAACCCAGGGCCTATGCTTTATCCACTGCGCCACCTAGCTGTCCCCTATGCTTTCTGTTCTAAAGGCTCAGCTGTGATAATTTATATTCTTGGTTCTAAGGTCATTTAAGTTCTGTCATTTTCTAAGGTCCGTTCTAATTTTGAAATTTTGTATTCTAAGTTTCCCATTAAATCCAAAGCTCTTCAAGTCTCTCAGATTTTCTACTGCTAAGGGATATTTGTTATGCCATAGCGTCCCTGTCATGAACAAGCATGTTCTTTAGGCTTCTGGGCCTGTTGACAACATGTATTCAAGGGGAGAAATGGGTTTATGTGAAACAGCATACACATGTCAATGACATAGGCTTGCATAGAATGGAGATCAGATGGGACAGCACACCAGGCAACCTCTATGCATATGTATGGTCAAATGACATGCTAATAGAAAGACAGATATAACAAATGAAGAAGAGCCAGCAAATCATGATGCTGGAGAAGGATTTTTAACTTTGCAATAAAACTAATTTCTGAGCCTAGACTGATTTTTTTATTATTATCTCATTTCATGTACTCTACATTCCAAATTGCATCATGATGGCTGGTACCAGTCTCAGAAGGTTCATTTCATACTGTGCTCAGTGAATACAGAACATATAATATTACTAGATTTTGAAGGACCTCTGCCTCCTAGAGTCCTTGCTTCTTTCATAGCTCAACTCATATACTACATTCTGTGGGAAACCTTTCCTAATCCACTTAGGCTGTTGTGCTCTTTTCTACTTCAAATTACTTTATACTTATCTGTATAAATGTTATATCTCCCCACCACCTTCCCCATGTTGAACATAGGATATAGGAATTAGGACTGACCTCTGAACAAGGGATACAAGCTCTTGGTTTTATTTTTGTATCCTCAGCTCCTAGCACAATGCCATGTACATAATAGATGCTTAAGAAATGTTTACTGAATGAATAAATGAACCTAGAATAGAATGTCAGAGATGGAAGGACCTTTAGAAAGTACAATGTGAGTGCTGAAACTTCTTTTAGGACATAGAACGTGAAATGCTAGAGTGAGTAGGAATGTTGGCATATAGAATGCTAGAGCTAGAAAGCACTTGAAATCAGAACTTCGAAATTTGTGGCTTGAAGACACCTTAGGATCTATACTGTTAGAACTGCTCAGCCCCTTCCATTGTAGATAGAATGCTATACTAGAAAAAGCTATTAGCGCATAGATTGAGTCACTAAGACCTAAAATATTAAAAGAAGTCACAGAACATAAAACATAAAACATGAGATCTGAAAGAATCCTTAACTAAAAAAATGTTTGAATCCAAAGCAAACAGTACATGGATTGTAAATGTGACAGCTGGAAGACATCTTAGTATGTTACATGTCAATACTAGATGAGGCCTTAAAGCACAGGAGATAAAGTATCAGGGGTGGAAGGGACCTTAGAATACAAAACATACAACATAGACTTTCAGACTTAAAGGGGATTATAGAAAATAGAACACTTACTTTCTGCGTTAGAGGGATCCTTAGAATTTAAGATAAAATGTTATAAGTGGCAGCAACATTGGGATATTGAAGATGGTATGAGCAAACTGGAAGAACTCAAACTGTCAGGTTTGGAAGGTACCTTAGAACATAGACTTTGGGAGTTAGGAAGATCATTGAACATAAAATATTCGAGCCATAAGAGCATAAGGGTAAGGGCGGCTAGGTGGCGCAGTGGATAGAGCACCGGCCCTGGAATCAGGAGTATCTGAGTTCAAATCCGGCCTCCGACACTTAACACTTACTAGCTGTGTGACCCTGGACAAGTCACTTAACCCCAATTGCCTCACCAGAAAAAAAAAAGAGCATAAGGGTATAATCAATTGGCTAATGAATAAACAATTATTAAGCACCTACTATGTGCCAGGCAAATAAGAATTTTTTTAAAAGACTGGAGATGGAAATGAGGCTAGGAGATATCTGAGCAGAGCTCTCTCTTTAAATGGAGGTTTGGAGATAGTAATATGAAGATTGTCAGAGACATAGATTGTCCAATATGAAATCATAGTATTGCACAATTGCTGAAATGGGGAGGTAAGAATCAGGTGTCATCTAGACATCTAGGTTGCATGGTAGACAAAGTGCATGCTTAGAGTCAGGCATCAGGATGACATCTTCATGAGTTCAAACCTGGTCTCAGAATATTTACAAGCTGTGCAACCCTGGGCAACTCATTTAACCCTATTTGCCTCATTTTCCTTCTCTGTAAAATGAAGTGGAAAAGGAAATAACAAAACCACTCCAGTATCTTTGCCAAGAAAATCTGAAGTGGGGTCATGAAGAATTGGGCACAACTGAAACAACTGAGCAACAACATACCTAAAATTCTTATTCTTCAATATAGCTCATAAGTGGTCATTTGTCTTTTCCTTAAGGCCTCCTGGGGGTGGGGGGCATCGAGGGAGCTTACTACCTCCTAGAGAATTCAATTCATTTTTTGAATAGCTTAAATGGTTAGGAAATTTTTCTTTAAGTCAAGTCTAGGTTTGCTTCTTTGAAACTTCTGAGGTCAAAGAGTCCAGATCCATTCCCTGTTTCACATGCCTATGACTAGCCTTTCAAATATTTGAAGAATAGATGTTATGTTGCCCAGGTATCTTCTCCAGACAGATTGATTCTGTCTCTTTCAACTGGCCCTCATAAAGCAGGTGCTTGAGGACCTTCACCATTTTGGCCGCTCTCTTCTGTATGCCTTCCAGTACATAGTAGTGGTGGTTGTTTTTCTTTTTTGACCAGAACTGTGATTTAATTGGTACAGGGAATTACAGTGAAGAAATTTTCTCTTTCAATGAATGTCAGCACCTCTTTTGCAGCTTGAAGTCTTGGAGAATTGCATGGAGAACTGAGAATTTAAGTGACTTGCCTGGGTTTCACATAATCAGGATTTGTGCTTAGAAGCAGGTAAGTGGCATAGTGGACCTGAGTTCAAATTCAACCTCAAATATCTGATATTTGTGTCACCTTGGACAAGTCACTTTATCTCTATTTCCCTTAGTTTCCTCAATTATAAAATGGGAAGGATAATAACAGTACATTCTTCCCAGAGTTGTTGTGAGGAACAAATGAAATATTTGTACAGCACTTTGCAAACTATATAAAGTGCTATATAAATGATGATGATAATGATATTTTTCAGGGGCAATCCTTGCACCCAGGTCTTCCTGACTCCAAGACCAGCTCTCTATCACCTATACCGTGCTGCATTTTAATGCCCTTCCTAAAATGTGGACTAGTCAGCACACAATGTATCAAATGTGGTCCAACCAGGGCAAAGTACATTGGAACTAATAACTGGAGTTGTTACTAATCCCTTGAAGAGAACTCCCAATCCTGAAAGGGATCTTAAGACATGGAATATGGGATGTTAGTACTGAAAGACACTTAGAAAATGATATATAGGATATTAGAGCTGGGGAGATTCTTAGATCCATTTAGGCAGCTAGGTGGCTCAATAGATAGAGCACTGGGCCTGGAGTCAAGGTAACCTGAGTTCAAATCTGATCCCAGACACTTACCAGTTGTATGACCTGAGCAGGTCACTTAATCTCTGCCTCAGTTTTCTCAATTGTAAAATGGGGATAATAAATGCCTCTCAGGGGTGCAAGAATTAAATCAGATATTTGATTTTTTTTTTTTTTTAGTGAGGCAATTGGGGTTAAGTGACTTGCCCAGGGTCACACAGCTAGTAAGTGTTAAGTGTCTGAGGCTGGATTTGAACTCAGGTACTCCTGACTCCAGGGCCGGTGCTCTATCCACTGTGCCACCTAGCCGCCCCTAAATCAGATATTTGTAAAGCACTTAGTATACAGTAGGCATACAGTAGGCACTATATAAATGCTTGTTCCCTTCTCTCCCCCTTCCTTAGTCTAAACCCAGAACAATCTGGGCACTGAGCCCCAGGAAAGTGAAGCGGTTTGGCCATGGTGTCACAGCTAGGAGACACAGCTAGGAAGTTATGAGGTTGAGTTGCAAGAACCTCAGTCCAAGTCTCTTTGTGCTTATGTAAGTGTTTAGGGAGCCTAGGAAGGACAGAGATTGTGGCGGGCTGAAATAGGGATATTTCCTGGAGGAGAAGAGACAAACTAGGTTGGGGTCAGATAGACAAAAAGGAGGGGCATGGGACTCAGGTCTGAAGAACAGAATAAGCAAAGGTGGAGAGGCAGTAATGAATAGCACATATATTGGGATAACAAGGCTTTGGACCTAGACAGAGTTAAAGGCAAATGTTTGTTAGCAGGGGAGAGAAAGTTAGAAAGAGAAGGTAGTGGAATTCCTTGAATTCCAGGAAAAGAGGTTTGGACTCCATGTGACAGTCAAAGGAGAACTTTTGAGCACAGAAGTGATAGATGAGAGAGGCACTTCAAAAAGATGATTGCCTCCCCTGCTGCTACTCTATCCTTGTTCCAATAGATTTTTTGTTTCATAGCAATGCACTGTCAGCGATTGTTAGTGACTGTTGACACAGCTCTATCTATTCTTGGATAGCTCTAATCATTATGCATTTCTTTCCTATATTCAGTCAAAATTTTCCTCTCTGTCACTTTCCTCCACCCCCACTTTCAGTTTCCAGTTCTGTTTTCTGTTGCCAAGCAGAACAAGACTAATCCATCTTCCCCAAGGCAGCCCTTCAGATATTTAAATACAACAATCATAACCAGATTAATTTACTCATTTATGAAATGAGAGGTTTAGAGAAGATGACAGTCAAGGTCTTTTCCACTCTAAATCTATGATCCCATAATCCTAAATCATTTTCCATTTCTGGGTTTCAGTGTCCTCATGTGCACAATAAGAGGATTAAATTAGATAGTTTATAAGGTCTCTGCAAACACTAAATTTTATTTTATTTTGAAAAAAAGTTTTATTGATGTGTTTTTGTTTTGACATCACAAACTTTTACAAATTACCCTCATTCCTTGAGAAATCACTTGTAACAAAGTAAAAAACAACAACAAAGCAAAACAAATAATATGAGGACCTCATCTGAGAATGGATGCTACATTCTATATCTGTAGCATAGCCCCCTCTTCTCTGTTCTGAAACTGTTTTTTGAAAAATTAACAGAAATCCATTTTCTCTCCCTCCTATTCCTTATCCCGTAGGAAAAAAGAATTTAAAAAATCCCTTGTAACAAATATGAATAATTGATTAAATATTCCTTCATTGGCTGTATACAAATATACACGTGTATATATATATGCATGTATATATATGTGTGTGTATATATATATATATATATATACACGTATGTATATATATGTCATCTCTGTCAAGTGATGTTTCATCATCAGTCCTTTGGCATCATGGATGATCCTCAGGATTAATCACAGTTCCTCCAGCTTTCAAAGTTGTTTATTTTTATAGTGTTGCTACTGTATAAATGGTTTTACTGTTTTTACTCATTCCATTCTTCATCAGTTTACAAAAGTCCTAAAAATTGTTTATCCTATAATATTGGTGTTAGAGTATAAATTATTCCTTTATCTCCACTCCTTGCCATGTCTCTTTGATGATGCACTGAGCCTATGTTCCCTGTCACAACACCATATACCCTTCACATCCCCTTAATAAGTCTCTTTTGTTAAAAATAAACTTATGGGGCAGCTAGGTGGCACAGTGGATAGAGCACTGGCCCTGGATTCAGGAGGACCTGAGTTCAAATCCAGCCTCAGACACTTAACACTTACTAGCTGTGTGACCCTGGGCAAGTCACTTAACCACAGTTGCCTCACCAATAAAATAAAATAAAATAAACTTTAAAAATTTGTTGAAGGTACTATATATTAGATACAGTGCTTTCTACTAAACATGTTTTTCTTATTTTTGTTGTTCGATAGTGCTATTTCTTGTTCATTCAACTAAAATCTTTAATTGTTTCTTCTTCCAGGTAGATTTCTGGTGCTGCCATACTTCTTCTCCCTCTCCCATCTCCTTACCCCCTTCCGCATCCCCCATCATGATTATTTAGAAGGAACAGAAATCTTAACCTGGGGAACAGCAAAAAGCTACCTTTCAGTTTCTCCTGTTTTACTTCTTCAGAATTTTTTATACTAAGGCCTTTCATCTTCCCAGAAGGAACTTCCCAGTTCCAGATGTAAACTCCTTTTCTCTTTCTTTTCTATTCTTTGTTATAAGGGATGGCTCACTGGAGGAGGGAGGTGATGGATATATTCAGAAATGAAGCTGATAGTGAAAACAAAAGACATCAATTCTAAAAGAACAAAGAACAGTAGCCCTGTCTTCAAAGCTGGCTAATTTCCTCTGGCTTAGTCTTCCCCACGCACCCCACTGCTTTTCTGATTCTTTGTCCTGGTCCAGGGATCTGAGTGCCTCTGTCTTAGTTAATTTTGGACATTTTGCATATCTCCCAATTTTCAATATAGGAGCAAAGTAAATTGGGTTATTTACCTAGTTAGTACCTGCCACGTATTTCTGGGGTTTAGGATTCCTCAGTTTTAAAACCCCAATTCTTTTCTGGTCTTCCATGAAGAGTGGGCAGAAAAGAAGCACAGACACAAGCTAAATCCAGAGGTTAATGCCCCTGTTTCCTCTCCACTTTACTTACATTGCTGGCTTTTTCATATGCAGAGTAAATCAACCTAGAGCTCAGAGGAGACTTGGGATGCTCCTTTAACTAATGAATCAATTCATAAATGATTAGAGATGAAATGAATCTTAGAGACTATCTATGCCAATATTCCCATTTTAAAGAAAAGGAAATGAAGGCAAATGACTTGCCCAAAGTCACACAACCTACTGGCAGAGCTGGATTAAAGTTTGCAGAGGCAGGATTTTGAACCCATGCCCTTTGACTCCAATCCATGCTCTGTTTGCTACCCTAATCCTAACAAGATGTAATACTTCTTAAAATACTAAAAAAAAAAGACATTGGTTTTCAAACTCAAGATCCTCTAACCTTCCCTTTAACCTAGAAGCACTCCTCTCCATAGCATGCTGCTTCTCAAGAGAGAGAATACAACCTGCATCCAGCCTTCATTCCATTCCACAGTGACTGAGGTTGGTCCACCTGGCACCTAGACTTGCATTGTATTTTTTGCTTCCTTTAACCAGGCAAAGTTCAAGCTGAGGCTGGGACAAGGCCTCCCAAGACCATTGTCAGGCTCCATTTCACCCTTTCTGAGCTTTGGCCCTGATTGACTTCCCTCTCTTGCCATTATTTCTCTAACCAACAGCCACTGGGACAGGAGATGAGAGGCATCTGGGGAATGAATGAACATTTTAAAAAGTTATAGAGCAATCTAAATGGCTGTTAAAATTTGCCCAACACCTTCCTCTCCCCAGAAACCCCCGGCTGGTTTAAGAGGTTGACTTGTCCCTGTGCTTTCCACTCTCTCTCATTCTTGTCCAGACACATGTTCTAGCATTTTTGCTGAGAGCAGCAAAAGTAACTTCTACTTTTTCAAATGTGACATCTTTCCTGTGGTAAAGACTTGTTTATAATTTTTTCTTGGGGGTGGGGTGGCATCTAGGTGGCACAGTAGATAAAGCACCAGCCCTGGATTCAGGAAGACCTGAGTTCAAATCTGGCCTCAGACATTTGACACTTACTAGCTGTGTGATCCTGGGCAAGTCGCTTAACCCTCATTGCCCCACCAAAAAACCCCCAAACAAACAAACAATTTTTTCTTGAGGATCAAGAGTTGAATAGGTTTCAGAGGTTTTATTCTGAGGTAATAATAATAGCTCCAATTTCCATATAATTCTAAGGCTTACAAGGAACTTTCCTTACAAGAGGGCTGTGTAGTAGAAAATTCAAAGATCTTTGTCCCTATGTGACAAATGTACCACCGTGGATAGAATGCCAGGCCTGGAGTCAGGAAAACTCACCTTTACTGAAGTTCCTCAAACATTTACCAGCTGTGTGACCTTGGGCAAGTCACTTACCTCTGCCTCAGTTTCCTCATCTATAAAATGAGCTGGAGAAAAAAAAGACAAAACTATCTTTGCTGGGAAAACCCCAAATGGGATTATAAAGAGTCAGACAGGACTGAAATGATGCAACAATAAAAGACAAATGAGAAAACTGATAATGAATAGAAGTATCTGTTTGGTCAAGCTGACTGACCATCACTGATCAAGAATCTCTTCCAAAACATCTCCTCCCCCAAAGTTCAAAGAACTTAATCAATTGGAAATTTAATTCCTCTCTATTCAGCCCATTCTTCCTTTGGTCAATTCATATTGTCAGGCATTAAAAGATAAAATATGTTGATATTACACAATACTATGCATATATTTTATACATTTATGAGTTTCTAAACTTTTTTTGTGTCATCTGCTGGTCATGATTCATATTGTCACTTTTGCTCCTTGTTTTACCCTCTGGGAGGAAGCAAAAATAACTTTAATATTTCTTCTTCATGGCAGCCCTTTAAATATTTGCAGAGAAGTATTATACATGTATATATTATATATTATAAATATAATATAATCAATATATGCTATAATATGCTATAATATGCTATAATATGCTATAATATGCTATAATATAATATGCTACAATATAATATAATATGCTACAATATAATATAATATGCTACAATATAATATAATATGCTATAATATAATATAATATAATATAACATAATATGATATAACATAACATAACATAACATAACATAACATAACATAACATAACATAACATAACATAACATAACATAACATAACATAACATAACATAACATAACATAATATAATATAATATAATATAATATAATATAATATAATATAATATAATATAATATAATATAATATAACATAACATAACATAACACAATATAACACAATATAACACAATATAACACAACACAATATAACATAACATAATATAATATAATATAATATAATATAATATGATATGATATGATATGATATGATATGATATGATATGATATGATATGATATGATATGATATGATATGATATAATATAATATGATATAACATAACATAATATAACATAATATAACATAACATAATATAACATAATATAACATAACATAATATAATATGATATGATATGATATGATATGATATGATATGATATGATATGATATGATATGATATGATATGATATGATATGATATGATATGTGTTATATTGTGTTGTGTTGTTTCTAATTATATTATATATTATTATGTAAAATTTTATATCTTATATTGTATTATTATATAATATATAGGGATGTATGTATGTATATCTTGGAGATCAGAATACCAAAGTCCACGTCTGCAGAGCTTCTTTTATGTGGATGATAGAATGCCTCACCAAGGAGTGGGTGCTGACCCTGAGACAACCAAAGTACCCTCATCTAGTCATGTTAGAAGAATTATTGAGAGTGACTATTTTCTTCAGCCTCAGTGGCTACTTTTGGAAATCTTTGAGGTGCCATGGCATCAGTGAAGAGTCCTGTAATCATCTCTCTTGTAAGCATATGGTTGAGAAGAAGCAAAAGCAAAATGGAAAGGGGCCACCTATCCTGAACTCTGATACTGACTGCAGGTCATTAGTCTATCTACAAATTAGTTCTAACACTGGGAGTAGCTATTCTGAATCAGTGCTGAGATTATATGAGTGAATCTTGATTCTAATGAGTGGAAAGCAACCTGTTGACACATTCTCTCCAGTACTAACATATTTGTTTCCAGTAGTTAGTCACCTTCTTTTCAATTTATAGTCTTAGAATGATACCTGGGGCAATGAGAGATGAAGAGTCTTGCCCATGGTTATAACTAGTAGCTGAGGCAACTAGGTGGTGCAGTAAATAGAGCACTGGTCCTAGAGTTGGGAGGACCTGAATTAAAATCTCACCTCAGATATTTACTAGCTGTGTGACCCTGGGCAAGTCACTTAACCCCAATTGCCTTAAACATCTGGAGCTATCTCCAGTCTTCCTTATGTATATCTTGCCAATGGCCCCCCAGATAACATACTTAAAACATACTTCACTGAAACTCTTTCCTCAAATTATACTACTTGAGAAGCCCTGGTCCAGCTGAAATCTTTCATTTTATACATAAGGAAACCAGGATCTAGAGAGGGGAAATTATCTGTCTAACATCACACAGATATTAAGTGGAATTAAACTATCAACAAAATGATAAATAACTATTTATTAAGTGACAGCTATGTAGCAGAAACTGTGCTAGGTGTGGGGAGTAAAAGGATGAGTGAAACCTTTGTCATCCTCAAGTAGCTTACCTTTTATTGGAAGACATTTACATTCTATAGGGAAAAATGGCAATTCACATCTAGGACTTATGATTCAAAATCCAGTGTGCTTTCCATGATAACCATCTTTCAGGCTGGTGTCCAGGACAGTATAAGATGTCAGAGTTGTAAGTGAATGTAATCTAGGAAACAGGGAAAGACTACTCAAATTTGTACAGTGAAAATTTTTTTTCTAGAGATTTTTACTAAATAGAATAAGCCTAGAAGGGAAAATTCCCACTTTTCCCATCATCTAAAATGCGCTTTCAAAAGACCATGATTGGGGCAGCTAGGTGGCACAGTGGATAGAGCACTGGCCCTGGAGTCAGGAGTACCTGAGTTCAAATCCGGCCTCAGACACTTAACACTTACTAGCTGTGTGACCCTGGGCAAGTCACTTAACCTCAATTGCCTCACTAAAAAAAAAAAAAAAAAGACCATGATCAATTGGGGGAGGGGGGAAGCTCACACAATCATAGAATATAGAATGTAAAAGCTAGAGAGAAACCAAGAGAATAAAATATGGAAGGTCAGAATTGGGCAGGGGGAGGCAATGTGTGAAATAGAACAGAGGACATTTGAACCAGAAGGGGTCTTATAATGATATAGAATGTCAGAGGTGGAAGTTTCTTTGGAAGATGGAATCTGGAACAGATTCAGAAGGGAACTAAAGGAAAAACCATCATTTTGTTGTTGTTGAGTTATTTAAGTCCTGAGTTACTCTTTGTCACCCCATTTGGGGGTTTTGTGGCAAAGATACTGGGATGATGGTTTGCCATTTCCTTCTTATTCAAATTACAGATGAGGAACTGAGGTAAACACGGTTAAGTTACTTGCACAGTGTCACACAGCTAATGAGTATCTGAGCCCAAATTTAAACTCAGGTCTTCCTGACTCCAGGGCTTATGCTCTATCTACTTCTCCACCTAGTGCCCTATGACATGATTACAATTTTATTATTGAAAATGTCTTAAAAGTAGTACTAGCAAAATATTCTTTATTATATGGGGTTATTCCCTGGGAGGTGAGAGGAGAAATTCTGAAGGAAATTTAGGCTATGTCAAACAGAGGATATCAATATGTGTGTGTGTTTTTAATAGCTCCAGTATAATCATTATCAACATTTTTTGCAGGGGGGTTATTATTTGTTGTACCAAGAATATTATAACTTCAAACCGATTATCTTCCCCACACCCCATTAAGTGCTCCAGGGCTAGTCTTTACCCCTACTTTCAGTGATTGTCTCCAAATTATAGCCAAATAATAAAACTCATCCATTCCATTCCTCTGTTCCTCTTTCTCCCCAGCTGTTTTCTTGCATCATCCTGGCTACTTATAATCATACCAAAGCACAAGTCTTCTTTGCTCATTTCTTTGCAAAGACTTAGAACTCCAAACCTTCAGTAGGGAGTGTCAATACCTCAGAAAAAAAGACATGGCATGGAATGGAAGCCACAAAGAGATACTTGAGTCCTGGGGCCTGGAGACCCAGACGTATACGGTAAGGTGAAGGGGGCTAAAGGGTTAGTGGCTAAGCAGGCAAGTGGACATTAGAGGAGGAATTTTGTAGATAGGAATGGGGGAATTCTGAAGGAGAAAGCAGGGACTGGTGCATCTGGGGTCTAAGAAGTGAGAGAAGAAGGTGGCCCATGGGTGATTTCTAGAAGGACAGTCCTATTTTCAATACTTAGCTAAATATCTATAAACCTAAAAGAAACTCATGACCCATCTTCTTTCACTATTTTCATTTTCACCACTGTCCTCATTATCCTTACAATCTATAAACATTTATTGCTTGTCTATTCTGAGTGATAGCATAGCCAAAGGTGTAGTCTATGTGTGTGCCTTAAGATCTTTCCTACATTTATTAGCTGTGTGACCCTGGGCAAGTCACTTAACCCTCATTGCCCTGCAAAAAAAAAAAAAAAAGATCTTTCCTAGCTTTAACCATTATTCTTTAATGTCTCTTCCAACTGACATTTTGTGTTCTATGTTCAAAGGCCCCTTTAAGCTACATGATTCTGTGCTCTAATTTCTCTGCGTCTTTAAGGATGATGCTATTTTCAGCCCTGGCTCCCGAGTATCTGATATATATTCTGCCCTGCTCTTGGGAGAATAATTACTTCTATTAGCTTCCATTTATATGGTATTTTATTGCTACAAAGCTTTCCTTCATGGTACCTCATTTGATTCTTGCAACAGCTCTTTGAGTGAAGTAGTTTAGGGTTGATTATTCTTACTTCACAGATGAGGTAACAGATTCAGAGAATTAAAATATTGTCTGACATAAAGTTAGTAAATGATGGGTCAATGGCTGAACTAAGTCAGCCCTAAAGTCTGGTCTATTGGGTCCTATTGAGCTTTCTTCTTGATCTTGCTCATGATAGATTGGATAGAAACTACTCTTTTCCTCATACCACTTGAAGGATGGGAAGAAGAGAGAAATACCCCAGAATTCTTATTGGAGGGAAGAAACGAGTGGGTGAGAAATACTGAGTGGGAAGCTTATTTGTTGGTATGTAAACAGGAATGAGCTATGTCTGTTACAGGTCTTTCCTATGGAGAACATGACAATATTGCCCCAGGATAGCTCCTTGGCACCATCAGACACAGCTGTTGACTCTCCTCACCAAGCCTGGGCTGTTCTTGACATCCTGTGCATAATCATCTTTGGTATAACATTCATCATGGGCACAGTTGGCAATGCACTTGTCATCTGGGTGTCTGGCTTCCGTATGCCTCGTACCGTCAACACCATATGGTTTGTCAACCTTGCTATTGCTGATTTTGCTTTCTGCCTCTCCTTACCCCTCAACATGACCTTTGTGATTCTGCATAGACACTGGCCATTTGGTCGGATTCTCTGCAAACTCCATGGTGCCATAAATAACCTCAATCTCTTTGCCAGCGTCTTCCTGGTGTCACTCTTTTCTGTGGACCGTTGTGTCACTGTCCTTTGGCCTTTTTGGGCCAGGAAACACCGAAGGCCGTGCCTTGCAGCTTTGGGGGCTGTGGGAGCCTGGATCATGGCCTTTGCCTTCTGTGGTACCTCACTGATGATCAAGGACACAATTACATACAAAGGTGTCACCTACTGCTACAGCAACTATGATATCTGGAATGAAACCCATGGGAACCATGAGCTATGGAAGAAGATTGCCATCCCTCGATACCATGCCCTTATCATCATCCGTTCAGTATGTGGCTTTGTGGGGCCAATGGTTGTCATTGGGGTCTGTCATTGTCTAATAAGTGCTAAGCTTTGGAAGAATCAGCTTGCAACGCCTGGCCGGACCTTTCGGGTCCTCATTGCTGTGATTGTTGCTTTCTTCCTCTGCTGGCTGCCCTTTCATGTACTCCAGTGGATAGAATTCATTTCCTCTTTGAAGAACCATCAGGCCCTCTATGCCATTGTCCAACGCCTGGGCTCAATAGCCACCTCCCTTGCCTTCTTTAACAGCTGCCTCAACCCAATCCTTTATGTCTTCATTGGGCGTGATTTTCGTGAACAGTTGCTCCATTCTCTACCAGCTGCCCTGGAAAGAGCCTTGGCTGAGGAGTCACAGGGCAAAGGACATACCTGCTACAAGTCACAAGAATTTCAGGTGTCCTTGGACCCTGTCTCAACCCCATAGCTAAGTTTCCAAAATGATAAGATCACTGTCAAAAATCCTTTGCAGCATGCAGCTCATGATTTCCAAGACTCATTTGATACTGCTCAGAGCACTCCGTACCCTGGAACAAATTCCCCCTCCCTTTGTAACTCTAAATTTTCTCATCTGCAAAATTAGGGGGTTAAACAAATAGTTTCTCAGGTTCTTTTCAGTTCTATATCCCATGAACCTATGACATTATTGGGCAAAAGACTGAGGGCAATACAGGGAGAGTCGAATAAGATACAGTCCTTGCTTTAAAGAAGTTCTCAGCATATTGAAGGGAGGATCATATGATTATAAATGTATAGCTGCAAGGGGCCTTAGAAATCCTTTAGTCCAAGGATGCTTAACTTCAGGTCCATGGATCCTTAAATCTTCTGTGAATAGATTTGACTGTCCATGAACTTGAATGGGAAAAATACTTCTTTATTTGAACAGAATTGGTTTATTTTGTCATACTGTGCATTTTGTTTTATGCATTTAAGGACTTTATTCTGTGAAGGGGTTCGTAAGCTTCACCAGAAAGCAAAAGGGGTTCTTGATACCAAAAGAATTAAGAATCCTTGTCCAAGCTCTTAATTTCACAGTTAATGAAGTTTAGTGAAAGAGAGGTTAAAGAAATCACTGATTTAAATGAAGTGACAAAGGCCAGTCAGGTGGAAGTGGCATAGATCAGTTTCAAACCAGGTCTTCAGATTCCCAAACCAGTGATCTTTGCACTGTACCCAACTTAGCAATGAACATATATGATAAGACCAGGCAGTCTAAGCTCAGTGGTACAAAGTGCTAGCAATGAATCAGATGAGAATAAGACTACTGTGTGCTGTGGTGGTCAGGATTTTTGCCCTAATGGATGAGGGGAGACTTGATTTGGTCCTGAAGAATGGATAGGATCTGGAGAGGTGAAAGATGGGGGGGAGAACAGTAGGAAAGACATATTTTAATGGAGGCACAGATGACATGAAAATTTTGTAGAAGAAACAAAACCAGGAGGGATATCAAACATATTAGATGACAAAATCAGGATCCAAAAATATTTCTACGGAAATATTAATACGATATAGGAGAAGACCTGGAGAGATAATAGTTTCTTTGAAAAGATTTGGAATTTTTAGGTGGACTGTAAACTCAAGATGATTCAACTGGGTAATATGGCAACTAAAAAAAGCCAATGTAGGATGGTGTGAGAGGGAGAGAAAATAATTGCTTGTTAATTAAAAATGTAAAATAAAATGAAAATTACATTTAAAAAGCTAATGCAGGGGGCAGCTAGATGGCGCAGTGGATAGAGCACTGGCCCTGGAGTCAGGAGTACCTGAGTTCAAATCCGACCTCAGACACTTAACACTTAACTAGCTGTGTGACCCTGGGCAAGTCACTTAACCCCAATTGCCTGACTAAAAAAAAAAAAAAGCTAATGCAGTTTTAGACTACACGAAAACGCACATAAATAGCATCCAGAATCAGGAGTATAGTAGCCCTGCTCTATTCTCCTCTGGACAGAGGATATCGGTTGTCACTGACTTCATTGACTACTTGTATGGTAGAATATTCTCATTCATTGAGCTTTGCTTTCCTACTTAAGTTACTGCTTCTCAGAGAGAAGATTCTACTAGCACCTTGTCTCTATTTTCCTTCCCATTGTGAAGATAATGTGCACATAGATTTGAAGTTAAATGCATAATTATATTTTTGTCCTGTTTTGTATATGGGAGCACTTGTCTTATTTGGTGTTTGCTAATCCCCCAAATAAAAAAGTAAAAAAATACAGCTAAAGATATAGTGTATGAGTTCATCTCAGGAGATAGAAAACATACACTCATGCTGGGAGCAGGTATATTGGCATTCATGTCTGGATAACATGTGTTTGGAATGATAACTGACCCTTTCTCTCTATCCCTCTGTCTATGTCTCTATCTCTAATATATATATATATATATATATATGTATATATGTATATATGTGTATATGTATATATATATGTATATATAACATATTATACATCCATACATATATATGTAAATACATATATGATATATTATACATTTTAGGTAAGGCCTAAATTAAAGGGCAAATTATAGTCCATATTAGTGACTGTTAAGTCATTTGTGAGTTGTGAACACTGGTGATGTAACTTTAAGAAAACTATGCATGTATACAAAATCTGTATTTCTCCCAATACCAAGCACACAATAAATATTCCTTGAATAAAATAATTTTATCTTCCAGTCTCTAAGTCCTTGGCATAGGAACTATTCTGTAGCATCAGCCACAGCCCTGAATGATAAAATATCTCGGGAAAATCCCAACCATGAGGGCAGAAAGAAAGAAGACTCAGGACCCAACACTGGTAGTGCTTCTTAGCATATTCCAGACTCACCCTTTCTCTACCCCACACTAAAGCTATAAAGAAAAATGGTGGTCATCTTGTCTAACCCCCTCATTTTATGGGTTAGGGCACTTAGGTCCAAAGACAAAACATGACCTACCCAAGATTTTACTTGGACAATGAGGAGAATAACTAAGATTCAAACCCAAGGTGTCTGTCCCCCAGTTCAGATTTTTTTCAACACACTATATTGTCATCTTGATCTATATAGCAAGAAAGTTTTGAGATAGGTCTTGGGAAAAAAAAGATGGTATAGTCCCTTCCAGTCTATTATATATATTTATAAACACATTAAATGCATTTTATGCAAACAGCATTTTCCTGAAAACCAAGAACAGCATATAGGACTTTAGTTGAATTGAATGTCAAAGAGATCTCACTTTTGGAGTGGGACCTATATTTGATGTTGCCCTATGTCCCCTGCCAATATAGTATTATTTAATCTAATTCTTTCCTTTATTCTCTAGGAAAGCTTCTGAATCCCAACTTCATCCAGGTAGCACTCTGTGGGTCAGTTTTTACCTATGACTAAGCCATAAGATCTCTGGGAGACCCAGACACCCAAAAATTGAATCCACCCATATGTAATCTCTCAAAAGGGGGGTTGGAAACACCAAGGATAGAAAAACTAGATGATTTTGCTTGTTTGTTTCCAAAAGGAGGCTTAAAGCATAGAATGAAATACTTAGAGGCATGTACACAGAGAATATGAGGTGCCCTAGAACCTCTGGTGTTCTGTTCTTCAGGAAGGGGCTGGGAGAATAACTGATGATCCTTTAGAAGCCCATAAAATTCTGAAATCATATAAAGGGACTTATATAGCCCACAAAGAATCGACATGGTTTTCTTCCATCTCGGATGAGTCCTATTTTCCACCAGGACCTTAATGTCCTTCACCTCATCATGAATGCTTTATTTTGACAACCCTCAGAAAGGAACTTGAGGTTGCTGCCAAAGTCATATCCTGATAATTCAAGTCAGTTCCTCTCTTGCATAGGGTCTTACATAGTTCCCTAAAGATTTGTAGCACCTTTAGTGATTCAAACTTCTTCAAGAAGACAAATACATTGTGAAGATGCTTACCATTCTTCCAATAATGAGTGATAGTTGGGAACAAAACATAGTTTGTATGCCTCCTTACATTTTAGCATTTGTCTTTAATATAGGGATCATGTTGGTCATACTCTTGTCTCCTCAAGAGACATGATGCTCAGGAATTCCCCTTTCTCTAGAAGGCCATATCTCTGATTTTTTTTTTTTGGTGAAGCAATTGGGGTTAAGTGACTTGTCCAAGGTCACACAGCTAGTAGGTGTTAAGTATCTGAGGCCAGATTTGAGCTCAGGTCCTCCTGAATCCAAAGCCAGTGCCTAATCCACTGCACCATCTAGCTGCCCCCCATCTCTGAATTCTTGAATTTGGAGTTACTTGTGAAGCAATCTTCAAGGATAGTGTTGCCTATGAAATCTTTCTCCGAATGGAAGGCTAGGCTACTGGGTCATTCTGCCTAGTCCATCCCATCTCTTTGAACTAGCAGACAAAGGTTCAGGAATTACATTTTGGATGAACTAATTTTGGGAACAATTAATTAAGTGCAACATCTACCCATGCTTCTGCCCCAAGGCAGTCATTAGTGTCCCTTAGGGTGTGGAGGTGAATAAGAAATATCTCTGTGCAAAAGGAGGAAATATAAAAGAAGAAAAGCCAAAAGAAGTATGACTGGACTTGTCAGAGGCCATCATGAAGTATGGTTCATACCAACAAGCCCATCCTCTTAGTAGTTTGGGCCAATTCTTAGATAAAATGATAGAGCTAGAAAGCAACTTTGAGGCCATTTTAGTCCAACCTCGTTATTTTATGTATGAGGAAACTGAGTCCCAGAGAGATTGGCTTTCACAAAATCATTCACATATTTGACAGAAGACCTGGGATTTGAACTTGGACCTTTTAATTTCAAGTTCAGCACTCATTCTACTGTAGCACATTCATCATGGGACAGCCCCAGTCATTTAATCAGTAATTGTTTGTGTCCTCTTAATAAGGTGTTAATAAGCATGTCTACACTCTGTAAAGGGAGTCGTGGGCAGCAAGCCAGACAATGGCTGATTGCCCTGTGTGCTTACCAAGTTGGTTGGGAAAACTTTCCTCCTAGACCCCTTGTACACTTCCCTTGGTTAAATGTTTACTATCCTAGTAAATCCAACTAGATTCCTTTGGACATTTTGGTCCAAATCCCCAGTTCTGGGAACCTAGTGAATCTCTAGTAGTTCTATTTTTTTTGAGTGCCTTCTCTAGTACCTTAAGGAGACAACTAGATGGCATCACAGTGCACAGAGTACCAGGCCCAGAATGAGCAAGATCTGAGTTAAAATTTGACCTCAAACACTTAATAGCTGTGTGACCCTGGGCAAGTCACTTAACACTGTTTGCCCCATTTTCCTCATCTGTAAAATGAGCTGGAGGAGGAAATGGCAAACCACTCTGGTATCTTTGCCAAGATAGCACCAAATAGGGTTATGAAGAGTTGGACATGACTGAAACAACTGAACAGAAACAAGTACCTTGAAATGAATCTTTTCAGTGTTCATGGAGCAGAAGTCTTAGCTACTCCCCAAATTTACAATGTTTTGTGAGGGTTTATATCCCACATAGCTTGGTGGCCATGGAATTTTTAATTACCCCTCTGAGCTCATAATTGTGCAAATCAAATCACTTAAAAAGTTTTATAAGGTTTCCATAAGGCCTGTCCAGTATTGGAGCTTGTGAGGCTCTGTCTCATACTCTCTTTACCACTCCCTTATCCCCAAAAGCAATTAGTAGGGGGAAGGAGAAGAGAATGCAAAAGAAAAAGAGAGAAAGTTCTACAAGCTTACCCTTTAAAAAAGGAAAGGACTAGGGCAAACCTCAGAGATTTACGGATAGTACAGTCTTTTTTGTTTTTAATAAGTTTTTTTCCAGTTATCAAGCATCCAATTCTTTCTCCCTCCAATGCCCCCCTCTAAAGGGGGGGGTGGCTTTGTAACATAATCAAGCATAAGCATAATCAAGCTCTCATATTGTCCTTATCTCAAAAATGTGTCTCATTCTGCATATTCATTTCCCCCCTCTCTGTCAGGAGGCAGATGGTATTCATTATCATTGGTCTTCTGGAATCAAGGTTCATCACCATGTTGATCAGAGTTCTTAAATCATGGAATATAGGGGTGCCTTCAGAGCTGTCCTGGCTTGTACTATATTAAACAGTGGAATCTGCTAAACAATCAATCACTCTGGGATACCTCATCCTAATTTACCCTCAGATGTTAGAAAACAGCTAACTCCAAAGGATCACACAAGCCTGGATGAGCCCCACTTGACGTATAAGGATTTCCCAAATGGAATTTGTTTGGAATTCCTCACCCTCCAGTGAAAAGGAAATGAACATGGATGAACTACCAGATTCATGCATGCTGGGCTGAGTGGCCTTGCTCCTTTCCCTGGTCAAACATCCAAGATAAGCTTTCTGGATGTAAACGTTGGCCCTGTGCTCCTCAAACTCTAAGCTTGAAGACCTCTAACATTGTCTCTAATTGTTAGGAAGTTTTTCTTCACCTTGAGCCAGTCCTTTTTTTTTTTTTTTTTTTTTTGTGAGGCAATTGGGGTTAAGTGACTTGCCCAGGGTCCACAGCTAGTGAGTGTTAAGTGTCTGAGGTCGGATTTGAACTCAGGTCCTCCTGAATCCAGGGCCAGTGCTCTATCCACTGCAACACCTAGCTGCCCCAGCCTTAAGCCAGTCTTAATGACCTTCCTGCAACCTCCATTCCCTGGTTCTGGTTCTGTATTCTATGAGTTCAAATCTGGCCTCAGATAGTTACTACCTGTGTGACCTTTGGCAAGTCACTAGACCTCCATTAGCTTCAGTTTTCTTAACAGTAAAATGGGGATAAATAATAACACCTACCTTCAAGGTTGTGTGAGGATAAAATAAGATAATATTTGTAATGTGCTTGTTATAGTTCCCGGCACATAGTAGGCACTATGTAAATGCTAACTATTGTTATTGTTGTTATTTATTATTATTGTTGTTGTTATTAGTATTATTATTGCCAAGCAGAGCATATCTCATCTCACTTTTACATAAAAGACTTTCAAATAATTGAGCCAAAAAAATCATATTCCCTTAAGTCTTTTCTTCTCCAGACACAACATATTCAATTCCTTTAAACGATCCACACAATCCTCTCGACATCCTGGTTATTCTCCTAAGGAGTACTCTAGGTAGTCAATGTGGTGCCCAAAGTTATACACAATACTCATACCTCATCGGTACCCTCAGTACTTACCTTCTGGCCAGAAGGCAGAGGGAAGAGGTATTTCTAAAGCCGCCATTTAAGGGGGAAGTGATGGGGCAGTCAAGCCTTCTTTTCATTTCCCATTGGCTGCCCAGATCCTCCCATCCCCCTTTCCAACTTCCTTTCGTGTAGTCTTCCCTCCTTAGAATGTAAGCTCCTTAAGGGTAAGGACTGTCTTTCTTCTTTTGTATTTGTACCTTCTGGGCATAGTACAATGCCTGGCACATAGTAGGCACTTAATAAATGTTTATTGATTAAATGACACTCCAGTTGGGATCTGATCAGAGCAAAAGATAGGAGACCTGTTTTCAAATCCTGCCTCTGATCCCTACTATTATGTGATTTGGGCAAGTCACTTATCCTCCCTGGGCCTCAGTTTCTTCATTTATAAAATTAAGGGGTTAGATTAGATTGACTCTGATGTTACTTCCAGCTTTGGATTTATAACATCTGAGGGTGAATTAGGATGATATATCCAAGAGATATTGTCCAATAACCCTTTGTTCTGTATAGTACAATTTGCTTTATCCCCAATTATATAGATTAAGAAACTGAGACTCAGTCAGAAAAAGTGACTTGTCCGAGGTCACATAAGTAGCCAATAGCAGAGCTGGGATTGAAATCCCAGTCATCTGACTTCAAATTCACTACTCTTCCCACTAGATGATGGCCATTCTCAAGCACCTACTAAGACTATTTATGTAAATAAGTAGATCAACAATAATAATAATATTAATAATTCATGTTTAGATACCACTTTAAGTTACAAAGTACTTCTCACAACAGCCCCATGACATAGGTCATGAAAGTACTATCAATCTCCATCTCATGGATAAAGAAACTGAGGTTTAGGGAAATTATTTTAATGATGAGCTAATGAGCTGCCCACTAAGGGCTTTGAAAGATGGGTAGAATTTCTAAAGTCAGGTGGTTGAAGACCACAGATTAGTATCTGGGGGACTGCTTGGAAGTCCTGTGTTCCAAATCCCCAGTGTGACAACCATCCCCAGTTCCTATAGACCATTCCTCCAAGTGAGCACTTCCTTCCAATCACAAGGGTCTCTTAGCTTCCTTCCTCTCTCTGAGGTGCTCTAAAGAAAACTGACCCAGAAGATGACACAATATTTTTCCATCTAGCTTTTCTTTAGGGAATAAAAACATCTCCGATAAATACTTTAGGAACTAGAACTGTTTCACTAGTGGGACAATATCCTGAATACTATTGATGGTATCTGCATCTGACTTCAGAGTACAGGAAATTGAGGCTGGACTGGAAATGCTGAATGGGGCTGACCCTTCGATACCATTGGGGAAGAGGCCATAGGGCTACTACTGATTTCCACTTCATACCATCTGTGTATCTTTCAATAAATATCCCTATCCTTGTAAATTTCTAATGGGAGTTATTTATAGCTCATTCTAATTATGCATTATATTTTAATTATATTTAAATTAAATTACATATTCAAATCTGATTTGCCTGCCTGACTAATACAGGAAGGGGTGAGTGATGAGGAAAAAATGGGAAGATTCTGGGGGTAGAGATCTGTAAGCAAAGACTAAGGATATAAAACCAAGAGATGAGTCGGGAAGGTTTTGAGTAGCCAAACCATGAAGAGGTAAAAGAAGAGAGTGTGTGAGAGTGAAGAATGGGAAACAAACTTTTAAAGAGAAATTGGTCTGAGACAACTAGGAACACTTAACACTTAACAGGATACATAAATACAAGATACATATCGAACCCGAGAGCTATACAACAGAACATCTGAATATGAAAGATAAAGTAGCAAGGTGAGAAGAGACGGCTCACTGTTTTTTCATGTTATTTGAAACCATATATTGTCTTAATGGGAATGAGACTTAGAATACAGTATTGTAACTGTGAGGGAGTTTAGAGATCATCTAACCCAAATTGATTTTACAGATGAGGAAACTGAGACCTAGGTCTTGTCTAAGTAACTTGTCTAAGAACATGTAATATCATTAGAAAACCCAAAGGTCAATCCCAGTTCTCCAGGTTACCAGCACCAGGGTTTTTGGAATTTGTCAAATTGCTCCTCCCTCTGTTCTATAGAGGAGTCTTCCATGTTCTTTATAGTTTGGATTTGACAGATGGATCAAATTTAAAAGCAAGAGCAACCTTTGGACAATTTGATCAGGGATAGATTTAGGGCAAGGCCTGGGTAAGACACATCTGTTGAATATTGATGAGAAAATTATCCAGAGTTTTTCTTGATGCTGTTTTTATAGGCAAAGTACGTGCCTTATAAATATTACATGATTTGTCAGCAAAATCTCTCATTTGGGGGAATAATTATATCCATTAAGAAATCATTTTAGAAAAACCAAAGATGAGAACATTACCATCTTTGATGATCCTAGTCCTTTCATTTGCTTATTTATTTATACAATTCATGGAGAATTTATTGCTTAAAATTAGATAATGGCAATAACTTTTTATTACCGTTTTCTTTATTCATTCTTTATTCCCCAGAAATTTTTTTAAGAAACAGAAAACTCTCATTTCCTGCTTCTTTATCACCCTTCCTCTATCCAGAATAAATTGGGCCTTTAGTTACTCTCTCTTGGTCTATTCACCATTTCCTTTTCTGTCTCATTCTTTTGTTGAGTGGGCAGCTGCAGAATATAATTGGGCTTCTGTCACCTTTCTCTATTCCTCACCTTCTTCAGAGGACTACAGAGGTAGTCTTAGAAAAAGCTAGCACAATTATGAGAGTACTACCAATACCTGTATCCACAAACTGATTACAACAGAAGAGTTCTTTAGTTCAGACAAAAATTCTACCCTGATGGGAAGCGATGACTATTTCTCCCAAGGTTTAATAAAACCAATTGAACAAAGGAATAAGGCTAACTTGATGTTTAATTTAAATTCTTCAACTTGAAAAGTCTACAAGCCGTGACTAAAGTGGAGGGAGTGTTTATGCGTGATTTTTTGTTTGCAGATGATGCACTTGATGCAGCCCCTGAAGCTGAGATTCAACAATTGCTTGCTGCTTCTGCTAATTTTGGCCCAACAATTAACACCAGCCAGCACCACACCATCCAAGCCTTGAATCATCTGTTTACAGCAAATAGAGAAGTTTTGAATACTGTGCATAAGTTCACTTGCCTAAGCAGTATACTTTCCAGCAATGTACACATTGATACTGAGGTTGACACATGCATTGCCAGAGCTAGCTCAGCATTTGGGAGGCTCCAAAAGAAAGTGTGGGAGACTGACTACCAAACCGAAGGTCTACAGAGTTCTTGTACTTACTTGTTGTTGTATGCCTGTGAAACCTGGACAGTATATCAGTGCCATGCTAAGAAAATGAATCTCTTCCATTTGAATTGTCTTAGAAAGATTCTGAAGATCACCTGGCAGAACAAGTTATCAGATGGTGAGGTCCTCTCTTGAGCTAAACTGCCAAGCATTCAAACTCTGCTGCAGAGAGCACAACTCTCTGATTGGCACACCATGCTGTTCAAATGTCCAATGTATGCTTGCCTAAAAGACTATTTTATTGAGAACTCACAGAAGGTAAGTGCTCACTCAGTGGTCAGAAGAAACAATATAAAGACACTCTTAAGGTCTCTCTTAAGAACTTTGGAATTGATTGCATGACATGGGAGATACTGGCACAGGACCACCCAGCATGACGTGCCCTCATCAGAAAAGGTGCTGTGCTCTGTGAACAAAGTAGAATTGAAATAGAATTATTCACGTGAACTAGTTGTGCTCCACCTGTGGTAGAACATTCCAAGCTTGTATTTTTTTTTTTCTGGGCAATGAGGGTTAAGTGACTTGCCCAGGGTCACACAGCTATTGTCAAGTGTCTGAGGTCAGATTTGAACTCAGGTCCTTCTGAATTCAGGGCCAGTGCTTTATCCACTGTGCCAGGAGCTGTCTCCCCCCCCAAAAAAAAAAAAACACTTGTATTAGTCTGATCAGCAGCTGGACATATAGTAACTTGACTCCAACTTAGTGATGTCATTTTGTTCCTCTTTGAGAATGAAGACACAGTAAAGAAGAATATATGATCCACCTATTGTCTTTGGATAAGAGACCCTGAAGTTTTGTCATAAGTGTGTGTGTGTGTGTGTGTGTGTGTGTGTGTGTTTTATCCCTTCCCCTTGTCTCCTATCCCTGAACAGGGAATTTTTTTTTCTTATTCTTACAATAAATCCTGCCACTTCCATGATAAATATGGCCCTTTTCTCCCTTGGCTGATCTCTTTCTTTCTCTACCCTCCTCTTAAATGACTTACTTTTATAACCTAAGACACAGCAGGATACTGATGATTGGCTGTGTACTCTAATTGGGCTTGAAAGGTTATAAAAACCAAATCCCAGTGTCTTTAAAGAGGTTAAGAGATTTCTCCAACACAGTTCTAATACTTTATGTCTTAAGGCTTCCTTCTAGCCCTGTCATTTTATGAATATAAGACTGCCCCAAAGTAAATATACATACACACCCACACATATGCATGCGCATATGAACACACACATAAAACATGTACAGACATGTGTGTGTACATTCACATATATTGCAGACATGCTTATGTTCATGCACATTGCATGCATATTTAGCCTGGGTTTCCCTACTTTGCCAAGGCTGTAAATGTCATTCATAAAGCAGATCCCACTACTGATCTATAGAGGAGCTTTGATATGCTCCATTTCTGACCTAAGATAGTCCAATCATCTTTAGGCAACTTTGTAGTGCCCTTTTCCCTGGGGGAGGGGGGTCACCAAATTGGTGCTGGACTTAGTGTGAACACCCTATCAGATACCCTTAGTGTAGCCTGGAATTCCGAAGGTAAAGCAATCCACTAGTAATGAGGATTGGCAGGCATGTTCCACTGTGCCCAGCCCAAATAATGTTGTTTAAATGCACAAAATCTAATAAGGGATTACAAAGGAAACTTACTATATAGCAATTACCAACATATTTTAAATGTCTATAGACCCCAAAATAAGAACCCTTGTTCTAAAGTCAATGGGATGATCTGTCATAGATAAATTATCCTTATCCTGAGTATCATAATTTATCTCTTTGTGCCCCCTAGTCTTTGCTCATCCTTAACCCTCTCCCCATGACCTTGAATCTCTGCCTGAAATGTGAGTTTTCCTGATTTCAGGTCTGGCACCTCTATCCACTGTTTCATCTAGCTCCCCTTGGAAAACATTATAGATTTAAATAAAACAGCAACAGAATTCCTTTGGGAAAACAAAAGATCAACAATATCAAGGGCAGCAAGAAAATAAAAGTAGGAAGAAAGAAAAATGACACTGCTAGATCTCAAATTAGATGATTAAACAATAATTGTCAAACTGATCTGCAGCTATATACATATATATATATTTAATAGAAAATAGAATAGAAAATATTTTAATATAATATATATATTGTACATATGTTTTTATATAATATATATTTAATAGAAAACTAGGTCAGTAGAAAACGTCAGTCTAGCAAGCTTTGGAATAAAATGTATATACAAGCCTAGTGTTTGATAAACACAAATAAACAGGCAAGGAAGTCAATTCTCAACAGAAATCCTCTTGGGGAAAATTGAATAGGAGTTTGGTGGAAGATGGGATTAGATAAGCATCTGATTTGATATGATCCAATAAATTCGAAATGACTCAGTGAGCTAAACATAAAAACTCACACTATAAAAATGTAGAGCAGAATGGAAGGTTTTATCTTCTAGAGCTGTGGAGAGATAAAAAAAAAACACCCTTTTAATGCATTACAGAAAGACAAAATAGCATCTACAATAATTTTTTTTAAAGTTCCGTACAAATTAAAGCAATGTATCAAGAATAAGAAGATGTGGACTGGTAATGGTAGTAATAATCATAATTGCTAACATTTACATAGTGCTTGCTATGTACCAATTACTGTATTAAGCTTTAAAAATATTTTCTCATTTGATCCTCACAACAACCCTGGGATGTAGATACTTTTATTATCCCCATTTTACAGATGAGGAAACTGAGAAAAATAGATGTTAGGCAATTTTCCCAAGGTCATATAGCTAGTCAATGTTTTAGGCCAGATATGAACTCAGGTTTCCTTGATCAGGCCCTGGGTTCTATCTATTGCGCCACCTAGCTTGCCTAAGGTCACACAGGAGTTAGAATACAAAGTCAGACCTTTTGATTCCCAATCTGGGACTCAGTTTCCTCTTTGTGCCCTGTAATTTAATGCTCTGTGTAGTATACTTCTGGCCAAATTCTAGCCCCAGTGTCCATAAATTTCTCTAATTCATGTATGTGAGAGAGCTTGCTGCACTTCTTCCTGCTACTCCACCATCTTGCCTCTGCTTTCTAAGCCTTTCACTTTACATATGAGGAAACTGAGTCACAGAGCCAAGTTACTTGACTTGACTAAGATTACATAGAACTTAGATGCCAACCTAGATCCTCTGAGGCCAAATCCAGAACACTTACCCCCTCCCTACAACATGCTTCATTTAGTTCAGCCCCAACCAAACAGGAATCCTTTATTCAACATTCCTATAGATTTAGTGTAAGGTACATGAAAAGGAAAGATGAGCTCTATATAAATTTAGGGACTTTGTAGCATCCTCTCAAACCTCTGCCCCAAATAAGCAGTTGTGATTGCTGCAGTGTAATATAGACATATGTCCACTAGGTGGTGCTCCTACCTACACTATTCTGGCCTCTAATCAGTGTACTAAGTGTTTGAATTCCTAAATCACACTTAGAGCTCCAAGGGACATAAGATTATAGAAGACAAGAATTAGAAAATATAGAGAGAGTTGGATGGAACCTCCGAGGCCATCTAGTCCAACACCCTATTTTTTTTTTTTTTTTTGCGAGGCAATTGGGGTTAAGTGACTTGCCCAGGGTCACACAGCTAGTAAGTGTCAAGTGTCTGAGGCCGGATTTGAACTCAGGTACTTCTGACTCCAGGGCCGGTGCTCTATCCACTGCGCCACCTAGCTGCTCCTCCAACACCCTATTTTACAGATGTGGACGCTGAGGTTCAGGGAGACAAGTGACTTGCCCAAGATCACAGATAGTGAGTGTCAGAGGCGAGGTTTGAACAGAAGGTTCTGTCTCCATAGTCAGTGTTCTTTCCACTGCATCATCTCAGAGTAGGAAAGTGCTTTAGAATATATGCTATAAGAAGTTGAAAAGACACCCTGGAATGTTAGAATGGGAAGGTAACATGGAGTGGCAAAGTTAGAAGAGATTAGAAAATGTCAGAACTTGAAAAGATCTTATCAATGTATCATCTCAGAGAAGTTAAATTAATTGTACAAGGTCACAAAACTAACAAAGGCCTCAACCAGATATTCTAGGCTCTGGATTCTTTTCCATACCTCCTGATTTCCTGATTCTATGTCTGTCCTCTATCCATTGACCCAACAGACTGCCCCAGTGGTTCTTTTTTGTTTTGTTTTGTTTTTTGCAGGACAATGAGGGTTGAGTGACTTGCCCAGGTTCACACAGCTAGTAAATGTCAAGTGTCTGTGACCAGATTTGAATTTAGGTCCTCATGAATCCAGGGCTGGTGCTTTATCCACTGTGCCACCTAGCTGCTCTACCTCAGTGGTTCTTAAAGGATTCATTGTGAGTTCTGCTGGATGTGCCACAGAATTTTTCATGTTATTGCAGATAAAATTTATAATTTTGTTTAATATGCATTTTGCTTTCTCTGCATATATAGTGTGGTAAATATAATATTCAGAAAATTTAAAAAAAACTTGCCTATTCCTAGAATCTGCTGAGTTCAAACAATATCAGACCCCAAAGTCACAAAGAATTAAACAAAAATAGTTGCTCTTATTGAAGTGAAACTCCATGTACATTAGTTTCCTGGCTTCTATTTGCTGACAATATAAATCTTCAGGGTTCTGTGATTCATCCTGGCAAAGAATACTGTAACATAAAGGAAAAAAAAAGAACTATGAGGCTATAGACTAATTCAGCTCCAATCCAATCCAATGCAATCCATCTAAAAAATATGCATAAGTACCTACTGTGTGTCTTTAAAGTAATGTAGTAAGTACTCAGGATCAAAGACAAAATGAATTGACACATAATCCATTACATTCTATTGGGGATCACCAGGGAAGAGCAGTACTACCCACCCCCCCACAGCCCGTCCTCCCCACCCCCTACACACACACACCAGTAGCCCTGTTTCTGGCCCTGCCCATACAAATATCATCCAGGGAAGCAACTCCTGGGAAATGTATCCTATCAATTGCTTTTGCAGGTGCTACAGCTTTCTCTTCAGCAGCTACAGCTACTAAAGATCAGAAAAGAAAGTTATTACTGGTCTTTGTCACTGTCATATGATTCAACATCAAAAATGGACTTAATTTTATTGATAGACATAGTGTTGGGTAGTTAAACTGGTTTAGAAAGTTGTCCTAAACTGTATCAACCTCCTTAGCTCTCCTTATCTTGGCCCAGGTTCCTCTTGGCTAAATATAGAGTTTTTAAAAGTATAAAAAAACTTGCACATACCATTTCATCAATTTTATCTATCTCATACCCATTTATTACTCCAGGAAAATCTCCGAAAATATAACCCATGCTCCATTTTCTATTAAGACTTCCCTACCATCTTCTCCATTTTCTATAACCACCCAAAAGGTAACTTATGCTTTATAATACCTTTACTTCAATGTAATTAAATTAATTAATTCAATGTAATTAAAAAGACAGTAATAAAACTCCAAGTAATCAGTTGCTCACGTAAGTCAAAGTTGAGTTCACAGCTGTACCAACAAAAAAGAATCACTGAAATAGCATGCATTGGATTACTGCTCTTCCTGCTCCCATGTACTCAACTTCTATCATCAGGCCAATCCGGTGCCTTTGTTAGAAAAATGCTCCCTGATCTCCACAGACAAGCTAATATCCTCTTCACCCCTCACTCGTAGAGTCCTTTGAACTTCTACTACAGGTACACCATCCTTATTGCATCTTAGGTGGGCATCTCTGTGAGCCCTGGCCCAGAAGCCTCTCTCCAGCAATCTCTACACTACTTTTCTCAGATTCTGTGGGTGGTGAGGAAAGTATGAGAAGGAGATAAAGAAGGAGTAAGTATTTATTAACTGGGGGTCAAATTTGAATCTCAATCTTGGTTCTGCCAAGTATTACCTATGACTGAGGCTTAGTTTCCTTCCCTATAAAGGAAGCACTAGGGGATTAGATTAGATCATAGAGATGGAAATTATCTTAGAGATCATCTAGTCCAAATTCCTCATTTTACAGAGGGAGGAAACTGAGGCCCAGAAACGTTCGGTGATTTGCCAAAGGCCACACAGGTAATAGGTATCAGAGGAGGGATTTGAACCTAGGAACTCTAACTTATCCAATATTCTTTCCATTTTCAGTCAATCCACAGGCATTAATTAGGTGCTTACAATGTGCCATATATTATGCTAAGTAAGCACTGGTAAGGCAAAAACTTTCTTAACCATCTCTAACCTCCAGAAGCTCACCTTATAATGGGAGACAATGGGAAATAATAGTTATATACATACAAGATATATGCAGGATAAATAGAAGGTACTCAGTAGGAAAATGCTATGAACTGGTGGAGGGGGAAGAGGAGGGTACAACAGGAAAAGGCCTCAGGAAGAAGGTGGGATTTTAGTTGAGTCATAAAGGAAGCCAGAAATTCCAAGAGGCAGAGGTGAGAAGGCAGAGAATTCCAGGCCTAAGGGACACTAAGTGTGGAAGCACCAAGTTAGGAAATAGTCCTGTGTGAAGTACAGTGAGTGAATTTGGCTCAATCATAGAGTATATGGAGGACAGGAGAGTGAAGAAGACTAGAAAAAAAGATAGGAAGAATCTAGGTTGTGAAATGCCCACAGAGAATTTTCCATTTGCTTCTGGAGGCACTAAGGAACCCCACTGGAGTTTATTAAATAGAGGGTGAAAAAGTTAGAACTGCATTTGAAGAAAATAATGGGAGCAGGTTAAGAGAAGAATGGATTGGAGTTGGAAGAGAATGGAAGCAGGAAAAACAGTTTGCAGGCTATGGCAATGGTCTAAGTGAGAGTTAGGGCCTGTAAAATGGGTGGTGGTTGTGTGAGGGGACAGATATAGGAGACATTGTAAGGACAGAAACAATAAGATTTACCAAAACCCTGAACATATGGGGTGAGTTTGAGGATTTGAGGATTACACTGAGCTCATGAGCCTGGTTAACTGGGATGATAGTTGTGGTCCTGGACAATGATAGGGAAGTTGGCAAGAAGAGGTGGGGTTGGGGGCAGCTAGATGACACAGTGGATAAAGCACTGGTCCTGGATTCAGGAGGACCTGAGTTCAAATCCGGCTTCAGATACTTGACACTTACTAGCTGTGTGACCCTGGGCAAGTCATTTAACTCTCATCGCCCTGCAAAAAAAAAAAAAAAAGCTACTCTAATGCATAAGAAGAGGAGGGCTTAGAGGAAAAAGAGATAATGACTTCTATTTTGGGCATATTGAATCTGAGATCTTTATGGAATCTCCTGCCTGAGATATACAAAAGGCAGTTTTTTATTTTGATTTAGGACTGGACCTTAAAGAAACTAGGACTGGATATATAAACCTGGGAATAACTTGCAAAAAGGTGATTATTGAATCCATGGGAGTTCATGAGATAACCAGAAGAGATATAAAAGGAGAAAAACAATGGTCCCAGGATGGAGCCTGAGTTGGGAAGATGGATGGTTTTAGTCGACTTGACCTTGATTAGGATCTAGCAAAGGAGATTGAGAAGCAGCTTCTGGACAGGTAGGAAAATCAGTAGAGAACAGAGAAGATTGGGATCAGCCTCTTCAGGAAGGCCAAGAAGAATGAGGATTGAGAAAAGGTCACTTTATTTGGCAATTGAAAAATCACCGACACGTTGTAGATGCTTAATAAGTCCTTGCTGAATTGCATTGAATTGAATTCACTCATGCAATTTATTTTTGGTAGTAAGCTTCAATCTATTTATACCCATTTCATGTCTCCCATATATTTAGACAAGATAAGTCAAATGTACTGTGAGATGGCTATAGAACTGAATAGGTGGAATACAAAGGATATGCTATATTTAAGACAATGTGCAATGTTTCCAAAGACTTCTAGGAAATAATCAGCTCAATGGAGAAAATATTTAAGGGACCTTATAATTGTTTTCAAGTATTTGAAAGGCTAGAGTGGAAGGATGAATAGGTATGTCTTGCATGATTCCCAGAGACAGGTTTAGGAATAATAGTTGGAAGTCATATCCAACTTGACATTCCAGGTCAGAAGGAGGGTGTGATGATGCTTCTCTAATTGTGGGTATGAGTTGTCTGGGTTCTTAATTCTTGGTATAATTGAAATATTATAAATAACAGGATGGGATTGGGGGAAGGAACCACTTCTCTATGAGATCTGGACCAACTCTAGATGAGTCATTGACTGAAAATGCGGAGATGAATGGAGCTAATTATCTGGGTTTTCCTAAAAGTTTTTGTCAGGTAAATAATGTTTAGCTATTGGCACTGGTCCATGAGGATCGGGAATGACAACTGAGCTTAAATAGTCTCATTTACATAGGCAAGAATATAACTATCCACAGTTTTTTTATTGTTGAATATTGGACTTTTATGAAGAAAAATATTTTTTCATATCTAAATTTAATTCTCCCAGTGTCAAGAATGGGGCTATGTATACTGTAGGTGCCTAATAAACACTTTTTTCCGTTGGATTACTCCTCTAGTTCTTAAGAATGCTGTGAGTGAGCTTTTAAAAGCAAAAGCCTTGGGGCAGCTAGGTGGTCACAGTAGATAAAGCACCAGCCCTGAATTTAGGAGGACCTGAGTTCAAATCCAACCTTAGACACTTGACATTTACTAGCTAGCTATGTGACCCTGGGCAGGTCACTTAACCCTCATTGCCACACCAAAAAAACAAAAACAAACAAAAAAAGCCTTGTGTTGACACTGATGCCCATGGACAATCCTATGCACTACAGTGATGGCATAAAACAATGAAATCCATTATCAAACACTTTGTTTATACCTTTCAGACTTTGCTCACAGCCTCACAGAATCATTGAATTAGCAATGGATAAGGTCATATGTCCTTATTCAATATTCTTATTTTTACAAATGAGGGAGTTGGGGCCCAGGGAAGGAATTTGACTTTTCAAGGTCACACAGTAAGATTTTAATTTTAGATTTGTAGCCAAGCCCCTCAGTCTTCTGATTGCTCTTCTAATGAGCTTTTTACTACATTACAGGATCACCCTAATCTCACAAATAGGAAATATTAGAGTCAAGTCTTACATTGAGGTTAAAGGGCTTAGAGTCTAGTCAACAAAGATGTTTCATCCTGGGCCTAGGTGGAATCCCACAAGGTTCCTAGGGAAAAGTCTATGGCTACTTGGTAACCAAAAGAGTCTTAACATTATGACTGAAGGCTTATGTATGTAGCTTATATAAACCTTGGGTATGACCTATAATTCTACTATAACAGAGACAAATAAAATATATAAATGATGAAAATAAATAAAACATGAATTTGAATGGAAAGAAATCTTAAAATATCTCTCATAGTCAATGTATTTTAATATGGTAATCTTACATAATTGTTTTCAGTG